>NW_027256881.1:206073054-208473054 GCF_029215685.1 Pituophis catenifer annectens
CACCTCACAGGGTTGTTGTGTGGCAAATAGGAGGAGGAAGGAGTATTAGGTATGTTTGTCCTTTACAAAGTAGTAAAGGAGGGTTAAATTTTAATAAACAAACAAATACATAAGTTAATTTCCACTAACTGTAATATCGCAAGAATAATGAATTAATTGAGCTATTTTTTAGAGAATATAATTAATAGTGTGACCTAGGCTACTGCTACCTGCTATTCAATATCTGTCCAAATGTCCTTGCTAAGATGGCCCAGGAAGCTGTGAAAGAGTTTTAATTCTTAAGTTTATGCCTTTTTGCTGAGCGCTACAAAAAAAGACTATATAGTGTTAACGGCATGTATATTAGAAAAAAAAAGTCTTCAGGTTGATTTATGTAAATGAGTCCAAGCAGTTTGGCTTTGATTCGCAATAACAAGTATCATGTGGTTCCCACATACATCACAGGAGAATAGAGGTGTACATCATTTGTTAGGCAAGATACTATATTCCATATGTAAATTGTTAGCAATGATGTGCTCAGGAAAGAGAGTTTATGTCTGTGCTAGGAAACACAATTAAAAATTCCCAGCTCTGATTTATGAGAGTTTAAATGAATTTGAAATCTCTTTTGGGTAGGGCAAATAAGTGTTTTGTGATGTATTATTTTACAAAAAAAAAAAAAGGAGGGGAAGAAGAAAGAGAGACCATCGTTCTGGCTCATTTAATTTTGCGAGTGAATGATCTAAGATTAACTACAGACTAGTCAGTGCAGTTTAAAAGCTGAAAGCAATTTTCAGCCATCGATGGTAATGCCACATTTAGTCCACAAGCGAATGACTCTAAATGACTAAGCTGTAAGGTCTTTGTATATGGCCATAGGGCCTGATAAAGCCATAGGAACACAGTAAAAGCACAAAAATAGTTCCAATTTATTTGGTGCCATCACCTTAATGAGATTAATTCGGATGTATTCATGTGCCTAATTGGTGATTTTGTTTTAGCTAGTAATGAAGGATTAAACTTCAGGCAACCAGATAGTTGGAGGAAAAGGCAATCTGAAGGGCAAGTTCTTAATTATACAAGGCCACTGCTATATGTGACAAACACTGTTAAAATAAATCCTTAGATATAAGTATGTGCAGCACAGATGCATTCACATGTAAGTAAGCAAGGGTCATTTATAATGGGTCACAGCACTGAAAAGGATAATGTGGAATACTTCAAGTCTGAAGAAGACTTCTGTTTTTAGTGAATCCACATTAGAATAAAAACTAGGGTGGAAGAGAAAGTCAAGAATCCTATATTGTCCCAGTAGAACTGAAGGTGCCTGGTTGCAGTAAACTGAATTCAGTTGTACTACATAGCCCATGATTTTACTTTTGTAAAAGGGTACAGGTGGAAGAACATTTGGTGGTTTGAGCTTTCTTCAACATGGACAATTCTCTAGCATCAAAGCTCCCAAGTTTTTTCAAAGATGATAAGGTCTTGATGTCCAAACTATGGAACTATGGGCCATGGAACTTGTATCAATTATTAGAAAGAACTCTGCATATCACAAAGTCGTCCTATGGCACGCACCATCCAGATGGCAAAACAGAAGAACAAAGCCCAGAATCTAAAAGTAGAACAAATATAGCTTCTAGTAGAATGGAGGACATTGCTGCATCCTTACTTTCTATGAAATTCAGGATACAGGTTATGGTTACAAGTAATGGTGTGAACTTTCTCTGCTCAGAAACAAGCACTCTTTCTCTCCCTATTCCAGCAGGCCAGGAAAAGCCTTCAGACTGCAGAAGAGAGAAGGTTTATTCCATCCCTTAGCTGCTCTCCTCTGAAAAACAGGTAATGAGCCACTATTTTAGCAAGGTCTCGCATTAATGGAATACTTGGGTTGTGTCCCACATTGAAAAGTTAAGCAGAATTGCTGTTGGGGGAAAGGAAGGATTAAATTATATTTTTTAAATAGGAAAAACTATGTCCTCTGGGATCCGTTTTCCATGTTCATGCGTGCTGCTTGTTTAACTCAAATGGTTTCTTTCCTGAACAGAAACATTTAAAATGCATGGTAAGATCACCTCTCTAGAAGGAGTAATTGATCTGAAGCTTTTGGCATGCTCCTTTGAAGAACATCAGCTCTTGTTCTTCCACCAAGGAGTTTGGAAAGGAGATGTTCAAGAGATGCTTCATTTTTTGGATGCCCATATCTGAATTATCTCCACTGCCATTTCCATGGAGTGTGTCAAGAAGGTCTGTCCTATGTAAGCATTGCATCTCATCTTGCAACAGGCATCCTTGGGAGCTCCAAGTTGGGGAAGGTTCACAGCGACTGTGTGACAGTGACAAAGTTCACAGCAGCTCCAGGGGTGGGAGATGAAAACTAGAAGGCTGGAGAGGTGCGCTAGGCTGCAAAATTTGACCGTTCATTTGGAGCTTGCCTCCATAAAGAATGTTTGGTTTTATTCTGAAGATCTTTGAATGTGGCAGTGGTCCAGCCATCTCTTCCTAAAGGCTGGCTCGGCCCTTCGTGATGCTGAAAATCATGTGACAAACAAAAACCACCCCGAGGAAATACCCCTCCCCAGTAGGTTAAGGCAATGCTGCCTCCTTTCAGAGGCTATTCAAGACCATTTAAATGCTAAAACTACTAAATGTGCGCCAAACCCCAAACATTCAGCCTAAGTCATTAAAATTTAATTATAAAGGGGCAGCTGAGCCCAATTGGAGGTTTTGATTCAGGCCCCATGCAGGACGGAAGACAAACACATAACACTGAAATCGCCCAACCAAACCTGGGCCCAGCTGGCCGTGGCAGCCCGCTCAGTTGCATAATTGTAGAGATAATATTTTCTTTCTTTGAGGGGGAAAAAAAATCAGGCTTCTTTCTCTATTTCTGGATTCTTCTGGCAAGCAAATTCTTTCTTTTACACACAAACACACACCCTCCATTCCAGTCAGGCATTTCCATTTCAACTCTTGCGAAAGCTGCTGAAAAATACCAAACATGAGATCCCTGTTGTGCATCTTTGAAAAGGAGATGGTTTAGGCGGCTTGTGGTGAATAGACTTTCCTCATAGAAATAACGTTGCTCTTTATGCCTCTTTCCCACATTATTAGTGCCACAATCAGAACAATGTTTACAACGCTTCTATGTTTCCTTTCCCAGCTTCCCCCCTCCTCCGATCCTCAGGTGTTAATATTCAGAGGCTTTATTGGCAACAGAATCAAATCTCCTTTGGAGAGTTAACATTTATGATTTGATTCTTGATTTTTACATTCAGTACCCCTTTAAAAAAAAAGAGGGGGAAAAAAGCCTCTCTGTCTAGCCACCGCAAGATGCTCGCTTCCCAGAGAATGAAGACAGAAATATATTTTACATTTCTTGTCAGATTGAACTTTAAGGCCTCTTGACTGCTTTCTCTATAATTTAAACCTCACGGCCCAAATGGCAACCCGCTTTGTTCAGTTCCAGTTGTGTGAAGTTGGAGTGCTTCACTGCTTCCAGGGGAGCCTCTTGCTGGCCCCTCTGGAGGGGCTCCGGGAACTGTGCTTTTCCCCACCGCAGCATGTCAGGCTATTATAAGAGGGACCACGATGTCACCGTGGCCTCAATGGTTCGTCAGCTGACGGATACGGCTAACAAATGTAAAAACCAAACTTCAGAGGAGCTGCTTCTCTGTGCTAAGTGATCTGTATTCCCTCTGAATTTACTTTCCCCTAACCCCGTGAAATTAACAGTACTTTCTGACATTCGACCCTGTGACCTCACATATAATAAGAATTTAAAAAGCACCATGCATGAGTGTGCCTGTGTAATGCAAAACTGGGGAAAAATGACCATGTCACCCTTTTATTATACAAAACCCCTTCTGTGTCTCCATTGCATGCTTCATATGGCGAGTGCTTGGTTGAAAGTTATTAGAAGGGACGCACCCAGGCACCCAGGCACCCGGCGAGAGAGTTGAGCCATCATCATTCACTTGCTGCGACTTTTATAGACAATAAATTGTGGCAAATACATATTGCTACCCCCTTTTCCCCTCCTAGAAAAAGCTTTGCATCCCATTAAGGCAGATGTTTACCAAGCTAAGTATTAAAATTGGGGCGGGGAGGCGAGGCGAGGCAGGCAGGCGCGTGGAAGTGGCGTGCAGCTGGGGAGCTGGTTGGTGAGGATGTAAGTGGGTACACAAGGCAGAGGTCTCTGGTTGAAGAGGCAGAAGCAGGAAAGGGTGAGGCAGAAATTGTTTTGCAGTGCTGGGGCTCTGGCTATGACAGCCTCCGAGGGGAGGAAGAAGGTGCGATGATGTGGCTTTTTCTTCCCGGTGAAGCCAAGATTGGCAGCTGGAAGTAAGGCTTACAGGCAGACCTTCACCCAGGACTCATAATCACTACTCAAAGGGAAATGCATTTACCAGTAAAAAGCGGCTGTAGCCATCCAAAGTGTGCTTAAAACACCACTTAAATATCACTTTATACGCTATTACTTGCAAACCGGGGCTTGGTATTAAATTATACTTGCATAGGCTTTTGCTTAGGTGCTGATAATGCTTTTGAGGTAGCATTGGTGAGGAAGCATTTAGGCGGCTTTAACCGAGACGTGACTGGAATCTTCCATCGGCCAGAGAGTGACAGGGTGAAAAATGGCAGAACTGTACTTTCTTTCCCCATATAGATTGTAATTTTAATTGTCATTGTGGCCCTTCTGTTTTAATTATGGGACTTCTTTGATATATACCAGGACATCATATTGAATGAAAATATGGTGCTATAATAGTCTCTTTATAATTAATGACCACATGTAGATCATGGTGCATAAAAGGAAAGGAATAAATGCACAATTTATTTAACTAGGTTTTGGGTTTCTTTCTTTTCTTCCAGGGAATAGGAAGTGATCCCAGAGCTTTTGAAACTCTTTGATGCTGGGACTACTAAGAATATTGAATCGAAATTATACTGCCAGGGGTGGGGAGAAGAATTAGAAAACGTATTAATACACAAATTAATACACAAAACATATTAATTATTAATTGCTTACTAGGAAGTGAAAATATTTATTTATTTCTGGGAATCAATAAAAAGATAGTGTTCTCTCTCTCTTTTTAAAAAACCTAAGTTTACTTTCTAAAGTGTCTTGTTTTTTTCCATACATGTGGAAAGTAACAGCCTGCATTTACTCTAGCTTTTGAAACTTAAATTTCTATTCTTTCTTGCAAATAAGACCTTTTCTTTTTAATCCTTTGCTTTCCGAATAGGATGTCTTTGTATTATGTTTATACATATTAATCTTTAGTGGCTGCTAACTCTGAAAAAGGTGTAGTTATAAAGCAAGTCAATTAAAAACAGAAAAGGAAACTGTTTAGCATCATCCATTCAATGCAGGGTAACACATCTGAAAAACACATGGCGTATTTAATATTACCCTGAAATCAAATACTGCAGTTTTTTTTTTTTTTATCAGTATAGGAATAATGCTAAGCAGCAAACATGACAGAACCATAAGTAATTCAGGAGACGACAAATCTCTGTGGATTTCTGAAAAGCAGACATATTTGTCCAGCGTCTGTCATAGTAAAAGTAGAAAATATACCCTGACAAGCTTTTGCTAATTTTATTGTGGTGTGGAGTCGTGGGCATACATCCTGTGCTTGTACGACTGCAGTTCAATTGGAGAGCATGATCAAATTGGATCGGCAAAGACAGGGACTACCCTGGGGTCAGCTGTGACCAAGCCACTGCAATGTGATGTCTAGTTGGGGTGATGGTGTGTAAATAAACGTAGAGAATTGCAAATCTTGTCATGGCTACACAGAGCAGCTCAAGCATTTAAAGATGGTTGCCCGCAAACCTAACTGGAAGGTGGTTGCTGAGTGTGGTGGCTTAGGAAACAATGGGGGGGGGGAGGAAATGAAAATATGTTCTTTTGCTGTTTTCTCTTCCTTCCTTCTTGCCATATCTGAGATCACTGACCCAGTGATTTATTGCTGAAAGGAGAATATATATATATATATATATATATATATATATATATATATATCCTTTCTCCATCTCTCTCTCTCTCTCCCCCATCTTTCTCTCTTTCTCTCTCTGTCTGTCTATCTCTCTCTATATCTATCTATCCATCCATCCATCCTCTATCTCTATCTCTATCTCTATCTCTATCTCTATCTCTATCTCTATCTCTATCTCTATCTCTATCTCTATCTCTATCTCTATCTCTATCTCTATCTCTTATCTCTATTCTATCTCATCTCTATCTCTATCTCTATCTCTATCTCTATCTCTATCTCTATCTCTATCTCTCTATCTATCTATGTATCTATATCTATCTATCTATCTATCTATCTATCTATCTATCTATCTATCTATCAATCTATCTATCTATCCATCCACTTTTGAATAATGTTTGTTTGGGAGATGAGCTGCCTTGATGTGTAGATATGTCTTTCGATTTATATTATCTTCTTTGACGTGTGTATGTATGTGTGTGTGTGTGTGTGTACTTGTTTGTATGTGTATTTGCCTTAAAAGAAAATAATACATTTAATAATATAATTTAATAATCTATTTAATAATCTAATAATAATCTAATTTGTTGTGAATTAAGAATATATACAAAGTTCCGTGGAAGCTTTTCAGGAAAGAGTGAACTTTCCTAATGCTAGAAAAGAAAATATGATAGAATTCACTTTTTCAGTTTATGAGTCTCATTTTATTTCAGCACAGCCTGTCAAGCTCATTAAAATATGTTTACAGTTCTGCTACTTTTGACCAATAAGATGCAATTTTGTGCAGCAAAATGTATCTGTTTTTCTGTTCTCCTTCTCTCAACCCCCCCCCCCCGCACGACAATTATGTTTCATTACAAATTTATAAAATCATTTACATTTTAGCAGTTTAAATGTTTCTGCTGACATTTTGTAACTATTACCCTCTTGTAGAATGGCATATGTTCAGGCAGTTAATAAAAAATTAAATGAAATAGCATCAGACAAGGTGAAGCTTTGTAGCCCAGTGTTCTGCACATTTCTGAAAATACCAACTTCGTGTTGCAAATGGTGAAGTGAGGTTAGGGCAATGCCAATGTATGTATTTGTCATAACTGTCACAGAGTCCGTGAACTAGCCAATCATTTTGCTCCTAATTAGACAGTTACTTTTTTCTCCTGGTTTTTTTTTTTTTTTTGGAAAGCTTTCCCATAGAAGATAGTATCTCACTTTCCAGAAAGGTGTTTTGTGTACAGAGAGCACAAAATGCCAGAATAATTTTTAACTCTTTATGGGACTCCTTAATGAAGGCATCTACATTCAGCATGAACAAGGACAGAAAACGTTCTTCAAATGAAAACAGAGGAAATCTGGCAGCAGCATAAGGGAACAAAATTTTGTGAAAACAATGAGGATTCAGCACATTTACTTGTTTCTGCTGCTCCAAGGATTATACAGAAGTGAAGGAATAAGCACTGTCTTCTATCTCAGGCCCATTTCTGTGGAAGTAAATGTGGCTGAATTATTCCCTAGCAGACTGTCCATGCCGTGGAATCTTTAGAATTTATGAGAATTTAGAATTTAGAATTTGTCTCCTCTAGGTGGCTCAGTGGCTAAGACACTGAGGTTGTCGATCAGAAAGGTCGGCAATTCGAATCCCTAGTACAGGCCTCCTGTGTGAGCAGGGGGTTGGATTAGATGACCTCCAAGGTCCTTTCTAACTCTGTTACTGTTAAAGATATCCATCTGCTGATTGTATTTCAAATAAGTATATCTGGACAAGATGTGTCTGTCTCTCAAGAAAACCTATAATAGGTTTTCACTGCTGGTTTTTGTTTCCTATCCCATAGCATTTTCCATTTTAATATGCTAAGGAGAACAAATTGAAACAGTCCATTTTTAAAAAAATTGATGATATACATTTATGCCAGAAAAAACAGCCAGCGGTTTTTTTGGGTGGTGGTGGTAGGTATCTCTCCTAAATAAAACAGTTCTTGAACTTTGCAAGATCAAATTAAAATATAACTTTATATATTACGTAAATGATTTTGATTGATTAAGACTAGAAGATGACAGGCTAACATATGATTTGTTTAAACAGGGCCAATCCTCCAGCCAGAGTTTACAGAATTAATTTTAAAATTATCAGAGCAAGATTGTGGTAGAGTTCCAACACTTCCAGCTTAAGAAAACACTTATTCTGGAATAAGTGTTCTTTTTCCAGAAATATAGGACAACGTTAAAATGTTCAATTTTTAGCCAGGCTACTTCACTTCTATTAATGTTCTTCCAGTGACAGGGTGAGAACCAATCAGTTCATCTTTTGGGAAGTTGACAAAACTACTTTAGAGACTCCAGTTGGAATTTTTAAAAAGTGATATATTAGGTCTTTTTAAGGAAGAAGAAGAAAAAGAGGAATTTGGAGTAGTATGGCTGCTTCAGACTTTTTTTTTAAAGTCCATCCCAGAAGTTTTAACAGTCGGTAGCAGATTAACCTTGTCTGTATGTTTGAAAGCTCATCATCTGACAAATTTACAT
Source organism: Pituophis catenifer annectens (assembly GCF_029215685.1). Lineage (NCBI taxonomy): Eukaryota > Metazoa > Chordata > Lepidosauria > Squamata > Colubridae > Pituophis > Pituophis catenifer. The sequence goes on from NW_027256881.1 coordinate 206,081,553, forward strand.
GCTGCTGGATGAAAATGCTATTTGGAAAGAGATTGAGAGTTTATTTGATTAAATTCCTTTCTCCACTACTTTGACCTCTTTCATGTGAAATAATCAGAACTGTTTAGCAAGAATATTCAGGCATTAATAATGAATTGCTTTGGAGTTGGGTTCTTTTTTATTTTTTTGTACTGCAACAAGCCCATTGACAAGCACTTTTCCCTATTTTTATTTTATTTATTGATCCAGTTATCCATATATCCATCCAGTTTTGGTCCAGACATAGTAGGGGGGATGTGGGTGGGTGGGGAGAGAACCACTAAATTCCTTGCTGATGGGAAAGTTTTGTTGACAGTGGAAGTGAACATTTTGAGAACTGCAGAATCACTCCTGTTCTACAACTCTGGGCTTCCTCTTTCTCGTGATGTCAGTAGATCTCTGCAGGATGGACTGTGGCAGGGATGAAATGCTCCTGATTTGGACCGGATCACCTGATTCAGTAGCGATGGAGGCAGGTGGTACAGAGAACTGGTAGCAAAAATCCCTGCCCCCCCCCATTGCCCAGCTGAGCCGCACAATCATCAGAGGCTTTTTTTTTATTTTTAAAAGCATTTTTTCTATTTAAAATGCTTTTAAAAGTGAAAAAAAAAAGCTTCTGATGATCGCGTGGCTCAGCTGGGATCATCAGAGGCTTTTTTTAAAAAAGAAAACCTCTGCCTATAAGCCAAGTCAGCTGGGATCGTCAGAGGCTTTAAAAGTCAGCTGGGATCGTCAGAGGCTTTCAGCCAAAGAGGTTGTAGAAAAAATGGTTTTAAAAGTGAAAAAAAAAAAGTTGGCCACACTCACTCAGTCATATTAACCCCCCCATACCAAGCCACGCCCACAGAACCGATAGTAACAAATTTTACATTTCCCCACTGGACTGTGGTATGTAGTCTTTTCACCACCGCTGCCGATTAGTGGCAGAGGCAGAGAGTATGGAAAAGCATCACACAATAGCATTATGTGTAAGGCTTGATTACATATCCCCAGAAAGGGAGTAAGATCGAGTGGTTAAGGTACCAGGCTATAAACCAGGAGACTGTGAGTTCTAATCCTGCTGTAGACATGAAAGTCTGCTGGGTCATCTTAGGCCAGTCACGCTCTCTCTCAGCCCAATTCACCTCACAGGATAATTGTTGTTGTGAGGAAAATAGGAGGAAGAAGGAATATTAACTATTGGCCACCTTGAATTGTTTATAAAAAAAATAATAAACACAGGGATATAAACAAACAAAACGAACACAGTTATTCTTCTTTTTTTTTTTTTAAGAATGTACCATGTTAAGACATGTCTCTAGCATTAATTTTCTTGATCTAAAGGTATCTGATATTAGGACAAAATATCACTCCAGTGGGTTTAGCAGCAATAATGTAAGAGAGCTACGGTACTTTAAGTTCCCAACAGGCTAATGCAGTTTTCAAATTTTGAAGTATCACAGTCCTGTAATGGTAAATATATTTACGTGACTCACCCATAGATACAGTAAATAATTTCATTCAAGTTATGGTTGGGTAAGAACATTCCGCTTACTTTTCTTAATTTTAATCTGTCCATCAAACAAAACAATGATATGTTATTGCTTTATAGAAGAAAACTGTTCATCTGGAAGAAAAGAAAAACTGAATCAAAATTTAAAATGAATTTTAATGGGGTGAACTTGGTTACTTTTGCATTACAGCCACAAGACAAAGAACAGTTTATGCAGATATAAGTACTATATTTTCCTTTTAAAAAAAAGGGGGGGGATACCCATTGTCACATTCTATGTTGTTGTTAGTAATAGAAGTCTTTGAGGGACAAGACAAATATATGCGATAACTCTCTTGAATATTGATTCCTGAGTGGGATGTGAAATCAGCAAATGATGAGGAAATATGATTGATTTTGATTATTACTCCCTTTCCTCCCAATTCCTTATTGGGTAAAATCATTTTTATTTATCGAATCAGACAAAAGAAAAGGACGTTTCCTTTGCTTGGGTTGTTATGGCAGAACAGTGTTTGTTTTATTTGCTTTGCTCTATTTTACTTAAATCGGCTTCTCTTAAATTGCTCTTAAAGTCATGCAGCTTGCAAAACACTGGCAGACTTTGGCACAGTTGTTCTTGGCACTGTTTCCACACCCATATTTAGATTTTGTCCTCTTACAAACTTCTGCTTAGGTGCTAGAAAACCCCCCAATTACTCTTACAATTCCTTTCTTGTTGTAGCTTCCCAATTCTTCTCCCTTCCCCTTTGCAGAATGTGGGCAGGTCAGATGGTCAGTGGTTTCCATAAGATTTTCATTCCTCCTTATGCTTGGTCCAGGTCAGTGGTGGGTTGCTCCTGGTTTGGACCGGTTCGCAAGAACCAGTAGTAAAACCGGTGGGAAGTCCTGCCCACCACCCCGGATGTTGTCATCAGTGATCTGCACATGTGCAGAAGACACGCGGGCGAGCAAAGCGATACCGTTGCAAACTGGTAGTAAAGGTAAGTAGAATCCACCCCTAGTCCAGGTGTTTCTGGTCTTGCATCATTGGTGAAGTTTATGCCAATATACGTTCACCTTCTGTTATGCTGCCTACCACATTTTGCTAAAGGCCAAACAGAAAGTACCTGATCCTTTGTGTGGAATCTCAGTGGACAAGGCCAGTTCCTTTGATGAAAGATGTCAGATTGTTACCTAACTTTTAATGAAATTGAGGAAAAAGTAACAATCTCTGTCATCTAGCCTCTGTCCTACTGGACAGCTTCCAGCCAGCCATTGGAGGGAGTGACACTTATTCTAAAGGAATAAATGTGCAATTAGTGGGTTTGTGGCTCCACATAGATCAGTAGGTGGCAGATTATGCTGAGCTATGGTTGATAAGCCAACTGCAGCCCTTTTGGGAGGATCAGGACCTGTCAATAGTTAGCCATACTTTTCTTATTTCCAGATGGCTGCAATGCATTCCACCTGGGTCTGCCCTAGAAGAGTATTCAGAAACAGCAATTGCTTATTGCTGGTTTGCTTATTGATAAGTGTTAATTTAATAGTGTAACAACCAGCCTATGGATGCTGCCCTGGTTTGTAGTAGGTTTCTCAGTAAAATTCAAGGACGCCCTACAACATGGGTGTCAAACTCATGGTGTCACCGTGCCATCACCATCACGTGACATTTTACAATGTTTTTCCCATTTACAGAGCTAGGGTGGTGGGCTGCCAGTTTGACACTCCTGCCCTACAAGAATATTTTGGAGGAATCAACTGTTTTAAATTGATTCAGGATCACCTGCTTGTTCTGTGTACAAGAAGATGCTTAGGCTAATCCATAATGTAAGGTGTTCAGTTCCTGGAAGCAGTTTTTTTATTTGTTTGTTTGTTTTGTTTGGTGATGTAGAATAAGCTCCTCATTGAGATCTGAATGGTCAGCTAGAGGAACTAATTTTAATTTAATTTTACCATATTGCTATTACAGTTTTAATGAGGCTTTGGAGTTTTTATAATTTGGTGGCATACAAATACTGCAAACTAAATAAAGAATAATAAATATTAATTGCCACTAAAGGTTTTGTACATTGAAAACATTGTGTTGTTCTCCACTCAGCGTATTTCACTCTGACCTGTAAAGCTCCTTGTACCATCCCATTCATTGACTTGCAACCCTTCCCTTCCCTTCAACTCAACTTTGAGACATGCTGGACTAATATCAGAATCCAAAACAGGCTGAGAAAGGGCCAAAATTTCCATGTTCAAATATAGAATGAGAATAAAATCCTATAGTGGAGAAATCACCCATAAATTACTTAGACCTAATCGCAATTCTGCAAGTCAGTGAAACTCCTATTGGTTCCTCAGGTCATGTGATCTGACTCAGTTGTACCTCTTTGACCATTGCAGGGGACAGAGATAAGTCTACAAGGCCTGTTAGAAACCCTATTGCAGGGCATTCTTTAAAAACAACAACAACCTGGGATATAAATATCTCTTGGTCATCAGTCCACTCTTGATCGCAAAGATCCTTTTAAGCTCAGACTTCAGCACTTTGTTATTATCCTAAATCAGCAATATGCTTCTTGGTTTGAAAATATAGTTGATTACTGGGATCAGGGGTCAGTTCTAATTTTTTTTACTACCGGTTCTGTGGGTGTGGCTTATTTTGTGGGCGTGGCTTGATGGTCGTGTGACAATTCTTTAGGATTTAGCAGAGGTACTGGTCTACCAGGCTTTTAACTGCTTGCAGAACTGTACCGATCTACCCATTTATTTTTGCAGGCAGTGATCTACTCATGTATTTTTGCAGGCACTGGTCTACTCATTTGTTTTCTTTTAACACTGATCAGCTGTAGGGTGGCCCTTTGAAGTCCTGTGGCAAGAGTTTAAACAGTTTTTTTTCCCTCTAGCCATCAGCTGGGATTCAGGAGGCAGCAATAGATTGGGGGTGGGGCCAAATAATGCAGGGGGCGCGTGGGGGGGCGCGTGGGCAGAACCGGTTCGGTGACGTCATATCGTCACCGCTACTGGCTTGGGAGAACCGGGCCAAACTGGGAGGAATCCACCACTGACTGGGATGTATGTGAGCAAAATATAATTTTAAACAATTCATTTGATTTTGAAATGAGATTAGCTCTAAGAACCTACAGGAGATTCCATTCCTTCCCATTTTAGGGAGTTGAGCAATGAGGTATGTATGCATTCTTGCAGTGACACAAGAAGAGAACATATTATGTGATCATTGAGCCTGAAGCTGGAATATCTTGTCTACAAACTACATTAAGCCTCATTACACTTTTTTTCTTAATTACATTCACTTCATTGCAGCATGCAAAATGCTTCCTTTTATCTCTGTGGAAAAACTGTAACACTTCATTTTCATGTAGCAGTTATATTACCATGTATTACACTGAACAAAAACCCCCCTTTAGAATTGTCTTTAACAATACTTTATTGTAATTATGAAGACATTCTAATATTTATATCATGCATGTATATCTGTCTATTGCTATCTGACATTTTTTACTTACTTCCATCAATTTCAATTTCACTAATTTTTCCACAAGCATAAAGGAACATGCCACTGGAGTTGATAGCCAATCATTTTAAAAAATAGATTTGTATTTGTATGCCATCTCAATCACTGATGTAACTTTTATGGTTTACAAATTAGGAATAAAACATTCGTAAGAACAATAACATACAAAAGAAAGAGATGGATAATAATGTGTTCCACACATTGAGTGGGGAGTGGGGGGGATCACTGTTTTATATTAAATCACATGCCTCCCAACATCCCGTGTTTCTTCCTTCCATCTCTGTCTTTTTTTTTTAATGATCAGTTGTGAAACATTGAATGGTCACTATCTGTCTAAACAAATAACTTTAAATAGTCTGGTAAATAGGTGGACCTATTGGGATTCATAGACCAACTCTGTTGCAATAAGCCAGGATATAGGGTTTCCTTTGTGATGTCACTAGATAAAGCACCTTTGCCCAATCAGTCAATCTACTAAGTCCCAGTGATCAGGAAAGAATATTAAAAGGATTTCTGTTCTAGATGAGATTTGCTTAAAAAAAATCTTCCGGGTGTCTTCCTGAGCAGCATCTTTGATAGCCCCTTCTCTTTTGGTCTTCTATTTGTCCTCTAACTTGGGCTTGCTTCTTAACAGCTGACAGTTGTTTGATTATCACTCTACTAGTGTGGTTAAGGTCTTAGACCAGGTTTGGTTAAGGTCTTGGTGGTTAACTTAAGGTTCAAGTTCTTCTTTAGCCATGGAAATATACGGTGTCTTTAGAGTGGTCACCAGCAGCTCAACCTAAAATAGTTGTTGTGGGAGTAAAATGAAGAAAAATATTCACGTCAGCTCCTATGAATTATCTTTCAAAGGCAAATTTGTACAGAATGGAAAGCTGCATTTTCTCCAATGGAACTCAGGCCTGTGATTCTAGTGAAATTAGATATTTCATGCAGTAGATTACTGGCCTTCCCATATAATTTAATTAATTTAATTCAGCCCTGTGATTCTAGAGAAATTAGATATTTCATGCAGTAGATTGCTAGTCCTTCCCATATAATTTTTTTTTAACCAGCCAAGGAGCAGTGAGATTTCTAAATATCACCTTAATGTTTCTATCAAATCATCTACCAGCATATTCATCGAGATAAGCCTTGTTGAATTTCAACGAACCTTGTGCAAAATCCCCATTCTATGTAGCCTCATTTTGGGAAAGTGTTCTTGTAATATTCGTCTCAGACTAATTCTGAAAGGGGGTTTAATGCACAAATCAGGAGGATTCTTACATGAATGAATGGGAGAAATGATACTCTGAAGCAAAATCCTTTGGAATGGTTTCCTAATGTTGAAATTAACTGCTGCTCAGTATCCATTTTAAAATAGACTTTAATCTTACGTTTTCCTCATATATTTTATTTTTTATTTGATACCTGGTCCAATTTCAAGAAGAGAGTTTCACTTGAAGAACTGCATGCATGTTTAAAACGACTGCCTTTATTCTTCCGCATTCCTACAGATGTAATTTCTCCTTTGATTTGACATCATTTAATGACACATTACATGTCAATAATGTGATTATGAATATTTACATTGTTCATTTTTATTTTCTAATCCAATTTCAATGGTCTGTTTTTTGTGATATCATGCATTCTTCACCCCTTTTAAGATTAATTATTCCATTAGTTTCCTGGAGCCACTTCTGCTATGTCTGTCATTTCCCTTTGCCTTTGATTGCATATCACTTGCTGCCCCCAATTCCAAAACCTTCAGGATACTTAAGTGTACTGATTATCTCCTCCCCTTTTTAATTGGAAAGATTACATTTTAAAGCCCACAATTTACAGATTTTAATTCTTTTCACAATCAGAACAAAGCACGGGTGTCAAACTCGATTCTGTCACGGGCCAGATTGTGACGTATCGTGATGTCTTTTGCCTTTGCGGAGCCGGGATGGGCGTGGCCTGTGTGTGACATATCCGGCCCACAGGTCACCAGTTTGACAGGCCTGGAATAGTGGTTTACCTGAAAATTCACAGCGTGAATTTCTGTGTGTAGATTCCTTCCTTCCTCCCTCCCTCCCTCCCTCCCTCCCTATTATTTATTTATTTATTTATTATTTATTATTTCTGATAATAGTAAACATTATTTATCTATCATATGGCCTGATTCTTACTCATATATTTATGCTTCCCATTTGCTAAAGCCTGGTTCAACTTTTTAAACATTTGATTATTAATATCTAGAAAAGGATGAAATTGTTGAAAAGCAATCTTTGATTGCATACCTTGGCATATTTTTGATTTGGCCAAAATATTATTTCTCTTCTTCTCTTTCCTCATCCTCCCCCCCTCCTGTTGTTTACTAAAGCTATGTTACATTGCCTATGTTGTCTGTTGCTGCCCTCTGTAGTGAAATTCTAGAGACCACAAGATTTCTCTGAAGCAAAAGGACTCAGGATGAACTTAGTTGACAGATACTGGATGTTGCGTAATTGAAGAAAGGCTGGCTGTAAAATTCAGATATATTTTTTTTGTACTTCTTTTCTTGATACTTCTAATGCTATATAACTTTGGCAAGTCATCACTGTTCTCCCTACCCCTTTACATAACTGTGACACTTAATTTTAAAAGCCAGTGCTGTCTGTAGATGTTTAACTCAAGGAGGATTGATTATAGATTTTTTTTTAAAAAAATGATTTTTGTTGAAGAAAGTAGAGGGAGAAAGTAGTTCTTGTCAAGCCAACTGGGGCGATCAGAATGGAGAGCTGTGAAGAACTGAAAAATTTCTCTTGCTAACTGAGATATTTGTTATGTGAGTTTTGCCCCAGTTTAAAACATTTTGACCACAGTTGTTAAGTGAATCACTGCAGTTGTTAAATTAGTGACATGGTCTTTAAGTGTATCTGGCTTCCCCATTGACTTTGTTTGTCAGAAGATTGCAAAAACATTATCACATGACCAAAGGATACGGCAACCATCATAAATATCAGTCAGTTGACAAGCATCTAAATTTTGATCATGTGTGACCATGGGGATGCTGCAACAGTCATAAGTGTGAAAAGTGTGACTTTTTTCAATGCCGTTGTAACTTTGAATGGTCACTAAATGAACTGTTGTAAGTCAAGGACTACCTACATTGGAAGTAAGGCCTTGCTTTTTTTCCAATTGTGGGCAAAGTTAAGGCATCTGGGACTCAAATTGTTCTTTTCAATGAACCCGTAAGTGAACAGAAGCTGAGACAAGCTCTAAACGATACAGGGCTACAGATTATATACATGCCGTTTCAATGTATGAATGTATGCCTACTACTTATGTGCAGCCTTTGATCAATTAAAAATCAACCTTCTAAAAGAAATCACTTAGGCCTTGCACTAATTCAAAGAAGGAGAGAGAGAGAGAGGGAGAGGGAGAGGGAGAGGGAGAGGGAGAGGGAGAGACTCAAGGCTATCATTTGTCATATCAAAAACCAATGTATGTCTACAGCCGTATTGACCACTTGGGAACTTTTTAATCCAGAGTAGGGTATTGATAATTTGTAAGAATGCACAATTTCAGATCTCAAAGTTGGCTCCAATTCCAGAAAATTTTACTGTTATTCCTCACAGCTCTTCCAGAAATTAGTATCGGTTGCAAATTTTAATGTAGCAGAAGACAATAATTAATAAATTCAAGAGAACAGTCATGTCGCTGCTTTTAATGCAAAGGCAATTCAGTATAAATTAAGTCTCCTTTAGTTTTATTTATTTCTTTATTTCTGTGATCTGTCATTTCTTTGACTTGGCCAAACCCACTACTTGGAAAGCAGCCATGACACTCTGAGTTGGCATCCAGTTTAGGTCAAATTCTCAAAATGATCTAATCAAGCAGGAATAAGGGAGGCAAAGAAAGAACAATCGTTTGCTTTTTAACTGACATGCAACAGGATTCCAATGGAAGACTAATTCTGCAAATGATACTTAATCCATTGTTAGGCATAATCCATACCTGGTATCAATGACACAATTTATTTTCTCTTATACCAGTCAAAAGATTTCCAGGCGGCTTCATTTTCACCCGCTGTTTCCTGTAAATATAAGTAAATTCCTGTTTATTCCAGTGAAGAGGGCAGTGAATAAACAAGGTCATGTACATAGTTTTCTAAGACGAAAGAAAAGCTCTCTTTTGAATTTTCTGAATCTATGCATATGGTGTGTGGATCCTATTAAATAAACAAATAACACCAACTTTGGTGCTTGTTTTCCTTGCTTTACAAACTAAGTAATCCAAAATTTAATGTGCTGGTATGAAAAAGTATTTAACTCTTTGCCCACTTTTAGCCATAGTAACTAACCAAAAGCTTCTTGTAATTGGTGATTAGTTTCTCACATGGCTGTGCAGGAATTTTGGCACATTCCTATAGAGCAAACAGCTTCAGCTCCGAATATCTGAGGTTTTTCTACCATGCTGCCAATTTCAGGTCTTGCCATAACATTTCTATGGATTTTGGAACTGGACTTGGCTTGTCTGTTCAAAAATACGATGTTTGTTCTTTTATTCTCTTGCACACTTGCTGATGTTCAGGATGTTTATCTTGCTGCATGACAGACTTGCACTTTGGCTTCTGCTGAAAGACAGATTCTCCTGCAAAGTTCTCTGATGCAAAGCAGAATTCATGTCTCCTTCAATGAAGGCAAGTTGTCCAGGTCTCAGGCAGCAATCATACCTCAAACCATGACACTATCCCCTCCATGCTTAACAATTGACACAAGGTACTTATTTTGGAATGCAGTGTTTGGTTTCCAGTGGACATAATGACACCTCTACAGTTTGAAAAGGGACACGGTGGCTCAGTGGCTAAGACACTGAGCTTGTCGATCGAAAGGTCGGCAGTTCAGCGGTTCAAATCCCTAGTGCCATGTAACGGGCTGAGCTCCCGTTACTTGTCCCAGCTTCTGCCAACGTAGCAGTTTGAAAGCATGTAAAAAAACCCTTGGACATTCTGACAAGCCACTGTGCAGACCGTGCTGTGTTGTTTTACACAGTTGTACTATAAGCAATTGTGCAACAGGTAGGCAAATGACCATTTCAAGAACGTTCACTTTTTAAGAGGAACTTCACAAGCTATTGTCAGTGTTAACTTCTCTCTACACTTGGAAACTTTTGAACTTGATGTTAGGACATTTAGTTTTACTTTTGGAAAAAAATATTTAAATTTAATGAATTCCATGCACACATGGAATATGCAGATTGAAAAAGCATTTAGAGCCATTTCCATAAGATCCTGCATATTATTTTCCTTTCCTTTCCTTTCCTTTCCTTTCCTTTCCTTTCCTTTCCTTTCCTTTCCTTTCCTTTCCTTTCCTTTTCCTTTCCTTTCCTTTCCTTTCCTTTCCTTTCCTCCAACTTTGCTCTCAAGGCATCAGTGCAAGAGTGTTGCAACTATTTAAAACATTTGTCTTCAAATATAGAATGTCTGAAGTCAACAGCCTTGACCCTTTCTAAATCAGGAAATGCTTGAATTGAGAAAGAGTGAATAATGGCGTAAACCTGTGGTTCTGGTCTCTGTCTAATCAGTCGTCTGTGTTGCCTGTTACATTGTGTCAAGGGCCATTCATCTGGTTCCCCTGGGACTGGTAGAAGCCAGAAGGAGGAGCAGAGCTGGGACAGAGATGTATAACCATGTTGACCACTGAAGTATCTGGTTAACGGCTTAATTATCTGAGTTCAGCTATCAGTCAGCAGCCAACTGGCACCATTTGAACATACTTTATAATTTGTGATAGAAATGGCATAATAATAAAGATCCTGTTGCCAGAGTAGCAATTTGCATGAGAAGCCTGATTTTTTTTTTCCTAATTATATTTCCAGTAGGTTAGACCTGTGCATGGATAAAACAGTGGACGAGCTATCAGATTCTCTCCCTCTCCCATCTGATGCACATGAGCTTGATGTAGGTGCCTGAAGTTTCACATCATCAGATTGATCATCAACCATACCCTCCTCCAATACTGGTAAATCAGAGTTGTAGAACTCCCGGCCCGCGGGCCGGATGTGTCACGTACTGACCACACCCATGCCCGTTTTAGTAAAGGGGGGGTGGGAAATTCCAATACATCACGTGACACTGCCATGGTGATATGAGTTTGACACCCCTGTGGTAGATGGAAGGTTCTAATTGTAATGTATATGGGAAAAACCTTTGGAGATGGGACAGAGAGATGCTGCCAAGGGAATGGTCAGATAAGAGACAGCATTGCCCACAACTGGATAGCAGGTGGGGGAAGAGACTCAGAAGAGACCCTTCCTAGTTTCTCTGGCTGTAAAGGAGATTTGGGGTGGTGGTGGAGGAAAAATATACTTTCAGATTTTGTATGGAAGTACTTGCAAAATTCTGTCAAGATAGTTTACAATTAAATAGAATTAGCTCATTTGCCTGTGATTTCTAGTTTACCCTGCAAGGCCAACACTAAATGAGAGGCCTGCTATACTCAGGTAGGTTGCCGATATAGTTTTGAACTTTGAACCAAAAAGGTTTTATGCAGTTCATTGGTCACTGCTTGCTACCTGGCTAGAATTGTTTCTTATGGTTTGATTAGAAAGTCTTTGGCCTTCTGCCTTCAGAAATAGTGTTTCATGTAGCTGATCCCCAAACAAAGCACTTCTGGTTCCCCTGATTTGAGTGAGAAAGGATTGCGTCAATCTCACCCTCTTGCCCTCCCATTGTGCTTTTGGTGGCTTACATTTTGTTAATATGAAGAGAGAGATTATTATTATTATTATTATTATTATTATTATTTTGAGACAATAACCATTTTCTGTGTATGTGTGAAGGCTATCAAACTCAAGTTTCAAATGCTTTCTCGAAAAGCTGTTGTTTGTTATCGGAGGGAAATGTATTTCTCCCAACCTAAATAATGAACTTTTTATTAGGACCCAGTTAAGCTTCTTCTACACATATCCCCCACACATGGGCTTGACAATTGCTTTTGATAGCATACAAAATCAGCAAGATAATTGGCCCATTAGTGACATTTGGGGGTTGTGCTTTGTCTGATTAGCAGGGACCCTTCTGCATCTCAGGCAGAGATCCTTCTGAGCCAATTTAAAAAGAAATGCCTGGGATTAAATGTAACTTTCTGCATGATTGCATGAACTTCCGCTCAAACTATCACGAACCTGCCTTTTTATATAGGGTGGCCTCCTAGGCATCCCCACACAAGAGGACAGAGGAAGGGATGGATTTCCATAGCATTTGCATATGCTAATTTATTTTCATATATGGAAAAAAGAAGGGGGGAGGGAAGGAGGAAGGGAGAGAGGGAAGGTGGGAAAGAGAGAAGGAAGGAGGGAGGGAGGGAGGGAGGAAAGAAAGAAATAATTGTTAATAAAGAGAAAGACACCCTAAACTAAAGCTGGGTGAGAAGCAGCCATAAACTCTTTAGCATTTCAGAAGTTTGAATACATCAAGCTCTCTATCTTGAAGCTAAGCTGTTATGTAAAAGGCACTCTCAGATAGGAGGATCTTCTGACATTTTCTTAAAAAATGGGGGATCATCTCTCAAAAGGAGAATACATAGTCATCCAACTTGAATGTAATGAACTGTTCCCTCCCAATGAATGAATGTTGGGTGAAGAGAACACTCCTGGCTGGTGGTCCCTTGATAGCTCCAGAAATTATAATGAGGAAGAATAAGACTTGGGAAGGGTGCCCTTTGCTTTGGGTCTTCACAACAAGCCACATATCCTTAAATCCCCCCACCCAGGGCTTCTGGAAACCATTCCTAGCTTCTTCAACTGGCCAATTCTTGCACTTTTGTGCAAAAATAATGTCAGATAATTATCTAAAACAGTGCCACTGAACCACACTGTCTATACTGGAAGGATGGTTTTGTGTTTATACTTTCCCTCCATTTTGTCTAAGAGACTGAAGGGGGAGTGGCTTAGCCACTCTATAAATATGACCTCCTTTACCCACACACACATGGGGAGACACAGGAGACACAGAGGAGACACACAGGAGAAAAGAGAGAAGAAGGGATTATGCTCTAGGCACATTTACCTCAGAAATTAATAAAGACCAAGATACAATGTTCTGTGATTTAAAATGTAAATAGTTTATTGATTTTAAATAAACAAAGTTTTTCTTGATAAAAGAAATCTGGCTTAATTGTAGCTGCTGGGACATTCCAAGATCTTATTGACCTCTACAACCTAAACTAAAAAAACTTTTCTAACAAATAATAATATTTTTTTTTTTTGGTTAGAACTCTTGAGTCTCCAAGACAAGTGAGATGCATGAGAAGAGGAGATCTGCCTTTAATTACAAAATATACTACTCAAATAAAAAACGCTTAAATAATTCAGTTTGATTTGGTCTAATTAGCCTGATTTCCCTAGTATTTAGCCCTAATTACGTGGTACATATACAGTGTGCTCTCTGAAGTTAAAGATCAGAACGGATACTGACTTAAACGATAACATATGTTGAATTATTAATTATAATTAATCTTACAAAATAGGCATAATTAGATTAAGCACTTTAGATATTGTACTTAACAGTGTCATATTCCCCCCTTACTTTTGCAACTACTGATTGGAAGTGCGAAGGAGAAGCGGGGGTGGAATGGGGAGCCTATTACTAGAGGCTTTGATTTCTCCATATGTATCTGCTTGGTTATGGATCGTATGATCTAGTCTGATATTAAAAATGGTTACATGCTACATGAAGCTGAATGGCAAATTCTTATTTCAAATCTATGGACAATTTATTACAATTATTTAGAATAATTACATTTGGATGGTATTACGTGGCCAGGACCCAGATTTTAGATTTTTGTTTTTCTATTTAGGTTTTATTTTAGGGTAAATTTTCAGTTTTCTGTAATTCAGAAAAATTACAGTTTTCGTGTAACCCTTTTATAACCACTTTATTAAATATTACAGTAATACAGATAAAAACTAATATAAATAAAACATAAAAGAATACAAAAAATTGAATGTGCAGAAAAGAAAAATAGAAAAAAGAATATAGTAAAGAAAAAAATAAAGAAGTGATTTCCCTCTTCATTATAACACATTTAAACAATTTTAACAATGTATGACATTCTCTTAAAATACAGTAGACAATCTTTTCACCTCGTATCTCATCTCTTACCTACAAACATATCCTTAAAACCTCATTATTCAGTCTTGGTCAGAAAAAGCCTATTAATGGTTTCTAGAAATAACAATGTTTTAATCTTGACCAAATAAACCCATTTTATATTCCTTCCTTTTATTTTTAAAAATCTTGATCTTTAATCCTTTCAAAAATAACCTAGTTCTTTTTTTCCCCTTTATCTCTTCTCACAAAATCCTTCAAAACTTTAATAAATCTCTTTTGTAAATCCAATATAAGAGAATTATAAATTATAATTTATAATTATAAATTATAAATCTGGAGGACCAGTAGCGGAAATTTTGAGTAGTTCAGAGAACTGGCAAATACCACCTCTGGCTGGCCCCAGAGTGGGATGGGAATGGAGATTTTGCAATATCCTTCCCCCAGGAGTGGGGAGGGAATGGGGATTTTGCAGTATCCTTCCCCTGGAGTGGGGTGGGAATGGAGATTTTGCAGTATCCTTCTGCTGGAGTGGGTAGGAATGGAGATTTTGCAGTATCCTTCCCCTGTCACGCCCACCAAGCCACGCCCACCAATCCACACCACGCCTACAAAGCCACGCCCACAGAACTGGTGGTAAAATAATTTGGATTTCACCACTGCATACTCTTCAGTGTCAGAGGCACCCATGGTGTGTGTGTGTGAGTGTGTCTGCGCACACACACACGCTTGTGTGAACAAACTCAACATAGGTACATGCAAAGGGGGTGGAGCTTTAATCATTCTGGTCATGACTGACATTATGATATTGTTGAACCCTGCCCCTTCTCTGCCAGTTATCTTTGTTCCATAGCCTTCATGTTTATTGTCTGCATGTATGTAACCATATTGATAATATCCTATTTTATATGGTTAAAAATATTAACAGTATCCAATATAATTTATATTATTTCATGTATTAGCCAAATATTCAAGCTTTTATATTCTTAACTATACATATTAGAAGCTTGGTTACATGACTGATAAGCTTAACATAACAATGTAATCCAATGAAGGGTTATTTCTTCTTTGTTCTTTTACTGTACAACCCAAAGATCTTTGGAAAAAGGACAAAAGGACTTTTAAAAAAAATACACTACATTACAGTGCTTTTTGAAAAAAAAAATGGCCCTCTGGCTGACTAATGTTAGTTTGATGATTATCTTGATATTAACTGCTTTACTTGAGTAAGCAAAAAAAGAAGTAAAATACCATTCAGACCAGCTGTCAGTTCATGGAGTATTATACTATGGTTATTAAAAATACCCCAAAGATATACCTTTGTGGTTCAGTCTTTTGAATTGGAATCAGAATATTAATTTAGGCCAGAAGCATGATTAAACATTGAAAGGCCCCTAAAGAATTTTCACCAAATTTTCCTGGATCTCTTTTTATTGGGTCTTCTTCCCGACTCTGTTTAGCGCTGTAATTGCTTTGTTCCATTGTTGATAGGTTAAACCACAATGTGATTTTCTCTGTCATAATATTTAAGAGGAGAGCTCAGCGTCCCACGTTCACAATGAGATGGTGGGGAAGCAGAGAGGAAGAGCAGTTTTGTGCAATCTGCAAAAGGAGGAGAAAGAAAGGAATTAGTTCTTCACCTGTGCATACCTGCATCAAAATGCCTTAAAATGTAAACTTAGGTACTAGTGTTGGTGCTTGTAATTAAATATACCAGGTTATCACGGGACTCTCTGAAATAAACATGAGCAGGAAGCTTCAACATCTGAGCCCCAGACAGATCCAAAAGCTGCTTGTGCATGATTCCAACACAACAGAAAAGAGGGAAGTGTGACATTTTCAGTCTCTACCACCAGCAGAGCCTTAAAGAAAAAAAAAATTAAGCAGCTTCTCCCATTATATCATCTGCTTGTTTGGGGACATGCTTGCAGATCCATAACATCTCTCTTTGTCTGAAATGGTGTAGGGTTTCCTGCCTGAGCAGGGGGTTGGGCTAGAAGACCTCCAAGGTCCCTTCAACTTTGTTATTCTGTTATTCTCAATATACTCTATATTAAACTCAATGTTTTCCAAAATGCCTGGGAACAATGGTTGCAAGCTCCCATCTCAGTGGGTGGCTATTTTTCTCTGTGCTCTGAGGGGAAATCTTGTGTCCCTGGGACATCCTTCTGCATCCTTCATGCTACCAAATAATTAAAAGGTGGGCTCTATAATAAAAGGTGGGCTCGATTATAAAGACACATGCGCAAGATGGCGACACCACCCTGAATCCGCAATCAACCATGGGGTAGATTCGGGTGTTTTGGGGTCCGCCGGGGCTGCTTTAACAATCCTAGCCTGAATCCCCAGTGATGGGAACTCTCCCCCAGCCTGGAGAGGGCTTTTTTTGCCCTCCGGAACAGCATGGCTGGGGAGAATTTAAGGAGACTGAGTGCCATGGGATTGAAGGCACCAACGGCCAGTCACTCCGGCGTTTTTGCATTGGGGGCGGCAACGGCAATGTCGACAGCCGAACACAGCAGCCGGCCGAATTGGTGGTGGGACGAGGCCAGCCTGAAAGATCTTGCCTGGCCCAGGGTTACCTCGGGGAGCTGCGGAGGTTCTGTAGATACCAGGGGGTGCACTGGAGATCCAGATGTTTGCTGGCGGTGGTGGAGGTTACACCCGGCAAAATGGCGACCGCTGTAGGAAGCTGATTTGGCTCGGAAGAGCAATGTTGGTGGAGGGGACAAAAGGAGACGTCTAACATGCCCTGCAGCTGAGCAGAGGCTAATAAACCACCAAACCACCAGTTGTGATCGGGGACTTGGAGGCTGCAGCCATGGCTGAGGGGATTACTAAACTTCTGGATATGGGAGTTGCTGGAGGCGGGCCTATGGACTGGCTGCCTTGGGCGGCATCTCTCTCTCCCCCCCTTCTTTTCAGCCTGGTTTGGACTTCTTAGATGCTGCCCATGGATTGTATTACTGCGGATTTATTCCCAGTTTGTGGAACATCCCCCACCCATAGATTATCATTGACCTGTCTCTATAAATTATTATTCTATTCTGCTATTCTATTTTTTGAGCCCATGCACCGAGGTGGTCTGGATAGTCATGTGGGTGCTGAGGGAGACGGCTTTTGGCAATGGTTACTGCTGTAAGACTGGAGGCAGACCAACAAATCCTCCAAAGTTATGACCATCTGACCATCGCCATGAGAGGGTGATTAGGACATTGATCTTGCAGAGGTGCTCAAAGGCCTGGGACTCCTCCCACTTTGGTGAGAGAACAGTGGAGGCCAGCTGTTTCTTCCACATAGTTTCTACCATCTTTTACCATCTTCTATAGAACTTTATTGGACCCCACCAGGATACCAGTTCCATTTGGTCTTCTTAGTGGATGTATTTGGTGGTTGAACTAATTGCACTGAGAGATGCCCCCCTCTCACAGACGTGACCCTCCACATTATCGAGGGCCTACCTCAATGACGGGTTTTGGGACCCGGAGAGGTGGCATGTGAAAAAGAGGGGGCTGAGGGTTTTTTAAAAAGGGTAGAAGGGATGCTTTTAAGGGGACCTGGGAGGGGGGGAGGGGGCTGTAGAGATGGACAGGGGGGTCCATATAGCCACTGTGCGGGGTGGTGGGTTGGATGGCCGCAGTGGAGGAGGGGAGAAGGGTAATCTGACCGGGGCGCTGGGGGGCAAAAGGAAGGGCAGTTCCATCAAAGTGATAAGTGTGAGGGACTGGTATGGCGGGCGCAGGGGGCCATATCAGGTTCTGGGGGTACGCACGCGCTGTCTTCGAGCGATTGCACACTCCGGCCCCCATAGTGTGGCTCGTGTCCTGGATTGCACAGAATCTCAGGCCCTGGGTCCTCAACTGATGTTATGTAATGCCAGGTTGGTAATTAACAAAGCCCCCCCCATTTGTGATCTTATTGTGGAGAGGGGTGTAGACCTGGCTGGGATTATGGAGACCTGGTTGGGCCAGGAGGCGGGGTTCCCTTCATGTGCCCCCCAGGCTTCCGTGCATTTCATCAGCCGAGAGCCCAGGGGAGGGGTGGGGGAGTAGCGGCAATTATTAGAGAAAGTCTTTGTCCGAGGGAGGCCACTGTTCCTCAGATAGCCGGATAGCCCTTTTTGTGAAGTGGGGTCGTGGGGTGCAGATGGGTTTGCTGACTACGTACCTGGCTCCTTGCCATGTGGCGGCAACCCTGCCTGAGAACTCGACGTGATTGCTGGGATGGCGGTTGATACCCCCAGACTTATTGTTATGGGGGATTTCAACCTGCCATTCGTTGGTGAGATGTCAGAGGTGGCTCGGGAGTTCATGGCTTCCATGACGGCCATGAACCTGACCCAGTTAGTGCAAGGCCTCACTCACACAGGGGGACACACTCTGGACTTGATTTTTATCTCTGGTCAGTGGCTGAATGATCTTGGTAGAGGGGACCTGGACATTAAACCCTTGTCATGGACAGATCATTCACTCCTTCGCTTAGACTTTCAAGCCGCTTCTTCCCGCCGCAGGGAGACAGAACCAACTAGATGGTTCCATCCCAGGTGCCTGATGGATCCCGAAAGGTTCCAGATGGAGCTTGGGCCGTTTCCTGAGACTCTGGCACACGACTCGACTGAAGACCTGGTGGCCACTTGTGATAGTGCGGCCACAGGGGCTTTGGACCGCGTCGTGCCTTTGCGGCCTCTGACCCGATGCCGATGTCAATTGGCTCCTTGGTTCTCCAAGGAGCTGAGAGAGATGAAGCGTCAGAAAAGACACCTAGAGAGTGTTTGGAGGACTAATCAATCCGAATCTGACCGGACACAGGTGAGGTCTTATATCAAGACCTACCTAGTGGCAATAAAAGCAGCAAAATCTAACTATTTTTCTGCTCTTATCACATCTGCAGAGAACCGCCCAGCTGCTCTGTTTAGGGTGACCCACTACCTCCTTCGGGTGGAAGTGCGGGAAGATCCCTTGTAGCTGACGATTTTGTGCAATTCCTGCATGATAAAGTCACTCAGATTCAGGAAGGCTTGGACTCCGACTGGGTGAGTCCGGGGAGGGAGATGAGGGTAGGTCTTGAGAATATTATCTGGGAAGAGTTTAACCCTGTGGCTCCCAAGGATGTGGACAGGATTCTGGGTGGGCTTAGTGCTGCCACATATTTATTAGACCCCCCTCCTGATTGGTACTGGCCTCCCGGGAGGTTACACGAGGCTGACTCCAGGGGATTATAAGTGCTTCTTTGAGTGAGGGTGCCTTTCCTGCCACTTTGAAAGAGGCGGTGGTGAGGCCCCTCCTCAAGAAGCCATCCCTGGACCCGGCTGTATTAGCAAATTACCGTCCAGTCTCCAATCTTCATTTTGTGGCGAAGGTTGTTGAGAGTGTGGTGGCACGACAGCTACCCCGGTACCTGGAGGAAGCTGTCTATCTGGACCCGTACCAGTCGGGCTTCAGGTGGGGGAACAGCACAGAAATGGCATTGGTCGCATTGGTTGATGATCTCTGGAGGGCTTGGGACAGGGGTTACTCCTCTGTCCTGGTCCTATTAGATCTCTCAGCGGCTTTTGATACCATCGACCATGGTATCATGCTGCAGCAGTTGAGGGGGTTAGGAATTGGAGGCACCATGTTACGGTGGTTCTCCTCCTACTTCTCTGACCGCTCACAGTTTGTTTTGGCAGGGGGGCAGAGGTTGACCTCGAGGTGCCTAGCTTGGGGGGTGCCACAAGGGTCAGTCCTCTCGCCCCTTATGTTCAACATTTATGTGAAGCCGCTGGGTGAGATCATCCGTGGTTTTGGGGTGAGAGTCCATCAGTACGCTGATGACACCCAGCTGTACATCTCCACCCCAAACCACCCCAATGATGCCCTTGATGTGATGTCCCGCTGCCTGGAGGCCGTGCGGGTCTGGATGGGGAGAAATAGACTCAAGCTCAACCCTTCCAAGACTGAGTGGCTGTGGCTTCCAGCATCCCGGTATAGTCAGCTGTTGCCATCGCTGACTATTGGGGGTGAATCTTTGCCCCCCCACAGAGAGGGCTCACAATCTGGGTGTCCTCCTGGACTCACAGCTGTCTTTAGAAGAGCATATGATGGCCATAGCCAGGGGGGCTTTTTATCAGGTTCACCTGATCTGCCAGTTGCGTCCCTTTCTGGACCGGGATGCCTTGCGCACGGTCACTCACACCCTCGTCACCTCCTGTCTGGACTATTGTAATGCTCTCTACATGGGGCTCCCCTTGAAGAGCACTCGGAGGCTCCAACTGGTCCAGAATGCAGCCGCGCGGGTGGTTATGGGTGCACCTTGTTACGCCCATGTAACACCTCTCCTGTGCGAGCTGCACTGGCTCCCAGTGGTCTTCCGGGTGCAATTCAAGGTGTTGGTCACCACCTTTAAAGTGCTCCATGGCATAGGACCAGGATATTTACGGGACTGCCTTCTGCCACCAATAGCCTCCCACCGACCAGTCCGCTCCCGCAGAGAGGGACTCCTCAGGGTACCGTCGGCCAAGTTATGTCGGCTGGCGATGCCCAGGAGGAGAGCCTTCTCTGTTGGAGCTCCTGCCCTTTGGAATGAATTGCCCCCAGATATTCGTAACATCTCTGACCTCCGGGTCTTTTGCTGTGCCCTCAAGACCCTACTGTTCTGACAGGCGGGGCTGTCTAATTGAATGATTTTAAATTGGGTTTTAATTTTGGGTTTTAAAATTCGGCCAAAACTATTTAATGATTTTAATTAATTTTAACTATGATATTGTATATTTATATTTTAATTCTGGCTGTACACTGCCCCGAGTCCTTCGGGAAAAGGGCGGTATATAAATAAAATTATTATTATTATTATTATTATTATTATTATTATTATTATTATTATTATTATTATTATTATTATTACACTTGATGAATATTAGACAGAGGTCATATCTAAGAAACTAGTTTGAATAGAATTAATTGTAGGTAGGAATGACCTTGGGACAGTGGTGGAATCCATTTTTACTACCGGTTCTGTGAGCGTGGCTTTGTGGGCGTTGCTTTGTGGACATAGCAGGGGAAGGATACTGCAAAATCTCCATTCCCACCCCACTCTGGGGCCAGCCAAAGGTGGTATTTGCCAGTTCTCTGAACTACTCAAAATTTCCGCTACTGGTTCTCCAGAACCTGTCAGAACCTGCTGAATAGCACCGCTGCCTTGGGAGATGGGAAAGAACCACAGCCATGGAAGTGTTGGGTAAGAGGCACTTTAGCCTACAACAGGCATATGGTCATTGCCAATGTCTCAGAAGAGACCCTCCCTAGTTTCTTGGGCTGTAAAGTTGATGGGGGAGATATATATTTTCAGATTTCCAAGATTATTTTAATGTAACTTTACAATAAACCAGAATTAGTTCATCTGAGCATGCGTCCTATCTGGGCTACCATGCTAGGCTGACAGGAGATCTAGAAAGGTTAGCCAGGAATGAATATAAAATGCTACTATAAAATATTGACTGGCTTGATTTATGTTGGCTGTTAGTTTATTAATCTGAGGTTTTTGAACCGTGGACACTTCCTGGACTGTGTACTTCAAGGATGTTTCTTCTGTAACTTCCTCTCTGCATTTCTAGCACTTGCAGCTCTGTTATAGGCACCTCAGAGCACAGAGCAGGCACTTTTCATATATAGGTTTTTCCATTGTTTGGGCCAAACATAGCTGTTCAGAAAGAATGGGGAAAAAAATCCAAATCCTCTCCTTTGCATATTATGGTAATTTTCCATTTCCATGTTTTGTCTTATGAACTGATTGCTTAAGCATCTTAAATGTTATTGTTTCTGTTAAATTAGAAACAATGTTATGTTGTATTTGGGGATGGTTATATACCTTGCATCAATCTCCCAGGTGGTGGGATGAAGGCGATGCTATTTTGGCTCACAAGATGCATTTTATAGTAGAGTAGAGATCCTAGCATGCATAGAATAGAATGAATCTACTTGAGGTAAATTGGTATCATATAGGTTGTTATACTTGTTTATGACATTAGGAATCCATGCATTGGTAGCAGCTGCATGATATACTCAGTTCTTATAATGAAAGAATCAGAGATGTTTGGGAAAATCTGTACATCATTAGGAACAGTGGTGGGTTTCTACCAGTTTGCCCCAGTAGTGGCGGCGGCAGGAGGTTCTGCCCACCCGCCCGGACATCATCACGGACGCTGTGTGCATGCGCAGAAGGTTCTATGCATGTACAGAAGCACCGCGTGCTTGCTTCGCTCGCGCATGCGCACTCACAGTTCCAAACCAGTAGCAAAAGTAAGTGGAACCCACTACTGATTAGGAATGAACTGATTTGCCTCTTGCTTCTCTGGAATGTAAAATGTAATAGATTGTGATGGGATCTGGACTATACTCCATCACAGTCTACTATCACTCATCTGGTAGTTGTGTCAGCAACACATGAAACCTCCCCAAAGCATGACTTCTTTTTTAGTTTGTCCCAAGGAAGTCTTCACCAGCCTTCACCAGATGAGTTGTGAGAGCAATCTGTAGAATTGTCACATGACAAGAATTCTAGGAGTTCTAATCCCAACACATTTCATTTGCTTGGAGAAAGTGTTACTACAATAATACTGGTTAGACTACAGCAGGCCTGTCAAACTGGCGGTCGGCAGGCTGGATATGTCATGCACAGGCCACGCCCACCCTGGCTCTGCAAAGGCAAAAAAACGTTATGACCAGTGGTGGGTTGCTACCAGTTCTTGCGAACCGGTAGTGGAAATTTTGAGTAGTTCGGAGAACTGGTAAATACCACCTCTGCCTGCCCCTGCCCCCAATCTATTCGTTGCCTCCTGAGTCCCAGCTGATTGGCTAGAAGGAAAAAATCAGGGCTCACTTGACAAAGAAGAGAAAAAAAAATAAGACACCTTAGGTTTTAAATTGAGAAGCCAAGAAGCCTCCCAACTGATCGGCTAGAACCGATCTGCTCCTTGTAAACCGCTCGGTGGTGGTAGATTGGCAATTGAGGCCAAGCTGCCTGAAAGTGGTTTCCGATGCTCTCGGTGGTGGCCGAGCGGCAAAAAACTGTTTAAACTCTTGCCGCGGCACTTCAAAGGGCTGCCCTACAGTTGATCAGTGGTAAAAGGCAGTGTGGTGGCAGACCCGTGCGCTCCAAAAACAAATGGGTAGACTGGTACAGCTCTGCAAACAGTTAAAAGCCTGGTAGACCAGTACCTCTGCTAAATCCTAAAGAATTGTTTGTCACATGACCATCAAATCACATCTACAAAATAAACCACACCCACAGAACTGGTAGTAAAAAATTTTAGAACCCACCCCTGGTCATATGTCACAATCCGGCCTGAGACGTAATCGAGATTGTCACCTGTGGACTACAGCCTTGACTAAAACATTTTAAAAATCTAGACTAGGCATCAAACCCCAGTTTCCTAAATCTGATTCATATTACGTTTTAATATTGGATCTTTTCAGTTCCACTCCAGATAATGAGATGATATTTTGCCTTTCCTGTGAGCAGCTTCTGAAGCTATTGGCAGGGTGAGAAGCTTATAGTAGGATGTATCAGAGTCTACCAATGACTTTTGTGATCTTCGGCTGCTGGTTGAAACTGCTGCTAATTTGACAGTATTCTTTAATGTGTATTTTAATTGGTATAGCCTGTAATTCCATAATGATCACACAAGCTCACTCTTCATACCTTCTGTTCTATTATTGTTCATTTCATTAAAAACCAAGAGAAGCTCATAAAAGGTCCAGGCATCAATATTATTCTATGCCATTATTTATTTAACTATCATGTTAATTGTCAAACACTTGATATTGTGGTGCAAATGCAATTATGAGCTGGGGGGAAAAAAGATAATCTACAAGAATAAAGGAAAAGGAGAAAAGCAGATATCCCTGAAAGACAGTTGAAAAACTTTCCTCAATTGCTAAATGGAATGTGGTGACAAACTGTAGGGTTCCCACAAATGATTCTGGAGATTCATTGTTTCCTCTTTGCCCATGTTATCATTTTTCCTATATATGAGCTGGAAAATTGTTGTGAATGTGCCGAACCAAATAAGTATGCCATGTCTAGCTATCTTCTTAAGATTATTTGCAAAATGTGCAAAATGCTTGATCTAATAGACTTACAACAGTGTGCAACATCAGTATGGTTATTATGTCAGTTATATTAGGCTTCCTGCGAAGAAGACAAGGGATTGATTGATGATCAGTCCTACCATTTCAGTGATGGTCCAATGGGATGTATCTTCACTTTATAGTCTTAACTGAATGACTGTTTAATTCAATTTAATTTAATTTATCGCATTTCTATGCCACCCAACTCCCGAGGGACTCTGGGCGGTTTACAGCAAAAATAATGCGAACAATGAACATAGAAAAATTATTAAAAAACATTTTAAAAACAATTAAAACCCATTCACACCATTCATGGCCGGATCTCACAAGATTGCAACAGCAAGATCAATGGCCCCAGGCCTGCCGGAAAAGCCAGGTCTTCACCGCTTTCCGGAAGGCCAATAGGGTGGGGGTAGTCCGGATCTCAGGAGGTAACTGGTTCCAGAGAGCTGGGGCAGCCACAGAGAAGGCCCTCCCCCACGGGCCCACCAGCCAGCATTGTTTAGCTGACGGGACCCGGAGGAGACCAACTCTGTGGGATCTTATTGGTCGCTGGGAGCTATACGGTAGAAGGCAGTCTCGAAGATAGCCTGGCCCTGAGCCATGTAGGGCTTTAAAGGTAATAACCAACACCTTTAATTGTGCCCGGAGACCAATAGGGAGCCAGTGCAGCTCGCGGAGAATTGGTGTAATGTGGGTGTATCTAGGTGCACCCACAACAGCTCGCACAGCTGCATTCTGGACCAGCTGTAGTCTCCGAACACTCTTCAAGGGTAGCCCCATGTAGAGCGCATTGCAATAGTCTAACCATGAGGTGACAAGGGCTGTTACACTGTTGATTGCCAGTGATCAAATAACAGCAATCAAGTGTAAGCTGGGTCCTACTTGGCAGAGATATCTTCTGGTTCTCATGGTGCTAGCATGCTGGTAGCAAGAACTGTCAGCTGTCATACAAAAATTGAGATGTTCCTCAACAGAAACACAGAACAAAGACATGCCATGATTGCTATTATCATTGTTATTGATAACACTATTTTAGATGCCTGCATGGCAGGATCTTTAAAATGGTCTCATTTTGTGCTTCAAACGTGATGGTAATATCCCCACATACAGATGGGCTTTTAAGCAGCCACTCAATGGGGATGCAATTATAATGTGCTCAAAGTTAAGCAGAAATATGGGAAATCTGTTGAAAACACTGATCCAATCAATAATGAGCAGCACGTCCACAGTGATTATCCATTTGTTGGTTTGCTAAGTTATGCTCTTATCTACCATAATACATTTAATTATTTTAAATTTGAATAATGCAATTAAAAACAGAGCGTACACATATACATATTGAACTTGCTAGCCTTCTAAAAATTCTCCCAGAAGGTGAGGATGAAGAAAATGTTATAGGCTGAACATAATTATTAGGTAACGATGAAACCATCCTAAATTATTGAGGAGGCATCTTGCGACTCCCATTTTTCTGAAGCAAATTTGAGTTGAGTATAAAGATGCTAGAATGAGTAGACAAGTTTTCCTACACATTTTTCCTTCTGTTTGTGCTTTGAATTTGTTGATGGTGCTGCCTGAAAAGATTCATTACCATGGACCTACCCAATTTTGATGGTCCTAATTGTTTTACTAATCTGGTTTTACAGGTGGAAACCGAAGACATTCTAAATTCAAAAAATGTATTTTTCTTCATTTAACATTAGTTATATAAATAGAAGTAGATGCCGAAGCAGATACTGACAAAGAAACCTTCTTGCCAAGGTGATAAGATTCTTACAAGTGTTGAATAATATCCTTTATTACTGCATATCGTCTTTTGGAGGAAACAAATGAAACCAGATTTAAGATTGCGCTTTTAAGATTAATTGGATCTGGAAAATAAAGTTTCTTTGGTGACTGTTGAATGCTTTTAAAATTGCCTTTTGTATCTCTGATATAAATACTGATTTAGAACAGTTAAATCGCAATAGGCAGTTGTGTGTAACATTCCAGAGCAAAGTTATAGCTAATACTTCTTTCATAATACTGTTGATGTACAGTTTTGATAGCCTTTGAGTTTATCCTACCAGGACAAAGAATTTTGTACTTCTGTCAGAAGTAATGTTGTTACTTCCTACTGCATTTTTCATGTGCAATTGGAGCACAAATTAGTTCATTCACCTGGTTGCATATCTTGGAATTCTAATGGATAGAAGTTCTACAGTGCAGTCCATGATTCTACATGGTTTCAGGCTTACTAAATCCCATGAATTTAGACAGCTTCAGTGGAATTTAACCAGCCCATCTTCCCAAAATGTGTGAAGAGATGTCAATGCAACCTATGTGAACAAAGAAATAACAAAACATTTCTCAGATGAAAAATTGAATGGTCTACTGGTACAATCCTGAAAGGAAAGAGTTCATGTAACAGACTTCTACTTAGAAAGATATGTTAATTCAGGATATATTTGAGGAACTCAATATAGACTGTGAATCTATCTTGAGTTGGGGGAAGGGTCAAATGAGTCAGGGATGGTGACTGCAAGTTTCAGCAAAGGTTCAAAATAGAAAAAGGGATATTAGTGCTAGGCAGAGAAGGTGTCTTCATTTTTTCTCTACCAGTTCTTATTCAATTTGCTGAAAGGGATTTTGCTTTAGAACCACTTTCTGACAGTTGCAAAAGAATCAGGACCATTCATATCGTAGATTTATTCAAGCTGATACGTAAGAAACTGGTCAACTAAAGCTCAACACTAAATTGGCACCAGAGAAAGATCAATGGAATTCAAGAGGGGTTGGGCTTGGAGCACTGGTAGAAACCAAAGGACTCTAAACTGATGACTACTTAACTCCTCCCCCAGCTCTGCCTGCTCTTCTCCTACATCTTCAAAGGAGAAGACAATCTGAGTAAAATTCTTTGAGCCAGAGAGTACTATTTTTGTACAGCTGAGTTAAATTCCAAGAGAAGCTAAATTGACTGTTCCAAATATGTCCTGTCCTGATTAGACATCAATATGTACTCATTCTTACTTTATAATCCTATGTCTCTTCCGGGAGTTTGAGGCCCCTGACATGGGAGACTTCCTCAATTTATCCCTACTGCAATGATTTAGGTGGTAGTTTGCACTGAGATGTAGTGATTGGCTTAGAGTTACCTGAGAAAAGGGAAGCCAGAATGTTGTTATAGACTGACAGGCTACATATGGAATGGAGGATAGGGAGAGGGATAAAGAGAGTGCCCTTGAAGACTGTCTTTTGCTCTGAAATAGAAACGGAGCAGCCATATAGCTGAGAAACTGTTTTCAATTGAGCGGTTTCATTTTGCTCATCCTGTTTATTAATTGCTATGTTTGTGTTCTTTGAAAGCCTTTTTTTTAAAAAAATATCGGGTGGTTAGAGAAATACAATACAATAAGTGTGCAATCCTGAAAGGAAAGAGTTCGTGTGAAAGACTCCTACTTGGAAAGACATGTATAATTCAGGATGGTTTTGAGGAAATCAACAGGGACTGTGACTCCCTCTTGAGTTGTTGGTCAAATTAGTCAGGAGAGGCGATGGCAAGTTTAAGCAAAGGAATCCAATTCATTCCTGCTGCTGATTTGTTCAAAATAGAAAAAATAAAGGATATTCGCTTTAGGTAGAGAAACTACCCAGTGAGGTTTTTCTGTTAAGAAAAAGGGCACTAAGAATTAGAGCTGGGTTTATAAATGACTTCCTAAAATTGTCGCTCCAAACTGATGAGCAGGAAAAAAAAAAAAAAGAGAGAGAGAAGTGAGCCATTTCTCTCAAAGTAAGAATGAGAAGAAGGCCAAACTGTTATGAGAAATATTTTTACCTGGAGGAACAGGTACAAACCACAAGGAAGAGAAGTGGCAAAACTGCATAACCTCTTTCATTCAGGCCCAGATGGGAAGCTGAAGAATGCAGGTCTCTGGGGTCAGAATAATCCCTAATAATCCCTAGCCGCCCTGAGTCTCCGGAGAAAGGCAGCATATCAATTGAATAAATAAATAAATAAATAAATAATGCTGGTGGCCCGATCCTAATGCTGATTATTACAAGCCCCAAATTATCCCACAGCCTTTTTCAGAGGGGCGGGGTGGGAGTGGGGACAATCCCTCTTAAAACTCTTTGGCTGCCAATGACAGCAGCTTTGAATTTCACAAGAAAAGTGTATTCTGATCGTAAATTCTCAAGAAGGTTAAACATAAATTAGTCATAAAGCCAGCAATGCTGGGCAGTTGTAAGATGATCTCATTTTTCCCCCCAGTGTTTTTTAATCTCTCCCATGTTTGTTTAATTAAAAAGGGGGGGGTTGGGTTGGGAGAGATAAGAGTAATTTCTTTCCTTTCGTTCTGTTTCTAAATGCTCCCCTTACATATAACCTCGAACTTTCATGTGCAGAATGCTATGGAGCTTTGCAGATCTGAGCTCCATTTAAGACAACAAAGTGGCATTTGATAGCCCTGCTCTTCTGGAGACAGCACTCCTTCCTGCCTTTGATGTGTGGAAGGTTTATTTAATCCATTATTAATCAAAGTTATGGCATTCTTCTTATATATTTAGGTAAAACTAAAAGATAGCTCTCCTTGCTTCCTTGGTTAAATAAATGTTTAAACAGATTGTAGAAATCCTTGGGGTTTGATTAGTCATATCTCTGTAGAATAAAGATTTCAGATTTTGTGTGTGTATGGGTGTGCATGCATATGTGTTGGTATACAAACATGCATAAATGTGTGCGTGTAGGCATAAGCATATGTGTGGGTATCCACAAGTATGTATAGAGGTCACCCTCAACTTACAATCATTCATTTAGTGACTATTTGAAGTTGCAATGGCATTGGAAAAAAGTGATTTATTATTGTTTTTCAATTTATGACTATTGTAACATCACCATAGTTTTACCTGATTTGGACACTTGACAACTGGCATGTATTTATGACAGTTGTGGTGTCCTGGGGTCATGTGATCACCTTTTGCAGCCTTCTGACAACAAACTCAATGGAGAAGCCAGATTTAGCAACCATTTTACTAACTTAACAACTGCAGTGATTCACTTAACAAGCAAGAAAGGTCACAAAATGGGGCCAAACTCACTTAACCACTGTCTTGCTTAGCAATGGAAATGTTGGGCTCAGTTGTGGTCGTAAGTTGAGGACTACCTGTATAAAGCATTGTTCCAGGGGTGAAATCTAGCAGGTTCTGACAGGTTCTGGAGAACCGGTAGCAGAAATTTTGAGTAGTTCGGAGAACTGGCAAATATCACCTCTAGCTGGCCCCAGAGTGGGTGGGAATGGAGATTTTGCAGTATCCTTCCCCTGCCACGCCCACCAAGCCACACCCACCAAGCCACACCATGTCCACCAAGCCACGCCCACAGAACCAGTAGTAAAATAAATTGGATTTCACCACTGCATTGTTCTATATTTGAAATAGGAAGGTGGTGCACCCTAGTCCTAAAGCCTACCATTCCTCCAGCAGCCTGCTTTTCATTGAATGCTGGACACAAAATGGTAATTCCTTTGCACAGAAGCTTGGCTTGGCAAGCAACACTTGGATGGCATGCCATGGGGGTAAGAGGTGGACAGCTGGATCCTCTGAGCAGGGGGAACCTTGAGCAGTTGGCGACGCTGGCAGCTTAATACAGAACTGGGGTGAAATGACTACTAAAACACCTCCACAGCAGCTAATTAGCAGCACTGAACTCTGGGTAAGGATGGTCCATTTTAATATGAGAAGAATTTTGCACTTGGGTGGGGGAAAGATATAGAAGGAAATGCTCCTTAGCTGACCCTTGTGGCATTCACGTTGCAATAATCCTGTAAATTACTATGCTTTCTTATACAGTAACTTGGAGTTAATTAGTAATTTAACATTCCTCGACACTACTAAATGTCTTCCTTGCATTATATTATGTTGTTTCATGATCCTACCTTAACACTAATGGGGTTTTGTTATATTTTCTCAAAACACTAACAGTAAAATAAAACTGAATGAGAAAATTAATTAGTTTCCCTTTTACCTTTGATTTACCTGTTATTAGCAATTAAGTGGTGGTGCTCTTCTTTTCCCACTCCAGAGAGCTGGGCGAGGCTGTGCAGAGATGAAAATGGAAGGAAGATTAAGGAAAGGAACTCAAAGGAGGAGAATGAACAAGCTTTGAAGCAAGGAACTGGCAGACGTAGACTCCCAAGCTGAGCTACTGAGAGGCATTCAATTAGTGTTTCCGTCACAATGTTACCATTTCAATTCACCTTTATCAATAAAGAACCCTGACTTAAAGTAATCTACCACCTCCTTTTGTAATGAAGGAATTAAAATAATTTTATTATGATTCATTTATTACATTTTTTTTTAAAAAAAATCTTAGTTTTAAAAATTTATTTACTTTGGAAGAAGAATTGTTCAAAGTTCTTTTAAAGAAGCAAAACTAATCTTAAAATCCATTGGGGGCCTTCAGAGACCAATCAAAACAGCATGATTTTTAATATATCTGTACAATTCACTACGGATGGGGCCTTTGTAGGGAAAAATCTGTATGTCTCAGCCTAATTTACCAACCTATATGGGTTGATTTAAATTCCACACTTCCTCCAGAAACTCAAAAGAGCATCCATACCACTTTATGTGAGGTATGTTGATAATGACAGGTCAGAAATGATTGAATGAGTTTCCATTGTTTAGGCTGAGACTTGAACATATTTTTCCCCAGTCTAACACTTTATTATTATTATTATTATTATTATTATTATTATTATTATTATTATTATTATTATTATTATTATTATTATTATTATTATATTTATTTATTTATTTATTTATTTATTTATTTATTTATTTATTTATTTATTTATTGAATTTGTATACCGCCCTACTCCCGAAGGACTCAGGGTGGTGAACAGCCAAAAGATAAAATACATATAATACAAATGTTAAAAAACCATTAAAATACAATTAAATAAATTGGCCCAGAGAACAAAATTTAAAACACCCCAAATTTATAAGACAAATTTAAAATTTAAAAAATTTAAATTTAAAAAATTTAAAAACAGTTTAAAAGAGAGGTTAGGCCAGGCTGGCCTGCTGGAATAGGAATGTTTTGAGGGCACGGCGGAAAGCGCGCAGATCCGGGATCCTCCGTATCTCCGGGGGGAGCTCGTTCCAGATGGCGGATGCCCCCACAGAGAAGGGTCTCCCCCTGGGGGCCGCCAGTCGACACTGTTTGACCGACGGCACCCTAAGAAGCCCCTCTCTATGGGAGCGTACTGGTGGTCGGTGAGAGCTACTGGTGACAGAAGGCAGTCTCATAGATACCCTGGTCCTAGGCCATGGAGCGCTCTAAAGGTGGTGACCAAAACCTTGAAGCGCACCCGGAAGACCACCGGGAGCCAGTGCAGCTCACGCAGGAGGGGGATCACATGGGAGCGCCACGTCGCTCCCATAACCACCCACGCGGCCGCATTCTGGACCAGCTGGAGCCCCCGGGTGCTCCTCAAGGGGAGCCCCATGTAGAGAGCATTGCAGTAGTCCAGGCGGGAAGTGACGAGGGCATGAGTGACCATATTTAATGAGTCCCGATCCTTCCCGAGAACCTTAACTGATATACCACATTATGTCTCATTTTGACTCCTTTCATAGAGTGGACAGATAGTAGATTTTTAGAGATCTTGATTTCAAATATTTGGGACTTTATAGTTGAAAATTGTAATCCAAGACTGGGCTCAGAAAGAGATTGAAAGCCACTATAATTTGCATTCAAGTTAGAAAAAATGTGATTAACATAAACAGACTAAACTCCATCTCAAAATGATTAATCTAAGGGATATCTGTCTTCGTAGTAGTGAGCTTCAATTATAGTTCCCTAAATGTTCAGAATTTCTTGATGCTTGTTGAGAAAGAAAACTAGATTTGTTTCTTAAGCATTTTTGTTGTAACAAACTATCTGTTTTAAATATGTTTCAAAAAATTCTTACAGCCAGCTCAATCCAACCAGCCAGCCCTCCTTTACCAGTTTCCCAAAGATGATTATAGGGCTAAAAAAATAAATAAATAGTAAGCCCTACTTCTTCCAACAATTTCTAACATCTTGAAGACAAACAAAAATAAAATCATTCATAATTAGATAAGGATTTGTCTCAACAATTTCAGTAGAAATCTGCCACGTGGAGTGAGCTTTGAATAATCATGTATTACTTTGGTTCCCTATTCTACCAACCAACTAGATCTTCCATTTGGTCAGCAGTTCTAACAACTGGGAAAAGCCTTCAAAATATTGAAGATTGCTTTTGAATTCCTTGCTTTTTTAGGATGGGTGTCAACTGTCCTATTCAGTCATCTAGCAAAGAAAGACTCCTGGCCATTTGTTTTGCCAAGAGTATACTTTACTGAAGCTTAAATGGTTACAGAAGAGGCGTAAGCAGAATCTGGGGTTTTCCCGTGCAAACAATACAAAGGAAAGTTCCTTCTCCTCCCCCCCCCCGGCCATTCCCCAGTTATCTGCAAATGCCCAATCAGGTGCTTGTATATTTTTTAGGAAACACGTCAGCGGTGGGTTTCAGCAGGTTCTGACCTATTTTGGAGAACCGGTAGCGGAAATTTTGAGTACTTCAGAGAACCGGTAGTAAAAATTCTGACTGGCCCCGCCCCCATCTATTCTCTGCCTCCTGAGTCCCAGCTGATCAGGAGGAAATGGAGATTTTGCAGTAACCTTCCCCTGGAGTGGGGAGGGAATGGAGATTTTACAGTATCCTTCGCCTGGAATGGGGTGGGAATGGAGA
This sequence comes from Pituophis catenifer annectens, assembly GCF_029215685.1. Lineage (NCBI taxonomy): Eukaryota > Metazoa > Chordata > Lepidosauria > Squamata > Colubridae > Pituophis > Pituophis catenifer. Next base: position 206,114,488 of record NW_027256881.1, read on the forward strand.
TTTTATTTATTTATTTATTTGTTTGTTTGTTTGTTTGTTTGTTTATTTATTTATTTATTTATTTATTTATTTATTTATTTATTCAATTTATATGCCGCCCTTCTCCAGAGACTCAGGGCAGCTTACAATGTGTTAAGCAATAGCCTTTATACTTTTATATATACCTGCTTTCGCCCCCCCCCCAAGCGGTGTTCTTTTTTTATACAAAGTCAGCTTATTGCCCCCACAACCGGGTCCTCATTTTACCTACCTCAAAAGGATGGAAGGCTGAGTCAACCTTGAGCCTGGTGAGATTTGAACTTGCAGTAATTGCAGGCAGCTGGTGCTACTTAACAGCACTTTAGTCTGCTGCGCCACTAAGGCTCTTCTACAGTGATTTTACAATATCCTTCCCCTGCTAGGCCCACCAAGCCACGCCTACAGAATTGGTAGTAAAATTTTTGAATCCCACAACTGATTCCAACCTTTCCTTCCTCCCACTCCCACCCCCATGCTAATGTCAGGCTATCAGCTCATGAAGCTTGGATAGGTAAGATGCAGCTATGGCAATGGGTCATTTTTTGGAAGCAAAGAGGTCTAGAAACTGCCTTATACTCAGTTAGATCATTGGACAGCTAACTCTGTCCATATCAGGTTTACCCATGGCATTAAGCCATCATAGGATTTATTTGGGTTTGGCTTATCTGCTCTGTGAATCAAATCATTACTGTTAGTGAACAACAACTGACAGTTTAATGAAAAGCCAACTGTGGTTTATTCAGTGAAGACCAACAAATAACCATGGCTTAGTGTAATACTACTACTCCCTATGTTAGGCATGGGATCTATAGAATCTCAGACAGAATTCATTATTAAATAATTCTTGAGAATCTTTGGGCACAGATGTTGGGGATTACAGTGGAGCCTGGCGATTTTAACACTGATGTTTTGATACCTTATCTTTTGCAGGAGAAAACAAAAGAACTATTTGGGTTCATTCATTTCTAAGTAACTGTTGAACAGAATAATCTTATATCCTTGTTAGAGAATTTTCATTTTTGTTTTTTTTAATTTTCTCCCTCTTCCTTTTAACTATAGCACTCTAATTTTCTCTCCTTAAAGATCAGGGTATACAATGGACTGCACTCTGTGTGTCTGTGTGTGTGTTTTAAAGCAGAATGTTTCTATGGAAAGGAAGTATTTGGAAAGCCCTGTGAATTCAATACAAAACATTTCCCGAAGATTTTGTCTCGGGGGACTTTGGCTAAAAGAAGGGTTGCTACCATTTAAAACCTCATTCTTTGCAGCAGGATTTGAACATTCCATAAAAAATTCATCCCTGCTTTAAGAGATTTCTGCTTTTCTGTCCTCTCTATTGTTAGACAAATTGAAGTGTGCACTCTGAAGGAGTGTGGCAGTGAACTGAGAATTTATTTACTCATTCGATTCTAATATTGAGAGAATCTACTCTCTCCGTTCAAAGGCTAGAGCAACAATGCAAGTGACACCAGGTCACTTGGCACTTCACAGCTACCTGTGAGATAGAATTGTTCTCATGGCAGATAGGAAGTGACTGAAACCTCTTTTTCTCATCAATGTCTATTATGATTGATGGCTCTGTGGTCACATTGAATATGCCCTTTTTAAATAATTCACAATGTCATCATCATAGTACTAGTTTATAACTAGCCTGTTATTTTTATCTTTGTTCATTCACCATCCGTAGGTTTGATGAATTAAATACTGTGCGTTTTAGTGGGTACTATCACATACTGAAAAGGAAGGGGTTTTTTTGTGTATGTGTGTAGTCTGAAAATACTCTGTTTCTCCACATATACATGCAAGTACACGAATGTACTTCATCAGTGTAGATAATGTGTTGAGTGACGATTTATCAAGGGAAAAATGCCTTTCTTAGCTATGATAAATGTCTAATACATGCAAAATGTGAAATGTTCTTTCCCAAGCCTTGTGTTGGATTATGAAATAGCTTCACAATTATCCATCATCTATTATCAAGTAACAAGTGTCTGTTGTGGAAAATGACTTAACAGTTTCATTCCCAATGTCGAGATGATGTATTAATTGTAAGTGTCTTTAGGATCTTTATATTGTAGGGTAGGGTATGACAGCTATTATAATTTATACAATTTTTACAGTGAGATTTGTCAAAATATTTCACTGAGAAGAATGAGGAGTTATTCATTTTAATTCTTTGTCTAAGAAATACATGTGATGACAGCTTAGCTCTCCGATTTTAGCTGATGGGGAGGGCAGGGAACAATGTTTCCTTCCATTTCTCATATATTATGCAATATGGCACCCACAAGATGTGTGGGACTGCAATGCGTAGGATTATACGTGGCCTAGGAATTCTGGGAATTGTAGTCCACATCTGCGGTGGGGAAGGCTGAATTATCTTAGCCTACAAAATAAGTTGTGTTTTTCCTCTGCATTACTTTCAAGATATCATTCCTTGTGTGTGTGTATTTTATATAGAGAACCCTTATACCATAAAAGGCAATGGCATACGTGTCATTCAATTGAGAGAAGACTGAAAATCACTTTATATAGTATATAACATATACAGTATATAATGTATCTTTTCTTTTATGTACACTGAGAGCGTATGCATCAAGACAATGTCCTTGTGTGTCCAATCACACTTGGCCAATAAAGAATTCTAATCTAATCTAATAACCAAGAATATGTGGAGGGCATAGTGGGAGGACAACGCTTAATCCCATGTTCAGTAACCATCAGTTTTCCTGAAAGGGAATGGCTGGATGGCTCTATTTTTTTTTCATTTTGAAAGTATTCTAGAATTCTAAAATATGGTTCTGGATTATTGGTTGAAATTTTTATTTCTTTATAATTAATTTCTCTTTCTATTTTACTTTAATCCTACCAAAATTGAGAGCCAGTTTGGTGAAGTGGTTAAAATGCTGGCCTAGAAACCAAGAGACTGTGAGTTCTAGTCTCACCTTAGACATGAAAGTCGACTGGGTGACTTTGGCCAGTCACGCTTTTTCGGCCCAACTCACTTCACAGGGTTGTTGTTGTAGGGAAATAGGAGGAAGAAAGACTATTGGTATGTTTGCTGCTTTGATTTATAACTCAAAAAGAAAGGCAGAATAAAAAACTATTTTCTTTCCTCTAAACTCCTAAATACTTGTTTATTATTAAGAAGGTGACCTAAAGAATTAAAGCAACGCTTTATCATCTTAAACTCAATATTTTAGATTCCAACCTGGAAGATCCTGTTAAACAGTTCTATTTAATGGCAGTATTGCCTATAGAGCATAATTAGAAGTTATCAGTGAGTTAAACAGCAGTGCACTGATAACATACTGTATGGTTATAATTATTTTAATAGTTACTCAGCAAATACAGCAAGCAAAGAATGGTAATTTTAAGTGCTGAACACAAAATGTTAAGATACAATGACACTACGCTTTCCATTTATTTCCTATATGGAAGCCCTTCAGCGTTCTGATCAAATTCCAATCAACCTTAAGTGTATATACTTTATTTTCCTGATTTATACAGCCACTCATCTTTTACACATTCTCAGGTGGGCATTGTCAGGAGCTTGCTGACAATGAGGAAAGCATTGACACAGCCTCACATCACTGACTCTGGCTCTTTTGTATGTATGTACGGAAAAGTGCATTGCCACATGACAAGGCTGTTTTCATCAGATTCTCCGCATCAAAGATGAAATTGATATATCCAACCATTTGTTGTTAATGAACTTTTCCTTAGGCTGTTTTACTTCCAGTCTTGTTTTGGTTGTTTTCAAAATACTCGATTGTGGTTGTCTTTTCAATAGTTATTTCAAAATTAAATATGAACTGGGTTTGTTGCTTATCAGTCTGCATCCTCCCCTTCTGGGAAACATCCTCTGATAACCTAAGGAACTAAGAATGATGATGAAATATCCTGATAAGAGCCGAGGTGGCGTAGTGGTTAGAGTGCAGTACTGCGGCTACTTCAGCTGACTGCTAGTTCAGCAGATCAGCAGATCAAATCTCACCAGCTCAAGGTTGAATCAGCCTTCTATCCTTTCGAGGTAGGTAAAATGAGGACCTGGACTGTGGGGGCTATAAGCTGACTTTGTATAAAAAAGAACACCGCTTGGGGGGGCCGAAAGCCCTACTAAGCAGGTATATACAAAAGTATGAAGGCTATTGCTTAATGCATTGTAAGCCGCCCTGAGTCTCCGGAAAAGCGTGGCATATAAATAAATAAATAAATAAATAAATAAATAAATAAATAAATAAATAAATAAATAAATAAATAAATAAGCTGGACATCAAAAACACCTAGAAGCCAGAAAGGAAGTCCCTATGCTTAGCTCACCCAGCCAAAACAGCCATTGGAGTGAATCTAGGGCAGGAAATGCTGGATAAACAGCATGGAGGAACACTGCATCCATAGCTCACCAGGGCAACAGAACATGTTGCCATTTTTAGAAGGATTGCTGATGGCATGAAGTGGTGGACAATTGATTTATTCAACAGGGGTTGTGGTTGGTACTTCTCTCCACATTATTCTCCCTTCAAAACACAAGGGATGTGTTACACTTACATATCTCTACAATGTCATGTGACCTCTAGCCATCTTAGAAAGTAGGGCTACTTTGCCACTAAATCAGTTCAATTCTTGTTCCTGGCAATTTTACAACAATTTCTCTGGAGCTATTGGATTTATTGACCTCCCCTTAGACCTCCCCTTCGTCTTGACCCCCATCTCTAAGTCCCCTGCCAAAACAGAAGCAAAGGCACTGTGCAACTTTGGTTTCTTATGGAGGACTGGCTTTTTCCTTGCACAACAGTAGCAACCTTGAGGTTTTTTTTTTTTTTTTTGAAAACATGCAGAATAAGGAGAAAGTAAGTTGAGAAATAAGGAGGCTGAAGGTGAGGTGAGGCTTAGGGGGCTGGCTGCTTCCTGGATTTGGTGCTGGTGGGAGAAAGGGCTGATTAGCACAAAGAGCTAGTCCAACAATAATTCTTAGAGGAATATAAGTCCACTATAAGTCCATGTACTTGCCATATGCTAAATAAATAAAATCTTACAGGGAAACATATAAAGCTGGTGGCCATTTGGATGATGTAATCTTGGAGAAATCAGGATCAGGTCAGTTAGTTGGCAGAATGAGGCAGCTGCTCTCCTGATGGCTAAAATATGAGTGCAGTTATATATGTCATAATCCTATGCTCTACGCTGCCCTTTAATGCAGATGTGGGCTTTCTATTAGTGCTGAAATGCATTTTAACTGGTTTGCCTTTCGTGAACTGTGTTGTAACTCCATTCTACTTTCGGCAAAACCAACCCAACTTTAGAATTGTCCTTTCATTCGTCAGAAAGTATTTTCATTCCTGAAAATATGTGAACAATTATATCAACTGTTCCTAGTTTAATTTGAATTCAATTAGTATAATTTTAATTACATTTAGCTTTGGTCTTGACCCCGTCCTGGCTCTGTTTATTTTTCAGAGGATACGGTCAGTCGGCATTTAGGCTTTTGGCTTTGATCAAGCGCAATCTTTGGCAGAATTGTACAACCTACATCCATTTTGTCCCTTTCTGGGAACAGGGATTGCTATTTCTGAGATACTGTATGAAAAGCCATTCATGAAGAATGAATCATAAACCACTTTTGTGGGTTAGTTTATTATTTAAGCCAGCACATCTTTGCTCTGAATGGATAAAATATATTGCCTAGACTGCAGCTGTGGGAAAAGCATTCCCTGTTTCTGAAAAGCAAAACCAGGTTATGTAATGAACTGCTAACACCATGGAGCTATCAGAATAATAATGATGTGCAAGAGTTTATACTCAGCCATCCTGCATCAATGCCAGCGAGCAGGACTCGCCTCTCTGTATCGTATGAAAGCTGTGTGGCAGGGAACAAATTTATAAGAAGTGCCTGTTCATTGCATGCTTCATTGCAGACCAGTACCCTTAACATGAACAGAAGATGGAATGCAAGGAATATTTGCATGTAGCATATGACTTGGCTTATAGCCTGTGCCATCTTCTAACCTTCATTCATCTGTAGAGCATATATTAAAAGGATTTACAGGTAGTCCTCGACTTATGACCACAAATGGGACCAGAATTTCCATTGCCTAAGCAAGGCAATTGTTCAGTGAATCATGCAGTCGTTAAGCATACCTGGCTTCCCCCTTTGATTGTTGGAAACTTGTTGGAAGCTGGCTGGGAAGATTGCAAGTGGCAATTTATTTATTTATTTATTTATTTTTAAATTTGTATACCGCCCTTCTCCCTGAGGACTCAGGGTGGTGAACAGCCAAGTAAAAACATAAACTACAAACATTAAAATACAATTAAAATATATATATAAATTTGGCCCCATGATTAAAAACAATAACAAACAATTAAAAACATTTTAAAAACTGTTAGGCCAGCCCGGCTTGCTGGAAAAAGAAGGTTTTAAGGGCACGGCGGAAGGCACTGAGGTCTTGGATTCTCCTTATCTCTGGGGGCAGCTGATTCCAGAGGGTAGGTGCCCCCACAGAGAAGGCCCTCCCCCTGGGGGTCACCAGCCTACATTGTTTGGCTGATGGCACCCCGAGGAGGCCCTCTCTGTGGGAGCGCACGGGTCGATGGGAGGCCGTCGGTAGCAGCAGGCGGTCTCGAAGATAGCTAGGCCCTATGCCATGGAGTGCTTTAAAGGTGATAACCAACACCTGGGACCCAGGGACACTGCAACCATCAAGCACCCTAATTTTTATCCTGTGACCATGGAGATGTTGTGATGGTTGTAAGTGCAAGGACCAGTTATAAGCCACTTTTTTCCTTGCCGTTATAACTTCAAATGGTTGCTAAATGTGAATGATTGTAAATCGAAGACCATTAGTATAGAGCAGCAGCCCCCAACTTTTTGGGCTCCAGGGACCAGTTCCACAGAGAGAGGTTTTTCCGTGGACCAGAAGGGGCGTGGTTTCCTATGCTGCTGGCATCCCGTGGATGGGGCTTCACTTGTTTTTGTGGCCTGGTTTCTGGCATGCCATGGACTGGTGCCGGTCCACAAACTGGGGGTTGGTGACAGGGGTGGATTCTACTTATCTTTACTACTGGTTCGCAATGGGATCACATGTGCCTATGATGACATCCGGGCTGGTGGGCGGAGCCTCCCACCAGTTTTACTACCGGTTCTTGCGAACCAGTCCAAACCGGGGGCAACTCACCACTGATTGGCGAACCTGGTATAGAGAACTAATCTATTCTCATTTTCATAGAAGCTGTCTCTTTACAACAAAAGTGGACCTTTCAGTGACACACTGGAGCCATACCCCAAAAGCTCGGTGGAGGCAGGGACGTTGTACATTGAAGAGAAGTTCTCTCTTGACCTATCTTTCTGCCCAGCATTCTTTACTGAATGCTGAACAAATTAAAGACTATGGGCTCTTATCTACTGCTTCGAGCCACAATTTCTGGTCTCAGTAACCCATCACTTGACTTCCTTTTTGAATACCCTTCACCCCTGCTAAAGTTTGGGTTCTATTATAAGTGGAATGGACTGGGATTAAAAGACACTGCATGAACATGTTTCTTTACCATTACATAAAAGTGTGACAGCACGCTTTGGAAGGTCTCTGAGACCCAAGGCTTTTGAAAGGCATATCTATATGCAGTTATGGGACTTTAAACTGTGCAGTCTACTTTTACAGTGCCCTTAAGTAGAATCGGCCTCAGGAACTCAGAAATCTATTGCTCGGTGCAATGATGGGGGGGAAAATGACATGCAATTGATAAAGTCACAAGATGAACCCTCCTCTTTTGTATGTGGCTACCAATTTTGGGTGCAAGTATGTCAGTCACAAGGGTTACACATTGTCTTCTTGATGTCTTCTTTCATCACTTTTGTCTCCCCAGGCAACTATGGCCCAGAATCCAGCTGCTTAAAGATTCCAATAATAATAATAATAATCTTTCCAAACCTCGTAATGAATCTTTCTAAATCCATAAGATTGTCTGTTAGTATGGAACAACATCTTCTGAAGGTGAACCGTGGCATTGATGTCTGTTTTTCAAGGATTTTGTGTAGTTTCATCCAGGTACCCAGCCAATTAGTACGTAGCTCCTCAGTTACCATTTGGCAGCCTGATTAAGTAATTCACTTTTAGTTAGCTCCATTTTCCCTGCAGCTCTAGTTATCTTGAGAAGTTCCATGTAACATACACACACACACACACACACACACACACACACACACACACACATGCTAGAGTTATATAGATCTGAGTTGTAAAAATCCTGCTAACCATAGGGTGCCAGCAAAGTGACAGAGAAAGCTATTTGCTGACAATTAGTGGTTATCCAGGTTTTTGAACCGCAGACATGAGAGCTTGACATATGCTCAGGTTCCCTGCACCAGAATATCTCCCTGATGCACAAAGCCCTGTGAGACAGGCTTTCCAAGACTCTTGTCATCCCTCTCCCACACCACTCCCCACTACATTCACAACTTTGGTCAGAAGATTTGTTGACATCTTAGCTCTTGGGGACACCCCCCCCCCAAAAAAAAATCCTTAGGCAGTAATAGAAATAGCATTTAGGATTTTATATCACCCTATAGCACTTTACAGGACTCGCTGGGAGGTTTACAATGTAAAGCATTATTTGCATATTGCCCCAAACAATCTGGGTCCTCATTTTCTCAACCTCGGAGAGATGGAAAGTTAAGTCAACCTTGAGCCCCATCAGGATCGAACTCCAGGCTGTAGGCAGAGTTTGCCTGCAATATTGCATTCTAACCACTGCACCATCAGGGCGCCTGTAAGACATTAGCAATGGGGGAAAAAAAAAAGCTAATATTCCAGGTTTGGCAAGCAACAGTTAGGGAGTTTACTTTGTATTAAGAACTGGTGACACATGTTTTATATTAACAAATTATTTATTATGTTTATGAGAGCAACTTCTACTTTGATTGAGATTATTTTATCAGTTCAAATCACTGCAAATTTTCTTCAAATTCAGACCCAGAGAATTCACATGGTGCAGAAGTTGTAATAGTCTTGGCATTTTAAAGTAATTGTATCCTTTTCAGTTGTAATTTGCATATGTAATTTTTTTAAATATTTTCAAATACTTTTCATTCTCGTTCTGAAGATATTTTAAAATTCTCACCAATCTGCTCTGACCAAATTCAAGGCATACACTATTTTTTTTTTTTTTATTGGGGGAAGACGAGGTTGCTCTTGCCTGCTACATAGCTGCTAAAATTGAGACTATTGAGTATTTAGTGCAGATCTTAAGATCTTTAAAAATGAAGGAGTCAAAGATTTTCAAATGGATGAACAAATCTATCCTTTTTTGCTTTCTTGTGCATTTGATCTTTTTAAAAAATCTGGCATTATTTTTGTCCAATTTAGATGACAATTTGCAGATTTCATTAATAAGATAAGTCACTCAGAACTATTACAAAGACCCTATTTGCTGCAAATCAAAATGCTATCTATTTTCTGGCAAGAAATATGATGATCTTTTTAACTTCCTCTTGTCCATTTGGTAAAAGTCAATTATACATGCCCACAAATTATCTAGCTCAACTTTTTAGCCTCATGAGATCACCCAAGGCATTACTTTATGCTCATAGTATGGTAAAAATTTGGAAATTTGGATTAAATGAAAAAAAAAAACCTTAGTTAATTTAACCACAAGTAAATCTATTGAGTAATTTAGCTGGTTAGGGAAGTCAGAATTGGATTTCATGGCATTCCATACATGAGTGAATAAATTTGTTTTAGAGACTGCTGATGAATATAGTTTTCATCTTTTATAGTTGAAGACTTAGAGCCTGCTGATAAATGCTGTTTTCATCCTTTATAGGTGAAGACTCCAACCTGAGAAAAATCTACATAATCTACATAGAATCATGTATTATTTATTACAAGGGATTTTATAGCATGATTGTAGTAACCTTATTCTGATGCATCCTATTTATTTATTTATTTATTTATAAATATATATGTAAATAAAATAAATAATTACCCACTGACCAACTATTCTGCAACAATTGGTGACAGAGTTAGTACGAATGAAGCTATCCATTAGAAAAGCCCTGAAATGGGTTCCAGTAACAATGTTGGATGATGTCAAATCCTTTGAAATGTGATGAGAGTTACAGACTAGCTTTCATGTAAACACCCCATTAGTAGGTGACAGTTGATGTCGAAAGGATTTAGGATTTGTACTTAAATATCAGAATCTTCACGCTGATCTCCAGTGTACCAGTGCATATGAAGCAATATGCTAACTTTGTTTAGAAAAAAAGCATTACATATGCTCTTCTTTCTTTCTTTCTTTCTTTCTTTCTTTCTTTCTTTCTTTCTTTCTTTCTTTCTTTCTTTCTTTCTTTCTTCCTTCCTTCCTTCCTTCCTTCCTTCCTTCCTTCCTTCCTTCTTTCCTTCCTTCCTTCCTTCCTTCCCTCCCTTTGTCTCTCTATCTCAACACATTTACACTCCAAACACATTGGAACAATTTGTAGTGTCTGAATGGAAGTCTTTAGTTTATGAAAATTATAATTATTTTGATGATTATTATTTTTTTTTGTCCCCAGTCAGCTTGAAATGTTGCAAAACTCGGCAGGTGTATGCTGGTATAACAAAACCAATGAACAGATGGTGGAAGGTACCAGGCCAGCTCAAGGGATTAAATGCAAGGCTTTTGAAATTTAAAATTAAAGCTAGTTGATCTTGGGGAAAAAAATGCTTGCCAAAAAAGCCTGCTGGAAAAAAAAAGGGAAGGGGGAATAGAGAAGTTCTTCAACTTCTCAAGATAAGCTGATTCGGATTCAAATGTGGCTTTTTCTCTCTTCCGCGCACACACTCATTTAAAGTTCTTGATTGGTAGAAAACAAAAGTACTCTGGCCAAGTAAATGTAATCAGCTGTTTGGCTTGTGATTATCTGTATTTTTCTCCCTTTTTCCCAATAGTTATGAACCACAACCCTTCATTCCTTCAATGGTTTGGAACAGATAAAGCTGGCTTATTTTTGTGGGGTCTACTAGTTGAATATTACACAGATTCACCATCCAGTTTTAGTTATTCACAATTTCAATCAAATCAGACTCCGGCTGCTAAAATTCGCATTAAAGATGAAGGACAGCTGAAGGTGCCTGTTTTCCCTCCCCATCTCATTCCACTGGATGTGTAGTTATATTTGAGCAATATGACACAGATGGCATAGCCAGCTTTGGTTCACCTTTTCATATATAACATGTAACCAAGATCTGAATTTCTTGGCTACCCATACTACATATTTCACAAATGAATCCTGTGCTTAGTTACACAAGAGTAAAAATACGGAATGTGGTTAAGCTTACTTACAACATGTCTTCCCAAAAGTTAAGCCTTAGAGATGATTATGTGCCTAATCCTATGCAGATTCACCAACCTTTTCCCCCCTGCTATTTTCTTTTATTCCAAATAGATCTGTGTATGGCATTATACCCTGACATCTTCTGCCTTAACCTCAGGTACTGTGAAGGATGCTATCCATCATCCAGTGCTAAAAGAAGATTCAGGGTCCACTTAAATTATATTTTGTGTTGCATAATGGAGAAGGAGATGTCCTCTCATATTTTGCCTCAGTAGCAAAATTGGCTAATCTTGATCTGTGTGATCTGAAATGAGTGCATCTTTTCTCAAAAATGTAAATTAATATTAAGGTCATTGGTACATGTCTTCATTAAATGGGCTTGATCAGAATTGCTGCATACATTCCAGCTTTGAGGCACATCCATTCATTTTCCTCCAAAACTCAACCGTTTCCCCTCACAATCTTTTCAATCTCTCCCCCCCCCCATTGTAAAGAAAATTAGTTTTGGAATAACCATCATAACCCAGGGACTTTATGTTCCAAATGTCACCTTTATGTCAGGAGCATTGTGACCTGTTCATAGAGCTATTTCAATTTCTCACCAACACTGACCATTGTTTTGTACATTTTCCTCCCTATATTATTTTTATAGTTATTCTTAATTGGGAGCCTGATGGGAGCATTTAACCTTACAATGAAGAAAAAAGCCCACTGGGTGGAAAAGCAGCAATCTCAGAAGCTTTGATGGCCTTGTTGGCCAGAATTTGTAGCTCTGGTGACCTGTTTGCTTACAGCACTATTTAAAATAGAAATGGCTAGAGGCATTGTGCTGTTTGCTAGAGCCCTTGTTAATACATTCAATAACCTATTAATCACAACTTTACAGTCATATGCAAAATGTGCCCGGAAAACAATTTAATAACTTACTCCAGGTGTTTTATTTATTTCCTTTCCCTTCTTCTTTCACATCATAAGCAGCATGTTCATTAACATCAACAAGAAAAAGTTGAAGACAGATAGACCAAGCTTTCATTAATCACCAAATACCAAGATTCCAAGATAGTTATAGATGCAGTTATTGCCTAGGAAAAATAAAATCTCAGCTACTGCTAATAGTTTGGGAAATAAATGAGCAAAACCAGTATCCACCAAAACCTTTAGGGAAGGATATAATTTGATTGCAACCTGGAATGGGAGAAAAGAAATCCTTGTTTCCATAAATGAATGGCTGCCTTTCATTCTCACTTGTTTGACTTTGGGCTAAGGAGATTTCTAAAATTACCTTAATTAGTTATGTTAATTGTGAGGGAAAACTTGAACAAATGTTATAGTGTCTTCAGTCCAAAGCTGAATCCCTTCAACACAAGACAAATGACTGCAGATGATTTAGTTGGCAGATCTGATTGGCAAGTTAAAGAGAAAAATTAAGGGGAAAAAAGACTAAATTAGGATGAAAGAAAATAGAATTGGGTATGTCTAGTTTAATAAAAAGAAGAACTAGAGGTGATAAGATAGCAGTGTTCCAATATCTCAGAGGCTGCCACAAAGAAGAGGGAGTCAAGCTTTTCTCCAAAGCACCCGAGGGCTGGACAAGAAGCAATGGGTGGAAACCAGTGGTGAAATCCAAATTTTTTTATTACCCGTTCTGTGGGTGTGGCTTGGTGGACATGGTGTGGCTTGGTGGGCGTGGCTTGGTGGGCATGGCAGGGGAAGTATATTGCAAAATCCCTATTTCCACCCCACTCTGGGGCCAGCCAGAGATGGTATTTGCTGGTTCTCCAAACTACTGAAAATTTCCACTACCGGTCTCCAGAACCTGTCAGAATGTGCTGGATTTCACCCCTGGTGGAAACTAATCAAGAAGAGAAACAACCTAGAATTAAGAAGAAATTTCCTGACAGTCAGAACAATTAATCAGTGGAACAACTTGCCTCCAGACGTTATAAATGCTCCAACGCTGGAAGTTTTTAATAAGAGATTGGATAACGATTTGTCTGAAATGGTATAGGGTTTTCTGAAAACCTCCAAGGTCCCTTCCAACTCTGTTATTCTATTCTATTCTATTCTATTCTATTCTATTCTATTCTATTCTATTCTATTCTATTCTATTCTATTCTATTCTATTCTCTACAGGCTAAACTATATTTTGAGCCACGGTGGTGCAGTGGTTAGAGTGCAGTCAGTAGGCTACTTCTATTGACTGTTGGCTGCCAGCAGTTCTGCAGTTTGGCTCAAGATTGACTCAGCCTTCCATTCTTCCAAGGTGGGTAAAATGAGGACCCAAATTGTTGGGGGTGATGTGCTGACTCTGTAAACCATTTAGAGAGGGCTGTAAAGCACTGTAAAATGGTATATAAGTCTAAGTGCTAGTGCTATTGATCTGAGGTCTTTACTCTGTATTTTTATTTAACTATTGTAAATACAATTGTATGTTATCACAGCAAACTCTGTATAAATGTGCATCTCCTTTCTGTGGCAGCTTTCTTCTTTGAAATAGCACACAGAGTTGTACTTTGAGACTATTCTTTCAGTTTTTAGTTTTCTTAGTGGTATCTTCATTCATAAGTAATATCCTGGTTTTGCTATTCTCAATCAGATTTTTCCCGTTCAGCACAGGAAATATCTCCACCTGTCCTCATACTTAAATTATGCCTCCTCTGTTGTTTAGCGTTTTCTTTAGGCCCCATTCCTGTCTCTTAATGATGATAAAAATGCTTATTTTAACTTAAAAACTATAAACTGTTGCAGTTGTTGTTATTATTAGCAACAGCAACAATGCAAGAACTAATATAAGTGACTGCTATTATCACATATATTATTGTGGTTAAAAATGTCTTCCTACTTATTTCCTTCTTAAACTGTAAACTAACAAGAAATAATAGAAACTTCATATGCATTAAAATATGCCTGAATAAGCAGAAGAAATAGGGCAGTGATCTTACTAACCACAAAATCTAGGGATTCCACTTAACAGCAGGGGAATTATTAGTTTTATTTCCCCTTTTTTTCCTCAGGGATTGTTAGGGTTAACGGAAGAAAGGTTATTTTCTCATTTTCTCCTGTATTTGACATTACTGTATATATTATGTACACAGTGCATAAGACTACAGCATATGAGAGTATTCACTGCATATAAGAGAGAAATAGTGTTTACCGTCTCAATGGGAATTTCAAATGGAAAACTGACATTATTTGCAAAATCCAAATCTCATAAATTTTACTACGATTTGTGCATTGCTATAATTTGCATTGCTGTGATGGAGTTACTACTGAATTATCCGAGTGGTGAGAAATCTAGCCAAGATGTCAAAGTACCACACTAAAACTAAACAACTTCCTATTTGGCAAAATGTTTTTAATTTGTTTTTATTAATCTTTAATATGTTCCCAGCTTCCCCGCTAATAAGGAGGATTTTTGTTTCATTTTGTTTTGTTACAACGGGTTTCTGTTTGCGGTTACCTTTTATCCCATTGCAAGGATTATGTTATATGTAATCCTATGAAATGATACTGTCACTAATTTGAAAATTGCTAGGGAGTTAATGTTTAAGACTATAATTACTTGCCACCGTTAATACCTTGCTTTCCGTTTTAGTTCATCAGATTCTCACAATAGCTTTGCAAGAGGTGTGAGAGTAGAGATAATAAGAGCCTTTTAGTGTAATGCTCTGGAATATTAATATCTAGGCCTAGCTAGATGTGAATATATATATATATATATATATATATATATATATATATATATATATATATATATATATATACAAAATATATATATATAAAATGTGTAGGGATATATGTGTATGTGTGTGTGTGTGTGTGTGTGTGTGTGTGTGTGTGTGTATAATTATATGTATGTGTGGTGTATGTGTGTGTATATGTATATATGTAAAAGAAAATATGAGACTTGAGAAAACTAAATTACAAACTAGCACACCAAGGCCTAATTTGCTGGGAAGAATGCAAAGATGCAAAGAATTAGTTCTTTAAAGCTCTAGAGGAATACAGTACATTTATCAGCTTTGAGTGGGTATCATTGTGTTTATAACAGAGTGGAGGCACCATGCAATTTTGCTCTTGAAATTGGTTTATATAGATGACTGGTTGCTGTGAAGTGTATGTCAGAGTTCCATGCAGCTGTTATGAAGTAGCACAATTGTCATTGCTTCTTACATGGTTGTTGAGAAGAGCCTGGGAGCCCAGCTCAGTCAGCTGTTGAATAGATAACCCAACACAGTTAACGTGGCATACATTGTAAAGAATTACATGCCTGCTACAATGAGCTTTGGGCCTTTGGTCTAGATAATAATCCTGGTGGGTGTACCACGTGTAGCGGCTGTCTGATCACTCCGATACGACTGATGAAACATAAAGAAAAATGTCAGTCGACTCAAAGAAAAATGCTGCTGCAAGTTTGTTTAAGGTTCACGGTAAATGGTACAAGGTGTTTTGTTTTTTTTAATTTAACCCTGGCTCTACTGAAGGCTGAGTTGACAGGCTCAATGCATAAGTAAGCCAAGGATGGAAGTCCTTTAAAGATTGGCAGCATTTTTTTTTTTTCAACAGGCTGTGTCAAAAAGCACTGACCGGCTTGCCCGATTGCAGCAGCCTTGTCTCAGCAAACCCAGTCTCGTGTCACTCTTAAAAGGCTAACGGTTGCCACTTCCTGACAGTTACAAACTGGAATAAGACATGTGATAACGTGAACTAAAACCAAGCAATCTGTATTTAAATATAATCGCGATTTTAATAAATGACTCCATGCTGTGATAAGTTCCAGTGAGTTTTGCAGATGGAGATAATTAAGGAGGTGGGGGAATCCTGTGGAGCCGGACTTCTGGAATTCTTTCTAAACCGAACTGGTTCCATTCTGGTTCATGTGAGCAGAGACCGAGGAGGGGGGCTTAGAATGGAGCAATTAACCGCATTCTGAGACACGGCCCAAATGTCTTTCCTACAGGCAAGAATTGGGGAATTTTTTCCCATGAATGTTTGTCTCTACAGTCCCAAGCCAGATCTGGGCCATTTTAATTGTTGTCTTTCTTTTGTTAGTTTCTACTTTCATCCCATATTTGGTCTGGTTCTGTTCAGTTTTCAGCGACTTACCATGCTGAGGGAGAAACAGACATGAAACAAGGCCACTGCACAATTTATTTTCAACATTCTCTTAGGGCAGAATAACAAGTTGGAGAAAGCATGCAGAAGAAGTGTTTGGGATTATTTCCAATCGCTTCAGCAGCAATGACCATGGAAGGAATGTTCATTTTTGTCTGTATAATGAAGTAAATATGTTGCATCTGCATGCATCCATGTTCTTCTCTGTCTATCTTTGGGTGTGTCTAATCAGAACGGATGTGCATGTGTTATCTCTGGTGTTTGTGAGAACATCTAACCAGGGATATAATCTCAGGAAAAGATTCATTTAAAAGTTCCTCCGTCCCTAGCAGGGAACTTTATTCATTATTTTTAGACTGAACTTTTAATAATGTCCAATCACAATCACTAATGAATGCCTAAAGTACATGTGTATTGTGAAGACAGGTGTCTGCTTAGATTTAGGTTTAGAAATGGCAAAGTTTTGCCTTGCTTTCAATGTTGCTGAAATAAAAGTAGAAAGGTTTTTATTTCATATTTCTGCTTGTTAACAAATATTGAAAAATGTTCTATTACAACATGTAATAGAAATCAGATATATATATATATATATATATATATATATATATATATATATATATATATATATATATATATATATATATATATATAAGAAATATATAAAATATATATAAAAAATAAAAATAGAAAAAAATAGAAATAGAAAAAAAAGGGACACGGTGGCTCAGTGGCTAAGATGCTGAGCTTGTCGATTGAAAGGATGGCAGTTCAGCGGTTCAAATCCCTAGTGCCACATAACAGGGTGAGCTCCTGTTACTTGTCCCAGCTTCTGCCAACCTAGCAGTTCAAAAACACGTAAAAAATGCAATTAGAAAAATAGGGACCACTTTTGGTGGGAAGGTAGCAGCGTTCCAAGTGCCTTTGGCATTCAGTCAGGCCGGCCACATTTCCACGGAGATGTCTTTGTACAGTGCTGGCTCTTCAGCTTTGAAACGGGGTTGAGCACGGCCCCCTAGAGTCAGGAACAACTAGCACATATGTGTGAGGGGAACCTTTACCTTTTAATAGAAATCAGAAAACTGACGGAGGAGGAGGAGGAAGAATTGGTGTTTCCTCTGGAAGAAACTATAACAATAACTTCCACAGTTGAAAAAGTACCATGGATCCAAAACATAAAATTAGGCAATTTTCCAATTATATCATTGACAGTGAGTGGAAATAGTCATTGTCTACTCCAGTTTACAAAAGGACAAGCATTAATTAAGAGCATGTGGTTCTTTTTTTCCTGACTTTGTCAAAGAATTGCTGTACAGGGACAATCCTTCCCATCTGAACAAAATGCATTTGCTAATGTTTCTTCAGTCCTTTAATCATTTTGGTATTGATAGATACAGTTCCAGATACTGAACTATTATTCCCTTATGAGACTCTTCTTTGCCTCAGATTTTGACAGTTTTCTTTTAAATAATTGTCAGACTGATAAAATAAATAGTCAAAGTTCTTGGAATAAAATGAGTTTTTGAGAATTCTGTGAAACTCTTCAAACCCTATGCTGATTTACTCCAATGTCTTGCTAACAAAATTACAATACAATTTTCAATTTTGGTTCGCATGAATCACAGGGCTCTGAGAAGTTTTGTAGCAGTAATCGTGTCTTTATTTTGGTCATCAACTCGGATAACACAACTTTCAAGGATAAAAATACATCCCATTATGATAAATTGTATAAAATTACTAAAATCACAATTACAAACTATAAAATGCTACCAATGCCATTAAGATTGTAAGATTAAAATTATAATGATAGAAGTGAAGACAATAGAGTTTTACATAGTTTGGATAAAATTATGAGCTAACACCATCAGACAAATGAAGACACCTAACATGAAATGTAAAAATCACAATTTCACTAAAATCTATAGGTAAACTATAATATTCACATTGTAATAATAAGAACTATATTAGAATGATATAAAATGAAAGTATATCAAAAGGAATGATAAAACGTAAAAGCCTTAAGAGCTTAAAATGACCAATAAATGTGAATTTATAAGTTTAGTCTTAATCAGTCTGATAGCTCTGGTAGCTATGGATAAGTAAATTATACTGATATATTCCTGAGCTATTCATAATAAAATAAGCAACATTGGTTTAATTTTGTATTTATTGTATTATTTACTTAAGTTAAACAGAATCCATCTTATAATATGTTTATATTACTGTTTTCCTGTGATCTTTTTAAAAAAGCCTCCTTGGTTAAAGTTATAGCAAAAATATCCAACTTTCTCAAGGATCTCCAGGGGGAGAGCCACTCTGTGGCCATATATGATCCTGAAGCCTTAAACATCTTCCCCACAGCCCTCCATTTGTAATTTTTAATGCAGTATAAGTAGAAATGGGGAAATATGTGAAATGAATTTCATTAAATTAAATTAACTTTTGCTATAGCTCCACAAAGATATTTATTTATTTATTTTATTTTTCAGATTTCTATACCGCCCTTCTCCTTTCGGACTCAGGGTGGTGAACAGCCAAAATATAAAACATTCATACACAAAAGTTAAAATAGATTTAAAATAATTAAATAAAATTTGGCCCATAATTTAAAATTTTAAATATCAAATTTTAAAACCAACCATAAAATCAGGACAGCCCGGCTAACTGAAAAAAATAGGTTTTAAGGGCCCGACGAAAAGTCCGGAGGTCTGGAATCACTCGTATCTCTGGGGGTAGATTGTTCCAGAGGGTGGATGCCACCACAGAGAAGGCTCTCCCCCTGGGGGTCACCAGCCAACATTGTCTGACCGACGGCACCCTGAGGAGGCCCTCTCTGTGGGAGCGAACTGGCCGGTGGAGGCAATTGGTGGCAGAAGGCGGTCCCGTAAATACCCCGGCCCTAAGCCATGGAGCGCTTTAAAGGTGATCACCAACACCTTGAAGCGCACCTGGAAGTCCACTGGAAGCCAATACAGCTCGCGCAGGAGAGGAGTCACATGGGAGTGCCCTGTCGCTCCCATAATCCCCCATGCAGCCGCATTCTGCACCAGTTGGAGCCTCCAGGTGCACCCCAAGGGGAGCCCCATCTAGAGAGCGTTACAATAGTCCAGATGAGAAGTGTCGAGTGCTTGAGTGACCGTGCATAGGGAGTCCTGATCCAGAAAGGGACGCAACTGGCGTATCAGGCGAACCTGATAGAAAGCTCCCCCTGGCCATGGCTGTCATATGCTCTTCTAAAGACAGCCGTGCGTCCAGGAGGACGCCCAAGTTGCGGACCCTTTCCGTGGGGGCCAATGATTCACCCCCAATAACCAGCGATGGCACCAGCTGGCTATATCGGGACGCCGGCAGCCACAGCCACTTGGTCTTGGAAGGGTTGAGTCGAAGCCTGTTTCTCCCCATCCAGACCTGCGCAGCCTCCAGGCACTGGGACATCACTTCCAAGGCATCGTTGGGATGGTCTGGGGTGGAGATGTACAGCTGAGTATCATCAGCGTACTGATGGAACTCCACCCCAAAACCACAGATGATCTCGCCCAGCGGCTTCACATAAATGTTGAACAGGAGGGGCGAGAGGACCGACCCTTGTGGCACCCCACAAACAAGGTGCCTCGGAGTCGACCGCTGCCCCCCTGTCAACACAGATTGCGACCAGTCAGAGAGATAGGAGGAGAACCACCGCAAGACGGTGCCCCCCCCACTCCCAGTCCCTCCAGCCGGCGCAACATGATACCATGGTCGATGGTATCAAAAGCCACTGAGAGATCTAACAGGACCAGGATAGAGGAATAACCCCTACCCCGAGCCCTCCAGAGATTATCTTCCAGTTTGAAGACCAATTCCCCAGCTCTCCAGCTTTGTTATCAATTGCTTATTGGGCAAATGGGAACTTTATCCCAGAATATAGCATGGAGGAAGCACCAACCTATTATCTCCCAGAACTGTCTTAACCTTTTCTTCTCCTTTACATATATAGATAGTCCTTGACTCATGATTGTAACGGAGTCTGTCCATTACGGTCAGTAGTTCTGACAGTCATTAACTGAAGCACCCATGTAATCACTTATGACCCTCCCCATCCATGCTTTCCCCAGTGCGGCCATTAAATGAACATTCAGGTCAATAAGTGGAGCACAAGATGCATCAGGCTCTGGGGGGGGGGAGCTCCAGAAGGCCTAGCACAGGTTGTAAGTTGAGTGCTACCTTCAGTATTGACATATTTGAATATTGATTGATTGACTCTGCACCGTTAAATGTGTTCATGAAGGGTCAATAGCTGCCTTGGCTAGATGCATCTCATGGCCACCAGCAGGAAGAAGATGGTGAATGGTGCTGGTGGGGTGCAGGGGTAGGCAGTGGTGGCAGCGTACAAGGGGGCCCAAAGAGCAGACATGGGAGAGATAATCAAATGGATGGAGTTAAATAGCACTTAGCACTTCATGGTGCTTTATAGCCCTCTCTAAATGGTTTTACAGAGTCAGCATATTGCCCCCAACAATCTGGGTCCTCATTTTACCAAGCTTGGAAGAATAGAAGGCTGAGTCAACTTTGAGCGGTGAGACTCGAACTGCCAAACTGCTGGCAATTGGCAGTTAGCAGAATTAGCCTGCAACACTTTATTCTAACCACTGTGCCACCATGGCTCCTGCTTAAAACTCTGTAGTCATAAATAAGTGCCTGAATTTTGACCACATGATCAGTGGGGCGCTACAAAGGCTGTAACTTTGAGGACTGGTTGTAACTACTTGTTTTTTCAGTGCCGTTGTAACATTGAATGGTTGTTGAATGAAATATCATGAAGTGAGAAGTATATTGATTATTGTTATTTTAACTTTAACTATAGATATGTCATTTATCATACTGTATTTTGTATTGTGAGACATCAAGAATCTGATAGGAGTTGGTGCCTACAAATTTAACAAACTAACTTAGTTAATAGTTAACTAACTATTTAACACATAGGTATCCATGTGTCCCTCACATGCCAAAACTTAAAATTAAAGCATGTGTAAACATTTTCCAGTACTGGCAAATTTAGTCTGGTTCATTGAAACAAGCGATATTTATTTAAGGAAAACTTTGTAATAGTGAGTTTTCTTTGTCTAACATTACCACAAAATTGGTTGTACTTGCCATCATGAATACAAAACTCAAACATTAGAGAGAAAACATTTTTGTAATCTATTTTCAATATTTATATGCAATAGCATAAGTGCCTTGTATTATTTTTCCCATCAACCAACTCTAATTACTGATCACTAGACACAGCCATAAACAACGAACACTGAATGTTCAAAGCAGCAGAGAAGTAAAATGGAAATGCCTGTTTATATATTTTTTTTACCTTGCTCACTTTTTCTCTCTTCTTCCTAGTCATTTCCCATCTTCTCTGCCTGGAACTCGAAACATTTACCTCAGAAATTTGTTTGAATCTCCACCCCATGAAAGCAAAAGTGGATTAGGGTCATGATCTCAGGTTAAAAGAAAAAATAATAAAAAAGCAGCAGATGGGAAAAGGATTAAGCTTTACTCTCCCTGCTGCTTTTCCAGCCCAAAGCATTTTCTTTTGAGATAGCAGTCAATGATTGCGGTTTTGTTACATATCTTTAGATGTAGGCCCTAAGTAGTTTGTTTGAATTGCTTCCCATTTACAGATACTTTTTGCTGCTGGCAGCATTTAGCTGAAAGAAAGCTCATTTTCTACAAACTTTCTCTCAACTTCCTTCTTTCCCTTCCTTCCTTCCTTCCTTCCTTCCTTCCTTCCTTCCTTCCTTCCTTCCTTCCTTCCTTCCCCTTTACAATGATCCCACTTTTTTTTTATGCTCTGAAATTTTATACCATTGGTTTCCCCCATGTCTAGCCATAAAAATAAAAAAAGCTCGCGTATTAATGTAAAGCTGTCTTCAGTTCTAAAATAATATTATGAAATGTGTTAATAATTTTTCAAGGAGAACGCCGCCTCATTTTGTTGTCTATTATTGTTTTTTCCTTCTGTGCATGTCTTTGTGTACTCTACAGTGTGTGCGTCTGTGCATGTGCGCTAAATGAGATACAAACTTTCTGTGCAAGTTGCCCTCCCCCAATCTTTAAAATTCTGGGTTTGTGGTGCATCTTCCTGATAATATCATTAATTTATCAAGAGTAAATAAAATGTTTAGCGGTTGGTCACATTAATTATTGCCTCCATCTACCGGTGTTTAAAGCGAAGAAATAATTAAATGCGCTTTTAATAAGATATGGTTCCAGGAAAGCTGGATCATTTATGAATTGCTAGAGGTGCGCCGAGCTGCCTTTACCTAGAGAGACAGAATTTATGCCAATACCCTGCTGATTGTTCCAAAGGCAAAGAACCAATAGTCGCACGTACAGAGGTTTAATTTAAAGTGTGTTTCTCACTAGGCTGCTCACAACACTTAATTAAACTCTGCTGTTTTGGCAATGACAAATGCTGTAGTGCACAAGGAACCCAAGCAGCAGTGACTGAGAAGCTATTGTAATTTCTTTCATGTGCACCAGCAGCCAGGCTCGGGTCAAAAAAGAAAGGAAGGAGGAGAAAAAAAGAAGATTTATTTGAGGCGCATGACGGGAGTTGCCACGTCTAAATACTGCCTTTAAGTCCGATGGATGGTTTCCTTAGTTTAAGGTAAGATCGGCAGTATTGGTAAACCCTGCAGGGCTGACACTGCGTCAGCCAAGAGGAAGTGGCCTTTGCATCAGATATGGCTAATTAGTACAGTATATTATTATTTTTAATTAAAAAAATAACCTCTTTGTGACAAAGTTATAGTACTGTACTTATTTACTTTACCAGAGAACCAACCTCATGGAGTCAGGGGGACTTGCTTCCAAGTAAGTATGGATTTTCAAAAATATTCTGAAATACCGTGCAATTCCATCCTTTCCCTCAGAAAGTAGGGAGGTGTCAGAATGACACAATTATTTGGCACACCCAAATAAACAAATATCTGCTCAGAGGCTTATTTATGTGTTGAAACAAAGTGAAACCCCAATATACATGAACTCTGGAGCTTTCCAAGACAGCCCTTGCCCCCTATTGTAATTTGCAATGTGATAAAAGGGAAGAATTATTAAAAATATGAGGAATAATATGCCTGAATTTTAATTTATTAGTTTATGGAATGGAATAAGAGTCCACCAATTAAGTGAAAAAAAATATTCTTGTCTTGTCTGTTACCATCTTTCTTTTGGAATTTGCCTTCCCTCCAAGGAAGCTGCCCTCCAATGCTGTGGCCTAGAGGTGGAGCTCTTGTCTCACAATCAGGAGGTTGTGAGTTTGATCCTAGGTAGAGGCAGATGTAGGGTCTCCTGCTTGGGCAGGGGGTTGGACTAGATGACGTGCAAGGTCCCTTCCAACTCTGATAATCTGTCATCTGTTAAACATCTGAAGGTTTGACTCTCGGCTTAACATAACTTTAAGATTTTATGAGCTGATTTATGAGCTACAATAATTTTCAAAACCAACAGTTAAAACTGTTCAGGAGGCAGGCATATGTGCATCCATATAAAATGACCCCAGCACAGTCCTAACACAGTCCTAATTTATGAGGTTCACCCTTAAATGTTCATTAGAGTGGAAATATCATCAAATGATTGTTCCAAGTCACCTAGTAATTTTGCAATAATTACAGAATTATTGTTGGCTGATTTTAGCTGGTAAGCCAAGCAATACTAAAATGACCAACAAATAGGCATTTTGTCAAGGTCCCATTCAAACCTAGAGATGTCCTTAAAGGCCCTTCAAACCTGAATGGAACCATCACTTGCAGCTACTAAATACAGTAGAATTTACCTCAGATATTATGTTGTGCTTTAGAGACTATATTGGAAAGAACATACAAAGTTGCCTTAACCCAAGGGAAAGTACTGGTCTTCTTGCTCATATTTTATTTTCAGACTAAAACAAGCTCTTCAGAATTTCAGACAAAAAAATCCTGGTTGAAGTCATTACCTGGATATTCTAGGGGCTGAACTAGGACCTTCTACATGCAACACAGGTGTTTTACTACTGTGTTATGATGACCCTTCTTCAATTCCTCTATTGCTGAATTTCTGGCTATATTGCACTCTCCATATATTCGCTTTTCCAGATTTTTTACTAACGTAAAACTGAAATGTATTCTACTAAAACTAATGGAGTTTGCAGTGCTCCTCTAGGGTAGTCTTTTGAATCTTCACATGCATTCCTAGCATAATCTAATGCACAGATCATAAAGATTATGCCTGATGAAGTTTAAGGGATTCACTGGCTTCCTACATAAGTATGCAGACGGTCAAAGGGATTGTTACAGTGAAAGCTAAGGAACAGCAGGTTTTTCTTTCTTTCTTTTTTTTTTTTAAAGTATTTTACTTCTTTAAATAATTAAAATGCTCAGGGTATTGCACAAGAAGAATGGAAGAAAATATTATGAAACAATAGCATATTAAAGCTGCTTGTTTCCCCTCTATCGGTAAATAATACATCAAAGCAAAAAGAGAAAAGGCAATAGAGAGAATTTTTCAAACTGTTTCATTCACATGGTCACGGAGGGAAGGAAAAGAGGATTCGAGCCACCCTGTTATAGTCTTCAGAAAAAAAGCTGCCTATAGGGTAAAGTTAAGCAAGACTAGGGCCTAAGGCGATTATCACTTTTATTTATACAGGGATTGGTAAAGAAACTGCTTAGATGAAATGGTGGTATTGATTTCCTGTATTCTTCATGTGACGCTCCTGCTGGGTGCCAGCTATCAACCACTTGAGCAGGATAGAAAAGCTCATTTCTCAGTGTTGGTGTAAATCCTTTCAGAACTTCTCCACAAGACAGTTGATCTTTCCATAAACACAGCACAGATCCATTTGAGATGTTTTCCTTGCAGGTTCAAGCAGATACATGTTCAGTCAAGTTTACAATTTTTGCAACTAATTAGTTGAATGTCATCAATGAACATTTCAGCATCTGCAGGAGCTGAGATAAATTGCACTCATTTTGGGGCGGGGTGGGGGATGAATTTGGTATCCTATTGTGGTAAAAAACAGAATTTTAGGGGTTTGTTTCTATTCCCTTTGGCTGCCTAGAGACTCACTGCATCTACTAAAGGCATCCTTTGATCAGCTTTAAGAGCCGTTTTGGTTTCCTGAGCCTGCTTTTTATCATTCCATTCATAAAAGGAGATTGGAATGCTCAGATTTATGCTGGATCTATCTATAACATCTTTATGGCTGCATGAACCGATAAGAATCCAGCTAATCTGGTGAGATTCTGCCTCTACTGAAGGTTCTTCTGCAAATGGAATGGCTTGAAGTCCTAATGCCAAGAAATATCATGGACGAAAATTACTCTTGCAATTCTTATAGGGAAAAAAAATTGCTGGATACAATTTCTGCACCATATGGGGTCAATGAGACAGTTGAAAACCATGTGTAGTCATAAAAGTCAAAAATAGGAAGTGACATATATTCTAAAATTGTCATTGTCTTTGTTTTCTCTGATCCCCTTCCTGCCTTTCCAAGTAGCAGGCTTCAAAAAATACGTGGATAGATTTTAGGAAGTTTTAAAATTATTCCAAGGCCCACATGAAATTAATGCAATAATTGCATATACCTGAAATATATGAAGTTGTCCATTCTATCAGCTAGAAGAAGGAGAAGAAAATTATCCAATACCTTAGTGACTATATACCAACCTGCCTCCCTCTAGTCACATTTGCCCTGGATAAATTTAAAAAAAAACATTTAATAATGTTGAAATTAGGTTATTTTTTTAAAAAAAAATGCAAATAATTGCAATTCTTAGAAATGAATTGTTTTGAAATATTTAAAACAAATTACTAAAAAGATGTTAAAATAATCTATAATTTTTGTTAGTTTGAATTTGTGCTTTATTTTAGATTTAGATCAAACTTAGTTATTCTGGCAGAAATAGTACTGTGCCAATGACTCAGCCTTCATTTAATTTTTTTTAATTTTTTATTATTATAACATAAAATGACATTACAAGACATACAACATACAACATTTATATATATATACTCTCTTAACAGCTATTTCGTGATGATCTTCTTCTAATATTTACATTTTCCCCCTTTTCCCTTTATATTATTTCAGTTTCTTCTTGTCCCCTCTCTTTTAATTACAGTGTATTTATTAAGACCCATATTAACTTTATATTTTTATACATTGACATATTCATTCTTTCCTTTTTTACATTTCACCCCTATTTTTCCTCTCCGTTATTCCTATTCTCCAGCCACTTATACCATTTGTGCCAGATTATATAATATTCTGTATCCTCTTTTTCTGACTCAGCCTTATTCTACCTCAGGAACAGTCTGGTCAGTGCTGCTGTCCCTATAGCTTTAATAAGGGAGAAATTTAAAAAAGGACTGTTGGACTCTTCTGAATTCATTTCTCTACTCCCTGAGTCATCTGTCAGTGGGTAAATCAACCATTCATCACCCCTTCCTTTGGCCAAACGCAGGCTGGTCATAGAACAGAAAGTTTATCTATTTATCAAGCTGCTGAGTGACAGGTCAAAGGCTCAGAGGTGTTTCACATCACGGATCTTGCACTTAGGCTCCTTGTTCCAAAGGTGCTTTTCAAAAGGCAACTGGACTTTTTACATTTTTTTTTTTTGCTTGAACTGAAACAGCTTTTTGGATGAATAGCAAAATGTCTTCAAGTGAAAACCAAAAAAGTCCAGTTGCTTTTTGAAAAAGCACCTTTGCAACAATCATAACCTGGATGATTGAGAATCTCCATAGGCACTTAGGCTCCTACTGAAGCTGAAGTCTTCTCATGAAAGAGTGCTGAATGTATGTTGAACAATGACCTCTCTGAGGTATCTCTCTCATTCTTCACTTCACATCTGTCCTCTGTACCAGCAATTGTGAGCTGGGATTCTTTTCTACCCATTTAAAAGAAGCCTGCACAAGGCTTTGGAAAGTATCAACCAGGTCTTGCGTGGACAGATACCTCTATAGAATGCAGGTGTCCAATCTTACCTGGATCCCAGGGCAGACTGGCCACAGAGGATAGATCCCAACAGACAGACCCCAGAGACAGAGTGCTGCAGCAGCCTCAAATGGCAATAAGGAGATGGGCGGATTCCAATACCAAAACCTGTCAGCAATCAGATTGTTAGTGAAGCAATCTACGGTAATTCATGGCCATAAGAAAATATATATGGGGGAGGGGGGGAAATGAGACAATGCTACTTTGACATTGGAACAACTAAGTATGACTTTATGCTTCCTCCACTGTGACCTCAGGATGAGGCATAGACAGTGTCACAGGATCATGCCATTCAAAAATGGTTAAGAGGGTTATTTTCATTCTGCAATCCGAGGATGGCCCCTCATGATCTTGTTTTAACTCAGCCTCTTCAGTTCTCCAATTCACAGTATTTCTTCCTTCTTGTTCTTTCTGCTGGGTGTCTCCAGCTTGCACAATGGGCTGCATCCGCACCCATTAGAACTGGCTGGAAGGGGAGAAGCCTTGTAGCTCAGTCCTGAGCATTGCTCAGAACTCAACCCATTATCTTCAAGGGGGAATGTTTTTTCCCCCCTCCCATGCATCTGGGATTGCCGACTCAGCTGTTTGTCACTGACGGCTTCACTTGCATTTTGCTGCGAGTACAGAAGTGCCACAGTCCTTTCTCTCTGTTCCTCCAGCATGTTCTCCTTCCTACTTTCAGAACCATCTGGCTGATTTCAAAGCCAATTGGCTGGTAAGGGAGTTAACATGTCTTATCCTTCCCATTTTGGAGAAGAACATAAAGCACAAAGAAGCTCAGTCATCTGTGTTCAATGTCTTGTTCAAATGCTGACTATCTATCCATTGTGGCTACGGAGAACGCTTCGGAACTGTTGAAGTTAAAACTTTCATTTTGTGCTTTTAACTATGTGTGTGTGTGTGTGTGGATGGGGGGGAGGGAGCGAGAGGAGGGAAGAAGGAGGGAGGTGGGGGGAAAGAGAGAGGTGATGAATGTGATTCAGCCAGGGCCTATTTACCTTACACGTTTCTTTTACAACTCCAACAATAAAACCAAACCATTTAAAACGGTAGATAAAAAAAAAAGAAAAAAAAGGGAGAGAAGCAGTGAATTTGATGAATGCCTTTTGGCAAGTGCCGGTTAAGCTGACATGGGGTTTTCTACATTACTGACACTGTCAGTGATTTCCGTGATTGTGGCTACAGCTGGGGTATTATTATTGCCACATTACAAGGCGACTTTGGGGAAGCGATTGCACAATCACAGCTGGAAATGCTCGTGGCATTTTGTGTTCATGACCTATAGTAATTGTACGATCTTACAGCAGGATTTGGGGAAATCCAGGCAAAGAATAGAAGAGAAACCCAGCCAACTACCTTCCCCTTCCATGATGTAGGGATTCGGGCTGGGCCTGTTGTCAGTCAGTGGTTGTCAGTGTGGGAAAATATATTTTAATGCCTTATAGTGTCTCCATCTTCTCTCAAACATTAACCAAATCCACAATGGACTGAGAATCAGCATCTCCACTAGATAATTGGCAGTCAAGCTGAAACCAAGTTAATCAAGTAAAAATAGCAAATGGGGAAAACCTTTTACTCAAACTTACTTAAACCCCCAGAAAGGAGAAGCTTTCTGTTGGTCTCCCAACAGAACTGCGTGTTCACTAGACTAAATACCATAAACGACACACACCCATGCCCCTCCAATGTCACCCTAGAATCATCATGTACAAGTTTCCACATCCAGAATAAGCTCCCCCTCTAAAACATTGTCTCTGTACCCCATTTTCTCTGCAGCTGCCCACAAAGCAAACCTCTTTGCTTTTGGGAATAAATATTTCTCCTTTCCTCACAGCTGTCTGGATTTCATTTTTATTTATTCTTGTGCAACCCTGGCTCAAGTGGGAACCCCAAATTATTCTTCTAACAGCAGCTATCCCCGGAAGTACAAAAGTGATAAAGAGAGAACAGAGTATTATTTAACATGGGACTTATTTTATAAATAAGGTTAGAAAACAGTACCAGAACTTAGTAAATTTATAATTAAGGATGATTAATAAAATAGAGGTAAATATATATGTAGATATATATAAGCATAACACTATAAGCATTATTATTATTATTATTTATTTTATTCATTAAACAGTGAAACTCAGTCAACTGAACATTCAAGAATGCATCACAAATACCGTTGACTGGTTCTAATGGTTGATACGGGTTGCTGTCAGCGTCCTAGGTATCAACCAAGTACCTTCTTAGGATGTATGATGTTCCAAGTAGCACAATTTTTTGCAGCTCCACTGGTGTTATTGCAGGAAGCTGCAATTTGTTGATGTAGCTTCTAAAATTCTTGGACATGGTACCAAGTGCCCCGATGACAATGGGTATCACCATAGCCATGTAGTTTTGATGGCCAGGTCGCGATATTGCATGATTTTTTTCCAGTTCTTTTTCTTTGACTCTGGCAACTCCTGGTACCACGAATTCAATAAATTGCATTTTATAATATATATATATATATATATATATATATATATATATATATATATAATATATATATATATATATATATATATATATTATAATATATATACCCTGTTTCCCCCAAAATAAGACATCCCCTGATAATAAGCCCAATCAGGCTTTTGAGTGCATGGCAATAAGGGCAAGCGCTTATTTCAGGGTTCAAAAAAATATAAGACAGGGTCTTATTTTCGGGAAAACACGGTGTGTGTGTGTTTGTGTGTGTATTATGAGAATAATGGCTATAATAAAGGTGTATAATATTATGTGTATTCAAAAGATATTTGATACGGACAGTACACTATCATTGCAGAAATGGAAATGTGATGTATAACAAAGGAAAATATATAATAAAAAATATTTTTTTTAAAAAAGTGTGTTCTTCCCATAGTATCTGCTGTTGACTAGTTGTATTAGAACTGAAAGCCTGTAAATACATGATAATAATATTAGCTCTCCAGGCTATAATACAGTGTGCTTGGTTTTGCTTAGTATTTATTGAATAGCCTTCTTACTTTGAATATTGTGTGGGTAGTAAATTATTAATTTGAATAGCTTCCAGTTTTTTATTTAATATGGAAAGATAAACAAACAAGCAACCCCACCCCCACCCCCCTGATTATATAAGCAACAGGAGAATACACTGGTGTTTTCACACTTGAGTGTGTTCTTAAAGAAGGTTTACTGAGTAGCAGTGACTTCATTGTTGCAGTGATACGTATGTACTGTTATGTTCACTATTTGATGTGTGCATTACTGATGATGCACGGAATGTGAAGTAGGCCACACAAGAAGCATTTTATATGCATATCCCCTTTCCTTATCAATCATTTAAAAAACCAACAGGAATTTGAAGTTAAGTCAGACATTATTTTGTTCATCTCTGATATGACAAATATTTTGAAAAGATATTAGTAGTTTACAAAGGATCCCCAGATTGAAAGTAGAAAGAAGGAAGCTTCTCACGTTAGGTGTAATTCATCAGCAATATCTATAGATCTTTTTTTAAAAAATTATTTAGGAGTTTTTATGGTTACCCAATTCCCAGTGATTCTGGATGGCTTACAAAAATAAGACCCCCAATAAAAAAAATCCAATACATTCTTATCCCTTTGGTCATATTACTTAATCTGTTTCTTAATAGTTTTTAACTTCTATATGTATTTGTATTTATTATGGCTGTTCACCGCCCTGAGTCCTTCGGGAGTAGGGCGGTATACAAATATGAAAAATAAATAAATAAATAAATAAATAAATAAATAAATAAATAAATATAACATTCAGAACTTGGTAGTAAAACCTTTTGGGAGGGCCATTTGCATGGGCGTCCACAGAATATGGGGATGAAAGTGAAAATGAAAATTGAAAAGAACAGAAATTCGTGAGAATTTATGTAAGACATTACTGTTACGAGTGTAAAACTAAGAACTGGACTAGGTGGATCTGTGAGCATATGATGCTGGCAGAAGAAAGAGATGTTGAGCCTTGGTGGCGCAGCAGACTAAAGTACTGTTAAGTAACACCAGCTGCCTGCAATTACTGCAAGTTCAAATCTCACTAGGGTCAAGGTTGACTCAGCCTTCCATCCTTTCGAGGTAGGTAAAATGAGGACCCGGATTGTGGGGGCAATAAGCTGACTTTGTATAAAAAAGAACACCGCTTAGGGGGAGCCGAAAGCCCTACTAAGCAGGTATATACAAAAGTATGAAGGCTATTGCTTAATGCATTGTAAGCCACCCTGAGTCTCCGGAAAAGGGCGGCATATAAATTGAATAAATAAATAAATAAATAAATAAATAAATAAATAAATAAATAAATAAATAAATAAATACCTCCATCTGAATCAGAGGTGGGATTCAGAGGTTTGCACCGGTTTGGGCAAACCAGTTGTTAACTTTTTGCCCAGCTCTGAAAACTGGCTAATCCCACCGCTGGCTGGCCCCACCCCACCGCACCCTCCCAAGAGTCCCTCCTTATCTCGCATCACCTGCCTTGGCCAGTACCTAGAGTCATGCCCGTGGCATAGCTGCTGCTGCTCTCTGGCTCCCTCGCTCCCTTGCCTTGACCACGTGGATCCCCGCTTGCCTGCCTTCGCTGCAACCTCCCACATGACCCAGCTCCCTGCGTGGTGAGTCTTTCTTTGATGATCTCTGCTGCCTCCCACACAGCCCAGATTTTAAAGATTTTTGCAGCAGGAAGCAGTGGCTGGCTACTTCTGGCCTTTGTTGGTGCAGCTGGGCACGAATCGGTCGCTTGGGAAGCAACCTGCTCTCTGGCCCGAGACACTGGCCTGCTGCAGCTGCCAGCCCGAACCGCCTACCACCACCGCCACCTCATTGTCGGCCCGAACTACCTGCTGCCTCTGCCTCCACCTCCTCATTGCTGGCCCGAACCGACTGCCACCGCCTCATTGCCAGCCCGCTGGCCTGAATCACCTGCCACCACTGTTGTTGCCTCATAGCCAAAGTAGCCTGCACAGCACCTTGTACAGCACATTGAAATTTAGCACGCAAGGGGAGACAGGGTCCCTTCCTCCTCCTGGAGTCCATTAAGACGTGGAGCCACAATGCGGGCTCGCCCCTAACAACAGCAGTGGCATCAGCCATGATGTGGTTCAGGCCAGAGGGCAGGCAATGCAGCGGTGGTGGCAGGCCAGTGTCTCAGGGCAGAGACCAGGTCACACATCTCCCCGAGCGACTGAGGCACCAATAAAGGCCAGAAGTAGCCGCCTGCCATTTCCTGCTGCAAAAATCTTAAAAAAAGAACCTGACTGTCAGGCAGAGAGACCTAGCAAGAGATAAGGCACCGGAGAATCACACCCGGACGCTTCTCTCAGCCACACTGCTTCTTGGACACGGCTTACAGCTCCGAGCCTGAAGTGGCGGGAGGCAAGGGCAGCCTTGAATGCAAATGTACTGCGACGAAGGTGGACTGCTGTTGCTGTGACCAAGGCAAATACAGGGGCACTTCACTTCTGCATTAAGGCTCCGGCCATCACCACTGCTGCTTTGGCCTCCTGTGCCACCCCAACTAGCCATAACAATGCCATTACCTCATTCTGGCCGGCGGGGGCTGCGCTACTCCTTGCATCACTTCTTGTACCATCATCTATGGTGGAGATTTCCAACCCCACACAGAGCAAGTCTCCCACCCCTGCCATCGCTCTTACAATCTCAGGTCAGGCAAGGAGTGACTGGGAGGAGAGGGGAGGTGCAAGAGGCATGGCTAGCCAGCGCTCCACTCCCATAAACTAAGGCTCCGGCCATCATCACCTCTGCTTCGGCCTGACTGCGCCACCCCACCTTGCCGTGAGTGACATCGGATTGGCCCCGCCCACTCAGTCACATGAGCTCCCTAGCCACGCCCACCCAGCCAGTCATTAGGGAGAACCAGTTGTTAAATTACTTGAATCACACCACTGATCTGAATCCCATAAAAATTGGCCCCTTAATTCAGCGGGAGTAAATTGGTTCTCTTTAGTAGCAGCCACAAAGCACCTGCAAAGTACTCCAACCAGTGGAGATTCAGCTAAGTTTGACAATGGAGAATCTCAGCTGGCCATGAGCAGGAGCATCACCATTGCTCCTTGGTTCCATATGGACAACATATGCTTTGTTAACTTAAAAACGGTTTCATGGTTTTGTGATGTAATAAAGTAAGATACCTGGAGGCAAATACCCTTTTTGTCTGTTTGGAAAACAATGCAAAGACTGATCTACAATGCGTTAGTTTTGAGAAAGGCTAGTTCCATGCTAGGGATAAAATGGCCAAGATTGCAGTGGCTTTATACAAATCCGTGGAATAACAAAATATAGTAGCTACAATATTTCTGGAAAAACCACCAGAAGAGTCATTCAAATGGTAGAAGATTACAAAAAAGAGTACCACATTTGTTAGCTTCCTAATTTAGAGGAGGAAAAAAAAAAAAAAAACAGGAGAAGGGATAAATTATGGAGGGATATAACTTTGAACATTCAAGTTTTTTCCCCCCATTTCTCACAGGGATGTATGTGGGATGTAAGAAAAGTCTAATTAGTATTTACAACTGAATAACTGAAGCCCAGTCATTTTTTTATGTGCGTCACATAAATAAGCAGGGCTCGGATTGCATAGCCCCAGCTGCCATTCTTTTTCCCAAGCACACCCCAGTGCAACTTGATATGTCTTAATAACAGAATGCATCATCATCCAATGGAAGTCTATCAGACCATTTAGAGTAGGGATGGCCATCAACTTGATTGGCTTTAAAAAAGAGAATCTCTGGGGATAACCAGGGGTGAAATACAGCAGGTTCTGACAGGTTCTGGTGAACCGGTAGCGGAAATTTTGGGTAGTTTGGAGAACTGGCAAAAACCACCTCTGGCTGGCCCCAGAGTGGGGTGGGAATGGAGATTTTGCAATATCCTTCCCCTGGAGTGGGGTGGGAATGGAGATTTTGTAGTATCCTTCCCCTGCCACACCCACAAAGCCACACCCACCAAGCCACACCACGCCCACCAAGCCACGCCCACAGAACCAGTAGTAAAAAGAAATGGATTTCACCAGTGGGGATAACCATGTTGAGTTGATGTTACCTCTAGGATGAAAAGTAGCCAGCCTCCAAATGCCAGGGACCAAGGAAGATCACTGGGGGAAAATCCACTTCTCAGCTCTGTTGGGGGCTTTTTGAAAGTAGATGTATAGTCACTGTGGAAGGTTCAAGATGTGGAAAGGTTTTGAAGTGTTTCAGAGAGATTCAGCCTGTTGGGTTGAAGTTACATGAAATTTCAGTATTTCATTGACTATTTCTGTACAGTTCTGACTAGTTCTGTAGAGCCTGACTAGGTGGCTCAGTGGCTAAGACACTGAGCTTGTCGATCAGAAAGGTTGGCAGTTCGGGGGCTCGAATCCCTAGTACAGGTCTCTCGCATGAGCAGAGGGTTGGACTAGATGACCTCCAAAGTCCCTTCCAACTCTGTTACTGTTATAGTTCTTTAAACTTCAGGGTTTGAACTTAAAATATAAAGAAGCACCGTAATACCGATATGTACACCTTCTTACTGATTTTTTTTAATCTTATTCCAAAGGGAAACAAGATCCAAAGAAGGTAACTTTAACAATGAAACTGATCTCTGATTAATCTACCTGATCCATAGTTATACTGCCTGTGATTACACAGAAGGAAAATAGGTTCTGAGGGAATGTGCGTTTAAAAACCTCACAGACGCATCTTTAAAAGATCAACTTAAGTTTTAATGACTAAGCAGTCTTCTCCATATGAAAAGAAATACCAGAAAATAAAGCCAGAAGATATTGCTTTTGATGAGAAAATAAATCTAGATCTATGTACATATTGGCAAAACTAAAACCATCTGATCCGGAGGAATATATCAAAGATGGGAAGAATAATAAATAGTGCCTCCCGAGCCATGTTTTGAAGATGCTGCCAGTTTGCCAAAGAAGTTAATAAGAAGTCAAAAATCATTCTGCCACTTTTTTTTCCCAAAGAGGATCCTACTTAATGCTCCATTTAATTTGCTCAAATGTCAAGACACATCAAAATGGGAAATTTATTGTATTAGTCATTGAAAGAGATATAGTTGGAGCATCATGATATCTAAAGATGATTAATAAAAATAGCTATTGATTTTACAAAGACAATAAATCTAGCTGATTACATTATGCCACAGAGGGACACCCGCTTCCTTCCCTTTGCATTCTGAAAATATCTCTATATTTTTTGTTAAGATATCAGCAAAACCAGTCCTACCAAGTAGAGAGATGCCATTGCCTCGATATAAATGCCTTTTATACTATTGCCTTTTTCCAGCAAAAGCATTGAATTGGCTTCACAGTGCTTCCTGAGAATAAATCATTGATGACTTTGAGGACGATGTCTTCAAAATAGCTTTAAAGGTAAAGCTTAAGCTTCATTAACATCTGGAAAATATTTTTGTAATGTTTATATGGCATTCAGTCAGATCTATTGTCGTCTCAGATTAATCCTGAAGTACAGGTAAGAAGGACAATAATAAAAGCATTATAAATAATGAAAATTTAAAATGTTACATTTCCTATCTATTCAGAAGTAATTCTTTTCTTCACATGCAGGTGAATTTGCTCTATGTGAACTCGTCAGTCTACTCTTTTGACCCATTGAAAGACTCTGCTCTCTAAATTGGGAAAATCTGCAGTGCTATTCTGCCATACCTTTACCAAATTATAGATAATGAATACAGAGAAGAAGGATTTTGCTTTTAAACTCTTCTCAAAAAATGGGGAGAAAGAGGCCTGGTTGCTCAGAACTGGGAGACTTTGAAAAGAAAATT
Source organism: Pituophis catenifer annectens (assembly GCF_029215685.1). Taxonomy (NCBI): domain Eukaryota; kingdom Metazoa; phylum Chordata; class Lepidosauria; order Squamata; family Colubridae; genus Pituophis; species Pituophis catenifer. The sequence goes on from NW_027256881.1 coordinate 206,150,750, forward strand.
TATATTTCGGATTTCTGGATATAAACCCTTGGAGATAAAATCAGTAATTATTAATAGAATCCCACCAAATGTTTTCTAATACCAAGGACAACAATAAGACCTTAGAATTTTTCTACGAGAGAGGAGGAAAAAGGCAATCGGAATGATCCTGAAGTACAATGTTTTTTACCTTTCTATCCGTACATTTCTTATCCATTGGAAAAGATCAATATCAATATTTTTCCTCTACCTATTCAAATTAATCACAATGTTCTCTTTATGAGAAAATCAGTGTGCTTTTGAGAATTATTTAAACATTAGCATATATTTTGTGTAGGAAAACAGTATATTATGAGTTGCACAGAAGACTAATGAGATAGTCACAGACCTTTTTAAAAAAATACATAAATTGATTACAAGGTCATGTAAATCTTCCAGAGTTACATTTAATTTTTTTAAAAATACACAAAAGTATCCCTGAATTGCTTAAAAGAATTTCTTGGCTTAAAAATATATATAGTTGGAGGACTTCCGGCGGTGACATCATCACGATTGGGTGAGGAAACGGAGGCTCCGTCTCTGAAACCCAAATTTCCTCATTAAGTGCTCTTTAGGGGCATTCCTGAACTTGGAGGGATCGGGAAACGAAAGAGGAATTCGCGAAGCCCCCTGGTGTTGCGCTGTCATCAGGGAGGTCGAGCGATCAATCTCTTAAATTGGTGGAGAAAAAGTCGGCCTTATCGGCGGACAGGAGTGATGGCGCCCGCCTAGAACGAAGCAAAAAGTGGAAGCAAATCTGAGTGACTGTCAGATAGATCACCTACAACAGAGACGGCAAATGGGACGCGCGATCCAATCAGAGGAAGACAAGTGAGTTATAACAGTGGCGATACAAGAGGAGAAGGAAAAACAGGGGAATAACTACAGCGCGGAAAAGAGAAACCCATAGAATGACTAAGCAAATATAAGAAAGGGATAAATAGCGCTTGAAGCGGCCTGACTGCGGACTTTTACAGTTGATCAAAGGGAGCAGCCTGTGGACTTTGTGGATATAGAGACAAGCCGTTTGATCTTGGGAATTATAACTGATTCAAACCCCAAACATCGGAAACCGAGTGCAGAGACTGAAATACTGGACTAAGTGGTGAATTTCACGGATACAGAAGACCTGTCTGGATTTCGAACTCTGGATTTACAAATAACTTTGGATAATAAGAACTCAAGTTAAAAAAAAAGATTTGAAAATTGAATGCAGAGATCCGATTATTGGGAGAAGAAATTAAAAAAAAAAAAAGACTGAGACGACACAGATTGCGTTTTTTATGATTGTGAAAGAACAGCCTGAGAGAGGTAAAACAAGAAGACAATAAGGACTAAAGAAAATAAAAAATAAGTGAATTATTAATTTTGAACCGTTTAATTAGTTAATAAGTTTATTATTTGAAAGAAATATATAAGTTGACAATATTTTTATAGCTATAAATTGTATTGTGAAATTGTAGATAGACAAGGAATTATTGTTAAAGTGAAAGACTGATTTTTATACAAAATAACAGATGAATTGACTGTTTCTCTGAGATAGACTGATTGAAAAAGGGGGTAATTGAAAAGATTGCTAATTAGAAAATTAAGAAAATCAAATTAAAATCTTGATTGATAAGTAAATAGATTTATACTGGGAATAAGAATTAATTGCTCAATTGGGATAACTGGCAATATAATATAATATAACTATATATAAGTTGTGTGGTGTATAAGTAGTATTTGGAGGGGAAAAGAGATATTAAGGAATAACTTAATAATTGATGTTAAGGTTGGAAAGCTTTACACGAATATTAAAAATGTCTACAACATCCACCATAACAAAGACAGGGAAAAAACCTACAACGAGTACGTTAGTAATGACTCCTTCCCCCTCACAACAAAAAACAATAGATAGCATGATGGGGAAAGAAAAAGAAAAAGAAAAACTGGAAATGGCACCTAATGTAATACAAGATATGTTTCAAAAGATCCAGGAAACACTGCTTCAAACACAAGAAAAAATAGCTGAAAATCAGGAAGAAATGAGAACGTTCCATGCAGAGATCAGAAATGAATTAGGAGAAGTTAAGGAAGATATTAAGACCATGAAGGATAAAATTGGGGGCATTCAAAATTCTATAGCAGAAAATGAACAGAGAATTAGGAAAACGGAAACAAAAATAGATCACGTGGAATTAAAAGTAGAAGCAATGGAACAAAAAACCCTACAACTAAACAAAGAAATGTCAGATTCCTTGGCCATGCTCGAAATGGAAAAGGCCTCATACTTCTTGCGTTTTCAAAATGTTCCAGAGGAAAAAAATGAGGATTTAGAAGGAAAGATGGTAGAGATTATTGCAGGAATGATACAAAAAGAGCCAGAAGAAATAAAAGGACAATTGGAAGAAACTTATCGTGTACAAACAAATTATATAAGAAGACACAGATTGGCGAGAGAAGTGCATGTTAAATTTTTAAAAAAATCAATCCGAGATGAAGCCTATAGGAAATCTAGAGAAGAAACGGTGATCTATAATAGAAAAGAAATTATAATTTTGAAACAGATACCCCGAAGGGTAAGAAATCTACGACAACAATATCAGTTTTTAACACAACTATTGATCAAATACAAGATAATGTATAGATGGCTGCCAATAGAGGGGATCTTAATTACATGGGAAGACAAAAAATATAAAATAGACACTCTAGAAAAGGCAAGAGAATTTCATAACACACATTTTAGACTAGAAGTAGAACAGGAAAGCAAGGAGGAAACAGATAGTAAAAGTCAAGAAGAAGAACCAATAGAAACAAATGAAGAAAAAGAAATAAGACAGAGGCAAGAAAAAGAGAGAGAACAGAGAGAAGGTGCAAAACCTAGGGAATGGATGGAAACAAGAAACACAAAAAAACAGATACAATAGGCAATGGACGAACAGATCAAACTCTTTTCGGTAAACATTAATGGCTTAAATGCCCCAAAGAAAAGGAATCAAATTTTCACAAAATTACGAAAATTAGAAGCAGATGTGATATGTCTGCAAGAAGTACACATTCAAAAAGATTATCAAAAAATCTTAGAAAACCCCAAATTAGGAAAATTATATTTATCTTTGGCCCCAAAAAAGAAAAAAGGAGTAGTGATTTACGTAAAAGAAAAAATACAATCTAAACTAGTCTATACCGATGAGCAAGGTAGAGTGGTGATGGTTGAATTAGAAATAGGAAAGAGGAAAATGTTAATTGTAGGGATTTATGCACCTAACCAAAAACTACAGGTTTTTTTTAAAGACCTACATAAAAAACTAGCAGAATTAGAATATGATGATATTTGTGTAATAGGGGATTATAATGCAATAGTAAATGCAAAGAAAGACTATAAAACTGAGAAAAAAAAAACAAAAGAAAAAAGAAATACTTCCAAAAGAATTCTTTACCATGGCTGAAGAACTAAACTTGGCAGACGTATGGAGGGAAACACATGAAGAAGAGGCCCAATACACCTTTTACTCCCATCCGCATAATTCCTGGTCAAGACTGGACATGGCATGGATGACCCCAAGTATCAAAATAGAAGTAGAAAAAATTGAGATAGGCACAAACCAATGGGCAGACCACAATCCATTATTCATAAACTGGAAAGGGGAAAGAAGACGTAAGAGATGGACAATGAACCAAAGATTATGTAAAGAAAAAGAATTTAATTTGATATTAGAAAAGGAAGTAAAAATATTCTTTCAGATAAATAAAACAGAGGAAACCTCTTTACAAAACACATGGGATACTTTAAAAGCATATATAAGAGGCCTAGTAATAGCATATACGAGGAGAAAGAATAAAGAGAAGAAAAAACAATTAGATAAATTAGAGAAAGACCTAAAACAAATAGAACAAAAACTCCAGGAAAAGCCCCAGAACAAAACAATAAGAGAAGAATGGGAAATGATTAAGCATAAATTGAATTTGATAAACCAAGTAGAATTAGCCCAAAAAATAAAAATGGCGAAACAAAACTATTTCGAGCACGCAAATAAAACGGGCAGATGGCTAGCCTATAAACTGAAAAAAGAACAGGAAAAAAGAATGATATACCAATTGAAAGATGATAAAGGAGAAATTCAACATAGTAAAGAGGCCAAAAAAGATATTATTAAGAAATTTTATGCGAATCTATATAATCAGGGGAAAATAGAGGAAGATAAAATAAAACAGTACATAGGGGAATCAGGAATGCCCAAAATCACAGAAGAACAAAGAATTACTCTCAATAGGCCAATAACCAAATTAGAACTAGATGAAGTACTGAAAAAGCAAAAAAACAATAAAACACCAGGTCCCGACGGGCTACCGGTAGAAATATATAAAACAATGCAAGAAGCATTGGGAGAGAATATGCTGCGACTATATAATGAAGCTATGGAGAAAGCCAAAATACCAAATTCATGGACAGAAGCCATAATAACAATCATTCCAAAAGAAGACACAGATCTCCAGTTAATACAAAACTATAGACCTATTTCATTATTGAATGCCGATTACAAAATATTTGCAGCAATCTTGGCAGAAAGGATTAAATTATATTAAATACATATATACACCCAGACCAAAATGGATTTCTGCCGGGACGCCAAATAAAGAACAACATGAGAATAATACTTAATGCTTTAGAATACTATGAATCACACCCGGAGAAGCAGGCAGTGTTGGTTTTTCTTGACGCCCAAAAGGCCTTCGATAACCAAAATTGGAAATTTATGATTGAACAACTACAAAATATGCAAATTGGGGAAAAATTTGGGAAAATTATAGCAGAAATCTATACCAAGCAATCAGCAAGGATAATTATGAATGATGACATAACAGACAAATTTAATATAACAAAAGGAGTCAGACAAGGCTGTCCACTTTCCCCCTTACTATATATTCTATCATTGGAAATCCTGTTGAAAAAAATTAGAGAAGATCAAGGAATTCAAGGTTTAAGGATTAATAGAGAAGAATACAAAGTTCAAGCCTTTGCTGATGACTTAGCGTTTTTAATAGAAAATCCTATGGAATCTATACCTAATTTGTTCCAAAAAATAGAAGAATTTGGAGAAGTGGCTGGACTAAAAATTAATAAAAGTAAATCGAAACTAATTGTTAAAAATCTTACGGAAATCCAAACAAAAGATTTGATAGATAATATACAAATTCAAACAACAAAAAAAATAAAATAAAATAAAATATCTAGGAATTTGCTTATCTACAAGAACCGCGACCCCTCGCCGCAGGGAGGCGGACCCAATTAGATGGATCCGCCCCAGGCGCCTGATGGATCCTGATAGGTTCCAGACGGAGCTTGGGCCATTTCCTGAGGATCTAGCACATGACTCGGCCGAGGACCTGGTAGCCGCCTGGGATCGGGCGGCTGGTGGGGCCTTGGACCGAGTTGTGCCTTTGCGGCCTCTGACCCGATGCCGATCCCGGGTGGCTCCTTGGTTTACTGAGGAGCTGAGGGAAATGAAGCGCCGGAAAAGACGCTTGGAGAGCGGTTGGAGGGCCAGTCTCGCTGAATCTGATCGAACACTGGTAAGGTCGCATATTAAGGCCTACCTAGTGGCGATAAAGACGGCAAAGTCTAACTACTTTTCCGCCTCTATTGCGTCATCAGGGAATCGTCCGGCCGCCCTGTTTAGGGTGACCCACGCCCTGCTCCATCTGGGAGTGCGGGAGGATCCCTTAGAAGGCAGGGCGGAGGATTTCGGACAATACCTGTATGACAAAATCGCTCAGATCCGGGGGGATTTGGACTCTGACTGGGTAGATCAGGGCAGGGTGACGAGGAACAGTCTTGAGAATGTTATCTGGGAGGAGTTTGATGCTGTGACTCCCGATGATGTGGACAGGATTTTGGGGAGACTTAGTGCGGCCACATGTTTACTGGACCCGTGTCCCTCCTGGTTGGTACTGGCTTCCCGGGAGGTTACACGAGGCTGGCTCCAGGGCGTCATTAATGCTTCCTTGAGTGAGGGTCACTTCCCCGCTGCCCTGAAAGAGGCGGTGGTGAGGCCTCTCCTCAAGAAGCCGTCCCTGGATCCAGCAATATTGGCTAACTATCGTCCTGTCTCCAACCTTCGCTTCATTGCGAAGGTTGTTGAGAGTGTGGTCGCGCAACAGTTTCCACAATTCCTGGAGGAAACATCCTATCTAGATCCGTTCCAGTCGGGTTTCAGGTCTGGGCACAGCACGGAAACGGCATTGGTCGCGTTGGTTGATGATCTCTGGAGGGCTCAGGACAGGGGTTATTCCTCTGTTCTGGTCCTATTAGATCTCTCAGCGGCTTTTGATACCATCGACCATGGTATCATGCTGCACCGGCTGGAAGAGTTGGGGGTGGGAGGCACCGTGTTACGGTGGTTCTCCTCCTTTCTCTCCGACCGGTCGCAGTTTGTGTTGGCAGGGGGGCAGAGGTCGACCTCGAGGCCTCTCATTTGTGGAGTGCCGCAGGGATCGGTCCTCTCGCCCCTTCTGTTCAACATTTATGTGAAGCCACTGGGCGAGATCATCCGTGGCTTTGGGGTGAGATACCACCAGTACGCTGATGACACCCAGCTGTACATCTCCACCCCAGGCCACCCCAACGATGCCCTTGAAGTGATGTCCCAGTGCCTGGAGGCTGTGCGGATCTGGATGGGGAGGAACAGGCTCAGGCTCAACCCTTCCAAGACTGAGTGGCTGTGGCTCCCGGCATCCCGATATAGTCAGTTGACTCCATCACTGACTATTGGGGGCGAGTCTTTGGCCCCCACTGAAAGGGCTCGCAATCTGGGAGTCCTCCTGGATAGGCAGCTGTCTTTGGAGGAACATCTGACGGCTGTTACCAGGGGGACCTTTTATCAGGTTCGCCTGATTCGCCAGTTGCGGCCCTTTCTTGATCGGGATTCCTTGTGCACAGTCACTCACGCCCTCGTCACCTCTCGCCTTGACTACTGTAACGCTCTCTACATGGGGCTCCCCTTGAAGAGCACCCGGAGGCTCCAGCTGGTCCAGAATGCAGCAGCGCGGGTAGTGATGGGAGCAACATTGCGCTCCCATGTAACACCGCTCCTGCGCGAGCTGCACTGGCTCCCGGTGGTCTTCCGGGTGCGCTTCAAGGTGTTGGTTATCACCTTTAAAGCGCTCCATGGCATAGGGCCTAGCTATCTCCGAGACCGCCTGCTGCTACCGATGACCTCCCATCGACCCGTGCGCTCCCACAGAGAGGGCCTCCTCAGGGTGCCATCAGCCAAACAATGTAGGCTGGTGGCCCCCAGGGGGAGGGCTTTCTCTGTGGGGGCTCCCACCCTCTGGAATCAGTTGCCCCCGGAGATAAGAAGAATCCAGGACCTCAATGCCTTCCGTCGTTCCCTGAAAACCTATCTTTTTCATCAAGCCGGGTTGGCTTAAGAAGAAATTTTTAAAATTTTTAAATTCTTTTAATTAGTCTGCGATTCTTAATTTTTTGGGCCAAATTTTATATATATTTTTAAATGTTTTAATATTTGTATTCTATGTTTTTTATCTTGGCTGTACACCGCCCTGAGTCCTCAGGGAGAAGGGCGGTATATAAATTCGAAATTAAATTAAATTAAATTAAATTAAATTAAACATCAGCAATTAAAGAAAACAATTATGATAAATTACTAGAACAAACAAAGAAAGACTTAGAAAAATGGGAAAACTTACATATTTCATTCCTAGGAAGAATTTCGGCCATCAAAATGATTATATTACCTAAATTTTTATATTTGTTTCAGGTCACCCCAATTAAATTAGATAAACCGTTTTTTGAAAAGCTGAACAAAATAACATCTAAATTTATCTGGCAAGGGAAAAGGCCACAAATAAAATTTAAACTGCTTCAGGATACAAAAGATAGAGGAGGAACTGCACTCCCTGACTGGGAGATATACTACCAAGCAGCAGTACTATCGTGGGTTAAAGACTGGATAGAATTAAAGGACTCTAGAATTTTAACAATTGAGGGACACGAACTTCAAACTGGCTGGCACTCCTTTATGTGGGATGAGAAATACAAATCACATTCATATTTTAAAACACATACAATAAGGAACTCACTATTACAAATTTGGCTTAAAATTAAAAAACAACATTATATGAAGATACCAAATTGGTTAGCACCGGCTGAATCAATTAGGCACCCAAATTTAACAGATAAGACAAAAATAATTAGATATAAACATATAATTGACTATCAAGGCAAACTAAAGACAAAACAACAATTGGAGACAGATTTACACAGAGGAATAGACTGGTGGACTTACACTCAAATACAATCCAAATATAGAGAGCATATAAAAACATATGAAATTTATAATCAAAAACAAGAAATAGATAAAATTATATTAGACTCAGAAAATAAATTAATTAGTAGAATTTATAAATTTCTCCTATGCTATAAACTGGAAGAAGAGACAGTCAAAGAAACGATGATCAAGTGGGCTCAAAATATCAAACACACAATACCTTTGGAAAAATGGGAAAAGTTCTGGCAGGTAAACCTAAAGTTAACGAAAGCAACGGCGTACAAGGAAAACCAACTGAAAATGTTCTATCGGTGGCATATGTCTCCAACCAGATTGGCAAAAATACAACCTAAAAATAGCCCAATTTGTTGGAAGTGCAAAAAGGCACAAGGGACTTTTTATCATTTATGGTGGACGTGCCCGGCAGCAAAGAAATTTTGGTCTAACATCAAAAAATGGTTGGAACAAATAACAAAAACACAGATTGAAAAAGAACCAGAAACATTTCTATTAGGAATATTTAACAAATCATACCCTAAGGATATCAAATATCTTACAATTCACATATTAACTGCTGCAAGAATAACCTACGCAAGAAATTGGAAGCAAGAAAAAATACCAAGTGAAACAGAAGTAATAGGGAAAATTTTAGAATGCGCTGAAATGGATAGGTTAACCAAAGAATTACAAGAAAAAGAAGAATCAGACTATTATAAAATATGGAATAATTGGTATAATTGGTTAAAAATTAGAAATATACAAAAAATATAGGGGATATATTACCGATTGATACATATATATCTAATAAAAAATATTATTAGATTAAAGAAAGGTGAAGGAATATATTATAAGTAGAATTGTAGAACGTCACTCTGAAAAAATGCTTAAGAAGAAATCATATTCTTTTTGTGTATATGTTGTATAAATGTTTGTTGTGTATATGTTACGTATGTCTTTTTTAATATTTATATTCAATAAAAACTATTTAAAAAATATATATATATATAGTTGCATTTCTACTCTAAGAAGGTTCTGAATCCAGGAGTTAATTTTCATCACCGAAACTGAATTGAAAGGATTCAGAACTTTCTTGTAAATTCTATTTTTTTTAAAAAAAAAAAAAAAGTAATTTTGGTATTGCAGTGAATTGTTATAATTTATAAACATTAGCATTTGCTCAGATTTCAAAACCAGATGGACAGAGAAAAAGGTAAGAGATCACAGTCTGGGGATATTATCTGGGAAAAATTTGAGTCTGTTAGTCCTGAAGAAATGGATACTGAAAGGTACAAATGGCTCTGGAAGAAACAGATTATCTGGAACTTTTCAGTAGGGACTCAGGTCCAAACAGGAATAGAAACTCCATTGGTCACTCTGCTGACAATCTATAATGGGACTTTGATAGGGAGAGCAAAATCCTACTCACTTTCTGGAACTCTCAATGGCTTTTTATATCATTGACCATGGCATCCTTCTAGAAGATTGTCTGCAAAGGTTTAGTATCAAAAACAACATTTCAGTTGTTGAAAAGCAGAGTGTACAATGGATGAGAAGTCAAACCTTTAGTAGCCAATCCAAACTTTCCTGGACCAATAATCCCTACTCATGGTCACTCATGCCCAAGTCACCTCCCATCTTGACTATTGCAACGCACTCTACATGGGGCTGCCCCTGAAAAGCATCCAGAAGTTCCTGTTAGTGCGAAACTGCAGCAGCCCACATAGTTTTGTGCAGACTTCGGTGTGCACATGTATCACATCTCCTGTGGGAACTGCATTGGGTGCTGATTTGCTTCTGGATGCCACTCAAGGTGCTGGTTGTCACATTTAAATCCCTTCATGGCTTGGGACCAGGTTGTCTGAGGAACTGTCTCTAGTTGATCATATCTACCCAACCTATTAGAACAGGGAAGCAAGGAATGTTGCAGGTCCTGTCCCCTAAGAAGATATATCTGCGGGACCAGTGGTGGGTTCCCAGATTGGGCGAACTGGTAGAGGAGGTGGTGGGAGGCTCCGCCCACCTGCCTGGATGTCTCTGCGCATAAGCAGAAGTGTCACATGTGTGTGCATGCACACGCCCATGAACAAACCGGTAGCGAATGAAATTGAAACCCAGTACTGGGCGGAACCCAGAAGAAGGCCTTCTCCATGGTGGCTCCCTTTCTCTGGAACATCATCCTCCCCCCAAGGTTAGATTGGCTCCCACTCTACCACTCTTTCAGAAGGCCCTTTCAGTGGGCCTGGGAAACCCAGAGCAGAATGGAGCCCATTAAATGGCTAGTATGAATGTGTGGTGTTGCTGGGGTGGGGGTGGGTTATTATTTTATTATTTTTCTTTTTATTTCTTTTATATGCTGTTTTTATAGCTTTATAAGCCACCTTGAGTCATCATGTGCAAGTAGGCAGCAATATAAATTTTCTAAATAAATAAATAAAATAAACCTTTCTTCCATTTGATTTAATCAATCAAAATTGAGGACGATGGGATAAATGAATTGATTGGTTAAGGTAGAGTATCATCAATATACTGAAACACATTTGTAGATCTGTACTCCAGTAGAGATTTAATAGAAGTCTTGATCCAATGTTTGGGGATTATAAATTGATAAGAAAAAACAGTCTGAGAGCCAAAGAAAATGGAGTGGCTTAACGTAGAAGTTAATTTATTATGGGGTGGTGACAACATCTAGATAGGATTGTATTTTCCCTGAAGGAACTTGTCTGTAATCTGGGGGCTTTCTTGTATGAATAACTCCTATTAGAACAGCAGATGGAAGCTGTATCTAGAAGACCATTTGTCCATCTCCAGTTGGTCTGACAAGTATGATCATTCTGGAATAAAAGGTACTGGTAAGAACCAATACTTCATCACTAAAACATCAGCTGGTACAGGATTAGCTGTGTGCTAATATAGTAGGACCATCTATATAATGTCCCATTCTAGTAATATGGCAACTGTATTGGCTATCAATTTGTTTCTGAATTAAATTCAAGGTGCTAGTAATAACTTATGAAGTCCTACATAGCTTAGAACTAGGTATCTGCAAAATGGCTCCAGTCTGAGTCCACCCAATCAAGGCGTGATAGTAAATAGAATAGAATAGAATAGAATAGAATAGAATAGAATAGAATAGAATAGAATAGAATAGAATAGAATAGAATAGAATAGAATAACAGAGTTGGAAGGGACCTTGGAGTCTTCTAGTCCAACCCTCTGCTAAGGCAGGAAACCCTACACCACTTCAGACAAATGGTTATCCAACATCTTCTTAAAAATTTCCAGTGTTGGAGCATTCACAATTTCTGGAGGCAAGTTGTTCCACTGATTAATTGTTCTAACTGTCTGGAAATTTCTCCTAAGTTCTAGGTTGCTTCTCTCCTTGATTAGTTTCCACCCATTGTTTCTTGTTCTACCCTCAGGTACTTTGGAGAATAGTTTGACTCCCTCTTCTTTGTGGCAACCCCTGAGATATTGGAACACTGCTCCCCTAGTCCTTCTTTTCATTAAACTAGACATACCCAGTTCTTGCAACCATTTTTCATATTTTTTAGCCTCCAGTCCCCTAAACATCTTTGTTGCTCTTCTCTGCACTCTTTCTAGAGTCTCAACATCTTTTTTACATTGTGGCAACCAAAACTGAATGCAATATTCCATAGATAGAAATGTTCTGTATCAATTAATTCTCTGTCCCCGCTGTTCAGTTTAAATGTTTATCCAGAAAATCTGTGAATGTATTACTAAGTAATTCAGTCCCTTTCTTTGATGGATGCAATCCATCTCTTTTGTACAGTTTTTCATTGGACAAGTTGCAGACATACTATATAAAAGATATACAGAGTATATTAAAGATTTCCACCTCTTAGTTTGGTGTAGTGGTGAAGACCTAGTCTAGAAACCAGGAGACCATAAGTCCTGGACCTGCCTTAGTCACGAATCCAGTAAAGTGACCTTGTGCCAGTCGCTCTCTCTCTCTCATTCTTAGCCCTAGGAAAAAGGCAATGGCAAATCACTTCTGAAATCTTTTCAAGAAAACTGCAAGGATTAATCCTGGCAGTTATCCACAAGATAACATTGACTTGAAGGCTATGTTGAAGGCACCAAGAGAGAGAGAGAGATAGAAAGAAAGAGTGAGAAAAGAAAGAAAGAAAGAAAGAAAGAAAGAAAGAAAGAAAGAAAGAAAGATAGAAAGAAAGAGTGAGCAAGAGAGGTGTGACAGGAAGGACCTCAGAAGCAAGAGCTCTGTGTCAGATCTTTGCTTCATGTGCAAAGATCAGCTTCCTATTTCGAAAGTTTGTAAAAACCTAATTGCTTAGGCAGGCATTCAAAGATTGAGGAATTGATGTATTTTTGGATGTGTGTGGGCACTACTTATTGTTGTTTGTGGTTACTATTCCAATTCTAAAGTGGAATTAATATTTATATGGTTGGTTGTTTTTTTAATAGCTTTTGTAAACTTCTTAAATTTCCAACTGAAGCAGAATAAAAGCATATGCAGAAACAATACAAAACAAAATAAGCATTACAACATTAATGGGGTTAGAATAATAGATCCTAATCTTATTTGCTAGCACTATTTTACAGAACACCCACCCTATTCAATTCATTCTCTCTCTCTCTCTCTCTCTCTCTCTCTCTCTCTCTCTCTCTCCTCCCTCCCTCCCTCCCTCCCTCCCCCTCCCCTCCCCCTCTCTCCATTGAAGATTTATTGATTAACTGAACAACCTTTTAACACAGATTTTTTTTTTTAATTTTCAGTGCCTTAAAGATCTGTTCTAGTGTGCAACAATTTCTTGGATTCCTAAAAAAAGATTCAGACCAATCATTGTAAAGGTAAGAAAGTTTGGTATCTTATCATTAACTCTGTTAATACTAGATCTCTGTTCCTTCCTTCTCAGCCAGTCCATAATTCAAAATATTTTACTATCACCTGGTTAATATACAATAATATGCAATGAATAAAGTTTCTCACCTGGAATTTTCATTTTATTTCTCTCTCATATCCCACTCCTGATATATATAGTATAGTATATAGTATATAGTATATAGTATATACATTATATAGTATATATACTATATAATGAAGGTAATGCTAAAATCCTGTCAGGCAAACAATGAATCTTAGGTGTTCATAGCTTAATCTTTTACCTTATTTCTATTCAGAGTACCCCTTTCATTCATAAAACATATGTTTGTTTTATTTTGTTCTTTACAGTTCTTTCCATAATAAATTTCAGAACCTGATTATATCACCATTTGTACATCTCCTCTTAAATGTCAGCCTATCTATAAACCTACTCTCCAAGGCAGAAGATTGCCAAATTCTGTTCTTCCACTTTCCCTACTTCAGTGCAACATGCAAAGCCGTTCTTGATTTTCTGTGTTCCATATTCTTTGCTATCTGATATTTGAGGAGTTGACAATAAGAAGCTCTCACTGCTGGAGGCATTTTGTTTGTTTGTTTGTTTGTTTGTTTGCTTGCTTGCTTCAAGAAGAGATTATATATATTTTTCCCCCAAAGGAAATACCGGAATGATTAGTCATTGTGAGGAAAACTTGTGAAAATCAGTGGTATAAATTTATCATTCTTTTTTTTTCTACACTATCACTTCACCATATTGAGCCAGTAAACATTCATCTTTCTCAGGAATGCTGGGAGTTGTAGTTCCATGGCAGGAAGTATATTTTAAATTTTATTAGCTCATAAAACCACTGTTCTTGTTAGTAAGTCCAATGTATAATAGGTATAAGAGTGGAGAATGCATTGTGTTGCCTAGTATGATGTTATTTTATAAAAAAACATTTATTACATTTTTGATGTACACCATATTGCACACATTGCAGATGGAAAAATATTACTAACAGTAATAAATAGATGCATTAAAATGGATAAACAGCCACCTGAACAACCCTGTAACTATAGAAGCCTAGAACTGAATTGTTCTTTTCTCATTCACTAGAATCCCAACAATATTTATTCTCCAAAGCTTGCAACTTTTGTCCTGGAAATCTCATTCTAAATTATGAGGTGGCGAGGAAATGCCACCTGATGAATCAGGGAACCATGTTCAACATTGGAAGGCTTTTTGTATTCATTTTCAGTCCTTGTTTGTTACAGGGTTTGTTAGGTTTCCAAGGATCTTGTGTTCAATCTCTGGCATCTCCACTGAAAAGATAATTTAAGTTTTTAGTCATAATATATGAATCTGAAGGGGCTGGAAATTGCATACATTATAAACTGATTAGTCTTCCAAGATGGTACATTCCATATGACTCCATTTTGGTGTTTTTCCAGAACGGTGTATTTAATAGCAGAGCAGCTTTTCTGCCAATGGGAAGACACAATACTAGGCTAGCTGTCCAAATTGCCTGACTATAAATAACAAAACCTGGAGCGATGACACAGATTTTCTAATATTATCACCGTATTCTGAGTTTCCTTGCTTTGTGAAGGCTGTTCTATATTTCATGTCAGATATGTATTTTAAGTTAAGTAAAAGTTGGTGCAGTAAAGAGATCTTCACTTTATTTTACATCTCTCATTGCAAACAAATACTGTAGGAATAGAATGTAGCTGCACAATTAAAATTCTAGTTGATTGCTGCTTAGACTAAATTCTTTTTTTTTTTAGAAGTAAAGGGTATATATACATATATATATTGAATAGTAAAATAAAAGTAAGGATGTTAATGTCTGCATGTAGCTACACAACAAGGAGAAAAGAAAGCTAAATTCATTGAAATAATTATTTACTCTGGTATATAAATATGCACTATATCACTGACCCAGGAGAAATAATGTTGTATCAGTTTTAAAAAATATTATTTTTTAATTATTTTATTTAATTATTTAATTATTTTATTTTATTTTTTAAATTATTTTAAAAAATATCAGTAATAAAAAATATTAAAAAAATAGGTCACCATTCTACCCAGAAGTTATCTAAGATAAAGCTTTATCTGAGATAAAACTAGAATTGTGGCTACATTTAGCATATGATTTTATTGGATAGGATGGGAGCTGCCCTTGTGTATATTACACTGAAGCGACAAAACAATGGGATTATTAGTACTAAAGTTCAATTAAGATGGCCAATATGCAGTGACAAAGAAGAAAAACAAGAAATTAAATTAGAAAACACTTTCTAGATATCACCTCTTTTACATTGTTGCACATGCCCATGCACAGACACCACATCCCTACACTGTGGTCCTTGCCTCTACAGCCCCTCTCTAAGAGAGAGAGAGAGAGAGAGAGAGAGAGAGAGAGAGAGAGAGAGAGAGAGAGAGAGAGAGAGAGGGAGGGAGGGAGGGAGGGAGGGGGGAAAGAAGGAGGGCAGGGCAGGGCAGGGGAGGAGGGGAGGAGTTAGGGAAGAAGAGAAGAGAACAGGGAAGGGAAGGGAAGGGAAGGGAAGGGAAGGGAAGGGAAGAGAAGAGAAGAGAAGAGAAGAGAAGAGAAGAGAAGAGAAGAGAAGAGAAGAGAAGAGAAGAGAAGAGAAGAGAAGAGAAGAGAAGAGGACAGTCTGCGAGCTGAAATGAAAGGACACTTCTTTTTCTTTTCTTTTCTTTTATTAGATTTATATACCGCCCTACTCCCGAAGGACTCAGGACGGTGAACAGGCACAAAATAAAATACATAGATACAAAAGTTAAAAGATATAATTAAAACCAGATTAAATAATTTAGCCCGAGACAATTAAAAAATCCCAATAATTTAAAACAGATTAAAATTTCGATTTAAAAGGATTTTAAAACAGGGGAGAAAATTAGGCCAGGCCAGCTTGCTGGAATAGAAGAATCTTAAGAGCACGGCAGAAAGTACGTAGATCTGGGATCCTCCGTATCTCTGGGGGGAGCTCGTTCCAGATAGTGGGTGCCCCCACAGAGAAGGCCCTCCCCCTGGGGGCCGCCAGTCGACATTGTTTAGCTGACGGCACCCGGAGGAGCCCGTCTCTATGAGAGTGTACCGGCCAGTGGGAGGCTGCTTGTGGTAGTAGGCGGTCCCGTAAATAACCAGGTCCTAAGCCATGGAGCGCTCTAAAGGTGGTAACCAAAACCTTGAAGCGCACCCAGAAGACCACTAGGAGCCAGTGCAGCTCGCGCAGGAGAGGTGTCACACGGGAGCGCCATGTTGCTCCCATAACCGCCCGCGCGGCTGCACTCTGCGCCAGTTGGAGCCTCCGGGTGTTCCTCAAGGGGAGCCCCATGTAGAGACCATTGCAGTAGTCCAGGCGACACATGGGTCATTCTCATGTGAGAGGAAAGAAGGAGGGCAGGGCAGGGCAGGGCAGGGGGGGCAGGGGAGGAGGGGAGGAGTAAGGGGAGAAGAGAGAAGAGAACAGGGAAGGGAAGGGAAAGGAAGAGAAGAGAAGAGAAGAGAAGAGAAGAGAAGAGAAGAGAAGAGAAGAGAAGAGAAGAGAAGAGAAGAGAAGAGAAGAGGACAATCTGCGAGCTGAAATGAAAGGACACATGGATCATTCTCTGATAAAGCAGATACAGTTTTCTGAGTCTTTATTACTCGGAGTAGGTGCTGAAACATGGAGCTTTGGAGACTCCTACAGAGACCTACTTCCATGGTCAACAGAAACATCAGTGAACAAACTTTTTTAAAAAAAAATAGCTTCTGCAGTGATTATAGGTAAGGGATCCAGTTTCACTCAATGGCACAATAAATACTCTTATCATTTCGGTATAATTGGGTGTTTTCGAAGGAATAGCAGAGAAATAGCTTCAGTCTTTAGTCCTTTCCTTTTACTTCTAGGGCAAAAGAACTAAATCACCATCAAATGGATCAATACCCATAGTTTGTCTTAGCTTCTGAAGGTGGTGACTTGCAGGCTGCCAATCTTCCCTCTGCTACTAGAGGTATGCCTGAGTTTAATTCTCATGCTCTTTGGCAGAGCCAAACATTTTCATTCATCAGACTTACCCCATCATTGTGCCAAGAGGAGCCATTCATGCCATTAAGTTGATAAGTAGCCTATTTCTTAACCTGCAAATACTTGTCCCCATCCCATAGCATAGCCAAGAATGCGGGGAGCTGCAGTCCCACACATTTCAAAGGGTGTCAGCTTGGGGAAGGCAAGCCTAAAAGAAAGCTGTCCTGGGTGACTAACTTGAAAAGTAAAAGTGTTAATTATTCAGTGGTTGTATCTTAATGTTGCTGTTGAGGCAGGTACCATATTTATCTTAAAGTACCCCAGAGCAAAAGAACCTGGGAAGACGACAGGTAGCTCTGGAACCATATTTATCATGTAAATAGCTCAGAAAAGGATACTGCCAGTTACATCTTTTAAATACAAAAATGCATGCATTTCACTATTTTGTAAATGCCAGGGAGATGCAGCATCCGTTAGAGTTAACAGTGCGGCACTTTTGTGTTCAGTAGCATGAATCATTAATCATGAGACAGGCCATATTCTTGTACTGCTTCTGCTTTCATTACTTGGCCTAATTAAACAGTTCTCTGAACTGGAATCTCAGATTCCTCTGTTACAGATTATCATTAATTATGGTGAAAGTGCTCAGAGATGTTGGACTCAATTATATTCTGCTCAACCTTGGCACTGGGTGATTCATTGCACAGCCTGCTTTGCAGATGTACTCTTTTCTTATCTTGCACTCCCACTTTTGTAAATTGGGCTCCGCCAGCCAACAAACTAAGAGTTATGTGCTGCGTTTTCATTAAAAACATGTTGGAGAAGCACAGACCAATTAAGGATTCTGTATTTTATATGAAGTGATGAAGTGAACGCTGGATTCTGGGAGCATTTTGCTCAGCAAAGAAAAAGGGAAAAAAAACCCTCCAAAATGCAAGAGAAATACATAGAGACTTTCTTCCTTTCTTGCGATTTAAGTTTTAGAACTTTGCTGTACATTCTGAACAGAACTTCTTGTAGCAGAGTATACTCGCTGGCATACACACAAACATGCATACTGATTTTATCTTAAATTTAAGAACAGTCGCATACACCAGATTTTCAAAAACTCTCATTCAAACTTCATTCATGGACACTGAACAGGAATGAAAAATAGGAATGTGCATTAATAAGAATAATTAATAGTGCAAATCCATACATGTCTACTCACAAATATCTTATTTAGTTTAATATTTCTGACACTCCCCAAATACGGTACTACTTCCTTGACCAGTAACAATGTCTCATTAATCCTATTAGAAAGTGACAGTAGGTAGTTTTCAGTTTAGTTTGCACCCAACACACTTCTGGCCAATCCTTAAATCCAGATCAGAGCAAACACATATGTCACTCTGTTCAGCTAAAACTGATAACCGTTAATTGGCAAAATGGGACACAAGGCAAGCAGGAGCAGGGAGAGAGAGGAGCAGGAATGATACGGAATAATTTGCATTATCTATAAATGCTTATCAAAAGACACAAAACTTTCCAGAGCCCATGGAAACACCATCACAGGTAATTGTTTGAAAGGGAAGAGCTTTTGTTTATTTCAGCGTTAATCCTTTTTTTTTTTCCAAAGCAGCAGAACAGAGATGGAAAGTAGGATATCGGGTGATCCTTCCTGTATTAAAGAAACAGTTTGGCAGAGAGGATGAGGTATCAGGTACAAATCTGAGCAGTTGATGTAGGCCTAATCACTCAGAATCCTTCAGGAAAACAAATCTCTCTTTCTCTCTCTCTCTCCCTCCCCCTCTACATATAGATATATGTAAATGTATAAAAATATATTTGAAAAATAGAAAAGAGTAAAACTCATTTAAACATTATTAAAAGCTCTTTACTTACAAATTATTCTTCCCTCCCCAGATACTGATTGAGCAACCAATATCTTACTTCCCCCCTCCCGATTTCTCCTTGAATCATTTCATCAATTCAACTTTTACTCTCTTGTAAAATTCATACTGTAAATGCCTTACATAAAGATATATAAGGGAATCATTCTTGCTTGAACTTAATTAATCTTTCCTTGTGAATATATGCCATTAATTTCACAGCTGATATGTATTCTCCAAATTTGGACTTCTGATTTTCCCGTTGTTGTATCATCATTGTTTCTTTAAAATTTTTTATCCAGTTATGATACAAATGCTAAATTGTTCTGCCTTTATGTTTTATTAACAGTTACCCTGTTTCCCCTAAAATAAGACATCCCCTGAGAATAAGCCCAATCGGGCTTTTGAGCGCATGCGCTAAAATAAGCCCCCCCGATAAGCCCTCCCCAAAAATAAGCCCTCCCTGAAAATATTTAAATGCATGTGCAGCCAGTCCCCACCATTTCCTCTGGTTAGGGTTAGTGAGACAGAGCTGGAAATCAGGTAAGACTGCAAGTGGAGCCCCGTCTTGCTCCATGTGCCCCAAAATAATAAGATCTCCCCAAAAATAAGGCCAAGTGCTTATTTTGGGGTTCAAAAAAATATAAGACGGGGTCTTATTTTCGGGAAAACACAGTATTAACAGTTTATATGTGCATTCTAATAGATGGTCTTGATTCGATATGAACATTTGAAATTCTGTCATTTTTTAAAAAATCCCTAATTCTTTTCCAAGGTTCTTTTTATACTTCTGGCATTTATAAATATATCAGCCATGAAAGATTTTTTTTTACCTTTGTTGGATAATTTTTGCTGTGATTTTAATCTATTTAGGGAATCTGAATGTACTATATCTGCAATTATCTTTTCCTTGCTGTGATTGTCTACAGTGTTACAAACCAGAACATTTTTGAAGGTCAAGCTAATGGTGAAATTACTGGACTTATTTTTTTTTAAGTGTTTCATATTTTCCTCCCCCTCCTCCTCCTCCTCTTGAGTCTGGGAGACACAAAATAAAATAAAAACAAAACAATGCAAATAGTAACAAAACTTATTACCTTTGTTGCCTTCTTTCCTTTCCTTATACTATAATTAGTATTAGAAGGTACTGGTACCTTCTAATACTATTTGGTGATTTTATCCCTTTTGGTATTCATGACAAGCAATTTAATTTAACATTTGGAAAACCAAGTCCTCTTTTACACTGTATTTGACTCTTGTAAAAGTTTAAATTTTACTATGAATTTTTCCCCCACCCCATATAAATTTGTTGGCTGCCAAAATTTTATCTGGGATTGAAATTGAAATGCCATTCAGCACCACATGTAGTAAAAACAAACAAACAAAAAATACTTCCATACCTCAAGTTCAATGCTCTGTGTTAGTACAAGATATCAAAGACAAGTCTGTAATAGTTTTATGGGTAATTGATATCCTTGGTTGATTAAGCATGCCTGTGACATTGCATTATAGCTTAGTTGCTTTGGCTTACCTGAAAATATAATATAATATAATATAATAATATAATATAATATAATATAATATAATATAATATAATATAATATAATATAATATAATATAATATAATATAATATAATATAATATAATATAATATAATATAATATAATATAATATAATATAATATAATATAATATAATATAATATAATATAAGTTCCTGTGTGAAGTTTCAGCATTCAGCCTTTACGTATGCAGGACAATTACAACAGCAGCCTTCAGCTGCTTCACTCCCAAGATGATACTGGCTGGAAATGAAGCCAGCTTAAGATCTGTGCAGATTTCAAGCTTTGGCAATGTTGTTAGCCAGGTGGATGGGGATTAACACAGTGCCTGACTGATGGAGTCCTCTGTTTGTTTATCCCTGCTATAATCACTTGTCTTTCCATGGGGGATGAGCCTTTGAGGACATGGGATGTCCACTGGCATGAGAAAACAATGTCCAGCGATCACAGAATCATAGAGCTGAAACAGATCTTTGAGTTCATCTAGATCAAACATCTCTTTTATACACAGACATCACCAGATGGAGTATATAGAAATCATATTGACTTTTATTGCAAAAAAAGAAGACGGAAGAGCTCAGTTTTATAACATCAAAGACATGACCAGGTACTGATTGTGGAACAGATCAGAAATTGTTCATGCAAGTTTCAAGTTAAGCTAAAGAAGAAGAAAGCCAGACAGTTCCCATGATGTGACCTTTAGTACTCTAGTAATAGAAGATGAAGTTAGATCAGCACTCTGGTCATTACCAAGTGGGACGGTTCCAGAAACGGATGAAATATCCACTGAAATACAGCAAGCAACAGAAAAAGAATCGGTCAACATTCTAACCAAGCTATGCCAGCAAATCTGGAAAACAAAACAATAGCCAACAGATTGGAAGAGGTCAATCGACATTCCAAACCAAAACAAGGAGACTTAACAGAGCGTGCAAACTATCATACAATGTCCTTCATTTCACTTGCTAGCAGAATAATGCTTAGGCTCATCCAATTCGGATTATAGCCTTAAATGAAAAAAAAAAAAAAAGAGGTGCCAGATGTCCAATTTGGCTTTCAAAATGACCAAGGAACAAAATGACCAAGCAAATAACCAATGCACAATTATTGCTGGTCTTTGTTTCCATGCTGAATAATTGGGAAAGCAAACAAATACCAAAAGAAGTCATTGTGTGCTTCAATGATTATAGAAAAGCCTTTGATATTGAATCACATCAAGCTGTGGAAAATGTTCAGAAAAACAGGAATCCCAAAACACCTCATTGCCCTTATGGATATCTTATATACAGGTCAGGAAGCCACAGTATGAACATGACAGAATATGGCAAAAGAGGCTGCTTCCAGGTTGTCAAAGGAGTGCTTACAAAGCTGCATACTCTTCCCTTATTTAGTCAATTTATATGTTGAATCTATATCAGGGGTGTCAAACTCAATTTCATTGAGGGCCGCATCAGCATTATGGTTGCCTTCAAACGGCCAGTAGCTGGGTCACCATGACTAGGTGGGCATGGCTAGGAAGATGTGGCTGGGTGGCTGTGGCTGGCTCGATGTCACTCACTGGGCACAGCTGATTTGGGTGTTAGATCTCGGCTGACTCAGCCTGCAGGGCCGCCCCTGCTGCCTCAGCCCCACCCCCTAGGCACACGCATAGGAGGCGGTGAGCATGTGGGGCCTAGCATCCCCAGTGACTGTCTTGCCCTGCAGCCTGACCACGTTCTGAGTGCTTGCCTTTCACCTGGGATGCCAGCCCCCGCACGCTTGCAGTCTTCTGTACGCGTGCCCACAGTGGAATGGGTTGGGGCCAAGGTTGGGGCGGCCCCTTGCTGTGTCTAGGCCCCACGGATTTAAGGCTGACCGTGTTCTGGCCCCGATGGCTGCCATGAAGTTGTAGATCAGTGTCTGGCTGGGCTGGGCTGGGGCCTAGGCAACGGGCCAGATTTAACCACATCGTGGACCAGATCTGGCCCACAGGCCTTGTGTTTGACATGTCTGATCTATATTAAGTGAAAATGGATTGGAAGATGAGTGTGGTTTTGGAATTGGAGGGGGGGAATCAATAACCTGTGCTGATGATAGTACCAAGACTGAAAATGCATCTGCAAGCTCTAATACAAAACCTCAAAGAGCACAGTGAAAAATTTTGGCACCAAAATTAAATATAAAGAAGGCAACACTAATTACTACAAATCAAACAACCAGCCTTATAATTGACAATGAAGATGGTGGATAGCATCTTCCCTTTAGGATCATCCATCAATAGTATAGAAACAAGCAGTCAGGAAATATGCTGCAGATTAGTACCATGGACCACCAAAAAGCAAATTAACCCAGAGTTCTCATTCAAGGCACAAATGACCAGGCTCACCTTATTTCGGATAAATTATGCAAAAATCCAGATGTCTGGAAAAGGCTCTAAGGCTAGGAATGGGAAAAGGAAAGAGAAGAAGATGACCAGCAGGAAGGTACTCAGATGGACTCAGAGGTTATGAGTGCACTGTTGGGAGACTTGGGTGGGTGGGGGGGAAGGTTAAGGATAGATAGGGATATAGGAAATCTATCTATGTGGTCACTGGGAGTTGAAAAGGACTTGATGGCAGATAATCAATTAATCACTCAATTTATATGTTGCATTCAATATCTGAGACAGTGGGACACTCGGTATCAACTAGTGGGCTAAGTACAAAGGCAGTTTCTAAGATTTGCAGCTCTCAAGTCTTTGTATATAAAATGATTTATCAGATCAGAAAATGAATTGGCAGCTTGTGTCACAGTAAACATACTAATTATATGTGCTGTTTCTTCCCACCCATCATGAAAGTACCTAGTACATTTTACATTAAGTCAGTTTGTGGACAGAAGCACCTGCAAAATTCAAAGTATTTGTCAGAATGATGAAACAGGCATTGCAATGTTGTGATGCGAACTCCACCTCTTATACATATGTGTTCAATGTCATGACACATGTACCAAAGAGATGGGATTTGTGTCACAACGCTCATCTTATCACTGTCTTCCCCTTGTCATTCCATCCCCAGTAGACCCCAATGTTTGCAGACCAGGTTCAGTGGCAGCTGCATATACAATGTTGGACTTAAAGTTTATTAGCTAATAAAAGCAATATTAATCCTCACATCCAACCTAAATTGTACTAGAATACGAAAGACGGATTCTCTCATTCTCCAGAAGCAAACACAATGGACCTATCAATAGATAAAAGAGTGCCATCTATTTCGCTAAAAATAATTCTGGCTATGTACTTTTATAACAGATCATATATTAATTGATTGGAAAGATGTTCCAGGAGAAAGAAGCAGAAATCTATACTTTGGAGGGGGAAAAATGGCATGTACATATGGAAAACTTGACAGAGAATCAAATAGAGAAATGATAAAAAGGAAAATATAAAATCATATCTGAGAAATTTGAGACAGAGGAAGTGGGAGAAAGCATGTGTGGTTATGAAGAGTCAAATCACCAGACATGAGAATAAAAAACTCAAAAGCCCTTGACCCAATTTTCAAAAATCTTCTGATAAATGTAGGTCTCTAGTGGACGGACAGAAGAAGGTGAGAGAGGAGGGGTGATGACTGTGGGCCTCAGATCACTTAGAGATTACTTTAGAAGAAAAACAAAATTTTTGCTTCTCCCCCTCTCGATGACCATCAATGGCCCCCTCTTCCTTCAGAAAATAATAATCATTACAATTGAATGTAACTATTTTTAGATATTTTAACTGAATGGGTATACCCCAAGGTAAAAAAAATATATTGATGAAATAATTTTTGAAATTTTCTTAAGCGATAGGTCCATAGTAGATGCTGCCTCCATGGCAGTGGTGAAATCCAACTTTTTTCTACTACCGGTTCTGTGGGCGTGGCTTGGTGGGCGTGGCACGGGAAGGATACTGCAAAATCTTCATTTCCACCTCACTACAGGGGAAGGATGTTGCAAAATCTCCATTCCCACTCCACTCTGGGGCCAGCCAGAGGTGGTATTCGCCGGTTTTCCAGCCCTCTGCTCCTGCAATCCACCTCTGGGTTCTCTTCTTCCTCGCTTCCTATTGACTGGGTGATTCTTTTTAACTGTCTCTCCGTGCTGTGGCCACGCCCACCTTCCCATGATGCACCAGTCTTTTCACTCAGTCGCTGACTGACTGGTGTGCATTTCTCTTCGTGCTCGAATTTTTTGGTCTATTTAGCAGTCTTGCGTTAGGTTTTTAATTTATTTTTCTTAGTAATTTTTTGTTTCTTCGGTGAGAGCCTCTGTCGGTGAGCTGCGGGCGAGAGTTACGTGCCTGGGGATACAGCCCGTCCTCCGCCCAGGAAACAATTTCTTTTGACAGCAGCTCGGGCTACCGGCCCTTCGGGGCGGTTCCCTCTCTTCTTTCTAGCCGCCGGTGTGGTGAGCGGGGGGTTTGCGTTTGTCGCATTCCCTTCCCCACGCCAATTACTATTTACTTTTGAATTTGGCTCTCTTAGGGCGGCTCCGGAGTGCTCCGCAAGGTTTGCCCTGCGGCCTCTGAGGTAGTCTGTCATTGCCCACCGCTGCGCTCTGATCGTCTGAATTTGACGTTGCCGCTCGGGGTTTCAGCTGCCCCGCCAACATCGGCGCCGTTTTTACAGCCTCCAGCGCCTTGGAGAGCGTCGGCTTCAAAGGTGGTGAGATTCGCTGACGTCCGTCCTTCGGGCGGCGTCTGGGGAAAGTTCTTCTTGGCCCGTTTGGACTGTTATTCAGCCGTCTGTGCTGCCGCCAGACGTTTTCACGGCCGCCATTTTGTGCCTTCCTTTTTTGGCGGCGAAAAGTAACGGGCGCCATTTTGTGACTTCCTTTTGGCGGCGGAAATTAACGGGCGCCATTTTGGGGCTGCAAGGTAGTCCATTAAGGGCCGTTGTTGCTGTGAGCCTGTCAGCATCTTGGCCTTAGGGTCCAGCCGTCTGGCATCTTGTGTATTAGCGGCTGGACGTTATCTGGTATTTTTTCCCTAAACGCCCTTGTCAGCCTTTGTCTCTCCTGTCAAGGATAGCTTGGCTGGGCTGTCTTTAGGCTACCCTCGCAGTTAGGGGTGCCTAGGTGTATATAGTTCAGTTCTTGTTTATATTTATAAAAAAAAAAAAAAAGAAAGACGATAACTCTCATAAATATTATTTTTTCAGTATCTTTTTCACTAGAAAGAACTATATATAAAAATAAATAAATAAATAAATAAAATAAAATAAAATAAATAAAAAATAAATAATAAATAAATAATAAATAAATAAATATTTTCGAATTTTTCAACAATGGCGGATGCCTATTTTTCATCGGATGAGGAGCATGAGCCTAGCCCACCTAGGGTGGCGGCCAAGCACAAGTCCAAATCTCACAGCAGGGTCGTATCTGCTTCTGAGGACTCCCGCCGGCCTAGATCTTCGACTGCGGCGGATAAAGATGCGCAGCGACGCCACAGGGCTTTGGAGCGCCAATATGACAAGGCCAGACAGGCCACCTTGGCTTCAGTTTTTCCAACGGGCCAGGCTACAGCACCTTTGACTTCTTCACCCGGCAGAGCCCAGGCGCCTGATCCGCCACAACCAAGTCCTTCTGGACGCCTGTCCAAGGGAGCTTCAATCTCCTTACCTGATGTTTCTTCGGTGGGCCTGCTACACCCTGCTCCCCCTCCTACTTCTCGTCCTGAGGCGACTTTTACACCAACCGCCGCTGGACTGCGCAGGACTGATGGGCAATTGTCGTCTTCCCAGATGGACTTGCAGTTGTTGCTGTCTAATGCCTTGTCCTCCCTGTGGGCCGCAGGAATTCAACATCCGCCCATGTCGCTGGCTCCGACGGTTCCTCATCAGAGGCCTCAGCCTCCTATGGCACCAACTCAGAGGCCCTCCCACCATTTGGCACCCGATTCTTCGGATGATTCTGATTATGGGGATAATGCGGTCGAGGACTTAGAATTTTCAGAGGATGAGGGCCTCACCCCGGATGTTCCTGCCTTTACGGGGCTGTTCAGGCCCTCACTGTTCAAATCTCTTTTACATAAGGCACGTCAGATCACAAACATGTCTGTTTCTTCGTCTGCAACATCTGAGACCGCGTCCACGTCGACCCCACACGAGGCCTTGTTCTCATCTTCCAAACTGGGCAGAGACTTCATCCCCTGTCCTCAACTTTTTTCTGACGTGCTGCAATCTCCTTGGTCTCAACCTGCTTCGTCCACGGGCCCCAATAGCATTGATAAAAAATTGTATTGTGCGGCACCAGAACTGGACGCCTTGCTGTCTGTACCTGTGGTGGACACTCCCATTGCCAACCTATCCTCCTCGTCCTTACTGTCAACGGATGCACTGGACGGATTGAAATCGGAGGACAGGAAGTCTGAGCTTTCCTTTCGTAAAGAACATCAAGCCCTGGCATGGGCAATCAAAACCGCGACCGCCACTTCCTTTTTCAACCGAGCGACGCTGCTTTGGCTGAGGCAACTCCAGGATAGGCTACCACCAGAAGACACACGTCTCCACCAAGACATAAACAAAATTGTTGCAGCGACGGAATATTCGGCCGACGCTTCCTTGAATTCTGTGAAGTTTACGTCCAGGGCTTTGGCCTCGTCTATTACCTCCCGTCGTTTATTTTGGCTCAGGAACTGGACGGCCGATGCCAAAGCTAAGTGGCGCTTGGCGGCAGCGCCCTTCAAGGCTCCGAATCTGTTCGGCTCCGCTCTTGATCCTGTTCTTATCGAGGATAAGGACAAGAGGAAGATTATGCCAACTTCCTCATATCGCAGGCCTGAGAGACGTTATACACCTTATTATCAGAGACAGTCCTTTCGGGCGACTTCCGGGTCTGGAGGTGCCTATTCGCAACGTCCACAATTCTTTGGCTCCGACCGTTCCTCTGATCGCCAGCGGTTTCGTGACAGAACCAGGAACCCATCTGGCCCCAAGCGCCCCTTTCGAGGAGCCGGATACCGTCAATTCCGCAGGGGGAAATGACTGCGAGTCACAGGATCCCATTGGCGGTCGCCTGCAACTTTTCCACCATCAATGGGAGCAGTCGACCTCGGACTCTTGGATCCTTCATACGGTGGCTTCCGGCCTGTCGATCGAGTTCCTGGGATGTCCGCCTTCTCAACATATTTGCTGCCCTGTGCCACGTTCTCCCGAACAGGGCCGCTTGCTACAGGAACAAGTTTGCCATTTACTCAACATCAGAGCAATAGAGAGGGTCCCACCGGAACAACAGGGTTTGGGATTCTATTCGACGCTCTTTCTCGTCCCGAAACATTCCGGGGGTTGTCGGGCCATCTTGAACTTGAAACAACTAAACCTTTTCATTTGCTATCGCAGATTCAAGATGCACTCCCTGGGGTCCATCTTGGGGGGGGTTCGTCGTGGCGACCTCCTTCAGTCGGTCGACCTCAGGGAGGCATATCTGCATGTCCCAGTGTCTCCCTCACACAGGAAGTTTCTGCGCTTTCAAATTGGGGACGATCATTATCAATATTGCGCAATGCCCTTTGGTTTATCCTCCGCCCCAAGAACCTTCACAAAATTAGTGGCTGTAGTGGCGGCGTCACTCCGAAAGATCCCGGTGCGGGTACTCTGTTACCTCGACGACATCCTGGTGTTGTCATCGTCCAGGAGTCAGGCAGCTTGAGACCTTCATCTTGTCATCATGGCCTTCCAGAATCACGGATTCTCCATAAATTTTCCCAAGAGTCACCTTTACCCGTCCACATCACTGCTGCACTTGGGGGCGGTGATAGATTCTATTCGGGGCCAGGTTTTTCTATCGCCAGACAGGATCTCAAGTCTTCAAGACCTGATACGTCAAGTTCTGTCTCATCGCTCCGTCCCCCTTCTCCAGCTGTCACGACTACTGGGGAAGATGGTGTCGTGCTTCTCAATTGTTCCATGGGCACGACGTCATGCGAGGCCACTGCAATGGTTTCTGCTCCCTTACCAGCGCTCGGGACGCAGCGATTCCCTTCACAAAGTATACCTTCCACCCCAACTTCGGCTGTCGTTTCGGTGGTGGATGGGATCAGCCGTGAGCAAGGGCTCGCACTTTCTGATTCAACACAGAATGACTCTAACTTCGGACGCCAGCCTTCGCGGCTGGGGAGCCCACCTTCAACATCAGGTGGTGCAGGGTCGTTGGTCCGTTCCAGAAAGAGGCCACAACATCAATCTGTTGGAACTCAGAGCAATCCGCCTGGCCTTCAAACATTTTCAATCTCAGTTGGAGGGTCACCACGTCCTTGTGCTCACGGACAACATTGCAGCCAAGGCCCATGTAAACAAAGAAGGCGGGACTCATTCGAGGTCTCTGATGTTAGAAGCGGAGAGTCTCTTCCGGTGGGCGGAACGCCACCTTCTTTCCTTGAGAGCCGATCACATCTCCGGCGTAGACAACGTGCGGGCAGACTGGCTAAGCAGACAAAGTCTCGATCACTCGGAATGGCAGCTGCATCCGAGGCTCTTTCACGAAGCCACCCTTCTATTCGGCACGCCTGTCGTGGACTTGTTCGCCAGTCCGTCGAATGCTCAACTTCCACTATATGTGACTCGTTACCCTTGCCAGTCGGCAATGGATCACGATGCGCTGCGATGCCGCTGGCCCCAGGGGCTTTTGTACGCCTTTCCCCCAATTCCCTTGATTCCTCAGGTAATTCGGAGGCTCTTGGAGGAAAGGGCCGAATTGATCTTAGTGGCTCCCAACTGGCCTCGTCGACAGTGGTACGCAGATCTTGTGGCCTTATCGTCTCGTCCACCATGGCTGATTCCACGAGACCGCATCGCCCTACGCCAAGGGGTCATCGACCACCCAGAGCCAGAATGGCTCCAATTGGCCGTTTGGCGTTTGAGCGGCTTATATTGCGAAAGGACCAACTGCCCGACTCCTTCATAAGTACGATTCAAGCTTCTCGTAGACCGTCAACTTCACGGATATACGACTCTTCCTGGAGGGCTTTCTGTCGCTGGTGTGCAGCCAACCTGGTGGACCCTACTTCAGCCCAGATAGAGGACGTGCTGTGTTTTCTTCAATCCGGTTTAGACAAAGGGTTGTCACCATCTACCCTTCGTCGTCAGACGGCTGCATTATCTACGGTTATTCGGTGTCCCCCATACTCGTCTTTGTCTATGCATCCGTTACTTAAGGGATTTCTTCATGGAGCAGTAAACCTATGCCCACCTGTCGTTCATAGGTACCCGTCCTGGGACCTTTCCCTTGTCCTTCAGACCTTGATGTACCCTCCTTTTGAACCTTTGGGGTCTATTCCTTTAAAGTTTTTATCTTTCAAGTTGACCTTTCTTTTGGCGATCACTTCGGCCAGACGGGTGTCTGAGCTTTCCGCCCTATCGATTAGAAAAGATCTCTGTATTTTTCAACCTAATACAGTAATACTACGTCTGGACCCAGCATTCTTACCTAAAGTGAACTCATATTTTCATCGGGCTCAGGAGCTTATCCTTCCGGATTTTTGCCCGTCGCCGAAACATCAACGTGAAAAAGACTGGCATACCCTTGATGTGCGTAGGGCTCTACGTCGTTATATTCGCAGAACTGAATCCATCCGTAAAACTGAGGCTCTTCTGGTGTCGTTTCATCCACCTTCCTTGGGCCAAAAGATCTCTTCATCCACAGTGGGCAGGTGGATTAAGACATGCATAGCTACAGCTTACAAGCAACGTTCTCGTCCTGTGCCGAGTCGCATCTTACCTCACTCTACTCGTAGTGCGGCAGCGTCGGCCGCCTGGGCTACGCAGGCTTCAGTTTCAGACATATGCCGGGCCGCTACTTGGTCTTCGGTGACACCCTTCATCAGACATTACCGAATTGATACGTATGCTTCGGCCGAAGCATCTTTCGGGCGACGTGTTCTCCAAAGTGTTCTTGAGGTGCAGGAGGCTGAGTCCAAGTAGTTTTTCCCGCCCTGGGATTTGAACTTTGGTATATCCCAGAGGTGGATTGCAGGAGCAGAGGGCTGGAAAACGAACGTTGTCTTACCTGAACGTTCCTTTTCAGCTCTCTGCGACTGCAATCCACACCCGCCCTGTTGATTTCTGATTTCTTGTGTTTTTACGGGTTCCAGAGTTGAAGTTTATATGGCTTGTTCTTAAATTTGATTTGCCTACTAGGTGGTCACGCCTTCGTTCAAAGACTGGTGCATCATGGGAAGGTGGGCGTGGCCACAGCACGGAGAGACAGTTAAAAAGAATCACCCAGTCAATAGGAAGCGAGGAAGAAGAGAACCCAGAGGTGGATTGCAGTCGCAGAGAGCTGAAAAGGAACGTTCAGGTAAGACAACGTTCGTTCTCCGAACTACTCAAAATTTCCGCTACTGGTTCTCCAGACCCTGTCAGAACCTGCTGGATTTCACCCCTGCTCCATGGGCAACTTGATAGGCCTTTCCCACCCAGTCTGTCAGATTCCCTGTGAGGAGAAGAGATGGTGGCTTTTCGGCTCAGGGACCCATCTGTCAGGGGCTCAGCAGGGGTCTTCTCCTGTTCATCATCCAGGACCCTCAAGATACATTACAACCGGCTTCCCCTAAGAGTTTGCTGTTCTTAGAGAATAGGCTGGCTTTAAGTGCACAACCAAGAAACACTGTATTTGACTGTCAGGAATGCAAAATTGGCCCTCTGCAAGGCCTTAGACCCTCTCCCCCACTCACCTTCCACCCCACTCACCCTCCCCCCTCACTCTCCATCCTCCCATTCCACAGGAGTTTCCCTCTCTTTCCTCTCAAGTATGCTGACTGTGCTAATAGGGTTCGAAAGAAGGATACATAGATTTTTTTTTTTAATTTGATTTATATGCCGCCCTTCTCCGGAGACTCAGGGCGGCTTACAATGCGTTAAGCAATAGCCTTCATACTTTTGTATATTTATACAAAGTCAGCTTATTGCCCCCACAAACTGGGTCCTCATTTCACTTACCTTAGAAAGGATGGAAGGCTGAGTCAACCTTGAGCCTTGGAGAGATTCGAACCAGCAGTAAATTGCAGGCAGCTGTGTTAATAACAGGGTGCTTAGACCACTGTACTATCAAGGCTCTAGATTGATTGAGCCCTGTCTATCTGCTTCTTTATTGTACAGTTTGTTTCTGGAGCTGAGATTACTGCAATATACATATCACTATCCCAACTGATGGAGGTTATAGTTGACAACTTCCAAAAGAGCTTCATTTATCCTTATCATCTCCAGATAGTCCTCGACTTACAACTTATTACCATAATTTATGAAAATAACTTATGACCATTTTTTCTTAGTTACGACCATTGCGGTATCCCCATGGTCATGTGATTGACAATTGGACACTTGGCAACTGGCCAAGTGGTACTGACCAAACTGGTATTTATGATGGTTGTGGCATCCCGGGGTCATGCGATCCCCTTTTGGGAACGTCTGACAAGCAAAGTCAATAGGGAAGCCAAAATCACTTAACAACTGTGTTACTAACTTAACAACCACAGCGATTCACTTAACAATTGAGGCAAGGAAAGTTGCAAAATGGGGCCAAACTCACTAGACAACTGTTTTGCTTAAGAAGAGAAATTTTGGACTCAATTGTGGTTGTAAGTTGAGGACTACCCATAATACTTTTGAGCTCAACACACTATTCATCTAATTCATCAAGAAATGGTAAGGATATTTATTTTGGTAAGATTCTGTGGCCAGCAAGTTTTTCTCTTCCTCAGGCAAATGTTTACATTTTTACCCATCATTACCCAAAGGTGCTCTTTCAAGAAGCAACTGGACTTTCTGGTTTTTCTTTGAAAGTCCAAGCTTCTTGGATGAGAAGTTTCACTTCTTATCCAAGAAGCTTCTTCAGCTCCTCCCATTCTCTACCATCCAGTCAGAGCTGAAGAAACTTCTTGGATGAGAAGCAAAACATCTTCAAAGAAAAACCAGAAAGTCCAGTTGCCTCTTGAAAAAGCACATTTGGGACGACCGTGGCCTGGATGACTGAGAATCTCCATAGACATTTACCCATCTCTGCCTTCCAGTTCCTACCTGCCTCTTTATTATCATCCAGAATGAACCTTCTAGTTTCATCTTGGGAGCTGTACTTTTACACTCCATTCCAGAGTCTGAAGACAGCTTCTTCCCAGTGCCTTTTTCCCTAGATAATTGGTTGAACCAAACGGATGTTTTTAATTAGGAGCTTTTAACCATCAAAGAGGCTTTTCAACATTGGAGCCATTTCCTTTGAAGAGACAGAACACTCTCTCTAAATCTGAAATGGTTAAAGGAACATAAAACATTTGAGGATTTCTCACAGCCCATCATATAGCGCCAGGATTGCAGTTTGCATTTTGTCTTTCACTTCTACACCACTAGTTTGCAAGATAACCAGGCAGATGATTTACCATGTAAGTTGGAGTAATTCAATTCCAACTTGGTTACTAGCCCTCTCCCACTTCCATCCTCTGCCCAAAGAACTTTGCTTCCATCTATAATATACAGCATGTATTTATGCATATGTACAGTATATAAAGGTAAAGGTTCCCTTCGCACATAGGTGCTAGTCTTTCCCAACTAGGGGGCGGTGCTCATCTCAAAGCCAAAGAGCCAGCGCTGTCCGAAGACGTCTCCATGGTCATGTGGCCGACATGACTAAATGCCAAAAGCGCACGGAATCCTGTAATCTTCCCACCAAAGGTGGCCCCTATTTTTCTACTTGCATTTTTTACGTGCTTCCGAACTGCTAGGTTGGCAGAAACTGGGATGAGTAACGGGAGCTCAGCCCGTTACATGGCACTAGGGATTCGAACCGCTGAACTGCTGACTTTCCAATCAACTAGCGCAGCGTCTTAGCCACTGAGCCACCACTTCCCTCATATATATATATATATATATATATATATATATATATATATATATATATATATATATATATATATTATTAAAAAATTACAGATTGCCATCATCTTAATACGTAACTCTGGGCAGCTAATACAGGTAGTCCTCGACTTACAACAATTCATTTAGTGACCATTTGAAGTTACACCAGCACTGAAAACAGTGATTTATGACCATTTTTCACACTTATGGTCACATGATTTATATTCAGATGCTTGACAATGGACTCATATTTATGACAGTTGCAGTATCCTGGGGTCACGTGATCACCTTTTGCAACCTTCTGATAAGCAAAGTCAGTGGGGAAATCAGATTCACTTAGCAACCATGTTACTGATTTGACAACTGCAGTGATTCACAATGTGGCAAGAATTCACAATTCACAAATGTGGCAAGAAAAGTCATAAAATGGGGCAAAACTCACTTAACAAATGCCTTACTTAGCAACAAAAATGTTGGGCTCAATTGTGGTCGTACATTGAGGACTACTGGTAACAGTTTATAAGAAATAATGTGAATCCCAGCCTCATATACATATAAATATATGAAAAATAATCCAAAATAAAGGACAGCCAAAGCACCATAAAACAATGCAAATCCATGTGTATTGGGCTCTTCTAACATCAAGGCAATATTGGAGGAAAACTCACTTTGTAAGGTTCTGGAATCCAGAAACGAAACTGTTTTTCTATGAGATTTTTCCCATCTACATAACCATGTAACAATCTGGATTCCAACCCTATTGGACCCTTGTGGATTTTCTTTGATTTGCCCCATTGGCTTCTGCCCCATCACTCTATCCCATCTCAGTAGAGGGAAGAAAGAATTCAAGGTGGGGTTAGTTTGTGTTCCAAATGGGGAATCTGGATCATCTAATTCCTTTAATAGCAGAATTATATTCCCGTTTTATATCTCTTGATATCCCTAGCCTGGCTTCACTTCAACACTCTCAGTGTTGATTTGTATTTCTGAGTCTGACGGGGAGGAGGGACAGTGCAGATAGAAGGAAACAGGTAATCATATGATTGGGAGTGCAGAAAATGCCCACGTGAAGCTGATAGGAGGAGTTCTAGATAAAGAGAACTGCTGATGAAGCTACAGTACTGAAGATACAGAAATTTCCCCTGTTGCCAGGAAAGGCTTTCCAACTGCCACCAGAGAAGGTATGGACATTTCCATCCTCTTGGGATGTCTGAGGAGAAGGAAAGAGGAATGGAGACACCCAAAGAGGGAAATAGCTCAAGTCGGCAAACAGATGGAAACAAAAAGAGGAATTGAAGCCTTTCCAATTTTCCCA
Organism: Pituophis catenifer annectens; assembly: GCF_029215685.1. NCBI lineage: Eukaryota > Metazoa > Chordata > Lepidosauria > Squamata > Colubridae > Pituophis > Pituophis catenifer. The sequence goes on from NW_027256881.1 coordinate 206,185,501, forward strand.
TGGCTAGGGGAAGGAACTGCTGGGTTCTCATGATCTAAGGAGGAAAAGGAGAAAGTAGAGATGGAGTTGATATGAAGGTTGAAGCTGGCATGGTAGGAGAGCTGAGACCAGGTTGTTCTCCAACTACAGTGCATTGAAGACTGAGAAATGGGCAGCAAGGAGTCTGTTGCTATTTAAGAGCAGGTGGAAGATCTGCAAGATGTAAAGCCTGGAGCTCTTAGAAGTCTTGGTTGCTGGATTCTAACAATTGATTTTCATCGTGATGGCTTTGTGTATCTGCACTTAATTATCCAAACTTTGTTTATCATTCTTCAAAAACTCCTCAGTGCTGGTTTCAATTCTTGCAGAGATAAGTTTATGGTGGAGCCCTCTGAAACCCATCTTTCATCTCAGAATTTCCACCTTAGCCCAGCAGAAATACAACACTGTAATACCAGACTGGATGTAGCCACAAATACTAGCTCCTTTGCTTGAACCAAAAAAACTCCAAAGGGCAATGCCTAGAAGCATGGAAAATGCCTAGGAGAAATAGGAAGGGACAGGACTGGATGGGAAGTTGTGGATGTTCTGCTGAGATGTGATTAATCATATATATCGGTGGGATATTTCTTGCAAGGTGTGTAACCTAGGTAGACTACAGGGGTCTCAACTGTCATTCATATATTTGTATTATGGTACTTGAGACAAGTATGGGTGCACTTTCTACAAAAAAGGTATTGAATGTTTCTGCTTTTGACTTGGCTGTCTAATCCTCAGGGACTCTATCAGATATCGCCTGGGACCCTCAAGCCACATGTCTTGTCTTTGCAACTTCTGCATGCGTCGCGTGCATCCGTTAGCACATCGGAATGTTACCACTTCATTCATGCACATCCCTCTGTCTAAAAAGCAATGGGGAGTTCTTTGTGTGCAATGAATATTAATGCAGTTAATGTGGAGTCTTCAATCCAGTGCAAAGCATGTGCGGGTTTTTTTTTTAAAAAAACTTCATATATTCTGAGTATTAATATTATCATTTGGCAGTTTTCTTCAATGCTTGTTTGAATGCATGAAACCTCACACAAAGGGGAAGGGAGGGGAACCCTACCTGTAATTTTGTGGAGGTGCTTGTGTGTCAGATGCAGAGCAGAATGAGAGCTCTGCTCCCCAAAGTTTGAAATATAAGCCTTTTGGCTTAACAGTTTGCCAGCTTTCATATCCTGCAGTAGTTGCCGATTTTAATATATATGAAAATCAGTAGTCTTGTATCTGTGCATATGTGCCTTTTGTAATATAATTTTGACAGATGGCAAGCTGGATAAATCTAGCTCGTCACTATATAAAATCTTGGCTTGGCTCACACTTTACCAAAACTTGTTTAAAAGGGTCTTTTCTCCCCCCTCCCTCTCCCTATCTCTTTTTTGGAAGGCTGTTTTTGTTAGAGGGAGAGGGTTACATTCTTGTTTTATTTTTTGGCTCAATATATTTTGGTCCCTGGTGCATTTTGTTGAACAAAAAAAATAAATAAAAGAAGGGAAAGAGGACTCCTCCCTTTGCATAAAACCACGGACTATGCTATTCTACATCTCCTCTTATTAAAAATAAATACATTGAGATGGAGCCTGTTTGCTCCATCTAAAATTCTGAGAACAATATCTGGCTGGAAGGGGAGGGGAAGCCCAGGAAGCAGTTCCCTCTTTCTTCCCCGCTCCAGACAGGCTGCTCATTGAAAATGTAATACACTGCTGCCATGTCACAGGTCAGCTGGCAAATGGCAATCTGAATTTTAAAAGGAATATGAATAAAATTCTGTTTTATTTTGAAAATGAACTTTGTGCCCTCCATCATGAATCCAATATATGTCTTAATCTTCTATGCTCTTGAAGCCTGCGGCACCTGGCTGAGTCCTTTGACTCCTGAACCTAATAAGGAAATAGGTTGTTTTCTCATCCTAGTCTCATTTTTAGAAGGGCTGAAACAAACAGTCCCTATTTCAAATGTAATTGACAAAGCATAAAAACATGTGTGTTATATAATTTTGGGGTTCACAACGGAGCTCAGGGCCGGGGTATTTTATTTTAAAATTTGATTAAGATGTTATACTCTGGAAATAACACTGTCAGGATTCAGAATCCAAATTTACCAACTGTTCGGTCTCATGTTTACTTTGGAAGCATACAAGCCAAGCTGATAAGAAGATGAAACAGATAATAGTGCACTCCATTTGGGACCAGTTTCATTTAACCTGAATATTTTTCGCAGCAGGATATTGACAGCTTTGTCACTGTGGCGATGAAAGAGAGTATTCAATAGGTTCTATATTATTGGTAAATTATAAATACCACAGGCTCCAATTCCGTAATGATTATACATATATAATCAGTTCTGTGGACAATCAGATTGGTATGGTTAGGCAATTCTTCAATTTAATGAGGTATTTTAGGTTTTATTTTAACAGCCGATTGCTGTTTGGGCAAAAGCTTATATTCTTCCTAAACCACTATTTGCTATAAGTAGTATCATTGTCATAGTACAAATAGCTGGGATGCCAGTAGTTCTACTGTTTTTATTCTCATCTTGAGGAAAAAAATATATCATTTTTATATAAAGTAAATTTGATGGCGTTCATGTGACCTGAGATATTAATGAGCATGTATTTGCTTAATTTTAATTTGCTTTTTTAACTTATTATCTCATGAGTTTTTATTTGCTTTTTATTTAGTGATTTTATTTTTTTAATTTTGCAATCAGTTGAGTAATTAGTATTTAACCAAGGCACAATCCAGCCCTTTGAAGCTGTATTGATTTCCTGCCCTATTTAGGCACTTCCCAGAGGCATCTCACTGCCCAGCATGGAGAACAGATGGCTGGGTTCAGTGGATTTTTGATCTGATCTAGTAGAGCAATTCATTTTCTCTCTTTCTCCTTCTCTCTCCCTCCCTCCCTCCCTCCCTCTCTCTCTCCATATGAACAGCCTTGGCTTTGGTTATGGATATGGGAACAACCACTTTGATACTTACACTTTCTTGTTTGCAAAGTGTATTATTTCTTTAAGGAATCTTTTATTTGTGATTTATGGCTAAAAGTGCATCCTGGAGGAATTTACTGGCCGAGTGCATTTTCAAGTGAGGCTTGCCACCCTTCCTCAGGGACAATTCCTTTCTAGCTGAGTTTGATGAAATAGATGTTTCTGGAGTCATGATAAGTAGGGAGCATTTTTTTTTTTTACTTCTTCCATCCTCTGATAGCCAATTAGTGTGCCCTAATTCTTTGGAGTGGATTTTTACATGGGAGAGGAAACATGTTTACCTCAGTGTAATGTAGAAAGATTTTGGATTAGAGAGCAGAAACCCTAGAAACATTCAAGAATAACTTTGTATTTGAATTCATCCAATTCCTACAGTTCAGACAGAGGCATGCTGCTTTTTATAGTGCAAGCAGTACATGGTCATCATCCCTTCTACTGTAAATGAACTTGGACTTCTTGATTGTCTTCATTCCTTTCTAAAACCATTTAACTTGGTTACCATTATTAGGACCTGTGTTAACAAAGCTGTGGGGATCCTAATGGTGTTTCCCCCCCCCCAAAAGGCAACTGGACTTCATTTGTCCCTCAAAGACGTTTCACTTCTCATCCAAGAAGCTTCTTCAGTTCTAACTGAATGGTGGAGAATGGAAGGATTTATATTCCTTGCAGTCATCTGGTTGTTAACACTCTCACTGAGAGTTGTTGAGGCCACAGATTGATCTGTGCCCTCAGGGTCACCTGAATGGTGCAAATGGATGTGGAATCTTCTTGGAACTGCTGAAAGGACTGTGTTGTAAACTGTAAACTGTGTTGTAAACAGTCCTCCGAGTTACAGTACACTCCTTTTAGCAGTTCCAAGAAGGCTCCACACCCATTTGCACCATTCAGGTGCAAATCAGTGCAAATATCAGAATCCCACATTCTTTTCTTGGTTACTCATTGCCTGTTCAAATTCAGTGTGGTCAATGTATGTGGTCAAGCTAAGATATTTGTACTGAAATAGATGGCTATATAAATCAATTTAATAAATGAATAGATAAATGAATAAATAAATAAGCAATGTTGACCTTTCTTCAACAAGGCCAGTTGTTCCATAATGCTTTGGACAATTTTAATGCTGTTTTGTAACTAATTAATTCCAGATAGATGCTAAACTACATGGCCTATACTTTCCTGGATCTTCACTTCTTCATTCTAATAGATGTTCATTTCATACTTTTTTGTTCCAGAATCTGATATTAACATTTTTTTATTAGATCAGACAGTTCATATTTACATTTTAAAACACTTTTGTAGGCATATTTTCTACATCCAATATTTTTTTTTATTTGTCAGTTATCTCTGTTGTAAAATGTTGACATTTTTAGTCTATGCCTATTGCAATGAAAATTGGCATAAGAAATCCATTCACCTCTGCAACCTCCACTTCCTCTTTTAGTTTAAATGTGCCTCTTTCACTCTAAGTACCCTCTCCATATATCTCTCTATTACTAACTTCCTCTTCTTCTTGCTGAAGAACACTCAACATTCAAAGGCAAGTCACAATACACCCTGTGCTTTTCAGGAACTTAATTATGGATGTGATTTTGCTTTTTACTCCACAAGCAACCAACAATATATTTATTTATGTTATACAATTGTATGGCAGGAGCCATCTTGTCCATGATATTCAGCAGTTAAATGTCTTGTTCCGTCTCAGGTTAGCAAAGTCTATAAATAGAATATGTCACACAGAGTGTAAACCAACATGGAACTTTACCAACATGAAATTGAATATTAGCATTTGGTTGTTACCATAAGCTTGCCTATTTGGTGGTCTATTCGGTGATAGAAAGTACAAGTAGTCTTTGACTTCTAACAGTTTACTTAGTGGCCATTCAATGTTGCAACAGCACTGAAAAAAGCTATTTATGACTGTTTTTAACACTTAGAACCATTACAACATCCTGATAGTCACATCATCAAAATTCAGACGTTTGGCAACTGATTCAAATTTATGACATTTGCAGTGTCCCAGGCTCATGTGATCACCTTCTGACAAGCAAAGTCGATGGGGGAGCCAAATTCACTTAACAACTGTGCTACTAACTGAACAACTACAGTAATTCACTTAGCAACTGCGGCAAGAAAAGTTGTCAAATGGGGCAAAACTTACTTTAAAATGTCTCACTTAGCCACAAAAATTTTGGGCTCCATTGTGGTCGTAAATTGAGGACTACCTGTATGGTAATCTCTAAAAGTAACTATTATTATGCAGGAAGTATACAAATCATAATGAGCCGGATTGGGAAAGGCTGGGGTAAACAGCTGACCTGTATGCCAGTTCCTCCATTGCACATGAGGACAGCAAAGTAATTTCATGAACACTTAGCATCTAAGCGAGCATCTAACAATAAAAAGCACTACTCAGGTGACCCTGAGGACATGGACAAACCTCCAAATGGCCTCAGCGACTCTCTAAAAGAATGCAAATGACAAGCGGTCTGCAAGGAATATAACTACTGTCCCCACTGTCCAGTCAGAGTGAAGAAGCTTCTTGGATGAGAAGCGAAACATCTTCTAAGAAAAAAACAAAAAAAATCCAGTGGCCTCTTGAAAAAAGCATCTTTGGAACAACCACGATCCGGATGACTGAGAATCTCCATAGATATCTAACAATAAAAAGTAAAGATAAAGGTTTCCCTTGTCCAGTCGTGTCTGACTTTAGGGGAAAGTGCTCATCTCCATTTCTTAGCCAAGAGTGCCAGCATTGTCGAAAGATGCTTCTGTGGTCATATGGCCAACTTGACTATACACTGGGGTGCATGGAATAATGCTGTTATCTTCCCACCAAGTGATACCTATTTACTACTCGCATTTGCAAATATTCGAACTGCAAGGTGACTGCTGAGCTTGTCATCTGGAAGCTGACAATGGGTTCAAGACCTGAGTGCCACATCACGGGGTGAGCTCCCGTTACTTGCCCCACTCCTGCCTATCTAGCAGTTCTAATAATAAACCCCGATGCAATTATCTTTTATCTACTGATGTTAAAGCCAGGCTCACAATAATGATTCTGATATTGTTGTTTTTAAAATAAAATTATCTTGGGACATAGCTCTCCACCAGTTGGTGATCAACAATTCAAAATGTACCTTGGTCACTTCAGTAAATTCGGTAGCAGGCGGTAACAAAACATGGTTCCCAGTATTAATTCATCTGCACTGATGACAATGCATCTGATTTCCACTATCTGATGCAAATGTATGACCCTGAGGAGGAAACTGTCTTAAACATCAGCACTACCAGCAACTCAGACTAAGTGTTTAAAAGAAAGAATCCGTTAAGGCAAAGATGGAAGCAAAAGAGTCCCCTGATTTACTAAGAAAGCAGAATTATCCATGGATCGCAGGGATGACCACATTCCAATTCTTCTGAAGGAAATCTCCTGTGATAAGAGCACAATGTATTTCAGTGGCAGCCTCTGCTTCTTTGTTCTCTTTCAGATGGTTCATCATCTTTGCTGAATATTATGGGGAAAGAGTTGGTGAATTGCAAAGAGCCGAGCACCCCTCCCTTCCCCGACAAATCTTAGTTTGCTGTTCTCTTGGACTAAGATTGCTCCTTTTGGGCCAGTTAATTAGAAACACAGAGGACTCTGAGAAACACAACAGCTTTCTCTCTCAGCCTGTACCCTCTGTGACAAATACACAACAGCTGTGGGGCAATGTTGCCAATTGCAATGTGGCTCCCTGAGGAATGGACCAGGAAAGAGAAAGAGCAACAGAGCAATGGCCAGACCAACAGCAGGAATGTTCTAGGTCCTGAGGTCTCTGCACCCCATTTTCTACTGACTTTAGTGAGTATTAGCATCCTGCTTAGCTTCCGTCTAACAACTAAACAGTTATTATGTATTTTGAAAATGGTATTCACTCCAGAGAATGGTTATCTTTTCCCATCCACCAAACGAGCTTGAACTGAATTCAAAATCTTTGTTTACCAATATGGAATATGTTCCTTCTCTCCCTTCCTCCAAGTACCGTATTTTTTGGAGTATAAGATGCACCTTTTTCCCTCCTAAAAGGGGGTGAAAATTTAGGTGCGTCTTATACACTGAATGTAGCCCCCGCCCACCCTTTGGCCTCTGCCTCCCAGCAGTTACCTCCTTGCAAGCAAACAGCAAGAAAAAACAGCTCCTTTCAGCTTCAGCACAGTCTGATTAGCACAAATTGATTGGATCGGCCTCCCGACTCTCTGTTGTGCTCTCAGCTATTTTTCGCGTGCCTCTGCTGCTTGCTGCAAGGAGGTAAATTGCTGGAGCAGATTCTTTTTTTCCCTTTGTGCTAATCAAGCTATGCTGAAAACGAAAATGAAAGTAAAGCAGGCTGTTTGCTGCAAAGAGAGAAAACTGCTCAAAGGCAGAGGCAGATTTCTTTTTCTTCTTTTCCTCACCAAAAAAGGTAGGCGCGTCTTATACTCCGGAGTGTCTTATACTTCGAAAAATATGGTATATATTCATTATTATTATTTTTTAATCGGAGTGGTTTTCTTGAACTTGAGCCTTATATCAGAGTTTCCTATACTCTTTCTCACAGCTTCCTTTGGCTAATGAAACATCTGCAAGAAAACAACCAAGCTCAGAGGGCACCAAGGACCCCTCATTTCAACCCTGAGCTGCAAATGTTCTCCTCTATCGGAATCCTGTCTCTTGGTTTGAAAATATTGTAGCTTATGTGTAACACGAAGCCTTTTGGGGGAAAATACAGGTGTTAAGAGAAGGCACCAAGCCTAGCTGACTTGTTAGCATTGCAATTTCCATATTTTTCTCTTGCTGAGTGTGCTGTGAGACACACACCAGTGGATCTGACATCTGTATTCTATGGGTCAGCGCATCCTGGAATGGACACTGTGGTCGTCTGGTGCTGTTCAGCTAGAAAAAGTACCTAACACAATCATGTTTTAGCACTTGGAGCGGGAAGAAGGGAGAAAAATAGCTTAGGTGTCTCCAAGAGAACTACTTTTATTTGTCTTTCTGCTTCTGCTGAAGGAAATAATTAACATTTTGCTTTTTATGATATTGCTTACCTACGTAAAACAGCAGGAGCAGGAGAAAAGTTTGAAGGGTGTTCTAAAGTTGCAGAGTTGTGCCTAACACACTAGCATGTCATAGATATAAATAACTTAGTAACAGCGCATTATATTTTTTAAGTCCTGTTGATATTTTCGTTGCAATTTGTATTTAAAAAAAAATAATTTCTGCACCCATAGTTTAGCAACAAGAGGGATATTTTTTTTTTGCATTTCAGAATCAAATGTCTCAGCATGTTATGACCATATCAAATGCACCCAGGTTTATGCTACTGCAGTTTTGCAACTGTAAAAAAGAAGCACGTTTATCGCTTATGCAACATAATGGCTTGTTTACTCCTCTGATAGAAAAAGAGAAACCCATGTATTGCATGTGTTTCTGTATGCAAACACATGCAAATCATGTGTTTGCATGTGTTTCTGTATGCAAAAACATGCAAATCAACTCATTTGTAGTCAATCTCTTACTGTCCAGAATTGATGTCGAATTTTGCAAAGCCAAATTTGGTGGTTTAGAAGAATGAATGAATGAATGAATGAAAATCTTGATTTAGCAGATCCTGATAAAATGAATGGAATTAGGGATGTGTTTCCAATATTTAAGTCATTTGCATAATGATTTCATCATGTGCTCCACCACATGATGTCCTGCACTACAATGGACAATTGATAATAATAGATACCTCATCTTTCCACTTGTTCCATTAATTTGAGGTTTCATTGTAATGCTGCAAAGAATACTCTGTGGAGAACTACTGTAGATAAGAAGATTGACCATGTATCCTTTCTTTGATAGGCAAGAGTTTGCTATTCAAAGACATTCTTTATTTGAAATTAAGGGAGAATAGCAGAAACCTTGAACCCGTTTATTCCCTGTTAATCCTGGACTGCAAAACTGAAAAGGAACCTTATTTTTTTCCCCCAATTGTAGTGTACTTCAAATTAAATTATGGCAGCTATTTCTACATTTGCATCTCTGCATATAAAATAGCATTTTTATGCCAATCTGTTTTCCAATTTATTTTTTTAAGGGGTTGTACATCTCTCTTATGTGTAAACAGCCATCTTATTGGGAAGTGTGTGTAATCTTGTACTGTCTTCTTTGAGTTGTTTAGTTATCTGCTCAGTTGAAAATCTGCTAATAAGAAAGTAAATAAGGAAATATGCTGTTACCATCTCATTGTTTGGCAGAGTTTGGTAGCTTTGTGTGGTTGTGACAGAAAAAACACAGGAAAGGAAAGAACTGATACATCTTCAGTAATGCAAAACAACAACAACAACAACAACGATACCCACCCTTTGTTATATTGTTAAAGTACATGCTACTGTCAACACTGCGCCTATTGGAAGTTTCTTAGAATCTGGTGACATAGCAGTACTTTTCATCAATTAATGATGGAGTTTCTTGGCAATTGCAAAATAAACTTCTACAGAGTTCCATCAAACTTATGTATTAGTTTTATGAGCTTCTGCAGCACAAAGAGATTTTTATGAAGTAATAGAGACAGTTGTTCAAGCAACCAATAGAAATTAAATACCATTTTTGCTACTGAGGAATAATTGGTGTTCCCCAAAACAGAAATGGCCTTATCAGCGTTCAGATATGTAGCATCAATGTTTTGTAATGTTTAATCTGTCAGTCAGTTTCTTTCCTCCCTGCCGGCCAACTAATGGAAGTTGGAATGCAAAGTATCTTCTTCCTGTTAATAAAATATCCCTCACTAAGTTTGGTAATATAGAAGTCTGAATGAACTTTTGTATTATTAAAATGATTTTTTTAAAAAATCACCTTTGCAGCTACTTCTGTTTGACATACATACCATCCTTTTTGATGAACACAGTAAATAGAGTGATTAAAAACTCACTTGTGTTTTAAAAAGGACAAAAAAGTGGTGGTAACAATAGCGAAGATCTTAACTCTGTATAACGTTAAAGTTTCACCAAGACTAAACAAATTGGAAGGGCAGTTTGTACTACACGTAAGATATAGCAATGCATGACAGATGTAATTTATATCCTGATAATTATCTCTACCATTAGGGTTGATGGAAATTTCATGGAAGAGTGATAAATAAGTTTTTACATTATTACTGCTGTATATTTATATATAACATATATACTGTATATAGCGGGGGGACAAGGTTGAATTTTCTGGTGAAGCAACGCCTTTGAAGGGGCATTTATTCTGAGGATAACCTTGCATAGGCTGTGGCTATGGACAGTGAATAGCCAAGTTGCTCTAGTCTGTTGTTTATATATCTTCATAACCAGGAATGGGCTGCTGGGGGTTCGCAGGGGTTTGGGAGAACCTCTAGCTAAGATTCTGTGCAGTTCGGAGAACCCCCAAATCCCACTCCTGGCTGGCCCCGCCCACCCCACCCCACCCCTCCCAGGAGTCTCCACGCAGTCGGTTTTGGATGCAGGTAAGTGCAGGGCATGCACGGAGGCTCAGAGAGGGCGAAAAATGAACTGGAAGTTCGCAAAGGCCTGAAATGGGGGAGGCTGTTTTCGCCCTTCCAGAGGCTCAAGGAAAGCCTCTAGAGTCCGGGGAGGGTAAAAAAGCTCCCTCCCCACCGTGGTGCAGGAGGCCGACTAGGCCATGCCCACCATGGTCACACCCACCCAGCAACCGGGCAGAGAACCCCTTGCTAAAATTTTTGAAGCCCACCCCTGTTCATAACCTTACTGAAAGCATTCAAATGTGACACCAGTCAGGCTGTGAACTATTATTTTTATTATTTATATAATATAAACTATTATTTATTATTTATATCCTAGACTTCACGGCTGGTTCTTCAAGCAAACATTATATTCATCCATTAAACTAAGAAAAACCCACCCCACATATACAAACTAATCGTTGCTACACATGAAGCCTAAGTACAGGGAGTCCTCGACTTATGACCACAATTGAGCCCCAAATTTCTGTTGCCAAGGGAAACATTTGTTAAGTGAATTTTGCCCCATTTTACGACATTTCTTGCCACAGTTGTTAAGTGAATCACTGCAGTCATTAAGTTAGTAACACGGTTGTTACGTGAATCTGGTTTCTCCATTGATTTTGCTTGTCAGAAGGTCACAGAAGCTCATCACATAACCTCAAAGCACTGCAACCCAGGGGAAATGCTACCAGTTCGAACCGGTTCGGCTGAACCGGTAGTGATGGTGGCACATGGTTCGGAGAACTGATAGTGGCAGCAGCATGAGGCTCCACCCACCCGCCTGGACATCGTTACTTTGATGTCCACGTTACTTCGTGGTTTTAACCAGGAAACAGTAACCAGTTTTTGACCTTCTGCGCATGCAGAGAGGGTCCAAGCGTGCACTTCCAAACCGGTAGGGAAGGTGAGTAGATTTCACCCCTGCTGCAACTGTCATAAACATGAGTCAATTGCCAAGTGTCTGAATTTTGATCACGTGACCATGGGGATGCTGCAATAGTTATAAATATGAAAAATGGTCATAACTCACTGTTTTCAGTGCTGTTGTAACTTTGAATAGTCACTAAATGAACTGTTGTAAGTCAAGGAACTACCTGTATTGTGTCCTAGAAAAGAAAAATGTATTCTAACCACTTTCTTTTTTCTTTTTTCTTTTTTATTTATTTTTATTTTTTATTTAATTTGTATACAGCCTTTCTCCAACAGGACTCAGGGCGGTGAACAGCCATGGTAAAACATAACATATAAAATTTAAAAGCAATTTAAAAAACATTAAATAATTTTGGCTATCCATTTAAAACAACCCGAATTAAAACCAATTACAAATTAAAACCGAAGAGATGGGATCGAGCCAGCCCGGCTAGGTGAAAAAGATGTGTTTTCAGGGCCCGACGGAAAGTCCGGAGGTCTGATATCCTGCGTATCTCTGGGGGTAGGTTGTTCCAGAGGGCAGGTGCCGCCACAGAGAAGGCCCTCTCCCTGGGGGTCGCCAGCCGACATTGGCTGGCCGAGGGCACCCTGAGGAGTCCCTCTTTGTGGGAGCGTACTGGCCGGTGGGAGGCTATTGGCGGCAGAAGGCGGTCTCATAAATACCCCGGCCCTAAGCCATGGAGTGCTTTAAAGGTGGTCACCAACACCTTGAAGCGCACCCTGAAGACCACAGGAAGCCAGTGCAGCTCGCGCAGGAAAGGTGTCATATGGGAGCACCCCGTCGCTCCCATAATCCCCTGCGCGGCTGCATTCTGGACCAACTGGAGCCTCCGGGTGTACCCCAAGGGGAGCCCCATGTAGAGAGCATTGCAGTAGTCCAGACGGGAAGTGACGAATGCTTGAGTGACCGTGTGTAGGGAGTCCCGATCTAGAAAGGGACGCAACTGGCGTATCAGGCGAACCTGATAAAAAGCCCCCCTGGCCACGGCCGTCATATGCTCTTCTAAAGAGAGCCGTGTATCCAGGAGGATGCCCAAGTTGCGAGCCCTTTCTGGGGGGGCCAATGATTTGCCCCCAATAACCAGTGATGGCACCAGCTGGCTATATCGGGACGCCGGAAGCCACAGCCACTCGGTCTTGGAAGGGTTGAGTCGGAGCCTGTTTCTCCCCATCCAGGCCCGCACGGCCTCCAGGCACCGGGACATCACTTCAAGGGCATCGTTGGGGTGGCCTGGGGTGGAGATGTTTTCCTATGGAAAAGATAGTATGGCATTGTTTTGGCATGTAGAGGTTGATAATCTTTTTCTCCTTCTCTCCTAAATAAACTATTTTGCCTATTTTTTTTCCTCAGTTGTTTTTAGTTGATAAATGACCAGTTCAAAATACAAGGGAGAAATTTACTTGATTTTTCATATGAGAGTCTTCTCTTACAGAATTCTCGAATTCACATCACTTATACGATGGTGAAACATTCAGGCTACCTTTTCTGTTGTTACTTTGCAGGTATTCATTTTAATATCAGCAGAAATGGCTTATCAGTGTTCACATGTTTTTCAGAAGCCATTTATCCAACAAAAGATCCGAGCCATGAAGAACCTCGTAAATTTTATTTGCACAGCCAACCTGTAAACCAAGCAAGCAGTGAGCTAAAAGGGGTAACCTCTACAGATGTAATTGAATGAGAAAATATATTAAGTTCACTCAAAGCCAAAGGTGCTGGGGACTGAATCAGCGTCATGAGTATATGCACGAGATGCTTCCAAGCAAGAATTCAAACTTATCCCAAGTTCCTTTAATATGAGCTACTTACTGATTTCTCTACTGTATAAACATAGTTTAGAAAACAATAACATTCATCCCCTTGGTGGAAATCTCCTTCCCATAATCATTCTGGACCCGGTATAAAGGCAGTATTAAAAGAAAACAAAGAGAACATGCTATTGATCATATGTTTCTCCAGGTTAATGGAGGTTTGGCTGTGTTTTAGGCTGTTTTCATTCAAACTGTGTACCTTGCTTTAATAGAATGTCCATGAGCCTTGGGTGATCCATAGCATGACTTCCGTCCTTCAGTTCATGTAGGACATTGGAAATATTGGCTTCCATTTTTAGGGTTTGCTATGGGGTGAAGCCAGAGAACCTGATTAGGGGATAATGAGTCTTGTTTACAAAAATGTACATCAGTAGTGGGTTTCAATTTAGTTTGCTACCGGTTTGCTTGTGCACGGGCGCACAATCATTCGTGCACACGATGCTTCTGAGCATGCGCAGAAGCGTCCGAGCGGGTGGGCGGAGCCTCCTGCCGTTGCTACCGGTTCGTCCAATCCGGGGCAAACCGATAACAACCCACCACTGATGTACGCCTTGGTTTTTATGGTCTGTCTGTCACAGGGACCATGACAACTTGACTCTGCCATAGTAGCTGGGCCTTTTGGCATTTTGCTCCCTAAAACACCCATTAAAAATTTTTCAAAGCCCCCTAAAATTGAAAAGAATACTCCCTATAACCGACATCCTAAACATCCTTTAAAAAGGGGGATAGTAAAGTGAACTTTGCCACCACTTACATGGTCTTAGCAACTGGAAATCCCAAGATAGATGGCCACCCGTAGCACAGGAGATGCTGTTTAGAAAAAGAAACCAATTATAAATGTAGATTAATTATTCTAGCTGATTTCAGTACACTGTCATTAATACATTATGTCCTATTGTGTCATTAATAATCTGTTTTACTTCTGTTTTTATAGTTTTTAATGCTTTAAAAATCATTAGGACATTTTGATTTTAGATAATGACTGTTTTACATTTCTACTGTTTTATTGAATTGCTGCATGCCACCCAAAGTTGCTTTCTGTAAGGTGGGCAGCCATATGAATTCGATAAATAAATAAACAACAGCTACTTTCCCCTGTTTAGTCACAATGCAAATTATGTACATCGATGTGGATGTTTCTGACCTCTTCAGCCATATCACCACTCGGAAAAAACAGATCATTCCAGACTTGTATTCAGAAAAAGAAATGTTGTTTCTCTGTTCAGCTTAGCATCATCTACTGTATTTATCTGAAAGTGAAGGTAATGTGCTAGAATAATTTCCTAGTCAAACATAAGCAATTTTTCCATTGATTTTGATAATTGATTTAAGAATAGAATAGAATAGAATAGAATAGAATAGAATAGAATAGAATAGAATAGAATAGAATAGAATAGAATAGAATGGCCAAGTGTGATTGGACACACAAGGAATTTGTCTTGCTCTCAGTGTACATAAAAGAAAAGATACGTTCATCAAGAATCATAAGGTACAACACTTAATGATAGTCATAGGGTACAAATAAGCAACCAGGAAACAATATCAATATAAATCATAAAGATGTTTTTGTTTGTTTGTTTAATTTATATGCCACCCATCCTACTATCCAAAGTAACACTGTTTTCAGAATAGACGTGGGTTAGTATAATTGAGTTTATTGGTCATCTGATAGGCTACGAAGACTCATGCAACTTTTCACTTTTGGACATCATCTTCCCCAAACAGACTGAAAAAGAGTATTTTTTAAAGCTGCCAAAATTGCACATTTAAAAAAAAAAACAAGTCTCAATCCACTTCTGTTGGCCTCCAGAATTTATCTAAGAGCATTTTCTTCACACATAAGCATTCAGTTGTGCCTACGTCGCTATTCCCAGCTTTCAATAGAGTCCTGCCTTCATGGCAGCAGGAAGCAGGCAAGAGCCACATTTCACAATTCTACTATTTATCTTCTTAAACCACTCCCCCCACCCGCATTCATCCCTCCGCTAAAGTTTGAATGACACTAATTTCCTGAACAAGATACCCTAGAAACCGCAGTTTATCTCATAAAATCATAACAGACAGGGTTTGTGATGTCCCCACTGCCAGGTTCTTTATTCTGTCAGTTTATAGCATTTGAAATGACGGAAGGAGATGTGTTCCTTTCATATGCCAGCCAGGAGAACAAGCCCTGTCACCAACAGTGTAATGTGCTGTGTATTATCACTCTGACTGATCCAGAGGCCCAGAGACTGTCATCTTTTTAGACTGTACAAGTCAACACAAATAAAACTGAGGAGGCAATTGATAATGTCTGAGATAGATCCAGGCTCATTTTGGCCATTACTTTTTATTCAAACCTTAGAGATGACATGATGTGAAAAATGAGCCTGTGTCTAGTTCACTGCCCATTAGTGTGTGAGCACATAATCTCCCACTTTTCACACAGAATCTCTCTGCACACACTCTGGCAGTTACAGTCAGCCCCCACCCCATCACTGTTAGAGGAGATTTCACACTTCCCCCCCTCCTCTTGGTACATAGCAAATATTGTCCCTAAAGTGGTAGTTATATTTTAAGGAAGTGAAGTTAGTAGCAATTTCATGCCAACTTTTCTGATTCTTTCCCCCCCCCCTTTTCAAAATCACCATAAATGACTGAAATGTTTACTTACCATATGCTGGGTATCCATTCTAAACAAGTCCTCGACTTATGACCACATTTGAGCCCAACATCCCCATTGTTAAGCAAGGCACTTGTTAAGTGAGTTTTGTCCCATTTTACGACCTTTTTGCCACAGTTGTTAAGCGAATCGCTGCAGTTTTTAAAGTGAGCCATGCGGTCATTAAGTGAATCTGGCTGCTCCCGCCCTCCTTTGTCTTTGCTTGTCGGAAGCCTGTTGGGAAGGTTCCGAATGGAGATCACATGACCCTGGGACGGTGCAACTGTCATAAATATGTCAGTTGCCAAGCACCCAAATTCTGATCATGTGGATGGGACCATGGGGATGCTGCAACGGTCGTAAGTTTGAAAACTGGTTATAAGTCACTTATAAGTCAAGTTTTCTTGTAATTTTGAATGGTCACTAAACAAATGATTGTAAATCCAGGACTATCTGTACCAGAAAATCAAAACTGACTGACCAAACACTGAAGCATCCAGGTATTTGGAGAACTCAGTCCATTTCACTACTGGAAATTAAGAATTAAACCCTAACGGTATTATAGAGCAAGCTTGACTTCCACCCAAAGCTTTATTTTCTATCATTGGAGGATTAAAGAAAACTTGGGACCATGGTTCTAATGCCAGCATCAGATAGCAGGGCCACTGCCTTCATAGATCCCTAAAACAAATATTTTGTTGTATCTTGATGCAAAGAAATCCATTAATTTCTGGTACCATTCCTTCAGGGTTGCATTGTTTTGACCTGGAGTAGCAGACTGTGCTGTGAAAAGGTCTTTCTTACAATTCTGCTGAGTAGACATGACAGGCCTCTGAACATAACAGAAGGCAGGGCATATGTGGAACCTGAATCGGTTTCCTGGAGAGATTTTGCATAGTTGCTAACACTACCCCATGCACAAGGGCTATTCCTATTACTCTCCAGCATAACCTTTAATTACCCCCTCCATCCCCAAAATATCCCTCAATTACCTTGCAGGCAGAATTATATGCATATTTCAAAAGTTCTCCCAGGGCTTCAGTGATAAGCATTAGGTTCTTATGGTTCACTGGTTTAAATTATAGGCTACTTAATTAAAACAATATAGAAAGCTGTCAGAATTCCATCTCATTTGTAGGACTTTGATTAGTTTTGGAAAGGGGGTGGTGGTTTAAAATAATGTTACAGCATATTTAGTTTTATTTAGAATATGCTGTCTTTAATGGTGGATGATATGTCCTTTCTCAGTTTGGTTAGTGGGAATTCCACTAAAGATAATGTGAAAAAGAATTGTTTTATGATCCTTATGTCAGGAACAGAAGTTTAAAATACAGTTTTGGCCCAAATTTTAAGTTTTATAGTATTATAAAACTTAAGGCTTATAAATGTGAACGTTTAAAGCAGGTATTAAAGTTTAGGGTATTACACAAAGATGTGGCAAAGATTATGAATCATTCTTTATTTCTGAAATTAGAAGAATTGGTGGGAGGCTTCTCTCTTAATAGAATTATACACCGTGATCCCAACTAATTATTTCTTTAAATATTCATAATGTATGGTTTATAATGTGAAGATATCTACAATTTTGTCCCACACACAAAACTGAAATTGCAGGTCAAGATCAACTTCCAAGTGGATTACTTTGATTTAGTCAACAATTTATTTATTTATTTTTTTAATAAATGTTTTATTGATGTTTATCGCTTTGGAATGTTATTATTATTTTTTCTTTATAATAAACCACCAAAAATCAATTCTTGTCTATATCATCAACAACAACAACAACAACAGCAACAGAAAAAAATCATTTATCCATTTTCCTTTTCAGTCTTATTTATCTTTTGGATACATAACACAAATACTGATAATTGTTCCATAAAGAAAATGTAAGAGGCATGTCTTGATATTATATAAAGACAGTGACCTAAGGAAAAAAATAATTTATTTTACAAACTTACAAATTTACATGTCTGGCTATCTTTACCAATATATTTTTCAATCCTCCTCCACAGCAACCCTATGAGGTGGGTTGAGCTAAGAGAGAGTGACTGGCCCAAAGTCACCCAGTCAGCTTTCTGCTTATGGTTGGACTTGAACTCACAGTCTCCTAGTTTCTAGGTCAGCACCTTAACTCTTATACAGCAGTGAAATTCACTTACCTTCGCTACCAGTTTGGGCGCTCTGCTCGCAGGAGCGCGCGTGCGCTACTGGTAGGTTTCAACTGGTATTATCACCGGTTCGCTTCGCACACACGCATTGAATTTCAGAACAGCTGAGGCATAGCAATCCGCTCTGCCGCACCTATCAGCTGGGCTAAAAATGAACGAATATAGGTAGGTATAGTGCAGGGGAGGGAGGGCCCAACTGACAGTCGGAACAAACCGTTTTGCTCTTACCTCACCATCTCTGCTACCGGCTCGCCCGAACCGGGGAGAACCGGTAGCCACCCACCACTGGCGCTCACCTATTCTGCACATTTGCAGATGGTTAAAAAATTGGACGTAATGACGTCCCAGTGGGAGGGTGGAACCTCCCGCCGCAGGCACTACCAGTTCGGTGAGCTGGATAGAACCAGGGGGATTTCACCACTGCTCTTATACCAAACTGGCTCTTATACAACAAAACTGTATGAAAAGTACTCTACTGTGTTTCTGGCAATCCATTTATGTTGGCAGTCAATCTATCTATCTATCTACCTGCATGCATATTTTCTCACACAAAAATACAAGCGAAGAGTCTCTTCCCATCTCCCTCTACAAGTATTATGATCCAAAAAGAGCAATTCTATATTTTCAACCACTGGGATGATAGCAGTGATAGAGAATTTTGTACGCTTAAACAAATGACCGTACCTAAAAAATGGATTATCTTTGATATAAAAGTATTTCCTGGGTGATACCTTTCTTTGAAGCTGTTCATTTTGACCAGTGTTGCAAATCATTCATAATCATTCAAGCTTATTTTATTCATGACTTAACATATGTTTTTTTTTCTTTTGAAGATTACTTTTCTACTATTGAAGTTTCTTGATGAAAACCCTGGAAACAAGGTGAAAAAGTGTTTCCCCTTTTCTGTCTCTTTGCACTCCACTCTGAAGTATACAGTAACATCTACCACAGATGCTCTAGTGAATCTTAATTAGGCATATGCAGATAGTTCAAAATCTATTCAAGATGGATTATCTGAATGAATGCTACTAAATTATCTTTTTATTATCCTTTTGATGTCTGCTGGGGAGATTCAGTAGAGAACCAGCAGCCATATGATAATTTTTCTACTCTAGAGAAAAACAGAAAAATAGCAAGATGATAAACATTTGGAATGTGCAAATATATTTCCCAAAAGTATAGCTTTGAATTATATTTTTCCCAATAAGATCATCTCTGATCCCATTCATTAAACTGTTTGATTCACCCAGGAAGTGAATCATTGGGCTCTTCAGATATCTACCCAAGTGAAGTGAAGCAGGGGTGAAATGTAAAATTTGTTACTACCGGTTCTGTGGGCGTGGCTTGGTGGTGGTGGTGGTAATGTGACTGGGTGGGCGTGGCCAACTTTTTTTTCTTTTTTAACTTTTCAAAGCATTTTTTCTAATGCTTTGAAAAGCCTCTGCCGATCAGGGAACTCAGCTGGGATCATCAGAGAGGCTTTTTAAAAAATGCCTCTGCCGATCAGGCAACTCATTTGGGATCATCAGAGACTTTTCAAAGCATTTTTTTTACCACCTCTTCGGCCAAGAGATTGCAGAAAAAAATTCTTTGAAAAGCCTCTGACGATCCCATCTGAGCCGCACAATCATCAGAGGCTTTTTTCTTTTACTTTTAAAAGCATTTTTTCGGCCAAAGAGGTTGTAGAAAAAATGCTTTTAAAAGTAAAAAAAAAAAAAAAAACCTCTGATGATCGTGCGGCTCAGCTGGGCATGGTGGTGGCGGGGGGGGGGGCAGGGATTTTTGCTACCGGTTCTCCAAACCACCCACTGCCATCGCTACCGGATCGGGCAATCCGGTCCGAACCAGGAGCATTGAAGTGAACCCTCTTCAATCTTTGGCAGGGTGAGTAAAAGAAAAAAAAATTCTTTTTATCATTTTATTTCAAAGGCTAGAGTCTGAAAATGAAGTTGTGCACAAACAGTACATGGGATTGTACATGGCAAGTATACAGCAATAGCAATGGCACTTAGACTTACTGTATATACCGCTTCATAGTGCTTTTACAGCCCTCTCTAAACTGTTTATAAAGTTAGCGTATTATCCCAACAATCCGAGTCCTCATTTTACCGACCTTGGAAGTATAGAAGGCTGAATCAACATTGAGCTGGCCAGGATCAAACTCCAGACTGTGGACAGAGTTTGCTTACAATACTGCATTCTAACCATTGCGCCACCATTGCTAATTTCATGTTATTGAGCATTGTTGTCAATATTTGGCATACATGCAGAGAGAATCCACATGATTTGAGACAAAATGTGAGCCATTGTTGCAAGTGCATAGGTAGAATTGCAAATTTCTGCTCACGTGCCTTCATGTGTAAGAGAAGTTGGGATTGGGAAGAGAATGAGAAAGGGAAAGAAGACCAAAAGATGGAGAAAATAATCTGCATTTGGTTTGGTTCTTGGAATTATATAAAACTGGTATGGCCTCTTCCAATAATGTCTTTGATCCTAATTCCATTGATATTTAGACACCACACTAAGTCCCATATGCTTCATTAGACCTTCATGAATGGCTCATGGCCACTGCAACAACTGTCCCAAGATCTGTGGCTTGTAAATTTACTGATTTTATTCATAACTGAGTTCTAATGCTGTTAATTTTTTAATTTGAATATTATTCACCCTTGGGTATTCTCCTGAAGATATTCAAAATGCCCACATGCTTTAATTTATACACACAGGCATCCTTAAAAATAAGTTTATAGTTTCTTACAATAGCTGTTTAAATAGAGACGGCACAACTGTCCTGGCTTATGTCTTGTGTACTGAAGGGCTTGCCATGCACACTGAGATTTGGGCATTTGGCTCTTGGTTTTGTTTTGTTGCTAGTATAACTTGGGCTCGGTCAGCATCACAAAGTCCTCCATCTCCTCTTTTCCAATTTGCTTAGTCCCATGGACTTGGCATTCTAGTTAGTGTAACCACTGGAACTATATAAGGTCCAGCCTTAGAGAAGCGGTAAACGTTCCAGGGCTGAATCTCCAGATTGTTAATTCCCTGCACAGATGGCTCTGCATAAGACACTGTGGGAGAAGAGTGTCTTCTTAAAGCCAATTAAATAGAATCCTTGTCCAAGAAGGATTTTCAGAATGCCTATGCATGCAAATTCATGACGTGCCTCACGACATCTTTAAGCAGTGCTACTTCTCTCTTCTACCTTTATCAAGAGTAAGAGACAGTTTGATTTCCTGCTTTGTGGGAGTTTCCAGGTTGAAGAATGTACAGCTCACCCCGTCTTTGTAGAAATTACAAGAGTGAAAAGAGAAAAATAAACAAAGCAGCACATTGCCTAATGAATTCAAAAGAAGCAGAGGAAATCTGCTCCTTTCCTTTTGAAAACCACAGTTTAACAGAGTTGGGCACATTATTTGCATGCTAGTTATTTCTTGCTTGCAATTACATTGGACAATTTTTGTCGTCGTTCATTATTCAGCATTAGAGTAATTTTTTTTCATACTGTGAAATATTTTAAATGTAACATTAAAATTGCACTGCTTCAGAAACAGAATTAGCTTTTATGATTTCTAAAGACAAAAGTTCCATTGACTTGAATTTGACCTCAGATGACTAGATAGACACACATCCATGTAGTTTTCTTGACAAAAATCTGGGAATGCTTATTGTCTTTGCTGCCTTCTGGAATATTTTCTCACCTTCCTGGACTAACCTACTATCCTGGAATTTTCTGATCTCCTCTCAGACACTAACCAGGTTTTTCAAGTTCATTGAAGTCAGTTAGTGTCGCCCATTTAGAAGATTAACAAGGATTTATGGTGATCAGTCTTTAGAAGAGGTTAAATAAAGTAGACATGACTAACATCCTGCACTAAATGACTGTGCATGTAATTGAGGAATATAACCCAAATAACTATAGTTAGTGCATTCAATATAGAAATCAGTCCAATTGCAGATTTTTTTCTATATATACTGGAAATAATAATTGTAAGAGAAGTCATGCAATCCAAACTTAATATTATCAATGAATAAGGAGTGTGCAGCCAATCAATCATGAATAAACAGAAGAGGAAAAATTTGCAGGCAGGGGAGGTTCTCTTCAAGAACTTATAATTTTAGGCGTTTGGTGTTTACACACTGTGCTCTGAAAAACTTTCTGAGCTAAAAATGCATTCCTGATCAATTGAAATTAATGGAATGTTTGCCAATGCCTTAAGTGGGAAAGGGATTGCAGCCCAAATCTCCATGGAAGTCCAAACTGAAGCAATGATTTGCAGAATGAATCTAGAAAAGTCAACACCGTTGTAATTCAGAATTCCCTTGCAGCCTTGCTATGGTCATTATAAAGTTTGGTAACATCTTACCTTCGCGTGCATTCAGTACACGTTCATTTACCGATGCAAAGGAAAAGAGAGCAAAATACAATGAGCCTTTGGGGAAAGGCAAAGCATATAACAATTACTCCCAAAAAGAAAAGAAAAGTACCCTTGGGAATTAAGCAAACATTGAATGTAAGAGATAGGAATGAGACAAATATTGAATTAAGGCAAGCACTGCCTGAGATGGCAATCACAATTTTATAAAGGGTGGTGGAAACTGAAGTTGCTGGTTGAAGGCAAAGGCAGGAGTTACAGATAAGGTCTCCTAACTTCCATGCTATGATATTAAGTCATGCTTCAAATTCCTGGGCCAAAATAAATATAATCTGCATGGGGTGCTTGTCACAGAGCCTTTTTATAAGATATAATTCTGACATCACAACTGTGTGATTTTGGACTGTGGCCTACAAATCAAAGTGAGCTTAAACCTGACACATAGCTTCCTAACTCATAGCATCACAAAAATATCCTTAATTCACAATGATTGCCATCACAGTTAGCCTAATGTGCATTTAATTGCATCTATGGGCTTTGGTTGTGAAAAATAAATTGTATACTGATTTTAATGAAATCATTTTTTCCCCCAATTAATGTGTTGCAAATGTTGGCTACTTATAATACAGGATCACTGTTTAGCAGACATTAATTATCGTTTACAGTTTGGAATGGATAATATGGATAATACACAATAGGATTTTAGCTACAGTATGTACATATTATGTTGCAATTCTATGCATGCTGCCTGGGAAATCCCTTTGCAATATTGCATTTAGTAATTGAAAGGTTACATATGAGGTACAGTATATAATATTGTTAATAATTTTTCATGAATAGTCATAGGAAAACTAAATAATTGAACATTCTTAAAAATATTTACTGATTTATCAAAAATTCTTGTCATACCATGGTTCCTTGGTCAGTATCTCGTGGCTTGTCTATTCAGGAGCAGCAGATCAGCTCATCTGGAATCATCCTGAATGTTTATTAGAAAGGAAGGAACTGAAGATTTAGCCATCTACTTCCAACAAAGCCCCATCCAATTCTCCTCAATTGAATGGATGGATGAGATCACATTACATCTGCTTTCTGGATGAATGAGATTACATTTTGGAAAAATTGGTGAGCTCCTTGGTTGCTGTCATTCCTATGAAAATTATTTCTTGTGGAAAAGAAAAAAAATACCACTGATCTAATATTGATACGTTTTATGTACTGAAGTGTTTGAAACAAAGGATGAATAGGCATATTTGGGTATCCCTGAGTGACAGTCATAATAAATACTTGTCATTTAAAACAAAATGTAAAAATTTGCTCCTGCCCTTGTTCCTCCTAATAATTAATTAGGACCTAATTGGTAACATTAGCTTCTTCCTCTTAAATCATCAAGATTTTTTTTTAAAAAAATCACCATATAATGTTCTTTAATAGAATTATTAAGCAGTCATGTGTCTATTTTTTTTTTGCACATTGATGAATTAGATTTTAAATCTGTGAAGATGATAGCTGTTTGCTTCTGAGTCCTAGCTCCTATTTGACTTTATGCTATGTCTTTAGTCTTGGCCACTAAATGGTCTCTGGTGTTCTGATTCGTGGCCTCTAGCTTATCACACTGCTGCTTATGGTCTACTAACATCGTTAGTTGAAATGTGCCCTTGTCATTTTTGGATGTATGATTTTAACACTCAAAACAGTCTTTGGATAATGCAGAAAAGACATATAAAATGAGTTTGTTCTAAGTATAAACAATAAAGAGGGAAGCCTATACAAAATAGTGAACCTGAATAAGAAATTGATGTCTTATTTATTGACTAGCAATCACTGTCCTAATCTGTAAGAAGATAATAATAGGTTTTTCTTTCAAGGTTTTAGGATTTAAGAAGGATGTTGCACTTGGCGTGCTGATTACTGATAACCATGTTAAAGTTCTAAACATTTAATAATTAAGTGTTGCAATATTTTTCAGGATCAGACTCAATAAATTTAGTAAGAGTTAAAGGTTTAAATATATCTCCTTTTATTTACAATAGGCATTCTATATTCGCTGAATATTCATAGGTAGAAGCAAGGAAATGGGGACAAACAGCTCCTTATATATACAATGGGTGGAGCTAGATGTGGGAGTGGTGAATCATGAATACATTAAGAATTGAAGAATAAGTTAACCCCTGATACCTCGTTCATATATTATTTACACATTATAGAATAAGGCATTTACATCTGACAAATCCCCCTCTAAATGCCGATTCGTTACACAACACCAATTACATTCAGATTCAGGACAGTACAAAACATACAATTTAGAAGTTAAGTATTTATGCTGCTTAGCAGGTAAAGGTTTTGTCAATATGTCAGCTAATTGTTCTGAAGTTTCACAATGCACTGCTTTAATAAATCCATCCTGAGATAATTGTCTCACATGTTTAAATTTTATATCTATGTGTCTGGACCTTTGTCCAATGGCGTCTGATCTGGATATTTCAATAGCTGCTTTATTATCTTCATGCATAACAAAAGGCAAAGCAGGTTTTTTCCAAACATCTGAAATCAAATCATTAAACCATACAAGGTTATTTGCAGCTTTAGATAAACAAACATATTCTGCTTCTGTCGTTGAAGTGGCCACTAATTCTTGTTTACCAGTGTACCAGTAAACTGGACAGTCATTTAAGAGGAATATATAACCAGATGTACTTTTTCTACACGAGGTGTCTCCAGCCCAGTCTGCATCCGCATAACATGTAAGCTTTGGTTCTTTATTATCGTTAGGTTCCAACATTA
Organism: Pituophis catenifer annectens; assembly: GCF_029215685.1. NCBI lineage: Eukaryota > Metazoa > Chordata > Lepidosauria > Squamata > Colubridae > Pituophis > Pituophis catenifer. The sequence goes on from NW_027256881.1 coordinate 206,210,724, forward strand.
AACAAAAATCTAGTGTACTTTTCAGATATCTTAATATTCTTTTAACAGCTTCCCAGTGGTACATTGTTGGCTTGCTGACATGTCTGGATAATAAATTGAGGGGTAAAGCGATATCTGGTCTTGTCCAATTAGATATATAAAGAAGTGAACCTATGACTGATCTATAAAATGCGTTATCTTTGAATTCAGGGGATGATTCATCAGTATTTCTTAGAAAGTCAGTCTGCATAGGAGTATCACAAGGTTTGGCATTACTTAGATTGCATTTATCTAAGAGCTCTATGATCTTATCTCTTTGAGTAAGTTTGAAACCTCTTTTTGTTTTGTTAATTTGAACACCAAGATATTTGTTCACTTTGCCTAGAGATTTCAATGAGAAATGTTCATTTAGCTTGGTTACAAAAGTTTCTCTTCTCTCTTTATGTTTTCCTATGTATAAAATGTCATCCACATAGATTAATACAAATTCTATGTAATCATCACCCTTTTTAACGAAAAAACAGTTATCAGCAGTGGTGGCATTGAAGTCCATGGTTTTAAGTACTTTTACTAAGCAATCATACCATCATTTACCAGATTGTTTTAACCCGTATAAACTCTTGTTTAACAACCAAGTCTCATTTCTGTTTGTGTATTGACTGTGGGGTGCTCTTACATATATTTCCTTATCTAGTTTTGCGTGTAGGTACGCTGTCTGTATGTCATATTGGAATACATCGAGATTAAGTGCTGATGCTACCACTAGAGCTGTTTTGACACTCTCGGTTCTTACTGTGGGGGAATACGTGTCAGTGTAATCCTCCGGATATTTCTGTGCATAACCTTGTGCAACTAGTCTAGCTTTGTATAGGGTATTGCCTCCCTCTAAGTTCTTAATTTTATATATCCACCTGGTACCAATAATTGTTTTATCCTTTGGTGCGATTGCAGGTGTAAATACATTTAGTCCTTGTAAGCTTTCCATTTCCTTTTTCATTGCTAATTCCCATTTTTCTTTTTCTTCACGAGGGAGTTTTAACACTTCCTCATATGTATTAGGTGTCTTTGGTTCATCATCCATATGCATTACATAGTCTTTATATTTATTTGGCATCTGATTTCTGGTGTTTCTAATTGTTTTTTTCAGGTTTACTATTGTTATCATGCAAATATCTTGCTTCCTTTTTAGTTAGTGTGTCTGTCCTTATTTTGTGTTGGCTATTTGTCCATGTTTTGGTTTTGTTTTTATATTTGTTGATGTTTTGCTTTTCTATGGTCCCTTTCTCTTGAGATTTTGTATCTTTGTTGTCACTTGGAAATATTTCATTAAGATGTATTTTAGACCAGTTGGCCTGTTCATGGAATACAGCTGTTCTGGAGACTATAAATTTGTTATTACTATCAATGAATCTGTACCCTTTAGTACCTGTCTCGTATCCCATAAATCTGAGTCTTCTGGACACGTTTTCTCCCTTTCTTCTCAGTTGCTTAGGTATGTGTACGTCTGCAGTGACCCCAAATATGTGCATGTGTGCCAATTTTGGTTTTCTATTATACATTACTTCATATGGTGTTTTATTTACTATGCTGGACCAGGTTCTATTCTGTGTGTAATTGGAATAATGTAGGGCTTCTGACCAGAATTGTTTGCTTAAGCCAGCATCTTCCAATGTGCATCTAATCATGGTTTGTAATGTTGAGTTCTTTCTCTCTGCAATCCCGTTCTGGAACGCAGAAAATGGACTAGACGTGTAATGTAACATTCCTCTGTCCTTTAACCATTGGGAGAATTCTTTAGACATGAATTCACATCCCCTATCTGTCATAATTTGTTTTATTCTGATATTGTGTTGTGTTTCTATGCGTTTATAAAATTCTTTAAATTTTTGGAAGGTTTCGTCTTTGTGTTTTAATGTATAGACAAATCCATAACGGCTATAATCGTCTACTATGGTTAAGAAGTAACGTTTTCTGTAAGTGATTGATGGAGTTAGTGGACCAACTAAGTCCATGTGTACTAAATCAAAAATTTGGTTGGTTGATCTGGTGGATTTTCTTGGTCTGGGGCTAGTCTTTAGTTTTGTAGATTTACATACTGAGCATTCCAAATAGTTTTCACAATTTTTTATTTTGACACCTTCTGCGTGTTCAGTCATTTTTTGTACTACAGGAAAACTGGCATGTCCTAACTTCCTATGTAAGATGTGAGCACACTCATCATGAATTGGCTTACCTATTTTTGGTTTTTTTTCATTGTGTACATCTTTGTGATCATGAGATATTTTACATTCATCATTGTCACTGTTGCTAATGTTTTCATCATCTATTTCAATACAATCTTCCATATTTGAATCAATGTTGTGTAACCATTTTTCCTTTGTTATCAGATAAGGTAGGCCTCCTTTAATTATTACAGTGCCTATATCTATTTTATTTTTCTCTAAAGTCGCCTTTCCTTTAGAAAAAACTATGTTAATATCAGAATCTCTACTTAGTTTTATGGCACTTAGTATGTTATGAGGTATTTCAGGTATTAGCAATACCCCCTCTATTTTTCCTAGACCTGGCAGTATTACATTCCCTCTGCCTAATACTTGAACCTTTTCTTGGTTAGCTACCTTTATTACAAATTTATCTTCTACAAATGAAGACAATATATCTTTGTTATTAGTGGTGTGATTAGTTGCTCCAGAATCAATAAGCCAATTACTATTTTCATTCTGCTGTGTGTTAGTGTTGTCTTGTTTATTTAATCCATTCAATGAACCAGATTTTCTATCCTTCGAATTATCTCTGCCCCCTCTATTGTCTTTGTAATTTGGTGGGCTTCTGTATCTATGTCTATCCATGGAAGACTGTCTATAATTGTATTTGTTTCTATATTCTGACCTATGTCTTTCTTTTGAAATTTTGGGGCAATCCCTTCTATTGTGTTCCCTGGATCCACAGTTATGACATTTAAATGTTTCATTATATTTTTCTTGGAAAGCTACTTTCCTATATGTTTTGTGTTCTATGTGATTGTTAGAACGATTCCTTCTTGAATTGTCTTCTGCTATTAATTTATTGGATAGACTTTCTATGGATAAGTATCCTAGATTGATTGTGTCTAAATGTGACATATAATTGTCCCATGATGAATCAAGTGAGTTGATAATAACACTTTTCATTGTTTGATCTGAAATCACCTCCCCCCTTAAATGCAGCTCAGCTCTTATTTTGTTTAAAGATATTAAATGCTCACTTATGGAAACCCCTGGTTTTATCCTAGATGAAAAGAAATCTTTAGACATCCTTGTGGTGGTAGCTACGCTGTCACTGTAAAACAAATTGAACATGCATTGAATAATTTCTGACACAGTCATATTTTGCTTAATGCTATGGTACATTGCAGGAGACACGCTAGATATTAATAAGAAAAATGCTCTATGGTGTAAGCAGTCTATTTTTAGAGTCCAAGGTCTTTTTGGGGGACTAGTGATAAAAAACAGTAAGTTTTCCTTCATAAAGACAACCTGGAGCTGCTGATACCATTCTTGCAAATTAATGCCATCTACCCTTAGCTTTGGGAAGTCACTGGGTAAATTTTCGACATTATTAGGTCCATTACTTACAACCTGAGGTAGTCCGTGGTCTCGCAAATGCAGAAAGTTGCAAAACGGCGTGGGGATGCTCGCAACGAGCCTGCACAGTCTCCTCGCCAGTTCATGTCTTCCCGGACCGTCTGCGTAGTCTTGCGCATGCGCGTTGTTCATTTCTTCCACGGAGTCGTCGTGAGAGGTTCTCCTCGTCGCGGCTCGCTCGTTCTGCTCCTCCTCAGACGAATTGGTCTCTGGCTCGATTTTGGGAGTCTTGACGATGGCGGCTGCTCTTCTTCTTCTTTTGACGGCGTTGGTGCTTGCTTCGGTCTGTGGCGTGGGGCGGTATCGGCAGGGCTCTCTGGGTTCGGGCGTCGTCGCTCTTGTAGTCAGAATGGGAGCGGGCAGGTCTTGAGGCATTGGCTTGACCGCTCGCTTCTTCGTCAGTTTTTTTGTTATTTTTAGTTTTGGTCCAAAGGCAGCAAAAAGCGTTTTCATTGCTGATTTTATTTGATTGTTTGTTGAATCCTCTTCACTTTCCGATTCCGATTCTTCAGAGGTGTTAGAGTCTTCTTTTTCATTTTCGTTGTCTGATGTTTTTCGCGCCAGAAATTTTGAATTGAGCTTTCTGATTGGCTCTGCTTCGCTCACCCTGGAGGTCTGTTGAAACCAAGATGGCTGCCATTCAAAATTTCGTGCGGGATCACCGGTTTTCTTTTTCACAACAATATTTTCTGTAGTCATATCACTCACTATTTTGGTGTCTTTTGATTTTTCATTAGTGATGTGCTTCTCTCTCGCTGCTCCGCTGTTCTTCAGCATATCTTGGAGGTCCGCGATGAGACTTTCATCATTCTTCTGGCTTTTCAATATTTTTAATATTTCTGACCTGAGTTCGTTATTCTTTATTTCGATTTCCTCCTCATCATCATTTTCATCTATTATTTCTTCGTCTTCAGTGGTGTATTCTTCAGATTCTCTCGAAATCGCATTTGTGGATTCGTTGATTATTTCTTGTTCTGTTTCTATTTCTTTGCTGTATGCCCTGGTGTTGGGCCTATCTTTCTTAGACATTTTTAATTTTTATTGAGTCAATTAACCATCCTCTGCTACCAGCTTGTTGCAATATTTTTCAGGATCAGACTCAATAAATTTAGTAAGAGTTAAAGGTTTAAATATATCTCCTTTTATTTACAATAGGCATTCTATATTCGCTGAATATTCATAGGTAGAAGCAAGGAAATGGGGACAAACAGCTCCTTATATATACAATGGGTGGAGCTAGATGTGGGAGTGGTGAATCATGAATACATTAAGAATTGAAGAATAAGTTAACCCCTGATACCTCGTTCATATATTATTTACACATTATAGAATAAGGCATTTACATCTGACATTAAGAACCCAAAAGCAATACTAAAAACAGGAAGAGTGGAAGTGGAAAATTACAGAGAACATTAGGGATGCTTCATCTCAGTAGCTCTGCCTCATTATACTATCAGAACAAAAGAGTAAAATATATAGACTAGCTACTTCTGTTTTTCTTTGGAAGCTTGGTGATATATTTGAATAATGAAAAATGTAGGAACGCTTTTATCATACAGCAATGGATAACACTGACAATCCATTTTGTCATTCACTGATAGACAATTGTGTTATTCTGTATGGACTAATTAGAATAATAACATACATAACAGCTTTGCTTAAAGTCTTCACTGAAGTAATTGGTAAAATTCATGGTGTATTTCTAAATTATATTTTTGATTACACATGTAGGCTGCACAATATGGTCCTTCCATTGGGTTTCTTCATTTCAAGTATTATTACAGCACTGTGGAAAACAATTATATCACCCAACTGATATAATACCTGATTTCTTCTTTACAAATCACTCTGCCACCCTGAGCCACAAGAGGAATAGAACTAGCACTTAGACTTATATACTGCTTCATATGCTTTATAGTCTCTCTAAGTGGTTTACAGAGTAAGCATATTGCCCCCAAGAATCTGGATCCTCATTTTAGTGACCTCAGAAGGATGGAAGGCTGAATCAACCTTGAGCCAGTCCGATTGAATTCCTGGCAGTGGGCAGAGTTAGCCTGTAATACTGCATTCTAACCACTGAGCCATTATGGCTCTTATAATAAGGGATCAAACTCAAATTAGGGCAAATTAAGGATCCTTTTCCTGTATAATTTCCATCTATGGTAGAGGTATCAAACTCAATTTCATTGTGGGCTGCATCAGGGTTGTGTTTGACCTCTGTAGGGCTGGGGGGCGGGGGCAGGGGATGGCTCAACATGTCAACTCATGTTGGGGGTGCCTGTAATGGCCCAAGTACTCAGCCAGTGAAAACGGGCTCCCAAAATCTGTTTTTGCCTGCAACAGTATCCTGCAACTCTCTGCCAGCAAAAACGGAGCCAGAGCTGGCCCGTGGGCCTTGAGTTTGACAGCCCTGATCTATAAGGAGGGGAAATTTGGTCTGAGGACAAGGGTTAAAATTCTCAGCCCCCATGCTTGATCAAGATCTCCTGATCTTATAATAGAGTAAATAGAGAAAGAGTAAAATAAGTGAATGGTACTTGGTCAAAGTATGATTCTCATCATAACTTGCTATGAAAGAACAAACCTTTAATCACTCACTAACCTCCCACTTCCACATATTTTTTCTGATTTTTGTATCACTGGGTATCAACACTAACAGAAGATAGAAAGTGGCCTGGAAGGAGAAATGAAATTTGTAAATTCAAATATTTTTATACAATTAAAGATTAAACTAGCATCCAAATAACAAAATAGAAAAACAAAAATCTCTATTGGGTGCCTGCCAATGTTTATTGGCCAGGAGCTGATATTTTTTTCCCCTGTACATGGACATGCTATAAAATAAACCCATATATTGTGAGGAACCTTCCCCACTTTACATCGAGGGGAGCTGTGTAAAGAGAGTCTCCCCCTTTAAATTCCTGGGAGTCCATCTCAGCAAAGACCTCACTTGGAAAAACAACACGATCCAGGTGGTCAGGAAGGCCTAACAAACTCCATTTCCTTAGGGTCAGGGTGGAACAACAACTGATGACCTCCTGTTACCGATCCACAATAGAAAGTGTCCTCACTTATTGCATCATGGTATGGCATGCTGGCCTGACAGCCATGGATAGAAAAACATTACAGAGGGAGGTGAGCACAGCACAAAACATTGTGGGTTGTCCCCTGAGACCACTAGATGAGTCTCTAGGGCTCACTGCCTTAGAAGAGTGAGGAAAATTCTCAGGGATGACTCTCACCCTGGCCATCACTTCTTTACTCTCCTACCATCCGGAAGGAGATATAGAAGCATAGCCAGCCACACCAACAGGCTGAAGAACAGTTTTTATCCATGGGCTGTCAGACTCCTGAATGCGAGGTCGCTTTCTATCATAACTACATAGTTATACATAGTTATACATAGAAGTGAGGACGCTTTCTATCATAACTACATAGTACGATGGACTTGCAGGGCCGGCGCAACATGTAACATATTAATAGGACTGGGTGTTTGTTAATATGTTTTATTGGGTTAGAGATTTTCTGTTTCCACTGTGAGTTGTATTGTGTTGGGGGGGGGTGCACTGAGGGAGCTCCACCAATCTCATTGTACATATGTTGTGCAGTGACAATAAAGGTTGTTGTTGTTGTTGTTGTTGTTGTTGTTGTTGTTGTTGTTGTTGCTGCTGCTGCTGTTATTGGTTAATCTTTAGTGAGATTCACAGCCTTTGAGGCTGGTTAATAGCTCAGCAGCTCGAGTCCTAACCAAGGACTTAGGAATGTTAAGGTATCGTCGGAAGATGTAACCTCCTGTTGTTGTTGTTGTTGTTGTTGTTGTTGTTGTTGTTGTTGTTATTATTATTATTATTATTATTATTATTATTATTATTATTATCATCATCATCATCCAGGTAATTTCAGAATGAAATCAGAAAGAAATAAAAAGCAAATGAAACATATATGAGTTTCCATGATGAGGTTAGTAAAATGTGTCAGAAAGGTTTATACAGTTGCTTGATTTTGAATTAAAGATGCTACCTTTGTAGACAATTCATCAGTTTTTGGTTGGATTTTATCCTGGCTACTTTGTGATGTTCAGAGTGACTGTACATGGCAGGAGATCTGACTATGCCAGGGAGGATAACTTCAACCACTTCTCCTGCTTTCTGAAGAGCAGAGTGGAGCTCCAGACTCAAAGTTATAAGAAAAGTTGGAACATGATCAATCTAACCTTTTACTAAGGTTACAGTCAATTCAGACTATAGCTGCCATATGTAGAAAAGGAAGAATGGGAAATACTGGGTGGAAAAAATTATAGATGATTAGAAGTTGATCTTTCACACATTTTGAAAGCTGTGATACAGTTTTTGAGGAAAAAATACAATAAAGAGTGCAGTAAACTTTTAATAGTGTTAGTCCAAATGCCAAATTTTTCAGAGTAGGAAATTTTAGCATTGCATGTTGCAAGAACATTTTCCACTGCGATGGAGTGTAGTTGCTAAAAATACATGAATTTTATAAAAATGGAAATGAACACAAGGTTTTACTTATCCCAAATTAGTACAACAGATTGAACAATCTAATCTGGCCTGGAAGACTCTGTACTTCAATTACTACCAAAAAAAAAAAAAAAATCCTCAGAATGTATTCCTAGAAGTATAGAGCTTATTTACAGACATTCGCATGTCGGCTCTGATATGTTCTGAAAAGATTTTCTATTTGTAGCCATAGAACTCTTACTATATTTCCTCCTGATACAAGCCAGAGTTATATTCATGAAGGAACTTGATTCATGAAGAAAAATATAGTGATAAAAATGGCTCTCCCGGTTTAAAAGTGGTAGTGAATCATTGCATGCTGTCCCAGGCTCTGAATTCCGATTGCTGCTCCATTGTCAAGAGGAGTGTTTATGGCAAGGAAGCCCAGCATCCTAAGAAAATGTCTTTCATTTCTGTTGAAAAATGGGTGGCAAAGGTGGAAAGTACCTGAGAGGGATTTATGGTGGTTCTGATATACATTTTCTACCTGATATAATGAAGTAGAGTCACCTTGCAGGGCAGATGGGCAACACAGAAATTTAATTAATAAATAAACTGTGGAAAACCAAATTATATCTGGGGTAATGTATGGTGTCCCATTCCTACTTTAAAAGGAAGAATTGTTGTGGCCCATCAGCTGCCAGCAAAGCTAACTGCAGAGTCAGTCGAGGAGGAGATTGAGGGAGAGCCTGGGCCAGCTTCGGATCCTTTGGAAGGCTCTGATAAGGAAAAAGCATCAGAGACAGAGGCGGAGCCGGGGTTTTCTGTCCTCCCCCAGGTGGAGAGGCAGCTGTCTTTGGGGCCTGAGCTGAGTGAGAGGGAGGAACAAATGGGGCCTATCACAGATGCACGTATGTGTAGAGAGGAAAAGAGAGGAGAGCAAAGGAAAACAGTAAGCTGGCTCTCAGGGCGAGGCAGACGCAGATGACAGCCACCCCCTCCCTGGCTGGGAAATAAATAGGAGGGGCTTAGGAGGGGCTGGTTGTCACAGAGAACCATTCGTTTCTAGTATACAGCAAGCAATTCGGATTTATTATTCATTTATTTGTCAAGTACGTATTAGATAATATATATAAATATAAGCATGAATTGAACACATAAAATGAATACAAATAAATGAACATTAGGACAGGGACGGTAGGCATGCTGGTGCTCTTATGCATGCCCCTTACCTGGCTAAACTCAGGTTTGTTCGGACTAATTACATTTGATTTTTAGTTTATCCATGTGAATAAAAGACTGTTACTGCCCTGTTATAAAAAGGGGTTGTTTTACCCACAAGTCTTATCACTACTTGCGAAGGCTGGGTCAGAACAGGAATCTCTGAGAGGTCCTTGGTATTCTCTGAACTTGGTTGTTTTCTGGCAGATATTTCATTGCCAAACTAGGTGACATCATCAGAGCTATAAAATAACCAAGCTCTGAGAGCATTGGAAGTCTAAACCACAAATATTTTCCTCTATTGAAAAGAATCTTTACCTCCGTTCAAGGAGAATGTTCATATCTGTAGCTGAAGCTCCAATAAAAGGGACATGACTAGAAAACTGTATGATGCTAGTCTTCATATCATTCTTTTGTATTATTTAATAAATTAAACGTAACAGCAAAACCATTGCCTTCCAATGTTGGAGACCCTATAAACATCTGGATGACCATTAGATGACAACAAAGAAAACAAAAAAATCAGTGATTGTCCAAAGTTTTGCAGCCCAAATCTAGTAGCCTTAACTAAGTACCGTAGCTATGACACTGAAACAACAGTGGTATAGATGTCCATGTGGCAGTAATCTAAAGGTTCCATGATTTGTGCTACTGCAGTGACTTGATCCTACAAACAATGTATCCAATACAATGATTTTCATATCAGGCTTTGAAAATAGGAAATGAAACCCAGGAGATGTTGTTAGAGGTGTGTTAGGCTTTATACCAGAAGTCTTCTCTTTCAGGCTTTCAAGAAGATACAGCACTTGGGAAATATGAAGAACCTGAAAGAATAAAAAAAAAAAAGATTTTACTTCACTCTAAGACTTTATTGGATAATATTGTTTATACGCTACATTTTTGTGATGCTGCCTTGTTTCTGCCGAACGTCTTTAAAAATCCACACGACACAGAAGAACGCTGCTTATAAATACTAGGAAAACTTTTCAGTCTTAATTTTGTGCCACGGGGTATATAGCTGGGTAGGTTTTATGATTTACCAGGAAATCCACTTAATGTGGATTGTATGAGGAGAGTCATGTTAATTTATTGTAGTCAAAAATGTGAAGGAATCTGGTTGTGCTTTTTCAGATTAACATATTTTATGAAAAGAATAATTCATGACAGATTGTGCTTTTTAATAAAATGTTACTCTGATGAGGAACTACCATACTCCTTCTGATGACTGGCCTCTGGAAACACATCTGGTGGTGGGAACAAACTAGATCAGCTCCAGTTCACTATTGTCTGGTTGTAACATGTTCTGTTTACTACTTGCTCTTGATCTATTTTAGCTTCTGTTTCTTCTGAGTGTAACAAGATCACCCAGCAGTTCTGACACTATGCATTATGGTAAATAATTATTGCTGTTTTTTTCCCTCCCACAGGCCACTCATTTCAGCAACTGGCAAAGTATCCATCTATTTGGATAAGTTTTGGAGGAGATTTTAAAATATCTGTGGCCCATTGGAAAACTCCAATAAAGGCTGCAATAAAAAATTTTTATATATGATATTTGCATAACTCTGACAAAATGAATTTTAAGAACATCTCTGGTATTGTGGCATGTAAATTTGATGATAAGGTCAAGAACAGCAATGCCATTTGAACCCTCTAAAAGACAGAATGCCTTAGAAAGGTTTCTTAACAGTGCAATAATAAATTAGATTACAATGCATTTTCAAGGGTTCCACTAAGACATTACAAACAGACTCATGAGTTAAAAGTGTTTTATCATGTCTATTTTTCAGCAAATATAACAATATGTTTCTACCACTGCTTTGTATTAAAAACTCCAATGGTCTTTTCTGTTATTTGGCAAGATTAAACAGAAATTTATATATGGCTTATGTCATCCCCTCTCTGGCAGGTCCTATATTATAATTTCACTGATGCCTTGGGCTTTTCTTTGTTTTCAATTCTTCTAACACTAGAGCACTTAATCAAACAATCTTTCTAACTCTCTCTGTGTGTGTGTTGTTAAAAAGGGTTTGTTGGAACCACTTCCTTCAGTTGTGAGTTGCATGCTTAAGACCTTCCTATGATAAAGGTAGGGATAATGTTGGATGGGGGGGGGATTTTGAGTTCAATGACACTTGGAATTTTGGTCTCAAAAGTGACTGCCATAGTGGGGTATACCCACATCCCAGGGGTGGGTTGTACTTACCTTTACTACCAGTTCGCAACGGGAGCATGCACGTGCTTCTGCACATGCGCAGATTACCCATGATGACGTTGTGGCGGATGGGCACAACGGGTTTTACTACCAGTTCTATAGAACCGGACCGAACCGGAGGCACCCCACCACTGCCACACCCCACATTCATATTAGACTTGAGACTAACTTCATCCATAAATTGTGAAGTTTCTGAGAGATGCCCTAATTAATTCATGAGCCATGAGCCAAGCTTCAAAACTTGAAAGCTTTGCAAGTTGACATAAATTTTATTTTGGCCTACTTATTAATATTTTCCCAATGTCTTTTTTAAAAAATAATTTTTATTGAATATTTTACACTTTTAAAACCAAAGACGTAACAGAAAAAGACAAAAATGAAAAAAAGAAGAAAGAAAAAAGAAAGAAAAGATATACATACACCGAACGGTAAAATACAAAACATAAGTAACAACATTATGTAATATTTTTACAACTTCCTGCATCAACAGTTGTCTTTGTTTTTAAATTCAATTCTTCTATTCGATTCTTTAGTCTTATATAGCCATCTTAACAACTCTTGTAACCAGAATTGTTATATAAATTTGCATCCTATTTATTTTCACAGTCGGTGTTTTACCCTTGCTGATATTCAATACTTTTGGTTTTCAGTTAATCAAAATTCAATTCACAAACTTATTTCTTATTTTGTTTTCTATTTTCTAGCCACATATAGAATCTATTCCATACTCCGAATCCGAATCATCTCTTTCTTTAATCTCCATTTTCATTTTATCCATTTCTGCACATTCGAGGATCTTTTTAATTACTGTTTCTTCAGGTGGTGTATTAATCTGTTTCCATTGTTGTGCAAGGGTGATCCTGGCCGCCGTTAGTATGTGCAATATTATGTAATACAAACTTTTCTCCATTTTTGTATCTATTATTCCTAAGAGAAACAACTCCGGTTTGAAATCAATCCTTTGGAGTGTAATCTCTTCTAGCCACCTCTTAATTTTATATCAATTTTTTTTAACATTGGGGCACATCTACCACATGTGGTAGTATGTTCCTAATTTATGGCCGCATCTCCAACATTTGGGTGATAAGTTTGGGTACATTTTTGCCAATCTTGCTGTGCTAAATGCCATCTATAAAACATTTTATAGATGTTTTCTTTATATGTTACTGCCATCGTCAATTTATAATTGTGGCTTGAAGGCAGTGTTTTCCTCTTATGTTCTCTGCAAGAGCTCTTTGGACTGGACCTTTTTATTTCATCGGCCACTTTGCAGAAAAAATGACATTCCTTCCTCTTCTCTGCAAAGGTTTCCATTAAGTCAAGTTCCTTTTGGATATCTCACCCCCCCTCCCCGCTATTTGCCCTAGCTATTGCAATGACATAAGCTAGGCAATGGCATAAAAATAGCTTTTGTGGCCATAGCCCCAAAGACTTAAGATTTAAATCATAACATTTCTTCAAGTCTTTGCAGACTCCTTGTGATAAAATTGCACCCCCCCAGGTGTCCATGGACCATAAATTGAGAACCACTGGAATAAGCAATATAATTCTTGCCTTGTAGATCAAAGGATGATGGTTCAAAACAGGATTTTTTTCTTCTCCCTGCCATTTTGGGGCAAGGGAGTGAGTGGTGTTCCACTGTTTCACAATTTTTCCTCTCTTCAGAGTCAAGTTTCCAATCACCTAAAGGTTTTCACACTTCCCCTGGGTGATTGGAAAAACAATGAAACAATGACAGTCCAACCCTTACACCTGGCAAATTGTTACCAAGGTGTCTTGGTCTGGACAGGAATTTTTAAGCCATTTAGAGGCTTAAAGCATAGAAGGTAGGAACAGCTTAAAAGGTAAGCACAGTTCTGCCTTAGGAATGAATATTAGGCTTTCAGGGGCTCAAGTGACACTTTTATCAATAAAGATGATGCTATAAGCTTGTACCATGCTTGGGAATATCCCAATTTTCCATTACTTTTTAATAACAATAAGAATAACATCAACAACAGAAAATCAGATGGAACGGAGATTTTGGTGAATACCATGCCAGATATTTGCAGAGACATGGATGACACAGTGGTTGCACATTAGGTGGAGCTGTGGCCTAGAGGTGGAATTCTTGCCTCACAACTCAGGAGGTTGTGAGTTCGATCCTAGGTAGAGGAAAATGTAGGGTCTCCTGCTTGGGCAGGGGGTTGGATTAGATGACCTGCAAGTTCCCTTCCAACTCTGTTAATCTGTTAAAGTTTTGCATAACCTCACCTATTTTTCACCATTAAGCGCATTTGAAATAGATTATATTTCAAGGTGTTGGTGATTACCTATAAAGCCCTACATGGTTTAGGCCCAGGGTATTTGGTGGATCACCAGTGGCCAGCAACAGCTCCCCATCGCCCGGTGTGCTCACACAGAGAGGGCCTACTTGAGGTCCGGTCGGCCAAGCAATGTCGGCTGACGGCCCCTAGAAAGCGAGCCTTCTCTGTAGGCACACCTACCCTCTGGAATCAGCTCCCCTTGGAGCTCCGGGTGGCCCCCGAACTTTGCTCTTTCCGCTGTGACCTTAAAACATGGTTGTTTCGCCAGGCTGGCCTGGACTGAATGGGGTTTTAATGGGAATTTTAGTTTCTTTTATTGTTTGAATTTTAATCTGGACTTGCTGTTGCTTATTGCTGTGAGCCGCCCTGAGTCCTTGTGGAGAAAGGGCGGCATATAAGTCCGATAAAATAGATAGATAGATAGATAGATAGATAGATAGATAGATAGATAGAGGAAAGTGATTACACAATATTTGCCTATCAGGTGCATATAAAAACACACATGAATTTTAAAATGTAACCTGTTTATATACATGTGTGAGGTGCATTCCTGGCCCAAATGCTATGTTTTGTAAATATTAAAATGTGCCTTTTGTTGTCTCATTAAAAAAAAAAAAGGTAAACCGTTTTAAAGAATTAATGTAGACATGGGGTGGACTAAATCTAAGGTTTTTATTTTAAAAAAAGAGGACTTGGGAAAAAAAACTTTTTTAAAAAGTTTATCCATCGCTACTTGGTGTATCTCCCTCCTCCCTGCAAGCTCGCTCATTATAGGCCTTGGCACTAGGAAGAGTTATGAACATTCTTCATTTCTAATAAATTGGTTTTTCATGGCACTGCTAGCAGAAAACACAGTATGGCAAATCTTTGTAAATACTGAACAATTGAAAGAGGAATTGTATGGGGCGTAGTATGACTGTAGCTTGGTGTGGGAATGTCTGTAGCCAGGATTTTACTTCTTGCTAATTCATAAAATTTGCTGGTTGATGTAGACATAATCACTAAATGCATCTAACAGGATTTTGGAGTCAAGAAGTGGGAATACAGTAACTGCTGTTTTGACTTCCTTGGGGAAGAGATGGAAGGCAAAGATGATAAACATACTTTTATTTCTTTGGATTCCCATACTATAGAAATCATATAGCTTGATCACAAAGCTGAAATAAGGTTTCCAGAACAAAATCTTATATATTTCATAGTAGAGTGGGGGGGGGGGGCAAATCCCATCACACACAGTGCATCTGCCTATTTGTTTTTCAACACTTCTTGATCATTTTAGCCTTTAAGGATTCTAAAAAAAAAACACGTCAAGAGCTTTCTTCCAATCATGGATTTATAATAATTATTGCAGCCTAATCATAATTTGAGAAATGGATTAATTTGCTTAATTGATTAGAAAACCTGATTGGGGCCTGAAAGAGCATGTAGGCTGCCCATGGGATTGCTCCATTTACAACCAAGACACTCAACGTTAGGCAGATAATGGTAATGGTTTTATTTTATAAAAAATAAAAGTATGAAAGACCAATGTGGAAGTCGGGGGGGGGGGGGAAACACAGTAGGTGGTTAAAAGAATAAAAATGCCAGAATAGTATTAGTGGCTTTGAACAAATCTTTCCGTTTCCATGGCAATACTTCATAAGAAATGAGAGTAGAATTTGACCCTCGCTGGGTAGAGTTATGTTAGATTTGGAGAGAAATTCTCTCTGAAATTTCAAATTTATTATAAACTTCCATGCACTGCCAAGGACTGCAATTGGGGGGGGGGGGGAGACAGAAAGAAACAAACATTTCAAATATAGAATTCAAATGGGTGAAGAAATCCAAAGTGTGTATTTTGAGATGGCCAGAATTTATACTTCTCGACCTTCCCCAGTTTGTTCAGGCACAAGTATGCTTGTTGCCAATTGCATCACCCAACAAGAAGCCTGTTGATTTAAAAGAAAGTGACTTGAATTCATAGTGTCTTGCTTTCTAGCTCAGTATTTTAACCACAAGACCACCAAACTGCCTATTTGTAACAAGGCAAGCTTCTCTACTTTCCCCAAAGTGTTGTGCCCAGACCTCGTCTGGTAGTTTCATGGCAACTTTCCCCCTGTGCCCAAGTGGTTTGATCCACAAAGTGAATAACAAACAAATGATTAGGAGTTTTGAAACAATTTTTTTGGGGGGGAGGGAGGGGAACCAAGTTAGGAAAATTAAATTCACTCTGTCCCACTAGACTCCTGTGGGAACTATTGACAAGGAAGTTGACATGTTAGCATGACAGTTGCACTGTAGGTGGAACTGCATGTGAAGCTCTCAGCTGCATAGTTTACCTAGACTAAAATAAGCATTCCTGAATTGTTGTCCCTAAATCAAGGATACGCATCATAAAGCCTACTGTATAAATGCAGCTTCCAGTGCCTTTTTGTTATCTCTCCAGAGTGCCCCTCCCAATGGCACTGCTACAGACTGTCCAATAATATAATTTCTGACCCAAAGCATCTTGAGTTTCTGGTAGCCCTAACACACTTATTTTACCTACATTTAAGCATTTAAAAATTGTTTATTAGGTGAAATTCAAGGATTATCCAGTGGAGGATTTGTATTACTACTGCAGGTCTTATGGAAATGATTGATGTAGCTGAAGCCTCTGGTAGAAGGAGGAGGAGGAGGAGGTGATGATGATGATGATGATGATAGTGGTGATGGTGGTGATTTGGAGCAATAAGCAGTCTCTCCATCTCTTATATAGTATCTGAAGCTTTTTGTGTGTGTGCAGGTGTACTAACAGCAGGAATCTAATCTGTGTAAGCGGTAGTGAAGCAGGTTTCCTAAATAGTATGGAAATATATTGTAAAGATAGACAAAGCCCAGGACCAAGTGAGGAATCCCAGACAGAGGAAAGTCAGTAAGCAAGTACTCTATGGGGGTGACGCTGGGAAGAATGGCAGAAGGAAGTGATATTAGGTTAGCAAATGGTAAAACAAAAAGCAAGCAGAGTGACTGATGAAAAGGGACAACTGAATAAGTAAATTCTTAATTCTCTATATCCTAGTGGTCCCTGTGGCCACTAGGTCCCGAGCTGCTGAAAAATTAGTGCAAATGAACTTGTACCTCCAAAACTATATTTATTTAGGAGCTAAAATTAGTTCTTTTGATTGTAATCCAACAGTCATTCTGTGGTACAAGTTGGGCTGCACAATAGTTACTGATCTTACATGAGAGAAATTGTGCCGAGCACCCTAAACCACTAACTAGCATGTTACCTTAGGAACGATGGATGTTCTAATCCGACATTTCTGGAGAGCACCAGGATGAAGGAGATAGGAAGTCTGTGGCTTTCTAGATTTTTCTGAACTAGGAGATTTCTCTCTCATAGACATTTTTTTGCTGGAGCCATTTTGCTGATGGAACTGAAATTCAGAAATTATCCAGAGTTCCACGGATTTTAAGGATGGAAATTTCTGTTTACATGGGTGGAATGGTATCTTAAGCCAAACAATTTCTGTGAAAAGAATATGAGTAGGTATGGTGAGCGATGTCATGCTGTTCTATCTGCTACATTCTGCTATATTGTGTCTTAACCAAGAGCAGGTTGGCAATATCAAACATAAAAGGAATATGCAGAGTAGAAACAAAACTTCCTGTCTAATTCTCCTTGTTATCAGCTTTATGATGCTGTCCTTTTAAATGTAACATGTCGAAACTGCCGCCAAGCAGGGCCCCCTTGTGAAAAGCTGTCAAGTTTAATTAGGTGATATTATATTTTTATATAAAAAAGTGAATGTTCTTTAAAGGAACTTAACTTTAATAGGTACGATTCAACCCTAAGTTAAGTCCTTTTGAGTAACTTAATTTCGATGGGAGTTACACACCTGAGGGTTGAAATCGATGAGACTTAAAAACAATTGTTTGTGGGCTGAATCGGGTTTCAAGCCCATTAAACAAAATCAACCTATCCAACTGGAAAGAACAGCCTTTCCATTTGATGGGTTGAAATAAATGTGTTCATCTCTGTGAGCTCCAGATTAAACGGGATTTTAAAATATATTTTATTACCATATGGCAGTCAGGCTGATGAATTGTTTAAGCCTTGCTAGCAAATAACCAAGTAATCAGACCACAGTGGTCTTGTTTGGCCTTCCAACTTATCAAACTCCAAGTCACAGAGGGAGCTCCCTGCTATATGAATTACTCATTCGCCAGTTGCGTCCCTTTCTGGATCGGGACTCTTTACGCACGGTCACTCATGCCCTTGTCACCTCCCGCCTGGACTATTGCAACGCTCTCTACATGGGGCTCCCCTTGAGGAGCACCCGGAGGCTCCAACTGGCGCAGAGTGCGGCCGCGCGGGTGGTAATGGGAGCGACATGGCGTTCCCATGTAACACCTCTCCTGCGCGAGCTGCACTGGCTCCCGGTGGTCTTCCGGGTGCGCTTCAAGGTTTTGGTTACCACCTTTAAAGCGCTCCATGGCTTAGGACCCGGGTACTTGCGGGACCGCCTACTACCACCAATAGCCTCCCACTGGCCGGTACGCTCCCATAGAGAGGGGCTCCTCCGGGTGCTGTCAGCCAAACAATGCCGACTGGCGGCCCCCAGGGGGAGAGCCTTCTCTGTGGGGGCACCTACTATCTGGAACGAGCTCCCCCCAGAGATACGGAGGATCCCGGATCTGCGCACCTTCCGCCGCGCCTTAAAGACCTTACTATTTCACCAGGCCGGCCTGGCCTAATTTTCCCCCTCTTTTATAAAAGATTTTTAAAATTTTAAATATCTTTTAGTATTTATATATTCAATTTTAAATTGGTTTTAAAAGTTTGGGGTTTTAAATTTGTCGGGGCCAAAATTATTTAATTTGATTTTATTCTATTTTTTAAATTTTGTATTGTATGTGTTTTTATTGTCTGGCTGTGCACCGCCCTGAGTCCTTCGGGAGTAGGGCAGTATAGAAATCTAATAAATAAATAAATAAATAAAATAAATGGAACCATGTCCATTCAGTAGCTCAAATCGTGGGCTTTTTTTATATTTGCCAGGTGGACCTATCTGCCATGTATATCTTGACGTAAGCCTCGAATCTGGACTATAAACATCTGGATGACCCCTGACTTCTTTGTTCTCTTTGCTGCCAACTAGAGGCCAACTGGATTTTTGTAGCTTTGATCTTATTAGCTTATCTTTAGGCCTTCTAAAACTGTTATCTACAGCTATGGGCACAGAAGGTTGCTAAGTGTCTGTACCAAATCCATATATCTGGTATGTGCAATACAGTGACTAACCAATTGCAAATTGTTTTTCAGACACAAATGAAGATGCCGCCGTTGACCTTTAAAGCCCTTCAGTTCAGACTATTTGCAGGATTGCTTCTCCCGTTGAAAACACGTCTAAGATTACAATCTAAAGGAAAGACCTTTCTTAAGATGCTTCCTCTTTCAGAGGCCCATCTATCAGGCACATGGATGATGTTCTCTCCTGCTACTAATTTTAGGTGATCTCTTTGACACTATGGCATGTACTATCTACAGGTTAAATTTTACCGTCCTCCAAATTGCTTGGATGAAGTAAATGAATTAAATATTCATTTTTGCCAAAGTCAGATTTATTTTTATTAGCTTTCTTTTATTCAGATAGATATAGATAGATGATAGATAGATGGAGAGAGACAGAAGGAGAGCGATGGAGAGAGAGAGGGAGGGAATTTGTTGCTTGGTCTATGCAGTTTCATCTAAAATACAATAGTGTGTTTTGTCTTCTGACAACTAAATAGACAATTTCATGTAGTTTTCTTGGCAAGAGTTTTCAGAAGTGGTTTGCCATTGTCTCCTTTCATGAGCTGAAAGAGAGTGACTGGCCCAAGATCATCCAGCTGGCTTCATGCTTAAGTCAGGACTAGAACTTAGGTTTCCCTAAATCCAGCACCTAAGGCACCAATTCAAGCTATCTAACCCTTTTGTATAATAATACCCATAATAATCAATGTCACTCTTGAAGGAGTCAAAATAGCAAATATAGTGCTAATAAGTTCAGAGAGCCAACAATGCTTTCTAGGAAAGAAGGAAGTGTGCAAAATGTACCACAATCAGTACAATAGGTAGAAATATTACTCTGATAATCTTGGGACTAATTCAAAAATTATGACTTTTCTCCAGTATGCAAATCCAGAAATACATTAATGTTTGTTTAAGAAATGTACAGGTATAATCCAATCTCATACTTCTCTGGATGCACCAGGAGTCTTTTTTTTTTATTAAATTAGTTACAATTACAGTTTTTTGGCAAATGTTAAGATTTAAGAATGTATTCATTTTAAGCAAATTAAAATGTATGATAGGGATTAAATAAGAAGAGAAAAGGAGATACGGTTGTTTTGAGGAGTTAAGACCTTTTCTTATTCCCCAACATATTTTCACATAGAAGAATATGGGTTCTGCACTTTCTTAATGCATTGCAAAACTAGCCCTTTATGGGTAAAGTTCTATAAAACAGAAATAAATGGGTGGGAGCAATGGTACCATTTTATTTTTGATCTTGAATAAAAGGCAAAGCCAGAATGTGAGCAAGAATACAATGTAATGCAGTGTGCTGTATTATTATTTTTTTCTCTTTCCACTTTAACAATTTATTCAATAAAATGTTGTACTTTCTGTAATCCAACCTTTCTTCAACATGACGTGAGTATCAATTTCCTTTGGGAAAAGTTGGTAAACTCCTGCATCATTCCTTTCAAAGATATAATTTATATAATTTTCAGAACACAGCAGCCCTGCAGCAATGCCTTCTATGAATTATTTGAAAGTGCTGAGAATTGCTTTATACATGTAAAGAGCTAAATAAGGACCGTATAATTCGAGTTATTAACATATAAATGCAAAGGGGAAAGTGTTCACATATAGGTATTTTAGAGAGAATAATTGTTTCCTCACTTTAACAAGGTCAAATAAAATAGAAAGGAATAAACTTTGGATCCACTTCAGTTCACGCTGTTATGCATTTGTCGATACTCTTGTAAATAAACCCTTAATAAATGGCTAAGGGGGATAGGAAGCAGAAAACAATAGCTAGTGAAAATGCATTCTGACGAAGAAGGAAAGCAATTAACAATCACATCAGCACCCATGGAACATGAAGACCTACCTTGGCAGCAAGTATCTGAAGGAACAGGAGTACACCAACGTGCCTTGTGTATATTTAGTATGTCCAGTCAAGCTACTTTTTAAGAAATAATGGCTATTGAAAGGTGAAAGTCTGCAGATTCCTGGGCAACAATGCAGAAGACTTCAGAGCACGATACCTGTAAAATGTTTTTTCAGGCATCTGACTTAAAAAGAAATCAGATTTAAAAAGAAAAGAGCTGTCTAGTAAGATAGCAGTATCACAGGATGGAGGGGAAAAAATGGTTGCTTTTACTGAGCCAGAAAGAGCACAAATGAAATATCCTATGTGCCATACTTCCCAAAAAGCACAAAACCAGGTTAAAAATAGTAATTAAGAAAGTAAAAAGGCAAAAAATGCTCCCTCAGCATCAAGTCCTTTGTCAAGCTATGGGAACAAATCTGACTGAATTGAAAGAATGGGAACACATTTAGTTACTTGGGAACAAATCTGATTGAATTGAAAGGAATGTGTAGACGTGTGTTTGCAATGTTAAGAAAATATTATACATAGAATACATTTTATATCTGAGGAGTTTTTCTCCATGGCCCTGGTTTTGCAGGTGTAGTATAGTAAGTAGCACTATTACAAATATTACAAACATAGTTAGTAGCAATAAAATATAAGGAATATGCATCCAAGCATTTTTATCCCATTGAACAATGAGTTATTAATGACCTTTGGGTCAATGCAATTAATGCTAATATTATTGTGGTTGCTTCTTAACTTATGTCCTACTTATTTGCAGAGCTATTGGTTTCCCACTTAGCTCATCTAGTTCTGACAGCCAAGCTGTCAATGCATTCAGTGTTATTGCCATTAATGCTATTCTCCCCAAATGAAAGAGTTAGGTTAGAGTTAATTAAAGAAACTGGACCAATATAAGCATATAACAGGTCTTGCTGATTTATTGCTTTTAAAAAAAATGAAATCTCATATTCAAACAATTCTCCCATCAAGTTCTGTTTAAAAGAGAAAGCCAGCAGCACAAAATTGCACATTGCAGATTTTCCATTGGGTCGAGACAATAATTAAGTATACGGGATATATTGATTTCGAAAGCGCTTCATAATTTCTCCTTGGCTAATATATAAGAGGAGAACAAGATTTAGAATAAGAAAGGTTTATAAATAAAACAATTATAAAATAACCAGAAGAGTCTTCCAAATGCAACCATCCACAATATTTCAAATGGCCATGATTTTACCACTTAGGCAACAGTTAGATACTGCAGATATTTTCACGGGAGCCAATTTTGTTTCTACAACTGATAAGATAGATGAACCCTCTCCCATTCCCACTGCCTACTCTCCACATTTCTGCCCAAAATCGCTTAGAAAACCACCAATGGCCAATTTGATGGTAACAAGATTTTTATTTATTTATTATTTGCCTTTAGAAACCCCATCACTGTTACCTCAGAAACAGAATAATTACTGGTGACTAAGTGGCCACACCCTTCAGGTTTTCCTAGCGATCTTATCAAAAATGCCTATTGTTTTCTCCTGTAACTTTTTTCTTTTACTTTCCAGACTGACCAGCCCTGGAATATTCTAGTGGTCTTCTTTTAAGCAAGGATAATGGAGGTGCTTTTTTTTTTTTTAAAGCAAGCTACATTTTTAAGCAAACCAATGCATAAAATCTATATAAAATATTTTATGGATTGTATAAGGGTTTTTTTTCCTTTTGGTTTTCATATTTTTATATTGGTTTACAATGCAATTCTTGCCTCAAGAGTGCATCCACTAGGAAAGGCAGATACACTGAGGAAAATTGAGTACAAGGATGTGTTAAAATTATGGGATATATGAACAATCGAAGCCTATTGTTTGCATATTTAAAATGAGAAAACAAGAAATAGGGATGGAGAACAGAATGATACACACCCCTTCGCTGCTTTTCCTGGGAACAGCTTTCTGATATAAGTGGACCTTTACTATGTCTTCTTAAATAGAATGAATAAGCAGCTTTGTATTTTATTATTATTGCTACTGTCAGTACTATTGGTTTGCTGCTACTACTACTACTGTTTACAGTTCCTTGCTTTATTTTTATCTTGATTGTAAATTTATGCACACCTGTATATACACTTGGTGCTAAGGGCAGTATAGTTATTGAGTAATTTAGAAAGGTAACCAATCTATTAAACTTTGTCAGGCTTGAAAAAATCAGAAAAATAAGAAACAAGAAAAGCATAGAGAATATAGCTGTCTAATAATAATAACAATAGAGTCATCCATTTATTTCCTAAAACAGCTGAGGTAGGATTAGCAATATGGTAAGCAAAATAAGATTAGCAATATGGTCCCCCAATAAGTCCCATGATCCCTTGCTCTTGGCCATGGTGGCTAAGGCTTGCAGGAATTAATCTTCAAAACAGCTGGAAGCCACCCAGATGCCGGGTCCTTCTCTAAAGAATATTGCTTATTTATTTTTTCTTTGATGTTATCAATGTCTGAGCAATCCATTTGGTGAGAGAAGCAAAACATAGAAATATTTTCTGAAGTATAAGCTTTGTAAGCATCGATCAGATGTGGGATCATCAGGAAGTGGTTCTAATTTAAACAAAATTCTCCATATATGTAAAGTGTTAACCTGTGAGTAAGTATCTCTTGAAATGGAGCATGGCTGGCTGATAACAGGGATACAGTCTGTTTCAATGCAGTTTATGAAGTCAAAGACATAATCAAGAGAGGTTGGGTTTTTAAAAATGCATAAGAATGTATTCGTTAGAGAGTCGATGGTTATATCTGGCTCTCAAGCATTCAAAGACAAATGGCCATATGATAAAATGTGAAATTTCTCCCCTTCTCTCAACTAGTTCAGAAGTCTTTGAATTTTCTGTGTGCGGGAAATCAAAGGCCAGAACAAACACTGTTTTGATATGGCTTTGAAGATGTTAACAGCTTCTATTAGAGAAAAGTGAGGCTGGGAGGCTGCAAGGAAGCCATAATTGACATGAGCCACAACCCAAGGATAGTTTACCTTTTAAACGAGTAAGCAGTCAGAACTGCCAGGAGGGTATTTCTTGCAGTGATGAAATAAAGCACTCTTGAGAATACGACACCCATTCTTTGAATTAATGACATCCATCCAGCAAAAAGAAGCATGTTTCAGCATTTCAAAATCCTTATCGAAGAAAGGAGGAGGGTTGCCCAGCTTTCCTTCTTGGAGAGCCATTTTGAGTAGGTTTTCTTTAGGTACTAGCTCCCGGAACTGGTATTACATCTGTAGCAATGGAGGTGCAATAACAATGCAATAAGAATACCCAAGGAATGCCTGGTCTTCTTTATTCATGAATTAAAGTTGAACACATAAAAATAAAACTTAGCATATGACATCCAAACACTAATAAAGTTGAGGTTACTTGTTTTCTTCTTCCCCCCCCCCCTCCACTTTGAATGAACCTCAGTTGTGTTATATTATGTGGAATTTTATTTTATATAGCTTTCTTAACACAGTTAACCACACCAGCAGATTTGAAGACCTCAGTGGTATTTTTCCTGATCTTCTACTTACATTATTATAGTTTTGAGTAACTATTACTCAGAAGATTGAGCCACTGATTGTCACTTTCTTATTTCACAAGTCACCTGATTTTGGTGACTCATTTATTATTAAATACATCCCTGTTCAACTTCTTGGCAATGTCCACTGGTTGGTAGATACATTTTCCCACACTGTGGTCAAAGTTTCCAGCAAGATGTGGTTTGAAGGAACTTATGAGGAAATTATTTGATGTATGAAAATGGAACTAATTGGAACAGCTATGCTTATATTTGTTTTTTTTTTTCATTAAATGTTTGAATATATAAATAGAAAAGATACTTATAGAAGTAACCAATTATATTAAAATGTTGGACTGTATTACTTAAGAAAATGTAAGTTATAAAATAAGTGGGCTCACTATTCCAGTAAGAATTGAACAATTGTAACATCATAAAATTAATTATTTTGATGATGGATTGGGTTTTAATATAGAATAGAAGGGAAATTGGAATTTGGTTAAAATTAGAAATGAAAATGAAGGGTAAAATTGGTAAAAAAAATAGATGAAAATAAACACTATGGCAAAAAGGAAGTATAGAAATGGCAATCTTAGTTGTAAAAATTAAAAAATTGTTTAAATTTGTTAACTGGCCAAATACTCTGATCAGCAAAGATATACTGTATGTTTGTGTGTGTGTATGTGTAAAAAATAAAGAAAAACTTTTTACAAAAAAAAAAAAAGTTTCCAGCAGGTAAAACTGATATCTCACATTAACAGGGTTATTTAGGACTATCTTCAAGAATGGCACCATTTTGGATCTGTCTTCCTGCCTTTTAGGATATCTACAAATGGTGCCATTGATCCGGCATTTTGGTGCCATTTGGTACTACACAACATAGTACCTTCATTGACCATTACAAAATCACCCTAAGCATTTTGGTCAAGGTTAATGAAGACTAACATGTCCTTAGTAGTATATTAATTTGAGAAACAAGTTTGCCTTCCATTCACCATCCTGTTGAAGAATCTGCACCTCCTGAACCTCGTTCTTTGCAAGTGGACAGCAGTAGTGTTAAATATAACAAGGAACAGGTTATTTTACAGATTATTTTACTCTTACCATATTTTTAAAAAAAGACTTCAGGCAACAAATATCTTTCTAGCAAATAGATATATACTGGATTCCATGAAATGTACTGGATCCCAAGCCACAGTTGATTTTCTACCTTCATAACTTCATAGGACATTTACTAGAAAGTGAATTTGTAATTATGAATTGGGCAGGAGCTTTGTATTATAAATCTCTTGTCTCTCTCTCTGTGTGTGTGTGTGTGTGTGTGTGTGTGTGTGAGAGAGAGAGAGAGAGAGAGAGAGAGAGAGAGAGAGAGAGAGAGAGAGAGAGAGAGAGAGAGAGAGAGAAGGAGAGATCTTTTGGTAATACTTTTTGGAAGTGCTTTGCTCTTTTCTGCTTCTTAAGGCCGAGTGAGAGTGACTGGCTTAGGCTTCATGCCTAAGGCAGGATTAGAACTCAAGGTCTCCTGGGTTCTTGATTCATGTTTGAACCACTACATCAAATTGGCTCACCTTGTGATTTAATTGTGATTTAACAGGTGATTTAATCTCCATTTCTTGTTTGTTGTTTATCTTATTGAGGTGAAAGACTAGACCAGACAAATACACCACACCCCTCATTACATATTACAAAACAAAGTTTTGTTCTTGTACATGAATGTGTACAGATAGAAGACATCAGAGTTAAAAAGGCATAAAAAGCAACATTTTTATACACATGCCAAAATAATGTGTATAATGTTCATTAGGCTCCTATAGTCTTTGTGGAAACCTCTGTAATGTAATTCTAATTGGCGTATGGATAATTAGGGTGTAGCCAGGTATTTACCAACATTATTTTGTGTTTTGTTTTTGAAGCAGTAAGTGGCAAACAATCTTATTTCTTCTAACTTATTTTTGACTTTCTTTCCACCTAAGCCATTCCCCGTAGATCAGTTAGAACAACCTGATGCTCCTTCCACTAAGCCCCATATTATTTATTTACAAGTGAAAATATTCAGTGGCTTTATTAACTGGATCACCAGCTTTCATACCACCGATATTTTTTTCTTCTAAACTAGAATTCATTTGTATTATAACTTCACAGACATTCCACCCCAACAAATCAAGTCAGAACTTTGGTTGCTAACGTCTATGAAGGAAGTGTTTTGGGAGCGGCTTCCAAGTCCATTTAACAGATTTGTGTCTGTGGGTCCCTGCATGCTTGCATTTATGAGTTTACTGGACCTATAGAAAAGGCTTCACAAGGGCTTTCATAAATCCAAAATTTGGACTGGCTTTTGGTATAATTGCATTTAGGATTGATGTGCAGAGGACGCATCGCAAACGGGGGTTCTCAGAAGATCACAGCATGTGTCTATGGAGATTCTCAGTCATCCAGATCATCAAAGGTGCTTTTTCAAGAGGCAACTGGACTTTCTGGCTTTTCTTTGAAGACATTTCACTGCTCATCCAAGAAGCTTCTTCAGCTCTGAAGAAGCTTCACAGCATGTGCGAACCCAAACTATAAAGCAGGATGCAACTTAATGGTGTAATATGGACCTTATATGTAGAAAGGCTATTAAAGACAGTAGGTAATGAAGGTCTTCTTTTGCCCCAACATGCAGCACATAGAATATTCTGAGGCCCAGAATCAGTCTTGTGAAATAAAAGTAATTCAAGAAACTTTTCTTTGCATGCATCATCTTCCTCATTTCTTTATTTTTAGTAAAGCAAGCCTCAAAGTGATAACAATATCCGGGAAAATAGATAGCTTAACTAGTCATGTACAGGTAGTCCTCAACTTACAACCACAATTGAGCCCGAAATATCTTTTGCTAAGTGAGACCATTGTTAAGTGAAATTCACCCCATTTCACGACCTTTTTTGCCACAGCTGTTAAGTGAATCGCTGCAGTTGTTAAGTTGATAACATGGTTGTTAAGTGAATCTGGCTTCCCCATTGACTTTGCTTGTCAGAAGGACACAAAAGATGATCATGTGACTCCAGGACATGGCAACAGTCATAAATATATGCCAGTTGTCAAGCATTCACATTTTGATCATGTGATCATGGGGATGCCACAACACAGTCATAAGTGTGAGAAATGATCATAAGTCACTTTTTCCCGTGTCATCGTAACTTCAAAAGGTCATTAAATGAACTGATGTAAGTCGAGGACTGCCTGTATTGTGTCCTAGAAAAGAATAGTGTATTCTAACCACTTATAGGACTACTTATATGTGTGTATCTATGTGCCTATGTGTATGTGAATGTGTATGTGACAGTTGCTGCTCATAGATACTGTATTGCAGGGGTGGGTTCTACTTACCTTTACTACCAGTTCGCAACGGGGCAGAAGCGTCTGATGACGTCGGTGTCGGTGGGCGGAGCTTCCCTCCGGTTTTACTACCGGTTCTATAGAACCAGTCCGAACCGGGGGCAACCCACCACTGCTGTATTGCATATTCCTTAAATTCTGGGCCAGCTGGACAAAAAGTATGATATAAGGCCACTTCATTCATGGCATTATAAAACTATTTTTAACCATTTGTATATTGCCCAGATTTGCTGGTATGTGGACAGCATATATATATTTAATAAATAATATAATATCATAAGGTAAACAGGTAGGAAACCTACACACATTCTTGCATGTGTATCTTTGGTATTTTGATACTGAAAATATTTGAGCTGTCCTTTAATAATTTTGGAGAGAAATGCCCTTGGCATGCAAGCTCTCAGTGTCTCTTTTCTGTTTAAAGAGAAGAGCAAAAGAGATGAATTCATTATATTCCCTTGCAGTTGCAGCAAATTAACATTCAGAAGTTTCCTTCCCACAGATAAAGCTGTAATTCTGAGTACCATTTGCTTTGGTTTCCCACTGACTAGAGCTCCAATAATGGATATACAGCATCCAGGAGTCCTGTCATGAAGCGAGATAGCCAATACATGGAGAGAGAGAGAAAAAAAAGATACTTTAGAAGTCCTTTTATTTTACTGGGAGTAAATAATCTGAGGTTTGCTTAAATGGCATTCAGAAACTCTTGCCCTGTGAGTTAAAATGAATGATTACAGGGAAACATGCCTTGCTTACAATTTGATCTTAATTCATTTTGGAAAACAATCAATGGCTTAGAATACTGTTTGAAGTCAAAATATAGGTTAACATTCCTCAGTATTATCTAAGATTTGTAGGGTCAAAACACTAGGCCCATGTTTTCTTTGCTATGTGTGGGTTAGTGTGACCAACAGCAAGATGCTGTGCAACCAATGAAATAGTTAGGTTCTTATAACAGCATCATATATATTCCATGGATGATAGCAACTCCAACCAGCAACATCCACACATGTCCTATCTGCTTGCATAGTTGACGTCAAACACTAAGATTGTTTGTCCTGATGATTGAGCTTCTTTTGCTTATACAGGCAATCCCTTCTAAGTCCCACTGTAAGTTGACTTAACAGCAAGTCTTCACTGAAACTGTAAAATTATTGCAACGTGCTTTACATGGAGCTACCCTTGAAAAGTGTTCGGAGACTATAGTTGGTCCAGAATGCAGCCGCGCGACCTATTGTGGGTGCACCTAGATACACCCACATTACACCAATTCTCCGCGAGCTGCACTGGCTCCCTATCGGTCTCCGGACACAATTCAAGGTGTTGGTTATTACCTTTAAAGCCCTACATGGCTTAGGGCAAGGCTATCTTTGAGACCGCCTTCCATCGCATAGCTCCCAACGACCGGTAAGATCCCACAGAGTTGGTCTCCTCTGGGTCCCATCAGCTAAACAATGTCGGCTGGTGGGCCCGCGGGGGAGGGCCTTCTCTGTGGCTGCCCTGGCTCTCTGGAACCAATTACCTCCTCAGGTCCAGACCGCCCCCACCCTATTGGCCTTCCGGAAAGTGGTGAAGTCCTGGCCTGGGGCCATTGATCTCGCTGTTGCAATCTTGCGAGACTTGGCCATGAATGGAGTGTATGGGTTTTTAATGTTTTTTAAAACAACTTTTATGGTATATTGTTTGCATTATTTTTTGTTGTAAGCCTCCCAGAGTCCCCAGGGAGTTGGGCAGCATAGAAATGCGACAAATAAATAAATAAATAAAATATATTATATAAATAGAATTGCTGCTCATGTCAAGTTTATTAAATGATGCTGTTCTGCAAAATATCCTTCCCATCAAAGATAATATTTGCTACCCAAAGGAGAGGATTTTCTGTAGTGGCCCTACCTCCCCAATGAAAGGATTATGCCTACACTGAGCCGACAAATCTTGTAGGTGTTCATCTTTTCGGGCCCATAATTCTAAATTCAGCCACAAAGCTCTCTGGATGATCTTGGACTCTCTCTTAAAATTATAAATTATATAAACAAATGTATTTGGGGCAGGGGCGGGGAGGGAATGGATAACAAGCAGCCTTCAGGGGTAGGTTCTACTTACCTTTACTACCAGTTCGCATCGTGCCCGTGCACATACACTCACTTAACTCGTGCATGCACACTCTTCTGCGCATGCGCAAAAGCTTCTGCACATGCGCAGAACACTTATGATGACATGCGGGTCAGTGGGCAGAGCCTCCCGCCGGTTTTACTACCGGTTCTATAGAACTGGTCTGAACCGGGGGCAACCCACCACTGCCAGCCTTGTTATATCTTGTGGAGGCTGTTGATAAAATTGTCTTGGTTGTGAAATCTAGAATTTTTGGTTACTATCTTTTAATAAGGAGAACAATCCAGGAGAAAGCGTGATCTGAACGAAACATGGCCACTCGGTGCACATATCTTTGATCTCTCTCTCTCTCTCTCTCTCTCTCTCTCTCTCTCTCTCTCTCTCTCTCTCTCTCTCTCTCTCTCTCTCTCTCTCTGTGTGTGTGTGTGTGTGTGTGTGTGTGTACACAATGCTATCAGTGATGATTTGATGAAAAGAATAGGAGAGAAGACCCTGCATGAGAATGAATGTAACAGCAAGGGAAGCTCATTGTGAAATGGATTATGATCCATCTACCCCACGCATTTCAATAATCAAAGTGTAATAAAGAGTTGTGCAGGCTTTAGGAACATCTCACCTCCTCCCTCATTAATCTTACACTCCAATTAGTTTGCCAGACATTCTACAGCTTGTTTAAGAATTTTTCTTCCTTTCTGATGTAATTCCATGTGTGAGATCCAGCCTCTCCCATTCTCAGTGCCTGCTTTTGCCCCTCACTGTCTGATCACTCTCAAGCCTGCTATGCTGCCATGGGAACGTGCAGGAGACCGTAGGCTTCCATTACATTTATTCCCTTTCATCCTTTCTGAAAGAGACATACATTTGTTCTAGGGAGGTTGGCATGAAAATGTGGTCCAATTTACAAATTTTGCTCTGATATTAAGGCATGAGCCAAGGAATACTAGCCATGATGGTTGAATGCCAGAAAGAAAATATACACATTCTGAACTTCCACATCCATATATATAATATGCACAACTTTATGTTCCTATACTTTGTAGGAATAGCAAAGCATTTGGAAGAATCTCAGCTACGCAGATAAGTCAACAGAACAGATTTAAACTGAAATTCTTTATACTGCAGTGACTCCAAGCATGTTTTCCTGTGGTATGGAGTTAACCAAGACCATGCAAAATTTGATTGGCAAGTAATGATAATAATTAAGGTAAAACTATTGGCACTTCAATTGCATGTTTAGTTTATGAGGCTAAATTAGATTAGTCTCCTATACCAATCAGCATTATATACAGAAAAGCAGTAAAATTATTGGATTTGTTTCAGAGCTGATTGAAAAACAAAGTGTGATCTGTTTATCTGGAAATGGGTTTTTTAGACTTTTGCCAAATGGGTCCATTAGAGACAGAAGTCCTGGTGTAGCTAAGATGTACAGGTAGTCTTCATTTAACAACCTGGTTCCAGCGTTCTAACAGATGCATACACACCTGCATCCAGTTTTGGTTGCCACGATGTAAAAAAGATGGGGAGACTCTAGAAAGAGTGCAGAGAAGAGCAACAAAGATGATTAGGGGACTAGAGGCTAAAACATATGAAGAATGGCTGCAGGAACTGGGTATGTCTAGTTTAATGAAAAGAAGGACTAGGGGAGACATGATAGCAGTATTCCCATATCTCAGGCATTACCACAAAGAAGAGGGAGTCAAGCTAGAGGGCAAGGCAAGAAGCAATGGGTGGAAACTAATCAAGGAGAGAAGCAACTTAGAACTAAGGAGAAATTTCCTGACAGTTAGAACAATTAATCAGTGGAATAACTTGCCTCCATAAGGTGTAAATGCTCCAACACTGGAAGTTTTTAAGAAGAGATTAGATAACTGTTTGTCTGAAGTGGTGTAGGGTTTCCTGCCTAAGCAGGGGGTTGGACTAGAAGACCTCCAAGGTCCCTTCCAACTCTGTTATTCTGTTTTTTTTTCTGAAGCAAGAAACACACCCACGGTCACCTGTTTGCATTTCAGGTGCTTGGCAATCACCTCACCTTTACAGTTATTTGCAACATTCCCCAATTCTATGATCACAATTTTCTTTTTCTTTTTCTTTTTGCTAGATTTGGGCCTCTTAGGCTGATTTCTGACCAAAAAATGCCATAAGAATATATGGCTTCGCTTAACAAGCTGATTGCTTAGAGATGACTGCACCCCATTGTATAACACCAACACAATTATTAAATTTGCGGATGACACAACAGTGGTGGGGCTCATTAATAAGAACAACAAGTCTGCTTACAGGAAGGAAGTACAAGGGCTGACATTGTGGTGTAATGAAAATAATCTCACACCTAACACCACAAAAACTAAAGAACTTATAATTGACTTCAGGAGGAAGAGAGATGTACATTTATTATTGTACATAAATGGTGAGGAGGTGGGGAGGGTGGGTAGTTTTAAATTTCTGGGCATTTATATCTCGGAGAACCTCTCATGGACTATGAATGCTAACATGCTTGTGAAGAAGGCACAGAAGAGGCTGTACTTCCTAAGAATGCTCAGGAAGATAAATCTGACTCAGCATCTACTTCTGTCCTACTATCGCAGCCCACCATTGAGAGTGTCTTGACATACGGCATTCTTACATGGTATGGGAGCAGCTCTGTAGCGGACAAAAAGGCTCTACAGAGATTCATTAAAACTGCCCAGAATATCATCAGTCTCCAGCTACCAGCCCTGGACGACATCTTCGAATCTCGCTGTTTGAGAAAGTTGCATAACATTCTCAGAGACTCTTCCCATCCTGCTTACAATCTTTTTGGACTGTTGCCTTCTGGCAGAAAATACAGAACAATTAAAACTCGGACCACACGTTTTCTGAATAGTTTTTATCCCAGAGCTATAATTGCACTCAACAATGAACTAAAGGGCCACCATCAGTGAGCTGTTGGACAGCATTACTTGGTCTGTTGTGTGGATGTTTGGGTGGTTTAGGGGTGGGGAATTTGTGGTGGGTAGGAGTGTGTTTGGGGATTGTTATGTGTGTTGGATCTGGTCTTTGGGTGTTAAGTGAATTTGATTGTATGGGTATACTGTGTGTACACGTACAATGACAATAAAATTATTTATTTATTTATTTAGAGATCATTGCAAAAAACAAACAAACAAAAAACCCCAGTCATAAAATCAGTTCCAGTCATGTGGGTGCCTCAACTTACAACTGCCATGATTTACAATTGTTCCATTATAGTTCATAAGCCAAGGCTTATAGTCTTATATACTTATAGTCATAGGTAACAGGCTTCTTATGTCCGTAGACTAAGTAAGGCATAAAGTTGGCCTAAAACATATTTCATGGCCCTACTCTAATAGTGTGTTCTCTACCAACTTCCATGTTTCCTAGAGACTCTCCTTAGAACTTACTGCAGAATCAACTCTGATAAAATGGGGTTAAAGATCTAGACTATGGGCCATCATAAGTCATTCTATTCCCTTTCATTGGAAGTCATTCTTTGGAGGAAGTTCTAGGACGTTTCCTACTTTAGATGTTTTCGTGAGAATAGTGTAAGTAGTCCTGCTTTTCCTTCCAATCACCTAGAATATAGGAGACATAGTTTACTGAATTTCAATAATCTTACTGAGTACCTTCCTGAGTTTAATCTTGGCAGTGCCTTATGCATGCAACCAACAAGCCTTTCCTGGAGTATAAATAACTTGTTCTCAAGTATAGGCTCAATCCCACAGGTACTCTCTCTCTCTCTCTCTTTTTTCTATGAAAGAAATCTATAATTGTTCTGTCCTTCTATCATTGATTTACCATGGTACTGTCACATTATGCTCCTGGAGTGCATAGGCTTCTTGGATACTAAAAGTGTGTAGTATTTTACGAAAAGCATCACCATACCTATGGATATCAATAAAAGAGATTATCTGTAGCCCAGGGTTGAACTGTGGAGTCCTTGGTGCTCTCTGAGCTTGGTTATTTGTGCACAAATGTTTCATTATCTACTCAAGCAATGAAATGTCTGCCAGCAAACAATGAAGGTCAGAGAGCACCAAGGATTCTGGTTATGTCTAAAGGGAGCACTGATGGATATGTCTCAACTGCTCAAACTGTATGAGCATTGAGTTTACTTGCTCCCACTCAGTAATTATGTATGTGAGATGCATTAAAGGTATAGGAGACACTTGAGAATTACACTGCCAGTGACTGCCACACCCATTTATGGAAAGTTGCCCTTCCTTCTGTTATTGTCAGGGTGCCAGAAGTACAACATGTTACCCTCTACCACCCTTTGTATGGCCCTTGCCTTCTTCAGTTGCATGAGATCAACAATGAAGCTTCCTTTTTATATTTGGGGGAATAAATTAAGCCCTGTGGATGCCTAGTACCACATGGCATTTAATTTGAAGATGATACTAAACTGGCAGGAATAGCTAACACCCTAGAAGACAGGCTCAAGATCCAGATGGATTTTGACAGACTTGAACACTGGGCCCTATCTAACAAAATGAAATTCAATGTAGAGAATGTAAAGTCTTACACATAGGCAAGAAAAACCAAAAGTACACATATAGATTGGGTGAAACCAGGCTTAATAGCAGTAACTGTGAGAGGGATCTTGGAGTCTTATTGGACAACCAACTAAATATGAGTCAGCAGTGTGTGCAGTGGCAGCTAAAAAAGCCAACACAATCCTAAATTGCATTAACAGAGGGATACAATCAAGATCAAATGAGGTACTAATACCACTCTATAAAGCCTTAGTAAGACCACATCTAGAGTACAGCATCCAGTTTTGGTCACCACATAATAAAAAAGATGTTGAGACTCTAGAAAAAGTGCAGAGAAGACCAACCAGGATGATCAGGGGACTGGAGACTAAAACATATGAAGAACGGTTACAGGAACTGGGCATGGCTAGTTTAGTGAAGAGAAGGAGCAGGGGAGACATGATAGCAGTGTTCCAATATTTCAGGGGCTGCCACAGAGAGGAGAGGGTCAAGCTCTTTTCCAAAGCACCTGAAGGCCAGACAAGGAATAATGGATGGAAACTGACCAAGGAGAGATTCAACCTAGAAATAAGGAGAAATTTTCTGACAGTGAGAACAAACAACCAATGGAACAGCTTGCCTTTGAAAGTTGTGGGAGCTTCATCACTGGAGGCTTTCAATAAGAGATTAGACTGCCGTTTGTCGGAAATGATGTAGGGTCTCCTGCTTGGGAGGGGGTGGGACTAGATGACCTAGAAGGTCCCTTCCAACTCTGTTAATCTCATCTCACCTCATCCTTGCAAGTCCTGATTCCTCCTCCAAAACCAGCCCTTAAACTCATCACTTCAAAACCCAACACTCTCCTCAAGTTGACTGGAGTTGTATATCCTTCATATGCATACATATAGAGGCACACAGTGTGTAAGATGTCCAGGTAGACCACGACTGTGTAACAAACATGAAATGATTGGAAGCTATTTGCATGCACTCCTCATCTATGTCTTCAGTATCCATTCAGGACTTTTGTCTCTCTCTGTCTCTTCCACTTAGTCTCCAGACTCAAGTGCTTCTTATATGCCTTGCACTTACAGAGTCAGCAACAGGAAAGAAGAATTTGTTAACGCTCTGCCATCATCATGCTTTCATGTTAAATCAGGATGAGATGAAAGTTAAATAGCATGCTCTGTTATGCTTATGATGTACTGAGTCCTAACTCCTTAGAGGGGGATGCAGTGAGATTTATCAAAGATATAGGAATAGAAAGAGAAGTTTATGTTTGTTACTATTTCCTTTCTGTCATTTTACATGTGCTAAATCTGTCAGATCCAGTGATGCAACATCACCCCTTCTAACCTCTCTTGGCACTGTTGTGACAAAAATATTATTCCAACTATTATTGGCAACGTGCGTTTTGTTTAATCCTGGAGACTTGTATTTTTTTTTCCTCCTAGAAAAAGAAGAGCTTATATATTTTTAAAGATGAATACTTGAATCCTGAAAATGAATACTTGAAGTTCATTTTTGTTGAAATGATGTTTAATATATCTTGAACTGGAAAAGAACTGTCAGGAAGACAAAGCACCAAAACTAACCAAGGAGAGAAGCAACCTAGAACTAAGTAGAAATTTCCTGATGGTGAGAGCAATTAACCAATAGAATAGCTTGCCTTCAGAAGTTGTGGGTGCTTCATCACTGGAAGGTTTTCAAGAAGAGCAAGACTGGGCAACCATTTGTCTGAAATGATATAGGGTCTCCTGCTCGAGCAAGGGGTTGGACTAGAAAACCTTTGAGGTCCCATCCAATTCTATTATTCTATGTTTTAGGTTCTAAAGAGAGAATGAGCTCCCCTTTACCTGTGTCTTCTACCTTCTTTCCATTTAACTGCTCACTTTTGGCGAGACAGATTTCTGATTTAAATTCTGATTCTCTAGAAATCTATAGAAAAGAGGAGAAGGAAGAGAGAAAGTGAGGAAGTTACACTACAGCAAATACCCAAATTTGGTCTTAGTTGGATCCACGGCAGAATTATTTTTTATTCATAGTAATTCTTTCCTCACGTCCCCCAAATCTATTCCATATTTTTAGGATGCATGGAGAGCTACAATGGTAAAGAAAAAGCTCATTGTGTGAGAAAGCTGACTGTTTTTCAACAACAGGACTTCAAACTGTACCATTAGTTATGTCTATTTGATGACAAGAATTGCCATAAAATACCATGTGCCATAAGATACCATGATAATCTTCTCTCATTTTCTTAACAAATAAATATTTGCGTATTTGAAGGGCTGCCACAAAGAAGAGGTGGTCAAATTATTCTCCAAGTTGTTCCGCTAATCAATTGTTTTTGTTTTGTTTTTTTAAATTTGATTTATATGCCGCCCTTCTCCGGAGACTCAGGGCGGCTTACAATGCGTTAAGCAATTGTTCTGTCAGGAAATTTCTCCTTAGTTCTAGGTTGTTTCTCTCCTTGATTAGTTTCCATCCATTGCTTCTTGTCTTGCCTTCTGATGCTTTGGAGAATAGCTTGACCCCATCTTCTCTGTGATAGCCCATCAAATATTGGAACTGCTATCATGTCAAATACAACGTTTGTATGCTGTCTATTCTTACAACTGCATACAGCTCAGGGGTGGGTTCTACTTACCTTTACTACTGGTTCGCAATGGGATCGCACTTGCTTCTGTGCATGTGCAGATCGCTAATGATGACATCTGGGGCAGTGGGCAGGACCTCCCACCGATTTTACTACCTTCTAGCGAACCGGTCCGAACCGGGGGCAACCCATCACTGATACAGCTTATAACAGAAATAACATCGATAAAATGTTCATAAAACTACACCATTTAAGCTAGTAATTACTATTAATAAAGCTTTTAAAGCTTCTTTGTGGCAGCACCAGGGGTAGGTTCTACTTACCTTTACTACCGGTTCGCATCGGGAGCGTGTGCGAGCATATGCAGATCACCTATGATGACGTCCAGGTCGGTGGGCGGAGCCTCCCGCCAGTTTTACTATTGGTTCTTGCGAACCGGTCCAAACCGGGGGCAACCCACCACTGGGCAGCACCTTAGATATTAGAACGCTGCGATTTTGTCACCCCAGTCCTT
Source organism: Pituophis catenifer annectens (assembly GCF_029215685.1). Taxonomy (NCBI): domain Eukaryota; kingdom Metazoa; phylum Chordata; class Lepidosauria; order Squamata; family Colubridae; genus Pituophis; species Pituophis catenifer. Next base: position 206,248,239 of record NW_027256881.1, read on the forward strand.
CTTTTCATTCAACAAGATATACCCAATTCCTGCAACCATTCTTCATTTGTTTTAGTCTCCAGTCCCCTAATCACCTTGTTGCTCTTCTTTGCAACTCTTTCTAGAGTCTGAACATCTTTTTTATATCGCGGCAACCAAAACTGGATGCAGTGTTCCAAGTATGGTCTTACCAACGGATTACAAAGTGGTACTAATACTTCATGTGATCTTGATTTTATCCCTCTGTTAGTGCAGCCTACTTAGCATTTTTGGCAGCTGCAGTTCAATTTCAATAGGTGTGACTATGTTTGTAGTTTTGCAGTATTAAACAGCATATGGAGAGATATTATGAAAGCACTTTAGCATCACTTCTCTGAGATTTAGTTGATCTGTCATGGTGATTTTTTTTATCAGCTTGGACTGTGACAAGCCTGGCACACAGACACAGACATGCAAAGATCCGTAATTTAAAACATTGGGATTCAGAAAATGACACACATAGAGTTGCCTTGGCTTTAATGATGCAAACTTTGTAATGGGCAGCATTTAATAGGACCCGTCTGATGAGTATCCAAGACACATTGCAGCTGGATACATTGGGAGCATTGCAAGTGATTAATTTGTGCTATAGACATGAAAAGTCATCAATAAGTAATGCATAACCTCATTCCCCCCTCCACTCATCACCATCTTAATTCTACACTCCTCCTTAAATGTGCTGTTTCTATGAATCTTAACCTAACTCCTAAGCACTACAAATCAAAAGCATTATCAGGTGAATTGTCATGTTATTTCTCAGCCAATAAGGAAAGATTGTTATCTTCAGTTTATGGCCTTCTTGAAGTCTAATTTTGAAATGAGAGCTTGATCAACGGAGTCCAGGAATAGAACATACAAAGGACAGCAAAGAAATCTCGGATAAAATAATAAATAAAAGTTATAGTTTCAAATTATGCTGTGAAAAATTCGACACAGATACAATATGCTTGTAGAATTAAAACTGAGCATTAAGACATGGTATTGCTTTGGCTCCTTGTTAAAGTTCTACATACAACGTTAATCTATTTAAAAGTGTATATTATAAAGATGCCTGGACACATAAGGAAATGTACACATATTGGGTTTTTATATTTAATACAGTTTATTATACTGTGAGGCAGATTTTTTAAAATTTAAATAACAGATTCTGAGTCAGTATGTTTTCAACATTTTCAGCTTTTAAATTCAAAACCAGCTATGAAAAACAAATGGCACTGGCTTAAAACATAGATATTCCTCATTGCCTTGCAGTTTTAAAAAATCAACCTGTTTATTATAATAATATTGAAGAATCATTGTTGACAGTATTTCAGTAGGTTTTAGAAACTGTTAAAACATTCTTAACTAATTAAAGAACATGCTATCACTCTTCTATATAAAAAGGAAAACAGTGAGAGAATAAAACTGAGAAAGTATGAATGCTGTCATCATGATTGACAGTATCAATTCTATAACTACAGGCCCTATTTGTGTTATGTTAGTGGAAATAAAAAAATAAACTGACTTCAACTATGTGCCCCACTCATTATTTAAAAAGAAACATTTTAGTGGTTCACTCCTCCCTTTGCAAGAATGAGCTTTTGGGTACCTCTGTCCTTTTACATATGGCTGTTTAACGTTCTAAAACTATGTAGCACAGTTTTACACTTTACCTGTGCCTCTAAATCTTTACCAAGTTGTAATGATCTTTACCCAGTTATGTTATCTAAGACTTGATTTTTAAAAACTGCATTAAAATTATATTACTTTTCAGGAATATTTAAATATTAGAATAATATCTGGTAAAGGCCTGATCATATTTACAGCACCTCTGACCTCTTTCAAATTACACCCACAAATATTTACTAGAGACATTTAAGTCTGCTCTCTCGTTAACCATCTATTATCTGCACACATATGGACACACACTATTTAGCATATTACCAGAATCTCAATCTGAATGTGAATTGCCTACATGTGACATAGATTTAAGATTGCACTGAATGAAGCTGAATTTGTAAACTATGTTTATTTGAAAGACAAAATATTTCTTATAGGACAAAAACTTGTACATGGGAAGTTTATTCACAGGAATGTACCACTCTCTTAATTTTATGACTCTCCTGTCCTGTCCTGCCCCCACCCCCCCGTTTTGACCTTTGAAAATACGAGTGTAAAACATGTGCTGAGTAATCCGCTAGAAGCTTCATATGGTGAAATCTAAGAAAATCAAAGAGAACATTCCAAGTTGCAAAACAGGAAAAATAAATAAATAAATAGGAACTAAGTAAATAAATAAATAAAAACCAAACAAAGAAAAGCAGCAAATCTTGCCAGAAGATGTGTACTGTCACTGCATTACTCATTGTGTGCCAAAATAGCTGCCTTTGAAATCACACTAAAAGCAAAATATTGTACAGTGATATTTGTAATTATTGACAGCATCTCTCTGTCTACATATGCAATATGTACACGCACGCACACACATGCACACATTTGTGTTATATACAATGTATATGTATCTGAGAGGAATAACAACAAAACTAAATTGGTGTCCCTGAACAAAAAATAAAAGAAGAAAATACGATGTGTGTTTGGTCCTGCGTGGCTCAGCTGAATGTTCCTGCAAAACAAATACCTGTGTTTCAAATTTCTGTAAGAAGTGGGGAGGTTTTTAGGATGAGAGAATAAAATAACAGCACTAGGTTTAACTGGTGTAAGGAAAGGAATGATTCAACTGAACACATCCCCTGTTTAATCTATGTAACTACTTTTAAGTGCAAAACTGCATTCACGTCCAATTCTAAATATTCCTTTTTGTCACTGCAATAAATAGATACCTTCCAAAAGTAATTATTTTGTCTTGTGAAGTATTAATAGAAAGTAAACTGGGTTTTTTTTTTAACGCTTTACTAAATCTGAGGCAGGGTAAACATTGCTAAAACGAAAAATCATATTAGTTGTTGCTCTAGCTTCTTTTGTGAAATATGTTTGGCTGCGAGACAGCCCCAGTACATGGCAAGAAAAGAATTTGCTGTTTGGAGGGGGGTATTCCCCCCCTTTCATTCTTTCCTTCTTTTCTTTCTTTAAATTATTTTTTCTCTTTTTCAGGCTGATGATCCCCAGGATCTTGCAAGGGATGTCTTAAAGGGGCTGGGGTGGGTGGGGTGGACTGTTCTGGCTGTAAATGTGCACAATATTCCACATTATATACATGTCATTTTTGAGTACTGTTGGAACGATGCAGTGTCAAATCTGTATGACAGATTGAGGTGAAATCTGGGAAGAGAGAGCCTGTGAAGAAAGAAGTCAGCCACCCTATAGAATTTATCCTGCAGGCTATAAGTAACCAGTTTCATCACATAAAAAGAGGAGTGGAACAGGGATAATTGTCTGCTAATTTAACTATCTCATTTGGCTGCACTATTATGCACATTAGATCTCAGAGTAACAATGCCATCTAGTGATTTTAATTTAAAAGAGTGGGTGGGAGAGGCAATCGAGAGAGAATTATTGTTTTCAATTCTATCAGCGAGTAGACGGATGCCAAGGTGCTTCACGGCTTATAAAGCTCTTCTTCTTTTAATATTTTGACGATTAACCAAGTGGAACATCTGGAATACAAACTAAATAAATGTGGGGAATTAAAAAAAAAATAAACCACCTAGATAGCTTTTCTAAAAAGAATCCTTTAGGTACTGTATGCCCTCCAAGTGGGTGTAAGAGGAAACACCCACTGAAAATCTCCTTAGCTTTAGAGCTAAGATTATAGCAGAGATGTTGTACATCAGTTGCTCAAGGTACCTTTCAAAAGTGTTGCTGTTCTTCCTGGGGAGTAATTATGATTTACCAAAAAGCACACAGCACAATGCTTTCCAGGAAAACAGCCTTCCTTTCTGGGTTTTTAGTTTCTAACAGGGTGGCTAACCATTCCCTTGCCACAAAAGGAAACCAGTCATTTAATTTGTTGTTGCTTTGGCTTGTACAGCTGTTCTTTGTGTTTGTATTAGACCCAAGAACTCTGCAACAAAGGGCATGGCATTACATTTTTGGTTGGATAGCCACAGTCCTAGACTGTACATCTTTCAATACATTAGGGAATAGAAGAGATACCTTCTGAGTGAATTACTTGAGAGAACAGGAATAAGAAGGTAGAGAATTATGGGTTTTTTGGAAGAACTGTACAACAATTTTAATTCTCCCCTGGTAAGCATATTGTTTGAAAATGGAATGTAGTCATGGCTAGCATGGTCCCATCTTAAAGCTTTATAGAATAAGATATAAAGAAGTCAGTATCTTGTTGTTTAGCTACCTTTGAAAAAAAATAATCATTAATGTTCTTTTCTTACCCAGTGGAACAATCTCAAAAATTTGCAGGCAAAGTATTAGAATCGGAGATCAGTCAGCCACCTCTAAATTGAAAAAAAGCTTGAGATACAGATTTAGGAAAAACAACTGGGAGAAAGAAATGGAAATGTTTTGGAAATCAGGTGCTTCCACACAAGAGATGCAGTGGACGATATTACATTGCTGGCATTTAACTCCAACTAGTCTAGAAATAGCTCATAATTATTCATCCAAATGTTAGAGGGACTGCAGTCAGAAAGCAACATTTTTGATATGTGATGGACTTGTGAAAAAGTGGTGCCTTATTGGAAGACAATATTTAAAAAACAGTAACTTAAGAAGAAGTAGAATATATACCAGGTTAGGGATTATTCCATATTTTTGAGAGAAATAACACTGAACTAAACCAAAAAAAATAGTTTATTAAATTCTTAATCTTGGCTGCCAAATTAAGAACAGAACAGAACAGAACAGAACAGAACAGAACAGAACAGAACAGAACAGAACAGAACAGAACAGAACAGGCTTCTACAAAAAACTAGAAGCTAGGCATATTTAGGAACTGATTTCATAATTAAAAATTACAAATAGTTAAAAAGTGTAAAAATTGTTTATGCTAATCAGACTGAAATCTATTTAGCAGAGATTAAGTAAATAGACTTTAGGGCAGGAGTGTCAAACTCGCCATGTCACGTTGCCGTCACATGACATATCATGACATTTTTTCCTTTCGCGGAGCTGGGTTGGGTGTGGCCTGGGCATGATGCATCCGGCCCACTGACAGGGCTGCCAGACCCCTGCTTTAGAGTCTTTGGATTTTCCTTAAAACATAATGAATCCCTAACTAATACCATGCACAAAATAGAAGCGCAAGAATTGGGACAGATATCAGCCTAGGGTTTTGAAGCTGGACATTCTAGCCCAGGACTGTTTATTTGGCATCAGATCTGAGCTGTCCCAGAAATCCATCCCAGATCTTTTCCCCACCTTTCTTGATTCTATAGCGTTATTCAGAGAATGTTGATTTTTGCTAAATTGCGGAGAGAAAGACCCATAAATTCTGGTTCTGGATGAAATGAACCCCCTTCCTAATAAGTATATCCATGGTGTTGGGGTGTGCTTGCCTGCAAATCTTGTCATCACAGCAGGAAAAGCTGGGCTATGGTACAAGTAGTCCTCGATGTACAACCACAATTGAGCCCAACATTTCTGTTGCTAAGTGAGATAGTTGTTAAATGAGTTTCATTTTACGACCTTTCTTTCCACAGTTGTTCAGTGAATCACTGCAGTTCTTAAGTTAGTAACACGGTTGTTAAGTGAATATGACTTCCTCATCGACTTTGCTTGCCAGAAGGTTGCAAAAGGTGATCACATGACCCCCAGGACACTGCAACCATCATAAATGAATCAGTTGCCAAGCATCTGAATTTTGATTGTGTGTGACCATGGGGACGCTGCAACAGTTGTAAGTGTGAAAAATAGCCATAAATCGCTTTTTTCAGTGCTGTTGTAACTTCGAATGGTCACTAAATGAACAGTTTTAATTTGAGGATTACCTGTACAAATGAAAGGGATGCAGCAATGATTGGGAGTTTGCTTCATTTTGCATTTTGTGGGGGGTTTGAAATCTATTCTGGTTCCTGGTACAGGAAGCTACTTACAGATCTTTCCGTAGGTCTTGATCCATCTCATTTAGAACCTCATCAGTTGTCAACTGTTGACAAGCCATTGGCATTTGTAGCAAAAGAAACTCCTGGGGCATTATTTTACCAAGAGTATAACTTTACTGACAGATCCACATAGGCACAGTAGAAAGCAAAGCCAGTTCTGCATTTGGCGAAAAAAGCTGCATAGTTAAAAAAAAAACCTTTTTCCCCCCTGGGCCACCCACTATCCATTGTCCACCAATCCAGTGCAATATCTTTGTTTTGAGAAACAGTTTGCTAGCCTCAGAAGGCTCTCATCATTCGTCCTTGAGGAGTTGAGATTCTCCCAGGCCACAGATGGTACCCATGAATTCCTCAATTCCCTCCAAGCCACCCATACATTCCACTCATTCCTTTCCCCTCCCTGGTTTTTGTTATCTGGCTGCAAGTGAAAGTGCAAAGCGAATCAGCTTTGACATCAATATTACCTAGCTGGACTACCAAGTGGTCAATTAGAAGTTCTTTCTTCTCTCTTTAGAAAGCCATCTCCCCCATGCACAGCAAATGGATCAATTCAGCCATGATAAGAGTATCCTGGTTTTGACATGAACCTCTACTAATTTCTGACTGCTACACTTGCAAATATAATTTCAAAAAAATGTTTGCTAATAGAATTTACATATTCCAGGATAATATTACATCGTTACAAGAACATATTTGCTACCTATTTGTTCTGTCCCCGTACCACGCAAACACCCCCACAGACGGCCCGGAGTTAATAAGCCACACGACAAAACTCTTTGATGATAAAGCTGGCAGCAACCCAGTGGCTAGCTGCCAATTCAGACTTTACTCACACAAAACAAAGATTAGACTGCAGCATTCCGATAAAACAGGCAGAGTGTCAATAATACAAGGATTAGTCCAAATACAGTCCGATAAAGCAGGCAAAGTCCAGTAACGCAGAGATCATGGAGTATTTCCAGTTTTTGCTCATCAAAAACTGAACCGGCCACCACACCCACATTTATACCCTGTGGGGTGTGGTCCAGTGACTCAGCTAATCTCTGGCACGCCTTCCCCTCTGCTGTGCATGCTTCTCCCTGTGCCTCTGTCGAGGGTCCAGTCAGCACTTATCTTCCTCGTTGCTGTCCACCTGTGGCTGCAGGGACGTGCTTGGCTCTGAGCCTATCATTTGGCCTTCGGTGTCCTCCGGAGGCATTGCCAGAGAGGAGGGTCCTGTAGAGAGAGGCCTTGCCAACTCCTCCCCCTCACTCTCAGAGTCTGCATCTGTCGATAGCCCAGGCTCAGGCAAAGGAGCCACAACACTATTCTAGAATAGTATGCAAAGTGTTTTCCTTATCCCAAAGATACAGATAATCAATTCATTAGATGAAACTAAGTTCTATGTTTGAGCAAGAATAACATAGATTTTTTAGCATTCGAACTGGTTCATTATTGCTTAAAATATTATAATGTTGCATCAGACTTTTCTTCTCAGATTAATTTTCATCACAAATTTCTTCTCAAATTTAGGTTGTTGCAACCTAAATCTTTTTTTTTTAATAAGGGGTTTTATATTGCTGAGAACTAATTTATTTCAAAACTTCCAGCTTTATTCTGTTCAACATTCATTGATCAGTCATTACAAATATAATTACAGTACTATCTTATACAATCTTATGAGGTTTATTAATTTTCTTCAAAGCAAGGTTCAGACTTAATAAAACTTAGGAAACTGCCTTGTACCGAGTCCAGCCGTTGGTCTTTTTCAATGCAATGGCCTATAGGGCTAGAAATAAATTGAATCTGTCATTATCATTCACTGAACTTGTGATTATCTGCATGCAATCTATCACTGAACTATTTACTATTATTTGTGGATTATAAAAATGTCTCCAAACAGGTTTAGTTGTCATCAACATTTGTTATGTTACCAAATCAAAACTTACTGGTTTACCTGAATGTTATGAATTAAGTGGAGTATATCTGACTGTTTACATACACTCTCCTTTTTGTGATTTCAATCTCCTGATATTTTATACAGTTGTTCAATGCAGTGGTGGGTTGCTCCCGGTTTGCACCAGTTCGCAAGAACCAGCAGTAAAAATTTGTAGTCGTTCCGAGAACCGGTAATAACATTGGCTGGCCACGCCCCCGAACCAGTCCCCGGCCTGGTCCCCGCTCGCTTACCCTGCCCACCTCATCAGAGGCTTTTTTTTTTAACTTTTAAAAGCATTTTTTCTACAACCTTAAGAGGTTGCAGAAAAAAATGCTTTAAAAAGCCTCTGCTGATCAGGCAACTCAGCTGGGATCATCAGAGGCTTTTCAAAGCATTGTTTTCTACAACCTCTTCAGCCGAAGAGGTGGTAAAAAAATGCTTTGAAAAGCCTCTGACGATTCCAGCTGAGTTGCCTGATCAGCAGAGGCTTTTTAAAGCATTTTTTTCTGCAACCTCTTAAGGTTGTAGAAAAAATGCTTTTAAAAGTTAAAAAAAAAACGTTGGCCACGCCCACCCAGTCACATTACCCCAACATTACCCACACCCACAAAATAAGCCACAGAACCGGTAGTAAAAAATTTAGAACCCACCCCGGTTCAATGTTTTGTATAAATAATAGCACTGCTCAATATATTTTTTATTTATTTAAAATAGTCCGGATCCACTCTTCAACCAATACCGTTACCCATTTCAAGGTTATTTTTGGACTTTTCACACTAGCCTAATGTCTGGAATTCCTTGGTGATATTCCATTCTAATACTAGGCACTAATACCAGGTGCTACCCCAAAACAACATGTGGACTGAGATAATATCATAATCTTTGAAAACATGGTGGCTTGTGGAGCTGGACAACTTGTGCCAGTTATTCTCCATAGGAGAAGCCATGAAAGAGCTGAGATTCCCATTGCAGAGAAGGAGCTCATGCAGGCAAATATGATCAGTGAAACAACAAGCTTATTAAGATCCGGGTAGACTGATATGGAATGAAACCCCTCTTCAGTTTGTAAAATCCACTGTTCTTTGTATTGTAATTGCATTCTATGCTTAAACTGTTTGCCATGTTTTTACCACAATTTATAATTTTGTTTATATAGTAGACTGTGAGAGCGGTGCAGTAGCCTAGAGGTGAAGATGCTCACCTCACAATCAGGAGGTTGAGAGTTCAATGCTAGGAAGCAACAACTGTTTCTCTGTCATGATGCAAAGAGAAAATATCTGCTGAAAACTCTGGGTAGGTGTCAGGAACGGCATCTGGCCAGTAAATGTTCAGCTCCACTTAATCATCCCAACCCCAAAGCAAGGGATTAAAGGGTCATAAAAAAAAGAAAAAAGTGGTTTGTGAACTGTCAACTATATTTATCCTGTGAAAGACAGGGTAAAATGGTAAAAATAAATAAGGTGATCTAATTCACAGAAGATGCCTTGAACTTCTAGGATTGTGTATATGTGGTCCCTTTCAGGAAAGTCAAAATTCTTCTATAGCAGGAGTAGAAATGAAGTTATCTTCAATCCAGAACTAGAATAGACAATTTTGGGGATTTTAGCATGTTAGAAATGCATAGTACTAAGGAGAGATAAATCTCTCAAATTTTCTTTAGCTCAAGAAAAAGTCCTACCTTCTGCACAGGCATTCTAATGCACGTGTTTATGTATAATTTTTCTAATTTACAAATTTCCCTAGTATAAAATGGTTTTGCATACTCTGTACATTGTCATCAAACATGTGTTTGTTCATATACTTTTCCTGCATTGCACACACGTTTACCAAAGCAAGCAAGCTAGCTAGTTGATGATCACTTGTATTCCATTGAGCATATAGGTTCAAGAGATATGAATGTGAACCAGGGAAATTTCTCTTCTATATCCCTTTGGCCATTAGGGAATCACACATGCATTGCCTGTTTACATGTACAATTTATCACCCAATTTGGGATACAAATATAGAAATCTGCTTATGTTCATATGGAAGCCTGTGGCTAAATTGGACTTTTTTGCGGTGGAGGGTGATTTTTAGAATGAAAATAGATTGAAAATATATTGTGCTATTGCATTCCTCCATTCCTGCATTATTTTATAAAATCAAGAGTGGGGGGGTTAGTGGGATGCAATTCTGTCTTCTGGAAGAGCCAATCAACCAAGGTGTCAGGATTCCAAGTAACACCCCCAACGAAAGAAAACTCTGGGGCTTGAAGTTCCTCAAAGTTCCATTTTATTAGAGATGTCATATTGGCACATCTGGGAAAACCTGAATCTGAAAGCTTCCAGGTTTTCCCCACCCAAATGAAAGTCAAAATCCCTGCCCAGCACCCACATGTCCATCACATGATCCAATCAAAGCACAGTCCCAACTGGAGATGCCTCCCAGTTCCAGCCCTCCAGGTGCAGGGCAAGATGTCCTTGACTCTCTGAGAAAGGAATGTTAATATGACTATATATCACCCATGCTCCATACAATCCCCCCTCCCAATTTCCCACAGTAGTAAATTTGGCAGGCCTGAATACAAAAGATGACTTCCAGGCCTGACACAAGGACTGATCAAATCGCTCTTCTGAGCACCAAACTCCAAAAGGGAGAGATTTGGTCTCCTGCCATCTCACCAGCTTCTTTTTGATATCAGAGAATTTTGGCATCATAATTTTTTTTAGAGAAATCCAGTGGGATCAAGCAATGTGGAAGAGGAATCTCCTGGCATGCCCCGAACCAAAGGAAAATTCCCGATGAGCTTTTGAGCTATAATAAATATATTTTCCACGCTATTGTTGGTATGAAAAAGAAAGTCTTGGAATTGGGGAGGTGGGGTGAAAACAATAGCAAGTAAAGGGGGGAAAATGTTGTGCATTTCTGCCTTCCTAGAATATAAGAAGATTTTGTTACAGCTTTTGGACTACTCAGCCCAAATTTAACTTGGTTTTCAGTTTTAAGTTTTAGTACTGCTTCCATCTTGAGCAAGATGGAAGATTTTATTCATTTGCACTTTATGGATATATTTATTACTTATAAAATCCAGTTTTTCTATACAATATAATGTTAAAATGTTAATGCTATATGTAACATTTTATTCTTAATCAGGAGCAGTCCAGATTTTCTTTAATACTAAATACAAAATATTTAGAAATATTTTGGTAGTACGATCACTGTAAATGCTACAGATGAGATATTTATCATCACAACAGCTAAATCCTACTGTATAAGTATAACTGAAAAGGACAGTTAGATATAATTTGTGTTGTTTGTGTTCATTACTAAACTCACAATTCTTTTCCTACCTTACATGGGCTTGTGTGAAGAAACCCAAAGTCATATTTTTGTTGCATGAGACATGCAACAAAAATTGGCCAAAGTTGGACATCTTGACAATAAATATTTAGTAATACAAATACACCAATCTGACCCTCAAAATTTACTGCGTATGATGGTCTTCCCTTTGCACATAATGGGCTGAATTGTCTCAATGCTTAATTCAACTAAATGAGTTAAAAAATTATTTTGAGTATTTAAGTATTTCTCAAATCATCTGAATGCAACAGAGGCCAAACAGTGAAACATGATGGAATAATAATAAAACTGAAAACAAAGAAATAATGATCCGTTGTTACAAATCAAATTCAAAAGAAGAGGATATCTGAAAAGAATGCATAAGTCCCAGAAAGAACCACATGCAGAATCAAAAACGAAGGCTAATAGATCAACATCATTCTCTAATACAAAATAAAGTATTCATAGAAGCAGAATTGGAAGATCTGTGAAAGCCTACCCCGGACAAAGAAATTGAAACCTTGCCAGAAGTAGCTTGGACTGTAGAGGCAAACTAAGGGGAGCTGGTAGTAGAGGAAGCCAGTGCAGTTATTGAATTATCTTTATTCCTCGGAAAGAACAAAACCCTCTAACTAAAAAAAATTAACAAGAACAGAAAGAAAGAATAACCAAGCATGTAGAATAGCACAAAAAAGTAAGGTTGGCGGCATTGAAGCCTGTTCCAAACAATCCACTGGAACAAGTATTAAAAGGTGCCAAAATTGTAATATCAGATATAAAAACCAGCTCAGTGCAAGAAGCAAACAAATTAGCATACAGCACAGTTGCATTTATAACAGAATACCTTGCATGGAAACTCAAGAAACAAGAAAAAAAAGCCAAACAGTGCACCTCCACAGTGGAAGATCAGTTTGGAAAAGAAGATCAGCTTGCTAAGATCCAATGAAAGAAACAAGTTGAAGAACAAGAAGACTAAAAGAATCAAGAATCAGATTGGAATCAAGATTCAAGAAACTTCACCTACAAACAAGGAAGATCAAGGGAGTACTGGAAATAATAAAGCAGCAAATAACAGTTATAGCCAGGAAAATCAGCAGATATGAAGTTCAAATTGTACACTGTAGGCAAAATCTCCAGTTTCAGTTGAGTGATTGCTACCAATAGCCTGCAGTGAGAGACTACAATGAACCAATCGACACCTGATAAAGAAGAAACAGTGCAGTTCTGAATACATCTATGGGACAACCCAAAGAAATACAACAAGAATTTGGCTTGGATGAAGGAGGTAGATAAGGATTTTTTTAAAAAAGCTGAAATGAAAAACTTGTAATAATAGCAGAAATTGTGGAGAAAAAGACAAGGAAGATCAAGCACCAGATTAAGATGAACTGCATGGTTTTTTTGGTTAAAATATCTGACTAGTCTACACCCACTCCCTACTCACTGCCAAATAGTTTAACAACATATTGCAATGAGGCAAAATTGAAGATTGGTTAACATTTGGTGAAGGGGCAGAACTGGGCAACTACAAGCCAATTATCTGCTTACCAACAACATTCAAATTGCTAACTGATGTTGTAACTGATGCAGTTCAATAGGATCTAGTTGAAAACAAGCTCTTTCCACCTGAGGAGAAGGGAAACTCCCCAAATAGCAGAGGAACAAAAGATCAATTTCTAATTGACAATTGATTTTGGAAAACTACAAAAGAAGGAAGACTAATTTGAATGTGGCCTGGGTAGATTACAAGAAAGCATTCGAATCCCTGTCACAAGGTTGCATATTTAAGTGCCTAGAAATAACAAGAATCAATGGAAACATTAGAAACTGTGTGCAAAGATCAATGACACAATGGAGGATACAGTTGCTGGTCAATTGTGATAGACTGGGAGATATTAATATTAAGAGATGAATCTTTCAAGAAGACTCAATATCACCACTACTGTTTGTCATTGTATTGATTCTTCTGTACACAGTACTGAACAGGTCAGGCCTTGGCTCTCAAACAACAAAAACATCTTCTAGGCTATCCTATCTCCTTTACATGGACAATTTGAAGCTATATAGAAAATCAGTATCTGAAATAGAATTGCTATTGAACATTGTCTCTCTCTATAGATGGCCAAGATATTATAATGGACTTTGAACTGGACAGAGGAGCCACCCACATCAGCAACAGGGGAAAAAATAGAATAGAATATAAGAAAAATAGGGAAACAATGAAGGAATCAAGATATCCTATGGAAATAATGCTCAGAGTCTGGATGCAGACAATCACTACAAATACGTAGGCATCCTTCAAATTGACAACGTCAAGCACACTGAAGCCAAGAAAAAGAGACAGTAAAGAGTGAAGAAGATCTTAAAGTCCAAACTCAATGGAGGAAATACCATCAAGCAATTAACACCTAGACAATCCAGCCATTAGATATACAACTGGAATAGTGGACTGGACACAAGCAGAATTAAAAGCGATGGATAGGAAGACCAGAAAAATAATGATAATAAATCACACCCTTCATCTTCACAGTGATATTGACAGACTCTACTTACCAAGGGAAATAAGTGCCATACACTAAATAAATAAATAAGTGGGTGTGAAATTTATTTATTTATTATTTATTTATTATTGCGATTTATATGCCGCCTTTCTCCCTGGGGATTCAAGGCGGCTTACAAAATGACAAATTCCAATACAAATCACAATGAAATAAAATTAAAATCAGCAACTCTATTAAAAACAATTTAAAATTATGACAGTGTACCCCCAAACAGATCAGTTGAGTTGACGAAAGAGCCATGTCTTCAGCTCATGACAGAAGGAAAGAAGGTCGGGGGCTGTCCTGAGCTCGGTGGGCAATCCATTCCAGAGGGTCGAGGCTCCCACAGAGAATGCCCTCCTCCTGGGGACCGTCAGCCGACATTGTTTGGCTGACGGCACCCTGAGGAGGCCGACTCTGTGAGAGCACAGAGGATGGTGGGAGAGCGGCTGGAGATGGTCCTGCAAGTACCCCAGGCCTAAGCCATGTTGCAAGTACCAAACAGTTGAATAGAAAAAAAGGGGCATTGGAAGAATATCTGAAGGACAGTGAAGAGGATGCACTAAAAGTAGTATACCATGAAGACTTAGTCAATCCCCTAAAGACCAAACTGACCTATAAGGAAAATTAAATAAAGAATAGAAAAGAAATATGGCAAGGCAAAGTATTATATAGCTAGTACATTAAAAAAAAAAAAAACACCAGCAGGCAAAGCAGATAACAAGAAGACCTGCCAATGGCTAAGAGCAGGAAAATTGAAGAACAAGACTAAGGGACTAATTCTGGCTGCACAAGACCAAGCCTTAAGAACAAATGCATACAAAGCCAGAATTGAGAAGATACAACAGACAGGAAGTACTGCCTCTGCAAAGAAGCTGAAGTAACAGTGGATCACCTAGTTCATTGCTGCAAGACGATTGCACAGACTGACTACAGATGACAGCCTGACAACGTACAAGTAGACTTAACAATTGCTGATAAAGAAGACAAAAACATCTGCAAAGTGAATGTTGCAACTCCTGGAAGCAACAGAAAAGAAAAGAAAGAACAAGAGAAAATCACAAAATATAAAAACCTCCCAATACAAATAGAATGACTGTGGCAAAAGAAAGCAAGGATAGTACCGATAAAAATAGGAAACTTGGGCGCAGTGCCAAAACAGCTGGAACACCATGTGAACACCATCAACACTGACAAAATCACTGCCCCTGTAACTCTGAACACCCAGAAACAACAGAGCATGTGCTTCTCCAGTGCCTGTAAGGCAGAGACACTTACACGTGCCTCATTTCACCATTATTGTATAAATACCCACAGTGCACAGGACAATGCTATATTTTTCTGCTGCTTGCAGATACTAAGCCTACCACAACATCCAAAGTGGCCAGGTTCTGCACAGCAGTGCTTAAGATCCATCAAATGATTTGTTCGTTTAAGAGTGTTTTGTGTTGGGATAGATCTAGTTAGCAATATATTAACTTCTATGGGGTTTTTAAAAAATTATTATTTAATATTTTTATTCCTCCCTGTAGATTTTTTTTTAGTGTGTATATACAAGCTTTTCAAAATGTATTTTTATATTTTTAATTTTGTGTAATTTTTGTTTTAATATTTTTAGCTTTTCTCTTTGAAAAAATATGATTTGTATCCCATCCTCCTTATGCTGGTCTATGACCATAATAAAGATCTGATTGTTTGATTGATTGATTGCATACGAAGGCCAACACCAGCTAAAAAACTGGCAGCTGTGATTTCACATTGTTGTGTGTAATAATAACAATAACAGGAACAACACCGGCTGGCAGCTTACTGTTCCTGAATGTTTTATTGAAATTCCCTGCCTGCTCTGGTAGATTTCAGTTTCCCACTATTTAGAGCAGAGAAACACAGTGAAAACTATGATTTAAACTACCAATGGTTTAACAGAATTTTATAATACTTTAAAAATGCTCCAGCTCTTTTCCAAAAATATAATAAGCAGACCATCCAAGGCTCACCAAGAGGTGTTAACGTAGCTTCCCCAGGGCCATTGATCCTTCAGAAAGCGTCTCCACCAAAGGTTTTCAAGCCCTCCTCCAAAGAATAACAACTATTAACTTACCTATCTGCCATTGTTTCTGATTATCCTGAAGGCATTATCTCAACTGAACATTTTATAGCTGCAGAACTGGAAGGCTGCTATTACGCGACTCATTAGAAATATATTTGATATTGTTGTTTACAAAGAGGAGTTTTAATTCCGAGAACAGTTCAATCACAACAAACATTGAATATTGCTATTTTTTTTTATATATGAGGGCAGTGGTTTATACAGTTGCTCAATCTGAACAGCTCACTAGCTCATAAAGGCCAGCACAGTTTCTGTTCTGTGCCAAATTATAGGACTCTGTGTAACTGTGGCAGATCATGTGACTGAGATTGAATTAGATAGATAATGGGATAGGACAGGCCCTGTCATATCTCAAGAGCTGTAATTGTATCCCCTGGCCTTGAGGTAATTAATTAGACTAGCAATATACCCCAATTTATATATTTTAAAATTATTATTCAAGTTCTGATACTTTATTTTTTATCAAAAAAAAAAAAAGCGACTTTGCTTCTCCATTCCTCTTTTCTCCTTTATGGTATTTTTACAGCAACACTTAGAAAAAATTAAGACTTATACCATCATGGTCTTGTGGTTGGGCTAGGCAAATACATATTTAGACCACATAATTTGTTTCAGATTTCTAAACTGATACCACAATATTACCTGAGGTTTGATAAATGCTATTCTTTGCTTACTTGTCAAAGGATAATTTAATTTCTGAATAAATGATTCCCAGTTGTCTAATTTTGCAAGAAATCTCACTTATCTCATCTTTCTCTGTGAGCAAATCAAGGATTTGGACAGGGTTTGATTTGGATTATCCTCTGTTCTCCATTCCTCTAAAATAGTTTAAATTAGTCTAAGATTAAACTCCTGTGTAAGCTTACTCTTACAGTTCAGAAGAGCCGAGGTGGCACAGTGGTTAGAGTGCAGTACTGCAGGATACTTCAGCTGACTGCTGGATGCAGTTCGGCAGTTCAAATCTCACCCGCTCAAAGTTGACTCAGCCTTCCATTCTTCTGAAGTCGGTAAAATGGAGGCCCAGATTGTTGGGGGCAATATGTGACTCTGCTTAGAGAGGGTTGTAAAAGCACTATGAAACGGTATATAAGTCTAAGTGTTATTGCTATTCAATCTTTTTCCTTTTCTCCCAGGGCTATTTTCCAATTTCTCCACCTCTAAATAATTGCCACATAATCATAGCAAATTAACAGCAGACTTCTTGACTGAAAAAGTGACTAGCATCATATTGCAAAATAGTATAGGCCTGCTATACTATTCGGCTGCTCTCTGAAAAGTAATAGGAATAAACTCAAAACTTACATTTTGTGTTTAATCATTTCTTCATAACCCTTCCATTTGTTTTGATAAAAATCCTTATAGGCAGCTTTAGATGAACCCAAGAGAAGACAATCGTATAAAATAATTTTTATTTGACAGATACAGTGTCCTTATATCAGTATGTATTTTTTATGCTGCAGCTCCATCTAGCAACGATCATTGGAAATTCACAATCTTATTTATTTCATTATTTATTTATTTAGAACACAGTTTGACCATCTGATAAGCACTGTTCTTTTGGTATAGCGCTTATCAGCAAATAAGTTTTTTAAAAATAAAGAGGAAACCACCAGAAAATAAAACAAGAGCAGTACAATATTTAAAATCAAGGTAAAATTAACAGAAAAACAAATCAAAAATTTCAAAACAGAAGAGGAGAGGAGAGGAGGGAAGAGGAGAGGAGAGGAGAGATACTGCTAATACAATTAATGGTAAATACAAACCATTTAAGAATTTCTCACACCCCTGGAAAAATATCATTAATTTGGGTTATTCAATTTCTATACTCAAAATTGAATGAACAATTTCAAAATACTTGGGCACATAACTCTGCTTCCCCCACCCCCCAGAAAAAAAATCAAATTTTCATTGTTTTGGTATAACCCATAAATTATATAGGAATTTATGGCCTTCCAGAAGTTATAGTACAACTTACAACAGAACCATCTAATACTGGCAATGCAGTTTCACACCCAACATTAAAATATGATCTTGAAAATAAAGCAATTAGAAAGGATTTTGTCTTTCAGGAAAAAAATGCTTTGTTAGCAAAATGACATTAAATATGTCAAAACAGAATATATAATTCATATTTAATAGATGGCATATAATTACAAATAAAAAAGGATTCAAGAAACACTTAAAGTACCATATTTGAATGTGAGTAGTACTAATGATTGATCTACAAACATAAAAAATGAAATGTTAACATTTTCTAATTTCATTTAGAATTTCACAAACAACCTCCCCTCTGAAGTTGTCTTCTAAACTGCCCCAGCCAGCTATGATACATTACCTTCCTATTAATTGAATCTGATATTTGCCAAGCATTTGATTTATGAGCTATATATTCAGTAGACGAGATCTCAGGTAGCACTAACACAGCTCCCCAAAAATAGGGTTTTATATGATAGACTGGTATCAGTGACAGAGACTTTTTTTGTTTCCTTTACAAAGTATTGTTTAAGAATGTCTGCCCCATCAGTAGACAGGGCCATAGTATAAACAGAACCTGATTATCATATAGTTCCTGGTGCTACTCCTGATGAGTAGCACCAGGACCTTTTGAGTCCTGACAACTGCCTAGACAAGTCCCTGCAATTTTCTTGGCAAAAGTTTGGAAGTGGTTTCCTTTTGCCTGCTTCCAAGGGCTGAGAGAAAATTACTGATCCAAGGTCACACAGCTGACTTCGTGCTTAAGGCAGAACTAAAAAACCCTTCTCCCCAGCTGGTGCCTTAACCACTACACCCAACTGTCTCTCTTTAACTCTCCCCATTCATTCACAACCCCAATTGTTACCATTGAAGAACATGTATAGAATTCAGGAGGGACCAGAAGATTAGGATCTAGATGCCTTTAGGCTGAGGTCAGCTCCTGGCCACTTCATGGAAGGTCCCACATAAATATCTTGGCAAAATTAAAGAAGTGATATGCCATTGCCTCTTTTTAAACTTCTCAGTATTGTCTACAGCTCCGATAGTCATCACATTCAAACCTTCTTACGATAGTTTTCCAAGGTCAGCCAAGGCCAGCTAAGTCCTTCCACATAGCTAGATATAGAGCCCCTTGAGTCAAAGTTGAAGAAATTGTTTTTATCTTGGTCTCCATTTATACCAACAGAGCTTTTCCAGAGCCTTGTGGGATCAAAATGGCATGGTTTGCTGACCTGAAGCACCAGCTAAGGAGCCTCCTTAGCATTCCACTTCTTCTTGTGACTTTCTGAATATCTTATTTCAGGGATCCACCATTTTTCTCAGTTTAACAGCCACACCAGGGTTAGCATAACATGCCAAAAAAATGGACTGGACTAGAACCTATTTAGAGATACAGGAGGGATTCAGGGTTTTTAAGCAAGTTTTAGTACCTCCTTTAAATCTCTGCAAGTATGTGGTGAAAAGAAAATAAGTACCAGTTTTTTTGGGAGTAAGGTTCACCCTCATGGAGTGAGAATTGTTAGATTCAGTGCCTGAAAAACGAAAAGGCTATGAGGAAAAAGAAGAACAAAGGAAGAGACAAATGCAAAGAGGTCAGAAGGAAGTAATATGATGGAGAAGGGTACTGCTGCAGCTCTCCACTCAGGCCCATAAAACTCCCCTCACACACACCCCTTTCCCAGGGGCCTGGCCTTGAAATAGCACCCTTCCCTGATACAGCCTGGACCATTATCTCAAGAAGGGATGCCAGATGGACTGAAACGATGTAGCTTCATGGACTAAAGAAAAAAAAAACCCTGAAGCTGGCATTCATTGTCTGTTGGGGAGGAAAAGACCAAATGACATCAACTTGTGTTGCCAATGAAGCTTCCTTCTTTAACTGGGCATTATAATTTAATATAATAGTCTGACAGAACTTCCAGGAGAATATACTTGTTCTAAAGTTTGTTGATGAGAGCTTAAAGGAACAGGTGTGAATTAACCAATCAATCTCCCAAGTCCTCTTATAAATGTTTATTTGTTCTCCAGCTGTTTACACAAAGGAGTCAAGAAGTGAAAGAGATGATAGTGGGCCATCCTTGTTGTATCTCTGCCTTGTTTCTGATGCATAAATTAAATCCCATCTCAGAGTTAGCTAGCATGGGAAACATGTCATGTACTAAAGGATTCAACAGAGATTTTCCTGTTTTGGCCCAAGAAGATGAAATCAAGGAGAACTAGATACTTAGCAATAAAGTGATTCTTGGAGTTTTTTCAAAAGAGTCACAGCAACATACAGGAAAAAATATGCCAAGTTCAATTCTCCAAACAGATACAACATACACATCATTTCTGTTCTTGTAATTATAAGACTATTAATTTGACTATTATAGCTCAAATTAATAATGCTTATTGCCATCTGCTCACTAAAAAATATGTCAGACTCAAAAGGGTAGGGTAGATTTGAGCTCCAACACAAGTTAGCATTATAGACAAAAAAATCCTGCTTCAAACACAAACACAATCTGGGGAAAGCTAACTTGCTGGGCTTCCTTTTGCAGCTTTCACTTTTTAATATGTGAAGAACATCTCCCTCTAGTGTTTAAAAAAATACATTTCTGATTCTCACCATCCCGTGCAAGTCTAAAAGAGAAGGAGGCATTTTCCCCATTCTGCAATATCAGCATATCAGATTTTGAAGTAGTTGTAATATACTTTCAGGAAAAAAAAAATAGTGAATATGTTGAACTTTAAGACAGGGGGAAAACTGTAGTCCTCCCATTGTTATATTTCTCAGCACTGATTATGCTGGAATTGTAGTTTAGCAAAAGTGGGAAGCCAACAGGTTTGCCACCCATAGTTTAAAGATACAGGTTTAATAGCCTTAGCCATTTTAAGACATGTGGACTTCAAATCCCAGATTTCCATGTTGGCTGGGAAGTTCTGAGAGTTGAAGTCTATACATCTTAAAATGGCCAGGGTTGAGAACACTGGTTTAAGGTATCACAATATACTATTAGGAGCAGTAATAGGATTCAAGTAATTTAACAACCGGTTCTCTGCCCTAATGATTTCTTCCAACAACCAGTTTGCCAAACTGCTCAGAAAGTTAACAACCGGTTCTCCCGAACCAGCTGAATCCCACCACTGATTAGGAGTCTTAGCTTTTGAAGACAATTAGCTGAACTTACTTAACATAAATCTCTTTTATTCCCTTTGGCATTCATAAGCATAAAAATATTCACAAATCCAAGTATTTTAGACTTGATAGAATTTAAAGTTTGATTCTGTGTTCTAATTAAAAAAAAAGTCAGTGGAAAAAATAAAGGAGAATATTTGTAACTCAGGGTTAAAATGAGGGGCCCCTTGGTGCTCTCTGAGCTTGGTTGTTTTCTTGCAGACTTTTCATGACGAAACTAGGTAATGTCATCAATGCTAGTCATCAGTTACCTAGTTTGGGTAATAAAACGTCTGCAAGAAAACAACCAAGCTCAGAGAGCACCAAGGGGCCCCACAGTGGAAAGAATTCAGCATGCTTGTGAATGAACTGGACTGTGGCATCTTGTCTTCAGCTTAACAGTTTATTCATGAGGCCAAATGAATAATGCAGAAAATTGATAGTTCCGTAAAATATATGTTGTAAAAATACAATATCATAGCAGCTTGGGGGCTGAAATGTTCCTATATATCTCCCAGAATCTGTGTGTACTGAAAAACCAAATTGTATCTGTAATCTGTCTGGAAAGAAAAATGTGCAATTCCTAATAGTGGTATCTCAGATAAATATCCGGAAAGCAGCAGATGAGGTGGACAATAGCAAACAGCTTTAGCACCAATCCCTGCATATACTGGCATTCACCAGGACTGATTATGGTCTCCAGTATGACAGTATGAATATATTAATGTATTAACATACAGAATCCTTTTTCTATAATAAAATGGTACTTAAACAACCTACATATATTTAACATCATGGCAGCAGAAGCAAACTGCATTTTATTTCATCAGATGTTTCTATCTACATATTTCTTTTGAAATCAAAAGGGAAAGTGTAGAAGATTTTTAGATTTTTGGGGGGGACAGGCAACCTCATATATACACATTTCCTTCCTAATTGGGATGAACTATTTGCAAACTGTTTTCTCAGACCAAGCAATTCTTTATACTGCAAATGGGGTTCAGTGGCATATAAATCTTTCTCCCTTAATGACCAAAGAGAGCATCGTTTGCACCAATGGATGGAGGCACAACACTGCCTTCACCATCGCAATGAAGGGAAAGCCCACTCATGTAGGAACTCTAAATTGGCACTGGAGACCAGATGGAACCACAAACTCCTTAAGTACCGTAAAATTAGAATTTGGGCAGATGAATGAAACTGGCTAGAACTGTAACATGGCATGGCTAAAAGGCTTCCAATTGCTATGAATTCCAGTGAGTTCTCTGATCTGGGGGGGGGGACCTGTTTGGCATGTTAACGCTTAAGTTAAGTGCCTCCAATGTACATTTAATTTAGATATAATAACACCATTTTTTCCCCTTTATGGAAGCTCAGTCAATTATTGAAAGTGTTTCTTGAGGTTCAGCAATTATTTAAGAGGTATATTTACAGCAATGAGATTAGTTCAAATAGCATGTTCTTATAAGTAGCATACTTGGAACACGTTTAAATATTCAACAAAAAGGATTTTTATAGCACAGTAATTTGGTAATAATCCCTAATAAAACTTTCCCCAGTAGTCTATTCAACAAACCACCCCAGAAAATCATAGGCCAGTGTCAAATTTACCCTTTTTTGGTTAGCTTGTATTAGGGAGTTTAGGCTTCAACCATAGAAAGTTCTGCATGAGATGTATTACTGAGTGGTTATCAATAAACCACTTTATGACTTGGGCCCCGGTTACTCTGGGACCTTATTCTTCAAATAGAAACTGCCCATCCTACATGCTCTGGAGAGGATCTTGGAAGGGATGGGGGGATGTGTGTGTATTGCCAAGCAAATTCTCAGTTTTTACCATGCGGTTAAAACCTACCCTGCCCCTTTCCTGGTTATGTTTTATAAAATGTTGAGGAGTCCTCTTCAGTAGGGCATCTAGATCTGTCTGACAATAGCAACAGTTTTTATTAAAAGCTTTATTAATAGTGTTTACTAGCTTAAATGGTGTGGTTTTATGAACATTTTATTGATGTTATATCTGATATAAGCTATGACACATAAGAATAGGTAGCATATAAACGTATTTGACATGATAGAAATCTTCCAATATCTGATGGGCTTTCACATAAAGAGAAGAGGAGGTCAACCTATTTTTCAAAGCACCTGGGGACAGGACAAGAAGTAAAGGATGGAAGCTTATCAAGAAGAGGTCCAACCTAGATCTAAGGAGAGATTTCCTGTCAGTGAGAATGTTAGGATATGGTTTGAGCCTAACAAGTTGTCCAGGCAATATATGTGTTCTGTGACTTTAATATGAATATGTATTGTGTGACTTTAAAGTTTTACTGCTGATTCATTGTAATGCTGAGTCATGCTGTAATTAGATAATCACTGGTTGTGAACATATTTAAGAAAGGTACTGTAACGTATTCAGTTGATGATAAGCTACCATTGTGTGTGGAGTTGCAACCATTGTGCTATCATCGGTTGGATGGATCTGCTACCATCGTGGTTTGTGAACCAGAGTGAGTTTGTTATTCTAACCAACTACTGTTTGTGTGGTAAGAAGATTTTTGTCTCATTGGACTGATTTAACTGGCAAAGACTTGGATTGATTTAAAGACTATGAGATTGTTTTTTCACTATAAAGTATACTTTTGATAAATCAGTTTGCACATCTCTTATTCATTGCTCTCAGCAACGTTTCTCTGTGCTCTACACTCTGCTGGTTGGTAACACAACAACAATATCCTTAACAGAGAACAATTAATCAGTGGAATGGTTTGCCTCCAAAAGTTCTCCATCACTGGAGGTTTTTAAGAGGAGACTGGACAGCCATTTGTCAGGAATGGTAAAGCTTGAGCTGGAATTGCTTGAGCAGGAGGTTGGATTAGAAGACCTCCGAGATTACCCTGTTAGTATTTGTATGCTGCCTATTTTTATGACTGTGGACAGATTAGAAAATAAAACGAATACGAACATGATTTACTATTTTGTTTTGGACATCCTTTTATGGTAGCCAGCTATATTTTTCATTTCTTCTGTTTTATTTCCCCCCCCCCCTGCAATTTTAAACCATACTTAAATGTTATGTTGCTTGTATGACCAACTTAGAGATCTTAGAGAACAGCAAGAGACATAAAATAAAAAATATAATAAATAAAATAAATGAATTAACCTATTTCAATTTTCCGAAACACAGGCTGACTTCTTTTTGTTAATTTGTGTGCATAATCTAGAGCACAAAAATCACTTGTTTATTCTTCAATCACAGTGAAACTATGAACAGCTCATTAAATCAATTATGCTCCTTTGGTCAGTCACACCAGATCTGACTGGCCTGAAGCAGTGTTTCAAAGCAGTCCATGCCACTAATAAACCACACTTTAATTATGAAACCAAAAGTCTCCACTGCTTCATCTGGACTTTGTGATACAATTTATTTGTGGCACAGTTGTTCTGAGTTGTTCCAGAGGGCAGGATAAGGAACAATGGATTTAAATGCAAGGAATTAGATTTTAGTTGAAATCAGGTAGGGAAAAATCCTAATGATGACAGCTGTTCAACAATAAAAGAAGTTCTCCTCCAGTGGCCATCTTTTTAATATACATATTTTGTATAGGTTTCCAGCTTGAGCAGGGGGTTGGACTACCAGATCTCCAAGGTCCCTTCCAACTCTGTTATTCTATTAACAGAGTTAATATTCTCTGTTATTCTCGCCTCTCCTGTTCAACATTTATGTGAAGCCGCTGGGCGAGATCATCCGTGGTTTCGGGGTGGAGTACCATCAGTACGCTGACGACACCCAGCTGTACATCTCCACCCCGGATCACCCCAACGATGCCCTTGAAGTGATGTCCCGGTGCCTGGAGGCCGTACGGATCTGGATGGGGAGGAACAGGCTCAGGCTCAACCCATCCAAGACCGAGTGGCTGTGGTTTCCGACGTCCCGATATAGGCAGTTGACGCCATCACTGACTATTGGGGGCGAATCATTGGCCCCCACGGAGAGGGCTCGCAACTTGGGCGTCCTCCTGGATTCACGGCTGTCTTTAGAAGAGCACTTGACGGCCGTGACCGGGAGGATTTTTCATCAGGTTCGCCTGATTCGCCAGTTGCGTCCCTTTCTGGATCGGGACTCGTTACGCACGGTCACTCATGCCCTCGTCACCTCCCGCCTGGACTATTGCAATGCTCTCTACATGGGGCTCCCCTTGAGGAGCACCCGGAGGCTCCAACTGGCGCAGAGTGCGGCCGCGCGGGTGGTAATGGGAGCGACGTGGCGCTCCCATGTGACACCTCTCCTGCGCGAGCTGCACTGGCTCCCGGTGGTCTTCCGGGTGCGCTTCAAGGTTTTGGTTACCACCTTTAAAGCGCTCCATGGCTTAGGACCTGGTTATCTACGGGACCGCCTACTACCACCAATAGCCTCCCACCGGCCAGTTCGCTCTCATAGAGAGGGACTCCTCCGGGTGCCGTCAGCCAAACAGTGTCGGCTGGCGACCCCTAGGGGGAGAGCCTTCTCTGTGGGGGCACCTACCGTCTGGAATGAGCTCCCCCCGGAGATACGGAGGATCCCGGATCTGCGCACCTTCCGCCGCGCTGTGAAGACCTTTTTATTCCAACAGGCGGGCTTGGCCTAATCTCTTCCCTTTTAAATATGTAAATTTTAATCTGTTTTTAAATTATTGGGGTGTTTTAATCTGTCTGGGCCAAAATAATTTAATTTGATTTTATCTGGTTTTTAAATTTTTTATGTCTATGTTATTTTATTGTTTGGCTGTTCACCGCCCTGAGTCCTTCGGGAGTAGGGCGGTATACAAATCGAATAAATAATAATAATAATAAAAATAATAAAAGCTCGTAGTAGTAAATTTCTGCACTAGGCAGGGGCTTGGAGTAAACGATCTCTAAGTTCACTTCCAAGCTTTAACCTTCGTCGACTTTGAAATTGTAAGTTTTTGCCAGTGTTTGCTTGCAAACTAAACAGTGATTTATGAACTCACAAGTCTCACTATGTAAAGCAACAATGATTTTCTGCTAATTAACGAAACAACAACAAGATTCTCTGCCTCTTAAGCCAATCCGTGAAATCAAGATTTTCTATCACAGAAACAGGTCTTTGATAAGATTAAATGTCTGCCTCTCTCTTACTCTCTAAAGTACATGTCTGATATTGCAACCCACCAGCCCCTAACTTTATATACATGGGCAAGCAATCGATATAAACTCAAGGTAAACCGCTTCAAACTCGATTGCAGGAAATACGATATCAGCAACAGAGTGGTCAACGCCTGGAGTGCTCTACCCGACTCCATTGTTACAGCCTCAAACTCTCACAGTTTCAACTTTAAACTGTTTACCGTGGACCTCACTCCTTTCTTAAGAGGTCCGTAAAAGGGGTGTGCATAAGCGCACCAGCGTGCCTACCATTCCTGTCTTACTGTCCCCATTTAATTGTATTTACTCCCTTTGTTTATATTTACGTTCATACCTATACTTGTTATCTTGTACATGTTTGACAAACAAACAAACAAAAAAACAAATAAATAAATATACTTGCTGGCCATACCCCTTCTTTTCTATCCACCTATCAAAAAGCAGCAGGGGAACATTTTCTCTTCAAAAAGCTGGAAAGTTATATCCTGTTTTCCTTCTCCCCAAGTATATTCATGCACTGTTTCAGTCCTACACATTTTGGGAAAGAGTGGCTAGAGAATGTGGAAACACAAAAAGTGAATCCCCCCAGAGAACTGGGAAGGACAGCAATCCTAGGAGTCATTTAGAACAATAGAAAAGTAAGAGCTTTTGTATGAATTTTGAACTGTAGACAGCAAAATTCTAGGACTCTGATTCCTTGTTAGGATTTGGGGCCTTATAGGAAAAACTGAATAAGTTTGGTTGCATAGCCTTTTTGTTGCTAAGGGAAATGGCACTTTTTAGAGGTAGTAACAGTGCTGGAAATAACTGATGGGTCTTATTAACCAGCTGAGGAACATGGATGAGATGAGCTGCAGATAGTCCAGTTACTTTCTTAGGGTATTCTTAAGTAAAATATGAGGTAAAAGATGAAATTAAAAGATAACGGTGTTCTTAATTAAAAATAATTGCCACCAGCCTTCCTTCCTTTGAGGACCTGTATACTGCATGAGCTAGAAAGAAGGCTATGAAAATATCTACAGACCCTTCACATCCTGTTTTTTGGCCAAAATTGGCCTGAAAATCAGCCTGAAAACAGCCCCAAAAATGCCCAAAAATCAGGTCATTTTTTGGGCTGTTTGCAGGCCATTTTGGGGGCATTTTTGGCCAATTTGGGGCCATTTTCAGGCTGTTTTTCTGGCCAAAATCAGCCCAAAAAAGTTGGCTGCAAGAGGAAGAGAAGCCAGGTGAGTTGGACCCAGATGTGTCCTGGGTCACCTCGTCCCAGAAGCAGCAACCTAGCACTCTTTCCCTCTCTGATAGCCCCCTTCTTCGCACTGGATCACCCAGCAAATGAGATGGAGAGGGAGAAAGGGATGGCGTTTCTGTATGTTCACGTTCTTATGTGGCACTCTCCCCTCAATGCTAGAGGCCGCCACTGCCCCCTTCTCCCTCTCCGTCTCTATTGCTGGGCGATCCCATGTGAAGAAGGGGGCTAGCAGTGAGGAGAGAGTGCGAGGTTGCTGCTTCTGGGATGAGGGAACCTGGGAAGCATCTGGGTCCAGCTTACCCAGATTCTCTTCATCTTGTAACCAGCTTTCTTTCCCTCTCTCTCTCTCTCTCTCTCTCTCTCTCTCTCTCTCTCTCTCTCTCTCTCTCTCTCTCTCTCTCTCTCTCTCTCACACACACACACACACACACACACACACACACACACACACACAGGTTGGATCTTTCTTTCCTCCCCCTGCCCCCACTGGAGACACCTGGATTCCCTCCCCAACCCTGCCTGTCCCATACAGGTACCACCCACACAAGTGATGTAGAGTTGGCCATGCCCACTCAGTCACATGACCCCACCTAGCCACACCCACCCAGCCAGTCATTAGGGCAGAGAACTGGTTGTTAAAAAATTTGGAGCCCACCACTGAGGTCCTCCCTTAGTCAGTTGCACTGGTTTATCTCTTGGCTAATTCTAGCCATTTTTTTTTTCATTTACTTTTGTTAATGGCAAGCCATGCTTCTTTTAAGAAAGGGAGAGTTAGGGGCAGATATAGTTCTTTTAGATCTGACGGGATTATGTAAAGCAGTGAATTGAACCTTGGTTCCTGTTAGGCTGGCAAGCTCAGGGGAAAGTGCACTGAAAATAAAATCTCACCTCATTTCTGCCACAACAGATGGAAAACATTATGAATATGAAAAGAACAATCTCTGCCAAGGAAGAAGCAGAAGATTCTGGTAGAGAGGCTCTTCCCCAAAGATTTTAATGTATTTTGTCACCACATATGTAAACAAATACAGAACTGATGCAATGCTTACATTTTTGGCCTTCAGAAAAGAATTGACAAGTCCCTCCTCAAAGATTTCAGACTCAAAGAGTCATGGATGGATAAATCCTCTTATAAACTAGTGACTGGTCTGGAAATGAAAGGAAAAGCACAAGAATGAATAGGAGGTATTTCAACTGAAGGCAGTAAACAGAGAACTACGCAAGACTGGTTGAGTCAGGGGAGGAGTTATATCATCACATTTGCAAATATAATCAAATTATTCAGGATAGTGAAAACTGAACAAGTGAAGAAAAACTGCCTTCTCAATGGGCAATAAAGGGAGTCATGGCAAATTAAATCCAGTAAAAGGTAAGCCAATGCAAAATGATGCATATCATAATAAAATGACAAGAGAAAACCCAATCACAGGAGTTGGCATGCAAATGGATGACTTTCAAACCAGTTTTGCAAAGAAAAATGGAAGAAGCACTAAAAGCTAATGGAAAACGTCAGCTATGTCTATACCTTCATGAAAAAGCAAATTCCAATCCAAGAAGCTTTAGAAAATGGGTTAGAAATAAAAGATCATGTGTCAAACTCCTTTGGTGAGACAAAACTTTCAAAAGAAGCATACAGGTCATCTTTGACTTACAACCACAATTGAGCCCAAAATTTCTGTTGCTCAGTGAAACAGTTGTGAAGTGAATTTTGTCCCATTTTATGACTTCTCTTGCCATGAATCTGGCTTCTCCATTGACTTTGCTTGTAAAAAGTCACAAAAGGTGATCATATGATCCTGGAACACTGCAACCATCATAAATATGAATCCATTGCCAAGCATTCAAATTTTGATCATGCGACTGTGGAGATGTTGCAATGGTCATAAGTGTGAAAAATGGTCATAGGTCATTTTTTCAGTGCCCTTGTAACTTTGAACAGTCACTAAATGAACTGTTGTAAGATGAGGACTACCTGTACTATGATAGGGAAAGTCCTGCTCTCTAGTGGATAAGTGCTGCAGGAATATATTGAGATACGCATACAATTTCTTCTGATATGCATAAAGGTAGGAAGAGGGATTACTTCTATGATTTCCTATGTCTTCTTGGTCTTGCCCTTATAAGAGCATCTGTTTGTTTGAACTGCACAAGTGAATAATTCTAGAAAAACAGAAATTGGACTGAGAAATATAATAGGAACACATAATAGGATAAAAGAGGTGGGAGGTGGATATTGTCAGAACTGAATGACCTATTTTGAAATAATCCTCTCCCAATGCTCTTTGTGACTTGCCCTTCAAATGGAATATTCAGTTCAGTTCTAATAAAGATAATGATTAGATTGTTAAAATTTAATCTGAGTTTTTCACACAGTGCATTCAAGTTTTGTTTTGTTTTGTTTGTTTTCTATAGCCACTTTCAATCAAATTTCAAGGATAACTGCTTGATGAGAACTGGTGACTTTTGGAATAGGCCAGGATTGTCCCTTTGTTTAATATGATCACATATAAATCTGAACGGAAAGATTACTTGATGAAAAAGGATATTTTCCCTTAATGAAAGACTTTTCTCAGAATTCAGCCAAAGATTCCTCATAGTTAAAAGATATATATAATAATAACTAGTTGAATACCCATGCTCCTCTATGAAACGATGTGATCGGGCTTGATAAATCGACACAGCTTGAAAATTAATGAGTAGTTATGATCGGCCTCTCCTCTCCCCTTCTCTCCCTCAACCTTGCCCCACAGAAGCCTCCCCTGTTCTATCCCCTTCTCTCCCTCAGCCTTGCCCCACAGAAGCCTTCCCTATCCTATCCCCCGATTGCTGTTGTGAAAGTAAAACTGAAACTGAAAGTCCTCTCCTCTGCTTGTGTTTTACATTTGGAACAGATTTCTTTTCAGGTTGGGAGAGCTCCTTAGCATCAGAGCATGTTAATAATAATATAGGAAATACTAACGCTCTGATGGTCATTTTGAAAAATCCTTTCTTAGTGATCACCTAGAAGCCAAGAGGAACATACGCAAACATAGCAAATTTCAAGTTTGTAGGCTTTATCGTTCTGGAGATTTTGTGATGATGCATGAGTAGTATTTCACTTTTATATAGATAGATAGATTGTTAACAGACGGTTTTGAAATTTTAATCTTGTCTTTTTTTGTTTGCCTGTTAATTATATTGTTATTAATATTGTAGAAAGATGACAAGTTTACAAATTTAAAAACATTGGGCCTGTTTCACAAGGGGTAGGAAACTAATGTCGCAATGTATTTATCAGTACTCAAATAAGGGGGGGGGATAATATATGAGTATGTGTTTGTGTCTTTTTTGGCACATTTTTAATGTCTTTGTTGTTGTTGTTGTTGTTGTTGTTTCTATAAACTCCCCCTTTTTGGGGGGAGTTTTGTATTTTAACTCTTTATTTTAAAAAAAGAATTAAAAATGGATATAAAAAGATTTCCCATATTTTAAAAGGCTCTTTTGTTGCTTATGCCATTGCTTCCGTCCAATGAACTTGTGGTCACTAACTCTCTAGCTTTTGCTTTGGCCAAGATCTGTGTGAATGGCAAATGAATATTTTATATACAGTAATTCAGATTTTACAGTGTAAACTTTCTAACACATGTAAATTTTCTTCACCAAGAGGAGATAGAGGCAAAAGAGAGGCAAATACCTAGCAACTGAGTAGGGATACGTAGTCATTATAGTAATCCTGCAGAAACATCATCTTATGATTTCTGAGGTAAAATATTCCAAACAATCTTTGATCAATTTTGTTTTTAACTGCCATAATTTTGCAGCTGACTTTCTGTTTGCTGTAACACTGATGGCAGCATTTATTTAATACCCTTTGTATAACTCCTCACCTTCATTACATGTTCATCATCTTTTGGAGCATTACAAGAATTTTACTAGTTAATGAATACTTTGAAAGGAACTGAGAAATAAAATGACATAATTCTGCTATCCTTTCTTTCACATTTGGATGTTATTATTGTAATAATAATTACATTCAGGAATTGGAAGAACAGGAATTAGAAAACTTATCAGGCCACTAAGAGGAGCTCTTGTCAAAACGATTTTTGAAAACACAGCTCGGTGACCCTTTGTATTCATTGTTTTTGATTAAAATAAATGTATATATTGTACAGGACAGTTTGGATCCTTATTTCTGAGCTAAATTGGCCAAGAAATAACCGTTTCTACCCTTTCCAAATTCATAGTAATATATTATTGTTCATATTTGTCAGTTTTAGAAGGAAAACATATTTGAACTATGTTGTGTTGCTAATAGCAAAGCAATTATGTAGGCCTATGCAAAGTGGCTGTAATTTATCTTCACTTCACACCTTGAAGGAAGCACAGTATTCATTCAGTGAAGAAGGAAATGCATTTTCTTCCAGCCCACATCTGAGACTGGAGTATTTAGGAAATCCTCTTTTGATTATTACTGGACCACGGGCCTGGAACAATGCCAAATGCAGGAATGTGACCATTTTTCTTAATAGAAGCAGAAGTAAAGAGCTGGCATTGCTTTTCAAAGCAGCTTTGCAGACATGCTTCACACAAGACCTCATCTAAGTAAAGCATCTCATCAAAGCTTTTTATTGCCCTAATATGCTCATCAAGACTGCAGTTATTTTTTTCCCATCAGAAATAGCTCTGAACAATATAGAAAAAATCTTGATACGTGGGTTTTACTAAGAGCATAACATTTACTGTAAGTTATTTTTGCTGTCCCATGTTCATGCTTATCTGGTCCAGGAAAAGCCTGTTCAGACTGAAGTACATTAGTAATAATTTAAGAAAAGCCATCACTTTTCTTCCTATGGGTGAAAGTGTATCTTTCTCTCTCTTCCCCCACTCTCTTTCTCAATTCTGGTGAGTGTGTATGTGTGTGTGTTTAAGTAATCTACTGTATATAGTGTAATTTAGAAACTTATATACATTCATACTAAGTTAAATTTTTGTAAGCAAAATTAAAGCATCAAATTGCATGTATACAGTATGCTGCATATATACAGCCAGCTACTTTTAAAATAAAAATCCTTTTCTTGCTAGTCCTTTTCCTCTCTAATAACTTTTAGAGCTTCCTTTTATCACCAGTATGGAAATAGTGCAGTGGTGTTGAAGAGAAGGAGGTGATGTTCATGGTCTCATTCCTATAAGAACGCAAAGTGTCATGGACTTGAAACGGATCCTTCTCAGTAATGGTCCCGCCCTTTGAAAGACCCTATCCTCCTTCCCTAAAGCATTAAGGCTGCCTGATATAAAAAGATGTTTGGAATGGAAGCTGTGGAGATGTCTGATAATTGGGTGGCCATATACGGACTTTTAGGGACATGGTGGCTCAGTGGCTAAGACACTGAGCTTGTCGATCAAAAGGTCAGCAGTTTTGTGGTTCGGATCTCTAATGCCGTGTACAGGGTGAGCTCCCGTTACTTGTCCCAGCTTCTGCCAACCTAGCAGTTTGAAAGCACGTAAAAAATGCAAGTGGAAAAATAGGGACCACCTTTGGCGGGAAGGTAACAGCATTCTGTGCGCCTTTGGCATTTAGTCATGCTGGCCACATGACCACGGAGACGTCTTCGGACAGCCCTGGCTCTTCGGCTTTGAAACAGAGATGAGCACCGCCCCCTAGAGTTGGAAACGACTAGCACATAGGTGCAAGGGGAACCTTTACCTTTTATATGGACGTTGTTGTTGCCATTTTCTTATTTTGATTTGCTTTGATTTTAACATTTATTAGCCATCAGGAGTCACTTCAAGTTGAATAGTATAAAAACATCTTGGGATTATTACTTTTTCCAGTGCCTTCAAGTCAATATTGATTCCTGGTGACTGCCTGAATTAGTCCTTTCAGTTTTCTTGACAATATTTTACTCCATGAGGTGCCACTGCAGTCATAGTCCCTTCTAGTTAAGTTTTGAATTATGCTTGTCAATCTTGTTCCCTGGCTGCTTTTTCTATGGATTTTTCAAATGTCATTGGTTTATCCCAATATTTCATGATAATATACTTCGCATTATCTGGATTGGCAGAAGATTTTCCAGTGTGAAGGTGAATTAACATAAACAACTGCATTCTATTAAATATTAAAGTAAAAATGTGATTTTTTTTGTCCATACTTAAGAGTTTCCAAGGCTTTAACAATGGAACCAAACTAGAGCTCTGTAATATGGTGCATTCATATGCACCATATTATGGGGGCACAGCAGCGATAGAGGGCAGTGTGCAATCTTGCTAAAAGGTGTCACTGCTTTAAAGCATTGCAGAAAAGTACAATATTCATAGTCCTGTGTGCTTTGAAGCACCTGTTTCAATTTATTTCCAAAGCACTGCACATCCATAATTCAGAGTAAAGAAGGCTTGACTTACTTACTTTTTTCCCTTCAAATATAAACATTTTAAAATATTGCTACAACAGGGTTTTGTTCCTGAATTTAAAACCAGCAGGCTTGCAACTGTTTTTGAGCTACTTTATGAAAAGGCAAACAACTAATCTATATTTTGCATAGAGGAAGCATTATGCTCATATTGCTTCTCTTCCGTTCATCCACCTGCATCATTCATTGCATCTAAGAACATGATTCATGTTAAGGATATTGATGTTGTGTTACCAACCAGCAGAGTAAATGCACAAGGAAATGTTGCTGAGAGCAATGAATAAGAGATATGCAAATTGGTTTATCAAAAACTTTATAGTAGAAAAAACAATCTCATAGTCTTTAAACAAATTCCAAGTCTTTGCCATTCAAATCAGTCCAGTGATACAAAATCTTCTTACCACACAAACAGTAGTTGGTTAGAATAACAAACTCACTCTGGTTCACAAACCACAATGGTAGCAGATCCATCAAACGATGATAGCACAATGGATAGCACTCCTCACACAATGGTAGCTTATCATCAACTGAATACGTTACAGTACCTTTCTTAAATACGTTCACAACTAATTACAGCATGACTCAGCATTACAATGAATCAGCAAGAAAACCTTTAAAGTCACACAATACATTTTCAGATTAAAGTTACAGTACACATATATTGCCTGGACAACTTGTTAGGCTCAAACCATATCCTAACAATTCACAAAATATTGGTGCTAATGTAGTTCTGTTTCTGGCAGTCCTGCACATTAATACTTAAGAGAAGGACCTATCTGTCCCCATTCCTTATTTATTGTCACCTTTTATCTACATTATGTACCTTCCTATTCCTGCATAAGTTGTTGGAAAAAAGCTAACAGATGGGAAAGTGATACTTCCAGGCTAGGGAAGAATCAAATTGGGAGGACATTTTTATAACAAAAATGCTTTCATCCTCATTTTCTACTAATCCGATGGAAGTAATTTTCATTTATTTGTGTACTCAAGTATACTTCATAGGGCTGTCCACTTGACTGATGACTTGTTTGAGAAAATATTACAGGGATTAATTTGGTCATGAGTAGAAATGTCTAGGGTGTACCAAAGGCCACAAAGACACTTGGAAAGATTCTGTTCCTCTTTTCGTAGACTTCCTCATGTGCAGATACAAAATTATATACCTTTATCATTTTTTCATATTTTTTACCAGGAGCTACTGTGCATTCCTAGAGACAGTGTAGATTTCAGTATTGAACCCTCTTCATTTGAGAATATTAGCAAATGTTCTGGCTGTCTTTAGAAGGGCATATGACGGCCGTGGCCAGGGGGGCTTTTTATCAGGTTCGCCTGATACACCAGTTGCGCCCCTTTCTGGACCGGGACTCCCTACGCACGGTCACTCAAGCACTCGTCACCTCTCATCTGGACTATTGTAACGCTCTCTACATGGGGCTCCCCTTGGGGTACACCCGGAGGCTCCAACTGGTGCAGAATGTGGCCGCGCGGGGGATTATGGGAGCGACGGGGCGCTCCCATGTGACTCCTCTCCTGCGCAAGCTGTATTGGCTTCCAGTGGACTTCCAGGTGCACTTCAAGGTGTTGGTGATCACCTTTAAAGCGCTCCATGGCTTAGGGCCGGGGTACTTTTGGGACCGCCTTCTGCCACCAATAGGCTCCCACCCGCCAGTTCGGTCGAGTGGGACCATGGGACCCACAGAGAGGGCCTCCTCAGGGTGCCGTCGGCCAGACAATGCCAGCTGGCGACCCCCAGGAGGAGAGCCTTCTCTGTGGTGGCACCTACCCTTTGGAACAATCTACCCTCAGAGATACGAGTGATATCCGACCTCCGGACTTTTTGTCGGGCCCTAAAAACTTATTTTTTTCAGTTAGCCGGTCTGTCTTGATTTTATGGTTGGTTTTAAAATTTGATACTGATTTTAAATTGATAAGTTTTAAATTACGGGCCAAATTTATTTAATTATTTTAAATCTATTTTTTAACTGTAACTTTATGTATAAATGTTTTTATTTTGGCTGTTCACCGCCCTGAGTCCGAAAGGAGAAGGGCGGTATAGAAGTTTGAATAATAATAATAATAATAATAATAATAATAATAATAATAATAATAATAATGCATAATAACTTAATGCATAATAAAGTCAAGGAATTAACTTCAGCCAAGTACATTCGGCGAATTCGTAAGATATTAATGTCCAAATTGAGTGGAGGAAACATCATAAAAGCCATAAATACCTGGGCTATACCTGTGATTAGATACTCTGCAGGAATAATTGACTGGACCCAGATGGAGTTAGACAATTTGGACAGAAAAACAAGGAAGCTTATGATAATGAATCATGCCTTGCACCCTAAAAGTGATGTTGACCGATTATATTTACCAAGAGCAGAGGGTGGTCGAGGACTCCTACAAGTAAAGCAGACTGTGGAAGAAGAAAAATGCAGCTTGAATGGTTACATCCAGAAAAGTGAAGAACCAATGATTAAGGAAGTAAATAAAGGAGGCCTTTTAAAGACAACTAAAACAAAAGCAGAATATAAGAAAGAAGTAACTGAGCAGCGAGCTGAAAATTGGAAAAGCAAAGCTCTGCATGGCCAATACTTGAAAAGTATTGAAGGCAAAGCTGACCAGAAACTAACTTGGAACTGGATAAGATCAGGAGTACTGAAAAAAGAAACAGAAAGCTTTATTTTGGCAGCTCAAGAACAAGCCCTAGCCACAAACTACATGAAGGCAAAAATTCAACATGTTACCACCAACAGCAAATGCCGCCTCTGCAATGAGAAAGATGAGACAATCGACCACCTGATCAGTGGGTGCAGCAAAATTTCACAAACTGACTATCTACAACGCCATGACCATGTTGCTAAGATCATTCACTGGAAATTGTGCCAGAAGTTTGGATTTGAGTACAGCAAAAACCACTGGGAACATCAGGTTGAGAAAGTTTTAGAGAATGAGAAACTCAAGATCTTGTGGGACTTTAGGATTCAGACTGACAGGCACTTGGTTCACAACACACCTGACATAACAATAGTTGAAAAGAAAAAAGTATGGTTCATTGACATTGCAATACCTGGTGATGCACGGATTGAAGATAAGCAGCAAGAAAAAATCACAAAGTACCGAGATTTGTAACTGGAGCCCTTGGAGCAATACCCAAAGGGCTACCCCACTATTTAGAAATTCTAAATTTGCCGGACTTGAACATTTTGACTCTACAAAAAACCACCTTACTCGGAACAGCTTATATCCTCCGACGATACCTTAACAGTTCCTAGGTCCTTGGTTAGGACTCGAGTTGCTGAGCTATTAACCAGCCTCAAAGGCTATGAATCTCACTAAAGATTAAATAATAATAATAATAATAATAATAATAATAATAATAATAATAATAATAATTTAGTATACTAGAGTAGATTGGAACAAATATTTTATAAATTCTGCCTCCTCTTATTTTACTACCATAAACCACATATTTACATGTGGTATATTTACAATGTGGTATATTAATTTGTATCACAGTTAGACTAGAGAAATTCTGGTTCAAATTCTTATTCAACACATTGTTTATTAATTGACTCTGGGTATATAATTCACATTCAGAAACAGTCCCTCCACCCATAAGTAAACAAAATAATATTTACACTGGTAGAATCGATTATTCTAGTGCTCTGTGTGTTCTGAAATTTGGCAGAGATGACTGCCTGATTGATATGTTTGTATGCATGGAGAATTATTCGCTTTATTATCAGTGGATTAAGCAAATAAAGCCTAAATTAGCAAAGCATCCATGCATCAATTCAAATATATTTCATATAGTATCAAATTGCTGTTCTAAATTAGATGGGGAGAAGAACAAATTATATATGAAGCTATTTTTAAAAGGGAAAAAAATGGATGTATTATCATCAAAATGACTGAAAGGAAGTTTGCGTTCTTGAATGTGGCAATGGGTTCAAAGCAGCTACTTTGCTTCTACAATTTCAGATCAAGTCATGAAATGCCACATAATAGTTTAAATGTATTGTGTGTCCCACCTAACACAAAGTGAGTTTCAGACCATAAAAATGGATGGATTCCTTTTGTGGGACTAAGACTACTGAAGTTTACTTTTGAGTTATAATGTTGCAGTTTTCAACATTCACCTTATATTGAAATTTGATATTCCTAATGAATTCATTCATACCGCCCTACTCCCGAATTCCTTCAGGAGTAGGGTGGTATACAAATTCAATAAAATAAAATAAATAAATAAAAAATAAATTGTGTTGGAAATTACTTAATTGGGGCCAGCATTGAAAGCATTTTCATTTTGGTAAGTGATTGGAAATTCAAATCCTTTCTTATCTCATCCCGTCTTTGACCTCTTCTTGACTTCTCCAATGGATATTTCTCTTTCCTGCTAGCAAAAGAAATTTGATATCCTGAGAATCAACCTGAAGAAAATGGGTTTCAGCTGATAAAATCCATCCCTACCCCTTCACTGGCATACTTTTAGGGACTTTGTGCTTGCTTATTTAGGTTTACTGTTGGACCACTGCTACTGTCAGATGATGATGTTAACCAGGTTTAACCTTGGCCATATTGTAACTTAAAGTTTGTAGTTTCCTAGGCTATAATCCCATAAATCCTTAGTTAGAGACAAGCTTCATTGAACTGGTGAAGATTTACTTCTGAGTCAGCATGCATAGAATTGGGGCTGCGTGATGTTGTAAACTGGTGCTCTTTATACAATGCATCCTTACATAAACATTGGCTCTTGCCATTAAAAGAACTAATCTGATAGCTAATTGCATAGTTTC
The DNA here is from genome assembly GCF_029215685.1 of Pituophis catenifer annectens. Lineage (NCBI taxonomy): Eukaryota > Metazoa > Chordata > Lepidosauria > Squamata > Colubridae > Pituophis > Pituophis catenifer. The sequence goes on from NW_027256881.1 coordinate 206,286,849, forward strand.
CAAGCTTAATTTTCATTGCTCTGTTTGTGGAAACTAGTGTTCTTTAATTGCTTTTAATAAACACCTACAATTTCCTAGAGATAAATACCTTATTGGAGCCATTTCTCTTTCAACAACTTGAAAGAAGTTAAAAAGCAAATCCTTTCCTTTTCTTTGAGACACCTATAAGCTCCCATAAAAAGCCAGTTCATTTTATATATAATATTTCATTATGGGAGAGTATGACTCCAGCAACATACAGACAAAATGAGAATTTTCTCAGCTGCTGATCTGAACTCATCAGTTTAGCCAAATATTTGCTTTTAATTTTAATTAAAAAAAATTAATGGGCCAATTATTGACTGACTTCTAACAAAGGGAGAGTTACTAATTATGGGCTGCAAGCTATAGATCAGTAGAGATACAGAAAATGACCAGTTTGGATTTTCACAGTCCAGATCTGTCAACCTTAAAAGTGCAGACTTTCATCCAGAATTGATATCTGCACTATTAGATGTTATATTGCTCTACTTGTCATAAATGTGACAAACACTGACATGGAATGGAACCTGATCTTGAAGAGAACATGTGGCAGTGACAAAACTTCCTCCTGACAGTGAGAATAATCAACCAATGGAACAGCTTGTCTTCAGAAGTTGTGGGAGCTTCATCACTTGAGACTTTCAAGAAAAGATTAGACTACCATTTCTCAGAAATGGTGTAGGGTCTCCTGCTTGAGCAGGGGGTTGGACTAGATGACCTATAAGGTCCCTTCCAACTCTGTTAAATCTGTTATCTGCCACTTCCAACCTTGTAACCCTGGACTTTTATTTTTATGAAGTTATAGACTCCAAAGTCACAAGAGTGACACAGTCATTGGAATGGGAGGCTGAGACACTCCAAATTTTAAAGATAATTATCTATCTGGAAGTTAGGAGCAATATAGCCCTACTGACAGTGGATGGGGTCTATGGAGCATTTTTTATGAATAATAGACTATGGCTGTGAGAATTGGACCATAAGAAAGGCTGAGCGCCAAAGGGTTGATGCTTCCGAACTATGATGTTGGAGAAGACTCCTGAGAGTCTCTTGGACTGCAAGAAGATCAAAACAGTCAATCCTAAAGGAAATCAACCCTGACTGTTCTTTGGAAGGACAGATACTAAAGCTGAAGCTCAAATACTTTGGCCACCAAATGAGAAGAGAAGAGAGAACTCATTGGAAAAGACCCTGATGTTGGGAAAGATTGAAGGCAAAAGGAGAAGAGGATGGCAGAGGATGAAATGGTTAGATAGTGTCATCCACTCAATGAACATGAATTTGAGAAAACTCAGGAGACAGTGGAGGACAGAGGCACCTAGTGTGCTATGGTCCTTGGGGTTGTGAAGAGTCAGACACAATTTAACAACTGAAGAACAACAACGAGGGCACTGAAAATTAGCAGAATATTTTCATTGACACTTCTGGACTGAGAACTCAAACCTTGTTAACTGATTGCCTGGGTAATTGACTTTGTCTTGTTTTCCAACTGTTTGAACTTATTCTTTATATTATTTCTTTGCACCTTGAACTTGACCAATGCCTTTTAATGCTGTTTCTTTTAGAATAAATTTTGATCATTCTATCTGCCTGCTTAAGCTTTAGCTTGGAAGCTTGTTGTTGAATGTCTTAGCTCTATAGTTGTCCACCTCAAGAAAAAGATATGAGTAGCCAGAATAGCTACTACACAGGGGTGAAATCTACTTACCTTCCTTACCGGTTCGGAAGTACATGCGCCGCATACATGCACACACAGAAGGTAAAAAACACATTATTTCCTGGTTAAAACCAGGAAGTAATGACACCTGGGGTGGGTGAGTGGCCGGAGCTTTGCTCCGCCATCGCTACCGGATTGCTGAACCACCGGCCAAGATCGCTACCAGATCGGGCAATTCGGTCCGATCTGGGAGCATTTCAACCCTGCTACTACATCAGATTCCCTGACCTGGTCATTCTGGGTTTTGTGGCCTTAGCACGAATTGGAGGAAGACGCACTGGGTCGAGATCAAGTATGATTCTGCAAAACCCTCGTTCAAAATGTGTTTATGCCTCACGGAACAAAATACTGAACAATAATCAACATTACATATCTGAGTTTCTTTTTTAAAAGGTATCTAGAGACTTCGATGCATTATTCTTCTAGCAAAACAGACCAAAAAACTGTAACGTACGTAATACTTTATAGCCATATGATAATGTAGCTACTTTTCCCTAGGATGTTTTCTATCTTTTATCCAACATAACCCTGAGGATAAAATTTAGGTAACCATTTGGTTGTTTATTACATCATTGGGAAAAGTGCATCCCTGCAGATATTATTGAACTCCAACTGCTGAAGAACTATGGATATAGTGGTTGATCCACATCTGGAAACCATGTGGAAACCATTTACTCTCTAGTATTAATATTTCAGAATTCCAATATATAAATATCCATGTATAATCATTCTAACTGAACTTGTGAATATCTAACAAATTACACTAAGGCTAGTGTTCAATGAAGATTTTAAATTATTTATTTATTGAAAATATATTTGAAGCATTTTAATATCAAAAACCTCTATAAAATTAACATTATTTTATTAAACAACTTTAACAAGCATGCAAAAGTCATAAAATCTCTTCTAAATAGTGAAATTAATTACACTTTCTGTAGAAAATTAATGTGTTGTATGTATGCCTAGTACAGTGATGGTTAACCTTTTTGGTTATGAGTGCCCAAAGCGCACGCGTCAGAGTGCAAATACATGCGTGCGTGCCCGAACCCCCCAAATGCAATGCAAGCACCCCACACATGCGCTCTGCCCTTGTGCATGTGCACGTGTCCCCCACACATGCACGCACATCCCCTATGTATGCACCTCCTGTGCTTGCACCCCACCTCCCGTGCCCTGCTTTGGCTTCCAGGTTGGTGCAGGTGGCAGAAATGGAGTAGAAAGGTAGGGTGTGCTGGGGGTAACCTGCAAATTTCGAGGAAGGCATGGGTGGCAGAAATGCAGTAGAAAGCTAGGACGTGCTAGGGGGAACCTCTGGAGATCGGGGAAGGCACGGCGGCAGAAATGGAGGAGAAAGATAGGGTGCACTGGGGATAACCTGCAGAGATCGGGAAAGCCCCCACCCCCTGCGCATGCACGGCAGAGATGCGAAGACCAGCCAACCATCAGGAGGCGCATGCGCGCATGTGCGGTGGAGCTGGGCTGTGGTGATGGCTGGTGTGCCCACAGAGAGGGTTCTGTGTGCCACCTGTGCCAAGCGTGCCATAGGTTCGCCATCACGGGCCTAGTGAAACCAAATTTTAGAAAGCACCAGGGGACCTGAAGTTCTCCAGATGTCACTGGTCTAATCATCATGGTCAATGATTAGGAGCTGTGACCCAGTGATATTACAACTACCAACTGCTAAAACTGCAGAGGTGGGAATCAATAATTCTTGGCCAAGACAAAATTATGAAAACAGAGACTTTGACTCTCGAGACTTGGAAAAGAACAGTCCAAAATCTATTGAGTTGAAAGGATTAGATGAAATGTAAATCACGGGGTTGACATGTCATCAGACTTTGGGCTGTTCCTTTCCCAGTCTCTCTATATATGGCCTGATTCCTGCCATAGGTAAAATCTGTGAGGCCATCTTTAATTTGTTAATTCTGAGAAACATCTGGGAAGATCATCAATTTTCCAGCTTTGTTCTAGAATATGCAGATCACATGCCCAGCATGACTTTTTTTTTTTTGTCTTATACATCAAACAAGTATTAAATCTATAGCGGTCTATATCACAGCGCGAGAAGGAAGTAAAATTGTCCCATTACATATATAGGATAGCCAAGAAAAATCTATTACGTATACCAAGTGACATGTTTATCATATACATCAGTTTGCAGCTCGGTTTGACATCCAATTATACCATTGACTCCAAGATATATGTGTCTCCTCGTTCTTTCAGTATCATAGTAAGCCAATCTGATTCCACACAGTTCATTATTTTCTGAATTACTACTTGTTCCGGTGGGCTGACATCCATCTTCCAGTATTGGGCCCATGCCAATCTTGCAGCTGTTGTTATATGTAGCAACAGGTACCATGAGTACCATATGACATAATTTTGAAGATGAGCATCATAATTCTGTGTGATATCTAATAGTAAAGAAATGTTGGGTTGTATCTTCAATCCCACTGAAGTAGCATATGGGTGTGCCTGTGTGCAATGCAAAAGTAGCAGGAGACTGATGTTAATCTCACAAAAAGAATTATTATTTTTTTTGCAAATGTGATTATTTAAAATCAGTGGCAAAATTTTCTAGGAGGAGGATTTTTTTGTAGGGTTTACAGTATTGTTATTTCTGACTCAAAGATGTCTGCCAGTTTACCCCTTTGCATAGAGATGGGCCACTTCGTTTTATAACTGATACAAAAAGGACAGGGGGTAGATGTTGGTATATATCACATTCCAAGATGTATGGATGTATGAACCCCTCATTATGTGAGTGATGCTTAGCCTTGTAGTAAAGATGCCAGAACAGATACAAAGACACATTGGGCATTTAGCTCTAATACAGATTTGATTCCAGTATCTGGGGAGCCCTGACATAATGATTAAGAAATTGTTTTGGGTTTGATCTTGTCTATAGGAAAGTAGAGATCTACCCCAAATTGGAGCCTGGTGGAAGAAAAAAAAATACTGTAGATCAAGTATTGTGAATTTGAGTAGTTTTGGCTGTTTTTTTTTTTTTTTTAATTTGATTTATATGCCGCCCTTCTCCGGAGACTCAGGGCGGCTTACAATGCGTTAAGCAATAGCCTTCATTCTTTTGTATCTTTTATATAAAGTCAACTTATTGCCCCCACAAACTGGGTCCTCATTTCACCTACCTTAGAAAGGATGGAAGGCTGAGTCAACCTTGAGCCTTGGAGAGATTTGAACCAGCAGAAATTGCAGGCAGCTGTGTTAATAACAGGGTGCACTAAACCACTGTACTATCAAGGCTCTTTTTGGCTGTTAATGTTAAACAGAGCCTTAAAATAGAATCTATCTCCCTTTTTAAAATCTTTTTCTTTTCTACTTTCTTTTCTTCTTTTGCCTCCCTAAAATAAAGTTGGAAAGGGCATGATTTTAATCCTTTAGCCGTGCCTTAACAGTTACACTGTAATTGAGCTTTTGACCCTGAACATGAATTAAAAGAACTGAAAGATATCTTATCCCATTATGGTGTTTTAATTAATTCAGAAATTTAAGAAATAATATAAATATGCAACACACGCAACTATTTCTTGTGTCAGCCAAGAAACATATAATGCCTGAATTTCATTTCATTTGGAGTTTAGTGTTTTCCTTCCCACGACTAAATTAGTCTTCCTCTGAGTAATATTCTATTCAACTGATGAATTGAAATGTGATCTACAAGAGTGTATGTCTCAATAAATTCATTAATATTTAAAGTGTTCCTGGACTGTTTAGTATGCTCATGGAGATATCTTTGTTTGAAATCCATTTTCCCAGAATTTGTGAGCCTAAGGCTTGTTTCTAATCTCACCCAAGATATAATTTCAAGGCCAAGTAATCAACGAACAGGCCAATATTTTGATAACCTGTTTGCACTTGATTTTGGATTAAAAATCTACTCCTGATGCTATAGAACCTAGATCATGGGTATCAAACTCACAGTGTCATGTTGTCGTAACATCACATCTTTCCCCCCTTTTCGCTAAACCAGGGACGGGCATGGCCAGTGCATGACGCATCCCGCTTGCGGGCCACAAGTTTGACACCCCTGTGACATATCTCTGTATTAGAAATAATGAGTAAAAGCCCATTTTCTCCATTTAAGAGAAATGTTTTTAAATATAATGCAATTTTCCATGAAGGCCAATTATCTTAAATATTTAAATCTCTACATTTAAAAATAAATACATTGTAAGATTTAATTTATTGGATAGAACTATTATTCATTTTCTAAGGATTTAATTATAGGTTAAGCTTCCTGGATGGGGCAGAGGGTGTGTCTCACGCATTCATTTATGCAAACTTGATTAGATAATATTTGTGAAATACAGTTTCACATTCCTTTGTTTGAAATTAACTCCATTGCAGTCCATGTTCCAGAATTAACACAGAGTGATGTGAATCTTTAACTGCATAATGCCTGATTCACATCTATGTGCTCCTGCAGAAAAGCAAAGATTTAATTTCTAATGGTGTTTTTTTTTTTAATACAGTTCATTTCAGTTGTTAACATGAGTAAATGTGACAAGGAATAAACAGTGTGAAATTCCTCCAAGTTACCTCAGCCTCCTACATAGGCCAAAATGTAATCTTCTCTGTTTGGTCATGTTTATTAAGTCAAAGATTGTTATGACATCTTTATCTTATGTTTGGAGATACACCAGGATTTAAATTTGAAAATTCATGCGTATAGGTGCTCTATCATTCAGTTTTGGCCCCCCAGCATTCTTCCATGTTTCCAAATGTTTCCCTTCCTTGCAAAATTTTTTACTTCACTTTTCTATTTATTTAGATTATGTCTAGAATTTCTTTTAGTGAGTTGCTACTATTGTTTTTTTGGGATGTAGCCCCAGAAGACTTACACTTCTCTCTAAGGAAAGTGCCAAATCCCACGAACTACCCAAGGGGATTTTACTGGGTTTTTCTTCTTCTACTATTTTGAAAATATTTTCAAAAGCAATTTCCTTTGCATCAACCTGAAAGAGAATGATTGAAAAAGACAAATGCAAAAGAAATATTCAGCACAGCACTACTGTATCTTCAACCTCAAACAGAAACAAATATAGGAAGAGTTTGTGATGGGGATGAAGTTGGGATATACGGTACAATTATAAAAAATAATTTCAAATGAATGGCTGTGTTCCTCCACCTTACTGATATTAATCTTTACGAGCACTAAAGATGCAAAGTAGGCAATCTCTCATCAGATTTCTGGATTTGATGAGAGTAATGTATATCTAGCTGAATCCACTCTGGAACCCAAAATAGGGAAATGAATTGTAAAGCGATTGTAAAGACATAAAATATGCAGTGGACAACTGTGTTGTGAACATTCATTTTGCTTTGTTTTCAGTCTATGCTAAAAATAATCTAGTTGAATATGAACAAACAGTTATAATTATGAGAGATAAGTCAAAGTAATATCTTACATTTTCCTAAGATGCTTCAGAAACAATAAATTCTGAAATAACCATGCATAACAACAACAAAGCCAATCCTTTAATTATTTTTTAATGACTTCCCTTACTTCTCACTGGCTCAAGGTTGACTCAGCTTTCCATTTTTCCAAGGTTAGTAGAAAGAGGACTCAGATTATTGAGGGCAATAGGTTGACTCTGTAAACTGCTTAGAGAGGGCTGTAAAGCCCTATGAAGCGGTATGTAAGTCTAAGTACTATTGCTATTACTTTTCTGTTCTCCCAAGACCAACTTTAAGAGAAATTTATGAAGGCATATGACAAACAATCCATTACTTCCAATTCTAGCTCTAACCAATGTTATTAACGAATACTAATTTTACCACTAAAAGTGTACAGAATTTTTCCCCCTCTCCACATTCTAGAAACATTTCACAGAAGAGGAGAACAGTATTAATAAATTTTCGTGGTCAGCACATGGTGTTTTTGCACTTATTTAGTTGTGAGATGGCCAGTGTCACCTTACCTGACTTCTATGGCTCAATTAAACTCCAAGAACAATCCTCTCATTGGGCTTTTTCAAATGGGAAAGTGTAAGCTGTCGGGGAAAATAGTGATTTGCTGCAGGGGGAGGTTTAAAGTGATGAAAAGAATGTAACCAAAAACAGTTCCACTAAGAGTAACATTTTCAGTCACCTCCAGCAATAAAGTCAAAAACACTCTCAGGAGAAATCTTAAATACATTCCTGAGAACAATTTAACAAACTGCAAGTGCTTTCATACCGGAGAAATACAGGGAACACTCTGGAGAAATTAAAACGCAGGTTTCCACAAATATCCATTGCAACGGCAACATTCCTCTGACTGCAGGGCTGTTGGCCATGCAGGCTGGGAATGAGGTGTTATTGTGTCCATCTGAAAGATTATCATGTTCATGAGCATCAATGGGGATCCCAGTTTTACTTCGGGGGGAGGTGTTGAAGTGAAAGAGGGCTCATGTTAACTTCCAGAAAATTGGATTGAGAATAATATTATGGATGATTTACTAGTAGAGATTTGATCTTTAGTGCCCTACGCAGATTGGATCCTCCTTTCCCCCCAAATGTTCCTCCCTTTCATCCCTTCTTTCTTCCTCCCACATCCCCCGAACATTTTTCCCTGGATATTTTATCCAGGGAAAAGTGTTTGAGACTTTGTTTCTTCTGCTTCTTCCTTCTGAGCCATATTAAGCATTCACACCAGGGGTGGGTTCCACTTACCTTTACTACCGGTTTGCAACAGGAACGTGCACGCATGCTTCTGCGCATGCGCAGATCACCCATGATGACATCATGTCAGGTGGGTGGAGCCTCCCGCCAGTTTTACTACTGGTTCTATAGAACCGGACTGAACGGGAGCAACACACCACTGATTTACACGTGTCAAAGGTGACATGCCATACATTTGGGATGACATGCCAGCATTCACCAACACTACCAACAACTATTTTTGAAAGCAGGCCCTCACAGGATTTATGGAGGCTGTGGAGGCCATAGAAGAATGGGATGTGCTCTCATGCGGCTTTCCTTTTTTTTTTTTTTTTTGATGCTGCACAGAGTTCCCAGAAGAGCATTCTTCAAAGCTACTTGAAGAATTCATGCAACAGCCTCAGGTAGGTCACAGGGGCCTGCCAACAGAAAGAGAACATGACATAAAGGTAAGGGGCACATGGAAGGGGTCTAGGACAATTCGCCACGGCCAAGGCAAGTTATCCAGTGACAAGCTGGCCATGGTGAGCTGGCTACAGTGAGTTGATCATGGTGAGTTGACAGTGGTGAGTTGATTGTGGTGAGTTGTCCCATTCTGCATGGAAGATCCTGAGGAGTCCTGAGCTGCAGAGGCAATCACACCATTCCCAAGGTTTGCATGCCTTGGGGAATGGCATGAAGTGGCCTTTGAGTGGCGGTAGTGCTTTTAGGGCTACTTAAGGACCAGCCTCAGCACTACCATCTAGTGCCATTGTTCAGAGTGGTCTACATGGGAGATGGGGCAAGAGACAGCAAATTGTTTTTCTTTTGTTTGGGGGAGGAAGTGATATGCTCACAAAGTCAAGTGAGGCACTTTCCAAAATTTTTGGTACACTGAAACCAAAAGGTTTGCTATCACTGCACTAGGATTCATGCATTCTTCCAGCACTAAGGCGTTCTTCTTAGTGTAATATTTACCATGGTTTGATGTAGTTTCTTTAAAAAACTTAAGGGGTTTGGTTGCCTTATACCGTTACTGCTGCTCCCTTTTCTCATTACTAATTTAATAGATTCTTGCATGGCTTCCCTTCTGTTCTAGGTTGCTCAATTGCTTAAGCTCACTGTTGTGTAGGGTCACTCTTCTGTATGGTTTATTTTGTAAGGATATTTTATTCATATCCAGGGGGAAGGCAGTAGGGGTGAAATGTAAAATTTGTTATTACCGGTTCTGTGGGCATGGCTTAGTGGTGGTGGGGTAATGTGACTGGGTGGGCGTGGTCAACTTTTTTTTTTTAACTTTTCAAAGCATTTTTTCTAATGCTTTGAAAAGCCTCTGCTGATCAGGCAACTCATCTGGGTTTGCCAGAGAGGCTTTTTAAAAAATGCCTCTCTGCCGATCAGGCAACTCAGCTGGAATTGTCAGAGATTTTTCAAAACATTTTTTTAAACCACCTCTTCGGCCAAGAGGTTGCAAAAAAAAAATGCTTTGAAAAGCCTCTGACGATCCCAGCTGAGCCGCGCAATCATCAGAGGCTTTTTTTTTTTTTTTACTTTTAAAAGCATTTTTTTGTCGGAAGAGGTTGTAGAAAAAATGCTTTTAAAAGTTAAAAAAAAGCTTCTGATGATCATGCGGCTCATCTGGGCCTGGTGGGGGGTGGGTGTGCAGGGATTTTTGCTACCGGTTCTCTGAACCACCTGCCGCTATCACTACCGGACCGGGCAATCGGTCTGAACCGGGAGCATTTCACCCCTGGAAGGCAGATATATGTCTATTTACAAAAACAAGCATTTATATTTGTTGGAATACATGTTAGAATGTATTTTGTATTGAAACAACTACAGAATTATTCCCACCAGTAGATGGCAGTGTTTGGTTTGTATCTATGGTTATAATCTATGGTTCTGAGGAGAGTGATAGTTGAAACCGTTAAGCAAGGTTCATGGTGACTGTGCACTGTACACTTTATTTGATTTGTATGGCTATGTAGCCATCCCCTGATACCAATCTGTAAAGCTATATAATAATCCTCTGTTACTATTTCTATAGAATAAAACAGAATTTCTAACAATATTAGTAGCAGCATTTGAGAATAGCAGAATATACTGATCTAATGTAGCATACACAGCAGGCTTTTAATGTTTTGAAGTGGACATTTATTTTTATTTCCCCAAAATGAGGAAAATATGTCTAATTATCACAGGTGATTGCTACTTGATCTAAATATTTCATTAAATATTGTTCAGGGCTTTAACTAGAGGCAAAAAATATTGCTATTTGCCATCTGAATCCACTGAGAGAGAAAGTTATTCCAGAATGTGGAATGGAAATTAACTTTCTACATCTATTTTTCTTCTACAGATGATGCTCCCTCATAGATGAAGCACTAAAAGGGGTGTTTTGAACATGGGGGGCGGGCGATGGGAGCAGCTAAGAATTGTTAAAAAACAAATTAAAGATTTCTAGCTGCTGGGCTTGTAACATGTTTCTTTTTATTTATTCTTTTATTGCTTTGTAAAATAGTGACAAGAAAAAAGAAAGAAAGAAAGGACTCCAAAGATAAAAATACATACATTGTCAAAGAACAAAAGACATATAGAGAGTGCTTTAAAAAAGTGAAAAAAGTCTATAATTTTAGCAGTAAGTGTTTACAATTCTACATATAGTTATCCAATGCAAGTATTATTCAACTACATATATATTTATAATATATTTATATAACAATCATGTTTTTAGCTTATTGTATTTTGTATAAAGGCATCAAATATTTCACTATATTTGTGTCAGGTGCAAGAAACCAGGTCCAACTGTAAAGGTTCGAATTAACTGATTTATTGCTAAAAGCCTATACACAGGAATCTTCTCAACTAACAGTCAGCATTTAGTTAGAACCAGATATAGGTCAATGGCTTTCAAGGGGGGATGATTCTGGCTACGTAACAATTCTAAACTGATTCCTCTTTTCACTCCTTTCCCTGGCTCTGTGAGTCCTTCGCCTACAATTTAGAATAGAATAAGAGAGTTGGAAGGGACCTTGAAGGTCTTCTAGTCCACCCGCTGCTTAGGCAGGAAACCCTACACCACTTCAGATAAATGCTTATCCAGTCTCTTCTTAAAAACATCCAGTGTTGGAGCATTCACAACTTCTGGAGGCAAGTTGTTCCACTGATTAATTGTTCTAACTGTCAGGAAATTTCTCCTTAGTTCTAAGTTGCTTCTCTCCTTGATTAGTTTCCACCAATTGCTTCTTGTCCTGCCCTCAGGTGCTTTGGAGAATAGCTTGAGTCCTTCTTCTTTATGGCAACCCCTGAGATATTGGAACACTGCTATCATGTCTCCCCTAGTTCTTCTTTTCATTATACCCACTTCCAGCAACTGTTCTTCATATGTTTTAGCCTCCAGTCCCCTAATCATCTTTGTTGCTCTTCTCTGCACTCTTTCTAGAATCTCAACATCTTTTTTACACCGTGGCGTCCAAAACGATGCAATATTCCAAGTGTGGCCTTACCAAGGCATTATAAAGGTATTAACACTTCGTGTGATTTTGATTCTATCCCTCTGTTTATGCAGCCTAGAACCGTGTTGGCTTTTTTGGCAGCTGCTGCACACTGCTGGCTCATATTTAAATGGTTGTCCACTAGGACTCCAAGATCCCTCTCACAGTTACTACTATTGAGCAAGGTACCATATATACTGTACTTGTGCATTTTGTTTTTCTTGCCTAAATGTAGAACCTTACTTTTTTCACCATTTGTCCATACAAAGTCTACATCTCAAAGCAATCCATTCATAGGTGGCAAATTCAATCCAGTCCTCAATCCATTAAGTGAATGGGGCCATACATTTTTGTTTCTATTTCTGCAGTATCATTTTTTTGGCCATAATAAGAGCATGGAGAATCCACTTGCATTATCAAAATCCAAGTACTAGGTATATAGTTCAAAAGAATATTATCATCTGAAATTATTTGTTTTTGCTGTACAAATACATTTTCTCCCAAAACATATTATTTATTTAGTTTTATTTATTTATTTATTTATTTCATCAAGCATGTATTTTATGACAGATACAAGTGTAAACATAATTATAAATACATAAAAAGGGTACGAATAAAAAAAAACATTAGGACAGGGATGGAAGGCACGCTGGTGCGCTTATGCATGCCCCTTACAGACCTCTTGGGAATGAGGTGAAGTCTACAGTAGACAATCTAAGGTTAAAGTTTTGAGGATTTGGGGAAGAAACCACAGAGTCAGGTAGTGCATTCCAGCTGTTGACCACTCCGTTACTGAAGTCGTATTTTCTGCAGTCTAGTTTGGATCAGTTTACCATGCGTTTGTATCTATTGTATTGTTTTGGTTGAAGCAAATGTAGTAAATGTGCGACATCCTTATTACATCACTAACCAAATGTTGTTTTTGACAATCTTTTTCTATACAAATGTAATGGAGACCAGTAAATTCTAAATATTATTTTTTGTATACATCAATGGATTTGAGTCCATTGATACTTTGCTATAGAAATGAAAACACTCTCCCATTGTCTATGAGAACCTCTGATTTTTCATTCCACTGATTTTGTAGCATCTGCACATCAGATTGATTTATTGATAAAAATGACTATTGAAACTAATAATAGTTTTTTTAGTTTGAAAGACATTAACAAGTTGTTCTGTCTCTTAGGTGTCTCACAAGCTGAAAATGCTGGTGGTTCAAACAATGTTGTTAACAAATGTATCTAAATATTGACATTGGATTACAACTGATACATGATATTTCTCTCCTAACACAGAGCATGTTAGAAATTCATCTTTAACAATTGATGTAAAGTTAATATCACTGCTTCCATCCAATTTTTCCATATCATTTTTCCCCAATATTTAAAGTTGGGTTTCCACATAAAATGTTGTGGAATGGATTGGATACTTTTTATTAAACATTACATTTCATAGTTTTCTACCATAACGGATGCAATTGTTTCCAGAGATTCTAGAGTTTTTGTATATTTAGATTCTAAACTATCCATTCAGCCAAGGATACTATGTATGTATATTCCAAACTTGCCCAAACTGAAAAATTAAGAGATATTGTTGGCTTCCAGTATTTCATTCTAGACAATAGGTAAGCTCGTTGATAAACAGTATTTCCAGATCTGGAAAACCAAATCCTCCCTCATTAATTGATAATTGCATTTTATGTAATGATATTGTCAGACTCAAAGAATCCCATAGAAATGTTTAAATGATTTTTTAAACAATTTTCTGAAAATATTTTTCCAGATGTAAAAACTGGAATTCCCTTCAGAATATAATTAATCAGGGAATAAAGTTCATTTTGAGAGCATTTACGTTTCTCCGATGAGTAAGGTTTAAAGATCCCATCTATCAATATCTGGAGAAATCTCTCTCTAGATTGTATTTATATTATATGTCACTAACTGAATTTTATCCTTTAGTAAAGATATACCTATATATTCAATAAATTAGGTACAAATGGAGAATTAATATTCCTTAAATGGACTGCTAACAAAATTTTCACCTACAATCATCAATTCTGATTTGGAGTAATAGATATAGATATAGAATAGTATCCTGCTATTTTACAAAATGCATCTATCTTTTTTAGCATCAACACAGGCATAATAGTATAGGTTTAGAAATAAACAAAAGAATGTCATCTGCAAATAAAACCAATTTGTGTTCTATTGAGTTCTGTACTACTTGATAGATCTCCCAATGTAGTCTAATAGCACAAGTCAAGGGTTCTATCCAAATATTAAAAGTAAGTGGACATATTTGTCTAGTTCCTCCAAATAGTGGAAAAGTATAAGAAAACATGCTATTAACCTTTTAATTGTGGGTGACTCACAGTATCTTAATCCATTTTGTGAATTTCAAAGGAAATCTAAATCTATTTAGTACAGCAAACATATATTTTGTCAAAGGCCTTTTCAGCATCTAATGATAAAATTGCATATTGATCTTTATTTATTCAAGTCTATTAAATCTTCAACTAACCTAATATTGTCTGCTGCTTGTCTAGCTATAAGAAACCCTGATTAGTCATTCTTAATAACAAATGTTTGTGTTTGTTTTATATATATATATATAAAACATAACATATTCCTACATAACCAAGGTTTTTTGTAGCTCCAGCTCAGTAGAATCACATCTACTCGGTTCTGGGCTTTTTTCCTTTCTAACAGCTAGCAAGCTCTAACTGCTAGGTGCTAGCCATAATTCTGAACTGGGGACAAATGATATATATGTATGTATGTATGTATGTATGTATGTATGTATGTATGTATGTATGTATGTATTTTCTTACTCTTCGTAGGTTTTATGTGTGTTTTTCTTTTAGCCAGGTTTTTCCTACGTAACCAAGATTTTTCTGCAGCCCTAGCTTGGCAGCCAGCAGGCCCTATGTCTCTCACTAGGCAGCTGCAGAAAAATCTTGGTTACGTAGGAAAAACCTGGCTAAAAGAAAAATATATGTGTGTGTGTGTGTGTGTGTGTGTGCATGTATGTGTGTGCATGTATGTGTGTACACACACACACACACACACACACACACACACATCTATTTTAAAAAATGACAGAGGTCAGAAATCACATCTCTTATGAATACTATAACTTGGGGAAGTTTGTAGAGATTCTCAGTCCTCCAGGTCATGGTTGTCCCAAAGATGCTTTTTCAGGAGGCAACTGGACTGTCTTGTTTTTTCTTTGAAGATGTTTCGCTTCTCATCCAAGAAGCTTCTTCAGCTCTGACTGGATAGTGTGGAATGGAATAACTTGTGGAAGCAACAGTTATATTTGCACATCAACCATATGGTGCCAGAGAAATATGCCTGGAAACAGAAGGCAATGCCCATAAGAAAATTTGAACTAAAGAATCTTTTAGAGACCCTTTATGGTAACAATGTGTTGGATGTCTTCAAAACATGCTAAGCCAATGGCATTTGATTAATAAGTCTTATATCTCTCCCCCATTAAGTTGCAATGTGCATAATTTTGATCTATTGTAAGGATGGATTGCAGAATTTTGAGAAATCACTATGGCTTGTACATGAAGTGTACTTTCATACAGAACATCATTTGATCAGAGGCTGAATTCCACAATGCTATCTGGACCCATCGTTCCCTAGTCTACAATGTTGATTTGAAAGATGAATGCAGACTGTGGATCTAGTAACCCTGACGTCAACTTCAATGTTTTATACTTCATGTGGTTTTTGAAATACAAGTGGAGTCTGGAGCATTCTAATCTTCTTAGCTTGAACTGAAGAATCTTTTACTCTTCAGCAGAGCATTTCTTCATGGCAATTTTTAATCAATATAAACATGCATTGATTTATAGAAATACTTTTAATCTTAAACTGATCTCAAGGAAGAGGCTAGAAGCCTGTCTGCTAAGAAATTGGCAAGCTTAATAATTCACTGAATGAACATGATTGAAGACGCTTGTAGATATCTCTATGTATGGAGCATTCCAACTCTATGATTAAGCTTTAGAAATTGAGTGCATTGAGGATGGCTTGTAGGTAGCATGGATGGCAGTGGAGCTGAGTTCACAACTTGTCAGCTACCACCTCATGCTTCTTGTGTTTTTCTGATATGCTGTGTCAGTCTGCCATGAGCTATGGAGAAAGGGATGAAGGAGGGGGTGAATGCTTGGGAAATTGAAAGTAGATGCTATGCCATCTTCAGAAGCTGCTTCAAGGTCGCCCAGATGGATAGGTAGAAACTTCTCTACTTCTCTTAACAAAATTATTTATTTTTGAAGCTAAGAAAGTGTTGCTTGTGATGTCCAAGAGACAGTTTAGAGAATATCAGTGCTACTTGGAAGCACAATATTTTCTATTCCTCTCCATTCTAATTTAAAGTGATTCATTGGAAAACTCTTGAATTTTGGATAGAGATTAAAGTCCCTAAAATGAAAATGAAATTGGGTTTATCCTAGAGTCAAATGGATTGCCTACAAAAAGATTGTGGAAAAATGTTTAGAACACCACATTTTAGAAAAATTGAAGAGACCTTGAGTAAGTTCCTAAAAATGGCCCAGTATATTATGAACATCAGGTTTCATGAAACTGAACTACTGTATATAGCTTTTATTTTATGAGCAACATAATGTTCAGAAGAGTAATACTAGAATATAAAAACTCCAATATTATGAGGCACTCCTTATTTAATGTCTCTGTCTGGTTGGCACTGAATTGGCCTAGAGACAGTCCAACAATTTGTCCTCAGGCAAAGCTTTTATGAAAACTTTAAAAATTTAGGC
Source organism: Pituophis catenifer annectens (assembly GCF_029215685.1). Taxonomy (NCBI): domain Eukaryota; kingdom Metazoa; phylum Chordata; class Lepidosauria; order Squamata; family Colubridae; genus Pituophis; species Pituophis catenifer. The sequence continues at coordinate 206,303,509 of NW_027256881.1, forward strand.
TGCCCTGAGAAATGATTCACTGTTCAGACTTCTAGAAGTCCAGAGACCCTACTTGTTCTCTGTGTCACCTGTTCCCATTGGGCATATATAACCTCCCATCAAAAGTAACAGAGATCAGACAAGCAAACTTATTTGATTTCAACTGCCCCAGCGAGACAAGACATTAAGGTACTGCTCTACTCTAGAAATCTTCAGTTCAAGGCATCTTGTACCTTACAATTTTTTAAGTCCGTGGACATTCCGATTGGTATGTGGATTATCAGGCTTCTTCTTTCCCCCTTCCCTTTTTTTCTGCATAAGCATGCTTTTCTTTTTACATCTATGCACTTTTTTTTTTCTTTCACAGAAGAGAATGGAACATTCCTACAGGATGGGGGTGTTTCTATGTATTTTGCCTTACTGTGCATATTGATTCTTCATTATAACCAGTGGTGGGATTCAGCCAGTTCGCACCACTTCGGGAGAACTGGTTGTTAACTTTCTGAGCAGTTTGGCAAACTGGTTGTTGGAAGAAATCATTAAGGCAGAGAACCGGTTGTTAAATTACTTGAATCCCACTGATTATAACATAGGCATCCATTGCTAACTGTTCCCAAATGCTGATATGGGCATGGTGCAAACCAGTAGTAGGTTTCAAAACCTGTCACTACTGGTTTGCTCATGGGTGCGTGCACGCTCACATGCGCATAAGCATCTGGGCAGGTGGGCGGAGCCTCCCGCTGCCACTACCGGTTTACCCAATCCGGTGAAACTGGTGCAAACTCAGCCTTTACATGTTGCATCCAGATGCAGGTAACTAAGCCAGAGTTTTGTATCATAACAGTTTCTCATTTGCTTCCTCTTGCCCATTCCCCATGGATAACTGTGATTACAAAGGACAATATACAGGCAGTTCTTAGCTTACAACTATTCATTCAGCAACCATTTAAAGTTTCAACGGTGCTGAGAAAAAGCTTATATGACCATTCCTTGAAGTTTTGGCCATTGTAGCAAACCCTCAGCGACAGGTTTGCAATCTGCATACTTAAGTGCCTTTATGACATCACAAAGAGCCAGAGTCACGTGATTTCCGTTTGCAACTTTTCTACTGGCTTCCCTCAAGCAAACCCAATGGGGAAACTCTCCAGAAAAGTGTCAAATTGGCCTATTAGCCCTGCTTTTTCTCCCACCAGCAGCACCCACCCCACCCACATATGCACTAGCCCTTTCCTGTCTTCCCCCAACCGATGCATGGCCTTCGCCAGCTGTCCCCCCAACCTCCCCTGACTTGCGCAAGGCCTGTACCCTCCCTGGCACCCCTACACTCCTTACCTGGGAATTCTGCCTCCTCTCTCATAATGACACACGTATCTTGAGGTTACAAGAGTAATTGGGACTGCTGGGATTGGCGTTGCTAAGCGATATGGTCATGTGATGTTGTCCTTCATAGCTGCATCACTTAGCGAGGTCAGTACCAATCACAGTTATTGTCATAACCCAAGGACTTCCTGTATTTTGTGTTTTGCTATGTGTTATATTGATATATATTATTAGAATAAAAATGATTTGTAAAACCAGACACTGTTGCCAAACAGGAGTAGCACTCCTTCCTTTTTTCTTTTTCTTTTTTTGCAAAGCGATTTATGTCCTTTTTCTTTTATTATTTATCAATCTTTCAGATCAAACATGGATGCTCATTTTTTTTTTTTTTTTGCTTCTTGCTAAAGTATTCTGCAAGATCTTGGCAATTTCCAGTTCTTTTTATAGTCAAGTATTTTGCCTGTGAGGATGATCCTCATCAAACATGACCTTTATGAAAGTTTGCATTGCTGTGCTATAAAATAAATATGAGGAACTTGGTTTGAGATTAGTACTCGTGTCAGTCAGAGATTGCTTATGGTGTATCTGCTATACTTCAATCACAGATTGGACAATAAGGAACTCAGCACGTGGCAAAAACTTTGAAGTCAACACTTCCCAAGAAACAGCCACCTGTAGTATTAAAATGGCCTTTTTTTTTTTTTTGTACTCAGCAGAGCAAACTAAATAAATTAAAAGCTCAACAAATTCCATCTGTTAAGTCATTTGGGAGAAATGTTATTTGCTTGCACTTTCTCACAAAAAAATGGAGTAGTGTTTTAGTGTGAGTAAATTTCATGGGGGAAAATTACCTATGCCATACTAAAGATAAAATTCATTCGGTCTAATTTAATAATATAAAAAGTGCAGATATAGAATGTGGATAACCCATTCTTCTGTGCTCAAGACCCAAATATATTTTTAGAGGAGTCCTGTGTGAAGCATGATGCCTCTGACAGCCCCTAAGAGGCCATTCCTCTCTGAGAGTTTGTCACAAAGGCAGCTCTGTCACCCAACAAAAATATTGTCCTTGTGAGCTGATAAATAAAAGCTGAGAATAGGAGTTAGCTTAGTTTCCCACAAAAAAAGATCTTCTCATAAGAGAAGAGAGGAGGGCTGAGTGGACAAAAAAAGAGAGAGTTTTTAAAAAATTGAAAGACAACTCTGGTAAGAAAAAGGAGAACTTTGATGGAGGAGATGATATCTGGTAACCTACAATGAAATTAGTCAGAGTTGAATATTGAAGACTGATGGTTTAGTAAGCAGCAATGATAGTTAGTGATCCTGAGATGCACTGGACAGCTGAGTTTGATTAGTTTAGGGAGAGGTAGAGTTAAGATACTCATAAATGTATAAAGCCTTAGTAAGACCACACCTAGAATATTGCATCCAGTTTTGGTCACCACACTATAAACAAGATGATGAGACTCTAGAAAAAATGCAGAGAAGAGTAATCAGGATGATTAGGGAACTGGAGACTAAAACATATGAAGAACGATTATAGGAACTGGGCATGGCTAGTCTAGTGAAGAGAAGGTCCAGGGGAGGCATGATAGCAGTGTTCTAATATTTGAGGGGCTGCCACAGAGAGGAGGAGGTCAAGCTATTTTCCAAAGCACCCGAAGGCCAGACAAGGAATAATGGATGGAAACTGATCAAGGAGAGATTCAACCTGTAAATAAGGAGAAATTTTCTGACAGAACAATCAACCAATGGAACAGGTTGCCTTCAGAAGTTGTGGGAGCTTCATCACTGGAAGCTTTCAAGAAGTGACTGGACTGCCATCTGTCAGAAAAGGTGTAGGGTCTCCTGCTTGGGAGGGTTGGACTAGATGACCTACAAGGTCCCTTCTAATTCTGTTATTCCATTAATCTGTGAAATGGAGCAAGATACAATCCAAAGAAAAGTGCTGAAGACTGAGGATCCTGGATAATAAAAGAAGGAGCATACAAGCAGAGATTGAGCTTCCACAAAAATGGCAGGGGCACATTTTCCATGCTGGATTATCCCTGATCTCCTAACCTTCTTATCCTGCCAACTGCACCAGGCTGTTGTGAGAAAAATGCCCACTTTAAATAAGAAACCTAAACATTTGGACATAGATGCAACAAAATATACCTTTTTGGGAATATGCTACAAAGGTCACTGGGCTTCTCATCAACCAACAGCTGGAGAGAGATTGAATGAACCAGCTCTATGGATTACATAGATTTGATTTGTTACCCTTCAAAAGAATAGATAAAAGAAATATTATAAGCATTCTTCTACTAGAATGCTGTAGATAGATAAACCGTTAGAATGATCGCCATGTTATTTTTCACACTAGTAGAATCTGAACCTTCTAGATAATATCACTGTATTAAATAAACAACATTGTCATATCCTTTCACACCACTTTATTCACACTTAGCTAAGAAGGCAGTTGTCTGATTTTGTTATCTGTTTCCATTCCAAGGTCCAATTCCAACTAAATTCTAACCTTCATGCACTGTTAATACTTGCTCTAAAAGAATATAGGAGTAGAGCCTCTATATAACTGATCACATGTCCACAGGCATACTGTACGTGTTATTAATTTAAACAAAATGTTTTAAAGAAAGAGGAGATATTCTCAAGCAATGGCACTGTGAATTAACGTCATAACTAGTTGATTTATCCCAAATAGAAATAAAAAACACCTCCAACACTTTTATGTCTTAAGTCTGGAGAAAGAAAATGTCCGCTATGTCATATTCAGAGATGGTATTCAGCCGGTTCAGACTGATTCAGGTGAACCAGTAGCAGTGACTGCTTGTGGGCCAGCCCACCCACTCCGGCGTAAAGATGTCCTATTTAGCCACGTTTTCGAGGCTGGTCGCATGCACGGAAGAACCAGTAGTAAGGATATAGGAAACCCACCACTGGTCATATTGGCTTCAAATCTGGTTTGAGTAAAGTGTCATATCTGGTAGCCATATGGAAAACTTCTGGAAAAACAAAGGAAGAAGAAATGCCCTCTAAAAGGAAACGGCAATCTCTGATCCATACTGGAGCCGGTCACTGAGGTTTCCTTTCCTTGCACTGTGAGGAAAGGGGAATCAATCAGATTTTGCAGTGGCAAAATCTAAAGTTGCAATTTCTAAAGTTGGCTTAAGAAACAGGTCAGAGCAGCAATGGAGACAATAGTTTAGCCTGCTGAACAGAATTTCCCTGTGACTCTAAGGGTATAACTTATCTCTCTCTTTTTTTTAATCTGATGGGGAACAATACACATTTAGAAAGTGGCAAGTAAGAAATAAGAAGATACGCATGTATTTATTTACAACTTCGTTAATAAAGATCTCTAGTACTTTGCATTATTGTCCTGAAAAGACACATAGTTTCCATTGACTAAATTGTTATTGATGAATAATTGCTCAGTCTGCTTTTGTTATTAATTTTGACCTTGAACATTTCCATTATTGATTATATACTGGGAGCATGTTAATTGTCGCTTGTTATTGTAAATTGTCATGAGCCTTGAAGCATTATCTGGGATTCATTTCAGCTTGTGGACCTTGAGAAACTTTTCTGTGAGCTCTAAGGTGGATCTGTGACCCAGGTGCCTAGTTCTGGTAGCCAGAGGCATAAGTGGAATTGGAGTCAGAAGGTAGTTTAGAGCTACTATCTGCCACAAAAGTACTCCTCTATATAGTCAGTCTCTTGATCATAAGCGGTGGCATGATGGTTGAGGAGTTAAGATGCTGGGTTTATCAGCTGGAAAGCTGGCAGCCCAGGTTCAAGACCCAAGCACCATGTGACAGGGTGAGCTCCTGTTCTTGCCTCAGTTTCTGCTAACTCAGCAGTTCAAAAACATGGCTGGCTTGTGTCAGTTCCTATGTTATGTCTGGACAGGGTTATAGTCTACAGATTTGGATGTATCAAAGGTGCTTTTTTCAAGAGGCAACTGGACTTTCTTGTTTTTCTTTGAAGATGTTTCATTTCTCATCCAAGAAGCTTCTTCAGCTCTGACTGGATCCAGTCAGATTGTTGTGGGAACTTGAGGACTCCCTGTATAGAAGAGGCATGCCAGGATGGCTTGCTTCCTGCTCTTTAAAAAGACTCACCCTGCTCTGACTTTGCTGCAGATGGAAAGGACAGTGTTGAGTTTGGGCTGTAGTGAGTAAAAGAGGAGATGTGATTGGATGGAAGGAGGGGATCAGAAGAGCAGCAAGGAAACAATTTTGGCTTGGTGCAGTGGTTAAGGAACTGGCCTAGCAGTCTAGAAACTGGGAGACTATAGTGCTTTATCTGCTGCTTGAATCCCAGAAAAAGTTTAAACTGAGGATCTGAATTTGCAAGATGCAAGGAGAGGTTTCAAGCTGACTTCTACCAACAGAATAAACAAATGGGAACCCATTTCTGGAAGACAAAAATTTGAAAGCATTTGAAAGTCTGAATAGCGCTAATTTACCTGCTTTCCCCCATTCAGGTGAAACTTCCTGCATCTAATTACTTGATCTTAAATAGCAGGAAAGAAGGAAAGTATCCTGTTTGATAGGAGGTGTTTCCCCCCCCCCTTCTTCTTCATTTTGATGCTGCCCTGTCTAATGGTCTATTAGAATGCAACAGCTGTCAGGGGAATTTTTTACATTTTGTTTTTGGTGTATCCACTTAAAAAGGAAGAGGCTCTACAAATTTCAGCCTGTGGCAGGGAGCCAGGATAGAAGTCATGTACATTTCCTTCAAATTCTGTTATGGTTCTTGAGCAATTCACTTGAGTGATACTAAAAGAAGAAAATCAATCTTAGCTTGGTAATCTGAGTTTCCAGTGATATTTCTGGGTTGATGCAGTCTAAAATATTACTGCTCAATATTTTTATTGAGCCTAAGTATGCTCAGTAGCCTTTTCTAAACCATAATTCATAACTGTATCTAGTTGTTTTCAATTTTTATTATCCAGCATTTGGTATTAAGACTAAATTCCTCAATTTTCCAGAACTACTCCATGCTAGTCTTTGCAACGTGCCCAAGTAATATTCAGCATTTAATATTAGATCCAGTGTCTCCTGTTTAGGCAGTTTGGAAACCAGGAAAAATATAGACCCGAACTGATTCAATTTCTTCATAGTCAACTTTTGATGGACAGGTTTTCAGCAGTTGCCATTACTTTAGTCTTCTTCATATTTACAAGCTATCTCGCCTATTTCAGTTTGACTATTGACATTTAGGATGCTGTTTTGTGTCTTCCTCATTTTCTTCCAGTAAAAGAATCTGCATATTTTAGACTTAGATGGTTAATGTTACTGCCACCAATGTTTATTCCAAGTCTGAGTTATTTAAGTGAAAGTTCCTCAAAAAAACCCCCTCTGGATAGACATTGAATAGAAGTGGCAATAGAATGCAATCCTGTTGGACATCTTTTCCAGTCTTGATTCAGTCCGGGTCTTGTAGTTTCTTGATCGATGATTTTATTAAATGAATCCAAGCATTTTAGAACACACATCTATTTCAGGAAGTCAAACATTTCATTGCTTAAAATGCAATCCATTAAAATACTTGGGTGCATCAAATTGTCTCAATCTGATGCCCAAAAACAAGATACAGTAGTGGCCAGGATATCTAAACTGAACAATGCATTTATAAAACTTCTATATCAAAGCCTCCCAAACTTTCACTCTGCACCATTCTTTTAGAAGTTTAATTCTTCTACTATGAGAGGAGACAGAATTTATCACAACATCATTTAACATATTTGGTAGACATGACATGATTATAATACCTGGAATTATGGTGTTTCCTTTGAGCATTCTTCATCCTGAGCAATAGTAGAGAGACAGCAGGAGAAGTGTTCTGCATATCTATCTGTGTTCCTGCAATTGCATTATGTTTTATATCTTATGAATGAGCATAGATTATTTCTGCAATGGAGGCTACAAAGGTTTTTCAAGATACATGTCTATGGTGATTCTCAGTCATCCAAGTCATGGTCATCCCAAAGGTACTTTTTACAAGAGGCAACTGAACTTTTTGAAGATGTTTCGCTTCTCATCCAAGAAGTTGCCTCTTGAAAGAGCACCTTTAGGATTTTCAAGATACAATTGAAAATTGTATCTTGTCTGATTTTCTAGAGTTTTAAATTGGGTGGAGATGTTCTCTGGATATAAAAGTGTTCCCAGTTATAGAAAGTCATCTCCATCACCCAGAGGATACTTTATTTCTGTGACTTCCTCAGACTTATATACATATACATATACATATACATATACATATACATATACATATACATATACATATACATATACATATACCTATACCTATACCTATACCTATACCTATACCTATATCTATATCTATATCTATATCTATATCTATATCTATATCTATCTATATATCTACCTACCTATCTACCTACCTATCCATCTATCATCTATCTATCTATCTATCTATCTATCTATCTATCTATCTATCTATCCATTTATCATCTATCTATCTATCTATCTATCTATCTATCTATCTATCATCTATCTATCATCTATCTTTCTACCTACCTACCTACCTACCTACCTACCTACCTATCTTTCTATTTCACTGTAAGTATTTATGGAGATTCTCAGTCATCCAGTTTATGGTTGTTCCAAAGGTGCTTTTTAAAAGGCAACTGGACTGAAGAACTTCTTGGATGAGTAGGGAAAGAAGAAGAAAAAAACCAAGAAAGCCCATTTGCCTTTTGAAAAGCACCTTTATCACTGTAAGGGATCCTTGGCAGAAAACATGGACAAGGACAGCTCTATCAACATTAGAAATGAATTTTTAAATAACTAAATATATATACACATATAATGTTCTCTTTCAGGCCAAACCTACATTCTGAGCTAAGTGGCAAGAGTTTAAAAGCAAGCAGCTAGAGGCAGCAGAATGGCAGTTGCAAATCGACGGGCTTCAATCAACACTTATAAGCAAGCAAAGTTTTGCTTGGGTATGTCCAAAGTCAACTCATACTATCTTGGGTAATCTAGAAAAAAACCAGAAGTTTGGGCGTCCCAGAGATTAGTCACAGCAGCTACAGCAAGATCAAACAGCCCAAGATTCAGGAAACAAACAAGATTCAGGAACTCAAAAGCACATGTCATAGGTTTGATGTAGTTGTTTCCAGTACAGAAGGTGAGCATTGGCAGATGCTCTAAATACAATCTGGCTGTAGGTGTGGCTCAGTTCTGGCATTGGAGGTTTTGTTTCTCAAAGAAGTAAACAAAGTACCGGTACCTCTGGTTTTGGCATGCATGCCAAACACATTCTTGGACTGGGTAACTATTGAGAATTAAGGTTTCCATCAGCTGATTCATCTAGCATCTATTCAGAGCCTTGGTGGCTCAGCAGACTAAAGTTCTAGCACCAGCTGCCTGCAATTACTGCAAGTTCAAATCTCACCAGGCTCAAGGTTGACTCAGCCTTCCATCCTTTCGAGGTAGGTAAAATGAGGACCCGGATTGTGGGGGCAATAAGCTGACTTTGTATAAAAAAGAACACTGCCTGGGGGGGGGGCAAAAGCCCTACTAAGCAGGCATATACAAAAGTATGAAGGCTATTGCTTAATGTATTGTAAGCCGCCCTGAGTCACCGGAGAAGGGCGGCATATAAATTGAACCAATAAACAAACAAACAAACAAACAAACAAACAAACAAACAAATAAATAAATGATTGCTGGATGTTAATTGCTCCATGAAACTTGAGGCTGACATTCTGCTGGTGCAGCCTCCTCCACCTCTGAGTTCTTCTAATCAGAGAAGACCATGAAATATGTGCATGCAATAGATTGGCTGCCAGGACAATATTTTTTGTGGGGTTTTTTTTATTGTTTTAATTGCTGTGAGCTGTTCAGAGTCATGTATTTGAGATGAGCAGCTATATAAATTGAAATTTATTTTACAAAAGCGGCATGGAGGAGTGGAGATTTGATATGGCTTCCCATTCTTAGTTTCAGTTGTTATGAATACACTATGCTCAGTCTTGGTAATCAGCTAGTAAATATTAAATTAAGTTTAGTTACTTGGCCCCCAATTAATTCTGCTTTACTCATATTTCAATTCTGACATAACATCTTCCCCCAGGCTGGCAATGAGTTGCCTGTTTTGGGGGATGAGTACAGATAATGTTGCAAGCATTTGTGATTCTGTCTTAAAACACTAACCTACTAATATTTCAATCCTATGCCTATATTATTACCACCTTTAATGCTTACAGAGCTGCAAATATAAAGTTATAGCTATCTAAATATCTATGGAGACTCTCAGTCATCCAGGTCATGGTTGTCCCGAAGGCGGTTTTTTCAAGAGACAACTGGACATTTTTGTTTTTCCTTGAAGTTGTTTTGCTTCTCATCCAAGAAGATTCTTCAGTTCTGAAGAAGTTTCTTGGATGATAAGCAAAACATCTTAAAAGAAAAACAAGAAAGTCCAGGTGAGAAGCACCTTTGAGAAAGTACCTTTGGGATAAAGTTATAGATCTTTTTAAAGTTACTCCATTTTCAAAGAAGAGTCATTCTTCCAAAAATGTTAGCAGCACTTCTATGGGTGAAATCCATTGAAACTTTGCTCCAAATTTCTGGATTATGTCAGTAGCGTGCAAGAGCACAGCTTATTTATTTCTTTCTCAGCTGCTGTGTATCTAAAACAGATCAACTAGTTTTTTTTCTCTTTGAAACCCTGCAGCTTATTGTAGCATTGATGGCTTTGCAGCTACCCCTGATTTGAAGAATGTGGTGGGTGGGATTCAAGCAACTGTTGGTTTTCTTTTTTGTTGGAATGTAAGTAAAGACATTGAATGGGACAGCTCTGGTGAGGCACTGATTAAATGAAATGTGGTGCTTCCTTTCCTGACTGTCTGGTGTCGATAGAAGTGTGAGTAATCATGAATCATTGTCAAACAGCTGTCCAGTTGTCATATTTAAGGCTACAAAGAGATTACTCAAGGCCAAAATCAAAGATGCCTCCTACCCAAGGTCTATATACCAGGGGTGAAATGCTCTGAAATCTGTTTCGCGTGCATGTGCACTGCAGGCGCTACTGGGTAGCGCTGAAAAAGGAGGATTAAGAAGCCTTTTCTGAGTCTGCAAAGATAAGTAGAACAGCAAGGGGGGAACAGCTGTGCCACGTGATTTAGATTCGCTAGAAAGCAGGATTTCCTGCTTTCTAGCAAATTTAAATCACGTGGCACAGCTGATCGTCGCAAATACTGGTTCGCCAGAACCGGTAGATGCTACAGGTTCAGGCGAACTGGTCTGAACTGGTAGCATTTCACCCCTGCTGTATACCAAGTACATGTACATATTAAATATATTATACCATTCAGTATATACTATCAATGATTGTGTCAGTAATTACCACCCAGTGAAACAAACGTATAGTGTTTCACCCAGTGAAATGTTTCACCCAGCCAAACAAATTATGCACTCTTGATTTACTGGAGAGTACCTTCTCTTTATGTTCATCTTAAGCTAATGCAAATCGATACCCCAATTTATCCAAATATCTAGTATCTTTCAGATATCGTTCTCTTAATTAACTTATTGACTTCATCTGATTTACTTTAATGGAATGGGAGTGGGTTAGTTTCTAACTTCAAGGCACCGCAAATCATCACAGGATTTACAAACATTACTTAAGATAGCTAAGATTAAAGACAGAAATTATTTAAGGTTTCTTGTAGTGAGTGTTCAGACATTGGAAGTTTTGGGGCCACTTTTACGACTCATAAATATGTTTGGCATTTGAAAATTGGTTGTGTATATAGTAACAAAATGATAGTGGACAGCCATAAAACACTCATTTACCAGAACACAAATTAGCTCCTCTAATGTGTACTATTGCAGGGGGTCCTTACTGGAGTCCTAAGGAATTGTTGCAAATAATTATAAATTACCCACTTTGATTTAGTGAGGAGAACCTTCTCCTGATAATCATCTTGTGCTAATGCAAATCAATACCCCAATGTCTCCATGTATAGGGTAGGTTTCAAGTATCTTTATGAAGTTAACATGACATATGATGGGGGCTATAATGTCTTACAGGTCTATCCACGATCTGTCTAGTTTAATGAAAAGAAGATTAGGGGTGATATGATAGCAGTGTTCCAATATTTGAGGGGGTCAACCTAATCTCCAAAGCACCTGAAGGCAGGACAGAACCAATTTAGAACTAAGGAGAAATTTCCTGACAGTTAGAACAATTAATCAGTAGAATGACTTGCCTCCAGAAGTTGTAGGTGCTCCAACATTGGAGGTTTTTAAGAAGAGATTGGACAACCATTTGTCTGAAATGGTATAGGGCCGTGATGGCGAACCTATGGCATGGGTGCCACAGGTGGCATGCGAAGCCATATCGGTGGGCACACGAGCTCAGCTCCGGCACGCATGCATGCACCAGCCAGCTGATTTTTCGGGCTTTCTGGGCCCACCAGAAGTCAGGAAACACATGGTTTCTGTCCTCCAGAGGGCCTCTGGGGGGGGGAAGGGCGTTTTTACCCTCCTCAGGCTCCTAGAAAGGCTCTGGAGCCTGGGGAGAGCAAAAAACAGGTCTACTGGGCCCACTGTGCCATCGCGTGCCAAAAGCAGGGGAAACCCGGGGGGGCAGGGTGCATAGAATTATGGATGTGGGCACGCATGCGTGTGACTCCACTGCGCTCCCCCCGTTTTTGGCACACGATGGCAAAAAGGTTAGCCATCATTGGTATAGGGTTTCCTGCCTGAACAGGGGGTTGCACTAGAAGACCTCCAAAGTCCTTTCCAACTCTGTAATTCTGTTATGTTGTTAGGATAGGAAACCCTGCTTTTCCAAATATGCAAACAACTGGAGATACAGAAAATTAGGCAGGACCCCATGTGCAAGCTTGCATAAACCTTAAATAACATCTCAGTTATGGAAAAAAGGTCCAAGCTTTATGAATTTAAGTAGGGAATCTTTACTACTATTAATATTGTATAGGTTCTTTGCATATCAATCCTAACCATTATGGCCAATGGTTTGGATATAAATGAAATTGTAATCTAACATATCAAAGATAATAATTCACCCATCTTTTAATTCAGATATGTAAAATTGAAAGATGCATTTTTTTTAAAAAAAATAATAATTTTTCAGATTGATAATTACTAGGAAGTGTTTCTGTCCAGATATGTTACACAGTGTAACTTTTTCTGCTGAAAATCTCCTCTTTCCGTGAATTTTTAAGACAGCTTTTAGTTTGATTCTCATGTCTTTTTAAAGCAACCATTTTTATTACATAGCTATGTTTTTATAGTCTTTAAAGAGCAAGCAAGAGCACTTCACCTTTTATGCCCTATAGAAGTAATTCCCTCCTACGCTGAAAAATAAAACAAGGAGACAAATGTTTTTCACTTTTGTCTGGAAAGCATCTAAACTCTGGCAATCTAATTCCATTTCTTTTTTATTCTTTGGAAATATTGAGATTTTTTTCCCCTTCCAATTTTTGAAAAGTTGAGAAAATATTGGAGAAAATAGAGCAAGAAGCAGTAGTAAGTAGCTGGAGACACAGCATAGAGATGTTCTAAATGCAGTTTGATATGATGACACTTTAATGACCTTATTGTAAATTGTACAATGAGAATAAAACCATTGAGTCAAACATGAAAGGTAAATGTTTCAAAGCAGAATAGTTACTACCAGTAGTTATTCAGAGCTTCGTTTCCCCGGTGGTGGGAGCTCTCCTCTTTCCTCACCCCTGGTTCCATTCTCTCACCAGATGAATTCTGTTCGCCCTGACAATCTTTTTGAGAAATTGGGGGACTGGAAAGTGTGAAACACTTATAGTCCTTTTCTAATGGGAACATCATCAAGATTCAGCCTTCCATCCTTTCTAAGGTAGGTAAAATGAGGACCCAGTTTGTGGGGACAATAAGCTGACTTTGTATAAATATACAAAAGTATGAAGGCTATTGCTTAACGCATTGTAAGTCGTCCTGAGTCTCCTGAGAAGGGCGGCATATAAATCATTTTTTTTTTTAAAAAGAGAGAGATACTTTGCAGTACAGAATATCTAGAAGAAATGAATCCATTCATTCCTCCTGATACCTCCTGGTCCTCAGACTCAATCTTGTCCTTCCCATCTCCCTCTGGACTTTGTGGTGGACATTTCTACTGTCTGGAACCTTCCCTCAAACATTTGGGGGCAAATATTATTATGTGTTTTAGATAATGACTGGAATCCATCTGTTCAGCCTACCTTTCCATGATGTTCCTCTTCTTTCCTCCCACCACTTTAATCAATCTGTTTTAGAGAAATTGTCCTCAATTTTATATCAATGAAAGTAATTTAATAGTTTAACTCTCGTTACTTGTATGCTGCTTTAAGATATTTATATAGAAATATAATTTTAAAAAATGGGTTAAATAAAACTGATGTAAGACCTTGTTTGTAAAATAAAGATATGGTGTCACGCCACTGGAAGGAATATAGCTCTCCCATTCCCAAAGATGCTTTATATGAAGAGACATGCCATCTAGCTAATGGAACATACTGTGGCTGTGGTTCTGCATGGTTTTTCCTTCATTATTCTTCTGATAGCTAAATCACAGCAACAATAACTACGGAAAGCCACAGTTTCAATCATCAGGGTTTTTTTTTCCCTTCCCAGTTAACAGTTTCCCCAGGAATCTTCACTCCCAGAATATTCCATCTGTAATCTAGTATTATGGATAAGGATTTGCTATGGGTGGAAAATATAAATTTGGTTTACAAAAAATTTAAGGCCTGTAGACTTCAACTCCCAGAATTCCCCAGCCACCATGCTGGTTGGAGAATTCTAGGAGCTGAAATCCACAAATCTTATAGTTGCCAGCATTTGACATCCCTGCTTTAAATCTTTTACTGAACTCCTAGGCATGAGCTGGTAGGTGGATAATAAATATTAGGAGTCAGCAAGAGCAATTTTATTCTTTCACATCTTCGTAGCAATTTGTGAAGATGTTTCCGGAAAGACTTTCCTCTCAAATGGGAACTGCTTTTTTTTCCCCCACTTCACCCCTCCCTAAAAACAAGGATTGGTGGTAGTTGAAAATGCAGGATGAGAAATGACTAGACACCCAGAAATGAATTTAGTGAAGGCAATCCAAAGAGGGAAACTCCTGAAGCTTAATTCTGCTTGTGAAGCTGATCTTACCTTGAATTTTTATATCCCCCTGTCTTTGGTTTATATTTTCCTCCAGTGAAAGAAATGTTTGAGTAAGGAGGGAAGAGGAAAAAAAAAAACAATTGCAGAACTTCTAAGGAGTTGGCAGAAAAGCATTCAAAATAGAGCTGGGATTTAGACCCAAGGGAAAAATAGGTCCTTTATTGTTGAGAATTCTCAGAAAATCCTCCAAAGGATTTCTAAGAGGACTGGAGAATGTGTAGGCCTTTAGATGTTGCTGAACTTATTCTTCCCAGAAACCTCACCTGGTCTGGCAAATAGAGTAGTGTTGAATATGCAAGTAGGAGTGAATCTTACATCAGCCTTCACTCATTGGTTCATTTTCCCTAGCGGGAAAACGAACAAGCATCAGTGGCTGACAGGCTGGACAGCTCCCGGTAAAAGGAGCTGCAGCCTCGGGCAGCTCTCAGTTCGTAGTTATTTTTGTTGTTGTCCTGTTGCCTAAAATAAACGTTGTTTTACTTCACTACGATCATCCTGCCTCTCTGTTTGTGTCCAGACTTAACAAGTAGGATGGTGGGAATTTAGGTTCTGTAACACTAGAAGGCTGTAGCTTCTTCACTATGATTTTCATCATGTCTCTCCCACAAAACATATATTTGGTAGCACCCAGGCCTTTGATTTCAGGAAACTGCAACACAACTTATTTGCCATTGTATTTGTGCCTGCCTTCTTCTCACTGCACTTCTTTCCCTTTCCCTTTCGTGATGCTTGGCTTACTGATGATCAGTAGACCATAAACCAGAAGAAGCTCTCTCTCTCTTTATTTTGCATTGATTACTTGATCCTAGTTAAAAAATAATAACTAGAAAACTTACAGGAGGTGCAGTATTCCTAAGGTCTCCTTAACAGGTATTATTAAGAAAATCTACATAAACAGTATTAAATTTGAACACCTGTGATTTCAAGCAACTTCTGAAGTCCTGTTATTATTAGTAGTACTATTATTCTTATTATTCCCAGCCAGTTCTGGCATTGTCATCCTGGCAGGTGATACGTGGCACAGGAGCCCTGCTGCTTTTCCTGAATGTTCTGTGTTTACATTCAGCCAGCAGCTGAACCTTTGTGGGTTTTTCATTTTAATTGGCAGCTCAAGCATAACAAATGAAACAAAAGTTATATTTAGAGCCATGAATAAGTCTGCATTATGAGGGAAAGAACATACAGTACAAGAAGCGTGGGGAAATTCATTTTTTTATTTCCCGAAGCTTTTTCCTACCTGAATGTTGAATTTCCATTTGAAAACAGATGAGAGTTAAAACCGATGTTGTGTGAGGGACTTCTTCTGAAAGGATGTCTGCAGTACTTATCAGTCAGTAGTGGACAATGCATTAGCTATCTAAGCATACTTCGGTTTTTTTTTTAAATAACACAGTTCAATTGAAGATGCCTTCTCCTCCAAACCCTTCAAGTGCATGTTTGAACTCCAGTTTCCATCATGCTGACTGGAGGTCATAAGGGTTTATTCCAGTCAGTGGTGGTATTCAGCCGGTTTTATCTGGTTCGGGCAAACTGGTAGTGGCTCCACTCACTCGCCTGGATGTAATCACATCCCGTTTTTGATGCTCTGCATGGAAGGTCCTGCACATGCGCGGAGGTGGGCGCTCACATTTGCAAACCAGTAGCGAAGGTAAGTGAATACCACCCCTGATTCCAATACTTGAAGGGAAGAGAGAGAGGAATTCAACCTATTCTCCGAAGCACTTGACCGGAGGACAAGAAGCAATGGATGGAAGCTAAACAGATCCCTGTTGTTATGTGATCAGAATTCAGGTGCTTGGCAACTAGAAAAAACTTATGACGGTTGTAGTGTCCTGGGCTCATGTGATCAGTTTTTGTGATCTGCTGACAAGCAAAGTCAGTGGAGAAGCCAGATTCACTTAACAATGTTACTAACGTAACAACTGATGTAATTCACTTAACAATTTGGTAAAAAAATAAAAGTATAGGGCAAAACTCACTTAACAACTGTCTCGCTTAGCAATGGATATTTTAGGCTCCTTGATTGTAAGTCAAGGACTACGGAGGATTGCTATTAGTGGTGGGTTGCTCCTGGTTTGCACCAGTTCTATAGAACCGGTAGTAAAATCGGCGGGAGGCTCTGCCCACCGACTCTGATGTTATCAAAATGCTTCTGCGCAGAAGAGCGAGCGCGCGAGCGAAGTGAGCGCGCTCACGCGGTCCTGTTGCAAACTGGTAGAACCCACCCCTGATTGCCATTCTAATAGCAGTCAACAAAAATACCACCAAACCTTTAGAATAAATACCTGCATTAGACCCTGGAAATATATTCAACAATGCTAGCTATGATCATACATTAATTTTACCAATATTCCAGAACATTTCAGATCAGAAGGAAAAGTCATAAGGGGCAACTAATGTAGCAGTTACAATTGTGTACCCTTCTCTTTTGAAGCCATTCAAACACAAAAGGGAACTTCCCTAGTTTGTGCTTGCTAGTTTGTAGTCATATACAAATAATGAAACAATTTAAGCTAGTTTTCTTTGGCTGAAAAAGAAACTTCTAATTCTACTTTGGTCACTGATCTCCAGCTGAACATGCGTTTCTTCCCCCATTTTCAAACTAATTAAGAGCTGGTATGTATCAACTTTGAACTGAACCTGGTCACAGTCATTTTACTGTTCCTCAGTTGTCACACAGAAGGGGAAGGAGGTTGGAATGCATTACCAGACACAACAAAGAGCTTTCTCGTGAGAACCAAGGTCATCTCTACTGGCAACAGATAAGGTTGGGGAAGGAATGCCTGAAGAGCCTGCCAATTAACCTAATTGGCCAATGTGACCTGTGATACTTGGAAATGGGGTTATTTCCCAGTTTAATTATACTGAAACCGCAGGAAAGATTTAGATTTGGTTTTCCATTGGAGCTGTGCTGATATGATGTACTCAATAAAGAAGACCTTTGAGAAGGAGCCAAGTCTCAGAGTTCTGATTTGCCTGGGTTCGTTAGTTGGAGCCTTGACAATATGTTTGCTCAGTTAAAATGTTATATCATGTAGAAATAAGGCCTTCAGATTTCCCCCCCTATTTACAACCCTGTAATCCCTTTATATGGGTAGAGTCGGGGCAACTGAATGGAACTGAGCATTTACTGGTTGGATGCCATTCCTGATGCCCATGTGGAGTTTCCAGCATATATTTTTCTCTTTGTACCCTAAGAGAGAAACCTCTGTTGCTACCTAGGACTGAACTCTCACTCTTCCGAGTGGGAGATGAGAGTCTTCACCACTAGGCCACCAAGCTGCTGATATAAGGCTTTCAAATGGTTCTGAAAAATTCAAAATCAATAATTCAAAATTTGTCTAATATTTATTGGGTTGGGCTTTTATTTCTGAGTTACAAAGGAAAATGTGTGAACACATACATTTTAGAGGAATTAATAGGATTAATTAATATAGAAATCTTTCAGTCTGTGTGATTGCTCTTTGATGCAGTGTCCTATAGTCACATAATTGCATTTAAGCAGAGCTTTGCCTAAAACTAGCACTTACTTCTCTTTTGTGGCAAAACCAGCCCAAAGCAAACCATTGGCGTGCTTAATGATTGCAACATTCACTTAACAACCACTGGAGAAAAGGTCATAAAATCTAATCAGTCACATGTCATGTCATGATTCATGATAGGCAGCCTCCATTATAGTCATAAATTGAGGACTGCCTTTATGTTGCTATTTTGGATTTTCTCTGCAATTGTTGGCACTTGGACTGGAAAAATGATCTGGAGAAATGGCTCCTGTTGTCATGTTAAACTTTAGGGGTTTTTTTGTTTACATTAGGACACTGGAACCATTTTAAATGGGGTTTTAGTTGCTTACAACTAAATGGGGCCTTAGTTGCTCACAACTAAGAGTTGAGATCTGGAATCTTGAGTTTTACACATGTTAATTAATGCTATTCTTTTACAGCTGTGTTTGAACTTTTTCCTGATAACTGGATTAGAGAAGACATTAGTTTTTGATGTGCGTATTAAGGGATGAGTTATTGGAAGAAGAATTTTATATTAGTTAATTAAGAGGAGGTGAAAAGATTACGAAAATTATAATTGTGATTAGGGTGAGAAGTTGCTTTCTTGGGGAGGGGGAAGCTCCTTACTTTTTCCCTTTCTTTCCCTTTCTTTCTTTTTAGCTTGTATTATATTTTACTTGTAACTAAAGCTTTTGATAAAATTACATTTAACTCAATATATATAACTTCAATTGAGGAAAAAACGCATGAAAGACTAATTTTTTAGAATGATACAGCCCTGTCTCCCAGAGATTTCTATAAATTAATTGCCTTTCTTAGTAACAAGTTGAAATTAACTAAATATAGGGAAGAGTTTCATCTTTTACTAATCATTTAATAACAGTTCATTTACACTTTTCAGAAGACCTCATTTGTAGGAGGATTTGCCATGGAATGTGAGGACATTGTATCTTTTCTCTCTTTAATTGCCAAGTGAATGTGACAACTTTGTAATGACTTCTTAACTTTTCTCCATAAAGCAATTACCGTATTTTTCGGTGTATAAAATGCACCTTTTTCCCCCCTAAAAGGGGGTGAAAATTTAGATGTGTCTTATACACCAAATGTAGCCCCGCCCACCCACTGGCCCCCACCCTTTGGCCTCTGCTTCCCAGTAGTTGCCACCTTGCAGCAAGCAGCAAGAAAAAACAGCTCCTTTCAGCTTCAGCACAACCTAATTAGCACAAGTTGATTGGATCGGCCTCTCGACTCTCAGCTGATTTGCTCTCAGCTGTTTTGCGGGGGCCTCTGCTGCTTGCTGCAAGGAGGTAAATTGCTGCAGCAGATTTTTTTCCCTTGTGCTAATCAAGCTATGCTGAAAAGGAAATGAAAGTAAAGCAGGCTGTTTGCTGTTTGCTGCAACGAGGCAAAATTGCTCAGAGGCAGAGGCAGATTTCTTTTTCTTCTTTTCCTCACCAAAAAGGTAGGTGCGTCTTATAGTCCGGTGCGTATTATAGTCTGAAAAATACGGTAGTCTTCCCAAGAAAGGAAATGAAAACTCTTATCTAAAGTTACAGTTCCAACTTCCAACAAACTACCTGATGAAGGAGGGCCAGCTGACTTACTTTGGGAAATAGTCCCGAGACCAGTTAAGGAAGAAGCAAAGCCCCTCTTCTGGTTCTCCATCCTTTCCTTCCTTCTCCAGTGGATTTATAGACCTGGAGTTTATTGAAAATGATTAATACACTTGACCATGCATTCCCTGTTCAAAACTACAATAGAAACTCTTCTAGAGCCAAAGGAAGGGAAGATGAGATGCTGCCTTCCCAGATATTCTGGAGCTCTACTTCTTCTCTTTTTTTTTTTTAATTTAACTTCTTCTCTTTTTCTAATGCTCCCTAGAAAAGTGATCTCCTATCTCATTTGTCCCAAGGGCATGGAAGATCTTTTTTTCTCCCAACCAACATGAAATATACACATGCATATTAGCCATTCCAGATAGCTGCTATTAAAAAAAAAACCACACATCTAATTTCATTAATTTCAAAAACTATAGTAAGGAATCATGGATTATTATTGTTGGCCAAATGTTTATATTGGATTTGGCATTTTTGTCACCTATTGAGTCTTCCTCAAGGACCTGGTATAGGCAAATGCTGTTGTTTAAATTTATTATTATTATTATTATTATTATTATTATTATTATTATTATTATTATTATCTTTAGTCATTAAATATGAAACTCAGTCGACTGAACATTCAAAAATGCATCACAAATACTACTACTACTACTACTAGTATTATTATTATTATTATTATTATTATTATTATTATTATTATTATCATTATTATTATCATTATTACCATAGTAATAATGCAATACTTTTAACACCATCAAACAACATCTTAAATATTTTCCTGTTTTCAAAAACACAGAGACACTCTAGTATAATGAGTGAGGAAAGTAATAAACAGCACTGGTGTCCCAAAGGTGCTTTTTTCCAAAGGCAACTGGACTTTCTTTTTCGCTTGAAGATGTCTCGCTTTTCATCCAAGAAGCTTCTTCAGTTTTGATGATGAGAATGGATGAGAAGCGAAACGTCTTCAAGCAAAACAAAGAAAGTCCAGTTGCCTTTGGTAAAAAGCACCTTTGGAACAATCCTGATCTTGATGACTGAGAATCTCCATAGATACATAGCACTGGTGTCCACAGAGGATGGAAAAAATTCATAATGGTCATTGCAACAAGACAATGAATGGGTCATCCAATCATCTTGAATTTTTTTCTCTCTCCTCCAGACATTCTTGAAATATACATCAATTCTACAGTTTTGGACAACTATTTTCCAAGTTTGAATGTGATGAAGGAGCAGGTGGGATATTTCTTCATTTCACCCATTTCCACAGTGCCCCCTTTCCTGGTTTCCCATTGTTGGAGTAAGGCAGCTGCAGAGCTTGGCAAAGAAGAGAGATGGCTGGTTGCCCCTTTTCCAAGTTGAGTTTCAGAAGAGGAAATCTGGACAAACCTATGTTCCATGGATACTTTCCCAAAGATCAAAAGTGTGTAGCCTAATTCTATATTTAGATGCATTGTGCAAGAAACCCTGGGACTGAACCAGGGGTGAAATCCAGCAGGTTCTGGAGAACAGGTAGTGGAAATTTTGAGCAGTTTGGAGAACCGGCAAATATCACCTCTGGCTGGCCCCAGAGTGGGGTGGAAATGGAGATTTTACAATATCCTTCCCCCAGGAGTGCGGAGGGAATGGGGATTTTGCAGTATCCTTCCCCTGCCATGCCCACCAAGCCACACCCACAGAACCTGTAGTAAAAAAATTTGGATTTCACCACTGGACTGAACTGATATCCTCAGCCTGAGCTAGAGATATGCTGATTAATGCTAAGCAGGATCCTCTGTTTTAAATAGAAGGAGGCTGTTTAAAAAACAACAACAAAAAAAACCTCATTATCATTTGCTCCAGTTTATTTGCTAACAATAATAAATAAGCCATACAGGAGAAACAGCCGGAAATTAGTTACTGCAATGAGACTGTCCAGATTTAATAAACTTGAAGCCACAATTTTAAGTTATGACTATCCCTACTCCCCATCTTTTAAAATGATGATCAAAA
Source organism: Pituophis catenifer annectens (assembly GCF_029215685.1). Lineage (NCBI taxonomy): Eukaryota > Metazoa > Chordata > Lepidosauria > Squamata > Colubridae > Pituophis > Pituophis catenifer. The sequence goes on from NW_027256881.1 coordinate 206,325,106, forward strand.
TCAGAGAAATAGAACTGCGTGGTTTGTATTTTATTAAGAATATTGCAAGAAGAAATCTGCTCTTTAAGAGGAGCCCAGCATCTTAAAGTGACTGCACATCACTGGGTTGCCCTGAAAATGACACTTTAATTGGAACTTGTATTGCTGTGACCCCTTGTTATTTTCATTTTTTCTTTCTTCTTAATATATTTATTAGATTCTATATACAGAATATATAAACAGGGAAAGAAAAAGAACAGAAGAAAGGGACGAGAAAGCATGACACAGACAAGTAAACAAGGGATTGACGAATGTCATAGAGATTCTAACTTTCCAGTATGGTATTAATTGATTGTGAATAACTAAATATGCTACATTTGGAAAAACTTGAAAATCACTACTCCATCATCTAACCACACTGCAGATCCTGCTCCCAGCTGCACTTCATAGACATACCTGCAGCACACCCCATTGAAAAAATGGTCTGTCCACCACAGCAAAATGTGAACAATGCAGTTTGGGACACTTAAACTTTTCTACCGTGTTTCCCTGAAAATAAGACCCGGTCTTATATATATTTTTTCCACCAAAAAGGCACCAGGTCTCATTTTTGGGGATGTCTTCCACTGACTCACCTCGTGGCTGCGGCACCAACAGCCCCACTCAGCAGGAGCCCACTGCTGACCCACTTCATTTCATCATTCATTTCATTTTCATTTATTGGATTTATATACCGCCCTACTCCCAAAGGACTCAAGGCGGTGAACAGCCACAGAATAAAACACATAAATACAAAATTTAAAACAGAATAAAACCAAATTAAACAATTTGGCCGAGACAATTTTAAAATACCCAATAATTTTAAAAACAAATTAAAATTTACATTTTAAAGGGGAAAGATTTAGGCCAGGCCGGCTTGATAGAATAAAAAAGTCTTGAGAGCGCGACGGAAGGTGTGCAGAGCCAGGATCCTCCGTATCTCCGGGGGGAGTTCATTCCAGATAGTAGGTGCCCCCACAGAGAAGGCTCTCCCCCTGGGGGCCACCAGTCGACATTGTTTGGCCGACGGCACCCGGAGGAGCCCTCTCTATGAGAGCGTACCGGCCGGTGGGAGGCTATTGATGGTAGCAGGCGGTCCCATAAATAACCAGGTCCTAAGACATGGAGTGCTCTAAAAGTGATAACCAAAACCTTGAAGTGCACCCGGAAGACCACCAGGAGCCAGTGCAGCTCGCGCAGGAGAGGTGTTACATGGGAATGCCACGTCGCTCCCATAACCACCCGCACAGCTTCACTCTGCACCAATTGGAGCCTCCGAGTGCTCCTCAAGGGGAGCCCCATGTAGAGAGCATTGCAATAGTCCAGGCGGGAGGTGATGAGGGCATGAGTGACTGTGCGTAAGGAGTCCTGATCTAGAAAGGGACGCAACTGGCGAATCAGGCTGACCTGATGAAAAATCCTCCCGGTCACGGCCGTCAAATGCTCTTCTAAAGACAGCCATGAATCCAGGAGGATGCCCAAGTTGCGAGTCCTCTCCGCGGGGGCCAGCGATTCGCCCCCAATAGTCAGTGATGGCGCCAACTGACTATATCGGGATGTCGGAAACCACAGCCACTCGGTCTTGGATGGGTTGAGCCTGAGCCTGTTTCTCCCCATCCAGATCCGCACGGCCTCCAGGCACCAGGACATCACTTCAAGGGCATCGTCTGGGGTGGAGATGTACAGCTGAGTGTTGTCAGCATACTGGTGGTACTTCACCCCAAAACCACGGATGATCTCGCCCAGCGGCTTTACATAAATGTTGAACAAAAGGGGTGAGAGGACCGACCCTTGTGGCACCCCACATATGAGGGGCTTCGGGATCGACCTCTGCCTCCCTGCCAACACAGACTACGACCGGTCGGAGAGAAAGGAGGAGAACCACCGTAGTACGGTGCCTCTCACCCCCAACTCTTCCAACCGGTGCAGCATGCTACCATGGTCGATGATATCAAAAGCCGCTGAGAGATCTAATAGGACCAGGACAGAGGAGCAACCCCTGTCCCGAGCCCTCCAGAGATCATCAACCAATGCGACCAATGCCATTTCCGTGCTGTACCCAGGCCTGAAGCCCAACTGGAACGGATCCAGATACATCGTTTCATCCAGGTGCTGGGGGAGCTGTTGCGCAACCACACTCTCAACAAGTTGGAAACCAGACGATAATTAGCCAATACTGCTGGATCCAGGGAAAGCTTCTTGAGGAGAGGCCTCACCACCATCTCTTTCAGGGCGGCAGGGAAGACACCCTTGCCGAGTGAAGCATTTATAATCCCCTGGAGCCAGCCTCGCGTCACCTCCCGGGAAGCCAGCACTAACCAGGAGGGACATGGGTCCAGCAAACATGTGGTCGCATTCAGTCTGCCCAGAATCCTGTCCACGTCATCAGGAGTCACAGGATCAAACTCATCCCAGATAACATTCTCAAGACCTGCCTCAGTCATCCCCCCTGGATCTACCCAGTTGGAGTCCAGATCTTCCCGAATCTGAGTGATTTTGTCTTCTGCGGCAGCTTATTGCCACTTGCAACATCGCCCCCGGCCTCTGTTTTGCTGTCAGAGGCATTCAGGAAAGTTTTTAAAGTTGTAAAGCTTGAGTGGCCGTAAAAAAGCATAAATGCCCAAGATTAAAAGGAGTTTTATTTTTTGTTACTATCTGAAAAGTTCTTTGGTATAGTATGTGGGCCAAGTTTATAGAACTAGCATGCTGATTGACTTCTAAATAGTATGCTCTATTGCAGTGCTTCTTAACCTATGTTAAGGGGCAAGTTCCATTTTAAAAAAAACTTGTTTGGAGGTTCTAGCAGGGGAGTGTGGCTATTGCATACATGTGACCGAAGATTGGTTCCCATCTTGGATCTTGGATGGTCGTCCTTGAGAATGGGGCACATGGAGCAGTGAGGGGGAAAGGGGACACACATTTAGCCAGCTAGATCAGCTGAATTATCCATGGCAATCAATGAGGTGACAGAGGTAGCACTTAAAAAGCATATATTTGGTATTCTTGAATTTGCAAAGTTTAAGAAACACCAATTTGCTGTATACATACAACAGGACAGGGGTGAAATGCTCCCGGTTTGGACCGGATCGCCCAAGCCGGTAGCGATGGAGGCGGGTGGTTCGAAGAACCAGTAGCAAAAATCCCTGCCGCCCCCCCCCCATTGCCCAGCTGAGCCGCGCAATCATCAGAGGCTTTTTTTTAATTTTTAAAAGCATTTTTTCTACAACCTCTTTGGCCGAAAAAATGCTTTTAAAAGTTTTTAAAAAGAGCCTCTGATGATTGTACGGCTCAGCTGGGATCATTAGAGGCTTTTAAAAACATTCTTTTCTACACCCTCTTTGGCCGAAGAGGTTATAGAACAAATGTTTTTAAAAGGAAAAAAAAAAGAAAGCCTCTGCCAATCAGGCAAGTCAGCTGGGATCGTCAGATGCTTTAAAAAAAAAAAAAAAGAAAGCCTCTGCCAATCAGGCAAGTCATCTGGGATCATCAGAGGCTTTAAAAGCATTTTTTTTGCAACCTCTTCAGCCGAAGAGGTTGTAGAAAAAATGGTTTTAAAAGTAAAAAGTTGGCCACGCCCACTCAGTCATATTACTACCCCCCCACCAAGCCACGCCCACAGAACCAGTAGTAACAAATTTTACATTTCACCACTGCAACAGGACTTATATAACAATAAGGGTAAGATGCCATATATTAATCCAAAAAGTCATTGGACCCTCCTACACTTTGAATTGCACCACTAAACTTGGCTGACAACTATATGGTATTCTTCCACCATTTAAAAAAAAAATGTAAGGAATACAACACACACTGCCTGCAAGATTGAACCGTTTTTTAAAACCAGTGCAGTTTGATGTCGTTTTTTTCAAATGACAGCATAATGCAACTCCACAAATTATTCATACCTTAAATAAAGATAGCGCTGTCAAGTGAAGTGTGACTTAAATTTGATTTAAATTTAAACTGATCTAAATAAGCTAAGTGTCTAATTAGAAAACGGCACCATCACACCGTTTAACTTACAATGGCTCAGTTCAGAAGTAATAGGTTTCCTGCTTTAGGGCTTAAATTCCCCCATCCTTTTAATCCACAAGAGAAGAAGCATAAAGTTTCCATTCGCAATTGTACATTTGTTAACGAGAGAATAGAATAGAGCTGGAAGGGACCTTGGAGGTTTTCTAGTCCAGCCCCCTGCTCGAGCAGGAGAACCTATACAATCTCAGACAAGTGACTGTCCAGTCTTTTCTTAAAAACCTCCAGTGATGAAGCACCCACAATTTCTGAAGGCAAGCTGTCCCTGTCAGCTTTGGAAGCCATATTAGACCGGAAACTTCCATACTGCCACCTTCTTATGTGTGGGAAAGTAGGAGGGGGGATTTAGTAGAGGGGGTGTCTGTAGACATAATAACATTCTTCCTGTCAGTCAAGGTCAGGGGGATCCTCCCGACCACTCAGTCTGGAGAATGAGTGGTCAGAGTGAGGTCTCGAGATGGGACGGCAATTGATTGGAGCATGTGATTGACTGAGGAGTGAGGGGATGGTTTGGGGGTTTTGATTTACTGAGGGAAAACCCAGACCTCTCATATTCAGGTTTTCTCAGATGTGCCAGTTTACCTATTCTAGTAAATAGAAGTTTGGAAAATGCTTGCTTCAGAGTCTTTACTTGGAGTTGGAGTTTTTTCTGGAACGCTGACAGTCCCACTGGTTAATTGTCTTCACTGTTTGGAAGTTTCTCCTTAATTCCAGGCTTCTTCTTTCTTTGATTAGTTTCCAACCATTGTTTTTTGTCCTGCCCTCTGGTGCTTTCTTTGTAAATTACTTTGTTAAAACGTTCAAATATTGGAAAATATTTTTTCCTATCATCTATGTTGTTAACAGGCTCAATGTTTCAATCCTGCTTTCTTAAGAGATGCTGGGGTTGTAACAATTATGCATACGGTAATTATTACAAGACAGGATTGAGCTTTGGCTTTAATTAACCTCAAGCCAGATTCACACAAGAACGTGGATAGATAATGGGGGGGGTGGGGGGATAACAGAGCTAGTATTTTCAGTTTCCTCCTTGTGTTGTGGTATCATTTTGGGCACTTGAATAAGACTATGGTAGACATAAACTATAGCCTAGCATAGACTTAAGTGGGTGCTGTTTGTTTCTCTAATTAGAGAACTATAGCTTCTGCACTATCCTGTCCTTACTCTGCCTATTTAGATAGATTTAGCTAATTTGGGCAACTGGTGTTGCTAAGCAACTGAAATACTCTTCTTTCTACAAACACCCCAAAACACTATTCAGGAGACAGATGTTAAAATCCCTCATCTCTTTTCCTCCCCCACAAAATCATGGAAATATATCCTGAGCTAAGAAATGCATTTGTTTTCCTAGAAAAATTAGAATTTTAAATGGTGGGGCAGTTTTACCGCAGGTGCAGGAGATCTGTGTCCAGTCTGACAGTGTTCAGTCACTCACGACTTCCCTACGTCCCTGATGTAGGGAAAGGTAGATCTAGTAAGCGAATTTGCTCTTCTTCAGGTTTATGAGTACAATGTCCCTGGCCTTATTCGTGGCTAAAGAGGCATGACTATTCCAGGGGTCTCCAACCTTGGCAACTTTAAGGCTTGTGGATTTCAACTCCCAGAATTCCTCAGCCAGTCTTAAAATTCCAAGGTTGGAGACCCCTGGACTAGAAGACCAAATGACATCCCTCCAACGGAAGGGAATAATATGCAGAAGTCAAGTACAAACCTGTACAGGCCAGATAAGTCATAAAGTTTGGTTAATAAAGATATACCCTTTTAGATATGTTGTAGCAGGACAGTTTTCCATTTCTTGTCAGCCTAATCAACTCATTATAGCCAAACAGAATGATGTGTTGATCTATTTTTAGATATATATTTTTTCCTGGAAGTTTTTTTTTTTTCCCCCCCCTTACAGATTCTGCCAGCTAAATGGCAGCATGCCTGCTGCCTTGGCTGTTCTTGAAAAAGTCAGCAAGCTGAGAACAGGATGATTTGGATGGAAGACTACAGAAAATACGAGAGCTGTAAATTAGGCCGGGAAATCAAACACAACATCCAGAACAGCAAACTACTTGGTCTTGTTGCCAAGGAAATTATATAGATGTGCCCATGAAATCCTCAGCAGTTAAACTCGATTCACAATAGACTTTACTTTTTTTTTTGGTAAATGCATATGTTCTTTCTTGTTTTTTGCATTGTCGTACCTGTCTGTTTGTTTTCTTATTTGTTTTGTGATGAGCATTTTAACGGTCAATTTACAAAATAGCTTTTCTGCTGATGGTATATACAGCCACAAGGACTATGTGTGATAAAAGCAATCCCGGTGCCAAACCTCAGCAGTGTAACACATGCTTACTTGGATTCCTATCCTGTGTGTATTTGCTGGAAGTGTCTTGAATCCTCAAGTTTTCTCATGGCATCATCCGTAAGGGGAAGCCAAAATCTCCAAAATGGTAGAAATAGAGTCATGAGTCAAGCCTTACCCCTTTTGAATCTACCTTGACCCGTCATTGAATCACAGCATTGCACTTGCCTTCTTGCAAATTTTGATCATGTCCTTCAGATGCTCCTGAAATTGAGAATAAGTAACAGACAGGTAGTGGCACTGATGGAATGGGGCATTGAGAATCTAATTTAATGAAAAATGAGATGACTATTTAGAAAGAAGGATGACCAAAAGAGGGAGACCTCCAAATCTGCCTTCTCGTGCTCTATCTTAATCTCCTTGAAGTCCTCTGCTATTCCCCTTTTCAGGTCTTACATATCTTTGGTGACCTTTCCTGCCATCCTATCCAGTAAAAGTCATGGACTCTCCAAGCTAGCAAGCCATTCCCGAACTTCCAATTCTCAACCATCTGGAACTTCCTCAATAGCCTGACTGTGTGTGTGTAGTGAAGCTTGTGCCACCAAAAAGAATATCTAACCCCTAGGAAAACAACAACAGCAAATGATTATTGTAAATACTATTTTCAAAATTGTAAAAACCATCTGTTTAAAGCCCTTCTAAAAAGCTGCCATTCAGTTGTCATTAAGGGTAGACGGCATTCACATAAGAAGGGTGAATTTAAACATTATTAGTTTTAAATATGATGACAGCAAAGGCACATGGTTCTGATTTCATTTCAAAGCTAATAGTGATTGCTGCGGAGCAAAAAGTAATGCTGATAAACTATTGATTTTATACTGCTAGCAAACGTGCCTTTCCAATAGATTGGCTTTAATCTAAGCATATACTGTATTTAATAACCAATACTCTAAGTAGCTATCTGCAGTGCAGATAACAAAGCATTTTAAGTGCAAAGCTGAAAATGTTCTTTTCTTGCTAGGAGCTTTGGTATATTTCTCTAAATTCTCAACCATAGCAGAAAATTATTCCAGGAAATGGCTGTCTGCCTGTCTATAAACAATATCAAGACGGCGTTGGTTACCTCTGGACATATTTTAGAAGTCTTCCTCCAGCTTGGTAAAACAGAGTTCAATCCTCAAAACAGTCTTAAATCCTTAAAACATTGCCACGGCTTGGTTTTTGATTGTACTCTGTTCTGCAGGTCAGTGATTTTCCATTATAACATCGTATTGCCATAGCAAGCACAGGTCTAACCCACAAAAATTGGCAAGAGAACAAAGCTGTCAATAAAAGATGCTAGGATACCAACAGCTGAAGTTATTGGTGCAAAAGGAGATCCACTGAGTTGTGAATAAGGGCAGGCAAGACTAGTGTTTAATTGATAAGTTTGTTAAGCTCTTTCTTGTTTTGCATTTCTTAACATGGGAATCCATCTCAGAATTTTTCAATGGAGAATTATGAACAAGAAAGAGTACCAAGTAGTATAGGTATGTGTTAGGAAAAAATATACACAGAAATGAGTATTTCTCTGGGGGAAAAAAACCCATATCACAGAATTAAGCATAAGACGTGCTTATAAGACTTTTCTATTTTAGGCTAACTTCAGAATAGAATAGAATATCTGTCACTCAGAGTTCTGTCACTCAGTGCTCTCTGAGCTTGGTTGTTTTGTTGTAGACATTTCATTACCCAGCTAGGTAACAACATCAGTGGTAGTGAGTTTGGGCTTTGTTCCCTGTTCATATAAGTAGCTTGCCCTGCCAAGGATGGGGGGTGTGGCTTTCTCCTTGGTAGTTCCTTGATTAGGTTACTATTTTATGCTTGATTGTTTGTTTGCTTGCTTGTTTGTTCCCTTGATAGTTCCTTGATTAAGGTTTGTAATGTGAATGGTGTTTTGTGCAATGAGTTTGCACAACATACCATTCACATTACACACCATTCAATTGAGATAATAATAATAAAAAAAGAGATCAGAACACATCTTCTCTAACAGCCAATACTCAGATAAACAAGGATTAACACCAGGCAAAAATGCAGGGATTAACCCTATATTCACTATGACTGATAATGTTGTCTAGCCAGGTAATGAAATGTCTTTAAGAAAACAATCAAGCTCAGAGAGCACCAAGCACTCATAACCCGTGAATAAAAGTTTCAGTATGTTTTTGTAAATATTTTTTAACATAAAACAGTGTAATTGAAAGAGCTTGGGTTATTATTAAACATTTGAACTGAAGAGAAGTGAGATGGAGAGATTTAACCTTTCCCAGTTGCAACATCTGTTGATGCACCACAAGTCCCGCATAAGTTGATGTACCACATGAGTAGTCAGAAGATCTCAATGTTCATATTGGAAGGTGCAGAAATAGAAAACACTCCAGCTACAATTTGCAGACAGTATTAATTTTCCATAATAGCCATGTTTTGAGACTCCCTAAAAAGCTTTGCCTGATTAACAAAATAGTGACTTCAGATTTCGACTCCTTGGATTGCCTTTCCCAACATAGTTGATCTTATATTCTGGAGGCAACTCCTAACTTACCTGTTGTGAGCAAGGCTGGCTACAGTTAGAGAAAGCTATTATCTAAAACACCAGGAGAGCACATTGGAAAAGCTGTTCCAGAAATAAAATGGTTCTCTGGAAGAAACATTTGGACAAAATAGGAGGCTATGCCTTTCTTCACCCACTGTTAGTAATATTGGCAAAGGAAACAAATCTGAAAGTTTATGAAAAACAAGAGAAGCCAAAAAATGAACAGGGATAGTACAAAACCATGCAAGAACAACAATGCAAATATGCCAAAATAACATCAAAGAATAAAGCCCAAAAGAAAGTAAGACAGCATAAAAGTGCAGCTGAATAGTAAAATGCAAAGATATACTGTATAAGTAGCTAGTAAACAGATATAGCTAGATTTAGAAGTTTAAAAAAATGAATAATTTTATTTATGATGCAGGTAAAAGGACTAAAAGGATATTGGATGTATTCATTAGTTTGTTTTTATATATTAAATTTATATGCCATACATCTCACAGAGTTGCAGAGACTCTGTATAATAGCAGAGGAATCTAAACTAATAAGTAATTTGCCAGATATGAAGTAGTTCCCTTTTGTGTAAGTTGGATCTGTTATTGTCTGGCCAGTTCTCTGGCATATGACAGGCACAATCATTTTGATGAATGGGGAAGTCAATACCAGAGCCCAGCTGTAAGGATTAATCTTCATCAGTTCATCTGAAATCAAGTTTCTTTCTGTTGCCCAACCATTTTTCAACTGAAGAATAAGCTTGTGAATCTTGTCAGGAGCCAGTGGGGGCCAATCTGGCCTATGATTTCAAGACAAAAGAGATTCTTTTTCCTCATGATTTGTTGCTAAATTATGCTGAGCCTAAAGTTCAAGAGGAATCAACCCTACCAACTCAGCTGATTTGTTTGAGAATTGCACTACTAGGAATTAGACACCAAAATGCTGACCATTTCTCATTCTTGACCATTTCAGCAAGTTTTGACCAGTTGTTTGATTGGATTCCCAGTTTCTTTTAACACTTTAGAATAATTTTTCTCAGGTCAAACACCAATTCCCTCAAGTAAACAATACTGTTAACTCTACAAACTGTCTAAGATTTAGCTAGTTTAGCTTTAGTTTCATCACACAAGAACCTGGAGGAAATTCCTTTCTAGGGTTCATTAAGGATTTAACAATTAGATTCTCTTGAAACCAAGTGGCTGTTTGATGAACATAAACAGAACAGAACAGAACAGAACAGAACAGAACAGAACAGAACAGAACAGAACAGAACAGAACAGAATACTTTCTTGGTCAAGTATGATTGGACACACAAGGAAATAGTCTCCAGTGCATAAGCTCTCAGTGTACATGCAGACAAAGTCATACAATCATAAAATACCAATAGGAGAAAGTAATAAAAAATATGAGAAAGATAATAGTAATATAGCCATACTACATAGGTAAATATCCTTGCATATAAGACAGTATTGTAGTAATCAGGTGTTTAGCAGAGTGATGGCATGAGGGGAAAAAGCGTGTCTAGTTGTTTTGGCATGCAATGCCCTATAGCCGCATCCTGAGGGGAGAAGTTGAAACAGCTTATGTCCAGGACATGAGGGATCTATAGATACTATATTTTCTCAGCCCTCTTTCTGATCCTCAATGGAAGGTAGGCTGGTTGCAATGGTGCTTACAATGATGGAGGAAATGGAATCTTGGGGATTTAGATGGTTTGATGAAGCCTAGTTCTAGTGAGAAAGCAGAACAAATGTAGGATAGTTGTCTCAAGCATTCAAGCACTGATTTAATTTGAAAGTCCTTAAAAGTTAGAGCTTGAAACAGAGAAGCATTAGTTGAAAAATTTTCCAATGAGCTGTCAGTTAACTGTGTAGTTAACAGGAAATGATCACTGTCAGGTTGCATATGAATTTTTAAAGAGTTAACACTAATTAGATTTAAGGATACTATGATGTAATTGATAGTGCCAATGCCAAAGATACCCCTGAATGTATATTCTCTGTTCAGGTCCCCCATGACAGATTCATTTAAAATAAAAAGATCGTATTTAAAAATATTTGCATCAGATGCCAACCCTCAGGGCTTGAACAGACAACACATTCAACGCATCCTTAACCCTGTATGGAGAAAGCTTGCAAGAAGAGTACTTTTCTGCTCCACTTCACAAGTGGTCTTTTCCAATTCTCATGACATAAGCCCAGCTATGTGGCCTCTCTGCTGTGCTTTCATTCCATCTAAGCAATGCCTGGGCTTCTACTGGTCAAAGGGGAAACTGCTGGGCATATTCTCTTGGCTCTGGTCACTGATCACTGCCTTCCACGGTCATTTGAGCATCTCTGAGTCTGAGAAGAAATTAGGCCCTTCAAGGTAGACCACACCTGGAAGTCAACCTTTCTAGATAAATCAGACTTAGACTACTTTTATTAGAGGGTTATGATAACAGAAACTTACAAATCTGAATGTGTCTCCTCCTCCTTGCCTTTATCTGAAAGAGAACTAAGGAAGATCAGATCTGAAATGATTTTTCAAATTCTGTTCCTGCTTTGGGCTCAGATTACTCTAACTGAATGTTGCTTTGACTGTCACCCTTTCTCACGGTTATTCTCACAGACCTTTATAGGAGTGGGGCATATCCACATAAAGCCTAAATGCATTATAATGTGTAAAATGGGTTGTATTTCTGATAAGTGGTGTTGTGAGACAATGGTTTGCCAATTCCTCATCTGCTAGCCTTATACAATTGATATACCAACATTGAGGGCAGATCAGAGAAGACCAGTGAACGAGTGGATTTTCTCCCTCCCCTATTGTGGAACAGTGAAATACTGGACCTTTACAAAGTAAAGTAAACTACAAAGTAAGTAAGTAAGTAAATAACAAAGTAAAATAGAAAAAACTGACAGGAGTCCTGCCAGTTTCTCCTTTAGTACAAGGGAAAACAGTTAACACTGATTTTTTTTTTCTTTTAATCTGCTGATGGGAAAATATCAAATAGAAAGGGAAGTTAATAAAGAATGCTTCCTATAAAAGGTCCATGAATGGAAAGTGCACATCCTTCAAGAAACCCTCTCAGTGACTGGTGCTTGCTTTCTAGTCACAGGTGTGAGGGATAAAGAATCAGAGAAACCATCAATCAAGAGTCATGGTAACCGCTATCTGGAGAAAATATTTATTTATTTAATAAATGTAATCATAAACAAAAATAATAAATGCTTCCCATTCCATATACACAACTCTGGGCAGCTGACAATTAAAAGTAAAATGAAAACAGATAAAACAACCAAGGTTTTAAAAACCCAATTATTAGTGCGAAAAAGCTGTTGAAAACATTCATAATGTCCCACATTTAAATTAACCATAAAATGCATTCCCCTGAACTGCCAAAATTCCAGACTTGATGGCCAAACTAGATTTTCAGTTTGAAGCTAATAGGATCAAGGCAAGTCTGATCTTTGGGGGAAATGATGTTCTAGAGAGCAGGTGCTACAGCAGAAAAGGCTCTCTTCTGGGTCCCAAAAGTTGAAATTCCCTAGACCAGGTGAGTCTAACCCAGTGGTGGGATTCAACCAGTGTAACAACCGGTTCGCTTAGTGTGCACTTCGCACGCACAGTCCATTACAAAAGACCATTACAAGCAGTGTTAAAAGCACTAAAAACAGCTGAGGCACAGCAATCCGCTCTGCCGTGCCAATCAGCCGGGCTTCAAATGAACGAAATAAAGGTAGGTATAGCAGAGGGGCGGGTGGGCCCAGCTGATGGTCAGAGAGAACTGGTTCACTCTCAGCTGATTGTCAGAGCAACCAGCTTGCCTGAACCAGACCGAATAGGCTGAATCCCACCTCTGGTCTAACCCATAGCCCACAAGCTGCATACAGCCCTTGACAGTTAGTAATGCTGCCCCACAAGATTGTAAACTTTTAACCTTATTATGTGAGTTTATGTTATAAAACTATATCATATTTATATGTGTCCCAAGACAATTCATCTTCACTCAGTGTGGCAAGCCAAAAGGTTGGACACCCATGTGTAGATCAGGGGTGGGGAACAATGGCTCTTTTATGACTTGTGGATTTGGAGCCAGCCAGGAATTCTGGGAGTTGAAGTCCACAAGTCATAAAGGGGCCATCATTGCCCACCTCTGCTATAGATGATAAGACCCAGAGCATGTCTCTCCTGCCAGATCCAACAGACATCAATGGGGAGAGACAATCCCCTATTTGTCAGGGATGTCAAACTCACGTCATCATGGTGGCATCACGTGACATATTGGAACTTTCCCCCTCTTCGCTAAACTGGGTGTGTGACACATCCGGCCCGCAGGCTGGGAGTTTGACAGCCCTGCCATAGGTAATGGGAGTAAATAAAGAAAGGGCTAGCATCATGCCAAAACTGAAGAATGGGCTGAAATCCCAGCAGCAACTCCTTAAACCAGGTTCATTCCCTGGTTTAAGGAGTTGAGGGATAAGGAAGAGCTCTAATTCTTCTTTTAACTAGCCTCATTTAACATGTGATATCTAAGGGGTTCAACACTCCTGCTGTTGCTGCTGGAATGACAATGGATACCGTAGGCATTTGCCCTGTGAAAATAAAAAACTTTACTCATGGAGTCTTCATATATACCGCTGTATGTGCGCTGATTCTATGCTTTGACCTATGGAGTTCACAAGGAAACCAATGTGGTGTTTGCTACAGGAATTAAAGGTTTACAGGTTTAGATAAAGCAAATCTTTAAATGTAGGTTTAAAGCATCATTTCAGTAATGGCACTCAAATATTGAATATTCCAGATTAAAAAAACAGGCCTAAGTGGGGCTCTTATTTTCTTTTTAAAAATTTTAATATATAAGTGATTGCTTATATTCTTCACTGGGAGCCATTCTAAGCCTTAGGCTCATTATATCATGGGAAGCTTTACATCGATTATCTTTTCTCCCTTTTCTCTAACTGGATAGGAGAGAGAGAGAGGGGGGGGGAGAGAATTGGGACTGAATACACCCCTCTTTAAGTTATTAAATTTAGAAAAGTTATAATTGATATCAACAGGAGTTTCCTTCTCGCACCAGATAGCAGTTTGGGGAATGGGGCAGGCCACATCAACTGAATGATATTTTGGAATTCAAAAGCTCAACCGGAACTTCATGCAATTTTATGTTCGTAATCTATATCCTGCTGTGACTATTGTACCAAGGTACATTTGAAAGTATTCGAGAGCTTTGGGGATGGCGCAGGATGTAATATTGCTAAAGTGTTAAAAAGAAGCATGCAGCTTCCTTATTACCTATAGTCACTGGAAAGGATGTGCTATAAATTTGCTAAATACATAAATGGGGGGAAAAAACCCTTTATCATGTCTCTGAAGTATTAAAGCACACACTCCATCTTCGGATGTGTTGATACAAGACCAGCCCACCTCAACCAGCTCTTTGCTTTGGGCAAAATATGTTCTGTTCATGCCCTTATATCTGAACCAAAGAGTACCGAAGGATGAAAGAAGTGATGGTTCTGATTTGATCAGTCAGGGTCCTTTCTCAAGATTTGGTTCAGTGTGATGAGGTCATTTTAAACCATAAATCAAAGCCTTGTACAGTCCTTCTGGTTAAGGATTACAAATCCTACCCAATTGGGGAGTACTTATTTTAAAGACTACATCCTCTTTCATGAGCTTGCCCAGATTTTAAAATCTTCAGAAGAGACTCTTCCCTCTTGGTCCCAAGACAATACAAATTGAGTCTGATGACAAATTAAGAGGTGGACTTCTCATTGCTTGTTCAAAGGCTTATTCAACTTCTTCTCCAGGCAGATCACATTAATTCTTGTTGTTTTCCTCTTCTGGGTGAAGTTCAGGCCTTAAATTTTGGTTTCCCCAATCCCAGTCCAACACTTCAACAACTACAACACCCTTTTCTTTAGTAAGAAACCAAGTGGGTCATTTTCATCATGTTCTCTGTGAATTAAAGTGTCAGTGTATTTCCTATGCGTAACATACTTTATACATTTTCATCATGAGAAGATGCAGATTTTTAATTTGCCAATCAGAATGGAAAACTATGGTTCATTTACTCTACCTTCTGTGTGCTCTTGTAGTCAAGACCTTATATTATTTCTTCTATAATGAAATGCTACACACATTAATATACCAAATGTTAAGGTATCCTAGCAACATGCTCCGAATAAACTCTTCTTTTCTTGGGTCCTTAAGACAACCTGAAAAGCAATTTCTGTCCAAAAGGTAAAATCCTGCTCTTAGAAATATATATTTTTGCAATACAAATGCATGAGCATTGCATAGAAACAATTATATGATGAATTATTCAAATGGATTTTATTTGGATTTTTTTTCTCACCTGAATCATTCTCCAAATATTTTAAAAAACAAGAATATTTGAGGGGTATCAGGGTAGAGAGCTAGGAAAGAGGGGCATGTCCATTTATCCCTATTAGTAGCACTGGTCCAATCTTTCCTTTTTTTCTGTGGCCTTTTTAATATTAACAGGTAATCAAATGACTGATCTAAAAGTGGCAACTACGATAATTCAGTATTAAGGAGGAGAGGAAAGCCCCCTTTTCAGTCCAAAACTGCAAGGTAGAATTTCCTTCAAGGTATAAAAGAGCTGATAGTTATACTTAGTTATACTTAGAGATTTTATTTATTTATTTATTTATTTATTATATTTCTATACCGCCTTTCTCCCGTAGGACTCAAGGCGGTGTACAGTCAAGAAAAATATAGACACACAAACATCATAAAATTGCTAATTAAAATTGTTACTTAGTTTGGTCAATTAAATAAAACCCAGAATTAGATAACATTTAAAAAATCATTTGCATGTTTGTATGTTTAGCCCTGCCTGTTGGAACATCAGGGTCTTGAGGGCACGGCGGAAAGCACGGAGATCAGGGATATTCCGTATCTCCGGGGGCAGTTCATTCCAAAGGGTTGGAGCCCCCACAGAGAAGGCCCTCCCCCTGGGAGTCGCCAGTCGACATAATTTGACTGACGGTACCCTGAGTAGTCCCTCCCTGTGAGAACGAACTGGTCGGTGGGAGGCTATTGGTGGCAAAAGACGGTCTCGTAGGTACCCAGGTCCTAAGCCATGGAGCGCTTTAAAGGTGATAACTAACACCTTGAATCGCACCCGGAAGACCACCGGGAGCCAGTGCAGATAATTATCCCTATTTAGCCAGATGCTAAATAGGGATAATAAAATGTTCCAATAGTCCTTGTCCAGGCTGAAACACATGACAAGGTTATTGTTGGTTGGATATGCCTCTGGCTAAGGAGAAGTAGAGAAAATTTGGCAGTGAGAGCATCCAGGGGGTGAGTAGCTTGTGGGCCACACTTGAAGGACATAAGTGACAGCAACTAAGGGGAAATAGGACAAGGGAAGCATGGTGAACTGCTGTGGATGGACCAATGCAATAGCAATAGTACTTAGACTTATATACAGTGCTTCACAGCCCACTCTAAGAGGTTCACAGAGTCACCATATTGCCCCCAACAATCTGGGTCCTCATTTTACCCACCTTTGAAAGATGGAAGGCTGAGTCAACCTTGAGCTGGTGAGAATTGAACTGTTGAAGTGCAGCCAGCAGAAGTAGTTTGCAGTACTGCATTCTAATCACTGCGCCATCACAGCTCAATATGCACATGCCATATTGATCAGATGAAAAGAAACAATGAGGGGTATCACTCTTGCCATGCTCACTTTTTTAGTTTTTATTCCAGCCAAAACCCTACCTTAAATATTTTGGGTTTCCATCTTGCCAAAGCATAATTCACTCTTTCAGCAGAACTTCTGAAATTTTGGGGTTCAAACGCAATTTCCATTTCATGCACACCCCTAATATTGAACATGTTACTGGCTACGACATATGTGCATTTTTGAGATAGAACAAAAATACATTCACAAAATAAAATGAGAGTATACAATCAATGCAGTTAAAATCAATTTTAAAATTAAGTTTGTTAAATCAATTAAAAGCTTGACAAAAGATGAAGTTTTAGCATTTTTCCTGAAATATTGAAAGTGGTGGCAAATGCACCTTTGAGAGAACTTTCCCAGTGGTGAAATCCATTTTTTTTACTACCATTCTCTGTGGGCGTGGCTTGGTGGGTGTAGTGTGGCTTGGTGGGCGTAGTTTGGTGGGTGTGGCAGGGGAAAGATACTCCAAAATCTCCATTCCCTCCCCACTCTGGGGCCAGAGGTGGTATTTGCCAGTTCTCCAAACTACTCAAAATTTCTGCTATCGGTTCTCCAGAACCTGTCAGAACCTGCTGGATTTTACTCCTGAACTTTCCGTGTTTGGAAGCCTCCAGGCAGAAAACTGTCTTCTGTGTTTCAGGTAGCCAAGCTGATTTTCATAATCAAACACTGTTTCTTTAACCTAAAATGAACCCAGAAACTAACTATATCAGCCCATTTTCTCCTCAAGGTCTGTAGCTCTTATCCTGACAGATCATTATTACTCTTCTTAGAAACAACAAAGAAATGACAGATTACAGAAATTGGGGTTCTCAAGTGAGGCACTGTTGTATTTGAGACAAGCTCAGGCAATGGTAGCTCTTAAAGGAAGAAGTCTTGGCAAAGAATTAAAAACAGCATGTACCGAGATGTTACTTGGAGCTCAGTTGGAGAAAAGCAAATTCCATTTTTAACTAGTACTATATCTGGTCGAACTTACAAATAACGAACTTTGAAGAGCCTTTACACCACTGTGATTTAATATCTCACCATCAGTAATGATTGGAAGGTAAATATCACCAAATGCCTCATGCTGAAAGGCTTTGATCCTGCAAAGATTCTTCTTTTTCTTGTGCCATATCCATCATCAGACATTGGCGATTATGTTGGCAATCCTATTTTTGTCAACAGCCATATGAAAAAGTTTTGTCCAAACCAGTCCCTTAGGTTTTGAAGCCATGATGTTCTTCTTCTACCTGGACCTCGTTTGCCTTCAATCTTTCCCTGGAGGATTAAGATGGAGCCCCTGAATCTACAGAATCATATCCTGTTCTACTATAGTTAGTAATAGTTTTCATATAACAATGGTCATTGGGACTGGAATTTCTGCAAGTAAGCAATGTAAATTCCATTGCCATCTGTTGTGGAGGTTAATAAATCAATGAACCGTGAACCTTTATCTCTATGAAATTCTACTTAAACAAAATGAGCCTCTGAAGCAGTTAACAGTAAATGTTTTTATTTACATAATAAAAACATAACTATCTATTCAATTAATAAACAGCACTTAGTTACTATGATAAATTATACTGTTATCTATCTATCTATCTATCTATCTATCTATCTATCTATCTATCTATCTATCTATCTATTCTCTCTAAGCTATGTTATCTATGACTATTCTTCCTTAGAAGAAATATTATTATATACCACAGAACTGCTCTTCTAAAGGACTTCCAAACTGCTCATAGTTATCTAATGGAATATCCTAAAAGACAATACAATACTAGACAGAAGAGTAAACTGAAGAGTAAACTGAAAAGCGAATTGAAGAGCGAGGGTTTCTGTTAAGAATCTCCTTTTATACTGCTAACTGTGACAGTTAGGGGAGGCACCGTAAGATTCAAACATATTAGCTGCCCTCTGATTGGTTTATGTATCTGTACATTCCAAAAGCCATTTATAGGCACAGCTATAGAGAAATAAATTTTTTCTAACACCAACATTAAGCAAATCAGCTCAGATCATTAAGCAAAGATATCACATGGTTGCCATTTGTAACCTCCTGCCAGCTCCCCCAATGACTTTGTTTGTAGGAAGCCAGCAAAGGTCACAAACAGCAATCAACTATAATGAATGTAAATGTAAATAATTCAGCACCATTGTATATTCAAATGGTCACTGAACAACTGGTCATTAAGCAAAGACCACCTGTGTGGGAAGCCTTCCTAACCCTATCCCCCCAGAAGAATGAAATTTTTGGGGAAATATTAAAAGAGGTAGAATATTATATTTCCCTTAAAGGAGAAATGAAAAAAATCTTAAGGGAGGAAGAAACCAGCCACTGTTTCCCTTCCCAAGGAGAAACTGAGGAGGCCAGCTTTACCATGGATTTGGTAATCCATTCAGAAAGACTGGGTCAGGCAGAAACTTCAGATAGGCAACACAATAAGCAACACAATCAAGCCAGGTTGACAAAAGTAGCTCAGACAAACACCTAGGATTTGCATTTCCTCTTTTGCCTATAGAGCCAGCCATGACCTCTACATGACTCCATAGGAATCCAGAAGGTATAAAAACTCACCTACTCTAAACTCCATTTTGTCAACTGCCCCTGAATCACATGTGATTGGTGGTTCTGCTTCATCAATAAAGGGAACCTTTCTTTTCAATCAGCCTCCAGCCTCCATTTTATTTCCAGTGCCTTTCTCCTAGCTTGGAACTGGAACTGGATATTTCTTCCAGCACCTGTATTACTGAAACATCCACTATGTGTTGCTAACACTTCTTCTCGGTCCATTTCCAGCTTAGACAGAGGAATTCTATGGGCAGCTTCTTCTGGCACATAAAAATCCCAAAATAATTGTTGTAGCTGCAGAGTTTACATTTGTAGCCCGCAGAACTTGTTGGCAGCAAAGTAGGCTATGCATGTCTACAAATACTTTTGTCATGTATATCATACTGCAGTTTGGATTACATGCTGGTGTTTTTCTTTCTCTTTTTTAAATGAAATCTGGGTTAGTGACCTGTAATAAAGTTTGACTTGATTTTATATCTATGTCTATGTATATCAACACACTAACATAATGTCTGTCCCGGTTTTACAGGATTAACACCCAGACAGTCACTATGGCTGGCCAAGTCTACATACTTTTTATCCCTGATTCTAAAGGTAGGAAAACCTAGGAGGAAAACCTAGGATTCCTTGGCCATGACATGGTATTATGCGTCTCATCTCTCCGAATTAAGAAACACTCCCAT
Source organism: Pituophis catenifer annectens (assembly GCF_029215685.1). Taxonomy (NCBI): domain Eukaryota; kingdom Metazoa; phylum Chordata; class Lepidosauria; order Squamata; family Colubridae; genus Pituophis; species Pituophis catenifer. The sequence goes on from NW_027256881.1 coordinate 206,344,957, forward strand.
AGTATACTATATATAGTGTCGTAAAGGGAAATGGGCAAAAATCTAATGCTAGGAATTACTGCCTGTACTGGTAAGCAAGATCAGAAATATGGGATTAAATCCAGAATTATCTGGCAGAATATCTATGTAATGAGAGTATCTGTCCGATAGCAATAGTGACTCCTCAACAATACCACTCCAAGTTCCCCATGAACTGAAAACAGGAGGCAAAATCAAGTAATTCCATTTACTAGGCTCAAACCATTCAAAGTGAAATAATAAAGGAGGGAAAGTATGTTTAACAGAATGTAAGTAACCAACATTATCGCTGAGTGATTATTATTATGAGGTTTAGCCAAATCTCTCACTCAGAATAAATCATAGTAATCATATCTCCTTGCTCCTTGTCCTTGATATTTATTAATTTATTAGTTTTATGTACCACCATAATCTCTCATGACTCCAGGCACCTAACATTTCACCTCATGCTTCCTATGAATTTTTCCCTTCATTATTTTTTTCTTTTCCATAAATACACAGTTGCCCAATGACCAAAGACATTCAGAAAGCTCTGCAGACTGATTCCTCATCAAGATATGTATGTATATAGTAGCTTGGGTGTTTGATTGTGAAAATTAGTTAATGAAGGCCAAGAGTGTCGTAGCTTTTTCTTCTCTGAACAAATTCCGATTTGACAGATATAATCCTTTCCATATCAAGGCACTACTGACTAGCAAGATGGTGCTTTTGAAAGATATTTCTAATATTGAGCAAGGAAAGAGATCTGCTTTTCTTAAAATTGCATTGGAGACCCGAAATTCTTAGGGGCTTGTGGAAAGATTTACACAAATAGATGATGGATCCTTCTGAAAGGTGTAGCTGCAGGCATTTCTTGTCATACCTTAAGACAGCCAATATGGAGAGGAAAACATCTGTTCCAGCATAAATAGCCAAAATGTAGCAATTAAATGTGCTAATCATTTGAGGTTGAGCCTGGAAATGGATGAAAGGAAAGATTATTTTATTTACACAACTAGAAATTATTTCTTAGTATTCAGTATAGTACTTATTTTTTCTGAACAATTTTTTTTACAATCTCTTTCACATCCTAATGAACATTATTTTAACCTCTCAGACAGAAAAGTATGCTTAAAATAGATTAACCCTGGTGAAGTGTACTTAATTAGCATATGATGGGTTTATTTTTACACTACTGAAAATGATAATAAATGCACCCAAAAGGCTTTTTTCTCCAGCAAAGAATGTGGTTTTGTATTTGATGTTTGTTTTCATACTGCTAATAGCCGTGTGTTATTCTTACCCACTACTGATAAAAATAGTTCAAAAATACATTTTGGTTGTGACAGTATACCTGTTTATCGGAGGAAAAAAATACTCTACGGAACACAACCAGACCTAGAGTACTTATGAGCAAACAAGTTACAAAATCCTTAAAGGTCTATCTTTTTTCATTATTGTTTTTTTTATAAGTTTAAACTGTAGTATGTTTTTTTAAAAAAAAAAATCTGCAGAATTCATGGAGATATTATCCATAAAAATAGTCATGGAAAATAATGAATATTATAATGCAGCAAGTGTTGCATTTGTAATAATAAAGTGATAAATAGATTGTATGGATTCTTTAAATTAATCTATTGAAATGTCACCATATATATCCATAAGGAAGACTACATCCACTCCACCGCTCCCCCAAATAATTATTTCTGAGTTGGGAAGGTATTTCATCTTATATAAATTGAGAAAAATACAATGTGCTATTGAAAACAAAGAAATAGAAAGAAGGTGTAAGTGGTGTTGATGTCACTATTAAAAGGGTTAAAAAAGGTTAAAAGTGACTTTTAAAATTAACCCATAGCTGGAGAGAGGCTGCTTCGACAGAAAATTGTAATAGGCTTAATCAGGACTTCCTTCCTCCCTCCCTCCCTCCCTCCCTCCCTCCCTCTCTCCCTCCCTCCCTCCCTCTCTCCCTCCCCTGATCTAAATATATATCCCCTTTCCATAGTGATGGCGAACCCTTTTTGGCAGTGGTGGTGAAAAGGGAGCGTGCGTGCATACGCACGGCACCAAGTGTCAAAAAGGGAGCACTTCACGTGCAAAGGCCAGCTGATCGTTGCGTGCACATGTGCACCAGAAACCCGGAAGAGGAAACCCAGAAAATGGGCGATGCCACATGTGCCAAGCGACATGGCTCCACGTGCTACTTCGGGCACGCGTGCCATTGGTTCACCATTATAGATCTATATTCTCTATAGTCATATTTCTAAACTGCCCACCTCCTTTAGAGAGAGGCTGACATACAATATAATCAACATATAAACAATGTATAAAACTAACATCAAAAGTAATTTAAGAATAATATTTTTTAAAAAAAATAAGATTATGACATTGTAAAATTTCAAAAATATACAAAATTCCAAGATGACCATTTAGCATTAATTAATTCAGGTGGGGGAGGGACTTTCATGGGGCCAGCCAGCCCCACAGTTGCGTGGTCCTCCGTGCTCCCCCATGCAAGGCTGCAGGGCCATGCTTTCTTGCTTATTTACTTGTTATTCATGTTTACACAATTGAAGAAAATCAGGTTTAAAAAATTTAATTTGATTAAGGAAGATTAATTGGAAAAGGATAATATGCCCTTTTTGAGAATAAAATGAGTATTTATGGTATTTTTTAAAGGGTGTCCTTCTTGAACCCACAGTTCTCCTAATCTGATGTGATTGTAACATCAGATTGGCAGCCCCTACACAACAGAGATGGGTTTCAGCAGGTTCTGACCAGTTCTGGAGAACCAGTAGCAGAAATTTTGAGTAGTTCGGAGAACCGGTAGTAAAAATTCTGACTGGCCCCGCCCCCATCTATTCTCTGCCTCCCAACTCCCAGATGATTGGGAGGAAGTGGGGATTTTACAGTAACCTTCCCCTGCCACGCCCACCAAGCCATACCATACCCACGAAGCCACACCCACTGAACCGGTAGTAACATTTTTTGAAACCCACCACTGCTACACAAGCCCCATTTTTGCCACCTACCACATAAAGGAATATCTTGTCTGAGCAGAATTATCTTGGTTATACATCCTTGGTTATATCTCAGTTATTCTGGGTTTGTTTTCTTGACTTGCAAGGAGCGGCAGCAATAATTAACATCTGGAAGAAGTGAAAAGAATTAAAAATAAGGACAACATCACCCAAGAAATCAGAACAAAAGATGCTTTAAAGTGATTGTCTATCAGCAGGCCCTTGACAGTAGAAGGTACTAGAGTTATAAAATTGAGAATTTGGGCAGAAATATAATGACATACTCATGTTAAACATAGGGCAGAGAAAAGCCATTTAGAGCCTCATCAACTCAGCGATGAGGTTTAGACAGAGTGTTTCTTGATTTCAAAGTTAGGATCAGGGACGAGGAAAACTTCCTTGAGTTTGCCTATTAGAAATCCATGGTACCTTTATTATTTAGAAATACATGATACTAAGCACTTTGTGCACAAGAATAAGCAATGTGACATACTCCAATTGTTTGGGACTCTAAACATTTCATCACCTCCAGCTGAGGACAGAGAATTATGGGAACTGGAGTCTCAAATATTTAAAGGGCATGCAATTAATCATACTAATTCCACACAAAACTGAATTCTGCAATCCTACCTTGTGAATTTTTTAAAAAAATCAAGGTCCACAAACATTTCACATTCATGTATGGTGACAATGTGAACTCAGAAGAATGTGAATGAGGAAAGGCAGAAAATCCATGGCGTTTTCTATGAACTGGATTGAAATGAGCCATTTGACTTTTATTAAGGTGCAGCTTCTATAATTAGTTAATATTACTTTAGTGAGATATTGTGACCTATAGGAAGCTAAAATAGAAAAAAGAGCTGACACAAGATGCAGTCAAATAAGTACATTTTTTCCAGATACTTTCATCAATATCCTTGATTTTTTTTGAAAGGGAAATGTACATGCAAGCATAATTGTGCAATTCTTGGCATAGCAGTTTCCCAAATGATTATTTCATGGATTATTTTAGATACTAACCACCTGAAGCAGGCTTAGTCATCTTGTTCTCCATCCAAAGCAGTGACTCAATTTGAACTCAGTTTAGTGTCAGTCTCTTTCTCACTGTCCTCATCCACTCAAGTAAATCAGTGGATTTTGTTTGTAAGAAATGCCTGTTGTTGTTTTTTCCATTGTTGTGGCCTTCAAAACTCATATTACTACTAATGAATTTACATATACAGTGCCCTTCCTTTCAGTGGAGTCTAAAGTGGTACACAATAATATAAAATATTATAGAACATTTATAAAAGCAATGTACCATAAGACCATATTATACCTCAAGAGCTGGAGTAAATATATTTAATAGTGTAAATTTGGGCCAACAACAAGACCTTAAAGAAAGAATTCCTGCCTTTAGTCTAGAAGTGAATCTCAGCAAAATGGAGTTACTATTGGTTGAAGCTCTGCACCTTTGAGAGCTTTATTTCAAGTTCTCAAAGATTGTACTTCTTTTAAAGGAACAGGAATGTAGTTTAGGGCTTTTGCCGAAGTGACTGCTTTAGAAATGAAGTTAATAGTGATGACCAAGAATATTTTTGTCACCTAATCTCTCCTAGGTCTGGATTTGGTAAATTGTGTTCTCATTATATCCCTCTAGTGATAAGCAATCTTCATACCTAGGCTATAAATAGCTCTTGAATTCATGTCTTTATTTGTGGTTCTGAGTGTCTCCTGTCCAATTCTTAGAGTCAGGTGAACTCAGGGAAAAAATAATTAATTGGATATCTGTAAAGATCTCTATTTCTAGTAGGGTACTATAACAGAATCTTGAAAGTCTGCCAAAAATAATTTTGCAGCTCAAGTTATATTTTGTATAATTAAAGGAGAGTTATTCTGTGTCTTTTTCACATGTCTTCCTTCCTCCTTCCTTCACTGGACTCACAAATCTTTTCCTTAATTCTTGGGCTCCCTCATTTGTTCCCAGAGTATGCTTGACATAAGGGTGTGTGTGTGTGTGTGTGTTCTACTTACCTTTACTACTGGTTCGCAATGGGATCTGCATGCGCAGATCACTGATGATGACATCCAGGGTGGTGGGCGGGGCCTCCCATCAGTTTTATTACCGGTTCTTGCGAACCAGTCTGAACCGGGGGCAACCCACTACTACTTGACATTCAGTCACAGTTACCTCTTACCATAGTTATTGAAAATTGGTGGCCTGTTTCCCTAAAATTTTTGTAACACATATACAAAACCCCATTAGCGTAAGCTTTATAACCAACTTAATATTCCTTTTATTAGTCAAAAAAAGAAAAAAGAAAAGAAAGAAACAACCCCACACCAATATACATAGGAGAGAAAAAGAAAAAGAAAATCATGTCTGAGCAAAGACTAATTGCCAAGTATGCTAATTCGTAGATTGCTGCTCTTTGCAGAATTATGCACAAAGAAGTCTCTGGTAGGGATACTTGTTTCAAAACTCAGTTTTAAAAAATCCTATTAAACTTCCTTCAAGACCTAATGAACGAGTTGCCTTGAGAAATCAACATGAAATGTTCTCCACTGGAAGACTCTTTGGTTTTCTTCTTGTGTTTTGTACAAATATGAAAATGCATTTATTTAAGCACTTTGTTAGGAGCTGCACTTCTGAAGGATTAAAATACCAAACTCAATGTGGCATTAAATGTAAGGGAGGAAAAAATCACAAGAGGATTTAGGATTGTATAGGAAGTTTAATATTTTCCTGTTTGCATGAACTCAGTGTAAATTTACTGTTCTTGCAATCATGAAATGTTCACATTAATTCATTAATGTACTTTCTAAGGTAAATCATTACCAAAGTGATCTTCTTCTATTTTTTCAAAGGACCAAAAATCAGATCCTGTAATCTTGTAAACCAGAATTTTGGTTAGATTGTTAGTGTCGGAAATAATAATAATACTGATAGATTGAGGTGGGTGGTATCAGTTTTACCAAAATAGTCTTAAAAAGGTGAGCACGGGAACTTATTGCTGTGCCTTATCATGAAATGCAGAAGAGGTTGTATGGGTTTTTAACAAATACACTACTTCTTAAAAATACATAAATTAAGAAAATTAATCTGTAGATAATTGGCTTAATAATTTATTCTTTTGAGATGAATGCCCTCATGACCTGTTGTGCTGTGGATCAGTACAAGATCCCTTTAAACACACCTTACTGTGGTGGGTGTCTATTCCTAGGAGGCAGGGGTAAAATGCTACCGGTTTGGACCGGTTCAGGAGGTCCGGTAGCGGAAATTGGGGCTGGTTCGCCGTACCGGTAGCAATTGCTGGCTGGCCACGGCCCCGAACCGGACCACGGTCCGCAGCCCTGCCATGCTTCCCTGCCTTCCATGCAGCCTTCCCATGGCCAGTTTGTGAAGGCAGGCAAGTGGAAGGCCACGTGGAAGGCAGGCAAGCATGGCAGGGCTGTGGGGAAGGGAGCTAGTATCTTACTCCCTTTCCATCAGCCCTGCTATGCTTGCCTGCTTTCCACGCTGTCAAACTCATTGTTTGGAGCATCAGCGATCTAAGGAAATGTCTTCCAACTCTTCAAGATTGACTTTAAGAGTGCCAAGAAGCTGACAGCAAAAGTAGCAGCAGCAGGGGCGATGGGGCATGTGTGTGTGTCTCTGTGTGTGTGTGTGTCCCTCCACGGTCCTCCTCTCCCAGTTGACAGCCAGGGCTTCACTGCCTCCTATTTTCCTCAGAGGGGCAGTGTCCGCCTCCAAGTTCTTGCAGAGGGAGGGACACACACACACACCTGTTGCCCCCTCCCACCGCCACTAATTTTGCTGTCGGCTTAAAGTTGATCTTGAAGAGCTGAAAGATGATTCCTTAGATTGCCACCAAACTCATTGTTGGGAGCGTCAGCGATCTAAGGAAACGTCTTCTTACACCTTCTTCTACCCCCCCCCATTTTTCCATTTCTTTACCTGGATTCTGCTAATTACACCTTCTCCTCCCCATTTCCCCCCCCCCTTTTTCCATTTCTGTGTCTGTATTCTGCTTCTGCAAGAGAAGGCTCCGATGTTTGCTTGGGTGGCAGAGGGAAACCCAAAGCGTTGGGGGTTTCAGAAGGGCAGAATGTGCTTCAAAATGTGCAGCTCCTGACTCTAACAGTGACGTCAAGTTGGCCACACCCACCTGGTCACATGACCACCAAGCCACACCCATCAAGCCACACCCACAGAACCAGTACCAAACATTTTTACATTTCACCCCTGCTAGGAGGGGTAACCAAAGAATCCTGAAAGTGTATGCCAAGATTATATATTCTTAGCCAGGTCACTCAAAGTGTGAAGGTCATTCCAGCTGCTCAGCTAAAGCAAGTAGGTATCTATTAAACAGCCTTGGTAGAGGAAGATGCTAGAGGCAAATGATCCCTTTAGTGACAATGACAAAAACATCATTATATATTATGTGGGAGCAGGCAATGATAACTCAATCCTGTATTTTACCAAGAGCTCTACATGTCTTTTTTTTTTATTGAAAAAGTTTTTCAAATACAAATTTTCCCCCTTTTTTCTCCCCCCCTCCTCCCTAACCCCCCCTCACCACCCGTCCCCCTGTGACTTCTTCAAAGTAAGATCCAAATTCATAACAGATTATATAATATTTTATCATCCCCTTACTCCATCCCCCAAATACTGACCCTTTCTTTCTAATAATATTATTACATCCCCCTTTTACCATACATTTCAAAATAACATTCTACTATAACATTGTATAATAACTTCTGATTTAGCATAGTAATATTATTATGACTCCCAATTTAGCAATAATCTGCCCTTTTTCTCCTCCCCCATACATATAACTATATATTAATATAACATTTCAAAACAACCTTCCACTTTAAGACTATATAATAAATCCTAATTTAACATTTAATCTTTTGTGTATATTAATATAACATTTCGAAGCAGCCTTCCCCTAGAAAGCTATATAATAAATCCTAATTTAACATTTATTCAACTCTATCCATTTCCTTCACTCCCATAAATATATCTCTTAAACATCCCTTTTCTTAAACTAAACAATCAATAAACTAGCCTGTCTCCACCCAATACATAACAATTCTTAATATCTTAATATCTTTATTCTTCTGCCCACCCTACTAAAAAAAATATTCCCTTATATAGATAAAATCAATAACTTTAAATTTATAATCCATATAATGTCTTCTTTGATGTCTTTCCACTGGATTGTTAACTCCATCACCCATATTAGGGTAACATAACATCCTGATTGCAACAGAATGTTCAAAATCCTCAGTTATCATCTGCCCCCATCAGTAATAAATATCTTCATGTATATAAAAAAAGAAAACAACCACCCGAGTGACATTATAATTGTATTCCATATAATATCTGTAATAGTGGTTTTCTTCAGGATTATTAATTCCCACCGTCATAATGGGGTAACAACCAGATCTTCTGCATGCCCCAGCATAGCTCTCTTGCCATGTAGCTCAGCATAAACATAATATATTTATCAAAAAAAAGTCCAAAATAGATAATTCCAATCCAACAATTTAAGGCCATTTTCACATCCCAAAATTACAGCATTGCAGAGGTCTGTCACTCTCCTCAGGATAATATTAACCAATACTTCGCCTCAACTATCTTTTCATGTATTCAGTCTTCTTTTAAATAACTGGCTTCACTGTTGCCTAATTTAGAAATTTTTATTTTTGTGAGATCTATTTCTTTTTTTCTTGACTTTTTGTGGGTTTGATCTCCATCCTAATTTCCTTTCTACGAATTGTATGTCGACTGGTCGGTTTTCGTTCTGATTTATAACTTGATCTTGTTGGTTTTGCTTTTGTGACTCATGTTTCTTTTCTATAAATTGTGTATCAACTAATTGATTTCCATGCTTGTCTGTAACTTGATGAATCATCACGTTAGAGTCCGATACCACATCTCTCTTATTTATAGATAATCCAGCTGAGGTATCTAAAGAATCCAAAGGCAATTCATCTACAGAAGCCTCTGTAACTTGGTATTTTTCCCTTATTTCCAACTCCTTCTGCTTATCTTGTGTTGTGCATAAAAATGTTGTACTCATTTTCAAAAAATTTTGGTAGAATTCTTCCGCTTTTTCAACAGTATTTAATTGGTATCTTTCTCCTTGATATCTCAATATTATACCAACTGGCACATCCCACCTAAATAAAATATTTCGTTTTTTAAGCTCAGTCACCAGAAAACCAAATTTCTTTCTCTCCAATAACATCTTAGGCGATAACTCTTTATATATCCAAATCTTTCTTCCAAACAATTGCAAAGTAGAATTAAAAGATTTTTGCACAATATTATTTCTTATTTCTTTATCTGTAAAATAAATCACCACATCTCTAGGCAGTTGCCTTTGCTTTGCAATCCAGGAATTGATTCTATAGACTCTGTCAATCCTACAAAATACTTCCTCAGGATGAACCTTTAAGATCCCAGCCAGAATTTCAGAAGATATTTTCCTTAAGTCATCTCTGTTGTTTTCCTGTAATCCTCTCAGTCTAATTGCATATTCTGTGAGATTATATTGCATCATTAAAACTTCTTTTTCAATCCGTTGTTGCATATTTTCTGCATTACAAGTCTTATGATCAGCTTCCATTTTAAGTTTTTCTTCTAAGCTATTATCTTGAATGTTTATCAAATCATTTTCAGTTCTTTGTATTTTATTTATTTATTTATTTATTTATTTATTTATTTATTTATTTATTTATTGCGATTTATATGCCGCCTTTCTCCCTAGGGACTCAAGGCGGCTTACAAAATGACAACTTCAATACAAATCACAATACAATACCAAATTAAAATCAGTAACCCAATTAAAAAACGATTTAAAATTATACCAGTGTACCCCCAAATGGATCAGTTTAATTGGCGGAAGAGCCACGTCTTCAGCTCACGATGGAAGGAAAGAAGGTTGGGGGCTGTCCTGAGCTCAGTGGGCAATTCATTCCAGAGGGTTGGGGCTCCCACAGAGAACGCCCTCCCCCTGGGGGTCGTCCAAATTATTGTCCAAATTATCCTCAATTTCCTCCATTTTAGACTCTAATAAATCAATATTTGTACCCAACTTCATAACAATTTCTGAAAAACCATTAGTCACTTTTGCAATCTTTCGTTGCAAAGTATCAAACTTTAATTGCACCATTTCTTTAATTTCCTGCTTAAATTTTTCAAGGTTCTGATTCACAATCTCATCCCTTCTTACAATCTCCTCCAAGAGAAATTCAATTATATTAAAATCAGTTTTCTGAGTCTGTAGGTTTAGAACTTGTTCATGTAGTTTATAGATGGGGGAATCCCCCCCCCCGCTGCTTGTTTGTCTGGCTTTGTAAGTCTAAACGCCATATTTCCACACAGACAAACTCTCTTAAAAAAGAAAAGAAAAGCAAAGAAAGAGAAAAAAAGCTTCTTTCCAAACAAGATCAATATCAGATCTCCAGGAAAAAGAAGACATAAAAGTAGAACTTTTTCTTCAGTTGTAGCCAGCAGTGTTTATTCTGCTACTTTGTAGCTTATTAAGAAATGGAAGGACTTTCCCTTTCAGCCCCTTCTCAAGCCTCGGCAGTCGCCATTTTAAAAATTCTTTTTTCCTTCTTCAGTAACTTTTTTAAAATAAATGAAAATACTTGCGATTCAGGGTCACAGGTCCAGATCTCATCCTCTTTAATTCATCTGTTAGTTTTCTTTAATAGGCTTGTTCTCGTCGCCTGGCTCTGCAAAAAGGCAGAGGTCTCCCAAAGCCTGGAGCGGCGGCGGGGGAAATAGGGAGCCTCATCTGCTTCGTCCCCAAAAGTAAAAAAAACTTTTGGGGCTTCGCAGAGAGCTCTACCTGCCCTCGCCGGCTCTATCTCGCATTTCCTCATGGAAATGGAGTTTTTCGAGCCGCCTTTCTGTTGTAGAGGCGGCTCTTTACAGGCGATGGGGCTGGCGGTCCCAAGGGACCATCTGGCAGCGACGAGGAGCAAACCGGAAGTCCAAGAGCTCTACATGTCTTGACAATATAAACTGAGGATGTAGCCATGGATGATGAGCCCTTCAGATTGCACAACACTCAAGATAGAGCAGCTGCGGATATTTTAGACTATTAATGGTATCTATGACAGGACTAGATAAAAGCTTTCTGGACATCCAGTTGCTGATGTTGCCATGCAGTAAAAGAAAATTCAAAGCTGCAAAGATAAAATTGCAGTGGGAATGTGAAAATAAGTAGCACGAACATGAGAAAGCTCAAGACACTGACAAGATAAAGTGAACTGACTACACATTGACATCTTAAGCACTGGCAAATTGAAATGGGCTAGAATTGGACAGTTTCAATCAGCATTTCATATTGATTACTACTTAGAACACAAACAAAGAAAGAGCAATGCTAGTTTCAGAGTCAAGAAATATACACCAAGAGAAATACTTGGGTACAATGCCATCAACGACTTAATAATATTTCAATTTTGCAGTCCATCTTTCAATAAGACAGCTCCTCAAATTTATGCTCCAGCCACTGAGGCAGAAGAAGAGAAGATTGATGAGTTTTATGGTGAAGCTCAATCTGAAATCAACAGAACATGCAAGAAAGATGTGGTGCTTGTAGTTGGAGACTGGCATATCAAAGCTGAAAATATCAAGGAGAAAATGTAGTTAGCCTAGAAAACCAAAATGAAGCAGGAGAACACCTAAACCATTTCCACAAATCCAGTAATTTCTTCATTGCCAATGCAATTTTCCAACAACCAACATAACACCTGTATATAGGATCACCATGAGATGAAACTCCAGTTGATTGTATTATTGTCACAAGGAAGCAGAAAAAGCTCACATATATACAGAAAAGATAGGGCCAGGGGCTGACTATAGAACTACCCATGTGCAATTTCCAAATCTAGCTAAAAGAGAAGAACAAAGTCTCTCATTTCCTCTCATTTCAATTGTCATTTTCACGGACAATTCCAGGATTTAATTTCAAGCTGAGGTCGGAACTGGGATCCAGGGAATGAACACGTGACGGCATCTTCCCTACAGACCTTTATGCCCAGCTGCTGTTTCTCCTTTGCAAAGCCCAGCTGACAGAATATGGCTTTCTTTCCAGCTGAGACCAGGCCTTTGTATATTGGTTGCTTTTGCTTTGGTCACTGTTAGCTTTCCACATAATCCATCAGAGACAGTTATTGTATAGATACACTGAGGAAGTCAAAGCATATATGCTGTACATATTTCCTCTGAGGAAAATAAACATTCGATCATCAGAAAGAAAACAGGAGCAAGTTGAAGGGGAAAGAATATTAAATATCTTTTTGCTGAGCTGGTCTGCTTCTTCTGAGGGGTTCTCTTTTTTTTTTTTTTTTTTGAGATGTCCCCATTTCTGTCTCGTTTTTTTTTTTTGTACTATTTTTATTTGTTTAATCTTTAATAATACAACTGGAATAAAAAGAGTTCGTTTATGCCTTTTGAAATTGTACTAAAATAATTGGCAGACAAGCCTACATCAGTACAAGTCCTTTTAAAATTTATTCTTTCAAAATCGTTTACAAAAAAATGCTTCCACCTTTTCATTTGCAGCAATGAATTCTCTTGAACTTCAGGTTCGCTAACGATGATATTAATCAGGCTGAACTCTGATTTTGTTTGAATCCTTGCAAGTAAAACAGACCTCAAAGCTTGTCTACATGGAAATTAGTCTTCGGTTTGATTCCTGAATGAAACGTGCTGATCAGGGTTTCTTCCGCTGGATAGGTTATTTAAAGAATTTCTTTCATTTACTGGATAGGTTATTTAAAGAATTTCTTTCATTTTGTCTGCTCCATGTGCATATGTATGGGTCCATGTGTTTGAGAGAATGCACATGCATGAAAATGACTTTTTTATTCTGTAACACAGAAAGATATTCTCAGATGTGCCTTTTGCCTTATTTTGTTAGCAATAGCTCTCATAATAGGCAGTCATCCATTCATTATTTTTAATCACAGTGAATCCTTCCTTGAACTACTTTCCCTAAAGGTTGAGATGGTAGCAGCAGGAAGCACTTCTATACTTTATGAGGCTCCCTTTACGTCTACAAAAGAACAGGAACAGGAAGGCACTTGCTTTAAAATTGCTTAAACAACCAACACTTGGTGAGTGCATTGTTAGCCAAATGTGTTATACATGACTTAGTAATTCTAGCAGTGCTATTTCGCTCCTTATATTAATGGATGCTATTGTTCTGCAGTTTTGAAATCCATTACAGCTTGCCAGTTGAATTGCAAGATTTCTTTTTCTACCTTTAGGACTGGAGACTCCCGGTAACCACAAGCAATTTGATCTGAAATAAATATACTTTACACACTAAATATAGCTCCTAACACAACCATCAATCTTCTATTTTTCCACTCAGAAATAAATTCCTTGAGTTCTACTGGTTTATTTATTGCCTGATGGGTAGGTAGCACAATGGTGTAATAATAACATGAAAAATATTGCTACTTAGATTTCTACTCAGTCGGAATGAATGAATCAATGAAACTTCATCACAGAAGGTGTGCTTTGAATGGGAAGTCATGGGTTCCAACCCTGTGCATGGACTTTTTTTCCAGAAAGAAAGTAGCATAAATGAACACAGAGAAACTACTTCTGAGGAAATAATTATTACGGTACTTTGTACTTAAAGGAATGTCTCCATCTTTGTTCCTTAGTGATATTTTGTCTTATCTGTTTGGACGATATTTCAGTACAAATGAGGTTGAGTGCTTTTACTTATAATATTTATGTAGATTTCTACCTGCCATAGCTAGTTGTACCTTTGACTCAAACAGTCCTCAGCTTAAACTATTCATTTAGTGACTCATTTGAAGTTACAGCAGCATTGGGAAAAAAAAAGTGATTTACAACCAGTTCTCACGTTTACAATTCTTTCAGCAGCCCTACAGTCACATGATCAAAATTTGGGTGCTTGATAACCAGCATGTATTTACGACGGTTATAGCATCCTGGCTCATGTGATTGACAGTTGCAATCTTTGCAGCTGCCTTCCAATAAGAAAAAATGGGGGAAGCTGGATTCATTTAACAACTGCAGCCATAGCAAAAAAGTTGTAAAATTGGACAGAACTCAATTAACAACCACCTTGCTTAGCAACAGAAGCTCTGGTTCTGATTGTGATCGTAAGTGAAGGACTACCTATACCATAATGCCAAATCTGTAGGTTTGTGCTAAATAATTGCAGATGAAACAAACAAAATGGTAAAAAGTTATGATATTGATGTAGTTACTTACCAAGCCCCTCTAAATCATATTAAAGTAACCAAAATATATTTACAATCCCCAAGGCATGGCACAACTTTTGAGTACCCCTAATGTTTGGAAATCGAAACTTGAAAAATTTGACCCACTCTATGAGGGGTGAGAGAACACGTATTATCACATGTGGTGGGCATGCCCAAAAGCAAAAAAAATGGACGAAAATGCATATGTGGTTAGAAAAAATGTTAAGACAACATATAGATTATAAGACACAACTATTTCTGTTAGGCATAATGCCAGAAAAATATGATAAAGGGAATGTATATTTGATATTACATGTCTTGACAGCAGCAAGAATTGTATTTGCACCAGTGGTGGGTTCTAATCTGTTTTACCACCAGTTTGCATCGTGCACACGCTTGGCGTGCGATCACCATACGCATACTCGTTTTGCTTGCACTCGCGCCAAACTTGCGCTTCGCGCAAGCGCATTAGGAAAAAAAACAGCTGAGGCATGGCAATCCCCTCAGCCACGCCTTACAGCTGACAAAACAACAAAGGAAATAAAGGTAGGCATAGTGCGGGGGTGGGGCAGGGGGGAGGGCCAAACTGACATTCATAGCAAACCAATTCTCTCTCCTATGAATATTTCCACTACCGGCTCTCCCGAACCGGGGAGAACCGGTAGCAACCCACCACTGATTTGCACAACATTGGAAGAACGAGGAAACACCTACAGAAGAAGATATAATTAAAAAAATACTAGACAGTGTAGAAATGGACAGACTAACGCTGAAGAAAAAAGAAAAGGAAAACACAGAGTACTATCGAACATGGGACTTGTTTTATCAATGGTTGGATAATAGAGGTAGAAATTAGGATTTTAAAAAGTATTACTATGTAAGCAATTGATGCAGACAGTACGCTGTTCATGAAGCACTTATTGCATGTAAAAAGAAAATATATAAATAAATGGGGGGGGGAGAGAATAGGTTAGAGAAGTACTCCTGGAAAAATTACAGCATAAAAAATGCTTAGAGTGGTCAAAGAGAGCATGGATCCTGCATGTGGGAAAAACCATGATGACAGGGGGAAAAAAGAACTTTAACCAGACCTTTCTGGTTTGCAAACAGTTGCTACTATTTTCTATTGGAAGTTGAACTCTGCAATTATCCTAAGACCTTGTTGTACCTAGAAATTCCATAGGGAGCATCCCTAAGTGCTGCGAGTGAACACCTTTTTTTCCTAACAAAACATAACTGCCTAAACAAGGGACATTTCTTAAATTTTGCAGTTGTAAAGTCAACATGCTAAGCAGATTGTGACCGGCTGATATTAATGGGTTCAATTACAAGTACTGGCAGTGGCTTTGTTGGCATAAGAGATATGAAGGTTTAAGTAGAAGTTTTAATTAGAGTGTTCTTTTTAACTTCACTTTAAGAGAGGCTGATCTTTCCTTCTCTCTTCCCCCCCTCTCTCTCCCTCCCTCCCTCTCTCTCTCCCTCCCTCCCTTCCTTCCCTCCCTCCCTCCCTCCCTCCGTCCCCCCTTTCTCTCTCTCTCTTTCTTTTGCATTGGACAATATTGTCTCTTGGTGACTGTCTGGACAAGTTCCTATAGTTTTCTTGACAAGATTTCTTGGAAGAGATTTGCTATTGCCTTTTTCCTAGGACAGAGCTAGAATAACTGGCCCAAGGTCAACCAGCTGGGTTTGTGCATCAAAGCAGGACTAGCACTCATAGTCACCTGGTTTCTAGCCTTATGTGCCTTAGCCATTACACCAAACCGGCTCTCCTGATACCAATACATCTTTACATATTTGCAAGCAGCATTTCTTCACTAAAGCTTTTGAAATATATCATCTTCTTTGTGGCTTTCCAAGGGCAGTTGGATGTGCTAGTTTAGTCCATAGCATACATCAACTACTAAAACTAATGATTGATATATGGATTCCCAGAAGTATGTGCATGCTTGTGTTGTATTGCTCATATGGAGAAAAATAGGACCACCAGCACCAAGATCCATGGACTCAATTATAGTAGTGATGAGTGTACTCTTGGGAGTTCTAAAAGATCAGATTAGGGACAGATTATCATGGAGAAGATCTATGTGATCGCTAGAAGTCAAAAAGTCAACTTGATGGCATATAATCAATCAATCAATCAATCAATCTACAAATACAAAAGTTAGCAAGGTCCCACATAAGGTATGACAATCCCTTTGTGGCACCCACTATCCTTTACCATGTGTTGAATGTTACATTTATTACTCTGATGCAGAGAACTCTCAACATAAACACAAGATTAAATCAAAACACAAGAAATTAAATCAAAAACTAAAACTCAAGATAACAAAATCCCTTAATAACATCAATTTGTCTGCTGTTATAAAGACAATCTGAACAACTTAGATGTGTTCTTCCTGCTCATATTCTCCTTTGCACCGATGTTCTTTTCACATGGATGGACTATGTAAAGGCAATGTTTCCATTCTCCTTCAACAATTAGTGATGGTTTTTTGATTGAGCAATCTAGAATAATTAAATCCTTGCGTTTGCTCATGTAAAAAAATGAGTACAAGTTTTAAAGTTCTTAGACCTTTTGTTTTGGACAGAAAACATAACAAAAAGACATGCTTGTGTTCGAAGTAAAATGTCAGTAAAAGATAAAGCATTTTAATGTTTTTATTATCTTGGTGTGATCTTCCTTTAGAAGGTGTTCTGGAACTTATCTAGGGTTCCTTCAAGGACTCTCGGGATATTGTAAAGGACTTATGGCATACAATGTATTGATAGCTGCCCATGATGTACTTACACTTGACCTTGGTTGCTAACAGGTATGAATTGCTTATTTTAAAAAAAGCAGTTGAGAAAATTAGGGATACAATTACAGGGAAAGATGTTAAAAGAGGCTCTGGGTAGGATGCATAAAAGGAGCTCATAATTCAAGAAAGGGGATAAGCAGAAAGGCAAAGGATGGGATAGCAGGGACTTGAGGAATGTGTTTTATGTAGTCAGGACTGTGAGAACTCTGTGAGCTGCATAGGTAATGTGTTAACTTCTGATTTGTTGCTTTTGTTAATTAATTAGTAATTTGTGTGTGTGAGAGTGTGTGTGTGTGTGTGTGTGTGTGTGTGTGAGAGAGAGAGAGAGAGAGAGAGAGAATATTTTCTTCTTTGTGCTAAGAAAATTAAGATTGTTGCACCTATTTTGAAATGATTTCTTTGAGGAAGAGGGAAGTAACAGGAGAGTAGTACTGTTCTAAAGGTTAATGATTGGTTGTTTGCAATGTGGGCCACCCAGTCTGTTTTGTGATTGTACTCCTCACAATTATAAAAATGAGATGATCTGAGTGCAGTACATCAATCAGCAAAATTCCTTACCAAAAAAAATCATCTCACCACTGGTGTGAGATGTTTTCAAGTGACTCTTGCACTTTCTGGGATTGCTCTTTTGGTTGAGGCTATATTAAAAATTTCATCCGGTACTAAAATAGTTGACTGCTGTTTTACACCCTGAGACATTATTAGTACTCCATAAATGTAAAGCTGACCTTGTTCCTTTACCTTATAATAATGGTATTACTTAAAGGAACAATGACATCAGCAAGTATTGCGTGTCCAGTTGGCAAAAGAAAGCTCAAACTGTATTGGTTAGAAACATGTAGAAGGGGCCTTCTTCCTGCAGTGGATAGACAATCGGTAGAATGATAGATGGTGGAGCACTGAATTTGAATGAATTTGTCCAGAAGATTTTTGTTATGACTTTGACTCCGTAACAGTCCAGTTTTCCAGAATGCTTTTTCTACTTGCTTTTTTGTAACCACATTCTGTTGCAGTTACAAGCTTAAATCAATTGATCAGCCATTAAAATATTTTTTTTCTGTCTAAAATGTAAACTTAATTCCTTAGAGAAATTGTGGAGCCATAAGATAACTTGCAATGAACCAGGGAATCATCCGATTTAGATAAAAGGGTTATTTGTTACAATGTATTGATTTGGGTTTGGGCATGTTTTACCTTTTTTTTTTTTTGCTAATTGGAACAAGACAATTCAATGCAACTACAAATGTTAATAGGCATACATTATAGGACAGCCACAAAATGATGTGTTCAATCAGCGTACAGTTCGATACATGGCTTCAGATTGTTGTAAATGGTTGAACAGGTCCCTCCAGTTTTTTGGTTAGCAGCAACTCACACGCACACAGATACACGCTAGGACCGTGATGGCGAACCTATGGCATGCGTAGCCATATCAGTGGGCACGCCAGCTCAGCTCTGGCATGCATGCGCGTGCCAGCCAGCTGATTTTCAGGCCTTCTGGGCCCACCAGAAGTAGGAAAACAGGCTGTTTCCTGCCTCTGGAGGGCCTGGGGTAGGGGGCATGGGGAAGGCCTGTTTTTCTTTCTTACCTGGCTCCAGATCCTCTCTATGCATCTGCGGAGGGTGAAAACAGCCTTTCCCACTCCCTCGGAGGCCCTCTAAAGGCCTGAAACGGCCCATTTCCCAACTCCCAGTTGGACAGGAAGTGACTTTTTTGCTGTCCCTCTAGAGAGGCCGTTTCATGGCCTTTGGAGGGCCTCCGAGGGAGTGAGAAAGGCTGTTTTCGCCCTTCCCAGATAAATAGAGAATCTGGAACCAGGTAAGAAAGAAAAACGGGCCCACCAGGCCATTGCGTGCCAGGAGTGGAGGGGGGGAGGGGGGTTGCATGCGCATGTGCAGGGCAGGGCACATAGAATTATCGGTGTGGGCACATATGCGCGTGACTCTCCCCGCCCCCCCTCTCCTGGCACGCGATGGCAAAAAGGTTAGCCATCACTGCGCTAGGATATTAGGCTAGCTACAATCTTGGGTTTATGCTACAGTTTCCATCAGTTTTTGCTCAAAATCACAGGAAAACAAAGTTACCAATTACCAGAATAATAGTGTGATCTGTAAGGAGATTTAAAAAAGAATGAAGGATGAAGTATATATTTCAGTTTTATGTTGCAAGAAGAGGTATGAAAACACAATGTGACCCAGATATCAAGATACCGTTGTAGATGAGTGAATGGCTATTTCTCAAATTACACTACCAACTGAATAGTGCCTGCAGCCCCTGACACCGTTGAGATCCCTATGGCCATGATGGTGAACCTATGGCACGCATATCAGAGGTGGCATGCAGCACCCTCTCTGTGGGCATGTGAGCCATTGACCCAGTTCATTTCTGCTGCACATGCACACGTGCTTCCTGGCGGCCAGCTGGTCTTCGGGTCTCTACTGTGCATGTGCGGGGGGCAGGGCATGTGCGGGGGGCCGTGCACTCATGCAGGGTGGTGAGGTGTGTATGGGAGGCCGGATGCATGGGAGACGGGGAACATGCAGGGGCATGCGTGCATGCAGGGGGGGCATGCGCAAGGGCTGCACACACATCACATTTTGGATGTTCAGTTGCATGCTTTGGGCACTCGGTCTGGAAAACGTTGGCCATCACTAGCCTATGGTCTTCCAAATTTTTTTTTTAAAAATGAAAAAAAAAAGACCCTGAATTTTCTGGGAGGAAGAAATCTAGCAACGCAATTCTTGAAATTTGAAGAGCCAACTGACAAAATGTCCATGCAAGGTTTTCATTGCAGCCTACTCAAAGTTCTGTTGCCAACATTTTCTTGGAGATAGAAATTCAATATCTATAAATGTTTCATCTAATGCAAGATCTTTTTATTGACAATGAGTTTCACTGTTCAATTAAAGTTTGGTGTCCAAATATTTGAGTTGCAGTAAGAATCTTATGTGGATATTCAGTGTCAGTCACTTTTTTCCAAATCTTACATTGCATTGCCAGCTGTAGACAGAATCCAATTGGAGTTCATCATCTGCTCTCTCATACCAAATATGTCCTTGCTGATGTTATGGGAAGTCATGTCTTACAGGAAGTGCCAAAATGATATCAGTGGAATGTGATGGATGAGTCTTATCTCACCAAAAATGTAACAGTGACAGCACAACAAAATTGAGTACACAATACCAAATACAATACAGAAATTAAAAAAAAAAAATGAAAGGCAGTGATGCAATGATATGAAATGTTGCCTACAAATTGAATGCTGCAGCTATAATCAACGACACAGGGGGAGGGAGGAAAGGTGAAATACAGTGTCTTTGATGATCGGTATGCTTAATTTAATTTTAATTCATTCAATTTGGGTACTGCACACCTCCAGAATGATGCATGACACAACAGGGTAAAATATAATACGAATAGACAAGGGAAGGATACTTCAAAATCACCATTCCCATCCCACTCTGGGACCAGCCAGAGGTGATATTTGCCGTTCTCCGAATTGTTCAAAATTTCCGTTACCAATTCTCCAGAACCTGTCAGAACCTGCTGGATTTCACCCTTGGATTATAGGCACCCTAGAACAAAGCCTGGGAGAACAGCCAGGTTTGAATACCCATTGGCATTTATCAGGTGAGAACCACCATGATCTCAGTACACAAACTCGGCACTATGACAGAAGAGGCCTGGGTCTCCAAAATGACACTGGTTAGTTGAATGGCAGGTTGGCTCATATGTAGACTATATAGAACAAAATTAGGATGTGAATTGGACCTGGAAGCAAACTGACAACCATGGAGGTGTGTCCATCAGAGGTGGGATTCACTTACCTTCCCTACTAGTTCACAAATGTGAGTGTGCAGTACTCGCACATTACATCCAGGTGGGTGGGCGGAGCCTCCCATAGTCACCGCTACCGGTTTGCACAATCCGGAGAGAACTGGCTGAATCTCACCACTGATGTCCATGATTGCCGCACCACTGAATTCTGCACCAGCTGAAGCTTCGGAGTGGCTTTCAAGGGCAGTTCTACATAGAACTCATTGTAGTAAACAATTTCGGGGAAAGGAGCCGGCTTCATCATTCTTAGTGTTAGTGCACCTCAGCATTGATTTTTGAACTGTGAATAATGTATGTTTGTTTGAAGAAGGAAAACATTGATTTTGGAACTGGAGCAAGCCTAGAGTTAGGGTTATGCATCCATTAAGTCTATGAGAAGATTGAATGTCAGGAATAGATTTAGGGTGAGTTTTATACAATGGGGCCTCTTCACAAACCTATACATACAATCATAAACACCTATTTTATATTTGTCTTTTCAATTTTCCAACCCTTTGAGCGGTTCTACCATGCTTTGCGTTGGTCAGAGTAAGATCCTGATTAAAGAAAGATGATGATAGCTGTGAATGGAAAGTACAGAAATTCACACCCACTGAATCAAACCGACTCACTCTACTCCTCATTCCAGTTTGAAAGGAATTCAGTACTTTAAGTTAATAATTTAATTTAATTTAATCTTTCTTCCCCATTATTCACTGTTAAGTTTCAGACAAACTTACTCTGCATCCTTATATATGATCATGGGAATTAGGGCCAAGTTTAACTTTAGCTGAACCTGAAACTGAGTCTTTCAGGTGAGGTGTTAATGGCTGCTTAGAGATCTCTGTGAGCATCTTCACAAACAGAGACAGCAGGGCGGTAGAAATCGCCAACCAGGAGATGGTTCTAGCTGATGGAATTTAGCTTTCTAGCTGATTTAGTTTTTTTGCAGTCAATTATAGGTCGAATGGCTGGGGAGCTGAGGATTTTATAATGTGCCCTAAGCTGCTGTACATCCTTCGTAGACATTTGATTGGCAGGATTCTCTACTTGCTGATGAAATCTCTGACAAGTGTCTACATGCCTTGTAGCCAGAGGAATTAAAGCAAAACTAAACTGAGCTGTCCTGAGAATTAACAGCTCTGAGTATGGTCAGGTATGTGCCCTTTGAAACCCTGGAAACCTATGCAGAATTGTAGCCAAATAGCAATAGTATTTAGACTTCTATTAAAGTTAAAATACTCTTTAACTACTGTTCAGCTACTGAAGTTTGCAGATGATACAACAGTGATCGGTCTCATTCGAGACAATGATGAATCCGCATACAGACTGGAGGTTGAACAACTAGCTTCGTGGTGCAACTGGAACAATCTGGAACTGAACACACTCAAAGCCATAGAAATGGTGGTAGGAGAAACCCTCCCATACTATCACCTCTTACAATACTAGACAACACAGTACCAACAGTACAGACCTTCAAATTTCTAGGTTCTACCATATCTCAAGACCTAAAATGGACACCTAACTTCAAAAACGTCATCAAAAAAGCACAACAAAGAATGTTCTTTCTGTGCCAACTCAGGAAGCTCAAACTGCCCAAGAAGCTGCTGATAAAGTTCTACAGAGGAATTATTGAGTCTGTCATCTGCACCTCTATAACTGTCTGGTTTGGTTCTGCAACCCAACAAGACAGACACAGACTTCAGAGGATAATTAGAACTGCAGAAAAAATGATTGCTACCAACCTGCCTTCCATTGAGGATCTGTATACTGCATGAGTCAAAAAAAGGGCTGTGAAAATATTTACAGACCCCTTGCATCCTGGACATAAACTGCTTCAACTCCTACCCTCAAAACGACGCTATAGAACACTGCACACCAGAACAACTAGACACAAGAACAGTTTTTTCCCAAATGCCATCACTCTGCTAAACAAATAATTCCCTCAACACTGTCAAACTATTTACTAAGTCTGCACTACTATTAATCTTCTCATCGTTCCTATCACCCATCTCCTCCCGCTTATGACTACATGACTGTAACTTGTTGCTTGTATCCTTACGATTTACGTTGATTGTTTCCTAATATGATTTGATTGCTTATTTGTATCCTATGACTATCATTAAGTGTTGTACCTTATGATTCTTGACTAATGTATCTTGTCTTTTTATGTACACTGAAAACATATGCACCAAAGACAAATTCCTTGTGTGTCCAATCACACTTGGCCAATAAAGAATTCTATTCTGTTCTGTTCTGTTCTGTTCTGTTCTGTTCTGTTCAGGGCCGGATTTAGATGAAAAGAGGCCCTAGGCTATTCCACTTATGAGGCCCTTTCACCTATAGTGAAAGTGTAATTTTAATTTTGCTAACAATTTGAATGTAGGCCCCTCTTGATCTTGAGGCCCTAGGCTGAAGCCTAGTTAGCCTATAGGAAAATCCGGCCCTGGTTCTATTCTATATACCTCCCCATAGTGCTTTACAACAGTGGCTTCCAACCTTTCCAGTTCGACGGAGGCAGTGGTGGAAGCAGTGGGATAGGGGGAGAGAGGGGATGATTGCATGTGTGTGCCACTTTCACAAATGGAGCTTTGGGCATGTGTGTGCGCATCACTCCCATGGCCCAGTACCAAACCTTCTGCGGACCGGTACTGGGCCTCAGACTGGGGGTTGGGGACTCCTGCTTTACAGCACTCTCTGGGCAGTTTGCAACATCAGCAATATTTGCATATTGCCCCCAACTATCTGGGCCATCATTTTATCAACTTTGGAAGGTTGGAAGGCTGAGTCAATCTTGAGCTGGTTAGGATCAAATTCCTGACAGTGGGCCGAGTCAGCCTGCAATACTACATTCTCTGTGTGCTACTAGGACTCAAATACTATCTTTTATTTAACTTTCCATCTGTCAAGGTTGTACATATTTAAAACCAGTGTAGGAAAGGAATGCTCGCTTCACTGCAGGCTCTGGAAAAGTCTTGGAAAAATGGTAAATTTAAAAGGCTTGGAAGATTTTGTATCTTATACGAAGGCTATTTTGGAAGAGGAACCTCTGTAGACTTCCAACATTTGCTATCAAATCTTAGGACCTATTTTGCATTCATTATGTATTGAGGATATATATGAACTAATACGGTCAGTAGTGTATCTTTTTTTTTTTATAATAAAAAAAAAATAGTCCTCAATTGTGTTTGCATTGCTATGATTGGTCTCATGTGGGGAAGAGAAAGCTTGCAAGATTATTACTCTTTGCTTCTGGTTACAATTAAAAAAAAAAATCATTAAATGCAAATATGGATTTTAAGACCAAGAAGTAATACAGCACTTAGAGAAGGCTCAATGTTCATTTGTTGGTGACCTAAATATCATTTAACTGTCTACTGATTTTCCTTTTTACTTGACAAGACACAAAGAAGGTTGATTAACTTCTTCAGAATGTGCATATCCGGAACAATACTATATCCTAATCAGAACAATACAGAATATTATTTGCTATTTTTATGTATATTTTACCTTGCAAAAACAAAAATCTTCCAAGTCAATTCAAAAGTAACAGGGAAAATACACTTAAAATCTTAGCAGAAAGGCATGCTGTGCATTGAATAGCAAGAACAACAATTATGGTAGCTTTTGTATGTTGCTTTTGAGTCAATGTTGACTCCAGGAGCCTGCCTGAACAAGTCTCTGCAGATTTCAGAAGGGGTTTGTCACTGTATCCTTCGTAAGGTGAAGACAGAATGATGACCTGATTTTCATGCCTAAAGTAAGACTAGAACTCACACTCTCCCAGTTTCTAGTCTAGTACCTTAACTGCTACACCAAACTGGCTCTTATAAGTTTTATGTAGTTTGTTTGTTTAATTTTATCCCACATTTATAAATAATTCAAGGTGGTAAACATGCATAATGCTTCTTCCTCTTCTTATTTTCCCCACAACTACAACCCTGTCAGAGGTGGGTTCTACTTACCTTTACTACTGGTTCGCATCACGCCCACGCTGATGATTTCCGGGTCAGTGGGCGGAGCCTCCCGCCAGTTTTACTACCGGTTCTTGTGAACCGGTCCGAACCGGGGGCATCCCACCACTGAACTCTATGAATTGGATTGGGCAGAAAGAGAGAGTGAGAACTGTCCAAAGTCATCAACTATTTTTCATACCTAAGATTGGACGAGAGTTGATTTAAACAACAAATAGTCGGTTTAATGTCCTCAGGATCTTACTGTTGTGTACATCATTTTATTCTTCTTTTGTTGGCAAGATAAACAAGCTAAAAGAAATAACACCCCTTCCCCCCCTCCAAAAAAAACCCCTCTTCTCAGCTGTGTCAAGGAAGTCACCAGGGCTCAAAGATGATATGAAGGAGAGTTTATCTTTAGGGGCCTTTTTGTAACATAGTTGAAGACAAAAATCTGCTGTGGTGGGGGAAAATCATTCCAACTGGAGCAGAATCTGAGTTGGTTTTTGGCAGCTGCTTCGGCAAAGAAACTAATTTAAACATGGAATAGATAATTGGCCCACAGATCTTTTAATGTGCTAATGTATGGGCTCAGTTAAGCTTACAACATTCATTAAAAAATGAATAGGCCAGTTTGGTCTAGTGGCTAAGGCATCAGGCTGGAAAGTGAGAGACTGGGAGTTCTAGTCCTGCCTTAGGCATGACCTCTCTCCCTCCAACTCACCTCACAGGATTGTTGTCATGGGGACAATAGGAGGAGGAAAGTGTGTTGGACATGTTCACCACTTTGAATTATTTATAAAAATAATAAAGGTGAGGTACAAATAAATAAATACAAATAAATAAATAAGAAAAAATTATTATTAATTATACATATTACAACAGCAGCAAGAACAATATATGAATGAAATTGGAAAAATAATAATACACCAACGGAAGAAAATTTGATTAGAAAAGTTTTGGAGTGCACAGAGATGGACAAGCTCACAAAAGAAATACAAGAAAAGGAGGAAACAGAATACTATATGGTATGGGAGAAATGGTATGAATGGTTAGAGGAGAGATATAAAGGGCAAGGAAAGAATAAATGAGGAAGATATAGGTGTTGAAAAGTAGTAACAAAACAGTGGAAATGGAATGGACATAGAATGTATGATTGAAATTGAGTACATTGTTATCTTTATGTATATAAATCAATATTAGAATCATATGTATAAATGGTAAATTGAAGTAAGGGAGAAAAATGGATAAGGGAGAAGAAATGTTTACTGATGCGAAATAGTTGAAAAGAAGAAAATTGTAAAAATTTCTTTTTTTTCTTTCTTAAAAAAACTGTTTAATAAAAGTTATTTTCTTAAAAAACAGTCTCTTCATACAATGAGATGCTTTGTTCAGGTATCCCTTGATTGACTGTAATGGAGCCTGCTCCTTGTGCTCGTAAGTCATGGTAGTTGTAAAACGGGTTAGTCATATGACCCAGCTGATTTTATTAACTTTTTGGTGGGGCTTGTTAAGGGAAGGCCACTGGTGGTTAAGGGAATCAGTGGCTCGCCTTGGGCATGATTTTGCCAGAAACCACAGGAACTTTGGATTTGGGTCATAAGTAGCACCATTGTTAAGTAGGTCCATTGTTACTTGAATGGTTGCTAAGTAACTAGTCATAAGCCAAAGACTACCTGTAACAGGTGGAGATCACTAACCTATTTTATTGTTGGGGATAAATCTCAGTAGTGTTTTGTCCAATTCTGTGTTAGTCATTCTATGGCAGGGGTGTCAAACTCAAGGCCCGCAGGCTGGATTTGGCCCACAGGGTGCTTAGATCTGGCCTGTGGGGCTGTCCTGGAAACAGCAAAATACCAGCCCGTGGTGCCTTTGCCAGCAAAAATGAAGCTTGGGAGGGCCGTGTGCAGCCCTCCCAAGCTCCATTTTCACTGGCAGAGTGCTTGGGCCATCACAGGTGCCCCCAACACAAGTAACATTAAGATGACCATGCCCCCCCCCCCCCAAGGTCAAACACAACCCTGATGTGGCCCTCAATGACATCGAGTTTGACACCCCTGTTCTATGGGATAGCACCTTATTTTGTTGAGTGGTCCTAAAAGGGAGCTTGCTCTTGCCAATAGGTCATTTAGAATAGGATAACTAACCGAAATGCTTTGTTCCAGCCCCAAATCTCTTGCAATTAATCTTTTAGCTCTTTTCCAACCTCTCAGAATTGCATATTTAAGCTTAACAAGGACTAAGATTCTAAAGTTGCAGCCTTTCTATTTCCAGTAGCCGCCCCCATTGAAAATGCTTCAGAATGGCTGTAAGGCAGCCTTCACTGGAACATTTTAGGAGCAGTTTTTTTTAAGGGTGGGGGTGGGGATGAGAATGTCCAAAAATACTCATTTCTTCCTGCATAGCAAAGAACCTTAAAATTAGTTTCTATTGACCCAGTTTGTGACTGAACTGTATTGGTTTTTCTTTTTTTTTTTTGCAGTAGTATTGCATCTACTGGCCAGATCATATATTCAAGCAACCAAGACACATTAAAATGTTATAATTCATGAAAGTGAATTAGATATCTACTATTTTTAATAAAAGAAAAAAAAAACAAGTTGTATCTGATTTTGTTCTTAGATGAGCGATTGCCTTCTTCTTGCAGAAAAGATACATTTCAAGGATATATCTTAATATATATCATACATACATTCACATGTATATATGCATATACATACATATGTATATATGTATGTGTGTGTGTGTATATTTGTTTGTGTGTGTTTGTGTGCATATAGTGTGTGTGTGTACACACATATATATGACAGATATACCTCTAAAATTCATTTTGCCAAGATCTGAAAGCCCTTTGCATCCCCTTGAGCTAAAATAGTTGATAACTTATACTTAATTGAAGCAGAAATTCTAAGTATTCATTGATCAGTAAATAAATACTATCAGATACAGAAGATCTTAGTTTGGAAAACATGCATAAGACTGAACTGTAATTTAACTTCTTTTCGATTTAGTGTAATTGAAATATCAAAACTATGTGGAGAACAGGGTTGTGCAAGAAAGAAAAAAAGGAAAAGGAAAGAACATTTATAATAAAAGGTTAAAAAGGATAACAATAAATGCAGTGAATAGTTTTCATGAACAGATTTAGTTCTGTTAGATATAGATTATCATCCAGTTTTAGCAGGAAAACAAAATATGCATACTGAAGTTTTAATACGAATTCAGATATTTATTTTTCTTTATGTAAAAAATAAAGGATATTGTCAGAGATTCTACTAGGGAGGAAGCAGCTAAATCAAGGTAAAATCTATGTTCGTCTTCACTGTTTGTTTATTATGAAACAACTAATTGTTTTTAAAGTATGCAAACTAAAATAACAAGTCGTAAGCTTTTTCTTTTTAAAAAAAGTGATTGCATGAGCCAGCAAATTATGTCTGGGTGTGCGCATGTGTGCATCTGTACTGCAGAATACATTTATATAACTAATCCATGCTGCAATGTATTCATCTAACTATGGCTCAATAAAAGAAACTTTGGTGGATGCAAAGTAGCTATTTTCAAAGTCTTAGAACCTTCCAGAATAAATTATGCATAATAGTGAAACAAAGAACTTCAGCTTCATTTCTAAATGTCTTCAGATCCTAGAAAATTCCAGGCATGCTTGACAGTGGGTTAGACTCTAGGTTATCTGGTTACAATGGCAGGCTTTACTTCATAAATGCAAAAGTCTTTATGAATACTGATGAGGGCACAATATTCTTTAACATGCACTGCTGCTACTTGGTTCATAAATAATGAGATTTGAAATATCACCTTCTACTAAATCTAGTTAATAACTGATACTTTGAAGTGTAGTTTTAAGCATTCATGGTTAAGTAAACACCATTGGGTACTTATGGGCTGTGTTGTCACCGTCTGCATGTATAATAACTGAGATCACCAGGCCCAGCAACTCTGAGAGCAAGAAACAGATAGTAAGGAATTCCACTGTTGCTAGGAGAAACTGAGTCAGAAGTTTCCTTCTTCTACTTTCCCTTCCACTTCTCCTTCCTCTTCCCCCTTCGCCTTCCCCTTCTCCTCCCCCTTCCCACTCCCCTTACCCTTCCTCTTCCTTCTTCATTTACATTTACATTTACATTTATTGGATTTATATACTGCCCTACTCCCGAAGGACTCAGGGCGCTGAACAGCCACAGAATAAAACACATAAATACAAAATTTAAAAACAGAATAAAACCGAATTAAACAATTTGGCCGACAAATTTAAAACACCCAATAATTTTAAAAACAAATTAAAAATTACATTTTAAAGGGGAAAGATTTAGGCCAGGCCGGCTTGATGGAATAAAAAAGTCTTGAGAGTGCGACGGAAGGTGCGCAGATCCAGGATCCTCCATATCTCCAGAGGGGAGCTCATTCCAGATAGTAGGTGCCCCCACAGAGAAGGCTCTCCCCCTGGGGGCCGCCAGTCAACATTGTTTGGCTGACGGCACCTGGAGGAGCCCCTCTCTATGAGAGCGTACCGGCCGGTGAGAGGCTATTGGTGGTAGCAGGTGGTCCCGTAAATAACCAGGTCCTAAGCTATGGACCTAAGCCTTCCTTCTTCCTTCTTCCTTCTTCTTCCTTCTTCTTTCTTCCTTCTTCCTTCTCCTTCTCCTTCTTTCTTATCCTTCTTCACAAAGGCCATCGTGAGCAAGTGTTCCAGGCAGGTGGCCTGATAAGAATTGGAAACCTGAAGGGTGGAATCATTCTGATTTATTATTATTAAACATTTGGGAAGTTTTTCTGGTTAGAATGCAGGGCAAAAATACTTGCAGGCTTCTTCAGACTGAAGAACACTCTTGATCTTTAAACAGATCAAAGGACAAATGTAAGCTACAAAAGTTTAGTATATAGACTGAAAAGTATCTGAGATCAAAACATTGGCAATTATAGATAAGACATGTGAGATATATCTGATCTTCAGGTCATTCCTCAAAGATGTTCCGTTACATGTTTATCTACATCTACACATTAACGATAGAGACAGGCTCAAGTGTACTGAATCTAGGTCATTCACATATGTCCCAAATTCAACGGAATTTCATTTTAATGTATGCCGATTAGTGTACATTCAAAGTGACAATCAAGTTATTCTAAGTTTAAATTTAAGTCTAATCTTGGTTGTTATCTGATAAATAACATGGCCACCCCAACGATGCCCTTGAAGTGATGTCCCAGTGCCTGGAGGCCGTGCGGGCCTGGATGGGGAGAAACAGGCTCCGACTCAACCCCTCCAAGACCGAGTGGCTGTGGCTTCCAGCGTCCCGATATAGCCAGCTGACGCCATCGCTGGCTATTGGGGGCGAATCACTCGCCCCCACGGAGAGGGCTCGCAACTTGGGCGTCCTCCTGGACACACGGCTGTCTCTAGAAGATCATTTGACGGCCATGGCCAGGGGGGCTTTTTATCAGGTTCACCTGATACGCCAGTTGCGCCCCTTTCTAGATCGGGACTCTCTACGCACAGTCACTTCCTGCCTGGACTACTGCAACACTCTCTACATGGGGCTCCCCCTGGGGTGCACCCGGAGGCTCCAGCTGGTCCAGAACGCAGCCGCGCGGGGGATTATGGGGGCGACGAGACGCTCCCATGTGACACCTCTCCTGCGCGAGCTGCACTGGCTCCCGGTGGTCTTCCGGGTGCGCTTCAAGGTGTTGGTGACCACCTTTAAAGCGCTCCATGGCTTAGGGCCGGGGTACTTACGAGACCACCTTCTGCCACCAATAGCCTCCCACCGGCCAGTACGCTCGCACAGAGTGGGCCTCCTCAGGGTGCTGTCCGCCAGACAATGTCGGCTGGCGACCCCCAGGGGGAGAGCCTTCTCTGTGATGGCGCCCACCCTCTGGAACAACCTTCCCCCAGAGTTACATATAATAACAGACCTCCGGATTTTTCGTCGGGCCCTGAAAACCTATTTATTTCAACTAGCTGGGCTGGCTTGAATTAAATTTTAAATTGATTTTAAATTGG
Organism: Pituophis catenifer annectens; assembly: GCF_029215685.1. Taxonomy (NCBI): domain Eukaryota; kingdom Metazoa; phylum Chordata; class Lepidosauria; order Squamata; family Colubridae; genus Pituophis; species Pituophis catenifer. The sequence continues at coordinate 206,375,811 of NW_027256881.1, forward strand.
GTTGTTTTAATTTACGGCCAAAATATTTAATTATTTTAATACTGTTTTTTAAATTTTGTATGCTCTGTTTTTACTTAGGCTGTGCACCGCCCTGAGTCCTATTTGGAGAAGGGCGGTATAGAAATTTAATTAATAAATAATTAATAATAATAAACATGAAGAAAGTCCCTATTGTTCCTAGCTCTTCCAGATCTGAAGATCTATTTCCACTTCAGCAAAGTCTTCTTGAATTAATTACTGGGTTCCAATATTTCCAGAATCCCATTCCCTATTGTTGACAGAACAGGTTATAATTACATCCGGGACGGAAGGAGGGAGGGAGGGAGGGAGGGAGGGAGGGAGGGAAGGAAGGAAGGAAGGAAGGAAGGAAGGAAGGAAGGAAGGAAGGAAGGAAGGAAGGAAGGAAGGAAGGAAGGAAGGAAGGAATTCTATCACTTAACACTAGTGATACGATTCATTTTGTGTTTGGTCTTTCTGTGCTAGGATTTAATGTGCTCAAAATGGAAATGAATTTTTCATTTAAGTTGAATTGAATTGAATTGAAATGAAATGAAATCCATTACACAGAGTCCCGTGTACAAGATCCCTGGGTATTTAGGGCTCATCTGTGTCCCTGTGCTCTAAACGCTGTGGTATTGCTTCAGAATACTGCCTAATATCCATTGTGAATTATTACAGGCTCCTGCTTCTAAAAAGACACTACAGGAGAGCGAGTAGGCACTATAATCTGAAGCAATATAGAACAAATAACATTCTAAACTACAACTGGTTTGAACTCATAATGAGTGTCAATCTATTTCTGGTTCCATGACATGTTAATGGACTCATATAGTTGATTCCCTCCTATTCTTGCATTTATCTGGGACTTTATACATGGAAAGAAGTGTTTCAATGTTTTTTCTAAAAAAAATTTTTTTTCTCAACACATATGTTTTGAACCTTACTTTTAGTCTTTTTCTTTTTCTTTTTTTTTTAAAATCCACCAGTTCATCAGAAGTCAGGAAACATTCCCAGAGACGAAAACTGTTGAAAAAATAACTTCTGATCTGCATTCTGATGCAAGAGGCTGAACATAGCAATGGATCTCCAAATTTATAAATAGCAAATTTCTCAAGGATTCCTAATTTGAGCAACACACCCCGGCCTGAAAACAAATGCCATCCACCAGTTTTGGCAAGCATTTCAAATGATGGTCTGTCCTCCCAGTTCAGCACACTAGAACAATGCCTACTAATGAAGCTGGCTGCCAGCACCAGAGAGCAGCTGAAGCTGTGATGCAGAGAGAGATAATGTCTTGCATAATAGCCCCGTTCTCTTGGGTTGTCCTTGGAGGAATTCAGATTTTCTAGAAGAGTGGCAGCAAGGAACAGAATCAGCCTGCTGGCTCCTTTGAAACAGGAACCATAATGTCCTGAGACACTTCAAAAAGTTCAGTGACTCTCCTATCCCCTTGCCTGAAATGAGAATGGATACACAATAAGTTAGGGAAAACACATAGCACCTATATTTGGTATTCTTTCCAAGTAGCAGCCAGATAAGGACTCTGCATTTTCTTCTGCATAACAAAGGAGTATGTTGCACCTTTGTGTATGCTACCCCCCCCCCACCCCATTTTCTCCAGCTTCATGTGACCCATTTTCAAACTCAGTTTTGGTCGGTTTCTCTCCCAGTCCTAAATTTGCTTCTCTTCTGTTCCAGGGATGGGTTCTACTTACCTTTACTACCGGTTCGCAACGGGGCTGCAACGGGGCATGTGCAGAAGCTTCCTGATGACGTCTGGGAGCCTCCCGCTGGTTTTACTACTGGTTCTTGTGAACCGGTCTGAACCGGGGGCAACCCACCACTGTTTTTTTCCCATTTTGGAAAATTATCCAACCAATGGGCAGGCAGAGAGAATCCTTTAAATAATTCTTTTCCAGCATTGTGCGTGGGTCTCATCATCATGGATTGCATAGAACATTGATCTGAATGTGGGCAATTCCTCTCAGGGAGTGTGCATTTGTGTTATGTGTCTTTGTGTGTGTGTGTGTGTGTGTGTGTGTGTGTGTGTATTTGTTTTCTGCATGTAGTGTGTTCACATGCATTTATTTCTTTGTGTGACTTTTTCCCATGGTACAGTAACAGTAATAGAGTTGGAAGGGACCAGTGGTGGGATTCAGCCAGTTCGCACCACTTTGGGAGAACCGGTTGTTAACTTTCTGAGCAGTTTGGCAAACTGGTTGTTAGAAGAAATCATTAGGGCAGAGAACCGATTGTTAAATTACTTGAATCCCACCACTAGAAGGGACCTTGGAGGTCATCTAGTCCAAACCTCTGCTCACTCAGGAGACCTATACTAGGGATTCGAACTGCTGAACTGCCGACCTTTCTTTACTTTTACTTTTATTTGATTTGTATACCGCCCTACTCCCGAAGGACTCAGGGCGGTGAACAGCCAACAATAAAATACATACATACAAAATTTAAAAAGCAGAAATAAAATAAAATAAAATAGTTTGGCCCAGACAGATTAAAACCCCGATCAATTTAAAACAAATTTAAACTTTGAGGATTAAAAATATTAAAATATTAAAATAGTTTAAAAAGAGGGAGAAAGTTAGGCCAGGCCCGCCTGGTGAAATAGAAAGGTCTTTAGAGCGCGGCGGAAGGTGTGCAGATCCGGGATCCTCCGTATCTCCGGGGGGAGCTTGTTCCAGATAGTAGGTGCCCCCACAGAGAAGGCTCTCCCCCTGGGGGCCGCCAGTCGACATTGTTTGGCCGACGGCACCCAGAGGAGCCCCTCTCTATGAAAGCGTACCGGCCGGTGGGAGGCTATTGGTGGTAGTAGGCGGTCCCGCAAGTACCCAGGTCCTGAGCCATGGAGCGCTTTAAAGGTGGTAACCAAACCCTTGAAGTGCACCCGGAAGACCACCGGGAGCCAGTGCAGCTCACGCAGGAGGGGTGTTACATGGGAGCGCCATGTCGCTCCCATTACCACCCTTTCTGATTGACAAGCTCAGTGTTTTAGCCACTGAGCCACCTAGTCAGGTACAATGAACATCTGTGCATAGCTGATGTCTGAATGCATATGTCTTGTTTCTGATCTCCTCTCAAGTTGTATCTGTCTGTGTTTTGGGCAATTGGGAAGCTGCAGTGCTGCCCTCTGGTCCATGTGCTTTTCCAACCCCTTTACCAACAGTGGCAACAGGAAGCATTTATATGTTCTGTCTGTGTAACAAATAGAGCAGTCAGTAAATGAGGACTACCTATAACAGGATTCCCTTTTTGTGAAAGTTGCTATGAGGGATAGTAACTGCCCGAGCACGAACCATTTCATGATGTTTATTAAGCAGTTCATTAATCCCACAGTGGTTTTTGCTTGGCCTCAGCAGTTGGGGCCAGGTTACCTGGTTACCTCCATCACATTGGCCTGTTCCACCTGATGGACCCCATCAGTTAAAGAATTTCAACTGGTATAGTTCAGGCCTTCTCTGCCATTCCCCTGTCATCTGGAATATCTTCACCCCAGAGGTGAGGCAAGCCCCAACTCTCCTGGTCTTTTGAAAGAGTTTGAAGACTAGACTCTGCCAACTCGCACGGGGCTCCCAGAATGGTGCATAACCCTAAAGGTGGTTTGCGCCTCGAAGACTCTCCTCTCCTCTCCTCTCCTCTCCTCTCCTCTCCTCTCCTCTCCTCTCCTCTCCTCTCCTCTCCTCTTTTAACTTCTCTTGTTTTTACCTGGCTCCTTTTATCAATATATTGTATTTTATATGGCTTTTATGCTTTTAGCTATACTCTGCCCAAAGTCACTCTGATAGTGAGATAGCGTTAGGCCCTTGCAACCAAGAACAATACAAGGAATTCCTGTATATGAGTAGTTTCTTTATTGTTGCACACTGATAAACTGAATTCTTGCCCAATTGGAGCAACTATCTGCGTAAGTAAAATATATATGCTTTTCATTTTATAACCCCTGAATTGGGACATTACAGGTATAGTATTCCTCACTTAACATCCATTTGTTCAGCAACCGTTCAAAGTCGAAACAGTGACAAACAAACCAATCCCTGAAGTTTTGGCCGTTGCAGTGCTCCCATAGTCACATGATAAAAATCTGTGAATTGCTAGTGGGGTGTCCACTTTCCCTCTCTTTCTCTATACCAAAGATTCCAAGCTCTTTTGTCTCTTAGCAACCTGGGAAAGAGCCCCTCCCTCCTGTGACTCTGGATTACATTCCACCACAAGATGGGCAGTACCTATGTTTGATAAATATATATATATATATATTAAAAAACTAATAAACCTTGTATTGTTTTTGAAGCTTACAAAGGTGTGGGGATCTGGAATAGTATTGGATGGGAGACTACCATGAAATTCCAGGACAACTGGAAGTGTGTTAAATTGAGAAAAAAAATCCTACACAGAAGTCATGACAAACGGTTCCATAATCCACCAAGATAATTACTATTATTAGATTATTGCTGCAACACTGCTTTTTAAACCCTTGCATTAATTTGTTATGCAATGCTGATTCCAAAGAATCACTGTGCTGGAATTATTTTATGAAGGCAATATCCAATACCAGACTGTACATTTTATTCAATAGTAACTTTGCCTTGGTTGAGTAGGCTTATTGCTAGATAAGTGGGGTGATAGGATTTCAGCTGCAGCTATGTATTTATTAGCAGGCATCCATGGAAAATGAGTTTTATAGCCAAATTGCCATGGGATAGGGACTGCCATAATATGATCCCCTGTAGAAGGGGAGTAAAGTGCTTATCAGAGAGTCAAACTCAATGGGATGCTTCACATAACCCACTATTTGCTATCAAGGGACTGTTTTCCTTCATTATTATACACCCTCCCTTTTAAAAAAATGCATAGTTTATGCTTACTGTTAAATAAAAGGGCAATTTGACATCACAAAAACTGCACGTCTAAGGTGAGATCTAATCGATTTGTCAAAGCATGAACTCCAACTATACTTTTTCTAGTGTCTATAAAAAGGGATGTTGTTAAAAGTACATCAAATATTGTTTGATATGCCTATCATTGCAGGGGGGGGGACAGAAGATACCCTATAATCTTGATTACAGAAACAACTGTGGCAAGTTAGTGTCTATGGAGATTCTCAGTCATCCAGATCATGGTAGTCTCAAAGGTGCTTTTTCAAGAGGCAACTGGACTTTCTAATTTTTCTTTGAAGACATTTAGTTTCTCATCCATTCTCTTGAAGAGCTGAAGGCGTTTTTTGGATGAGAAGTGAAACATCTTCAAGGAAAAACAAGAAAGTCCAGTTGCCTCTTGAAAAAGCACCTTTGTGGCAACTTAGCTATTTTTTTTCCAAGGCCATCTGACCTTATTTACTCATTATATATTTATTATTTCCCCTTTTTCCTCTGGGCACTCAAATCAGTATAAAAGCTGTTTTGCAGTTCTTCCTGCAGTTGTAATTCATAAGCGGTATATAAGTCTAAGTGCTATTGCTATTGCTATGATCACCAACATGCAGGTGGGGTGGTGAGTGATTTCCCCCAAAGTCACTCTTAAAGTTCCATGCTAGAATAAAGATTTGGATTCAGTCTCCCCAGTCTTGGACTAACCTTCAACTCCAACACAACAAATATTGAAGACCAGGCAATAGGACCCACCTTTTAAGAATGCCCTCTTGTCCATCATATTGTAGTGTGAGCTTGTGAGCCAACAGATGGAGGTGGGCAGAGCTGGTGCAAGGGCTGCCTAGAATGTGAGCTATTGAAAATGGCAGTTTCTATAACAGCTTCTCATACGTACCTAAAATAAAGAGATTTGCTTTTTCATTTTGTAATCTCTGAATTGGGACATTACAGGTATAGTATTCCTTACTTAGAATAACAGAGTTGGAAGGGACTTTGGAGGTCTTCAAATTCAACCCCCTGCTTAGGCAGGAAACCCTATACCATTTCAGACAAATGGTTGTCCAATCTCTTCTTAAAATCTTACAGTGCTGGAGTATTCACAACTTCTGGAGCCAAGTTGTTCCACTGATTAATTGTTCTGACTGTCAAGAAGTTTCTACTTAGTTCTAGGTTGCTTCTCTCCTTGATTAGTTTCCATCCATTGTTTCTTGTCCTGCCCTCAGGTGCTTTGGAGAATAGCTTGACTCCCTCTTCTTTGTGGCAACCCTTAAGATATTGGAATACTGCTATCATGTCACCCTTTATTCCTTCTTTTCATTAAACTAGACATACCGAACTCCAGCAACTGTTCTTTATATGTTTTAGCCTCCAGTCCCCTAATCATCTTTGTTGCTCTTGTCTGCACTCTTTCTAGAGTCTCAACATCTTTTTTACATCGTGGCGACCAAAACTTAACAACCATTTATTCAGCAACTATCATAATCAAAACAGTTCTGAACAAATGGTAGTTACAACCAAACTTCAAAGTTATAGCTGTTGCAGTGCCCCTGTAGTCACTTGATAAAAATTGGGGTACTTGGTAACTGACATGCATATACAACCTCAACATATGCTTCAACAAACCCAGAACTCTGTGGACATTCCCCTTGTCCCTGCCAACATTAAAGAGATGCCTCTGGAGCTTCCACACAAAAGCTGTTCTCAGGGAGAAAGAACAGCAGTGGCAGTTTGTGACATTCTGTAGGGAGCAGAGTGGCGCCAGCAGATGGCATAATTACTACAGTACTCCTCTCAGAGCAGGCCTGCAAAAAATGGAATGAACACTAGATGACAGCAAAGAGCTAGCATGTTCTGTGCTTCTTTGCTGCCATCTAATGGTTGCCCTTATCACTATTCCGTGAGACCAGCTGCCACATTCACCCACACCTACTTCTGCCTGCCACTGTACCACCACAGAGCTTGCTGTCCTGGTTTCCTCTATTGGCACACAACACCATTGTAACTTTAAAGAAACCTAGCTTGGTTTCTTTAAGGCTGAAGACCCAGACACAGGGTCGGGAAATACTTTTTCTGTATAAAGAGCAATTTGATTTTCTTTTGAATGAAATGTGAATTAGCTGACACACTGAAAGCTTTTATTTATTATCAGACCTTTCCTGGTATGTATTGTATAGCATTTTTGCTAATTTTTGTACGTACTTAAATCATACTATACAGTTTATTACATAACTGATAAAGTAACATCCAAATGTCTTTCTTGGGGGAAGAAATGGGAACTTCTGTTTATATCTTGATGGGATCTGTGTCCTTTGATAGGAAAATTAGCAGGACTTTTAAAAAAACAAGAAGTTGAGAACTGCTGCAGTAAGGATTTTTCTCCTGTGCTAGTTATTGACAGTCTTACTGAACTTAGTGGGTGTATTTCTAAGGACCATTCCTACGATTTCACTATCAATTTTTTCCCAGGAAGCATCTGTATAAATCCTAGTTAATTACTTACATGAAACACATGTAATAAAGAACAGCTACTTATTAAAAATCCAACAGATGAAAGAATTCGAGGTGCTATAAAACTTTTGAAGGACCAATTTCAAATGCTTATGGCGGAACAAGTTGCAACAAGCCTACAATATGCGAAGCATAATACATTTTGCAACGCTAACAAACCGGGCAGATGGTTGGCTTACACATTGAGGAAAAAACAAAGTATACGGACTATTGATAGTATTGATATTGGCGGGAAAGAAATCTTTCAACAAAAATTAATTAAAGAAGCTTTTGTGGATTATTATACTAAATTATATGCTAAAGAAGAGGTGCAGAATGGACTTATAGAAAAATATTTAAATGATAAGAGAATTACAAAAATTACCGATCAACAAAAGGAAAGAATGAATTATCCCATAACAGAGGAGGAGATAACAGCAGCAATTAAACAGTTAAAAACAGCCAAAGCTCCTGGCACGGATGGTCTGACTGCAGTGTATTATAAAACTTTGCAAGCTGAAATGGTGGGACAACTTAGAGACTTATTTTGTAACATTCAACAAGGGGGTAAAATACCCCCATCTTGGACAACTGCTTATATATCTTTGATACCAAAAGAACAAGTTGGTCCTAAAAAACCAGAGAATTATAGACCAATATCTCTTTTGAATACTGACTATAAAATTTATGCGAAGGTATTAGCCAACAGATTGATGCCAGTAATTCAAAAGGTGATTCATGAGGACCAAGCGGGATTTATTGAAGGCAGATATATGAAGGACAATGTAAGGCAAGTAATAGATTTATTGGAATATCTTGATAAGAATAAACAGATTCCTGCAGTGCTGGCTTTTTTGGATGCAGAGAAGGCCTTTGATAGAGTGGATTGGAATTTTCTATTAAAGACTTTAAAAAAGATGAACTTTGGGGACCAATTTATACAGGCAATCTCAGCAATTTATCAAGAGCAAAAGGCACAGATTATTATTAATGGAAGTTTGACGACAGAGTTTAAAATTGAAAAAGGAACAAGACAGGGATGTCCGTTGTCCCCACTTTTATTTATTTTAACATTGGAAGTCTTGTTAAACACAATACGAGACTCAAAAATTTTGAAAGGTATAATGATAAGGCAAGAGGATTACAGAATAAAGGCATTTGCAGATGATCTGGTGGTTACCCTATCACAACCAATGGAATCAATAATCTTGATGAATGACATTATACAAGATTATGGTAGAGTTTCAGGTTTTAGACTGAATTCAAAAAAGACCAAAATGATAGTTAAAAATATGACACAAGATCGTAAATATGAGCTTGAAAGGAGGGCAGGTTTTGAAATTGTACCTAAGGTAAAATATCTTGGAGTTCAGGTTGCAGAATCAAATTTGAAATTGTTTCAAAATAATTATGAGGTGTTGTGGCGAGAGGTTCAGAAAGATATGGAGACCTGGAAAAAGCTGCAACTGTCTTTACTTGGAAGAATAGCAGCAGTTAAGATGAATATTTTGCCAAGACTTCTGTTTTTGTTTCAAATGATTCCGGTGCTTAAAAGTGATAAACAATTGAAAGTTTGGCAGTCTGGTGTGAATAAGTTTGTCTGGAACGAGAAGAAGCCGAGAGTGAAACTGAAAATTATGCAAGATGTTCCAGAAAGAGGAGGCCTTAAACTCCCAAACCTACAGTTATATTATGATGCTGCAGCTTTAACTTTAACAAGTGATTGGTTTGGAAGTAAAAAGACTGGAATACTAAACGCAGAAAGTTTTGATCTCGAATTTGGATGGCATGCTTATTTATTTTATGACGACAAAGTAGATAAAGTATTTAAAAGCCATATACTTAGAGACTCCTTGATGAGAGTTTGGAAGAAGCACCGACTCAAATGGGATTACAAAATACCGCTATGGTTGGATCTTGGTCATACTTTGTGGAATACAAATATAATGTCACTCGGGGGGTTTTTATATAAAGAGGTTCTTTTTACAGATGCGGGCAGATGGCAGCTGAAGACATTACAGACACTGTTGGATGAAGGACTTAATCTAACTTGGTTACAATATAATCAATTACAATTGAGATGGAAAGAGGACCAAAAAACTGGTATTATGTTGCATGAGGAAGAATTGGTTAGACACATAAAAGAGAAAGGTCCAATGCATATTAAAAGGCTTTATAATGTTTTGCTAGAAAGGGACTCAGAAACCGAATTAGTTAAAGATTGTATGATTAAGTGGGCACAAAATTTTGAAGAACCAGTGATGTTGGAAACATGGGAAAAAATTTGGGTTCAGAATGTTAAATTTACACAGTCGCAGAATCTGAGGGAAAATTTCTATAAAATGTTTTATAGATGGCATTTAGATCCCAAAAAGTTGTCATGTATGTACCCTAATGTTCAGCCAAAATGTTGGAGATGCGAATGTTTGGATGCTACGTATTATCATGTTTGGTGGACCTGTAGGAAAGTTAAGGCTTTTTGGATAAAAATTTGGTGGGTCATGCAGAATGTTTTGAAGAAAAAAATTCAGTTTTCTCCACAACTGTTTTTATTGGGTATAGTTAAGGGTTTTACATTGGGTGAAACAAAATTGATATTGTATATGATAACAGCAGCAAGACTGTTGATAGGTAAATACTGGAAGAATGAAGCTTTGCCCACTATCGAGGAATGGACTGTGAAGATGGCCAGTTTTGCAGAGATGGCGAAGATTTCAGCGTATTTAAAAGATTGTTCACAAGAGACGTATGAATGGGAATGGAAAAGGTGGATAGAATATGTTCAGAACAAATATCAAACTAGAAAGTATCAAATAGCTTTTATTTGAAAATAATGTATTAGAAATATTTTAATGCAAAGGGATAAAGAGGAAAAATTTTATAGGGGGAGGGACGGGTTCAGGCTTATATATTAGTGTCATTAGTTATGAGTAAGTAATAGGGAAGTCTGGGGGGGGGGAGGGTTAGGGAGGGTTAGGGAGGATGGGAGGTTTGGGGCGGGAGGTGGGGGGTGAAAAAGGGGGTGAAAATGTAATTGTAAAACTTTTGCAATAAAAAAAAAAGAAACACATTTCAAAGGCAAACAAATGATTCACTAGGTCATCACTTTCTTCCACACCATATCTGTTCTGTTTTCTTTTATCACTTTCACAAATTGATACAGCAAGATAATAAAGACAGTGTCCCTCTCTGAAAGCAGGACTCCCCAAAGTTCAAAGATTTCTCTTTGACTTTAACAATAAATTGGTCTGACTGACTTTAACTGTTTGATCTCAAAGTTGTGATGAACAGTCAAACACATCCAAAATTTCATGTCAAACCACACTGTCCTTGATCTATTATGTTGAAGTTTTTAATATACTGAAACCATTGCAAAAATTCCTTTTGCTTGCCCTTTATATCAAACAGGCTTTTATCTTTCTTTCTGATCACTATTTTAAACTCATGTGCTTGCTTTGGATGCAGTGGAAAATGGTATCGCATCAACAACATTCAATAAGGCACCCTGTTATTAAGCTGGTTATTAAGACCAGCTGCCTGCAATTACTGCAGGTTCGAATCTCGCCAAGGCTCAAGGTTGACTCAGCCTTCCATCCTTTCTAAGGTAGGTAAATTGAGGACCCATTTTGTGGGGGCAATAAGCTGACTTTGTATAAATATACAAAAGGATGAAGGCTATTGCTGAGCACATTGTAAGCTGCCCTGAGTCTCTGGAGAAGGGCGGCATATAAATCAAATTAAAAAAAAAAAAATAGAAATTCAGTAGTCGCATTGGTTCATTTTATGTACACAAAAGAGGAAATTTCATCCTTGGTCTCAGACTAAACAATATAGTATAAACCAGCTCTGCTCTATTTCTTCATTTATACATTCACTAGACTGCATGAGTTGAACCTGTACATATATGCCATATATGCCATTTTTTAATTTTGTATATATGTATTTTATTGTTGGCTGTTCACCGCCCTGAGTCCTTTGGGAGTAGGGCGGTATATAAATCAAATAAAAGTAAAGTAAAAAGTAAAGTAAAGTACACATTTTTCCAGGAAGTTTCTGTCTGTAGCTTTCTTAATACCTGCTGAATGCATGTAGAATGCATGTAGATTCAGTGATGCTGCACTGGCCCTACTCAACAAACACTTATGAATAAAGCTCATATTTCTTATATATAAAATGTAATGTAGCAATCAAAGCAAGCAGAAGTAGTTTGGAAGTTTAGTTCCAGAGTTCCTATTTGTTGAGGAAGATAAATAATGCTTAAAAGCAGGGGTGGGCTTCAAAAATTTTAGCAAGGGGTTCTCTGCCCGGTTGCTAGGTGGACATGGCCATGGTGGGCGTGGCCTAGTCGGCCTCCTGCACCACAGCAGGGATGTGGTTATTGCCCTCCCCGGGCTCCGGCAGCTTTCCTCGAGCCTCTGGGAGGGCGGAAAACGGCCTCCCCAGGCTCCAGAAGCCCTCTGGAGGCTGGAAACAGGCCTGTTTCTGGCCTTCCTGAACTTCCAGTAGGCCCATTTTTTGCCCTCCCCGAGCCTCCACACGTGCCCTGCACTTACCTGCATCCAAAATGGGCCACGTGGGGACTCCTGGGAGGGGCAAGGTAGGGTGGGCGGGGCCAGCCAGGAGTGGGATTTGGGGGTTCTTCGAACTGCACAGAATCTTAGCTAGAGGTTCTCCTGAACCCCTATGAACCCTCAGCAGCCCACCCCTGCTTAAAAGGCTCATAAGGCCTGTCTGTTCCTCCCTGCTCATTATGCATATTCTATACATTTAAACAGACAGTACTGAAGCCATCTGACACGCTGCCTCATTGTCCAATTTAAGGAGGAAAGAGAGGAAACAATATCCAATGGCAATGTATAGAATCTCTGTTAAGGCTCATAATCTAATTATTGCTCTTCAACAAAGTAGGTAATATTTATTGTATGTAAACTATAATGTTTATACACACAGATACACACACAAATTTTAGCTGTAAGAATGTATCAAGAATACATGGCTTCAAGATTATTTCTGTAGCATAGGTATGAACCATTTTTTCCTCTAGTTTTGTTTTGATCTTTCGGTGACAATCTGGTTCAATTTGGATCCAAGGCATTAAGAGCTTGCATTTTAAAACCTCACAAGTTTTTAATGGCATTACCCAACTCCCATTTTATGACTATATAATCCCTTTCGGGGTAGACTCGGGACAAACTCTTAAAATATTTGTTATTAATTCTAGGCAGTATTGCATGAAATTTGCAATCATATCAGCTGTTATTGAGAAGATCCAGGGTAAACTCCAAAGTATAGATTCTATAAAGTATCCATGACTAAAGGAGGTACTGAGGTACAATCAATCATCACTAGAAAAGATGACTTCTAAAGAGGACTTAGATGAGCCTTCCTTCCTTCAACCCTAGCTTAACTCCCTTTTGGTTGCACAAGTCCTGGTCTTCTACCTCCTCCTACCTCCTACCTCCCAAAACATTGATAGAAGCCAGCTCTCTACGTATTTTAGCAGCTCCAAATCCTATTAAAGATTCATTCTGGAGAAAATCTTTATTCAAGCAACAGAAGAGATTGACTGTAGGTAATATGTTAGCAGACACTCAGGAAGAAGAAGAAAAAAAGATACCAGAGATATAAATCTGTCTTGAATCTTATGCTGGGGCAACAGGTCTGGGCTTGTATGTTACAAAGCTCTTGTGATATTGTGGGTTGTAGATAAGATAAATTTTATAGAAAACAGATGCCAAGAAGTTGACTTTAATAATCTGAGGAGTTGGCCTTAATTATTTTTAAAGGGGATAGGTTTACTTTCTCAGTGGTTTTGTGAGCTAAAATCATGTACAATCCACAATATTAGATAAAATTTCCCTCAGGATTTTTTTTTTTTTTTGCAAGCTTTCAGAAGGAAACACATAGCTGTTGAGAACAAAGAGCACTTTCAGAATGGATGTTTATTAAGGTTGTGCAGCTCTCGAGATCTGAAGGCAAAAGAGTACTTTTCACCCGGTGCATTTCAAAACTGTATTTTCCACTATTGTAATTTGTATCGTTATTTATCCATATGTTTGCATACATGTGTACAGGGGTGAAATCTAAAATTTCTTACTACCGGTTCTGTGGGCCTGGCTTGGTGGTGGTGGGGGTAATGTGACTGGGTGGGCGTGGCCAATTTTTTTTTTTAACTTTTAAAACCATTTTTTCTACAACCTCTTCGGCTAAGAGGTTGTAAAAAAATGTTTTCAAAAGGCTCTGACGATCCCAGCTGAGTTCCCTGATCGGCAGAGGCTTTTTTAAAAAGCCTCTGCCGATCAGGGAACTCAGCTGGGATCGTCAGAGCATTTAAAAGAAAAAAAGGGTTTTTTTCTTTTAAATGCCTTTGATGAGTCGCGCGATCATCAGAGGCTTTTTTTTTAACTTTTAAAAGCATTTTTTCGGCCATAGTTGTAGAAAAAATGCTTTTAAAAGTAAAAAAAGCCTCTGATGATTGTGCGGCTCAGCTGGGCATGGGGGGAGGGAAATTTTGCTACCGGTTCTCTGAACCACCTGCTTCTATCGCTACCGGATCGGGCGATCCGGTCCGAACCGGGAGCATTTCACCCCTGCATGTGTACTACTCGGTAGCAGCATCTAGATTATTATGGCTGTTCTCAAAAAGCTAAGGAAGGTTGCACCTGGACAGGACTTGGATGAGAAAATAACATGACTAGAAGCTGGACTAGGGTGTCAAAAAATCCCAGAAGAAGGCAATGGCAAACCATCTGTGCATTTTCTCAAGAAAACTATATTGGTATCCCCAGGACTAAAACTCAATATAAAGGAAACTATCCATACATACTTATACTTGATACACATACCCCAATCATACTGTGACCTTTCAAAATGCAGTATGTACTATTGAGTTTGGTGTTGTATGAGGAAAGAAAAATACTCAACTATTGTATTGCTGATTGCTAGGGATGATTCTGTTTGTGTTCTTTGTGTGTGTTGTATGACATGCTTATTCAGAAGTGTGCTTCACTGATTAATATGTTTCCGACCAGGAATATGGATCTAGAAGAGCTTTATATCCTACTACACTATCTAACCTTAGATTAAAAGAAGTTGTTGAATAAAGAGGCAGCCATCCCCTTGAAAAAGAGCTGCATTTCAAATGGCACCTTTTGATGCCATGTTCTTCTGCTCTTCTGCTGTCTTCCCAGCATTATAAGCAGTGAAGAAAGTGCCTAAATTACTCAGGTTAAGGTTGATTCAGGAAGGCTGCCTTTGAAATGGGCTACCTACCTAGCCCATGGTTCTCTAAGTTTCTTCTAGCCCAGAATTTTCAATTCATGAAGGAATTTAGCAAAGATCCAATTTGAATGAAAAATAAATAATTTCCTGGGTTGTTTCACCAAACTCACCTAGGACTGGAATGGTTTTATGTCAGAGACAGCTTAAATGCTTGTAAAGGGAAGAGCTTTGACACTTGGCTTTGCCCATTTTTTGGCTGTTGACATGTACTGCCAGCAAATCTGGGTGACATGCAATTTTATTTCATTGACTTTAACTAAACTTAACAACAAATATCACTGTCATTTGCCCTGCCCTATCCTTTGCTTGCTCCTTTTGACTTTTTTGAGCAGGGTATCCAAAGGCAGTGAAATTGGTCTTTTAAGTTTCTCCGTTGATGCATCCATCGCTGTTGAAATATAATCCAGGGTTGTCCTCTTCTTCTCTTTCCTTCAACTTCCCAGTATTATGAGCTCCAACTTTAGGTTCCAACAAAATGGTGCACCCCTGATCTTGGACTTCGGTTTAATAATTTAAAGCCACTACAAGAATTATTTCAAAAGGACCGTGCTCTCACAGTCCTGACTGTTTTGGACACTTTTCTGAAGGACATTGCTACATGTGAGACTCTGAAGAGAAATCCTACCAACACTTATAAGAGAAAGGACATCAATTTCCTGCAACAACTACTGAAGGACAATGACATTGACAAGTCATAATATTATGCCTTTACCCTGGGGAAGCCACTCCATGCATATATGGACTCCCCAAAATCCACAAAGAGGGAACTCCACTCAAATCAACTGTCAATAGCATCAACTCTGTCACCTACAACATTGCGAAACATCTAACCACCTTATTAGCTCCTCTGGTTGGCAACATCAACAGTTCCCAGGTCTTTACCAGCAAGGTTTGGAAACTAAAACTGGAACTGGATGAGGAATTGACAAGTATGACCTGGATGACTGGGGATCTCCACAGACATTTTATCATTGGAGTGAAATGAATAATTGTGTTCTCCATCCCTCTTTGTTACCGCTGCATTGTACTACAAATGATGTCAAAGAATTTCTGTAGTCGCATCATTGTGTGCATCAATGTAGAAATCCACGTTTGGGGAAATTGTTTGAAAGTGATTATTTCCTCCATTCTGTCTTTTGAAACTGTGTAAATGTAGCCAAAATCTGATGTGATTAGACAGAATGAATGAGCAGTAATTTCCTGTGGTTCCTGTTTGCTTCTATGAATCTACTTAATGAAGTCGTCATTTTTAATATTCCGTTCAGTTAATACATTTCATATAACAGACAGCTTCCAACTGTGCCTGAGTTCATCTTCTGATGCTTTTATATCTTACTTTTAATGCACCTTTTCTGTACAGTCTTTAGTCTTTTATGGAACAGGGTTATTAGACAGAGGTTGGACTATTTTTTCTTCTTCCAACAAACATGTGAATGCTGTATACTGTATTATCCATTATGCTATTTCTGTTTCCCATCTTTGCAAGGTCTATGGATTTGCTTGTTTCTGAAATGTTAATGCAAACAGGGCATGTCAAATCCCATACGCGAAAACAGTCACGTGGGCGGGAAGATGCTTGCAGCTACTTGATAATGGCAGTAACATATGATTCAGCTCCACAGATTGCAACTGATTATGGGAAAATTTTGAAGGCAAATCATACAATTTGCAGGAAATTATCTCTCTTGTTTAGAGGCCATGCATAATTCATTTAGTAAAACTTGGAGATGCCATTTTCTAAAGCTGCAGCTTTTATTATTGTTTCCCAGATATGAATTAAATGGTGTCCATGTTTTAACTGCATAGTACTTCATGGAACTCTGTAAATCAAGGACCTCAGATTCATTCTGTAGGTAAGCAGTAGCAATCACAAATCTTTCTAACAACTGTGTATCCCTGGTTTCCACTGCAAAGTAATCAAAGTAGAATAAATTCAGAGCTGCTCGGGGCAGAAGGGAAGGTGGTATTATGTTGTGATAAATTCTTTGCTTTGGAAAAGATGGAAAAAAAGAATTCAAGAAAAATTATGCTGTAATCAAGCAGATTAAACAATGCAACAAAATTAGAGTAATTTAAATGATAATATGTGTTTTAATTGATGGGTCACCAAATTAAAGAGAATGAAAAAAGAGGCCCTAGAATTGAATGTATTACAAAACATTAGAATTCCCTCAAATATATCTCCTGCATAAAAGTCTGACATCCAGTGCTTCTAAAAAAAAATCATTCAAGTCATCTAATAAACATGAAAAAGAATCTTTTGATAAATTAGTCTCATTTTAAGTTCGTAAGAAATATTTTAACTTCATAAGAAACATGTAATGTTCTTTGATGTTAATTCATTTGTTAAAATAAAATATCCCAATCACATTTCATTTTGCAGTTTTATCTTAATAATTACCAGTATCTGTCTTAGTAATGGTCCCTAACTGTCTATAGAAATAAACTAGATTTAGATAAACTGTTTAAATTCTTCCAAAATACTTTCTAATAGAAAAAAAATCATTGATAAGGTCCAGAAACTGCTAATATATCAAACTAAAAACAAAATAAAAGGGTAGGATAGGGTAAAATAACATAGGATATCATAGGATAGGGTAGGATGGGCTGGGCTGGGCTGAGCTGGGTTCAGGGCTGAGCTGCTGGGGGTTTGCAGGGGTTTGGGAGAACCTCTAGCTAAGATTCTGTGCAGTTTGGTGAACCCCCAAATCACATTCCTGGCTAGCCCCACCACCCTCCCCGCCTCACCCCCCCTCCCAGGAGTTGCCACACGGCCCGTTTGGGATGCAGGTAAATGCAGGGTGCATGGGGGGGGGGGGCTCAGGGATGGCAAAAACAGGCCTACCGGAAGTAGGCTGTTTCCAGCCTCCAGAGGGCCTCCACAGCCTAGGGAGGCCATTTTTGCCCTCCTGAAGGCTCAAGAAAAGCCTCCAGAGCCCGGGGAAGGCAGAAACAACCCTCCACCCACTGTGGTGCAGGAGGCCAACTAGGCCATGCTCACCATGGCCATGCCCACCCAGCAACTGGACAGAGAACCCCTTGCTAAAATTTTTGAAGCCCACCCCTGGCTGGGATGGGATGGGATGGGATGGGATGGGATGGGATGGAATGGAATGGAATGGAATAGAATAGAATAGAATAGAATAGAATAGAATAGAATAGAATAGAATAGAATAGAATAGAATCCCATTCAGCAATTTTATGCTATTCAAATTCTTGCAGTACTGTATTTTCTTGATCACCTACCATACCAAGAGCAATGATAATAACAATATTTATCTGTAATTTTGAAACTATTCAAAATTGCTTTCAGTATTTGACTGAATAATGTTCAGTTATTACCAAAGTGTAGTGGAGAACTTTAATAATTCTATGACTGAAAATATCATCTACATATAATAGCAATTTATGTTCCAACTCCTGCCAGCTTCATGTCAAAAATACCGACTGAATGCTGGTCAAACAGGCTAATGTTGCCAAGTGAAATAAACAAGAAAATGAAGACCATTCCCACAAAATATCTTAATAGATAAAGAGGCAACTCAAGTTGTAACAACTCTAGGTGAGAGCTTAAGATTCCATATTTTAACACATCTAATAAAGGCTGGAATCCATTTTTTTAAAATTAAAGCATAAAAATTTAACTGAGATGCTATGAGTTCTTTAGGACAGATCAGACAAGACAATTTATGAGCCACGTCAGGTTTTTTTCTTTTTAAACTATTATTATTTTAACTCTTAGCATAATATGGGTAGAAAGGTATTCATCTCTCTATGAGATTGACTCACAATGAGACTCATGATGATGAGAAAAGGCATGCACACAGCACTCCAATTCTCCTCCACCCCTTCCTGGTTTTTGCCTTCAAAGAAATATAGCAAATGCTTTATGTCCTAATTGCATTACTGTTCTAAGAGAAGCTATCGCTCTGCCTGGGATCATATTTCTTCTGTAAAATGACAGCCGGTTTTTCCCCCCCTTGTCCTTGCACTTTACCAATCACAAGAGGATGATCGATAGAATTAATCATGTTATCTGTGGGCAAGGGGTTGGATGAAATAGCCAGTGAGGTCCCTTCCGGCTCTATTGTTCTATGATCCTCTCAATTTATTTGCATTAGATCAGTCAAAATATTCAACCATGAATTATACCCTTAAGGAACAAAGGGGTAGCCGCAAAATCTGCTTAACCTTGAGAGGAAATTACTTCCTTATGAAACTCTGTGTGAAATGTGCTATAGAAGGACAGAGAAATTATGTAACCGCTTACAGGAGCAGAGGGGGTACGTTTCAATAAATTCCATTCCATTTATTGTTCAAGGTCTCTCTGTAAGAGCTCAGCTTTTCCTTTCCTTTCTTTCCCTTTCTCTTTCTCTTTCCCTTTCCCCTACCCTGATGGAAGATTTTTCTCTTAACTTCCATGTATACCAGATAAGGGAGGAATGGGCCATGGAGGTAGCTTGCTGGAAGGTGAGAGTTTTTGCTAAATCAGTTTCATGCAATGATGCTTCAACTCCCATGCATGCCATTCATTTTACACACTTCTGGGTGTTTTTTTTTTTTTTTTACTTTGTTTAAAGTGTAAACTATTCCCCACTTCATTCTGGATACCACAAAACAGACTCTTCATAAGATATATGGCTCCAATAATGAGATAGACAGAATATAAATGTAATAAACAAAGAAATAAATAAAGTTGGGTGAGTTGCTGGAGGTTCGCAGGGGTTCAGGAGAACCTCTAGCTAAGATTCTGTGCAGTTCAGAGAACCCCCAAATCCCACTCCTGGCTGGCCCTGCCCACCCCTCCCTGCCCCTCCAGGAGTCCCCATGCAGCCTGTTTTGGATGCAGGTAAGTGCAGGGTGCATGCAGAGGCTCGGGGAGGGCAAAAAACTGACCTACCGGAAGTTCGGAACTTTCCAGCCTCCAGAGGGCCTCCAGAGTCTGGGGAGGCCATTTTCGCCTCAAGGAAAGCCTCTGGAGCTGGAGAGGGCAAAAATCCCCCCCATGGTGATGCAGAAGACCAACTAGGCCATGCCCCCCATGGCCACACCCTCACAGCAACCGTGCAGAGAACCCCTTGCTAAAATTTTTGAAGCCCACCCCTGAATAAAGTCCATGGGATTACAAAAACACATTTAAAGATTTCTCTTAGCTGCATTCAGGAGGACTATGTGGGATGACACAAGTCACGTTTGTATGGGGAAACCCAACAAGGATTCATTGGATTATTTTTTGCTCTAGGAATTAGCCAACTTGGGTTTACGAGGTTTAAAACAATCCTTTAACAAGTAGATGAAATAGTAGTGTCTTACACAATGAATGTGTGGTGATTGCAGTGATTTCACTCATCAGCTGGAAAAGTCTGTCCTACCCCATGTTGGAAATGTCCTATCAACAGATGATGTCATTTAGTAGAAATGTTCTGCTTGTCATGGGAGGAGAAGTGAATCTACCTATGTGCCTTCCTTTCAAATCTCCTATGCACTCCAAATATCTATGACCAGAATGGTGATCAGTCTTTTGCAGCAATGGAAAAGATGGCTCTTGAAGCTATAGGCAATCAGTGGAAATACTTCCATCTATCTTTTTATCAACTGGAAGATTTTTTGAGCTGGTCTCCTTTCAGGCTTTAGTAACTCATTCAAAACTCACATAACATACATGCTCAGTGAGATTTAGACAAAGCCTTCAAACTTCTATAGCACAGGATTTTAAAAAAAACCTCTCTGTGTTGTAGTTTCTGTCTCGGTATTATAGTGCTAACCTAGCATTTAACTTAGCAGTTAGAGCAGGGGTGTCAAACTCACAATGAACACATTTTCATCGTGTGATGTATTGCAACTTTTTTCCCCTTCGCTGAAACGGGGGTGGGCATGGCCAGTGCATGATGCATCCAGCCTGTGGGCCACGAGTTTGACACCCCTGAGTTAGAGAATCCCAATAGACTATTGTAGGTAAAAAAAAGGTAAAAGAATCCCTATCAATTTTACTTTGGTAGTTGTTACTGAATATAGAGAGGAACACGGTGGCTCAGTGGCTAAGACACTGAGCTTGTCAATTGAAAGGTCGGCAGTTCAGCGGTTCGAATCCTTAGTGCTGTGTAACAGGAAGAGTGCCCATTACTTGTCTCAGCTTCTGCCAACCTAGCATTTCGAAAGCACGTAAAATGCAAGTAGAAAATTAGGGGCCACCTTTGGTGAGAAGGTAACAGCGTTCTGTGCACCTTTGGTGTTTAGTCATGCCGGCCACATGACCACGGAGACTTCTTCGGACAGCACTGGCTCTTCAGCTTTGAAATGGAGATGAGCACTTCCCCCTAGTGTTGGGAACGACTAGCACATACAGTATGTGCTAGGGGAACCTTAACCTTTACTGAATATAGGGGGCAGTGTTCCTCTCCTTTTCAAGGCCATTGAGCTAATACAATGCAAAGACATTTCCGAAGTCATGTGGCCAGTATGATGTCATGGAGCATTACTTGCCCATCAAAGTGGTACCTATTTAGCTGTTCACATCTGCAGGCTTTTGAACTGCTAGGCTGGCAGGAGCTGGGGAGAGGACAGGAGCTCACCTGATCATGTGGTGCTTTGCTCTCGAACCTGAGCTGCCGGCTTTTCAGCAACAGGCCCAGTTTCTTAACCACTGACCCATCACGCTGCCCAGATGTTTATAAGCCAAATTAAAAATTAGTACTGGATCATTGCAGAGGTCCTCCATATGCAAATATGCAAAACTATTTTTGCATATATGCAAAACTCCATATATGCAAAACTATTCCCCCCCCCTCCTCAAATTTATCCTTGTAATGATGCTGAGGGTGACTAATGGGAAATCTCATGACAGGAGATGTCTCAGACTTTCAACCATCCATTTTCACCAAAAAAGGTGAGAATTGCGGTTTTTAATTTTTCCTGGTTCAATGGAGATCTGTAACTAACTATTGACTCAGAAGGGCCAGGTGCACAGGGGAAAAGGCTCTGTCACTTTAGAACTTCAAATTCAGCAGAAGTTCTTGTTAGGTCATATGTTCCTCAGCATAACCAAACTAGAACATTAAGAATACCAGAAAGAACACTAGAAATAGCAGAAGGTTTCACTACAAAGAAAAATATCCATTCTACACAGTAACTGTATTGGATGCAGAACATGGGGTTAGCCCAGTTATCAAGGGATGCTAATGGACATTCAATGTATTTGAAGTGAATATTAAATTACTTGAAAAGTATATGAAGACAGAAAAGTCTCACTTCTACTTGAATTTATACCTTGAAGAGAAGAACCAAGAGAGAAACTGGGATGGGGGAATTCCCTTGCATCTGTTAACTTAACCTTCCTTCTTTCTTTCCTTCCTTTCTCCCAAATATTTATTTAGCCACTACTTCTCCTGAGTCGATTATTTATCAAAGGTGTCAAAAATCTATCAGAAAGCATATGGGTGGTAAATATACCTCAGGTAAAATTTAACCACCTAATTCATAGTGGGATTCCTAATTTGCAGTTTGCCAAATGAGCAACATCTGTTCTGGTATGAAATAGTAAATTGCATAAATAAAACAGTGACTATGCAGCAGTGATTAGAAGATGTCTAAATTGAGAAAGATGTTGTGAATTAATAACAGGTAGATTGTGCTCCTTCTATTTTCCAAACATTTAGATGAATGAGGAAAAACAAAACCACTGCCTCATAAATATAACATGGAATCTGTATCAAAAAAAAAAAATATCTATTGCGTGTCTCAATCTTTCTGGTATTGAACTAACTTTTGGAAGTTATGGTTCCACATCCCTACTCAATTGTGGTACACATTGAATGCTCCATGCAGGTCACACTCTCTCAGCTCAACGTTATCTGAGGATGAAAAGAGGAAAAAATATAACACAATAAATAAATAAAGCAAGCAAGCAAGCATTCAGTACTTTATTTTTATGCCAACCAAGCTTCTTCTCTCTCCATGGCTAGAACTGTTAGGTGATCACTGCAGATCTTGTAATTCAGTATCTCAATTCACCTTTTTTTTTTTTTTTTTTTTTTTTTTTTTTGCCAGATTTGAAGCAGAGTTGGACTGGGGCTGCATTTTAATCAACTTTCGTTCTCATAGTTTGGAATAAAGAGTCACTGTAAAATAAGATTGGGAATTCAGTATCCTTCAGATACTAAACTCTTAATTCCCAGCATCCATCCACACGCTGAGTAAAACTGCTGCGCAATGTAGCATAACAACCTCTGGGGAGTAAGTTCCCCATTTCTGCGCAAAGATAAGTCAAGCATGCTCAGAGACTGATCAGTTTCCTCCTCTTGAGCGTCAAACATTTTACATGAATTGCAAACTGGTTTCTCAGGAGGAGGGAACTTTTGATTATCAGCTTTTGGGCTGGAACCAAAATCCACAAAGTGAGCATAACATCAGGGCAGAAGAAGGCTTCAGAGGAAATCTGGGATTGTATTTTGGTTTTTTTAAAAATATTTAAATAGGCCAAATTTTAGGCTAATGGGACAATGCAGACATGACAGGTTGTTTTTTTAGAGAGAGAGAGAGAGACACACACACACACACACACACACAGAGAGAGAGAGAGAGAGAGAGAGAGAGAGAGAGAGAGAGAGAGAGAGAGAGAGAGAGAGAGAGAGAGAGAGAGAGATAATAATTTTATCCAGGCCCTGGAGATTATACTTTTTTTAGTTTTTATGACTAAAGAAGAATATATTTGTGTGTGTATGTGAGAGAGAGCGGGGGGGGGGGGAGGAGGGAGGGAGAGAAAGAGTGAGAGACAGAGAGAGACAGAGAGACAGAGATAATGAATTTTGGGACTACATATAGCCCTGGTTATTCAACTCTAGGTTACGATAGAAGTTTTAAAATTTAGCTTTCCTTTATTGCGCTCTGTCTGAGCAACCACCTGAAATGTGCCAGTTCTGATGTCTTTCAGAAATGAAATCTGTAAAGTTATTCTTCATATGATGAAAAACACCAAAAACTGACTGAAGAAAAGCACCATCTCTTTTGTTAAAGATACCCAGACCAATTATGGGTTTGTACCAAGGGTGGGTTCTAAAATTTTTTACTACCGGTTCTGTGGGCATGGCTTATTTTATGGGCGTGGCTTGATGGTCATGTGACAATTATTTAGGATTTAGCAGAGGTACTGGTCTACCAGGCTTTTAACTGCTTGCAGAGCTGTACCGATCTACCCATTTATTTTTGCAGGCACTGATCTACTCATGTATTTTTGCAGGCACTGGTCTACCCATTTATTTTTGCAGGCACTGATCTACTCATGTATTTTTGCAGGCACCGGTCTACCCATTTATTTTGCCACCGATCTACTCATTTGTTTTATTTTAACACTGATCAGCTGTAGGGCGGCCCTTTGAAGCCCCACGGCAAGAGTTTAAACAGGTTTTTTCCCTCTAGCCATCAGCTGGGACTCAGGAGGCAGCAATAGATTGGGGGTGGGGCCAAATAAAAGGTAAGAATAACACGGGGTGGGTGGCGGGGGGGCAGGGGTGCCGGGGTTGGGGGGTCAGAACTGGTTCGGTGACATCATATCATCACTGCTACCGGCTCGGCGGAACCGGGTGGAACCGGGCGAAACCCACCACTGGTTTGCACTCTTCCTCATTTCCTGTAATATCAAGATGCCATCCCTATCATTATGGCAATTAAATTGTCTATAAAGGAAACAAATCCATAAATCCGTGGGTTTGTAACCCTTTTCATGTTAGATACCAACGGGTGAAAAAAAATCTTTAATCACTGTCCAGATTAGAAACAGATTTGCCCTCTTCTACTAGGAACCTTCTAGCTACTTAGATCACCAAGAAAGGCTCTCTGAAAGATGTCTGCAAGATTAAAATCTAGTTTATCTGGAATGTAGGGAAAAAAATCTTACATGGCTTCCAAACTGTACAATGTATTCCCTAAGGAGCTGGCCTGTTCTCCAAACATATTATTGCTTTTCTTTAATCTGTGTGCATTTGTTTGTTTTTAACCAGGATTCTAATTTTATTCAATCTGTTTTAGTTTAACTTTTGCATTTTTATTATTATAAACTACTGAGATTATTGGGTGGATAGAAAGGTGGGTTTAAATTCAGTCACCAGTGGAAAATAAACTAAATTCATTTGTGCTTTCTTTTTTCTTTTCTTTTCTTTTCTTTTCTTTTCTTTTTTCTTTTAAAAAACCTGCAATCCCACACACTTTGACTATGAAATTGGGACAGGCAGAAAAATATTGTCTAATAAAAGCTCCCTCACAAAGGAAAATGAGGTCTCAAAAAGATCCTTTTAAGATGAAAGAAAAGTAGAAAGGAATATCCGCTCAAGATTGGGCCAGGCTCTGCTGGAGAACAGGAAGTTGGGAACTAGGCTCATTGGGAGAGGTTGGGTAAAGTCACCAAATCCCTGCTTGTAGATACTCTGGGAAGATTTTTGATCTGACCTCGGGGCACTTATACTTTCCATGCAGTTCCCCTATGGCAAAATTGGAAGATCTTATTCCAGAGCTATGGGTTGCAACTAAATAGGTTTTGAAATTCATACCTCTCTCGTACAAAATAAACTCCCATGGAGGTGATGCTGTCTGCCAAGATTCCGAAGGACTTTACACAGTTCCTTGCTAAAATGCTTTCATATATAAATGTACTAACAGGTGTACTAACTGGATCCTTTGTGAGACTGTCTATATTTATTAAAAAGATAGCAAGTCAGTTTGAAAAACTGTCATCCAAATTTGATTTCCCAACCAACTGCATTCTTTTGCTCCTAGGGAATTGGATAGAAACGAATCATGTAATTGCATCTCAAGGTTTTAGAAAGAAGAAATATAATATTGTTGTCCTAGTCTGGTTCATCTTTCTCAAAAACTGTGAAGGTGGCATTTGTGGATTTGGAAGCCAATTTTAATTTTTTAAAATTAAATAGAGAATAGAGAAAGGAAATAGGAGAGATTATGGCTACTGATTGATATATTCTTTTTTCCACGGCAACACCTTATAAAAGGGGGTTTTATCTGATCTTTTCATTGATGATATCCTGACTCAGTGTAGGTTGAAAAAGAATTTATTTTGCTACCTTTCATTTTTAATTTCCATTTCTGTACTTTCCCATTCCTCCTTTGGTTGAGTCTTGGGGAATTTTTTTTTTTTTTTTTTTTTTTTGCAGATGGCTTTTTTTTTCACTGGGAAAAGTTTAATGAATGGAATATCCATGTTGGACAATAGTGAAAAGTGTAAAAACAGCACCATCTATTTTTAAAAAATGTGGCAGGGTGGAAATGACCTAGAAAATCAGTTCTCTGGCTAAGGATCTGTCAAGATAAATAGATGAAATGCTTGGACCAGTCAAATAATTTTCTACAGTTCAGGTACATCATGCTAAATGAACAAATTGTAAGAAAGACAAGGGCTTATTTAAAATTAATTATTTTATTGTATAGAATTATTAATTCCATTTTAAACTCACAACAATTATCTTCTACCATGTTTTCCCCAAAATAAAACAGGGTCTTATATTAATTTTTGCTCCAAAAGACACATTATGGCCTGTTTTCTGGTTAGGTCTTATTTTGGGGGAAATTGTTGCTATTATTTCTTTTATATAGGCCCAATAATCAGGATGCAAGTCATGAGAGTTTAAACAGTATTTATTTCTTGGTTTCTATCACAAGAGAACATCAGGCAAGCTAAGCTCGCAGTCCAGAACATCAGTATATATACACAGAAGGAGGAGTCAAAGGTAAGGAGGAGTCAGTGGGAGGGACAATTGATGTGTCAAGGATTAATATATATATATATATTAGGTATTAGGTATTTTCACGTGTAACAGAAATACAGTACTAAACACCTCTGTCTGCTGACGATCTTAACTAGGGCTTATTTTGGAGGTAGGGTTTATATTACGAGCATCCTGAAAAATCATGCTAGGGCTTATTTTCTGGTTGGGTCTTATTTTCAGGAAAACAGGGTATGCTATATGGGACTAAAATGCGAGCCTGGAATAATAATTTTATCCAGGCCCTGGAGATTATACTTTTTTTTAGTTTTTATGTCTAAAGAATACATTTGTGTGTGAGAGAGAGGAGGGGGAGGGGGAGGGAGAGAGGTTCTTTCTTATACATGGAAAACATGAATTTTGTTCAGAATGACACAAAAAGCAGAAACAACGGATAATTAGATATTGCTTAAAACGTATTGCACAGGGCCTCTATCTAGAATGAAAACCGGCCACTTGGCTATTCCTTGAATGTAATTCAAGTGTTACTCTGTTCTCCATTTCTCTTGATTTCTTGGCATTTGCAGAGAAGTTATAAAGCTTGGCTCAATATATAACTGGACCCTCAGAATAATTAGAGCCACTAAACGGGTCGTGTAGAAATGGCCAAGGCTTGTCAATCGCAATCTGTTTCCATTCAAAAGCATTTCCACCCCAAATTAGCCCTATTTTCTCATGTTTTTAAAACTAAATAATCAGGTTTTCACATTCTCCTGGCATCAGATCAGAGAGCTGCGCTCTCCTTTAACATTGTGATGCCAAATGTCTTTTCTGGGGCTCTGCAAATCCTCCAAAGCATGCTTAACTTCCATGCAGCTTTGTGTGAAGGATTCTTTTAAAGCAAAGGGTTTGCAAAGTAGTCTAATCCCAGCCTGCCAAGCAACAGAGGCAAGTGGCAGCTTCCTTTTGCTGGTGTAGGAAATTAGCACCCACCCCTCCCCTAGAAGAATGAAATATTCTAGGAAATGTTAAAAAGGCAGAATATTATATTTCCCTGGATGAGAAAAGGAGAAACATGTTTCTAAAGACAAACTCAGAGCCTCGGCTCCCTGCCCTCCCCTCCACCCATCGAAGAAATTTTGGTGCCAACCTATCTACAAGTCAAAGGCTGAGCCAGCTTATTTACAACACAAAAGACATGGCCCTCAGGACATAAACTCTCACTCAAGATCCAAACCAGAACAAAGTCATTAAGCCATAATAGGAATTGCCCAAAGTCCCTTCATTACATTATCATTCAGCAAGATTCAACCAAGCTTGGGACAACCTACAAAGGTACCCCTGCATGACCCCATGGGAGTCTGACAACCAATCAGAATACAAGCTCAAATTCAAAAGCCCAGAGACGGTATAAAACTCAGGCACTCTCAGCATCTCTGCCCTTTTTTTCTCTTCACCCAAGATCTTCAAGGCATGTGATCCTGTCCACCATTAAAACCATCTTTCCAAGAAGCCACCATGTTTCCAGTATCTTTTTCCCCACTTGGAACTGAACCCACATGGACATTTATTCCAACACTGGGGAAATGGGTTTCTGTGCATACACAGCTGGTAGTCAGCAGAAGGCCACATCTGGCTGAGAGAAGTACTGGGAGAGGGATCTTGTGTTGCATAAGACATCATTTTAAAAAAGCACACACCCCTCGGGTCCTGGGAATGTGACTCATACCACCACACACAACTGTTTTTTCCCCCCTGAAGTTGAAGATTAGTATTTAGGAGCATCAACTGAATATCATGTTCTTCTCTGCTTATTTGGGAGAGGGATTGTTTTTCCTCAGTTGCTTCCTTTGGTGCTGAAGATGTTGCTTAAAAAGAAAAGGGAGCGGAATCTTATTTTACCCACTGAGCAACGGATTTGTCTTCAACATCAAGCAAGACAGCCAGTTAAATCTGACTGTGAGATTACAAGAAAATCCACTTCTTTAAATCCCCATTCACATATACTTGTTTTCATGTGTGCTTCTCAGTTGTGCATATTCATTCTTGAATGATTATATTGCAAAATCCAGGGGGAAAAAACAGATTTTCAGGATATTGACAATATTCAGCTTGAGATGTACATGAATATGCGGTAGGATTTAGTCAGACTGCTTTAACAAAGAGAGGTGTTTTACCCCCTACTCATGGGGAGGATAGTACAAGGGTTTAACAAAGTTCCTACGGTGTAATCATAACCAAAATTTAATTATCGGTATAAAATTGTATTGTCCTCAGTAAATGATTCCAGATTGACCAGGGTCACATTATTTATGAAGTATCTTAAAAGTAACATAAAACTAGCTATAAAGGTAAAGGTTCCCCTCGCATATATGTGCTAGTCGTTCCCGACTCTAGGGGGCGGTGCTCATCTCCATTTCAAAGCCGAAGAGCCAGCGCTGTCCATAGACATCTCCATGGTCCTGTGGCCGGCATGACCAAATGCCAAAGGCACACGGAATGCTGTTACCTTCTCACCAAAGGTGATCCCTATTTTTCTACTTTTTTTTTTTTACGTGCTTTTGAACTGCTAGGTTGGCAGAAGCTGGGATGACTAACGGGAGCTCACCCTGTTACGCAGCACTAGGGATTCGAACCACTGAACTGCCAACCTTTTGATTGACAAGCTCAGCATCTTAGCCACTGATCCATCCTGCCCCTGTTAAACTAGCTATATACTAGGACTATTAATTATAATTTATTTTTAGAAAAACGAATAAGAGGCTTTTGCAGTATTCGAACATAAAAATTTTTACCTGGAAAAAAAAAATCAGTGCAAAAATTCAGGCCTCTCATACAATATATTGCTTATTAATCGAGCCATGAGTCTGTTGTGTGTTATTCAAAATGAAGGCAGGCTTCTCAGATCTCAGAGGCTGCATATATCTTGTTTACCAAAGGTTTACTATCAGCAGTTACAGCAACCATGGAAAATTCTAGTCATTAAGTCCAACACCCATTATAAATAGCACTATCTTTTTTGAAGATGAGTCCAGGCATCTCTTTATCTATTAAAAAAAAAAATTAATGTGGCCTATTAATAAAATTCCCCCTTGTCAAAGGAACTGCTGAGTGTGTCATGCTGCCCCAGCATGATACTGAACATAATATTATCCAAGCGGATATAGAAAAGTTGCCCCAAGAAATAATAACACATTCAATTTGATTCTAACAACTCTTCTCTAATGAGGAAATAGGTGGGGAAATGCTGCCATTTTACAAAATTTTACTGCTGAAGATTCAGATCAGCTGGGAAATTAGTGAAGGTCTTGAGGACTGCTTTATAAGGCTGTGTCCTTCAAGGGCAGCATTGCTTCAAGATGGACTCAAAGAAAACCACCCCTCACAACTGTTCTATAAAGCAGTGTGTCTCCCTGACTTTTCAGAGGGAAGTGGCTGGTTCATCTGCTTCACTTACTTCCTGTGAAGTAAGTCCTGATATCATTAAGAGCAGTCAGAAGAGGGTTTTGCATAGCTCTATGTATTTAGCTCTAAGAGGGATGCGGTGGCTCAGTGCCTAAAATACTGAGCTTGTCGATCGGAAGGTCGGCAGTTCAACGGTTCGAAACCCTAGTGCTGCGTAACGGGGTGAGCTCCTGTTACTTGTCCCAGCTTCTGCCAACTTAGCAGTTCGAAAGCAAGTAGAAAAATAGGGACCACCTTTGGTGGGAAGGTAACAGCATTCCATGCATCTTTGGTGTTTAGTCATGCTGGCCACATGACCATGGAGACGTCTTCGGACTTTCTCTTTGGCTTTGAAACGGAGATGAGCACTGCCCCCTAGAGTCGGGAACAACTAGCACATATGTAAGAGGGGAACCTTTACCTTTACCTTATGTGTAGAATTCTCTTCTGACACTACTAACCAGGAATAGGAAGTGTTTTCCTGCTTATTGCAAGTGCCAGCTGAGAATCAAAGGAACACTACATGGCTGGTTGAGGCAAATCAACCAATTTATCCCCTTGACAAGAACTGTGTTCCTTGTTTGAAGGGTTGCTAAAGTCTAAGGAGGAGGTGTCTATGGAGATCCAGGTCATGGTTGTCCCAAAGGTGGTTTTTCAAGAGGCAACTGGACTTTCTTGCTTTTCTTGAAGACGTTTCGTTTCTCATCCAAGAGCTGAAGAAGCTTCTTGGATGAGAAGTGAAATGTCTCTAAAGAAAAACAAGAAAGTCCAGTTGCCTCTTGAAAAATCACTTTTGTGACGGAGGTGCTAAAGGTGATAGAAGCAGAATAATTTGTTTTCTCATCCTATCAAGCAAGCAGAATAAAGTTGCTTGAACTCTTCAGTAAATTATTGATCCAACAAAACTTCTAGAAAAAAAATAACTTCCAGATTTTTTTAGACCACAATTTCTATAGTGCTTTGTCATTAGGCAACTTGGTTCTAAAGAAAAATCAGGTTCTCTCTCCTTTTTCTACAAGTATTGTTTGGACTAGTGGTTAAGGCATCAGGCTAGAAAGTGGGAGACCGTGAGTTCTAGTCCTGCCTTAGCCATGAAAGCCAGCTGGGTGGCCTTGAGGCAGTCACTCTCTCTCAGCCCAATTCACCCCACAGGGCTGTTGTTGTGGGGAAAATAGGAGGAGGAAGTTGTGTTTGATATGTTTGCTGCCTTGAGTTATTTGTAAAAATAATAAAGTTGGGAAAGAAAAGAAATAAAAGGAAGGAAGAAAGGAGGGGGAGAGAGAGAAGGAAGAAAGGAGAGAGAGAGAGAAGGAAGGAAGGAAGGAGCGATTGAGAAAGAAAGAAACCTTGGGATTTAGACATTCACTTCTGCATATTTTAAAATAATTTTAAATCATTTTTTCCAAAATGTTTGGAAATTACTGTAGAGATTAGCATTTTTGCCATTTGAGTGGCCATGTAAATCCTGTAAATAAACAAATCTGAACTGCACTCTCTAAACCTCAGATGGACAAAGATACCAAAAAAAAACCCAAGAGGAGAGCAGACTGATTAATAAGCAAGGATAGACATTCTGTTGAATAAAAAAAAGTGCTTTCTTCAAAAAAATGGAAGTTTTGCCCAAACACAAACTATTGCAAAAAAAAAAAAAGAGCAAAGAATTTTTTTTTGTAAATATTTTTTATTTATTTTTTCAAATTTAAACATAAAAACATAACTTTCAAGAGCAAAAATCTCGATCCGATCATAGATGGTTACCACGCTTACATTCCTTTCACAAACTCAATTCACAATTTCCATTACATCTTTTATAAATAAACAAAAAAAGAAAAAAAGAAGATAAAAAAAGAGATTCAAAACTTAAGAAAAAACCAATTTTACCTCAAATTTCACATTTTCATCTATACAAATCCATATCTATCCAAAATTAGTTTCAAATTCACTTTCACTCATTTTTACATCTGCATAACAATTCTAAACATATCTTTATTCTTCTTTACCTTATATCTTATACAAGTCATATCAAAGTAATTTTTACAATATTCTAACCTCTTGTTAAGTGTTTACCTTACAATTTTATCACCATTTATTCTTAGTTTCAATTCAATACCACTCCATTTTTATTATATTTTATAAAACAACATTTTATCTAATTTTAATCCTTATTTTGACCCTTATCCTCAAATCAGTTTACCTTAGGTTTTTTTTTTTTCTCCCAGTTTACATATTACACAGATTTCTCTCAAAGGCATATTTTATTTACTCCAATTTCTAATATATTTTCCACTATATCTCCCTCTAATATTTAACTATCTTCCAGCTTGTTCTATTTGATTAATTCTCAGCTTGATCCCCTCCAAATCACCAACTATTTAGTTGATTTTAGAATAGTTCCTCAAACTCCTCCAACTCTCCTCCTATTTGTTTGACTGTTTCCAGCATTTTGTGGGCTGATTTCCAGCATAGTCTCCTTCAACTCCTCCTATTTGTTTGGCTGTTTCCAGCATTTTATGGGCTGATTTCCAGCATAGTCTCCTCCTTGACTCCCTCCATTGTTTGGCTGATTACCAGCATAGTCTCCTCCAACTCTCCTCCTATTTGTTTGGCTGTTTCCAGCATTTTGAATTAATTTCCGACATATTTCCACCGAGTCTCAAACTCTTATCTAGTTGGTATCCATCCCACACATTTTAACTGTAATATAATTATCTGTTTTATATCATTTTTCCATCCTGCTCTTTCAATTTAAATCTCAGTATATTTCATAATAGTCATCATTTCCAACTTGTATTACCTTAATTCAAGACTAATCACTAGCATCTGTGTATCTTGTATTTTGTTCAATCAATCCTTATTCATCAGTTTAACATTTGTTTGCAAATTAAAATTAAAACGTATTACATCAAACAGTACATTTGCTTAAAATTTCCCTGCCTCAAAATATATTCTTCTTTATTATTTTTATCCCCTTGATATCATCCACTATTTTAATAGCCACCTCTTATTTTCTATTTTTATTATTTCACAACCCTTCCTGTTTTCATCCAAAAATCATATATACCTAGGCTTTTAAACTTTATCATATATACATAGGCTTTTAAACTTTACATTTCAGTTAGTCACATTTAAATTTATCCACTTTAATTCTTCCTTTTCTTCCTTTTTCTCTCTGTCCAACGTGCTCTATTTCAAGGTTCATCAGTTCAAAGTAAAGAATTTCTGTATGTCCCTTTAAAACTTTTAAAATGTCTGATCTAAGCATAGTGCATCAACTTCCTGTCTTTGTTAACTACGCCACACCTAGTTTTATCTGTCTCCATTGTTAAAATCCAAAATGTTCTTTCTTTCTTCTTTCTTCTTTCTTCTTTCTTCTTTCTTAAAATCATCTGGGACAGAGTAGGAATCTCCAAAATCCTTATATCCAATATTAATTTCAAGTAATCCAAGGTAAAAAGCCAATTAACATGTTTCTTTTCCACCCAGAAAGGGAAATCTCTTCAATCCACCTCTCTGTTTAATCACTGCAGACTCCATGGCTATTTTGTAGCTATCCATCTCTATCTTCATTAGCTTCATTTTCTTTTAGAAGCATTAATTCTCAGGAATATCCCTTTCTCCTCTCCACTCCAGTTAAAGGCACAGTCAAATTTCAGAAATTTATTAATACCAAATCATCCAGTTTAAGTTTACTGCAACAAAATTCAATTTGGGTCTTTTACCCATTTTTTTTTCCTTTTCAATCTTTAAGCCCCACAGTCCAACAGCCGCTTTTAATTTTGGGGTCTTATTTTCCAATAATTCCAAATAGGTACGTTATTGCCTGGGTTGGTGTCACTCACCCGGCTTCTTGATTTTTGCTCTTTCTTCATTTTCTTCCTCCAGCAGAATCCTTGTTCCCGGTTGCCACAGTTTCAGGGCAGCCACCATGGCTGCCGTCCCGCTGCCGCCGGCGTGAAGGAGAAGCTTCCGGCCCCGAGGAACCTGCCCGTTCCTCTTGGCCGCCCAAGACGTTCCTTCTTGTCCCCCTGTCCCTACAAGACAGGGAAGGTCCGCAGACCTATCGGCGGCAGCTTAGCAGAGGGGATTTGGCAGGGCTCAGCGGAGCTCGTCATTTCCCCGTCTGTGTCCCCACGGCGCCAACCGGAAGTCTCCAAGAGCAAAGAATTTTAAATAAGCCAAAAGGAAACAGACTTTGCTGAGTGCACAAGAACGTGCTCATCCTTTGTAAGGGTGTATGAGAAAGACTTTGGAAGACTGGATCAAAAGTCAGTGACAAGGGAATGGTCAGATAAGGGACAGCATAGCCTGCAGCTGGATAGTAGGCAGAGCAAGAGGGATATAAGAGACTGACCCTGGTTTCTTGGACTGTAAAACAGACAGGGAGGGGGATTATAATTTCACATTTGCAAGATTCTGTGAATTTAGCTTTACAATAAAGTAGAATTAGCTCATCTGGTTGTGATTCTTTTCTGATTTATTCCACAAGGCTGACATCATCGCCTTTTCCTAACTGTGGCCCAAATATGTCCTGGCAATCTCTTTTTTTTAAAAAAAAAAGTCGTGTCTTCATGACACAGCTTTTTTATCCTCCACAACCCAAATTGGAAGCAGTTTAAAATAATCTTTAGCTGTTCCAGTCTTAAAATAGCATTTTCCCTCTTCTCCTCAAAGAGGGAGAAAATTGTGGTTGTGGATGTGATCTGACACACTTCATCAGTGATGTGCTGAGGGGCTGGGATTTACTCAGCTCCTGTTCACCATTTTAGCTGTTCTGGGCATGCTCTCTGCCCCCGGGGCCATTTTGCCTTGGACAGCAGGACAGAATAGAGAGGGCTTTGTCTACATAGTGCACTTCTCCAACTCAGGTTAATTGTATAGCCAGGATTACTGCTCATTTGAAACATAGACCCCTTTTTTAAAAAGACACTTCCTAGGCAAAATGGCATCTCTCACACTAAAGTAATAAAACATGCTCACGTAAACCTTTTGCTGACAGATAGGGTGGCAAACCTGTAATGTCCTGATTCGTGAAAGCATCAGCAACATGCAGTAGGCAGCACTTGGCTCCCCTTCCCAGTTTATATCCACTTTCTCTGCAGCATAGGAAGGGTGCTCGCTTAAGAAAAGTGCTCTCTTATACACTGGTTTAGCATCCTTCGGATATTAGTTAATTATTCATTTGATTTATAATGCATATTTCATTTCAGGAGCTCAAGGCAATACACTTGGCTCTCCCTGCCCCTTTCTTCCCAGATCCCCCAACCAGTGAGTTAGGGTGGACTGTAAGAGTGACTGAGCCTAAGTCTTCCAACTATTTGGAAGGCAACTGTGGATATAATAATGCTTTTGCTACTTCAGCAATTTTAAGAAATGTGGACTTCAACTTCCAGAATTTCCCAGCCAGCATGCTGGGGATTGAAGTCCACATATCTTAAAGTTGCCAAAGTTAAAAAAAAAAAAAACATGGTTTATTCACTTGACTATTGTATACAGCTGTAATTGGCACACATTCAAACATTTTAAAAAAAGGGGCAATCTAAATTATTGGGGCTGCAGTAGCTTCATTACAATGAAGATCAGCACCATTGGGATGCTTTGGAACAAGAATAGATGATAAATGACAGATGACAGATGACAGATGATAGATGATAGATGGAGAGAGAGAGAGACAAATAGAGACAGAGACAGAGATTTAGAGATAGAGATACATAGAGATAGATATAAAGATAGAGATAGAGTTAGAGATACATAGAGATAAAGATGGAGCTAGAGACAGAGAGATAGAGATAGAGATAGAGATAGAGATAGAGATAGAGATAGAGATAGAGATAGAGATAGAGATAGAGATAGAGATAGATGGAGATGGAGACGGAGACGGAGACGGAGACGGAGATGGAGACGGAGACAGAGAGAACGATATATAGATATAAAAAGCAGAGATAATGAGGGAAAAGAGCAGTTTATCTCCATGTCTCACAGTGTTCAACTTTATCCACTGAAGAGAAATACAGAATTAACAGAAATAATGTATTTTTTCATAGCTCAACAATGATTTGTGATATTTGCTGCATGAAATTGTGGGAATAGCAGACACTTATTCAAAGGGACAGGAGAAGGTGAAAGCCTGTGATATCTGTGCTTGTCAAATAAACCTGGCTCTCTTATCTTTGAAGCTTTCTTTGTTTACATGACCTCCTCAGTTGAGTGGATGGAACACCTTTGAATGCCAAACATCCAGAGAACCACAATATGAAAAAGACCACATTTTCTAATGGTTCTCCCTGTTGTTTGGTAACCCTTCCTCCCCACTCCTGTCAGGCCTTCTAATAAGCTGTCAGGCTACCTACTACAGGCAAGGCTGTGATGAATTTCCATTTCATGC
Organism: Pituophis catenifer annectens; assembly: GCF_029215685.1. NCBI lineage: Eukaryota > Metazoa > Chordata > Lepidosauria > Squamata > Colubridae > Pituophis > Pituophis catenifer. Next base: position 206,411,993 of record NW_027256881.1, read on the forward strand.
CATTGCAAGAGTCAGCAAAGTGAGACAATTTAACAAGGGTGCTACTGAATTTCCCACTATATGGGTACATAACAAACACAGATTAACTCACTTAGCTGCAACATGATGCTCTTTCAAGAGTTTGGGGGTCAAATGAATTAACAATCCTGTCCATTCAAATCAATGCCATCCCTGCAAGCTTTTGCAGTTTCTCAGCATTAAGATTTGCTGTGAGACATAGTTTAATACAGAGATGGATCTCCAAATATTTCATCCATGAGTGAGACAGACGTCTAGTTTTGTTGATTGTTGTTACTTGAAGGGAAACATGGTGCCTCTGATAATGGTGGAAATATAGACTATCAACTGTCCTGCCTCCATGGTTTCTTCTATTTTTTTCTTCAAAGGTATCCAGATTGGTGGATCTTCTGATAGTCACTTCTATAATTTAACTGTGTAAAAAAATGAAGAATTACAGCACTTCCTTTTATCTGCTGTGACCTACAACTCCCGACTTCATTGGTTGACGTTCCGTGGTGGGTTTCAAAATATTTTTACTACCGGTTCTGTGGGTGTGGCTTGGTGGGCATGGCATGGCTTGGTGGGCGTGGCTTGGTGGGCATGGCAGGGGAAGGATACTGTAAAATCTCCATTCCTTCCCCACCCCAGGGGAAGGATACTGTAAAATCTCCATTCCCACCCCACTCCAGGGGGAAGGATACTGTAAAATCTCCATTCCTTCCCCACCCCAGGGGAAGGATACTGTAAAATCTCCATTCCCTCCCCATTCAGGGGAAGCATGCTATAAAATCTCCATTCCCACCCCACTCCAGGGGAAGGATACTATAAAATCCCCATTTCCTCCCAATCAGCTGAGACTCGAGAGGCAGAGAATATATGGGGACGGGGCCAGTCAGAAGTGGTATTTACCAGTTCTCCGAACTACTCAAAATGTCCACTACCGGTTCTCCAGAACTGGTCAGAACCTGCTGAAACCCACCTCTGCTGATGTTGGTTCTAATGTTGTGAAAGAAGGTGAAATGGTTCTTCTGGTCCACTTTCTCCAATATAAAGAATGTTGGAAATATATTACTTTTATGTTCCCAAATGCTTTCATTAATATTGTTCTGACACAGATTAAAATAAAATGACGATTATGCAAGATAACTGGAACATTATTTTTACCAGGTATTGATTGTTTCAGTACTCTAAGATACATGGCTTGACCCATAGCAAGCCATGATGATATCAGGATGGTGACAGGTGCACAGTAACATCATTGGACCAATGAGATGAGTAGATAATGATGATATCTGACCCAGGCTTTGAAAGTTACACAAGGGATATCCACTATGTAAAAACAAAAATTTCCCTGCCACCTAAGATGGCAGATGGAAGTATGTAGAACTTCAAACACAAGGACATGATGCAATTTAACATCTGTACTTCTTTGGTCTGAGAGCTTAAGAAAAGGAATGTGGCCCACATATATATATACCATTCTCAAGTTAAGTCTATATTGTTCTTCCTGCATACTTAAGCACCAGGATCTGGATATCTCCTAAAGCTAAATGACTCTAAGGAACAGTTACCCACAGTGTAGTGGACCATGAGTTGAATTTCCCACAGAAGGTTCTGACATCATAGAAATATCTCTAGTGAGATACATCTGATAAGCTCCAAAGAGACCAAAACCAGTACATTTTCCTGGTGATCAATATAAATTGCACCCCTTGAGACATGACCCAGATGTCATCAGCTTTCCCTGGGGCTGTCCATAACCTGGTTGCTTTTACTTTTACATTTTTTTAAATAACCCCCACATGCAATCAGAAAAACAGATTTCACCTGGGTTTATAACATGGGTTTTTATTCAGCTATTCACAGACAGCCAAGAAAAACGAGATATAAAATTTGAATGAGGGCGATGCAACAAATGTAGCACTCATCAAGGAAAAAGAACTAATTTCACATCATTTCTTAGCTTGTAAATTTAGTAACAGATCTGAGCATGATAGAAGAAATGGACTTAAAAGCTGACAGAAGCTCAGAGCAGCTTACAAGCAGGGAAGAGGGAAGATATTCCACAAGACTTAAAGGAGACACTGAACTAAACCCACAATATTTTAAGCATTGTTTTCTGTTAACCAGGGCTAGAGGAGAAAATGATGAAATACACATTTGAATTTATTGATGCCATCCTTCCCTAAATGAACCTTCTTAATATTCTGAAAGCTATCCAGTGTTTCTCTGATGTCATTAAAAAAGCATAATCATATTTCCCAGGGACCATTTACCCTTAAAAATTATACAAAATAGATGTTAAAACTAGATCTCCTACACGTAACAGAATAATTAAGTTGAAAGCGATCTTATCATCTAGTCCAACCCCCTGTTCAGGCAGGAGACCCTACACCACAGGTGTCAAATTCGCATTGCTGTCATGTGATGTTTTGTGATGTTTTTCCCATTCGCAAAGCTGGGGTGGGCATGGCCTGTGCATGACACATCCTGCCTGAGGGACGCCAGTTTGACACCCCTGCTCTATACCATTCCAGACAAGTGGCTGTCCAGCCTCTTCTTAAAAGTGTTGGAGCACCCACAACTTCTGAAGGCAAGTTGTTCCACTGGTTGATTGTTCTAACTGTTAGGAAGTTTCTCCTTATTTCTAGTTGCTTCTCTCTTTGGTGAGTTTTCATCCATTGGGTCTTGTCTTGCCTTCTGATGCTTTGGAAAATAGGTTGACCCCCTCTTCATTGTGGCAGCCCCTCAAATATTGGAACACATTGAATCAAAATATTTTTGATTCAATATATTATCAAAATATTGGATCAAAATTGTGCTAGCCCAGTGCAGCCATTTTGCTGCTGAAATGTGGAAATTCAGCATGAAGAGTTAAAGAAGGGTAAAATGATTGCTCACCCTATTAAATGCAAGCTGGAACAGAAAAGTGCACCAATGCATTACACTTTTTCTTCTTGTGACACATGCTGTCCTTTCCAAACATTCTTACAGTTAAAATTGTCATATCACTGTTCAGTGTTCTCAGCATACAGGCAACATGTATAAATCCAGTCTTGAAACTGATCTTTTGTGGGCTTTCTCTACTTTCTTTTGATAATACTTTATGCAAAATTAAAAAAATAAAAATAAAACCATTGGGGCAAAGGAATTCTAATCTATTGGCCCTGTTTGCAGCAAATTGTTAACAGCTTTCTCAGAGGAGAAAGAAATGCAGCAATAGCTGCTTAGTTCCCTCTGGGTGTCTTGGAGGAAGAGGAAAATGGCTGCTCCTCGTCTGATTAAAGGATTTTGATTGTGTGTCTGGCTGGCACACAGGATAAGTCGTAGAAGGCCTGACTCAGTCATGCAAATGTTGCCTTCGAGATGAAACCATGGGCAAGCGATTTCAGGAGGTAGGCCCACTCTAATAAGCAATAATAATATATATTTTAGTAGTGCTCAATTTATAACCAGTTGCTCAGTGACCATTTGAAATTATGACAGACTTCTCCAGGAGAACTTACAAACTGATTCTGAGGTTCTGACAACTGCCTCCCCCGTGATCATGTGACAGTATTTCAGATGCTTAGCAACTGCCCTGCATTTATGACTGTTTTCAGAGTCCTGTGGTCACATGGCCACACTGTATGATGTTTTTGCCAAAAACCTAGTTTTACTTCCAGATTTCAGCACAACTGGCCCATAGCAAACCATTGGTTTGCTTAATAACCATGGCACTCGCTTAATGACTGCAATGGCCACTTTACAACTGCCACAAATGTTACAATTTATGACAGTCAAGATCCTTTATAGTCTTAAATTGAGGACTATCTGTAATAAACAAAATCTGTCATTGATAGCCAAATCTCTTTCTCTCTTTCTCTCTCCCTCCCTCCCTCCCTCTCTCCATTTTTCTCTCTCTCATCATGCTCATAGGATAGATATTTCTATACGCCCACCATGAGAAAATGGCTAGAAATACATTTCAGAAATTACAACATTCTCCCTGTGCCCCATTTTGCCTTTCTCTTTTCTCCCGAGAGGCCTTTGCCACTCATAATCATTTCCTTCCTATCAGCAAAGTTGATTGTTTTGAATGAATACAATTCATATGGGAGATGAACACTTGTGAAGTAGTGCCTCCTGGTGAAGAAGATTCTTGTTCTACAGCGAAAAAAAAGAAAGGATGATTTTGTTTCGAAATACATGGAATGGTGAGTAGAATGAATTGGGGTGGGGAGAAAAGAATGAGAGAGAGAGAGAGAGGGTGGGGGGAGAGAGAGAGAGAGAGAGAGAGAGAGAGAGAGAGAGAGAGAGAGAGAGAGAGGGAGCATCTGCTTTGTAGTATCTGAACCTGGAACTGCATTTCCAAGCTTTCAGATTTTGAAGCCTACTAACTCTGATATGCATCAAGAAGGTAATTTTTGTCTTCTGATGAAGATTCCTTGAAACCAGTGTTTTCTCTTTTTAAAGTGGCCATTCTTAACTTACCTTACGCACGATCAGAAGTCAAGATTTTGCTGAGCACATTGTAAGCCGCCCTGAGTCTCCGGAGAAGGGCGGCATATAAATCAAATTAAAAAAAAAAAAAGATTTCTTGTTCCTACAGTGTATATTTGCCAACTTCAACCCCATCCCACTATGTCCATGTAATATTTTCTCACTAGTGACAGTTCATCATAGATGGAGACAAACTATTTATTTATAAGTTATTTCCATCAATGCTAGTCCCATCTTGCTCTGGAGCTGTGAAATGTTTCTCAGTGGAAATGATCATTATCGGACAAGTCTAGTCCTGTTCACTAATTTGTCTATTTGATGATAGTTTCCTTAGAAAAGATCTCACTTAGGAAACAGCTTTATGTTTATTATCATAATTTGTGATTATTTTTTGAAAAGAACATTCAGCATCACATCACTGTGAATTTAGAGTCAAACTCTAAGTTGACAACATGAATTATGGAAATTATTTGATCTTGGCAGATAATTTTAAAGGTAGTCAATCTAACAGAGATAAATGCTAAAATACATTAGATATTGCTGGAAGGCATTTCTGGTGATGTTAAATTGTAATTTTCAGATACACATTTGCTCGCTCTCTCTCTCTCTCTCTCTCTAGTGTGTGTGTGTGTGCGCGCACACACACACACACCACACACACAATGCTTGGTGTTACGGACGTAGGAATTTGCATGACCGCCATGGATTGGATGAAATTCGCAGCGGGAAAAATAAATTACTGTCAGTGGCTGGCTGGCAAGCCGAACGGCTTTAAAAGTCAAGCCGTGGCTGCTGAGCTGGAGTTCTCATTCTGCAATGCTCTGAATAAACTAAGGAAAAGTTTCTGGAGTCCCATCTCTTCCTTTCCCGTGCTTCGAACTTAACACTTGGGAAAAACATCTTTTTTTACCAATGAGATTTTTGAATATAGACATAGAGCACCATCTTTAGAGCACTGTCTAATTAACTTTGCCCCAAACATCCCAGGGACTACAGAAAAGCCCCAGACCCATGGTTCTGCCAATTGGCCTGGGGACTCCAAGTTGATATGGAGACGATCAAGTGGTTGATTTGATTGTCACAAGGCGGGATGGAGGGAGGGTTTATTGTGTTTTGTATTGGGATTTTATTTCTGTAAGCCACCCAGAGTCACCATGAGTGAGATGGGTGGCCGTATAAATTCTCTGAATCAATCAATCAATCAATCCAATAAAAATAAAGCTGTATTTCCCACTCTGAAGTTGTATGTGGTATCAGATCTCAGAGAGGAAGTCAAATGTAGAAGTTCCCCTGTCAGGCAGAAAGGATGTGAACTGCAATTCAAAGCTTTAATACTCAGTCTATAAACAAGAATCCAACAGCTAAAGTGGCACCAATGATAAGGATCAATGAAATTCAAGAGAGGTTGGACTTGGACCCTTTGTGGCAACATAATGACTCTAAACTGATGACACACTTAACTCTGCCCTCCAACTCTGCCCGCTCTTCTCCTACATTCCCACCTGTATTGCTTTCTATTTTGGTGACTGTATTTTTTTCAAGATCTGGAATTCCTAACCTTAGAAAGTCTTAAAAGGGAGCATTATCTACTGTATTATCTATTAGATCAGAAGATCTCCTAATTACATGTCATCCACCCAAATCTCTGCTACATTTAGACCAGCTAAAGTTTTTTCCCCCTAACATTATTATATTGTATACTTCCAACCCCCCTCCTCCCTGAAAAGACAGGAGAAGTTTATCATAGTTCCATTTTGCCCACTTGCTTTAGGACCTCACTAGAGCACTCCAGATTTGGATGACTCCTAACAGGTATTTAGAGAGCTGTGTTAATTAACTGAGACTCAAACTGACATTTGCTCACAATAAATGTTTTACATTATTTGGGCTGGGGGAGAGGAGCCTTGCTTCCAGGTATTGTCCCTGCCTGTCTAAAGCCTCTCTACTCTACTCTACTCTCTCTATTCTCTATTCTACTCACAGTTTGAGAAAAACCCAAAGTGACTAAATTTTCCTGAGAGAGAAATAGTATGCGTGGGCGCAGTATGTTTGGTATAGGAATAACAGAGAAGGGGGGGGGGGGAAATGCAGCGGCAATTTTTAAAAGTTAAGATGATATCATAATGAGCTGCCAGAACGACATGTTGTGGGCATTTTTTAAACAGAGCAAAATTATGTAATAGAAAAAGGCTTTAATCATAAAAGAATATGAGAGAGAGAGAGAGAGAGAGAGAGAGAGAGAGAGAGAGAGAGAGAGAGAGAGAGAGAATAGTTTAAATTTGAAAAAAGATACTTTCTTCACAATACATCAGAAATATCTTAACATAATATTAAAATATAATAATAAGATATTTCTGATATATTCTGAAGAAAATATCTTTTTCATATATATACATGTGTATATATGTGTGTGTGTGTGTGTGTGTGTGTATTTGTTTTCTGAAGTTTTCGTGGGTATTTGTATGTAGGTCTTTGGTTATTTAGGTTTTCTCCCGCATAAAATTGGAAGTGTGTGTGTATATATATATATATATATATAAAATTTATATTTTGCTGATAAAGAAATAAAGGGAGACTAGTCTAGATCTATTTCAAGCTCTTTAGCTCTCATCAGCTAGCCATATCCTTACTTGGATTCAAATTTGGGCTGCCTACACGTTAGGCAGTTGTATTAATCTCTGAGCCACAAGTTCTCCTCCCTTCATCAGCTTGAGCCAGGGGAGAGATTAAGTGTTTTTCTATTGAGATACCTGGTCTACCCCAGCATGTGGGAGGGAGCATACTGCATCCCTTTCGTCTTTCAGCTCCAATCCAGGAGCCCACAAGCAGTCGCATTCACGACAAACCATTTTATACCAAATTTATATTTTGCTGATAAAGAAGAAATTATACTACTCTGTATAATTCCCAGCCTGACTTTCTCTAAATGTGTGAGACTTCAGCTTCTACAATCACCAGAAGCTGTTTGTCTTATCCATTCCAGCATCAACTTGTTTCATTGCCCACTTGTCTCTTGAATCTGGAATAATTAGTGTTAGAAAAACATTCATGCACTGTATCAGTCTCCCCAGCCCCACCAGGTGCATGAAACTAAAATTCCCAATATTAACGATAGAAGAGAATATTTGTAGCTCAGGGTTGAACTGTGGGGTCCCTGGTGCTCTCTGAACTTGGGGGTTTTCTTGCCGATGTTTCATTACCCAAACTAGGTAACATCATTGCTACCACCAAGCTCAAAGAACACCAGGAACACCTAGATTCCCAAGCAAAATTCCAAGCCAGAATATCTGGTGGTAAGGAAGCAGTTGCAATAAATATTTATACCCTCAATGTAAGAACCTGTATCCACTTAAAATCCTGTTATGGTAACTGCCCTCCCCCTTTTGATTATGTGATGCATTTTGTTCCTGTGTTTCTCTTGTAACCGCCGTATGGTCTGCTAGGCTGTTATGTTCAAAATTATTACATCTATTGACCTTAACTAGCTGGCTCTCTTTCTCAGGTTGCTCTGGTTAATTAGAGTTCTGTTTACTGAGCTGTAAATAATGCCTGCTGTTCTGAGAGTTCTTTCTCTGCGAAATGGATGAACATTTCAGCATGTTAATGTCTTTTTATTATGATGATGTTAGATTAGCAGACGGGAGCGAGAATGGCAAGGCCAAGTTTACCCCAGGTGTAAGTGCTATTGCAACTGGGAGCGATTCGTTAGGAATGAATTGCAACTCCAGTAATTTGGCACAGGGAGGTGGGAATATATTTATCTATACATGTCTGAGTAAACGTTTTAGTTCAATAACATGAAAATAGGCTACAAATGGTGAGCAAAGAACATACATTACACATAAAAAGTTGCATTTTTTTTTCAGTACCAAACGTTGACCAATCTTCTCTTTTCCAAATCTGTGTAGCTCAATGCTATTCTTTGCAAGCTTGCCTTCCAAACTCCTTCTGATTTAGCCCAGAATCAAAAGGAATATTTTAGGTATGGTCTGACCATTACAATATAAAAGAGAATGATCTTGGCACTATATTTCTATTGAAGCAGCCTAGAATTATATGAGTTTTGTTTTGCAACTGCATTACATCACTTTCAACTTGTGATTCAGCAAGACACCCAGATTTTTTTTTCAAATGAACTGATGTCTAGTATAGTTTCCCCCCATATTTATATCCTTGATTTTTCCTAATTAACTATAGGACTTTGCATTTGTCTCTGTTTACAGTCATCTTGCTGGCTTCTGCTTATTGTCTCACATTATTATTCTGGTTCTTTGCACAGTCAAACAGATGTTAGATGGATAAAAATGTCAAATCCAGCCTATCAAGTCCTTTCCAAGGCACTGGGATAGGCAGTTGTTGTTGTTTGATCATATTAAAGATACCATTACAGAAGGTAAGCTGTTCTCCTTATTAGATACGGAGAGGGACAAGTCACCCAACTTTAATGCATATAGGAGACCTACAACTTATAGTCTCCTAGTTCCTAGGCCAGCTCCTAACCTCTACACTAAACTACAATATATTCCTAATATTGATATTCTCCTCTAAAGTGTTTACACTACAATTGTGTCATTCACACATTTGAAAAGCATCTTTTCTAATGCATCATCCAAGGAATGTATAAATTTGTTAACTGGCCCAGTGCCTAAAATGGAGCCCTCAAACTGCCACTCAACACATCCCTCCAGCTTGATATAGGATTATATCAAATTTGTCATATTTATTAGAATTTCACTTATTTTTATGGGAATAATAAAATAGTGGTTTGCCATAGCTTTCTTCCAGTTTTTGGTTTGTTTGACTTCTCAGTTTATTCTACAACTCTTCTAACTCAAATATTAAAGCAATTCCTGGAGGAAAATTGCACTAGAAATGCACAATGGTTACAGTGCCTTAGGATGTTACCTACATTAGCATTACTTTGGCCCTGTTCATGAACATATTTAACTGGGTTATGTTGTAAACGTGAATGGTAAGTATATTGCACATTGTATATTATATATTTATAACTTTTCTTGCCCCATTTGTTAAATGAATCACTGCAGCTGTTAAATTAGTGACACAGTTATTAAGTGAATCTGGCTTCCCAATTGACGTTGCTTGTCGCAAAAAAAAAAATGATCACATGACCCTGGGACACTGCAACCGCAATAAATATGAACTGCTTGTCAAGCATCTGAGTATGAATCATGTGACCACAGGGATGTTGCAACAGTCATAAGTGTGAAAAATGGTCATAAGTCACTTTTTTCAGGCTGTTGTAACTTCGAATGGTTAATAAATGAACTGTTGTAAGCCGAGGACTACTTGTATGGCATAATGGTTGGCTTGGGATAGGGATGCCTAGATTCAAACCATCCTTTGCCCCAAAATTTCACAACATGGCTTTGTCAATTAATCACTGACGTGTATCTCAATTTACCTGTCAGGTTTATTGTTGTAGGTAAAAAGAAGAGGGAGTGCTATATATGCCACTCGGCTAATGTATTATAAATCATCACTTTTAAATATTAAGACAACACCTGCTTAGAGAAATGAAAGAGATTATGTATTTTATCCCTGCTGTTCTGCAATGCCACCACTATAAGGTAGAAGGAGAGAACGATTTTGAGATGTATTCATTTATTTAGCATACAGGATATGCATGCACTTGCAATATAAATTAACATTTCAACTAGATTAGTAGAACCCAATAAAATATAAATATTAAAAAGATCTATGTTCAAATATCAATGTCTAGGCCAGTGTTTCTCAACCACAGCAAATTTAAGATGTGTTGACTTCAAATCCCAGAATTCCCCAGCCAGCATCATTTGCTGAGGAATTCTGGGAGTTGAAGTCCACACATTTTAAAATCGGAAAGGTTGAGAAACACTGGTCTAGGCCATCTAACCATTAGATACTGGACCGTATTTGTTTTCAGTATTTGGTCACGGCGTGATCTACAGTTTGATGTGGGACCTCACAGGCACACTGAGGGGAGGCTATTATGCCCCATTTATACAGAGAGTCCGGGCAGATACCATGTGAGGTGCAAAATCCTGTTTTGAGATGAATGAAGAATATAGAGGGGAGGAAATTTAAACTTGGGGTTAGCTCAGGGGTGAAATTCAGCAGGTTCTGACAGGTTCTGAGAACTGGTAGCGGAAATTTTGAGTAGTTTGGAGAACCGGCAAATACCACCTCTGGCTGGCCCCAGGAGTGGGGAGGGAATGTGGATTTTGCAGTTTCCTTCCCCTGCCACACCCACTAAGCCACGCCCACCAAGCCACACCACGCCCACCAAGCCACGCCCACAGAACCGGTAGTAAAAGCATTTGAATTCCACCACTGGGTTAGCTACCAAAGAGCATTTGGCTTGATGAGATATTAGCTGTTTTCTGGACATGGGCAGCTGCAATCTCAGCTTCAACAGAAGACTACAGATGTCACGCCTGACTTGTTTTATTAAATTTTTCCTGGTCTGCTAAGGATGCGAAATTTCCTGCTCAGTGGAAGAAAGAGAAAGTTCAATGATTCCCCCATCCTTAATTTTGATCAATCAGCCAATTTTTGATCTACCATTGTTTCACAATTACAGTATATTCTGTTTTCTTGATTCCTCTGTTTGCCTCCCGGAAATTAAATCTTTTTTTTTTTTTTTTTTTGGCTGCCGGGCAGCTAATGTAATTTGGATGCAATGGGTAATGTGTGCAAGGCAAAAACTGTGGGTAGCATTTCCTTATAGTTCACGAATCCTGAAGAGCTGCGAGTTAAATGATAAGATAACTGGATCCTTAATATAGATATTACATGGACACGCGAGATCATTTTGATTGCATAAAATTGTTTCTATTCAGAAGAGATCTTGCAAAGAAGAAGAAAAGGGGGTGTGTACATTTATCCACATCTCCCAACTTTCACAGCTTCATCCAGAACCATGAACTCAATTTAACACCTACAATTGGTATGCAAATAGATTTTCTCTGCACAACTAGGAATCTCCATTTTGAGGGTTTCAGGCTGCATACGCTTGGAGCCCTTGAGTGTTGATCTTGCATGCATGTAAACACAACCTCTTACAAATTTAATTTGCATAGAAATAACCCTAATAAGATAGCGAGAAAAAGAGAAAGCGATACAAGAGTGTTTTAAATAATTCTGCTTTACAAGTTGCTCCCAGCTCTTTACTTACTCTAGAAGTAGGGAAACCTTCATCCTGCAGGTGGACCCTAAGCCCCCCCTACCAAAATGGTACCGTCTAATGTGGCAACAACTACAAAACAAGGGCAGCATGAAGACCCATCAATTATCTGTAAGAAACAATAATCCATGCTCCTCCCTTGAGTTCTTGGCTTGCTTTATTTACTGTATTTATTTATTTTATTTATTTATTTCATCAAGCATGTATTAGATAACAGATATAAGTATAATCATGATTATGAATACATGAAATGGATCAGGGGTGAAATGCTCCTGGTTTGGACCGGATTGCCTGATCCAGTAGCGATGGCAGCAGGTGATTCGGAGAACCGGTAGCAAAAATCCCTGCCCCCCCCCCACATGCCCAGCTGAGCTGCACGATCATCAGAGGCTTTTTTTTTTTTACTTTTAAAAGCATTTTTTCTACAACCTCTTCGGCCAAAAAAAGGCTTTTAAAAGTAAAAAAAAAAAGCTTCTGATGATCGCACGGCTCAGCTGGGATTGTCAGAGCATTTTAAAAATATTTTTTCTACAACCTCTTCAGCCGAAGAGGTTGTAGAAAAAATGCTTTTTAAAGTAAAAAAAAAAAAAGTTGGCCACGCCCACCCAGTCACATTACCCCCCACCAAAGGCCCCCACCAAGGGCCCACAGAACTGGTAGTAACCAATTTTACATTTCACCACTGAAATGGATACAAATAAAAGGGAACATTAGGACAGGGGCAGTAGGCACGCTGGTATCCTTATGCATGTCCCTTACAGACCTCTTAGGAATGGGTTGAGGTCAACAATAGACAGTCTTAGGTTAAAATTTTGGGGGTTTGGGGAAGAAACCACAGAGTCAGGTAGTGCATTCCAGGCATTAACAACTCTGTTACTGAAGTTGTATTTTCTGCAATCAAGTTTGGAGCAGTTTACCATAAATTTGTATCTATTGTGTGCTCATGTATTGTTGTGGTTGAAGCTGAAGTAATAATTGACAGGTAAGACACATTGTAGCAGATAATTTTATGTACTACACTTAGATCGGACTGAAGACAATGAAGTTCTAAGTTGTCTAAACCCAAAATTAAGCGCACCAGCATGCCTACCGTCCCTGTCCTATTGTCCCCATTTATATTTACTCTTTTTATGTGCTTATGGCTATGTTTTGCTTATTTATATCCATTTATTTGTGCCATTTTTTCATGTGTCCATATCTATGTCTATACTGATACTTGTTTCCTTGTATTTGTTGACAAATTAAATAAATAAACAAACAAACAAACAAACAAATAAATAAAATTTCAAGTCTGGTAGCATAAGGTATTCTGTTGCGAGCAGAGGAGTGGAGGACTCTTCTCATGAAATATCTCAGGACTCGTTCAACTGTATTAATGTCCAATATGCAGTGAGTGTTCCAGACAGATAAGCTGTATTCAAGAATTGGTCTAGCAAAAGTTTTATATGCCCTAGTTTGCAGTTCAATATTACCAGAGAAGAAGCTACGCAAGATTAGGTTAACAACTCTTAATGCCTTTTTGGCAATGCTGTTACAGTGAGCTCTGGCACTTAGATCATTTGAGATGAGTACTCCAAGGTCCTTGACAGAGTGAGGGTCGTCTACAAGGTCGTATCCACCCAGCTTGCATTTTATGTTCTGATTTATTTTTTTTTTGCCAATGTGTAAGACAGAGCATTTGTTTGAGATTTGGAATTGCCAATTGTCTGACCATTCAAAGTCTTTTTGTAGGGTAGCAGCAATGCCAGTAGTGCTGAATAGTTTTACATTATCAGTGAAGAGAATGCAGTTGCTTATAATATGATCCTAAAGGTCATTTATATAAAGTATAAAGAGTGTGGGTCCTAAAACGCTACCTTGGGGGACACCACTGTTAATGGGTGCAGAGTTTGATAGGGCGTTCCCTATTTTGACTACTTGTTGCCTGTTTGATAGGAACGCAGCTATCCACTTATGCTTTACCTTTGATAGATCTTAGAGATTGGAAAAAATGCAAGGGTGGTGCAGAACCCACATCTCAAATCCCATCTAATAATGTCATAGCATAGCCAGCCTATCCACTACAACTTCTAGTTCCTGGGAGGAAAAAAATTTTGTAAAACAGTGGCTCTCTTCATATCTAAATTTTACCCTCTCCCTTTGTCTTAGGAATTAACACAAGGATATTCTTATGGCAGGACAAGAAGATTGTCTGTCGAGCCCCAGTAATGTCCGCTGCATTGGGAGACCTCAGGATGTGATGGCAGGATCTTTTTTCTACAAAGCCTGTGCTTTGTCTTGTTGCTAGGATCTCAAAAAAGTGCCCATCAGTTTACCTATTGCAGAACAGACGGAGGAGAGAAAATCCAGGTGGCTCCAGCACTGAATGACCTACTACCTTATGTATTTTTCATTATATGCCTCAGGCAGAAAGTAGTTCTCAGAAACTTTAGCAGTAGATGTTATGAAGAGAAATTAATTAGAGGAGGGACATTATGAAAAGATAAAAAGCAATCCTTGTCACCTTCACTGTCCTCATCTTCATTAACATCGTTACAATAATTTGTGTGAGGGTTCTTTGTTTTCTCAAGTCTGTACACATCGCCATGTTGCAAATGTCTTATTATAGCATACACCTTTCCGGTTGCCCTGAATTGACTCCACCCTCCTAAGCTTTGCAAGTTGATGTAGCTGAGTAAATAAATCTCCAATGGTTAGTGCTTAGAACAAAGAATGTACACTGCACGAATCAAAAAGAGAGCTGTGAAAATATTTACAGACCCCTCGCATCCTGGACATACGTAAACTATTTCAACTCCTACCCTCAAAACGACGCTATAGAGCACAGCACACCTGAATAACTAGGCACAAGAACAGTTTTTTTCCAAACACCATCACTCTGCTAAACAAATAATTCCCTCAACACTGTCAAACTATTTACTAAGTCTGCACTACTATTAATCTTCTCATCGTTCCCATTACCCATCTCCTCCCACTTATGACTGTATGACTGTAACCTTGTTGCTGGTATCCTTACGATTTATATTGATATTGTTTCCTGTTTGCTTATTTGTAACCTATGACTATCATTAAGTGTTGTACCTTGTGATTCTTGATGAATGTATCTTTTCTTTTAAGTACACTGAGAGCGTATGCACCAAGACAAATTCCTTGTGTGTCCAATCACACTTGGCCAATAAAAATTCTATTCTGTTCTATTCTATTCTATTCTATTCTATTCTATTCTATTCTATTCTATTCTATTCTATTCTATTCTATTCTATTCTATTCTATAACAAAGAATGAAAAACTAATTTGTAGGCTAGGGTTGGATGAGGCTGCTTATGGACATGGGACTCCAAATAGCTCCACATCTGGAACACAGTTATGGATGCTTGAGAGAAAACTGAGAGGGGAATCAGTGATCCCACCTAACCCCTTTCAAATTTCTGGGGCTATGTACTTATACCATCCTTTGAAAGAAGGGATGAGCTGAACTTATTCAGAATGGGAAAAGAAGGGAAATGGAGGTGGATGCAACTGCTTTGTTGCATGATCCCAAAGAGTAGACAGATGTTGGCTTGTTTATTCTGTCCCAGAATGGTCGCAAAATAAAAAGTTAACTAGGTTCATGGCAAATTGTCATAAAGCGAATGCATTGTATGATACAGAAGTTGTCTGTCATTTTCTATATACCTTATTTTTCTATTCCTTCAAACTCTTCTATTCCATTTCTACCCCAATTGGTGATTTTTTTAAAAAAAAAATCACTTTCATCTATATAACGGTGTCTTTAATTTCCATTTTAATTGTGCTCCTGACATATAAATAAGTATATGCAAAATATATGTCAGTCTTTTTCCACATTATGTATTTATTTTGGTGATGTACTTTCCTCTCTTTTTGAGTGCCACATAAGTGGGACAGTCCTTCTGAACTTGTGAGACTGGGAGGAACTCTACAAGTCAGTCAAAATATTCTGCTACCACCTACTACAGTGTTTCTCAACTTTGGCAATTTTGAGATGTGTGGACTTTAACTTCCAGAATTCCCCAGCCAGCATTGCTGGCTAGGGAATTCTCGGAGTTGAGGTCCACCACACAACTTAAAGTTGCCAAGCTTGAGAAACATTGCTCTACTATCTTTCCCTACTAATGATTTTGTAACATGACCTGCAGATTGTACCATAATTGAACAGCCCAATAAAATCCATTTTATTGTTCTCAGAGTGTGTCTTTATATGGGACCTAGCCTGGCCACTGGGTTGCTGAGTGTTAATTGAAAATAACAGGCTTTACCATTTTTCCTTCGCCTGTCTCAGCAGTGTGCCGTGTTTTGCTAATCGTCCCCCCCCCCATATCTGCCTTTGAAAATGGTAAATCCCCACCCGGTCCCTTTTCTGCAAATCACTTTTTTCATAGGCATATTTGCATGTTTGCTATTGTGAGAAATTCCTGAGTTTTTCGCCAATTAGTTCATCAAACGCCACTGGGGACCTGTGTGCTTGCATGGGAATATTGTAACTGGAATTTTTTTTTTTAAAAAAAAGATTTTCTCAGTAGCTATGCTACTAGTCTAAGTTGTTTTGTTTTGTAGCTAGGCAAATTCTCCAGTCTTCTATTTTTCTGTTTAACATGAGGTAGTGAGGAAATCCTTTAATTCTTTTATTTACCATATTCAATCATTAGAAAAATGTCTCCATCGTTCTTGTTATTTTGAGAGAGAGATATTCATTCTGCTTGCCCTATTGTCAAGGGTCACATTTAACATCATGAAATGATGATAAATGGCTTGTATGATGAGATTTTCTCTTCTGCTTTCTCCCTCCCTCTCTCTCCCCCCCCCCCATCTTTCTCTCTTTCTCTCTCAACAATCCAGCAACTCTCTTCTGGAAGTTGCCCAAGCTACTGGAACAATATTTTTGAGAGTGTGCAGTGTAGCATATTGTGTTATTATCATTGATTATTAATCATGCATGTGATCTTATATTGTGGCTCAGTTAACTTGGCCTGCCTGGATGTATCATAATTCTTGTAGACTTCCTGAAATTTCCTTTTCGTTTAGTTTCAATAAAGCAAGCAGAACACACAAAAAAACCCTACTGCTGACTCTATTGTATTTGTTTTGTTAGTAGCAAATATACAATAAGGGATAGCAAAGTAGAATCATTTTAAAAATACCACCCCTTGTCTTGTATGTGTGTGTGTTGGGGGGGGAAGGGAGGCAGTAACAACAGAGGTAGAGTAACATTGTCCCAACCACCATTATAAAGACCAAGGGGAGAAAAAACTGCTTAGCAAGATGATTGACTTGAGATGTTGAACGAATCTGATGCTAATGGAAATACCTGGACATTATCCAGGTAGACCTCGACTTACAACCGCAATTAAGCCCAACATTTATATTGCTGACACATATTTGTTAAGTGAATTTTGCCCCATTTTAAGGCCTTTCTTGACAGAGTTGTTAAGTGAATCACTGCAGTTGTGAATAGAATAGAATAGAATGGAATGGAATGGAATGGAATGGAATGGAATGGAATGGAATGGAATGGAATAGAATAGAATAGAATAGAATAGAATAGAATAGAATAGAATAGAATAGAATAGAATAGAATAGAATAGAATTCTTTATTGGCCAAGTGTGATTGGACACACAAGGAATTTGTCTTGGTGCATACGCTCTCAGTGTACATAAAAGAAAAGATACATTCATCAAGAATCACAAGGTACAACACTTAATGATAGTCATAGGGAACAAATAAGCAATCAAATCATATTAGTAAACAGTCAATATAAATCGTAAGGATGCCAGCAACAAGGTTACAGTCATAAGTGGGAGGACGTAACACGGTTGTTAAGTGAACCTGGCTTCTCTGTTTGACTTTGCTTGTCAGAAAATGGCAAAAGCTATAAAAAGGGAAGGGCATTCGGATTCCCACCGTGGACGAATGGCTACAGAAGCTGATGGAGATGGCTTCTCCATCATCATGGAGAGGGCTAAATTGACTGTTTTGATCAAAGAAAAGAATATAAGTACTTTTTTTGCCAGACAGAGACCGCTTCTGGACTTTGTGCTCGAGGTGGAAAAAAAGGAAATTGATTTTGGGGTTTTACTGGTTAGATTGATTTGTTGTTATAGGAATGGCTAGTTTATACTATTATGGAAAAGTAAAAAAAAAGTTGAGGTATGAAGTTTATGCTTTATTCTACTGCAACAGAGGGAGTTGGAAGTCAACGCCTTATTTTTCTTCTCCCCCTCCTCTCGTCACTTTTCTTTCCCCTTCCCCTCCCCACTGTGTCCTACTATTTGCTTTTGTATTTTTGCAGTTTATTCTATAATCTAATAAAATGTTATAAAATTTTTAAAAAGAAAAGAAAAAGAAGATCGCCAAAGCTGATCACATGACCCCAGGACACTGCAACCATCATAAATATTAACCAGTTGTCAAGCATCTGAATTTCAATTGGGGGGCACGGGGGGGGGGAAATGCTGCAATGGTCATAAATGTGAAAAACGGCCATAAGTTACTTTTCCAGTGCCATTGCTACTTTGAACAATGTCATTAAATGAACTGCTGTAAGTCAAGGACTACCTGTATACCGAGAGACTTGAACACTTTTTTGAGGTCCATGAGGTAGTTGTTGCACAAAAGTGTCTGTTTTCTTGAGGATTATGATAAGCAAAACTTACTAATTTACTAAGAAATGCCCCTAAAACCCCTCACAATCCAGTTTTGCAGAACTAATACATTTAATGCAGGGACATTTGGTACCAAACATGCATGAACTGCTAAGCATTTTATATTTCATAAACTCAAACAGAAAGGAGAACTAGCTGAACATTAAAAAAATAGGTCTGAATTTTGCAAATTTGGTGAACCACCAAATCGAGCCTTGAGAGTTCAGCTACTGGGTGGAATTCTGAAAGAAAATCTTTTCTTTTTTTAAAACCCTGTTAACAGATTTAACATTTAAGAGAACGCTGGAGATTGCTATCTCCATGGAAATTGCTGCTAGAGATACAGTGAGGAGTACCAACAAATGTAAATAAGCTTGCAGGAGCAGACAGAAAGTAATTGATCAAAAGAGACTGTGCTATTTTATTTATTTATCAAATTTAGATGCTGCCCATCTTACTCACAGATGCCGTGGTGGCATAACTTCGCATACGCCATCTTCATGCAGATTTATAGAAGGAATCTGCAGAAAATGCAGTAAGGTGTGACATATTTGCAGATCCTGTCACTTATGAAAAAAGTAAAATATTTGCTGAGGATAAACAATCAGGCCACTTCTTTAAAAGGAATAAAGTGGCACATGCTACAGATGAATAATTTAATCATGGAGGCAAACAGAGCTAGCTAACTTGGCAATTTGTATGTCAAAAGATGAAATGAGACCACAGTACGATTCACACCAGAAACAAATGGCAAAATCCTATCAGTGCTATATAGATAGTCTTCGTCTTACAACCACAATTAAGCCCAAAGTTTATGTTGTTAAGTGAGACATTTGTTAAGTGAGTTTTGCCCCATTTTACGACCTTTCTTGCCTCAGTTGTTAAGTGAATCACTGCAGTTAAGTTAGTAACCGGGTTGTTAAGTGAAACACTGCAGCTTTTAAATTAGTAACACAGTTGTTAAGTGAATCTGGCTTCCTTATTGACGTTGCTTGTCAGAAGGTCACAAAAGGCGATCACATGACCATGCGACCTAGCAAGGGTCATAAATATGAACCAGTTGCCAAGTATCTAAACTTTGATCACATGATCATAGAGATGGTGCAAAAGTGACTGAAAAACAGTCATAAGTCACCTTTTTCAGTGCTGTTGTAACGTTGTTCACTAAAGGAACTGTTGTAAGTCAAGGACTACCAGTACTGTTTCCCTTGTATCAGTTACAGTGCAAGTTTGAACAGCATTTGGAGAGGCCAGCCAAAAAAGAATTACAGCCTTTTACTGGAGAATATATTCCCATTGGAGTGATAGTTGTAGCTGTAAAATACAATCGCTGGATGTATATCTTCTGAAACCAGGAGAAGCAGCACTCAGGGGTCCTGACTGCCATGTCTGAATGGTTCCTCATGAGCTGTATGTCCAATCACAGGACCAAGAGGAAACTGGAAAAGATAGTGGATTTTGCTGGTGATGTATATGTAGCCTTGCCACACTCAAACACAATCAACGGTACAATAATTTCGTAGAAAAACACCACATCCAAGAGCATACAATTCCAGATGCCAGAAATAAAAAGGTAGAAACTGAATTGGGTCAGATGAAGGAGAAAAATTGATTGAAAGCCATCTGCTACCCCATAATTCCTGTGGCTGAATGGAATGGAACTAGGGTGTTTGTAAGGTTACCATTAATCCTCTGTGTACTATTTACCAGATTGAGTATCACTGCATGCCTAGAATTTAAGACATTTCACTAACCTTGGTGGAGGACAGCATTTCATTAAAATAGACCTACTAGCAGCTTATTTATAGATGGAAATGAAGGATAATTCCAAGGTGTTTCCACCATCCATCCATCCATCTGAAGGGTTATATCATTATAACAGTCTTGTTTTTTGGAGTAACATCAGTGTGAACATTTTGGCAGATAGCCAGAGATCAAATGCTCCAAGGTTGTTCAGGCACTCAATGTTACTCAGATGACATAATCTAAATATTGATTCTTGGAATTGTGGTGGGTAATAAATCTATCAAACAAATGGATGAATAAATAAATGTCACAAGAGAAAATGATGATGTGTCTCTGCATAACCTCAAGCATGTCAGAGATTGGCAGAGCTTGACCTTTGAGCACAATGCAACAAATGTGAGTTCTTTAGTCCTAATATTGCCATGACAGCATGGATGAATAGGGCCTACAGAAGCAGACAGAGAAAGTTCAAACAATTGTGAATGAATGCCTCAAGGCCACCAAACATGTCAGAGCTAAGATTCTTTTTTTAGGGTTAATTAATAATGGATTTTTACCAGATTTAACTACTGTACTAGTTCCTTATGCAAATAGAGAAAACGATAGTAACAAGCTTTCAAAGAAGTAAAGGGAGCACAAATCCAAAAGAAAGACCATTCCATCAAACGAATGTGGATGGGTTGTTTTATTTCCCTCTATGGCACTGGTGCCAAACTCACCACATCATGCTGATGTCAAGTGATGTATTTTTTGCCTTCATGGAGCTGGGGTGGGCATGGCCGGCATATGACGTATCTGGCCTGCAGGCCTCTGCTCTGTGGGTAATCCATCAGAAAAATCTACATCAGATGCAGATTCCTTTGATGTGTCTCCTTTCATAGAGTTTAAGAATCTTCCATTAAACTGAGAAGATTCAGAACTGAGGCAAACTCCAGAATGGCTGGAATATACAGTAAAAAAAATATCCATTTATGAAGTTTGAAAACTTTGATAATTCAACATACTCATCCCTTTTCAATATTAATAAGCTATTTAACAGCCAAACATCTGCCATAAAGCAACAAAGAGAGGAAATTTCCAAGATACAATTACACCCAATTGTAGCTTTTGTTAGTCACTAAAAGGAAAGCAACTGCAAACGACACCACGCATTTCCATTCTTTAAGACTGTACAGTGATTTTTCTAGTGATTCTTAGATTTTTTATTTTATTTTTTTTTAATTTTGATTTATATGCCGCCCTTCTCCGGAGACTCAGGGCGGCTTACAATGTGCTAAGCAAGATTAATTTTGTTTAGCCTACTTTATTTCCTATAGCAGCCAAGCAGATGTCTCTGGAAGCAGGTGATGTAAGGTCATTCCATACAGTTTGTCTCCAGTATTTTGGTATTCAGAAGAATGTGGCATTATGTGGTTGACTTGTATGGATAATTCGAAGAGAACATCTAGAAAGCTATCTTATCCCTGGGTCATTTGATTCAATATTAGAGAATCAATATTACAATGATTCAATATTGTAAGATTGTGTCAAAACTTGTCTTGAAATTCCTGAAAAGTGTTCTTCTATGAAAAGTGTTTCTCCATCTTAATTTTCTACCCACAATCCAACTATTCTCCCCAAACCTCTGGAAAAAGTTGCTTCAATAATGCTGTCATCAGCCACCTTTTCTTACAGAAATCCTTCTCTGCTCTGGTTTTCTTGGGAGAAAGCAAATGGTTTATTCCTAGCTGGACCAAAGGGTGAGAATTGCATGCTAAAGGCTTTCCTCAGAATGAGTGTTACTGAATAATCAAGTGAATTCTTGGTTGTCCACACCAAATCTAAAAACTGGAAAGGAACTAAAAAAGCACAAGAAGAGAAAGGAGCGGGGGAAACCCTTCTAGAGAGATTGATTCCATTACTTCTGCCACAATATTTTTTTTCTCTCACAGACAACAAAGTTACATCTCAGAGTAGAACCAGTGGTGGGTTGCTCCCAGTTCTGTCTGGTTCTTTAGAACTGGTAGTAAAAGTAATTGACGATCTGTGCATGTGCAGAAATGCTTGCTCCCGTTGCGAACCGGTAGTAAAGGTAAGTAGAACCCACCCCTGAGTAGAGCCCATAAAATAAATCTAAACTGCACGTTGTTTTGTTAATCCCCAATTTGCCATAGAATTCTGTAATCTCCAACTGTAATCTCTCTTAGGTTGGGATGTTTCTCATTTGGCTTTTAACCAATTTGAGGGAAAAGCTCAAAAAGGACAAAAATCATAAGGACATGAGGACCCGGATTGTGGGGGCAATAAACTGACTTTGTATAAAAAGAACACCGCTTAGGGGGGCCGAAAGCCCTACTAAGCAGGTATATACAAAAGTATAAAGGCTATTGCTTAACGCATTGTAAGCCACCCTGAGTCTCTAGAGAAGGGCGGCATATAAATCGAACCAATAAATAAATAAATAAATAAATAAATAAGCAAATGGAGCTGGATGCTTCCCCCTTTGAAAAGTGCACCTGGAAGAGGGAAAACTGTTATTCGTGATTGGCTATCAATTAACTTTTGATTGTCTCTGGATGATATGTTAGCTTGTTTTTCCTTGATTCCATCAATGTCTGAATGTTTTCTTTGCTTTACCTTGGAGCTAAAACAAGACTACACTCCTGTACAGTATTTCTCTGAAATTCTCTTTTTTGAACTTTTCTGAATTAAACTCACATTCATAAATTGAATAAGAACTAGTAGAAAAGATGCAGGAGAATATAACCGCATGGTAGAATGTTTGTAATCCTGGACAATCATAAAATACAATATAATGGCACCTGGAGCTGAAAAAAAAATGATGACTCCCAACTCAGGTGCTATGTCCCATTTTATTTTTTGAAAAAGCTTATCCTTTGTATCAAACTGTTGAGTAATTGATGTACCACAGAAACATTTGATTTGTTGGCTTCATATGCCTGCCACAAAGACATGACCAATTGCAAGGATAAGTGGGAATTTAAAAAAACATGTAGTTGCAAGATTTTTCAAGCTTCTAATATTGACAGATTCTGATATGCCTTGAAAATATTCTGTCCTCTAAAGGTGGCACCCATGAGGATTGCAGTTATTGGTGTTCTTCTTATAGTCTGAACACGTGATCATCAAGATTAAATCAGAAGGAGAAGGCCATGACCGAATGCAAATACCAGCTCCAGAGTTTTGCTGACTTACTGCTAAAACAGGAACAGTGTTTTGCAATAGCAATAGCAGACTATCCTAATGTTTAAGAATATGTTAATCTGAAAAACCTTTATATTGCAGAAACTAAGGGTAAATGAAAACATGGAAGTAAACATAAAGCTGGTGCTGGTAGAGCTAAGGAAATATTTGTCTCCTCTTTGTGAACTGTACATTGCAGAGTAGTTGATATGCTGTGTTGCCCTCTAACATCCCCAATCTAGTCTTCTGAGGATTCTATTTTAAACTCATTCTCCAATTCCTGCAGTTCTGTTTTACTTTTCAGATTAAGCAAATGGCCAAGCTTAATTCACGGTACTTAGTCGGATTATTCAAACACTCTCTTAATGTATTCAAGGGAAAGAGAGGATGTGGTTCATCATATGCAGATGGAAGAAACTGTTTAGCCTTCTTATATTTTCCAGTTTATATTTCAGATTGAGGACGAACTTGAGATAAGTGAAAGGAGCTCTCTAAATGACACCCTTATCTCTGGAGAGAGAGGGAGAGAGGGAAAGGGAGAAACAGAGAAACAGTGTGCATGATCAAATATCTTCCTATTACAGAGGCTAAAGAAAGAAATGTTGAGCAAAAAAGCTACAGAGAATCCACAGTGTTGTTTAGGAGAGGAAACTTGTAAATATCTGTTTCCCTACTATACACAGAAAAGGGACGTGGTGGCTCAGTGGCTAAGATGCTGAGCTTGTTGATCGAAAGGTCAGCAGTTCAGCAGTTCGAATCCCTAGTGTCGTGTAATAGGGTGAGCTCCCATTACTTGTCCCAGCTTCTGCCAACCTAGCAGTTCGAAAGCACATAAAAAATGCAAGTAGAAAAATAGGGACCACCTTTGGTGGGAAGGTAACAGTGTTCTGTGCGCCTTTGGCGTTTAGTCATGCCAGCCACGAAGACGTCTTCGGACAGCGCTGGCTCTTCAGCTTTTAAATGGAGATGAGCACCGCCCCCTAGAGTCAGGAACGACTAGCACATATGTGCAAGGGGAACGTTTACCTTTATCTTACTATACACAGAAGTTTGGACGACCATTCAGTTATACCACTTTCAGCTAAACTCTCAACTTCCTCTAACCAGCTAAGAGTCCATCCTTGCTTTGAGGTATTTCTCCCCACACTTTCTTGCAGAACACTTCTAGCCAAGAAATATTCTTAGATTGGCTTGCATGGACTCCATTTTTGATTATCAATAATGTTTAGGTCTGGAGACCATGAAATCCATTCCAAAATCTTTCTTTCATGTATTTAAGTGCTTCATGGATAATTTAGACATATATTTAAGGTCATTGTCTTTTCAGCTACTTTTTCCTTGCCTGCCCGTGAAACATTGGTTGCTAGTGTTAGGACTAGTTGCCCCCAGGATCTTTTAGTAAATTTGTATTAGGCTTACGGTGTTACTTGTATGTCAATTATGCATGATATGTAATCCTTTCTCTTGTCTTGCACTGGAATATGACGTGGATTGATCAGCTTTGTGTTCTCTGCTGAATGTTGAACATTGACATGCAACCTTGCTATTGCTGCCGCCATTGTTGTTATTATGGAAATGAAACTATCTAAAACATTAGTTTTTATCTCTTTATGTTCCTCATAAGCATGAATATGCTAAGGAATCCTATAGCCTGGGAAGGAAAGAGTGATAATAGCAATAGCAATAGCACTTAGACTTATATACCGCTTCACAGTGCTTTAAAGCCTCTCTAAGCAGTTTATAGTATCTGCATAAATGAGAATCCTGTGTATTTATTTATTTATTTATTATTTAAATTTTTATACCGCCCTTCTCATCAGTACCTTGAATCGCACCCGGAAGACCACTGGGAGCCAGTGCAGCTCACGCAGGAGATGTTGTACATGGGTGCGCCATGTCGCTCCCATAATCACCCGCGTGGCCGCATTCTGGACCAGTTGGAGCCTCTGAGTGCTCTTCAAGGGGAGCCCCATGTAGAGAGCATTACAGTAGTCCAGACGGGAAGTGAGTGGCCGTGCGCAAGGCGTCCTGGTCCAGTAACATCAGTAAGGAAGCTGAAGGGCTAAAGTCAGGAGTCATGGACCCTGGAATACTAAGTTGTCGGGAGATGCAGCATCTCTCTGTTCCAATGATAAAGATAGGAAGGTTGGAACATTGCCTACAGGAACCAATCCCAAACTCAACTGAGTAATAGGGATCCAATCCAGAGTAGCCAAATAGCCAAAGAATGGACTGGAGCCAACTAACAGCAAAGGACAAAGGAGTCCCAAAGGTGCTTTTTCAAGAGACTATCTGGTTTTTCTTTGAAGACATTCATAGAAAGTTGCCTCTTGAAAAAGCACTTTTGAGACAACCATGACCTGGATGAATGTGAATCTCCATAGACATTTAGCAAAGGACAAGGAAATTTATCATGATTCCTTGATCTTTGCTCTCTCAGCTGTAAACCAACACTTCTTTGCTTTTTTGCTTATCTCTTTTTCTCAGTACCTCTGAAAACAGAGGAGATTGGCCAATTGTC
This sequence comes from Pituophis catenifer annectens, assembly GCF_029215685.1. Classification (NCBI taxonomy): domain Eukaryota; kingdom Metazoa; phylum Chordata; class Lepidosauria; order Squamata; family Colubridae; genus Pituophis; species Pituophis catenifer. The sequence goes on from NW_027256881.1 coordinate 206,437,768, forward strand.
TGATGTGTCTACATATAAATATATTCTTATGCTTCTACCTTTCTTCATATTGGTCATTTTTTACAGGTTATGTGTTTATTTTGTATACTTTGCAAAATTCTTTAAATAACTAAGAAAAGAATATCAACTGTGTTCCCCGTTTATATCTGGCAACCTAAAACTGTACCAAGGTACTTAAAGCAGGTAGACATATTTACTGCTATCTGGATGCATTGTATATCTGAGAATGTGCTGGGTTGGGGAACTCGCAGCCCATAGCACTCTTTTGGAAGGCAGAGACTCCCAGATATGAGCTCTGGACCTGAGAAATATCTAATTTAGAAGTTGTGCTGACAGTTTCTTCTGCCTAAAGAGATTCATTGCTCAACTCAGAAGGATGGCACATTTCCTGTCCCAGTAACAAGTAGAGAGCAAAGGTTTGCCTTCAGAGAAGGAATTACATATCACATAAAAGTAGGAAATGAAGCAACTTTAGACATTGGATGTTATTTTGTGAAGTAAACCATGAAAACCTCTCCAGACTTAACACTAGAATATGTTGATATTCATTTGAATCCATGTTTCCTTTCCGGCACAATTGTTTCTATGTACAGCATCAAAGCATAATAGAGCTACCTCTGTGGGGGCAAGGTGTTCTGTTCTTCAGACAGTTTATCTATTTTTTTTTCTCCTGATGTATTCTCCTGATGTGTGTTGTAGCTGAACAGTTCAATGTTTGATTTCTCACTTTGCTGCAAAATAGATTTTCTTTTGCATATTTTAGGTAGTGCCTTTTGTGTTGCAGTCAAATATTTTTTTTCCTTCTGAAGCTGTCCTGTTCAGATCATTGTTGTATAAATAATGCTGTATTATGGGTTGGTGGCCCACTGCTCTGTTGTCAGCTAAACTTTTGAGCAGATTGTTTGCAGTAATCTTGGATTCTATTTGCACACCTGAACAGTTTTCAGGTTGAGATTTCAGTTCCATGTAACTTCCATACCTTAATAATGTTTCTCACAGCTGAAATGAGTAATAGGAAGTATTTTTTAAAAAACCTTCCGTCTCTTGTAAGGCAGAGCATGAGGGAGAGGTCAAACATGTCATCAGTCATGAATCCCTGCATGCCCACAAGAGATCTAAGTCAACACTTTTTTTTTCTCAGCCCTTCTTCACTTTTCTTTACCCCCTTTCCCCTCACTGTCTTCCTATTTTCTTTTGTATTTTGTACCTTATTTTATAACTTAATACAAATTTCTGACAAAAAAGAGAGATTTAAATCCAGCCCACCTTGAATTCCTTTCTATTCTTAACTCCCACGAATTTCCCTTGACTGTTAGTAGTTCAGATTCTTGTACACAGTTTAAGCTTGTAATAAATCTTTATACTCATTTCAACTGCCTGCATCTCCTGATTTCCCCAGTGCTTGACAGTAAGATTGAATTGTTTTCACTGTCAAATGCTTAGACTATCACCTTGAGGAACCCATGGTTTTTAAAAATAGGCAGAACAATACAGAGGTGACTATAATCCTCAGAGATTAGAAGGGTCATAAGATTTGATGCTATTTTGAATTGTCTCTACCTGGCTAACAGAAGGCAATGAGTCAATCACCTTTTGGGACATTGTTAAAAACTTTACAGTTAAAAAAAAATAGCCCTGAAAGAAGAATATTCATACATTTGTACCTGCCATACTCATTATCCTCTTGGTTGAATCCAACTGCACACAAATTGTTATCTATGCATTCATACTTGGAAAAAAGATGCTGTGTTTAACGTTATATTGAAGTTAGGTCAATTTCTGTTCCCTCGGGGATTCATTGAAACACACTGTTTCATCAGCGTTGACTAAATATTTACATACAAGTGCACATTTTGATGACTGTGTGTCTCTGTGTATGAAGCTAGGATGAACTGGGCTTGTAATCTAGATATTAAGAGATAAGACCCACTTTGGCCACATGGTTGTCTCTTCTTGTGCTTCATCTCCCTCAACTCCATATACCATGGGGAGTGCTTTCCATTCCATTTTGTGCCCTCTATATGGACATAACTTTATGTTGCCAAGTTCAGATTCAGAACTGGTCTGAAGAAGCTACCAGTATGGTTAGTAATACCTCAGTCAGTCTCCACTGCTTTACATGGAATTACCTGAAAATCAAGTAACTAATAAGTAACAATTGTGAAGATCTAACCTCTATGAATATGAATTATTTGTCATTGTCTTCTTTAATCTAATCTACCAAGATGTCCTTGTAGCCTCCCATTCAATTACTAACTTGATTTGATACTGGCCTTAGCTTTTTTTTTTCTTTTTTTTTTTGAGATCAGTCAATATCAGCTATGTTTTGCAACCACCGCAGCTGTATCAGAAATGAAATTGGATCTGAATAAAACAATATTTAATTGAGGAATTGTTAAGAACCCTTGATTTTTCAACGAATAAGACTCTTTTTCTTTTTTACCATCAAATACTATTTTTGTTTCAAGAGCACTTTCCCTAGCAAGTCTCTGACAATCCTCAAGTCCTCACATGCCTTTCTCTTTCAGTTCATTCCCTTTTGGGCTTAGATCTTTCTTCCCAATTGGTCAGCAGAACCCTTCCCAACCCCAGATTTATCATCTCAGTTATCCTTAGTGAAGTTTGATCTTCAGTCTCAAGAGAATCCTTCTGAGTACTAATAAGCTCACCTCAAATCTTCAAATAGCTTTCTGTGCATTCCCATTCTAACTGCATCTTCCTAGTGCAAATGGCTGGGCTGAAGCAATAGATTCCCCATTACAAAATACCATGTATGAATCTAGGATGACCAAAGTTGAAAGGCCATCAAAGATACAAAACCCTTTAACTGGCTTCATTACAAAAAAAAGCAAAAGTAAGGGGAAGATCATAAACCAATTCCATTTGAGGTATTGCTTTCAAATACATTAATTACAATCCATAAATGAGTGGGCAAACTTTTCAGCTTCAAGAGTTCTCCATCTGAGATAAGCAAAATTCAAGCCAAAAATTTCCCATTCTCTATCTTCATTTCTGTATCAGTTCTGACCTTTTCCTGATTTTTAAAAATTGATTTGCTAGATGAAGAGTTCTTTTTTAAAAAGGTTTTGCTTGCTGCTATGTATTTGTGAGTTGACCCAATAAAAATATTGCCATAAACAGTTTAGCTTTACTTTGCTTACCACCTTCAAAATGTTTCCCAGTTTTTGGTAAGTAGGTTCACTTTTCAGTAGAATACTGAGATATTTGTAGACTATATCTATATAATTTTTTCCTATAGCTCCTTTTGTTTTTCAGTCCGAAGCATTCCCTGAGGGACAAAGCTTTCAAAGCAGATTGATATATCTCCATTCCATTTATTTTCTTAATTCCTGGTAGGTTGCATCACAAAACTGTAATTTATTTACTTATTTATTTATTTTGTCACAATTCTATGCCCCCCAACTCCCAAGGGACTCTGGGCGGCTAATTGCTGCCAATATAATGAAACGGCTTTGGCTCTTTCACATAGATTAGCAACTGTGATTGTGTGCATGCTATGGCTTGTAGATGTCTCATTAGTAAGTTCTACTTTATGATACTTGAGAAATCATCTGTACTGATGATAATAATGAATACCTTGCCAAAGGAAAGAAGTTGTCAAGAGCAAGATGTGTTCCCATTTGTTCTCTCTGGTATCCATAGAGACGGGGCTGCACAAATGGAAGATATCTTATAAAAAATATTTCCTAAGGTAATAATGCTGCTTGGGCTTTGAGTAGCAATCTGTGGTAAGGCAGGGATTGGGAACTACAAGCTCTGTGACAAGGCGGTAGATAGGGAAACATTAGGAGCAAAGGACAAGCTAGAAGGTAGGATCTAAGAACAAGCTAAATGTCAAGAACAATGGATGAAGGGGTTGGAGATCAAATGGGCATCTGTTGAAGTCTGGAATCACTGTATGGAGGCTTGTGAGGGACTGGATGGAAAGGAAGAAGCTTAGACTGAACTTTATCAAGATGGAGCTGGTTTCAGTTGTGACTTCAGTTGTGACTTTAGTGAGGGTTGCACTCTCTTTAGAGAATCAGGTTCATAATTAGAGGTTCTCTTCAGTGGTGAAATCTAAAATTTGTTACTACTGGTTCTGTGGGCGTGGCTTGGTGGGGGGTAATGTGACTGGGTGGGCATGGCCTTTTTTTTTTAAACCTCGGTGAAGAGGTTGTAAAAAAAATGCTTTCAAAAGGCTCTGACGATCCCAGCTGAGTTGCCTGATCGGCAGAGGCTTTTTTTCTTTTAAATGCCTCTGCTGATCAGGCAACTCAGCTTGGATCATCAGAGGCATTTAAAAGAAAAAAAAAACCTCTGCCGATCAGGCAACTCAGCTGGGATCCTCAGAGGCTTTTAAAAGCATTTTTTCTACAACCTCTGGTTGTAGAAAAAATGCTTTTAAAAGCTTTTGAGGATCCCAGCTGAGCCGCGCGATCATCAGAGGCTTTTTTTTAACTTTAAAAAGCATTTTTTTGGCCAAAGAAGTTGTAGAAAAAATGCTTTTAAAAGTTAAAAAAAGCCTCTGATGATTGTGCGGCTCAGCTGGGTATGTGGGGGGAGGGGCAGGGATTTTTGCTACTGGTTCTCCAAACCACCCGCCTCCATCGCTACCGGATCAGGTGATCCGGTCCGAACTGGGAGCATTTTACCCCTGGTTCTCCTGGACTGCTAGCTACTACTTGAAGAGGTTATGGAGGCCATGGCCAAGGGAGTCTATGTCCAACTTTGGTTTTAGTGCCATCTATAGTTCTATCCAGACCAGAAAGCTCAGGCAACTGGTTAACACCCTTATCACAATGAGGTTTCTCCACCAAAGTGAACAATATACATTTCTGGTGAATAATTAGAAATAAGTATATTAGGACCAAAGGAACACATGAGAGGTTAGACTGTGATATATGTCCATTTTTTTTCTGAGACAGGAAACTCAAACTGAGGATGTGCAATGATCATATTTCATCTCTATTTGGTTGAAATGCTGAAACTTAGTTAACTAACAATATTGACTCTGGTTGACCTAACCAGTAAAATATGAACTGTAATAGGTTCATGTTTTGTACATGCCAATCACTTCGTTCACCAGATTCTTGATCCATCACAGAAACTGACTTATTTTGGTTAACTCTAAGAAATTAATAGGCAGTGCTTTTAAAATAAAACAGCAGCAACAATAAAATCAAGCGTTCTAAATGAAATCAAATAGTTATGACCCGAATGGAAACATAACAGTCTAGTATGGTAGCCTATGACATCATGAAATTTTGTTTATTGTCCAGTGTAGCCAACTGAGGAGGTGGGGCAGTGGGGAGGAGTGAGAGATATTAGCAGGTGGTAAATTGCTAATCATGGCTGGGAAAAGCTGTTTTATTTTAAAGTGAACTTTAGGGATTCCAAAGAAAAGCGAGAGGCAAAATGCCTACCCATCTCTTAGACCCTTCCTGTTTTTGTCCTCTCAATTTTCATTTTCCCCAAATGCCCCGAAACAGCACTTAATCAAGGTTTAATCTCACTCTAACCTGCTTGCAAGAAATAAAATGGCAGTGCCTACCGAATGCAATTTTGCTTGGGGCATTTTGGAGAAATGGCAGAAAACAGCATCTGGTGAATTGTGGTTCCATTTCCCATGCTCAGAAAGCCAAAATACCTCCCTTTACAACCAACAGAAAATAGAGAGATTTGGATTATTTCTTGGATGATAGAAGCCCATTGAATTAAGTTTGTCACTGCAGGAAGAGAGGCTCCAGAGAGGCTCCACACTATTAGCCTTGATGGCAGTATGACTGCTTTTGAAGACCATCTGCTGAAATACAAGCAAACTTCCTTGTGTAACTGGTTGACCGCTGTGAGAACAGACTGCTGGACTAGATGGGCCAGAGGCCCAATCAAGCAGGGCATTGTTTATGTGTTTGTGTTCATTGGAGAGACTCAGATATTAATGTTCAAGATAGAATAGTGTGATATAAGCCTTACCATAAACCTGCATCAACTACTTAATATAATGATGGAAGTAAATACTAAATGCCACTGCTTATATTAGAGAATGAATATGAACCCTAACAATTTCTCAAGGACATGAGAAATTGGCTGGAGGCTTAAAGGCTGGAAACAAATCCATCCACATTTGGGCAGACACCCTGGGTGTAGTCCCACGGATGTAGCTGACAAACAACACAATGAATATTTAATTGGCTTCTTATGACAGACTACATTAACTATTTATTATACAGAGAGTACAACATTTTCACATAGAATTCGCATACCGCTATGGGCTATCACATTATGGGGGCCTCTACAACACAATGATTTAAAGGTAAAGGAGAAATGATATGACTGCTGGATAGCTATTAGTAGACATTTTGCCACCTTTATTGCTACAAAATAATCCTTAATATGGACTTGTATTCCTGTTCAATCTGGGTATTCCTCCTATAGTGTTGCAGACATTGATGCTCTGGAGCATCACCTCCCAGAGCTCTTCATTAAATTAAGGTAGGCCCCAGAATTGGCACACAAGGAAAGGTTGCTTAGGCCTCAGCCATGGCCCTACCAGATCTACAGGAAAGCTGTATGCTGCAACTGGAACCCCAGCGGGTCCATCAGTTGCCCATAACAATGGCCTAATATTAATGTTTCCCACTACAAGATCATGATACAACTACCCTGAGACAAAAAGCAGATCAAATGTGCAGTCACTGGTATTCCTCAGACCATCAATGATTTTGGATAAGTCCATGGTTGCCATGGAGACTATGAAGTCTTGAGCTGCCTCAGATTCAAGGCCATTATGTAGAAAGTTGAAATCTTGGGCTATCAGGAACATTGGAAACTCTTAGCAGTAATTCCAGTAACTCCCTAAAGCCCACTCATACCAGGAGGTCCCACATCCAGTTTTCTATAGAGCAAGGTCTCTGAAAGCCTTTAAGGAGTCACCAGTGACAATAACTACTCATCTTCCCTGGGAACTTGGGTGATGCACAGCTCCGGGTGGGCCAAATTGGGTAGCAGAAGAAAGCCATACACCCCTCCCGGTTCAACTAGATTTCAGTTAGAATCACCAAGTTGCTCCCTGGTCCACAAGATCATAAATATGGAAAATTTTATTATCAACTGACCTGCCTTCAAAAGTGACAGTTGGAGCCCAGGGCCAATGAGGCAACCCAATATCCAGGCATTGAGAGTACACAGACTACAGGGCTGCTTTCAAACAGCGTCCCCTGGATTCCTGCCATACGTCCTTCCTTTGTCCTGATGATCCTACATGGTTGGAATCTCAGAGAAAAGGATTGACATAACATTATTCTACCTTTCCTGAGAGACTTTGTAGAAAGAATAATACTGTATAATTCTTGTGCATATCATTAAGAAATTAGAGTGAAAGAATGTATGTAGGATAATTTTCCCAGAATCCCATGAGCAGGTGTGTTCTGTTACTGGGATCATAGTATATGCCCTGTATTATGGCTTGTCACATGGTCAACCAAATATTTAGACTGGATTTGGCATTTTTATCCACCTGTCGAGGTCCTCCCCAAGGACTTGGGATTGGCAGATGCCCTTGTTTGATGGCATAGTCACCCAAATCCAATGGACCCCATGGCAATGGCAAAATTGTGCTTATCCTCTAGAAGTCCTTCCTCTCAACCTGGGGAAGGTTATTGTGTGGAGGTAATTTGCAAATCGCCAAGTGTCTTTAGCTATCAAGATTCTGCTGTTCCAAGAGAGAGCAGTGACTTTGTTTTGGTATTGTTTTGGTAGTATGCTGGCTAGGGAATTCTGGGAGTTGAAGTCCACACATTTTAAAATTGCTAAGACTGAGAAACACTGTTCTGTATCATTCAACCTTTAGAATGAATCTATGTTGAACCCAGAGAGCCTTGGTCTCTGATTCACTGCTGTTAACCATAGTATGTGTGTGGGGTGGGGTGAGTACCATTCAGGGATGGGTTGCTACCGGTTCGTCCCGGTTCGGATGAACCAGTAGCGGCGGCGGTGGGAGACTCTGCCCACCTGCCCAGACATCATCAAAAATGCTCTGCGCATGCGCAGAAGCGCGACGCTCTAGCAAAGTGAGCGTGCGCACCCCAGTGCTCCCAATCGTGAACCATTAGCACCGGGATTTGAATCCCACTACTGGTACCATTGCATCTAAATTCTCAGCTCTTTTTTTGCATTCAGTCAACAGACTGACAACAGTCTTTGTGGACTATATAGTTTGAAGTGGAAGAGAGACCTTGAGTCTAAGAAGTTCAGTTGGAACAAATCCATTAGAAAAAATATAAAAACAATCATGTACAGAGAGTTAACGCTTATACGTAGTGCAAGTTATTCTGCAAGAGTGCATGACCTCTAACAGCAAGAGAGCTTGGCTTAACTTAATTTGCCTTCTGAAGTAAAAGCTTTATTTTGACCAGTTGCTGTGATTTTTCCATGACATTCCAGAAATTTTTATAATTCATCTGTCATAACATGCCTAAGCACCACACAGCAGTCGGCTGTTGCTTATTTTTATCCTCCAGAGACATGAATGCTTGTGAAGGTCCTTTTACTTGAAGTGCTTTGAAAAGTTTTCTGGTGGGTGGTGGGTGAGAATGAACAAGCAAAAGAGAGGCCTTTACAACATTGTGTTTAGAGCAGTGCAGAGATTGAGAGAGGCAGTGGGAGGAACACAAGTAAAGAGAAGAGGGAAAGGGAAACGTTGGTAAAATGACAAAATCACACTTGTGAGTACGGAAACATTCTTTAATTGTGGTGACAGGCCTCCTAAATTAGAGAAAGCATTTTGCCTTAAACATTCAGCATTCTATACAAAACATTGTTAAAGGCTGTAACGGAACCCTATATGATGGTGGAAATGTTAGTCCCTTGTGTTTCTGATGGGTTTAATTTGGAGAAAAACTAATCCCAAAATTAAAGTTTTTCTTTTCACAGAAAGTCACAGGACATCCTGAATTTAAACAAAGTGGGTACATTATTTCCAGAGGGATCAGAATCAGCTGGAGAACTGGAGAATAGCATGTACCCCAAATGAAGGATTTACCTTTCTTGATTCCAAAGAACAAGGAACAAGCATGTTGGGTAGCCTATACAGGGGGAATGAATAAACGGCAGTTAGGGATTAAGCACCATGGAGCTTCAGACAATTGAGCCAACAATAGATTTGAAAGTTATCCAGATTTTGAGCTTCTTAGTAGCAAGGTGCTTCTGTTCAGGTTTGGCCCTTAACTACAGCTGGGTTACTACATTTTTACCAAGAAAACCAGACATAAAATTGTTGCTTGATTCCTTTGTTTCTGCTTTTATTTTCTGGGTCTTGCATGCCAATGTATTTTTTTTTCTCCATTCAACTTTGTCCATTGAAGCAATGCCCTGGAAACCAATTATGAAAGCTCCAAACAACAAAATCGCTCCTACCATAGGACTTTACAGAGGAACAAGGAAAGGTAAATGATGAAATGTGTATTGTAATATTGTTGTCAAGAGCCAGATAGTGGGGCAAGATCAAGGAAGAAAGAACTGCACAAATTTCAGGAATGTCCCTTTAATACTGATTTGGGGCAAAAAAAAGGTGATGATGATGATTATGATGATCTTCTTCTTCTTCTTCTTCTTCTTCTTCTTCTTCTTCTTCTTCTTCTTCTTCTTCTTCTTCTTCTTCTTCTTCTTCTTCTTCTTCTTCTTCTTCTTCTTCCTCCTTCTCCTCCCCTCCTCCTCCTCCTCCTCCTCCTCCTCCTCCTCCATCTTGGATCAGTCCATTCACCTGCAATTATAATCTACCACTTTGATAATTATAATCTACCATCTTGGTCCAAAGTGGATTCATGGTTGTTGTTTTTTTAACTTCCCAGTCTAGGCTTAACTGGCCCAAATCACCCAACTGGCTTCTGTGTGTAAGAAAGGACTAATTCTCCTTCCTAGACTGGAATCTAAATAGTACATTTTCCTGGCTGTTATATGCAGCAATCCTCATTGATAGTGAATTAATTAAGTCTCTTTGAACACTCTGAAATTCTACATCCCAGGTTTGGGCTAAGTTACTTTTTATCATAATTTGACTTGCCTGCCATCTCTTAACTGTTGGTATCTACTCTCCATCCATTCTTTTCTCAGATTGTCCACAATCTTTCACAATCACAATGTAAACTCTGCCCCTTAGTACTTGCATATAATCTTAGAACACAAGTACAAAAGGGTGGAGCTTGTGTTTACAAGAAAGGAAGGAAGGAAGGAAGGAAGGAAGGAAGGAAGGAAGGAAGGAAGGAAGGAAGGAAGGAAGGAAGGAAGGAAGGAAGGAAGGATGACAACATGTGTTTTGTCATTTAACACTGTCATTGTTATGGCCATATTTTAACTGACTAGTTTTATTATCCTGAATGTTAAGTATTGATCCAGCTGATCACTGCAAACACTAAATCATATTTTATATAATTTAATATAATTTAAATTTGGTTTTAAATTATTGGGGTTTTAAATTTGTTCAGCCAAATTATTTAATTCGTTTTATTCTATTTTAAATTTTGTATTTATATGTTTTATTCTATGGCTGTTCACCGCCCTGAGTCCTTCGGGAGTAGGGCGGTATACAAATTCAATAAAATAAAAATAAATAAATAAATAAATATTTTAGATTGGATCCTTTCAAAGATGACTGAGTGGGATTATTTGGATTAGTTCTTTTCATCCACAAAATTCTATTTCAATATATAAGGAAGGAAGTCTGTTTTGAAGCAAGGAAACCCAAATATCATGTTCTGGGAATATATGCAAAATAATTGTGGGGTCTGTATATTTATCAAACTGGAAATATATTTCCCAGTTTGATAAGTATACACTTCCCATGATTATTTTGCAGGCTATTTTTTAATGCCATGGCTGTCAAGAAGTGGCTGCTGTTTTTTCAGATTGAGTGAGGTTCCCTTATAAGAAGTCATTGAGAACCGAAGGTCTTGGTCTAAGCTATTCCAGGTGGGCTTTAAAATCCTAGAAAAGTAAAACCAACCAGACCAATGAAGAATAGACTGGGATTTAGACCTCCCTATGTGATGCAATAAGAAATGGGAAGAGATATCTGTGCAGGAGAATGCAAAAAGATGGTGGATGAAATAACTTCCCAGTTTAGATCACGTGGTCAAAAATCAGACACTTGGCATTTGACCTGTAATTATGATGGTGGCCATGTCCTGGGCCGTGTGATCCCCTTTTGCAAACTTCTGGCAAGCAAAGTCAATGGGGAAGCCAGATTCAGTTAAGAACCATGTTACTAACTTAACATCTGCAGTGAATCACTCAACAACTATGGCAAGAAAGGGTGTAAAATGGGGCAAAATTCACTTAACAACTGTCTTGGTTAGCAATCAAAATTGTGGTCGTAAGTTGAGGACTACCTGTATGTAGTCCTCAACTTGTGTCAATAGACACAATGTTCCTTAATCTCTTTGCCTGGAAGTAGGAAATAATTCAACTGTTCTAGAGACACTGCTATTTGAAAACAAGATTGCATTCTCTGTGCTAGCTCTGTTCCATAACCATAATAGAGCCTGGCTTCCTAGATAGTTTTCTCTTGCAATTTTTTTCTTCATAGTTCAACCCACAATATAACAACAGGCCCCAAGTGACTTCCAGCTGACGTTGTGGTGAGATTGGACACGGAGAGCAGGTCTCTGCACTTCCGTGCTGAGTTCTCCCTGTTGGTTGGCTCCGGAAGGAGCCAAAGCCACCTTGGAGGGGCGGTGGAGCAAAGAGGGATGCCCTGCCAAGTCTCAGAGAGTCACAGCTCTCCAGCCTGACAAGGGGCTCACTTTCCCTCTCAGCCATGACGAGGCTGAGATGGCTGCTATGAAGCTGGGACAGCCGACAACCATCTAAGCTTTGAGCTGGAACAGACTTTGGTGAACAGTGTGGAACTGGGTGAGAGGATTTTTTTAACCCAAAAGTTAACCCCAAAAGAGAAATCTAGGATTTACTTAGAACTATCTGTTAAAGTGGCAATCAAACATTTTGAGAAAATTGCCAGACCAGAAGGAAAGGATTAAAGAGTGGGGGGGGGGAAATTCTTTAAAAATGCAGGAAACTAAACTCTCAAATTGGGAAGATGTGACATTGGGAAGGCAACTTAAAATGCTGGAATCACAGATTTAAAAAAATAACACTGCTTCTATAATTGAATTACAATTTAAAATAATTAAAACAAGATTTCTAGTATTTAAAATTAACCTGGGAGTGCCACTTGCTGATGAAAGGAAAAAATGCAAGCCTGGGAATACCCATTTAAAGGACTATGAAAATATTTACTGGATTATATATATCTACCCTATGACCACTGGAGATTTAAATGTGAGAACAAGGAAGACATTTAATTAAAGTGACCCCGGAATGTTAAATTATATGACTGAATCTATAAAGGTGACTTAAAGAGGCTTGGATAACTCCCTGGCCTATATAAATGGAACTGATTGACTACTTATGGAACATGAAGAACTGTGATTAGTGTATACTTTGAAGAGTAACCTCAGGTTTGAACAAATGGTTCTTGGGCTATTGGCCAAAAGTGGAATTTATTAAAACAAGATAAGATGCAATATAAGGAGGAAACGAACAGAACTTTGAATGAGATGGACTTGATGTTTCAAAGCATAAAGGATATTATACAGAAAGAATATAAGGCAATTATGGAATTAATGGATGACATAGATCAAAAATTGGAAAATATTATACAAAGGACAATGAATAATGTCCAGGAAAGGAAGGAGCTAGCAGAAGGAATAGAGGGAAAAACAGAATTGAGGAATCAACAAAACGAAGATAACAAGGAGTCATCAATAAAATTAATAATGTTTGATGAATCAAACCAGGGGGGAAACATTCTAAGAGATCTGAAAAGAGAACAGGAGGAGCAGGAAGATACTTTGGGGAGGGCGGCAGGGGTCCGGACTGATAATTTCAAAGCTAGACAGAGGAAGAGGGTAGGGGTGGGGAGAAACACTTAGATTGATTAGGCAGGATGTGGACACAAATACAGACAGAGATAAAGATTTAAGAGAAGAATATGGGAGACAACTTTAAAAAAGAATAAGAATTAAAGTATTGATGCGGGCAAGAGATGATGGATAGAAGGCAGAGAAGAAAGAGAAGAAAGAAAAAAAATCTTTTTCTTTCCTTTTTTTATAATGGTGGCAAGAGGAGAAATTAGAACAGAGATAGGAATGTGTTCAATAAGAGATTGAGGGATTACTTGTACATATACCTTTACATGATGAAACAAAAGTAATAATAAAATGGGAAAATAAGAGGTTGAATGATGGTATTATTAAGTAAATAATAATAATATTGTGATTGGAAACCCTGAGCAATTAAATAATGAAAAGAACATATTTTAATATAAATATGTGTATTAATACTAGAACTATATAGATTGGATGAAAGCAAAGAATATGAATAGAGTTATTTTTGATGTTTAAATAATATTGTGATTGACATTAGAATAGTATATTGAAACATTGAATAATGAAACAATGAAGCATAGTATTTTAATATAAATAGATTCAAAGTGGGAAATATGGGAAATATGAATAAGAACTAAGTATTAAAAAGGGGGAAATTAGAGATTGAATAATGGTATTATTGAGTATGTTTAAATAATATTATGATTTGTAGTGGAATAATAAAGTGAAATAATGAATAATGAAATAATGAAAGAACATATTTTAATATAAACAGGTGTGTTAATAGTGGAATCATATAGATTGGACAATTATAAAAAATATGAATAGAATTAATTTGTATGTTTAAATAATATTGTGATTGATATTAGAACTGTATATTTAAATATTGAATAATAAAATAATGAAGGATGGTATTGTAATACAAAGGGAACATCTTTTAATATGGTGACATGAATAAAAGTTAGAATAAAGACAGAAATAAGAGAAAGGGGGAATATTAGCATACACATTTTTATAAAATAAGATACAGTAAGTGCAATGATAAGAGGGAGGTTTAGAAACTGAACAGCGGTAGTATTATGTATGTTTAAACAATATAAAATAATGAAAGATTATAATTTGATATAAATGTGTATTACTACTAGAAATATATAAGCTGAATGAATGTGATAACTATGATTAATAATATTATTTTATCTGTACTGAAATGTATGGCACACAGGTGTCACACTGTTCACGCACTGATATGTACATGTAATATAAAATAAAAAACTTGAGGGGGGAAAAAAACAATGGGCCCCAAGTATGATTTTCAAATAAAAATTTTGATCTAGAAATGTAGGAAGAAGAGATCTAAATGAGTCACTGGAAAAAAAAGAAAGTTGGCATGATAATCCAAATCAAAATTTATCCTTACCAGCACAATAATTTTTGTTGGGGGAAAAAAAAATCCACTGTTATGAGTAATATCCTGTGTTTTAGAAGCCAAGTATATATTTTTTTAGGAAGCTGAATATTCCACTTAACTTGATTTATAATTTTGGCACAGAAGATTTCCAATATTGCTCTTATATTAGGTTCTTTCTTTCCACTTTAGCAGAACACAGGTGACGTAATACTTATTGCTTAACACTTCAGCATGGAAAGAAATCTAAGTAGGAGCAGCCACATGCTGTTTTGGGGCACAATTCTTTTAATTCAATTAGTCTCCCAGCCAGCCAAATGTACTGTTTTCCATGGTACTCCTTTCATTCCTTCACCTTTTCCTGTTGCAGGATTTCATGGATATCAACTACAGGTAGTCCTTGACATACAACAATTCATTTAGTGACCATTCAAAGTTACAACAGCATTGAAAAAAGGGACAGGATAGTTTTTCACACTTACAACCATTGTAGCATCCCTGAGGTCATGTGATCAACATTTGGACACCTGACAACTGGTTCATATTTATGACGGTTGCAGTGTCCTGGGGAGATGTGATCCACTTTTGGATCCACTACTGCAACGCTCTCTACATGGGGCTCCCCTTGAAGAGCACCCGGAGGCTCCAGCTGGTCCAGAATGCAGCAGCGCGGGTAGTGATGGGAGCAACATGGCGCTCCCATGTAACACCGCTCCTGCGCGAGCTGCACTGGCTCCCGGTGGTCTTCCGGGTGCGCTTCAAGGTGTTGGTTATCACCTTTAAAGCGCTCCATGACATAGGGCCTAGCTATCTCCGAGACCGCCTGCTGCTACCGATGATCTCCCATCGACCCGTGCGCTCCCACAGAGAGGGCCTCCTCAGGGTGCCATCAGCCAAACAATGTAGGCTGGTGGCCCCCAGGGGGAGGGCCTTCTCTGTGGGGGCTCCCACCCTCTGGAATCAGTTGCCCCCGGAGATAAGAAGAATCCAGGACCTCAATGCCTTCCGTCATTCCCTGAAAACCTATCTTTTTCAGCAAGCCGGGTTGGCTTAAGAAGAAATTTTTAAAATTTTTAAATTCTTTTAATTAGTCTGTGATTCTTAACTTTCAGGCCAAAATTTATATATATTTTTAAATGTTTTAATATTTGTATTCTATGTTTTTTATCTTGGCTGTACACCGCCCTGAGTCCTCAGGGAGAAGGGCGGTATATAAATTGGAAATTAAATTAAATTAAATTAAATTTTTGCAACCTTCTGACAAGCAAAGTCAATGAGGAAAGCGCTCCCAGCAAAGTGGTTGTTACACCAGTTGAATCCCACCACTGAGAATATTCTTTTTTTTTTTTATTAAAAAAGTTTTTCAAATACAAGTTTTTCCCCCTTTTCCTCCCTTCTTCCCTAACCCCCCCTCACCACCCATCCCCCCCTGTGACTTCTTCTTCACAACAATAAGCTAATTCATAATTAATTACATAATATTTTACCATGCCCTTACTCACTCCTCAAAGTACTGACCCTTAGCATAGTATTCTTATAACTCCGCTTTTCTCCGCTTACCCTTTTTCTCCTCCCCCAAACTTATAAAATATTATTATTATTACAACAACATAACCTTTACTTTTATATATATTAATTTAACATTTCAAAGCAGCCTTCTCCAAATTTAACATTTATTCAGTTCTATCCAATTCTTCCACTCCCCAAAATATATGACTTGAAAATCCTTTTTCTTAAACTAATCAATCACTAAACTAGCCTATTTCAACCCAGTTTCCTGCAAGATTACCATGCACTACAATTCTAAATATAATCCACTGCCCACTCTGCTAAAATATACATATGTCTATATATACATTCCATTTTGTAAAAAGAGAAAAGACAATAACTTTAAATTTATAATTCATTTAGTATCTTCTTTGATGTCTTTCCACTAGATTGTTAAATCCGTCATCCATAATAGGGTAACATAGCATCCTGGTGCAACAGTTTATTCAAAATCTTCAGTCATCTTCTGCCCCCATCAATAATGAATATCCTCATGTATATATAAAAGTAAAAACAACCACCCGAGTGACATTATAATTATATTCCATATAGTTGTAATTGTGGTTTTCATCAGGATTATAAATCCCCATCATTTTAGTGGGTAACAGCCAGATCTTCTGCATGCCCCAGCATGACTCTCTTGCCTTGTAACTCAAAATAGATATAATATATTTATTGGTAAAAGAAATCCAAAATAGATAGTTCAAATCCAACAATGTAAGGCTCTTTCCACATCCCAAAATCACGGCATTGCAGAGATCTGCCACTTTCCTCAAGATAGTATTAAACGATAATTCGCCTCCAATATCTTTTCACATATTCATTTATTTTTTTAAAATCCCTGGCTTCACTGTTGCTTGGTTTAGAAACTACTATTTCTACGAGATCTGTTTCTTTTCTTTTTCTTTTGCAGGTTGCATTTCCATCCAGATTTCCTTCCTACAAGTTGTGTATCAGCTGATCGGTTGTCATTCTGCTTTGTAAATTGATCTTGTTGGTTTTGTTTTATTATCTCATATGTCTTTTCCATCACTTGTATATCAACTGGTTGATTTACGCACTTGTCTGTAAATTGATAGTTCATCACATTAGAATCAGATGACACTGCTCTCAAATTTATAGACAGTCCAGCTGGGGTATCCAAGGAGTCCAAAGACAGTTTATCTACCACAGCCTCTGTAATTTGATGTTTTCCCTTTATTTCCAACTCCTTTTGCTTGTCCTGTGTTATGCCTAAAGATGTTAAATTTATTTTTAAAATTTCTTGATAAAATTCTTCCGCTTTTTCGACAGTATTCAGTTGGTATCTTACTCCTTGGTGTCTCAATATTAAACCAACTGGGACGTCCCACCTAAATAGAATATTCCTTTTTTTTAACTCATTCACTAGAAAACCAAATTTCTTCCTCTCCATTAACATCTTGGGCGGGAGTTCCTTAAAAATCCAAATCTTTCTTCCACGAAATTGCAAAGCAGAATCATAAGAATTCTGGACAATATTATTTCTAATTTCTTTGTCTGTAAAATAAATCACCACATCTCTAGGCAATTGCCTTTGTTTTGCCAACCAGGAGTTTATTCTATAAATTCTGTCAATCCTGCAAAACACTTCATCAGGTTGAACCTTTAAAATCCCAGCCAGAATTTCAGAAGATATCTTCCTTAAATCATCTCTGTCATCTTCCTGCAAACCTCTCAGTCTAATTGCATATTCTGTAAAATTGTATTGGATCATTAAAACTTCTCTTTCAATCCTCTGTTGTACATTTTCTTCATTAACAGTCTTTTGATCAGCCTCCATTTTAAATTTGTCTTCTGAACTATTATCCTGAATGTTTGCCAAATCCTTTTTAATTTTTTGGATCTTGTCATCCAAATTCTCCTCAGTTTCTTTCATTTTAGAGTTAGTATTTGCTTCCAACTGAGTCATAAAGTCTGCTAAGCCATTAGCTACTTTTAAAATCTTTCGATCCAAAAAGCCAAACTTAGATTTCACCAATTCACCAATTTCTTTGATTTCCAACTTAAATTTTTCAAGTTGCTGATTCACAATCTCATCCCTTCTTACAATCTCCTCAAGAAGAAATTCTATTATATTAAAGTCAGGTTTCTGAGACTGGAGAGTTAAAACTTGTTGATGTAATTTATTAATGGGGGAATCCCCCCCCCCCACTGCCTGTTTGTCTAGTTTTATAAGTCTCAGTGCCATTTTTCCACGCAGACAAAATTTACTGGAAAAGAGAGAAAAAAAAAACTTTTTTCCAACCAAGATCAATATCAGATCCTCAAAGAGAAAAAAAAAAAGAAAAAAAAAACAGAAGTGAGAGTGAGATTTTGCCTTCAGTTACAGCCAAAAGTATTCATTCCACTACTTTGTAATTGAAAACGGAAGGAGTTTCCCTTTCAGCCTCTCTTCAAGCCGCAGCAGCAATCGCCATTTTAAAAAAAACTTTTTTCCCTTCACTTCACTTCTTAGGCAAAATAGAATAAAAAGAATACTTGCGCTTCAGGATCAGAGGTCCAGCTCATATCTTCTTTAATTAATTTATTTGACAGATTTACAGGCTTGCTTTTGCCCCCTAGCTCTGCATGTAGCAGAGATTTCCCAGAGCCCGGAGCATCGGCTGGGGATACGGGGAGTCTCTTCCGCTCCCTCCCAAAAGTAAATAAAAAACTTTTGGGATTAGGCAGAGGACTCTACCCACCCCAGCCGGCTCTATCTCCGTTTCCTAATGGAAACGGAGTTTTTTCGAGCCGCCATTCTGCTGAAAAAGGCGGCTCTTACAGGCAGTGGGTTCGACGATCCCGGAGGAGCGTCCAGCGGGGACAAGCAGCAAACCGGAAGTCCACTGAGAATATTCTTCAATGACACTGAAGAACTGATGAAAGTTTCTCAGTAGTAACTAACTATGTGAAGAAGATCAAGATGCAAAACCCATTCCTCAAGTAGGACTTAAAAACTCTGCTCACTCCATGAGACTATATATCCGTGATGGCGAACGTATGGCACATGTGCCACAGGTGGCACACAAAGCCATATTGGTGGGCACGTGAGTGTTGCCCTAGCTCAGCTCTGGCACGCATGCACGCGCCAGCCAGCTGATTTTTGGGCCTTCTGGGCCCACCGGAAGACAGAAAACGGTCAGTTTCCAGCCTCCGGAGGGCCTCTAGAGAGGGTGGGGAAGGTCGTTTTTGCCCTTCCCAGGCTCCAAGAAGCCTCTGGAGCTTGGGGAGGGTGAAAAGTGAGCCTACTGGGCCCACCGTGCCATTGCGTGCCAAAAGTGGGGAGAGTGCAGGGGGGATTGTGCGTTCATGCATGGGGGGCACATTGAATTTGAATTATGTGTGTGGGCACACATGTGCGTGACCCCCCCTCCCCGCTTTTGGCATGTGACTGCAAAAAGATTAGCCATCACTGCTATATATGTATAATCTCCATCCATAGAGATATATCTGGTTGAAGGATGCATCAACAATTCATCAAAGGAATAAATATTCTCTTCAAGATCCCCTTTTGATTTCTCACACACATCTGATTAACTTGCCAATGCTCCTCATAAAAAGTACATGAGGGCCAGTACTCACCAGGACAGTTTCCCACTCATCCCTAACATAGAGACATAAAAACTAGTTTAATTAAATGGGTATATATATATATATATGCTTTTATGGTTCATTTTTTCAGTATGTCCTTTAATGTCATTGCAGTAATATTCCTTCAGCTGGAGAAAAGTGTTCTAACTGCGGCAAGAGTGGGTTCACACATCATGCTAAATAATGTGCTTTGTTAAATTTGGCTTTTGTGAGTTCAAACAATTCTAGTTTATTCACTAAACTGCAATGATGCAAAAGTCTGTAGTGGGTATGTAATTTTAGCTACTCCTTAGCAGGACTAGGCCAGGTTAATATTGGATCTGGAGACCACCAGGGCTGAAGGTAAGACTGACAAGAAATAACAACAACAACAACAACAACAACAACAACAACAACAACAACAACAACAACAGAAGACAAACAAACCAGAAAAGAAGGAGTGACTTCTTACAACTTCCAAATGGTTGCCATAGCAACTGCTTGGACCTTCTTATGCGGTCCTCAAAATTCAAGGAAGTCTTGATTTTGTTGAAGTGCCACTTCATCCTGAGATTTTACCTATTCCATCCTTCTCCAGCAATCTGAGAATAGCAGGATTTCTTTAGAGGAATGGTTAGCTATAAGGTAATGAAGTCAACCTCCTACAGCTTGAGTTTGGCTCCATTAGGCCTGTTGTGTCTTGATGACTCTGAAGTGGATTGTAAGTAGCCTAGGACTGAATGTATATGAAAATCTCATCCATCAGAAAGCCAGTTCAATTTACTGTTTAAAGCTAAGGCATCAGACTAGAACCTGGAAATTCTGAGTTCTAGTCCCACTTTAGGTATGAAAGCTGGCTGGTGACTTTGAGCCAATCACTCTCTCTGCGCCTATATGTTTTTCTGATATATATTTATATACATTTTATATATTGTATAAATATTTATAGACAAGCTTGTGCATGGACTACTACTGTGGTTTTGAAGAATTCCCATAGATTTCATTGGAACCTGGGCAGGAGAAAACATCCCACTAGATCAGCGGTGGGGAACTGTGGCCCCTTTTATGACTTGTGGACTTCAACTCCCAGAATTCCTGAGCCAGCCACTGAGTTGAAGGCCACAAGTCATACAAAGGGGTCATAGTTCCCCACCCCTGCACTAGATGTTGCAGATTACCTCTGCACCATTGTGTATTAAATGTAATAATCACTTTAGTTAAACAGCACTCTTACTAACAGGCAGATTCTCAAAATAAGACTGTGAAGTTTGACAGGCAAACAAAAAAGTCGCTAGGGCTTCAGGATCTGAAGCTCTTCTGCTCTTACATATTTCTGCTCATTCTCTGATTCCAGTAATATGGAAAGATTTACCCAAAGAAAATTACATGGTGATGAAATCATTAGACTTTGATTTGAGATATAGAGAAGCAGAAAGTAGTGTGCTGATTGGACAACTAGTAGAATAGTTTCAATCATTGTAGGTACTTTCATGCAAAATCCTCATGAAGATCAGCATGAGCATTGGCAGTAAAAGATCCTTATCACAACCAATCAAGTTAGCTGTACTATCTGATCCACCATTATTGGATTTTAAATCTTCATATTTTCATGTCATGTTCCTGGCTCATACATGGGCGAATATTTACTTACTAAGTATATTGTAGTAAGTTCAGTAAGCATATTATGTGACTCTTGCAAAATTGCCTCTTTGACAGAAGGGATGGGATGCTCCTGAAGGCAAAGTAAATTTCTTCATCAATCTTACTGTACCTATGGAGGAGGACATCTATGGAGATTCTCAGTCATCCAGGTCATGGTTGTCCCAAAGATGCTTTTTCAAGGAGCAACTGAACATTTTGCTTCTCATCCAAGAAGCTTCTTCAGCTCTGACTGGATGGTGGGGAATGGAAGGATTTATATTGCTTACTGGCAGCTGGTCATTTGCATTCTTTTAGAGAGTTGTTGAGGCCAACTGGAGGTTCACCTGTGTCCTCAGGGTCACCCGAATAGTGCAAATGGGTGTGGAGCCTTCTTGGCTGCAAGATGTTTCCTGCCCAGTGTCCTTTCACTGTTGAAGACAGGCGCAGGCTGTTGGGGATGAGTCTCTGTTGGCTGCATCTCAAACTGAAGCACAAATGGATCCTGTAGTCTGCAATTTTTCTGGAAATCCATTCATACCCCACATCATTCGAAGGGTGTTCACCCCAAAGTGTATAGCTAAATATCTATGGAGATTCTCAGTCATCCAGGCCATGGTTGTTCCAAAGGTTCTTTTTCAGAAGGCAACTGGACTTTCTTGTTTTGGAGGAGGACAATTCAACATCATGTTATTGCTAAGATGCCAGAAGGTAGCGCAAATATGCATATGGGGTCTATGGTTCAGAAACAAGGCTTTGCTGTAAGAGACACCATATCAGCTCTTTCCTATGCTCCCTAATTGCCTGAACTACTTGATCTTAATTCCAGGATTTCATCTGTCACACATTTCCTTTCCTTACCATGTACACATGCACATAAGCACATATTATATAGAGAGGTGCACATACACACATACGTGTTTGAGCACATAGGCCCATTATTTTAGTCATGTCTCTTTATAACCAGTACATTGTACCAAATGCAAAGCTTTATTTGCTCATCCATTCTCAGCAATGGTCCAAATGTCCTTACTGGTTACCCTAGTATCTGGCTTAACAACCTTTCCAAAGCTAATGCCAGGCACATAGGCTGAGACCAAAAGTCCCAACATTCCCAGAATACCTTCTTATTAGATTTCTGGAATTTGTAACCTCAGTCTACTTCCATAGTATCAGGTTGAAAATGGCCAACATAAATGGCATTGCTCTCTGCAGAAGTCTTACGGCGTTTGTTTGTTTGTTTAATCATTCACAATTCTAAGGCCATTCAGCTCATCAAGTCCAGTTTAATGATACCGTTGAATTTTCAAAGAGGCCTTGAATATTTTTTTTCATGTCTAGCTCGTTCTTATCTTTTAGAAGAGACAATTTTTATTCTCTTGATAGCTTTGGTTTTGCCTTCTCCCTATTGATTTCTTGATTAAAACAGTGTATTTCAATTACCAAGCAGATCCACAGATCAGAATATGAAATGATACCTAGAATGATTTTACAGCTTAGTCAACAAAAGAGCGTACCCTTTCAAAATGCTCCTTCTCCAAGGTGCTGATGAACATCATACAGTGGAATTATCTATGATTATGTCTCGAAAATTGCATCTTAAAATGCCATCCCACCTTTCCGTAATTATTCCCATCAAGCCTTCTCTATTTACAGTCAGAAGGTTTCTCTCTTTTTTCCTGTGTTGAATAAGAACACAAAGTATCAGTCAATTACACAACTTCTTATCTTACTCAGTCAATTAAACCTTCAGCAATCATTTGCATCAAATAGATGACTGGAATTTATCCTGTTTGCTGAATTAAGAAAACCTTTGCTCATCCCTCCAGGTGGCTAAACATAAACATTTTCCACTGCCAATAAAAAATGCAAGCTACTCTTCCTTTTTCATCTGCAGTAATTGAAGCCTTTATTTTTTAAAAAAAGGTAATTGCAAAAAAGGGCATCTTATAAAACTGTAGGTAATATTTTTATATTTTAAATCTTTTCAGTTTTTATAAAAGTGGTACCTCCCATGAGTAAGATAAAAGGCTATGCAAATGGGACACGGTGCTCTTGAAATTCACGAATGGCATTTGCAATAACAGGGGCTCTGATTTCATTTCCATTTTTTCTTTGCAAAAAAAATGATATAGGAAGCACATTACCATATTCATACTGTATGGAAAAGGTATGATTTTAATGGTCTGGTATGATAGGTCTGCTTTCATTCCTACATAAACACAGAAGTAGCATTTGTAGAATGTAGTCTGCATTCCCAGGAGGAGCAAAAGACAACTCAATTCAGATAGTTTGCGTGAGAGAAAGAGGGTGAAGATGGTTCCTCCTTAAAAGTTTCCGGTATATGCTTAATGGGAGTAGTTTGCTTTATTTTGGTAAGATTCTGTCTATCGGTATGGAACAATTAAGGCATCTGCTTAGAAGAATCATGTGACTTTCTTGGGTTCTGGAGCCTGACAATATTTCAGGAAGCATTATCCCAAAGAATAACATAATATTAGTGGCAAGGAGGGCCTTTTACCAGTTTAAATTGACATCTCAACTGTGACTCAAACCTGAATAGGTGTTTGGTTTTAGCTCTTAACCAGTAACCAGATGAGAAGTGGCAGCCACCAAAAAACAGTGAACAATGCAATAAAAGAAAAGATGGCAAAACCAGATTGTTGGTCATGGATGTGGTTCAATGAGAGTCATTTTGAGAGTAGGAGTTGAAACAGTTTATGTCTAGGATGTGAGGGGTCTGTAAATATTTTCACAGCCCTCTTTTTGACTCTTGCAGTATACAGGTCCTCAATGGAAGGCAGGTTGGTAGTAATTGTTTTTTCTGCAATTCTAATTATCTTCTGAAGTCTTTGTCTGTCTTGTTGGGTTGCAGAACCAAACCAGATAGTTATAGAGGTGCAGATGACAGACTCAATAGTTCTTCTGTAGAACTGGATCAGCAGCTTCTTGGGCAGTTTGAATTTTCTGAATTGGCACAGAAAGAAATTCTGTGTACTGTACTTTGTATCAGTGTACTGATATTTGTGCCAACTATGATTTAGCAGAGTTTTGACCTCTCTTAAGAGAGAGGGGGGAGGGAGGAGGAGAGAGCACATCTGCTTTGTAGTAGCTGAACCTGGAACTGCATTTCCAAGCTTTCAGACTTTGAAGCCTGCTAACTCTGATATGCATCAAGAAGGTAATTTTTGTCTTCTGATGAAGTTTCCTCAAAACCAGACATACTTTTATAGGTAACCAAGTTTCAATAGCCTATAGTTTAATAACTTTGCATTTATTGTAATGTAAGCTTTTGTGACCTATGTTGGATTCCAGTTCAGTCAAATGCCATGAATTAAGTAAGCTAAGGTAGTGATTCTCAACCTTTACTTCACCATGGACCACCTTTAAATACCTTTTGTGGCCACAGATCATGGCCACGGACCCCCCCAAGGCTTAGCTCAAGATTTAAATTATAACATTTCTTTAAGCCTTTGTGGATTCCCTTTGTTGACATCACAGACACACAGACACACACACACAGAGACACCAGGTTCTGCCCACCACAGATTGAGAACCATGGAGCTAATTTAAAGCTGTAATATTGTCTAGGTAGGAATGACACTGAAGTCTGCCCAAGTACTTCAGGCTTGTGCTCCAAAACCTGAAAAACATCAAGACAAACACTAAATTGTTTCATCAAGCTGGGCTGACCTGACCATATTTTTAAAGTTGTTTTAATTTTAAATTGCTAAATTATGGGTTTTTTTAATATGGGGGTGTTTTAACTGTGGGCCAAATTAATTTAATTGGTTTTTAATATTGTTTTAATTTTTGTATTTTCTGTATTTTATCTGCTGGCTGTTTACCGCCCCGAGTCCTTAGGGAGAAGGGCGATATATAAAATAAATTAATAAATTAATAAAATAATAATAATAATAATAATAATAATAATAATAATAATAATAATAATAATATCTAGCTGTAATTGAAATAGAAGTAGTTACATTTAAAGCAGTTGAATACAGTTAGTATGATTAAGCCCATTGGGTTTGATAATTCCCCTTCTTTCACATTAAAATTCTGTGGTAACTTACTCTAGGACCAACCTGATTGACAACTGTTTTCCAACGCAGCCTAGGGGGGCAAATCAAGGATCTTCTGTATGCAAAATACATGCTCCACCACTGAACTATGACCCTTCCTTTGCCATTGTAATAAAAGCATGGCCCTGGTGGTTGCTGAGTGCAAAATTCTTCACCCCTAATGAAATTATGTATGTACAGATGCTGCATGGATAAGGAAAATATCTACAAAGTATAAATAAAAAATATTTGTACTTACATTTTGCTTTGTTTGCAGTTAAGAAACCTTCATTATTGAGATGTCCGTAGTTTATAATCTGAGCTATGAAAGCAAATCCATAAAATAATAATACTTGTTATAGATACCAAATGTTGGCATAAAGAGAAAACATTTTCATACACCAACAGCAAAGAGAATTCTTCAGGAGAGAGGGAGAGAGGGATAGAGAGAGGGAGGGAGGGAGGGAGGGAGGGGGAGAGAGAGGGAGGGGGAGAGGGGGAGAGGGGGAGAGGGGGAAGGGGAGAGAGAGGGAGGGAGAGAGAGGGAGGGAGGGGGAGAGGGAGGGACAGAGAGGGAGGGGGAGAGGGAGAGGGAGGGACAGAGAGAGGGAGGGGGAGAGAGAGGGAGGGACAGAGGGAGGGGGGAGAGGGAGAGGGAGGGACAGAGAGAGGGAGGGGGAGAGAGGGAGAGGGAGGGGGAAAGAGAGGGAGGGAGGGGGAAAGAGAGGGAGGAAAGGAGAGAGGGAGGGGAAGAGAGAGAGAGAGAGAGAAGAAATATACTTTCAGACTTGCCTATCTGAAATATAAATGAGCTTTTAGTGGTGGAAAAAAAGAGTTCTTAAAAGAAGAAATCACAAAGTGAAATGAAATTTTTAATCAGAAAAACATTGAATATTTAGATATTTTAAAAGAACAAAACTGGCAGAGGGCATTAGAGATGAAAGCAAAAGAGATGCACTTTCAAATGTTGAAATATAAAGAGGCTGAAACTCAGAAAGAAAAGGAAATGTTTCAATTTCACATCAAATTCAAACATCTGTGATTCCTAATAATTAGCTCATCTATGCCTGGGGAAGATCCCCTTATTTTTCTGTCAACTTTTGAGGGAGCTGCTAAAAATGGAATTTCAGAAAAGA
The DNA here is from genome assembly GCF_029215685.1 of Pituophis catenifer annectens. Lineage (NCBI taxonomy): Eukaryota > Metazoa > Chordata > Lepidosauria > Squamata > Colubridae > Pituophis > Pituophis catenifer. The sequence goes on from NW_027256881.1 coordinate 206,464,076, forward strand.
GACTTCATTAAAGACTAATTAAAGGAGACCTGGCAGAAATGTACCACTGTTTTGTAAGAGGAAGCTGCTTTCTTAGTGACTTTAACCCATTTACAAAAGGTTTATAATAGAACCTGATCTTTTTAAGGGAAACAGTTCAGAATTTTTTTAACATAAAATCAGAAATGTCAAATATGGAAATTGGCATAATTGTTAAAGACACGGTTTAAAAATATTTCTTACAATAAGGCTGCTACATCTGGGATACAGATGTAAATGGTCTCTACTGTCTAAATCAGGGGTGTCCAACTTTAGCAGCTTTAAGATTTGTGGACTTCAACTCTCAGAATTCTCCAACCAGCATCTAAGCAAATGTTGGCTTTTTAAATTTCTATGGAGATTCTCAGTCCTCCAGGTCATAGTTGTCCCAAAGCTGCTTTTTCAAGGAGCAACTGAACACTTTGCTTCTCATCCAAGAAGCTTCTTCAACTCTGACTGGATGGTGGGGAATGGAAGGATGTATACTCCTTGCAGACAGCTGGTCATTTGCATTCTTTTAAAGAGTCACTGAGGCTACCTGGAGGTTTATCTGTGTCGTCAGGATCACCTGAATGGTGCAAATGGGTGTGGAGCCTTATTGGAACTGTTGAAAGTTCTGTGTTGTAAAATAGGATAGAATAGAATAGAATAGAATAGAATAGAATAGAATAGAATAGAATAGAATAGAATAGAATAGAATAGAATAGAATAGAATAGAATAGAATAGAATAGAATAGAATAGAATTCTTTATTGGCCAAGTGTGATTGGACACACAAGGAATTTGTCTTGGTGCATACACTCTCAGTGTACATAAAAGAAAAGATACATTCATCAAGTATCATAAGGTACAATTCTTAATGATAGTCATAACGAACAAATAAGCAATCAAATCATATTAGGAAACAGTCAATATAAATCGTAAGAATACCAGCAACAAGGTTACAGTCATACAGTCATAAATAGGAGGAGATGGGTGATAGGAACGATGAGAAGATTAATAGTAATGCAGATTTAGTAACTAATTTGACAGTGTTGAGGGAATTATTTGTTTAGCAGAGTGATGGCGTTCGGGAAAAAACTGTTCTTGTGTCTAGTTGTTCTAGTGTGCAGTGCTCTATAACGTCGTTTTGAGGGTAGGAGTTATAGACTAGAGATAGATAATGTTGTATCCCTCCCCCTCTGTTGAAAGAGGGCTGTTCAATTTTGACATAAATGGATTATTTGACCCCTCTTTCAAACCAGCTGTCCTCTCTGTCCAAAATGTGGACTTTGCTGCCTTCAAAAGAGTGGTATTTGTCTTTTAAATGCAGATGGACAGCTGAATCTTGTCCTGATGGGACAAGATTTATTTTCCTATGTTGTGTCATGTATTTATGAAGTGATGGTTATGTTTCCCCAATGTAAAGTTCTGCACATGCTCGCTGCATTGTACTGCATATATAAATTGCTCAGTTTTGTCTTTTATCCTTGGGGTGGACAAGCTTCTGCCTTAGTGTATTCTTGGGTTTAAAGTGTGTACAGGTTATGTTGGCTGAAGATCCTCCTGAGCTTTTCTGATATTCCTGCAATGTATAGAATGACAACATTGCTTCATTTATTGTTCTCTTCTTTATCTATTATGGAGGAACCTTTGTTGGGTCTTTTTTGAGATTTGATGAAGGACCACTTGAGATAGCCACATGTTCTGAGAGTTTCCTTGTGTTTTAGTTCTTTTTCTTTCCCATCTTTGCTTGCAGGCAGGCCTTCAGCTCAGTGGTGTAGGGTTCTGATAACTCCCATTTTGTGCTCCAATGGATGGTGAGAATCAAAATGTAAATATTGATCTGTATGTGTGAGTTTTCGATAAACTTCAATGTTAAGGCTTCTGTCTTCCTTAATGTGTACTGCACACTCCAGGAAAGCTAGACTATTTTCCTTAGCATCTTTCTGTTTGAATATGACAGATGTATTGGTAAGTTTGGTGAATGCTTCCAATTCCTGTGTTTTGATCTTGCCCCAAGTATCATCCACATACCTAACCAGTAAGTGGGTGGAATTCCTGTGAAGGAGTTTAGGCTTTGGTTTCTACCTCTTTCATGTAGAAATTGGCCACAATGGGGGACACAGGTAAACCCCTGGCATAATCATGCTTTTGTCTATAGAAACCTTCATTGTATTTAAAATAGGTAGTGGTCAGGCAGAGAAGTCCAGCATGGCACATATGGGGTCTGGGCCAGTGGTGAAATCCAATTTTTTTTACTACTGGTTCTGTAGGCATGGCTTGGTGGACGTGGCGTGGCTTGGTGGGCATGGCAGGGAAAGGATACTACAAAATCTCCATTCCCACCCCACTCCTGGGGAAAGGATATTGCAAAATCTCCATTCCTACCCCAGTCTGGGGCCAGCCAGAGGTGGTATTTGCTGGTTCTCCGAACTATTCAAAATTTCTGCTGCCAGTTCTCTGAACTGCTCAAAATTTCTGCTACCAGTTCTCCAGAACCTGTCAGAACCTGCTGGATTTCAACCCTGGTCTGGGCTTAGGTTGGCTTTTTACTGCCTTCTAGTGGTTGCCTGTAATTTTTTAGTCCAGATATGGTAGCTGTCTTCCATATACAAAAGGCCCCAGTTAATAGGACATTGGGATACATAGGATGCAAGTAATTTAACATGGCATCACACCATTAACAGATTGACATTATAAGGACAGGTTTTCCTACAATTTATGGTTCTCTATGATACTATTTTGGTATCAGAAAAAATCTAATTTGAAAGTTTTATTGCTTTCCCATCACCATGCTTTATTCCTATGCCTATTCTCGAGTTTAATTTCTGCCCATCTTCAAGAAGACTCCCAGATATTTTATAACTTTTAAATATATATAAAGCTGCAACAAAAAAGTTATTTATATCTATCTTACTTTACCGGTATTCACCAGATACAGATAAATTGAAGAATTTATTTAGAAAAAGAACAGAGATCTTTACTACAAGTGTTATTAAGCCTTTTTAGTTGGCTAAACATTGTATTCTTTTTTAAAAAAAGAAAATTAACTTGATTTCATTAAAAATGATAAGGTCAAGAAGAAGAATTGTTGATAAATATTTTTTAGAAAAAAGGTGAAGGAAGGTTTTTATTCTTCTATCATGAACACAGTCCTGTGGTATTTTTAAAAGGTATCAAATAATCTCAAGTCACTCAACAGAATTTCAAGAAAGGTCATTCTGCTTATTAGAGTGGAACGATGAGATACTGTTTTCTATAAAAGCCTTTAGTGACTGAATGTCTAAAAAGCTTGGGCACCTAAAACTAAACATTAAAACTGAACAGTAATATGATAAGTAGCATGAAAACCTGGCATTTGTATCCATATCACTCTTCCATCAGTTGGTATACCTAGTTCAATAATCAATCTAACCATTCTTTTGGCAGATTATTATAAAATACAAGTAGGGTGACTATTGTACAAAATGCATACATTGCATTTAAAATTGATAAAGACTAAAATAGACCTCCAACAAACATTTTATCAACTTTTTTAGGACAAAATGTGTAGTTCTAGAATTGAAACTAAATTCTGGAAATTTGTTGATAGGATGGATAGATGATGGTAGATAAGTAGATAGGTAGATAGGTAGAAGTGTGTGTGTGTGTGTGTGTGTGTGTGTGTGTGTGAGAGAGAGAGAGAGAGAGAGAGAGAGAGAGAGAGAGAGAGAGAGAGAGAGAGAGAGAGAGAGAGAGAGAGAGAGAGGGAGAGAGGGAGGCTGTTGGCAAAAGGAAATCTGGTAAACAGTAGAGCCATGATATGTATGTGGTAATAATCTTCTCTATGATTTGGAGAAATCTCTCCCTGGTGGAATTTAGACTAGGAGTCTCAAATTCAGAACAACAGAATAATAAAGTTGGAAGGGGCCTTGGAGATATTCTAGTCATGGCCTTTAGACTGCAACAATACTTTGGTGGGTATGGAATATGATGTCCAGCAAGGCCAGGATGTAAACACTGTATGCACACACACTCTGGATCAGAAGAAGTGCTTCAGGAAGAGTGACCTGGAGCTGTAGTGAAGGGTTCAAACTTGCTTCGGTCCAACCAGACAGATCTTCTGGTAATAGCATACTCTAATCAACCAGAGTCAGTTCCCATAAATAATCTTTTTTTACTACTGTGATCTGGAGTGTTGTATCATTCATCCCCTAATATATAATGACACAATAGGAATAGGTCTGGTCCATTTCTCTCACATCATCCTGTTGATCTGGTTCAAATTGCAGATCAAATTAAACATGCTGTTTCTGGTTGTAAAGTAGTTCCTTCACATTGCGTTGATTGTCCCTAAAAATCAGCCTGGATGCCATTTTCCCAGAGGGTGCATATTTGTAGTTAATAGCAGCTTTGGCAGAAAGTATCAAGAGCAAATTCAACAGGGAAATAGACTGGCAATGAAGCAGGAAGAAGGGGCAATCAAGAAATTGAGATCAGGACCCCAATCTAATAAACGGGTTAAGGCAGGGGAACTGATCAATAGGGCATAGAAGGAACAGTGATTCAAGCGGAGTTATCCATGATGCCAACTGCAGCATTGCACTTCAACAACTTGCATAATTCAATAATTTACTTTATAGATTCACATGCATCTGTCTCGCTTATTCGTGGTATAGACAAAACATGCATCTCAATGCTTTGTACATATTAAATGTTTTCACAATCATTCATGGGCACTGAGTACAGTATAAAGGTAAAGGTAAAGGTTCCCCTCACACATATGTGCTAGTCGTTCCCGACTCTAGGGTGTGGTTCTCATTCAAAGCCAAAAAGCCAGCACTGTCCAACAGCACATGGCTCTGTGGTCATATGGCCAGCATGACTAAATGCCAACGGCGCATGGAACGTTGATACCTCCCCACCAAAGGTGCTCTCTATTTTTTCTACTTGCATTTTTTACGTGCTTTTGAATTGCTAGGTTGGCAGAAGCTGGGACAAGTAATGGGAGCTCACCCCGTTACGCGGCACTAGGGATTTGAACCGCTGAACTTCTGACCTTTCAATCGACAAGCTCAGCATCTTAGCCACTGAGCCACGGCATCCAAGTTTTGTACAGTATAGTAGGGAATTATCTGATGGGGCATCCAATGATGGCTGTGAAACTGCATTAAGATTATAGCAATAACCTTAATGTATTCTGCTGATTTCTTCTAACTTTAAACAATTGTTTTCGTTAGCTGTCAGATGCTTTGGCTTTTATCTGGAGCTATAGAGAATCAAGCAATAATGAAATAAGATGCATATTTGAAGCACCTAGCAGAATTAAGAAAACTGATGAAAAGTTCTTACATGGCTTTGGCATCGTCTAGTTGCTTCAGACGGTAATCTGAACATCATTCAGTTGTTGATCAATTTACCTTTTTAGCAGAAATAATAGGAAAATGCATATCCTAATACATAACATCTTCAGCATTTATAATGAACTGATAAAGTTAAGGGTCTCTGTAGAATGATGTCACTGTCTACTTGAATGAGACAGAAGAGAAATGGAATTTGAAACTAAGATCATATATGAACAATGGCAAACTTAAGGACATTGATAAGCAAATGAACAGTATATCATTTATTTGAAATCTAGAACTGAATCACAAGAGGAGATGTGCAATCTTTCCCATGACTTCCTGTTTTGTTGAATGTATTGGATTTAATCCCCAATTAACCTTTGAGCTTCTGTGGCATGAATCTCCTTGAGTGCCAATCTAGCACCCTAATCACTAGACTGTATTGTCTCTTAATATGAGACCTACTATCCTTGTTATAGTCCAAGGAAAATACAGATGGCAGTGAAAATTATTAGCATTCCATCAATATAATCCTTAAATAAACAGGAGAACACCTTGACATGGTGAGTGGTATTAGAGCAATATATTAAAATGAAATAATTAAATAATGATAGACTACAAATTAATATAAATGTGAATTATTATTGGAAATATATAAGTTGGTGGAATGTAATAACTATGATTAATTTTACTAGTTTTATTTGTATTAGAATGTATGACACCCAGGTGGCACACTGTTCATGCATTGATATGTATATGTAAAATAAAATAAAAAACTTGAAACAAAAAAAAAAGAAGAATGACGGGGGACATAACTCTTATTTCTCTTTCCCATCCAGTCCCCAACCAGTATTTTTTTTTTTATTAAAGAAACAGAATTAAAACAATATTTTAAAGAAACTTACAGCATGAGATCAGACTAGTTGTACAGTATAGGCTGATTCAGTCAGCCCTAATTTGGGATTTTAAAAAGAACACAGTTTGATTCAAAAGTTTGGTATCTGAGAACTGCCACTTCAAATAGAAAAAAAGATAGAATAGAAAAATAGAAAATGTAACAGCAAAAAATTGTCTGCCCTCTGTAACATGGGAACGTCAAAACATTTGAAGCTGCTTCTATTTTTGACAAACTGGAATGAGAACAGCAATTCCAACAAATCTTTTAAAACTGCATCTTTTGAAGTGTGTATTGTATCACAAACTTCCAAGAGGGAATAAACTTCCAAACATCTTGTGAGGTTTCGATAGTCCAAATGAGATGGAGTCCATAAGAGTTGAAGGACAGCAGAAGAAGGGTAGAAGATCTAGTTCAGCATTCAAGGCCTCCTCAAAGCAGGTTCATCAGCAAAATCCATGAAATGGCTTAACACAAGAACAAAGTCAGCCATCACCTTTCTACCTTCAGTCTCACTGTCTATTAGACTAGGCCTCCGCCAAGCTGAGCCTTACCAATTTATTTCAATAATTTTGACTAAGACAGTCAGCTGTCTTCCTAGGCAGCGAGGTCTTCAGAGACTCAAGTCCCTAGTGGTTGTGGATCCTGGGTTTTACTCATGAGTTCTCTGATGTTTTAGGTTGCCACGGAATCTGGACTAATATTAACCATGGTCAAATATGAATGGAACAAACTTGTGGCTCTATGCTTGATATTAATCCTAACTGCTAGCCAAGCTAAATTACCTTTTTCCCAAAGCAATAACTTTCGTCTTCTTAAAAGCAATATAGACAGCAGATTTGGACAGAGAAGACCCATCGCCTTGTCTCTAATTGAAAGAAAACAAAGGGTTAACATTAGCAATTAAAGACCATTGACATCTTGCTCCCTTCCCTGCTTAATAGCAGTAATACACATTGGGTACTGACCCATTTCAGATTTAGTTTTACACCTGCCCCAGGCAAGACATAGAAAGGTTTTTCTCTTCTATCTTTGAAGGGCCCATGCTTTGCTAAACTAATCTGTTTCAATGGGCAATTTGACTGAAGGATCACTGAATCAAAGCACTCTTTTGAAGTTCTGTACAGCCAGGACTGCTGAATCTTACAAATTACTTTGTAAGTCATGAAATGTGCATCATGGTGTCACAACCCAAGTCCTGTGGCAGTGGGGGTTTCTACCGGTTCACCCCAGTTCGGGCGAACCGGTAGTGGTGGCAGCAGGAGGCTCCGCCCACCCGCCCAGACGTCATCAAAGATGCTCTGCGCATGTGTAGAAGTTCTGAACCGGTAGTGAAGGTAAGTGGAACCCACTACTGCCCTGTGGCTTATGAATTTGCATCCAATATGAAGATTCAAATACATTAGGGAAGGATATGTGCCATAACTTTGTTATGAGTATCATTTTTTTTTGTCATCCTGGCTAGTCACAAACCCCCAGGATAGTGAGCCTTAGCATTTTTTTTTTTCAATCCCTGACGTCTTCTAAGCCTTTGCAAGGGAAGACATACAGACTGCTGAGAAAGGACAATCTTCTTCACCCAAAATGCCCCTTCTTAACCCTTACCCAGCTATTTTTCAGGCAGTGCTGACCTGTCTGTCTTCGTGTCAGAAGCACCTACAAAGCTAACTGACCTAGTCCTACAGGAGTTGGAAGAGGATAATTATTTGCTGCAGGGCAGGGGAAGATCAACTTTGTTTAATATCATTCCCCCCAAAGGCCCATCTTTTTAGGCTGGCAAGAAGGAGCCTTGATTCAAACTGAACTTACTATTCAAGATTTGAAGAGGGTATTACTCCTGCCAAGTATTCCCTGAATGCTGTATCTTCAAGATACGTTCAGGGCAGTAACTTTCCGATTTATTTTCCTGGCACTTCTATGGAGGCAAAGATAATAAGGATGGGGAAAGGATATAACACTGCAAGTCCGAATTGTCCAGCAAATAGCCTAGGTTGTGCAGGACAAATGATGCCGGTGTCACAGTCCTGTATAAAAATAGACCTTTTAAAAACTGTGATTTTTTTAAAAAAATCAAATTCTTCTTTTTCCGCTAACTTTTCCGAGGTAGCAACCTTGGCATATCATTAACGTCTATTAAGTCAACGCTGTAGAATGGTATAGTTGTTTTTTTGCTTATCTAGTTTTTTCCCGAATGCCATCACTCTGCTTAACAATTAATTCCCACAACACTGTCAAATAATTTACTAAGACTTATTACTATTATTCTTCTCTTCCTTCCCAGTATCTATCTCTTCCCACTTATGACTATAACCATGTTGCTTGTATCTTTCCATTTATATTGTTTTATTTGTTTACTAGTACAATTTGATAGGTTATTAGTAACCTTGACTATCACAAAGTGTTGTATCTTTTTATTCTTGATGAATGTATTTTATTCTCCTTATGTACACTGAGAGCATATGCACCGAAGACAAATTCCTTGTGTGTCCAATCACACTTGGCCAATAAAGAATTCTATTCTATTCTATTCCATTCCATTCCATTCCATTCCATTCCATTCCATTCCATTCCATTCCATTCCATTCTATTCTATTCTATTCTATTCTATTCATTAATTTGGTGTCAAGGTGGCTCAATGCTTCAACCACAACAGCAGCATCTGTGTAGATGTAGATATAGGTGTAGATGTAGATGTAGGTATAGGGTGTGTGTGTGTGTGTGTGTGTGTGTGTGTGTGTGTGTTTGTACATGAAGGACAAAAAAAATGAGTAAGATTCTTGACAAACAAACATAACAAAAGGGGGTTCCAGAACCACTCTATCCAAGGCTTGGGAGAACAACCAGATTTTCAACAGTTTCATAAACATCCTAAGGGTGTAGGAACCCCCCAAAATATCTGGAGTGATATCATTGTAAAGGGCACTCATGGCAACATAGTAAGCATGCTTCCTGAAGCCCACAAAAAAGCAATATCTCATTGAGGGGACCCAGAGGGCATCCACAGTGCTTGAACTTACCAGATGGGCAAAACCAAGTGGAGGTAAACTGTCACTCAGATAGCCAGAAAAGTGATAACCTGAACCCTGAGTTCAATCCGGAAGCCCATTGTTAACCCATACAGCTCATGAAGCAGTAGATTCTGTGAGCATAAAGGTCAATTCCTAACATGATTTGCACCGTTACTTTCCAACTGTCACTTCTGAATGGTCTTCAAGGCCAGTCTCTGCTTTCTGAGGTGTTGCCTCTGGGGTCTAGGACAACTCACTGTGGCCAATTTTGTCACTGCCATTTCTAACTCTTGTAAAAGGAACTAAGGGAATCAAGAAATGCAAGAGTTACTCTAATATCAAAGAAAAGGTGGAACAGAATCATTAAAGAAAGGATGCTAAAAAGGGGGGATAAAATGAAACGTGAATGACAAAAATTAATGTCGAAGAAACAGTGGCAGTTAACAGTTATCTCACATTAAATGATCCTGTGATAAGCTGGCCACATCAAATTGTCTTGCGGTGAATTGGTCAGGGCGAGCCAGCCATAGCGAGTTGTCCTATTTCATTGCCTCTGCCTTCTGTCCTGTCAGAAATCAGATGTCATGATGACCCTAGATGGCATTTTTTGATTTTCCCTTACAAAGATCCCCTCATCATTGGATTCTAGATCGGGCAGGGCCCATTGGCAGGGCCTATCTGGGCAGGTCATAGAAAAAGAGATTTTGTTGCTTTTGATTGCTGGATTTTACAGCATTTATGGCATAGCTTTCCCCCTCAAGAAATCATCACTCCAAGAAACAACCACTCTAAGCATTCTGATTAGTATATTTATTAGGAGGAAGACTAAGAGTACAATAGAAGAATTACGCCAAGTATCTAATATTCAAATGAGGCAAAATATATAGACAGATTTATGGCAGTGATGTTGTTTATTTTCTGATGTTTTTCACAAAAAGAGCTAGAAGCCCACTGCTTTTGTGAAGGTGGGGGTGACATGGAATTGTTGACTGTTTTCGTAACTGCTAGTCCTAGCGGGTTACAAATTAAATCTCACAGCTAGTTGGCAAGCTCGGTCCCTCCAAGGAAGAACCTCCTCATTAGTGGCAGGATACAGTTGTACCAGGCTTGTGGCTTGCTAGCAAAACTCTCTGTGTTGGTTAATTAGCAGAGGCAACATAACAGGCTGTCACAGTGAGAGACAGGCAAGGCACGGGGAAAGAGTTGGCACAAAGTAAGTGGAATTTATAGCCTTGACATTCCCTGTTCTTAAAAACCTGTAATAATGAGTCCATCACCTGTAAATGCCATAATGATGTATTCCTTGTCATGAGACTTAAAACTACAGGTCTCTGCTTCAAATTATTTCTATGTTCTAAATCAAAGCATTCATTTCCAGCATTGTTCAGCCCTGATGCAAGCCTACTGTAGGTAAATCTTTCCTCCACTCCCTCCCCCAAATGCTCAAGCCTGTTGTTTGTGGCTGTTTTTGGAACTTGAATAGCCCTAATAGCCATTTGTACCTATTGCCAAGGAAATAGGGAAGTCACTTGCATCCTCACCTGGAATAAAAAAGACCTGTGGTCACTCGTATTAAGGACACTGCCAACGACTATGGCATAGTGAAGGCGGTAATCTTAAGGACTCTTACCTATCAACATCAGAAAGCAGGAACAAAAATCCAGAGTATCACAGCCCTATCAGGCAAGTGAGAGGTTGTTGATATTTGTCTTTTCTGCATAGGCACAAGTTACTACATCTGTGAACCTTTCTGCAGTATGTAAAAAGCCTGAATGTATGCTGCTCCTTTCTAAATTATTGTATCATATCTGCTGGTGGGCTTAGTGAATGAAATAGCGATAGTAATAGCACTTACACTTGTATACCACTTCATAGTGCTTTACAGCACTCTCTAAGCAGTTTACAGAATCAGCATATTGCATCCAACAATCTGGGTCCTCGTTTACTGACCTTGGAAGGATGGAAGGCTGAGTCAATTTTGAGCCACTCAGGATCGAACTCCTGGCTGTGGGCAAAGTCAGCTTGCAATACTGCCTTCTAAGCACTGTGTCATCACGGAAGGCCACTTGAAGATCACCGATGCTGGTTTTATTAATTTGATGTCACTCTATGTCGTTGGATGCAAGTATGTTTGTGTAGTGTAGATAGAAATACATATAGATAACTGCAAAGGATGTGCTCCTGTGGGGACAACACTAATCCAAAATGCATTTAGGGTTTAGAATTAGTTTTGGGTCCTTTAAATCTTGGCCATAAATCTGCAGCAGCAGTCATTCAGTGCTTCTCACATTTTTGCTTCTCAAAAAAAAGAAAGAAAAAGAAATGTTCCACTTTTGATAAATTTCATTTTCAAAATGAGTGCAATGCTGGTTTTGTTAATCTGTTTACAGCTTTCAAGTACAGGATGATTGCTATGAAACAGCTCTTGAAATATTACTCAAAAGATATGTTTATCATCTTACAGATGAAACACCCAACCAACTAGATTGTCAGAGTTTTTTTTTAATAATCATCAGGAAGATTAAGAAAATAAATCAATGTGTTTTTTTTTTCATGTTTATTACCAGATTCCTCCAGAGAGTTTGCCTGTTGGTACAATCAGCAACTAGATTTTAAATTCTAGCCAAAATAAAAATAAAGTGCTCTTTGAGATGCAAATTTTAACTATATATTAGCGGTATGAAAGAGGATAACCAATACAATATGCTATAATAAAATATAATTACAAATGCTTGTCAGTTCAATTGGAGTCCTAAAATACCATGTGAGTGGTTAAAAAGCAAACAAATCAAAATCTTCCCTATTCAGAATTAAGAGCAGTTGGTCAGTTTTCATGCTAGGTTTGCTGCTGTGGGAAGAAATATTCATCTGGTTCAGTTCCAAGGTGGGAGAAAGACACTGGAAACATGGAGGCTGATTGGAAAGGTTTAATGATGAACGGGAACCACATGTGGCTCTTGGCAGCTGATCACATGGAGTTTGAGAGTGGGTGGCTTTTATACCTTCTTTAGGGCTTTGAATTTGAGCTTCCTGTTCCTGTGCAAGAACATGTATTCTATTGGCTGTTGTCAGATTCCTATGGTGTTATGTATGGGTCATGTAGGGGTTATAGCTGGCTCTATAGGCAAAGTACAAATCCTAGGTGTTTGTCTAAGATAAGTTTGGTTGAAGTTTGATGCAATGAGGCTGATGCAATGAAGGTTTATGTTCTGAAAGGGTGTTGGGCAATTCCTATTGTGGCTTAATGGCTTTGTCCTGTGTTGGATAATCCCATCATCCTTGAGCTGAAGGTCTTTTGTTTTGTAGATAGGCTGACCCAGTCTTTCTTAATGGGCACAAAATATCTCCTGGGGGCTATTAAGAAATCTGGGGGCTGCTTTCTGTGTCCAAGAGCATGTTTTTCCATTCCTTCTTTAGGGAAATATAATATTCTGCCTTTTTAATAGTTCCTAAAATATTTCATTCTTCTAGACTCCAAGAACTGCTAACTTTCTAGACTCCAAGAAATCAAAACAATCCTTTTTGCTGTTTGTTCTGTCATCATACTACCAATGTATACACTGCTCAAAAAAAATAAAGAGAACACAAGCAGAAGACATCCGAGATCTGAATGAATGAAATAGCCTTATTAAATACTTTGTTCGTTACATACAGTAGTTTTGTGTTCCCTTTAGTTGTTTGAGCAGTGTATAAACTACTGTATGTAAAGAACAAAGTATTTAATAAGGCTATTTCATTCATTCAGATCTCGGTTGTCTTCTGTTTGTGTTCCCTTTATTTTTTTGAGCAGTATATATATATATTATATATATATATATATATATATATACTGATCTGTGGATCATTAGTAGTCAGCCAGGTTTCTTGAAGGAGGATGAGATGATGTGTTGAAATCAGTTTTATAAGATCCATCCGATTTGCAATGCCTTTCCAGCCAGCTATATTCCAGGACAGGAGGGAAAGGCTAGGGATATAATAGACCCTGGATATAGGCCGTTTGTTGTCTAGTTATTCGGGTCTTCTCCCACGTAAAATTGGAAGTGTCTTGGCGACGTTTCGACGAAGTCTCATTCGTCATCTTCAGGCTGGTGTTCTCAGCTTCGTGCTTCCAGGAGTCCTACATACAAACACCCGCGAAAACCTGAGAAAACATATATATATATATATATATATATATATATATATATATATATATATATATATATATATATATATATATATATATATATATATATATATATGGCAGATTCCATTTGTACTTACTTTTTTAAAGGGTCAGCTCCAAACCTCCTCCTCTGAGTGAAGCACCTTCTACTTAGTGGGTTGAACAATTATTATGAATAAGAATAGATAATGTTTGTCATCAGCCACAGGAATAAACATTGCCTTCTTTTTCTGAAGATAAATCCTGGATTATTTTGTTGATATTGTCACTAGAAATATTCCTGCATTAAGATTTAACATCTGCTGATGTATTACACTCATTATCTGTGAGGCCGACAGAAAGATGTTACCCAACTATTATTCAATTATTCACAAACAATAATAAATCTTCTAAATAAAATCCTGTTATGCATCGTTTTATCCCACCAGTGGAACTCTTACGAAGTTAAACTCTGCAGTCAGGCAGAGCCTACCAATATTTTAAAAACAATATTTCAAATCATGATAAAAAAATATTGTGAGTAATTGACCAGTAATTGAAAGGGGGGGAGGGGAGAAAAGGGAAGACATGAGGCAGCTGAATAATGTTCTGTGCTACTTTTGAGAAAGAGATTCACTTTTTCAGCATGTTGAAAGAAGAGAGGGAGAGAGAGGGAGGGAGGGAGGGAGAGAGGGAGGGAGGGAGGGAGGGAGAGAGAGCGCACAGGGACAAAAGAAGGAATTTTATTGTCAGGAGGTAGCCTTGGAGATGGGCAATGCAAACACTGCATAGAATATGTGGGATTGGACTTCTGAATAAAATTCTTGTGAACTCCATTTACAGTAACGCTGAATACGGAAGGTATAGAACTCTCCAATGACAAAACATAAAGACAGAAAAGTTTTTTTATCAGTGCTAGTGGTTTAATCTCACTGGCCACAAGATACCCCTTGCATTGAGCTTTTTGACCTCAAAATATTTTCTGTGTCTGATCTAATGATGATTACAACCTTTTAATATAATTTGTATTTTTATTGCTTGTGTGTGTGTATGTGTACATACATATTATTATTGTTTAGACTTCTATACCGCTTCATAGTGCTTTACAGCCCTCTCTAAGCGGTTTACAAAGTTAGCATATAGCATATTGCATATTAGCATATTGCATTAGCATTAGCATATTGCCCCCAACAATCTGGGTCCTCATTTTACCCACCTCGGAAGGATGGAAGGCTGAGTCAACCTTGAGCCGGTGAGATTTGATCTGCTGATCTGCTGAACTAGCAGTCAGCTGAAGTAGCTGCAGTACTGCACTCTAACCAATGCGCCACTTCGGCTCTTATACATATGCACATATACATATGCACATATGTGTACAGTCGTACACATACATTTATGCATATACACATACACGCACACACACATATACACATGAACATGAAAATGTACATATATCAGAGTATGGTGTATGACAGGTTGGGAGGAAAAAAATCACTTGTTGAGATGGCCAGCTATAGTAATCAGATGAATAAATAAGAAAGCAAGCAGAGAGGCTGAAATTCCACAGGAAGGGTGTTAGATCCAAACTCAGAATTGTTTTCTGACTTCATCTTATTAAATTATGCTTATTAAATAAAAAGTTGCTTCCATTCTCGTGATATTTATCCCTTTCTTCACTTATGTAGTGTCCTTACTGGCACAGAGGACACTTATATACGTTTATTATTCAAGCCCATGCTGATGTTTGGCACAAAACTCATCTTTCTCAAAGTAGTCTTAATAGAGACTTACAGGATGCATTTAATGTCATTTGCAGATGAGGAATAAGCATGCAGAGTTGGAGTACTGGGTTATAAAACATGATGGAGGAGTAGTGAATCAAATGCTTTGGTGCTTTCAGTGAGTCACCCTATGTTGTGTCAGACAGGTCAGGAGATTGAAAGCAGCTTGTCTCCAACTGTCAAAAGAACCAATGACTTATATTAAGACAGGGACAGATTAACAGAGTTGGAAGGGACTTTATAGGTCATCTAGTCCAACCTCCCCACTCAAGCAGGAGACCCTACACCCATGATGGCGAACCTATGGCATGCGTGCCATAGGTGGCACACGGAGCCATATCTGTGGGCACACGAGCATTGTCCTAGCTCAGCTCCAGCCTGCATCGTGCGCTGGCCAGCTGACTTTTGGGCCTTTCTGGAAGTTGGGAAATGGGCCGTTTCTGGCCTCCAGAGGGCCTTCGGGGGAGTGGGGAAGGCCGTTTTCGCCCTCCCTAGGCTCCTAGAAAGCCTCTGGAGCCTGGGGAGGGCAAAAAATGGGCCTACCGGGCCCACCGGACCATCAAGTGCCAAAAGCGGGGTCGCACAAGGGACTTTGGGCCAGTCAATCTCTCTCTGCCGTAGGAAGGTGGTGATGATAAACCACTTCCAAAATTGTTGCCAAGAAACTGCATGATTGCTCTGTGTAGTTGCTAGGAGTCAAGGCCAATCCACAAGCTTCAAAAAAAAAAAAAAAAAAAAAAAAACCAACCCCAACCAAACCCAAATGAACAAAGGGGAGGGGAGAGGGAGAGAGAGGGAGAAAAAAATCTTCAGGTTGACATGCTTTATGCTTAAACAAAGGAATATATTTAAGTGCCCTCTGCAAAGACTTCAAAATCTGCTCAGCTCTTGCTAAACATAAGCACCATGTTCAAGACTGGCTGCCTAGTGCTGTTAGGACAGGGGGAAAAAACCCTACTACACTTGAATGGTAAGATTGTAGTAAGTGGTTTTCACTAAATGCAAGTGTCAGAGGTTGGAACAGTATGATCTTACAAGACTGTGCCTCCTTTGCAAATTCCCTCATTTTACTTCTGGAGATACTTCAGTTGTAAATAGCTTTCCCACTAGTAAAATAATTGACACCTCTCCTTGCTGGAAAGATTGATTGAGGATGTTTTTGGGAAATTACTTAATATCCTACAAGCCAGTTAATACAATTTGAAGCAGGATTTCTTTTGTCTTGTCCTTGCAAAGTACAGTTGTTATTCTTCCCATGTACATCTATAGAAAAAATTCACATCGAAAGAGACTGCACACACATACCAAAGAACATGCTACACTCACCATCTTGCAGGTTTTGACACACACACACACACACACACACACTCAGATACACACACACACTTAACTACTGTTATTGCTGAACATGATTTGAGGTGAGTAGAAAACTGGGTACTTCTTTGTTAAGTAATTTAGAGTGCAAATCTATTTAAACATGTTCCCAGCGAACTAGAAACATCATCAATTTTTTGGGACAAATTCTTGTCCAGGATTTAATTCAATTTTGCTTCTATATGTTGCAGTGCATATTTTTCATCATTAGATGTCACGATATTGCTGTTTACTCAACCCAAAGTGCTGCATTTGTATCTAGCGAGAAAAAAAAAGAAACATAAGCTTGTATAACTGTGCATGCATTTGTTATTTGTTGGAAAAGGAGAAAAAGCATTATAGGACCACAGGCAAGAATTACAAGATTTTTCACAGATGGAATGCGGAAGATACTAATTTAGTGATATGTGAATATGAGTGGGTTAGTACATATAGTCCTCGACTTACAACAGTTCATTTAGTCACCGTTCAAGCTTACAACGGCACTGGAAAAAATGACTTATGACCATTTTTCATAGTTACAACCTTTGTAGCATCCCCATGATCATTTGGTCAACATTCAAATGCTTGGCAACTGGTTCATACTTATGACCATTGCCATGTCCCCCAAGGTCATGTGATTACCTTTTGCAACCTTTTGACAAGCAAAGTCAATGGGGAAGCCAGATTCACTTAACAACCGGATTGCTAATTTATCAATTGCAGTGATTCACTTAACAACTGTGGTAAAAGAGGTTGTAAGTTGGGGCAAAATTCAAATTAACAGAATTTTGGGCTCAACTGTGGTCGTAAGTGGAGGACTACCTGTAGAAAAGTACAGTTGCCATATTTTTATACTTAAAGTATAAATCTCCACATGATATACAGACATAGTAAATAAAGAGCTGGTGATGTATTTAGACTTGTAATCAGATATCAAATGTATTTCCTTCAAAGTAAAATCCTAGGGAAAGTCTAGATAGTTTTCTGTATTTGATCTATCAAATTCTAAGAGGCTATTTGTGCACTCCCTACATAATTTCATAAACAAGAGAAATATTATTTTTCTTTTATGTCTTCCTTCCAGAAATAAGAATTGAGATAAATTAGACAAAGACTGACACTTAAACTGTATATTCTTTTTTGAAAGTTTAATATAGCTTTAGATAAAACTGAACTTGCAGTATTAATGAGTACAAGAGTTCGTTAATTTTTACATTATCCAAATATACTTGTACATTTATACAGTTATAGATTGCATGCCAGAAAATGCAATTAGTTGATTCTAAACTGAATATGTACAATTTACAATATAATTCAAGCATAAATTCAGCAGTCAAACACACAGACCTGCTGTGCAGACAAACATAATTTTCTTAGAAACTTCAGCACAGGGATTTGTCAAAATATGGACTATGAACTGAAGTGGCTGCCAGATTGATAAAAAAGACTATGAAGTGAAAAGTAAAAACAGTTGGCAAAAGGAAAAAAATATTATTAGTCACGTTTTATATTAAATGAAATTATCAGAAGAAAATATATTTTAACCTAAAGTCATATTGCAATGAAAACTTGTCACAGCATTAGTTAAACAATGACAATTCTTTAGAGAAAAAGAAAATCTGTTTTAATATGTTTTAGGTCTTATAAAATAGACTTAACTTTGTTTCCACCATGATATTACGTATCATTTACCAATTACAAAAGAACCGTTCACTTTCTCTTTGCTATCTCACACTGCACAAAAGTTAGGTTAGCATATACTTTACAAAGAACTATTCCTACATATAAGTGGATTCTAATGCATGATAATAGAGCTGACCGTGCAAAGGTTCAAATATAGAAGTATGAATAAAATTAGCCTTTGACATAAATGGTACAGTAAAATATCACATATGTTCTATGTGCAGAAGAAAGGGCAATACGCTCTAAATTGCCTTTCCTTGTGAGTGTAATACAAAAATCAAACCCGAGTTTTGAAGAGACTTACTAATTCGATGTGGAAAAATCATGTAAGTTTTTTTCATATTTGTTCTTTTACATGGCAGAATTGTGGACACCAGCTCCATTCTGCGTTTTTGGTGTTTAGGCAGGGTTTTTTTGGCTTGCAATTAAACACATTCATACTGCCAATAACTCAAAACTTAAGGTCAAAAACATATGTTTCAGTTCACAAATTTTAAACAAGTTTTCAAAGATGAGGGGGAAAATTATACAAAACCCATTGTGATACCTCAGGTTCACATAAACTCTTTTACTATGGATGAGCTGTCTGCCTTTCCTTGCTTATGACAGGTTGTAAAATGTTTAAATACTTTCAGCTACAAGGATATATGTTGTACTGTTGTCACTGATTGATAAAAATGATTCATGTACATTTTTAATGATTCACAGCCCTTTGAGAACTTGATGGATGAGTAAAATAATATTTAGATTTTTTTTTTTAAAAGAAAGGAATAAAACCACACAATTCGATGCACATTTAGTTAAGAACAGGCTCACGTGAAAACAGTGGATCTTACTACCAGACAAATATATTCAAAACTATACTGTAATTTCCCTTTGCCTCATCGTCCCATCCCAGCTGAATGTTCAAATAATTGAATATATTTATAGGAGTATCCAATGTAATATTTGACAGATTTTGTCATTATTGATTTTAATTACTCTATTGTGTAGATTCTACTGAATAATACTGTAATATTTTGACAGATTTTGTAATTATTGTAATTACACTGTTGTGTAGTTTCCACTGAATAAGATACTATACAAATAGTTTACCAAAAGAGTAATTAGGGCAATTTAAAAACAACTATTGAAGTGGCATTGCTTTCAATAATCATTTTGTGATCCCTCAGAGTAACTTCAGGCATGCAAGAATGGCATCAGCCAGTTCAGAGCAGTTATGCATTTTATATCTCATTGCAGTATCCCAAAATCAATGCATTGTGACTTTTTGAACAACTGCAGAGGTGACTTATTCTCTCTCCCTATCAAAGGCTCCCATGTTTCATGGGAAGCTGTTCCAGGAGTTGCTTCCTCTGGGAAGCACAGAAAATGGGAAAGTCCCTTTGCATGAATTGTTAGATAAACCCAGTCTAAATTAAAGATTCAAAGAAAAGTCATCACATCACTGCATATCAAACAATACAAGTATATATGTAAAATACATACAAAAAACATTCAGTGTAGAGAAAAGGTAATTGTAACAAAACCTTTTGCTTACGTTATGAGATTTTTTTGAACTCAAATGCACTCAGACATGTTTTGGGGTTATTGCTCAAACAAAAATTCCTAACGTGACTGTCTTTACAAAAATAAAACAATTCAAATGGTTGTTTTTCCCAATTCAATTATTTTCCAAATAATTATTATTAATTATAACTTACAGATCTTAATAGAATAGTATAACAAAAGTAAATATAATAATTTGTATGTGGTTTGTTGAAATTTGCTATTACTATCACACATTTTTATTCCCTAAACCCAAATTTCAAAGCAAAGATTGACACTTGCAGTGGGGATGAACTTCCGGGCTTATAGGGCATGGTCCAATTATCTGGTATTCTGAGAATTTAAGACAATCCAATTATGGCTGGATCTTCAGAGGTAAAGTGATCTCCCTGGTAATTTTCAGATGCTACAGAAAGCTGCATCAATATATTGTTCGCCTCTATGGCAAGGATATTTTCCATCAGGTTTATATGGAAACCTGGAAGCTCTTCAAAACACAGATCTCTTTCTCTCTTTCTTTTTCTCAATTTGTATAGCTGCCCATCTCAAAGGTAGTCCTCGACTTACGACCACAATTGAGTTCCAAAATTTATGTCGCTAAGTGAGAAATTTGTTAAGTGAGTTTTGCCCCATTTTACGACTTTTCTTGCCACATTTGTTAAGTTGTGGGACACAGCAACCGTCATAAATACGAGTCAGTTACCAAGCATCTGAATTTAGATCACGTGACCATGGGGATGCTGCAATGGTTGTAAGTGTGAAAAACAGTCATAAGTCACTCTTTTCATTGCCGCTGTAACTTTGAACGGCCACTAAATGAACTGTTGTAACTCAAGGACTACCTGTACAATCATTCACTTTCCAATCACCTACTCAGTAGATATGAGATGTTATCTCATATGTGAAACAGTCTTTCTCATCCTTTGTAACATTAAGATGCATGGACATCAACTCCCAGAATTCCCCCAGCAAGCAAGCTTTTAGGTACATCCTGGCTGGGGGAATTCTGGGAGTTGAAGCCTCCAGATCTTAATGTTGAGAAACACTGCTATAGAAGAAATAAGACATGACTGGTCAAATTTTAAAGAGATCTCATCCCCTCACCATTATATTGACAATGGGAGAAACATGTTCCTTAAAACAAACTTAATGCACACAAGAGTATTATTATTCTGCCAGCAGATAAAGGAAATGCTACAGTGATTATGAATGTGTATGACTGTCAGAACAATCTCCAGGACCTCTTAGATCAGGCAACTCATAAAAACTTAAATGTGATCCAACAGCTAATGTCTTATGGCAAAACACTTATCTGTAATTTTATAGCCTTGTAGTGGACTTATGTCAACATATATTAAGGATTCAACCCATTTCATTGAGAAATAAATAAGCTTGGTCTTAGACAAGGTAATGTACTAATCAGTTTTGATGTGGTTTTACTTTTTAGAAAGTTGCTGATTAAGGAAACATTACTACTGTGTATATTAAGAAAATCTTCTCCAAAGACTTTACCAATTTATTCCATCATGACCTAACTGGCACTTATTTCCAAGGGAACATCAAATTCTCTGAGCAAATTAAATGTGATGACATAGGGTACCCACTGAGTTCAGTTTCTATAATTTCTACCTACAGAAATTTGAACAATGTTGACTAGACATTGCAGCTTTAAAACCGTATGTGGATGACTTTTTTGTGAACTGGAGTTATGGTGAGGAAGAACTCAAGAAATTTCTAGAGCATCTGAATTGGGTCCACTAAAATATTCAATTTACGATGAAAGAGAAGAATGGCCAACTTGTATTTTTGGATGTTCTAATCATTAAAAAAAAACAATTTGAACATACAGTATATTAAAAATCAACATGTATTTGGTTTTAATTCTATTTAATTCACTATTGATTCTACCCATCATCTCCTTCAGTAAAGTATAATTAAAACTTCCACTGATCATACTTGATTTATTTGTAATCTGAAAAGATTACTGGATGAGTTAAGATATCATGACTTTACCAGCTAATGGTTCCTCTGGAGGTGAGATCATCTAAGTGATGCAATCCAACAGTAAAAACAGCTTCACATATACAGTACATCAAAGAACAAACTATATACCCAGAGTAGGAAAGGTGGTTCTCCTTTTATTGAGAAAATTACAAACCAAACTGAACATTACTGGAGAAATACAACTTAGAAACTATCTACAAACCAATGTGAAAAATCCAAGAAATTATTCATTCACTTAAGGATGGCAGAAGTCATCTTTCATCATCGGAGGTTTGTTACAAACCTTGCAGTTGTACACAGGTATGTATTGGAACTAAAAAAAATATTCAACTAAAAGAACATGGGAAATATTACAACTTGAAAATCAGTGGTAGCTGAACACCCACTGCTACATAATGGGCATAGATTCAATTTAAAGACACACAAGTATTAGTAATCATGTCAAATTGTCATGCACAATTACAGAGAGAGAAGCTATTGAGATTTATAAACACTCCAACATTAACAAGAAAGTCTGAATGTTAACAAAACCTGGTTTCCAGTTTTATGTCACCCTAAAAAAAAAAAAAAGCCCTTGATTAACCACACTTTATAGAATCTTCAGCGGTCTTACCTGAAATAATAATAATCAGTAGCTGGTTTCAGACAGACCAATAAAAAAAATTAGCCCCTTTGGAACTTGTTAAAATCAGACCAATTACAAATTCACTTGTATAAAGAACCAATCAGAAACCGGCTTTCCAGTGACATTATCCAATTAGAGATTAATTCTGTTACAAATACAAGAGCTCTGTCAGTTTCTGCTCAGTTGCCTGTGATCACTTTACCTCAGAAGATACCAGCCATTGTTGCTGGTGAAATGTCAGTATACCAGATAATTAGTCATGGCTTATTAGCTCAGAAGCTTGGCCCCATTGGATTGATACCATCTGTGAAAGCTTGAATTGTTAATATTTGTGATTCCAATGCTGGAATGGTGCAGGTTTCATTGATTTCTGCATTTGTACATTTTTTTTCCTCTTCTGGTTTTGCTTCATGGCAAAAGAAAAAAGGTCTAAGGCCAGATTTCCACCTTCCAGGCATTAACTGATTAAGCTGGTTGCAGAACTGTAATTCAACCCAAGGCTCCAAGTTACAAAGTCTAAAGAATAGCACAGCTAGCACTAAATTCTCAAGGTAATTTTGGACTTTTTTTTCCCGGTGAACAGTTCCCTATTTCAAATTATGGCATATTGCAGGGAGCTCCAGAAGTGGTTTCTGATATGGCCTAGGAACCAGTTTCTAACAGAAAAGGAAAAAAAGTCAAATACACTTCCGGGAGCACACAAGCCCTTGGAGTCACCTAAAGTATCTTAGTTCCTTGCTGAAGGTTTTGTGTTACACAATGAGAGTGGTTCTGCTCTGAGGTTTATCGATCGTCATTGCTTTGGATGCTTGGTTTTAGCTTACTTAGAAGAAATCTTCCCCAAGGTATTTATTCATCCTTTCCTGTAGCATGTAACACAATTTCCATAATTAAGCCAACTGGATTGTGTGTTAAAATATTTTTCCTACCCTACAGGCACCTCTGGCAATGATACTCCTTGATCCCTGATGTCTTGTGTGTGTAGCACACTGTAAACAAAATTATTATAGGATTTTGTGCAGTGAGATTGTACTTATGTATTTCTGGGTTTTTTGGTACTCTTTTGGACTATGGTTATAAGAATTTCATGAAAGAATCATAAGATTCTAAATCTGTGTTGGCTAAAATAGCCCAAAAAAGAGAAGACTTGCATTTTTACTGTTAAATTATACCTGCAAGTCGTCCCCCTCCCCCATCTCACTGATCCTTACAGTTGAATTCTGATGAAGGTAGTTATAAGGCTTCCCTTCTTCATTAATCCACTGTAGTGGCTTCTGAATGAGTATAAGTTACATTTGGATGGCTCTACATACATGTAATAGCTGGGAATAACCTTGGAAAACAAGGTACAGGATGTAGATGTGCCTCCAGCCAAGAATCTCTAAATCCTTTGGCTATTTATAACGTAGAATTATCATTATCTCTTCCTGATTGTTTAATATCATTTTGGTTGATTCAGTGGCATGTAGAAGCAAGAACGAGTAGCATAATAATGCAACGACAGTAGAACTGCCTGCTCTGAGTTGCAAGTATGGCCCTTTTAACTGATTTGTGCCTTTTACCCGTGATCTGTTTTCCTATTTTGCAAGGGAAGTGCAACCTTGGGCTGCAAATGCATCTTTTAATCCTTTTTGTACATCCGTTGGAAGCGGTCCATAGACCTTATAGAAGGGCACTAAAGCTGCTTGGTCTATTTCTGATAATGCATAGTAGTTACCGTTATAATTTGTCTTTATTTGCCTTTGTACAGCTAAGGTGGACTTAGGCAAGACTGCATCGATGATTAGGCTGCTTGTACTGTGGAGAAAAAAGCTGTTTTCATTAATGAAGCTGCAGACCCTGACAAATGCTATTGTCATAAAATAATCTGCAAGTTAATTTCCAATAATCAGGAACCTTATAATAACTATTGAGATGACTATTCCCGAGGTCTTTGATTTCTAAGAAGCTATGAATAGCTCTGAACCTATCTGCGCTCACAGATTTCCAAAAAGCTCTACACAAGGGATTACACATCTTTCACAGTAAGCTTTTGAGGCCCTGGGTTATCTGAACCTAACTTTTCTGTAGGATGAATATGGATATGAATAATTAATATGAAGAAAGGAATTTACTTAATGTATGAAGTATCAGAGTAAGCCATCAGTATAATAAATCAAGAAAATATTTCCATGTTGAACTTTATTTCATACTTATTTTTAATGAAAATGAAACAAGCATGTATCACAACAAATTTCTTGATTTTATGACCTCTGCCTAAAATAGAACTCTGCCTGCCGTGTAATTTTGCCTGCTTCTAACCAGAATTGACTTTTAGGTAAAGAAAAGCTAGAGTATCCATATAGCGAAATAAACTGGGGAAAGTGTTAAAGCAAGAAAAAAAAGCTTAAGGCTTAAAAGTTTTGGTGTTCAGAATTCTTAATAGCTATAGCCTTATTTGAACAAAGAAAACATGCACTGTAACTGTCTGAAGAAAACATCACAATTTACATCAGGAAAAAAAATGGTCATGATTCAGCCAATATACACATTTAACTATATTGACTGGAAAGTAATTAAATATGTATTTAAAGTTTAACTAAAGATCTGATTCAGTTTCTTATTTATGTATAGCCTTCTCCTGCATGTTTCCTTACTCTCGTGAGACCTGCTGCTGCTACTGAGTGAGTGGGAGATGTTTCAGCAGAAAACTCCCTGTCTTTTTTGAAGGAAATGGAGGATGCAATGGGCACATGCTCATGCCTGAAATGTTCATCTTTTGCTGGATTTTGTGCCCTTATAAATTATAATCTGCCCTGTTAGTAGTTCACTTAAGCTTTGATTAATCAAAGCTTAAGAAATATAGGAGAATTAACACTCCATTTACATTTTCCCCAGAATATACAGTATAAATATATTAAGAACCATGCCATAAAACTATATGCAAAATTTGCACACTATTATTGCATGCTTGTGATGATACTACATGCCAAATAGTATTAGCTTATTAGCTTTCAAATTGACCCTAAACTGAACTTCCGGATCTTTTATTGTAGATTTCATCAGTCCTTAAAAGGGAAGAGTATTATCCCAGAGTACGTGAAGCTATAAAGAAACACAGTCACCAAATATTATTTAAATGTGTTTGCTTTTCTGCCCCCAATTATATATAATGGCAATTCAAGTAATGCCTAAAAAGTTTGTTCCTGTTATGTAAATCGATCGGAATTCATTTTTCTCAGCTTTGGGGGAAGGTTTCCCTCCATTCTGCCTCCTCCTCCTCCGGATAACTTTTGAAGTTTTGGTGGCAAGTCTGCCATAGATTGACTCATAGGGTCTGATAACATTTTTGTGGTCTTAGATATCAGTTTCTCCTCTGAGTTTCCGGGGACAGAACTTATTCGCTGAAGTTTCATAGGAAGATCCCCCATGCTATAGGCTTTTTCTGAAGTAGTAGAACTCATTCTCAACAGTTTTTTAGGAAAGTCTTCCCTTCCAGTCATTTTCTGTAGTTTGGAGGGTATCTTTGTACCAATGTCATCGAGGCCATCTAGACATTCTATAGAATTATTCCTTTCTTTACTGTTACCTACAGCTGGTGCTATTAAAGGGGAGGACATAAGCAGCATTTCTTCCTGTTCTTTCACACTGTAAGGTGTAGTAGGAACTTCAAAGGTTGCATGGAACTGGGAGTAGTCTACTTTGAAAAATCCTTCTTCTAAGGAAATGACAGGAAAAAAACGATGACCCCAGAGAACTTCATCTTCTGTGTATGATGTTCTGGCTTGACAAGTCATTCCTGCAGTCAAAGAGCAAAGAAAAACTGAGTGAATGAGTTTGAAATAACATTATCTACACATAAAACACATTTCCAGCTCTCTGGGCATAATTTCCAATAATCTCAATGGAATGCGAGGGTGTCCATGTACATGAAACATATGACAATTGTTTCTACAGAGAAATTTTGCCAAATTGTTCTATAACAATTGTAAGCTAGGGACATCCAACTCCATTCCTGGAAGACTGCCCTCTTGTTCTACTGCATATGTGCAGTATTTGGAATTGTTATAAAATTTACTTTCATTAAGAGACAAAACAAAAACCATGCTGAAAATACATTAGAATAAATTATATGAATACCTAAATAAAAACTATAAATCAGGCAGAAGCAAAAGACAACCTCCTCTAAAGGAACTGGGTACTGCAATTGGAGTTACATGACTGATATTCTATGAATTCATAGATGGATTAGGCATCTGGATGAATGAATAGATAATCCATCAAAAGTACACTTTATTAATCCAATTTAAGTGTAGCTAGTCAATCTATAACTGGTACCATAACCAAGTCAGAGCGCGTTTGACCATATCATCTTTGGTTGATGCTTATTTTCAGTAAGAATACAACTCTACCCCAAACATACTGAAATTGTATTCTATGTCCATTTCCTGACTAAATAGTCTCCATTTTATCTGGATTAAATTTTAATGCATTATCTCTCATCCGGTCCATTACAATCATCAGATACTCAGAAAATCTCAGATATTTCACAAACCTCAATAGCACTAGCAATAGCACTTAGACTTACCAGTATATACCGCTTCACAGTGCTTTACAGCCCTCTCTAAGCAGTTTACAGAGTCAGCATATTGTCCCCAACAATCTGGGTCCTCATTTTACGCATCTCGGAAGGATGGAAGGCTGAGTCAACCTTGGGCCAGTGAGAATTGAACTCCTGAACTGCAGCCAGCAGTCAGCAGAAGTAGCTTGCAGTACTGCATTCTAACCACTGTGCCACCATGGCTCAATACAATAGGATTTAATACATTATAATTCTTAACTTACTAAAGTACTTTAAACTGTCTGTCATGAAACTTACATCTATATAGCCAACCTGCCTCCCCCACCATCCAATTTAAATCCTACATCAATCTAGCAACCATGCATTTGATAAAATGAGCTGCAACTCACAAAAGTTTATGACTTTTAATAACATTTGTCAGCTGGAGGTGGTGCCATTTTCATTCTGCTTTTTGCCTCCATAGATTAACTTGGCTTCAGTCATACAATATCAAATGCTGATCTAGAATATTAGCAACTTCCCTAGTAATTAAATGAAAAAGAAAGAGCTGCCAGTTATCTGCATATTGATGTCAAAGCATTCCAAGGCTTTGGATGGTCTCTCCCAGTAGTTCCATGGGCTACTTACTCAACAGGGTATAAAACTGGCTTCTAAGGAATAACATCAGTTCCCCTAGCATACCCCATTTTAAAGTGACTGACCCATGCTTGAAGCCAAATTATAATGAATTATTAATAAAATGATTATCTTGAAATAAAAAAATGCTTAATACGATCAGGGAAATACTAGTAACACTATCTCTCAAAGTTAGTGACTACTGATACTATTCATATGATGGAGAAGATGCCTACCAAGCATTATTTCTAATGACATTATCCTTTCAATGAATTCCAGTATTATTAGATTTCATGACTGACTGATTTCTATATTAGGAAGTGTTTGATGAAAAACATGTTATGCTTTCATACATTACTGGAGCTTAAATTACACACTTTAAAAAGCAAGAGTTGCTGTATTCTGCCATAATTTATAAATTATATTCTGCCAAATTTATAAATTATTTTAACTCTATTTTTAACTGTAATGTTATGTATAGATGTTTTTATTTTGGCTGTTCACCGCCCTGAGTCCGAAAGGAGAAGGGCGGTATAGAAATTTGAATAATAAATAATAATAAATAAATAAGGGAGAAAATATAAAATGTGTATCGCCAGCTGAAGGTTGTTGCAAACTTTCAAGATTTCAAAGTTCTTGAGGATACAAGATGATTAGAAAGGGATGGGGAAAACAGAAGAAATACAGCTGATGTTAGAGCCATGTCTGAATTAGATAACATTATCATATAGAATGAGAATTTCTTGAATTTACAAACTGAGTCTTCAGTTTGTCTCATAGCTAATCAGTTATCACATCAAGGAACAAAATATATTTTAAGAGCAATCAAAAACATTTCAAGAGTATCAATTTTTCATTTCATTTTCATTTCAGAACAAATAGGAGACAGAACAAGAACCAAAACTCCTACTATCTTGATCAATCAATAAGAAATTTGACCCAATTCTGGGTTGTATCAGAACCAGAGTGTCTCTTCGGCTTGTCTTTGTCTTTCAATATAAGCACCACAAAAATCAACTATATTAAAAAGGACTACATTGCATGTTTGTCACCAGAAGCTTCTAGTGGGATATACAACTGGATATAAGCAACTTATCATGATGCTTGTATTTTAACAATAAAATCAAAGTCATCTCTGAAGTCAATATTCCCAAAATCATGACACTTCACTGTTATTGATGACAAAATATAGTTCATTAAGTTTGATGCTTCAATTTGTGATACAGTGGTGAAAAAACTAGGCTTATCTTTTTTTACCTCTTACCTTCCAGGCTGCAGTCATACCAATTACATTCGTTCCAGCAAAATATGCATTGCTTAAATATGTAATGTAGAAGAGAGAGGATTATACATTACAAAAGACCAGTCTTCTTACATCTTTATGCAAATTTAAAATAAGCATCCCATTCCTTCCAGGTGAATTTATTTCCTTTTTAACTAGCTGTTGTGTTGTTATTCATAGAAATAAATGCTTCAGACAGGGAAAATATATCCTTCTGCCTCAAGCAAAATCTTCTTGGTGAAATGAGAGATGCTTACTTAAGCATATTGCAGAAAGAGGGATTTGCCTCTATTCCTTCCTCTCCCTGTGAAAGTGCTTTTGTTCTTTTGAAAACTGCAAGCAGTTCTTTGGGAAAAGGTAAGGCAAGAAGCTAAGAACTGAGTCTAAGGAACAGCATTCCTGGACTTCTGGGGAAAAAAAGGTTTTCTGTTTATTAATGTTTATTAAGAGCCTTGGTAGTACAGTGGTCTAAGGCACCCTGTTATTAAGCTGGTTATTAAGACCAGCTGCCTGCAATTACTGCAGGTTCAAATCTCGCCAAGGCTCAAGGTTGACTCAGCCTTCCATCCTTTCTAAGGTAGGTAAATTGAGGACCCAGTTGTGGGGGCAATAAGCTGACTTTGTATAAATATACAAAAGAATGAAGGCTATTGCTTTGCGCATTGTAAGCCGCCCTGAGTCTCCGGAGAAGGGCGGCATATAAATCAAATTTTAAAAAAAATGTTGGAAAAAAGTCCCAGGGTCTTTTGTTTTTTTTCCCCCTTTCTTTTGGAGGTCATTGTAAGATGCTATATGTCATTCAATCTGCTCTTACATTTTTTCTCTTCTACCGGGGGAAAGGTTTTGTGTGATGAAAAAAAAAAGTTTAATGTTAAAATGGAACTTTAAATTGATCTTTTCCTGTAAAAAATAATAATAATAAAATTTGACTTTATTAATATTCTGTAAAATTGGCCTATCTTCTGAAAAGGGGAGGAGAAAAAAAATGGACTGATTTCCCTAGCTATATGCTTCAATACTGTATGGTCAGAAGATGATCATTTAATTTTTCAGTAAATAACAGAGAGTGTAGGTCAACCACAAGGAAGAAGGAAATAAGTAATGGTAGGAAAACGCATGCTTTGCATGGCAGTGAGTCTTCTAAATGTTGATTGCTGGATTGCCAGATATATTGTTCAAACTATCTCATTTGTTTTCTATCAGTCATACATTGTCACTGACTACTGCCAAACAAAAAAGAACTGAGCAAGTTCAATATTTTGCTTGTTGTATCATCCTTTGGTAATATTTAAAAAGAATACCATAATTATTTTCCCCATTTCAATAAAAAATGAAATCAAATTTTTTTAATCTCAATTCATGTATTTAACTTGAAAACATTTTCCATTTTATCTCTCTCGGCTTTATTTTTATTTGAGTGAAGAAGAGTTACACCAAAGCAAAGAAATACTTAACTGCCAATTTCCCTAACAATTGGGCAGGATTTCCTGATAGTATGAGCTAATTGAACAGCCTTTTTGGAAAGCAACAAACTGTTTTTGTTAAAGTCTAAATTGACCTTAGTGGTAATATAGCCAAGGGCTCTACAACTTTATATCTAGATATATATAAAAGCAAAATATCACTCAAGCATCATCACAAAATCTTTAGAACAGTAAAGCCTACAAACTTGAAATTTGTCACCTATGTTTCTCTTGGCATCTAGGTGCTCACTAAGAAAGGATTTTTTGAAATGACCATCAGAGCATTAGTATTTCCTATATTATTATTAACATGCTCTGATGCTAAGGAGTTCTATTCCCTCTCCCCACCTGAAAAGAAATACGTTCCAAATGCAAAACACAAGCAGAGGAGAAGAGTTTCAGTTTCAGTTTTACTTTCACAGCAGCAAGCAGGAGATAGGATAGGGGAGGCTTCTGTGGGGCAAGGCTGAGAGAGAGAAGGGGAGAGGAGAGGCCGATCGTAACTACTCATTAATGTTCAAGCTGTGACGATTTGTTAAGCCCGATCACATAGTTTCGTAGCGGAGCACGGGTATTCAGCTAGTATTTTTATTTAACAATCTGCACAGATTCCAGTATCTACTATGAAATTGCATTCATCAGTGAAACATTTTTTCCCATCTCCATCTCTATATTCCTGCTAATTTGTTATAGATTATTTGTTATAGAGGACCCTGAAATCACATATCAAGGGCTGTATATATCTGGGAAAGTCGTGGCGGGGAATACAAAGGAAAGTTGCAAGAATATTTCCTTGCATAATAATGAATATAATCAATAAGGAGAATCATTACTTATATGCTTCAAAATGTGTCCTAACTGAATGTGATATAATTATACAATATCATGCAGATATCCTCATTGTTCCTGTGTTTATACTTTTGCATTCACATTATGAATGATATCAATGTATGAAAGTAATAACAATCAACAAATTAAGAGATTTAAGATTAATTTTATTTAGAGCTGTTTATTCAGCATAGAATATTAATCACATGTCAGGATAAACCATAAAAATAAAGGCAAATGTACATTTCAAGTCTTTCTTAGTGCAGATTGGCGAATGAAAAGGATATCATGCTGGTAAAGATAATCAAACTTCCAGGTTTCCTTGAAAGAATAATTGGTTCTTAACAAACTTTGCTTAGGGGACCATAAATTTCCCTTTGACATCAATTTGTGAGAAAATCAGCCACGATAAATGCAAGA
This sequence comes from Pituophis catenifer annectens, assembly GCF_029215685.1. NCBI lineage: Eukaryota > Metazoa > Chordata > Lepidosauria > Squamata > Colubridae > Pituophis > Pituophis catenifer. The sequence continues at coordinate 206,495,612 of NW_027256881.1, forward strand.
TACTTTTAAAGAGGTAGGTGATGAATATGCAAAAATCTTAATTTAACATTATCACACAAAGAGGCTTATTCATTGTTTCTTTTCATCTCAAGAGATCTACATTATCTACCTAAAACATGGTATCTCTATGCCTTTTCTTAATCAAAAAACAAGATAGATAGATAGATAGATAGATAGATAGATAGATAGATAGATAGATAGATAGATAGATAGGTAGATGATATAGATATAGATATAGATATATAACTTCATTGGATGATTTTATTTACTGCAGAATATCACCAAAAAAGGCAGTAATAATTTTAGTCCTGAGTAGGAAGCCTGAGCCACAGGAGGGAGCTGGAAGTGATAGGAAATATTAAATGATCTGCTCACCAATTAAAAGTCTTGAGAGGAGAAATCTGCCTGGGTAGAATAAGAGAACCATTTAAGCAAAATTCTTGTAAACAAATCATTTAATATGGTTCTACTTTGTTACATCTAATTAAAAAATGACATTTATTTCACAATGCTCTAGGCAACAATTAAATGCCATCCTCAGACCTGCAGCATATTGTCATAGCTAGGAAATATACTGCTTTTTATGCTAATATATTTTCTCACTGTGTTAGAACATGAAAGAAGTTGCAATCACAAGCAGACCATTTATTATATATGGTATTTCTTGGTAATTTTTTCCCTTGCAGAATTGTTGGAGCAATATTTGCATGTTTTTTGCACTTACACATACTGACATGTCATTGCGTATGATATATTTTCTTCCTAATCTATCCTTTAAGAATATAACCTAACATGATATTAATGTCTTATTCTCTGTTTTGTTGCCCTTAATTAGGAAGTCAACTTTTCTAAACTTCTTTAACACAATTGTCAATTGCTGTACTGAAATCATATAAATAGAAGGGCTTCATGATTTTTTTAAATTAAATTCTAAGTTTTAAGTTACTAAAGCTATCCAATAAGAAGACTAATATTTCCTCCCATCTACAAATTTTGGGGGTTATGTTACACTTGCTGATAAAGTACAAATGGCTTCTGACTTTGTTGATGGAAAAGCGTGGATACTTCTGAAGGTTAGTCTGAAGATTAGCTGTTATCAGGCAGGGGCTAGCAAATTTAATCTTTTCTAATGCCTAAACAAGGCTTCTCTTTCTTTTCCTTCTCTGTCTAGTTGCTTCTTCCATTGCCTCCTCTCTTTCCAGTTTGCTTCCCCCAAATTTATTTTTCTTGAGTATATACATCAAAGTAAATAATAATTTATTTATTTATTTATTTATTTATTTATTTATTTAATTAATTAATTAATTAATTTATATCCCGCCCTTCTCCCCGAAGGGACTCAATAATAATATACATTATGTTAAGCTCTAAGTAGTTTATCTAGAAAATTTATGCAGCTACCCATCTTAAATACCTAACTCTGGAATGCAAACAATCTATACAAGGCAATGGATATATATTTATAGTATGTGTATGTGTATGTGTATGTGTATGTGTATGTGTATGTGTATGTGTATACATACACACACATCAGTAGTGGGATTCAAATTTTTTTACTACCAGTTCTGTGGGCATGCCTTGGTGGGCATGGCATGGCTTGATGGGCGTGGCAGGGAAGGATACTGTAAAATCCCCATTTCCTCCTGATCAGCTGGGACTTGGGAGGCAGAGAATAGATGGGGGCGGGGCCAGTCAGAGGTGGTATTTACCAGTTCTCTGAACTACTCAAAATTTCTGCTACCGGTTCTCCAGAACTGATCAGAACCTGCTGAATACCACCTCTGACACACACACTATATATCCATTGCTTTGTATAGATTGTTTGCATTCCAGAGTTAGGTATTTAAGACAGGTAGTTACGTGTGTGTGTATTCTAATAACATTATTATTTGATTAGCCAGCTAGTGCATGGCCCTACTCACGCGGGGGGAAACACTCTGGACTTGGTTTTTGTCTCTGGCCAGTGGTTGAATGATCTTGATATTGGGGATATAGTGACTGAACCCTTGTCATGGTCAGATCATTCCCTCCTTCGCCTTGACCTTCAAACTGCTACACCCCACTGCTGGGAGGCGGAACCGATGAGGTGGTTCCGCCCCAGGCACCTGATGGACCCGGATCGGTTCCAGACGGAGCTTGGGCCGTTTCCTGAGGCTTTCGCTCATGGCTCAACCGAAGACCTGCTGGCCACCTGGGATAGGGCGGCCGCTGGAGCTTTGGATCGGGTCGTGCCTTTGCAGCCTCTGACTCAGCACAGATCTCGCTTGGCTCCTTGGTTTACCGAGGAGCTGAGGGAGATGAAGTGCCGGAAAAGATGCCTGGAGAGCGGTTGGAGGGCCAGCCAGTCTGAATCTGACTGAACACTGGTAAGGTCTCATATTAAGATTTACCTTGTGGTGATAAAAGCGGCAAAATGTAACTATTTTTCCGCTCTTATTGCATCATCAGATAACTGCCCGGCCACCCTGTTTAGGGTGACCCGCTCCCTGCTCCTTCAGGAAGCACGGGAGGACCCCTTGGAGGGTAGAGCCGAGGACTTTGTACAGTATCTGTATGATAAAATCGCTTAGATTCGGGAACATCTGGACTATGACGGGGTAGATTCAGGGGGAGGATGGAGGCAGGTCTTGAGAATATTATCTGGGAAGAGTTTGATTCTGTGACCCCTGAAGACGTGGACAGGATACTGAGTAGACTGAATGCTGCCACATGTTTATTGGACCCGTGTCCCTCCTGGTTGGTGCTGGCCTCTAGGGAGGTTACACGAGGCTGGCTCCAGGGGATTATAAATGCTTCTTTGAGTGAGGGTGTCTTTCCCGCCGCCTTGAAAGAGGTGGTGGTGAGACCCCTCCTCAAGAAGCCTTCCCTGGACCCGGCAGTATTGGCTAATTATTGTCCAGTCTCCAACCTTCGCTTTGTTGCGAAGGTTGTTGAGAGTGTGGCAGCACGACAGCTCCTTCAGTACCTGGATGAATCGGCTTATCTGAATCCGTTCCAGTTGGGCTTCAGGCCCGGGTACAGCACGGAAACGGCATTGGTCGCATTTGTTGATGATCTCTGGAGGGCTCGGGACAGGAATTGCTCCTCTGTCCTGGTCCTATTAGACCTCTCAGCGGCTTTTGATACCATCGACCATGGTATTATGCTGCACCGGCTGGAAGAGTTAGGGGTGGGAGGCACCGTGCTGCGGTGGTTTTCCTCCTTCCTCTCCGACCGGTCGCAGTCAGTGTTGGCAGGGGGGCAGAGGTCGACCCCGAGGCCCCTTGTATGTGGGGGTGCCACAAGGATCGGTCCTCTTGCCCCTTCTGTTCAACATTTATGTGAAGCCTCTGGGTGAGATCATCCATGGTTTCGGGGTGAAGTGCCACCAGTATGCTGATGACACCCAGCTGTACATCTCCACCCCGGACCATCCCAATGATGCCCTTGAAGGGATGTCCCGGTGCCTGCAGGCTGTACGGATCTGGATGGGGAGGAACAACTCAGGCTCAACCCATCCAAGGCCGAGTGGCTGTGGTTTCCGACATCCCGATATAGTCAGTTGGTGCCATCACTGACTATTGGGGGTGAGTTGTTGGCCCCAACGGAAAGGGCTCGCAACTTGGGGGTCCTCCTGGACTCACAGCTGTCTTTAGAAGAGCACTTGACGGCTGTGGCCAGAAGGGCATTTTATCAGGTTCGCCTGATTCACCAGTTGCGTCCCTTTCTGGATCGGGACTCGTTAAATACGGTCACTCATGCCCTCGTCACTTCCCTCCTGGACTACTAATGCTCTCTACATGGGGCTCCCCTTGAGGAGCACCCAGAGGCTCTAGCTGGTCCAGAATGCGGCCGCGCGGGTGGTTATGGGAGTGATGTGGTGCTCCCATGTGACCCCCCTCCTGCACGAGCTGCACTGGCTCCCAGTGGTCTTCCGGGTGCGCTTCAAGGTTCTGGTCACCACCTTTAGAGTGCTCCATGGCTTAGGACCGGGGTATTTACGAGACCGCCTTCTGCCACCAGTAGCCTCTCACCGACCAGTATTCTCCCATAGAGAGGGGCTCCTCAGGATGCTGTCGGCCAAACAGTGTCAACTGGCGGCCCCCAGGGGGAGAGCCTTCTCTGTGGGGGCACCCGTCATCTGGAACGAGCCCCCCCCCAGAGATACGGAGGATCCTGGACCTACACGCTTTCCGCCGTGCCATCAAAACATTTCTATTTCAGCAGGCCGGCCTGGCCTAACTTCTCTTTTAAATTGTTTTTAAAAAACTTGTCTTATGAATTTGGGGTGTTTTAAATTTCGTTTTCCAGGCCAATTATTTAATTGTATTTTTTTTAACATTTATATTATATGTATTTTATTCGGCTGTTCACCGCCCTAAGTCCTTCGGGAGCAGGGTGGTATACAAATTCAATAAATAATAATAATAAAATAATAATAACTAGCATGCAGCCCTTTATTTGAGGCCACCATAAGGGCAGAATGTTGTCTTACATTAAAGAACTCTTCATACTACTTATTCCTGGTCAATGTTGTGAACAGTGCAGCTGTCTCAGCTTATCCATCTGAATCTTGCTGAGATTTGTCTTCTGAATTATTTAAATATTTATGAATATTAGGTAATTATAATGATAACTAAGAAGTAAATCATTGGAAATATTTGTGAATATCCAATGTATTGTGCTGATTTTTATGAGTAACAAAGCCAGTCGTTCAAAGTCAAAACAATTCTGTTTTAAAAATTCTGTACATTTTAACAAAAATCTTATAATATTGGCTGTTATTATTACTGTATATTATTAAATACATTTGTTAACACTTAGAGGAGCCAGTATGGTGTACAGGTAGACCTCACTTACTCAACTGCCTTTTTCACTTACAGTTCAAAGTTACGACTGAAAAAATTATTTATGACCAATGCCTGGATTTATGACCTTTGCAACATATCTCAGTCATATCATTGATACTACAATCAGGATGTGATGTGCTGTCCTGTGCCTTACCTGTTTTCCCCCCTCCCCCTTGTTACAGAGTGGATAGATTAGAGAGAAAGGGATTACAACAGAGGTATCTTGAACACAATGGGGAATAAGCTGGACTGTTTACGTAGTGTGCATACAGCTTCGATCCCTGAGTAGGCTTGGGGTGCCAGCACCACATTTTTTTAATGGATATACCCCATTACATGCCTGGTTACTCTCTTGTAATCCCTTCCTCTCAAGTGAATGTAAATATAAACATTAATTCCCATTTTTTTAATTATCCTAGTGCCAGGGTTTGCATTTCAATTTGGATTATGGATTTCCTGTCTGGCCGCTCTCAGAGGGTCAGATTAGGTAATCATATCTCTTCAGCCCTTATTCTTAACACTGGTACACCACAAGGTTGCGTGTTGAGTCCCTTATTCTATACTCTTTATGTGCATGACTGCATTCCCGCTCATGCTAATAATACTATTACTAAATTTGCAGATGATACAACAGTGGGGGGGCTCATCTCCGGGGGGGATGAGTCTGCCTATCGAGATGAGGTGGACTGGTTGCTTTCGTGTGTGGGGACAATAACTTGGTCCTTAACACCAATAAGACCAAGGAGTTTATAGTGGACTATAGAAGGAATAGATCAGACATCCAGCCCTTGCTTATCAATGGAGACCGAATGGAGCAAGTAGCCAGTTGTAAGTTTCTGGGTGTTATCATAAAAGAAGACCTGACCTGGGGCATTCACATTGCAGTACTGGTCAAAAGGGCCCAGCAGAGATTATACTGCCTGAAACTTCTCAGGAAACAACAACTGAATGAAAAACTGCTGGTGACTTTCTACCGCTGCACCATAGACAGTATTTTAACTTACTGCACCTGTGTATGGTTTGCCAATTGCACAGTGGCAGATAGGACAGCACTCCAGAGGGTGAACGTCAAAGTTCAAAACATTTATTTATTTATTTATTTATTTATTTATTTATTTATTATTTATTTATTCATTCATTCATTCATTTATTCATTTATTTATTTTTAAAAAACAAACTTTATTGAATTTAAAAATATTGACAAGAAAAAAAAGAGAAAATATACAAATTTTCTCACTCATAAAATTTACATTTTCAATCCACAATTACACTAACAAACTAAATATATGTGATTATATAAACACATATATTACAAATATACAAACAGTGACTTATTTACCTATTCTATCTATCTGACAGTGCATTTTTTATTACTTGCATTTCCCCTAATTCTTATCTTTACCCTTTTTTCCTTTGGTTTATCTGCTTATACCATCTATTCCATACTATAAAATATTTTGAGTCTTCCTTGTCTTTTAATTCTAGAGTTAATTTATCCATTTCTGCACATGTATAGATTTTTTGAATTACTTCCTGTTCAAAACATTCTTATGGATCATCTCATTCTGGGCACCCTTTTTTTGAACTTTTAACATCTGGCAGATGGTACAGGATAATAAAAACAAGGACATATAGGCTGAAAAACAGCTTCTATCCCAGGACAGTAACTATATTTAATTCTACAGTATAGTGCAATACTAATGCAATATCGGGTTTTCAATTCAATTGTATAGAATGTGAAGGATGTGTGTTTTATTTTTATAGTTTTAATGTACACTGAAGACGGCATTTAATTTCGTTGTATGTGGTGCAATGACAATAAAGTAAACTTAACTTCAAAGGATGGGAAAGTGGGCAAAAAGAAAGCATAGTCATGATCCCATGATTTCCCGCTTAATGATGCTTTGCTCAACATCAGAGTTGCCAGTCCCAGTTTTGGACACTAAACATCAACTTGTAATTATTAAGGTAACAGGCTACAAACTGGGAGACTGAATTCTAGTCCCACCCAAGGCACGAAGCTAGCTAGGTGATCTGGAACCAGTCAACTCTCTGAATATGAATTATCTCTTCTATGTCACCTTTTCTTCTCTAGCCAGAGTACAAGTGTTTACAATTACAGGATATAACACATTCTTTTCAGCAGAAATCTTCTGTGAAAATATCCGTTGTAGACAATCAAGTTATACCTATGGAAATCAGCTCCTCAGTTGTATCTCCTGAATGACTTAGTGAGAAAAGAAACAGCTCATCATTTTTCCATGTGCTGAGATTCATATATGAAGGTATTGCTTAAACAGAGCTTCAGTTACATGACTTTTTGTTGGGCTGTTATTATTATTTATTTATTTTTTACAAAAAGCCACAGTTGAAAAGCTAATAACATGGTAATTATAAAAGCAATATACTAAATTGTTCAACATTTGTAAGGACTCTTGTACAGTATAATGAGATAGTTCCTCTAATCCACAGTGTCACAGTCTTAAGTATCAGCTTTCTTTATTGAGGAACTAAACCAGATGATTAATGGTATTTTATCTTCTTTTTGTATTTTTAAGAAAATATTTGTGGATTGTTTTTAACAGGAAGAAATAATTGAGTCATTAAGAAGTTATGGGCCAGCCACTCTTTTCTTGCTATTGTTAACTTAATGGTGCTAGTAAGATTTAACAGAGTTTATATAATAAAATCTTACATTTTAATTGCATCCAGGAAGCCCATATCTTGCTGAAAGCCTCATGCATAAACAAACATCTATTTGTATTATTTCATAAAGTTTTTGCTTAATTTTCATCGGTACTCTCCACAGTATTATCTAGCATAGCAATTCTATATGAGCATTATCAGCCTATGAAAAACCAGCACATATAGAAAGCATGTTTTCTTCTAAGAATACCCATATGCACTAAAAGCAATAATAATGTCAAAACCATACATTGGAAGCTTGGCCAGACGTTTGAGTTCAAATGCAACAAAAATTACTGGGAAGGGGCGTTGGTCTTACCTGATACACCCTTTCTCATGGTGATCGACGGGAGAGTCCAGGATGGGTTGTTCTAGGCTCGTAGCTCTATGGACTGAGTTGAATCTGAATGCCTCCCTGGTAACGTTCCCCAGTTGACAACGAAGACGAAGAAAATCTTGAAATCCAGCGCCAAAGAAACAAACCTATCGTCCTCCCAGAAACCAGACCATTGGAGGAACCTGGCATAGAACCTTGCCTAAGGCACTATGGCCAGACAAGTAATCATCTTCCCCAGGAGCTGGGACAACAGCGTCAACGGAACTGCCCCACCCTTCTGAATTTGGCATATCAAGGTCCTGATACTGTCCTTTCGCTCCTGAGAAAGAAAGACCTGGCCAATTATCATGTCTATGAGTGCCCCTAAGTGCAGCAGTCTTATTGTGGGTACCAGGTGGCACTTGTCCAGGTTGATGGAGAACCTGTGATCCTGAAGGATCTGGATCGTCGTGGCCAGATCCCTCTCCGCCATCGGCCGGGAAGACGTCTGGATAAGCAAATCGTCCAAGTAACATCCTTATAGGGATGGTCCTGAGGTATGCTGCCATGATCTTGGTGAACGCCCGAGGGGCCGATGCCAGGCCGAATGGCAGGGCCGCATATTGAAAATGGCGCCTGGCATAACAAAACCTCAGGAATTGTCTGTGACTTGGACGAATAGGGACGTGGAGGTATGCCTCCATCAGGTCCAAAGAAGTCAAGAAGACCCCCCTCCCAGATCCCTTCTAGAGTGGAATGAAGAGAGTGCATCTTGAATCTTCTGTACACCAGATACTGGTTGAGTCCCTTGGGATTCAGAATAGCCCTCCAGCCCCCCGAGGTCTTTGGGGTGACAAACAAAATTGAATAGAAGCTCAGCTCAAAGGCTCTATGGAGCTGAAAGAATAACGTCCATAAGCTGAGACTGAGTTGAAAAACTGGGGAACGTTACCAGGGAGGCATGTCCTCAGAAATTCAACTCAGTCCATAGAGCTATGAACCTAGAACAACCCATCCTGGACTCTCCCATCAATACTATGGAGAACACCAAATTGATAAGGTTCTTGAAAACGAGCAAGTCAAGATCCTGTGGGACTTTCGGATCCAAACAGACAGACATCTGGCCCACTACACCCTGACATCACTATTGTGGAAAAGAAAAAAGTCTGGTTCATTGCAGAGATGGGCTGCTACCAGTTTGCACCGGTTCTTCGGAACTGGATGTTAATTTTCTGAGCAGTTCAGAGAACCCGTTGTTGGAAGAAATCTTTTCCCACTTTACAGGGCTAATCCTGCAAGGGAGGCAGGAAGGAAACATTCTGGTATGCCTGTATTTCTAGCCTAATCCTTATCTTAATTGCCCTTAAGTGTTTTCAGAAACTGCCTCTGGGTAAAGTTTGTTACATTGTAAGCCTTACGCCCAGACTTTCTGTCTGTAGACTGAGCTTCTCTGGAGTCGTCCCCATCCCCACCCCCTGGAGTTTTTTGTGGTACTTTTATTCCTGGGGCTTGACTTTCTTAAAGATTGTTAAAAGGTTGTTTTAAGCTTTTTGGAGTATACTTCCAACCCGGCTGGAACAGCTGTTTACAGAAGGGTTGTCATAGTCATATAAGAAATGGCTGAGAAGCAGGATGCAAGCTCGGCATTCTGTCTGATTTTTTTACTGCCTTTCTGGGGGCATGTGATCTATCCTTAAATCTGGATTATTACCTAAGGATATTTTATGAGGTGAGTGAGACCAGCTAGTATCTTTAAGTGGTGCAAATGGATCTAATGATTGCTTCTCCTGGGTGGGAAACTGTGCTTTGTCAGTTCCTGAGCACAGAAGTCACTTGTCTATGGAGATTCTTCAGTCATCTAGGTCATGGCTGTCCCAAAGGAGCTTTTTTCAAGAGGCAACTGGACTTTCTTGGTTTCCAGAAAGTCCAGTTCCCTCCTGAAAAAGCACCTTTGGGAAAGGAGTCTCTTGCATTGCTTCGGAGTGGGCAAGGCACATGATTGCTCACTGATAATAAGTGAATCCTCCTTCCAATTTGTTTTAGTTTTCTCTCATGATAATATGGTATAGTAACATGGCACCAATTGTAGAAAGTTAGCACCCACCCCTCTCCTAGAAGAATGAAATATTTTGATATTTCAAAATATTAAAAAGGAAGAATATATTTCCCTGAATGAGAAATGGAGAAACATGTTTTCTTAGAGGGGGAAAGAAGCCCCCACCTTCCTTAATAGCCCACAGATTTTATCAGCACTTAAGAGATAAAGAGATAGCTATATTCATAGGCAAAAATTCCCTGCAGCAAGATCTGAACAAAGGCAGAATGGGATTAGCCCTCACTCAAGATATTGTCTCTTTAGCTCGGCATTTTGTAGCCCAAATATGCCCACCCACTTTCTGGAGAGCTTAAATGACCTTTCTACTATAGGGTTTCACTTTATGAACAAGAGTAACTTAGCTGCTGATAGTTATCCTTGTATTTTAACTATTTTAATTCCTCAATGTGCTCTGGCAACCTGTCTAATTTGTAACTCCAGGTTTCAGGTATTGCTGAGGAAAAGGAAGGTATTCAGACAGAATGATTAGGTTTCCATGATGGCTGTGACTCATTGATCTTCAGTGTGTATTGCCCCATTTCTAATCTAATGACTGGTATTTAGGGCAGCTTTTTGCAAGCAAAGAAGCTTTTGTATTTTTGTACAGGTAATCCTTGATTTACAACAGTTCATTAAGTGACCATTCAAAGTTACAAGAGCACTGAAAAAAGTGACATGACTGTTTTTCACACTAACGACCATTGCAGCAGCCCAACAATCATGAGAGGGTGGGCTAGGCGAAGAGCTCCTTGATGTGACATCGAGTTGGCCACACCCACCCAGCCATGCCCACCCACCCAGTCATTAGGGCAGAGAACCGCTTGTTAAAAAATTTGCAGCCTACCACCGGTTCTGTCAAGCTTTGGAACCCATATTAGCACCAGAAGCTTCCATGCTGCCAACTCCTTGCACGTGAGAAAGTAGGAACGCTGACAGGTTCATTGATATTGCAATACCAGGTGATGCACAAATTGAAGAGAAACAGCTAAAAAAAAAATAACAAAATATCGCAATTGCAAATTAAAGTTGAGCAACTATGGAGAAGAAATCAATAATAATAGGAGCCCTTGGAGCAATACCCAAAGGGCTGCCTAGATACATGGAAATTTTGAACTTATTACACCTGAATATCCTGACTTTGCAAAAAAACCACCATACTCAGAACTGCCTATATACACAAATGCTACGTTAACAGCTCTTAGGCCTTTGGTTAGGACTTGAACTATTGAGGTTTTACTAGTCCCAGACCGTGATTAACCATAGTAATATAATATAATTTAATTTACTCAGAACAGTTACATCCTACAACGGTATCTGCAACACAGTAAAAAATCCACATCTGCCAGGGAAGGATCAATAGGTGGACAAAAATACCAAATCCAGTCTGAACGTCTGGCTGACTATGCGAGAACCATAGAACCATAATTCTATAATTCAAAAGTGAATACAAAATGCTTTGAATTTTGTCACATTCACATGCATTTTATATTAGCATTATTCTACTTTCAATTATCTCACTGTAAAGGCTCAACTACCAATAAAATATGTTTTTACTGTAATATTTAACAAGGGGACCAAAAAAAAAAAAAAAAAAAGGCGGCAGGTATTTTGGAAATAGAAGAGAGCATATAATATCCTCTGAACTATCTGACAGATTAAGAAAATATTATAGCACATAGGAAATGTAGGGGATATTTTAAACTTATTATCAGAATAAAGAAATAAAGAGTTCATAAAGGTTGACCTAACAAGGTAATAAGTAAATATGGGATACAATATAATAAGTTGTAATTTTCCATAATGTAGACTAGCATATAGCTCATTAGATAGCAAAGGAAAAAAAATATTTTCTCTCTCCTTTCAGGCATCTTGAGATCTTGAGATCTTGAGATCTGTATGGGGTAATGCAACTGTTTTTCTAGGGGGAGAAAAGATGACAACATCTGTGTAATTTATTTAAACAATTGGTGGGGTTATTAAATTTTACTTTGGAAACTTAAGTTTAAATCTGAATTTAATCTGGTTGAAAGTTCTTGCCTGATGCTTTGTTCTCCCCTCGGCCATATTGACTAGTACAATAAATACAAAAAAGTTCCATTAGCTGAAAGGCTCTGCACCTGTGATTCGGGAGACGTAGAAACCATAGAACATGTTCTTCCTTATTGCTCCTTTTATAGAGACACCTGACTCACATTCATACTATCTCTGATTAGCAGATATCTTGGTCACCCAGATTCAGCCTATGCCCAGATCGTGCTCATAGATAATATACCCCTTATTTATAGAACATATAATTAGCAGTGGCTAAGACTCTGAGCTTGTTGATCAAAAGGTCGGCAGTTCAGCGGTTCAAATCCCTAGTACTGCGTAACGGGGTGAGTTACTTGTCCCAACTTCTGCCAACCTAGCAGTTCGAAAGGACGTAAAAAATGCAAATAGAAAAATAGGGACCACCTTTGGTGGGAAGGTAACAGCATTCTGTGCGCTTTTGGCATTTAGTCATGCCAACCACATGACCACGGAGAAGTCTTCGGACAGCGCTGGCTCTTCGGCTTTGAAATGGAGATGAGCACCACCCCCTAGAGTCGGGAACGACTAGCACATATGTGCAAAGGGAACCTTTACCTTTAACTAGATTTTGAGCAGCAGCATAGAAAATGCATTGAACTCTGATGGCCAATATCCCACAATACATTTTTTGTAAATATAATTCATTTGAAATTTAAATATTATTGCTTTGATGTTAATTGCTTTTAGATACTTTACTTTGTTGTAATTTTAGATATACTTAATATAAGTCTGCATGATAATTTAATATAGGCTGTATCCTGGATCTCATTTATAGATGTTAGTTAGGTTGTTTTATAATGATATTTTAATTCGGTGTTAAATTTTATTTTCTTATTTGTACTGGTGTTTGGCCACAATAAATGGAAATTGAATTGATTTGATTTGTATTGACACAGTTGAAAGAATAATCAAGAGAAAATCAAGAGAATCAAGAGAAAAAAAACAAGTCAACAAAAAGACGCTACTATAATCTGATGTGATAAATCATCCTGAGTACATGGGAATCCACAGGACATCCCTAAATACCCTCCCCCTGAGGCTCTGCAGTAATACAGCTACATACAGCATGTGCCAGCCACAACTGCCTTCGTACGCAGGTAGCACTTGTTTAATAATGAATAAAAGCTAATTTGAAATGCTAATAGGCAATTTTAGACTTTTTAATTTCTAGATCATCATTTTACATAAGTCCTTAGTGATAATTCTTTTTCTGTTTGTTACATTGTTAGAAAGTAATTTATACAGATGCATTCCCCATTGCCAAGATATAAATGATTCAATACCAATTGTTACACTGAGTGAGATGCAACATTTGGCTTCAGAAATTACTGTACTCAAAACTAAAATGCAAATTATTAATTGCTTCAGTTTCAGGAAGGTTAGATGACCAGCTAAAGCATTCAGCTTGTTGTGGCCCATCAGTGGCCTCTGCAGATTGTAGCCGATTCCGACAACGAGGAGGCTGGTGTGGTGCTGCGCTAGCAGCCTGTGCACTTGGTGCTCAAGTGAGGAGGCTGGAGAAGATGTGGTGCCAGAGGCAGGGATTCAGCCAGGGCCTTCAGAACCTCCAGAAGCTCCTTTAAGTGAAGAGGATGAAGAGGAGGAGCCTCTTCTCAATGCACAGGCACACAGAGCTGCCAAAAGGCAGGAATGGCTCCTCAGGAGGAGGTCTCCTCAAGAGTAAGGCTTGGGGCTAATTGGCCACTCCCTTAGCCTATTTAAGGAGAAACGCTGATTGCAGCAATTTGTAGGGAACAACTTTAGTTCACTCTCCTTCGCATCTGGATTCTCTGCAAAATTGCTTCTGGGCTTTTTGCCAACTCTAGTAAGACTGTGATTACCTTATCTCAGAATTCTTGTAGGCTGTTAAGACAGTTTATTAACAGCCTTTGGTTGATAAAGACTGAGTTATTTGAGTAAAATAAGCTTTGTATGGAGTTTGTGTGTGCTGCGTTCTTTGGGGTCCGTAGCTGGGGCAGAACACAGCTTAGATTTCTGTTAATTTCTGTTAAGTGAGACATTTGTTAAGTGAGTTTTGCCCCATTTTACAACTTTTCTTGTCACAATTGTTAAGTGGATCCCGGCAATTAAGTGAATCATGGAGTCATTAAGTGAATCTGGCTTCCCCATTGACTTTGCTTGCCAGAGGGTCGCAAAAGACACAGCAACGGTCATAAATATGAACCAGTTGCCAAGCGTCTGAATTTTGATCACATGACCATGGGGATGCTGCAACGGTCGTAACTATGAAAAACGGTCCTAAGTCACTTTTTTCAGTGTCATTGTATCTTTGAACGATCACTAAATGAATTGTTGTAAGTTGAGGATGACCTGTAAATAAATGCCACATTATTATCTCATAAATTCCAGAAAGCCTCATGAAGACTGAGTTAAGAACTACTTCAAAGTCCCTTTATCTTTAGTTTTTTCTTGATAACTGTTGTGGAATTATAATGAATGAGTTAGTACATAAGAATTTGGTGGTCCATATCACCATTTTAAAGCACTTCCTTTTTTTGAACATGCTATATTTCCCTGAAGGTATATGATTTTACTTTGGATTTTATTATTATTTTTTTGAGCCTTATAGAATGGAGTAGAGTAGCTGTAATAATGCTTAATATTCAGAAGTCCACTGATTCCCTTTTCACGAACATTGATTGCCTCCTTTGAAATATAAGCATATTTTTAATGAAAAACCTATTTGGCATATTATATGTTTTATATTGTCGGGTATAATGAGATTAGTAATGCAAAGCACAAAGATTTACAATGTATAATATAAATATTATTTTACTTATGCTCTTTAAATAGAATGCCTACTTGATTTCTTTGGTTCGTGCAAATATCTACAAGACAAAATAATAATAATAGTAACAATCCAATTAATGTTCAACATGGCTGTGGCTATACTGAATACCTGGGATGCAAAATCAACAAAGAGGAAGAAAAGCCAAATAGTGCAACACTGAAATGGAAGATTAGGCTGGGAAATAAGATCAGACAGCTAAGATCAGATGAAGGAAGCTGGAGCAGATGAAAGAAAAGAAGCTGAAGAACAAGAAGATCAAAGTTTACCTGGTCAAGAGATAACACCTAGAAATAAGGTGAGATTAAGGAAGCAGCAAACATTAAAGCAGCAAATAACAGCTATAACCAAGAAGGTCAACAGACACTAAGTTTGAATTGCACACTATAGACAGAATCTCCCATTTCAATAGAAACCTTTCTATCAATCCATCAATAGAAAGAATTTCGCAAAGCAGTCAACACCTGACAAAAAAAATATACAGTGCAGTTCTGGGTGTAGCTATGTACAACCCAAAGAAATGTAACAAGAAGGCAGCTTGGATAAAGGACGTGGACAAGAATAATAATAATTTTAAAAAGTTGAAATGAAAGGACTTTTATTAACAGCAGAAATGGTGGAAAAAAGGGTAAGGTTGAAACGTCTGACTGGTCTACATCCACTTATAACCAACTAGTTTAACAACATACTTTAAGGAGGTGAAATTGAAGATTGGTTAATGTGGCAAAATCTATCTCAGAATGAAAGATCCAGCAAAAGGGGCAGCACCAGAAAACTACATACCAATCACCTGCTTACCAATAGAACTGGTGTGGTAGCTAATACAGTCCCACAGCAAGTAGCTGAAAACAAGCTCTTTCCATCCAAGCAGAAAGGAAACCGCCCAAGCAGCAGAGGAAAAAGAGGAAACTCCTAATTGACAAGATGATCCTGGAAAACTGCAAGAGAAAAAAGACCAAGCAGAATATAGCTTGGATTGATTACAAGAAGGCATTTGACTCCCTACCACATAATGGGATAATCAAGTGCCTAGAAATAGCAGGTGTCAGTGATTAAGTGCCTTGGATGCAATCCCAAAACATCTGGAGTATCACTTGAACACCATCAACAGAATTACCATCAGTCAATTGCAAAAGGCAGCTTAATTGGAAATAGCTTACATCTTACAATGATACTTTAATACCATCAAACAACAATATGCCTATGCCAGGTCCTTGGAAGGTGGAGAAAAAATGCCAAATCCAGTCTAGAAGACCTCCAAGATCCCTTCCAGCTCTATTCTGACTACTGTAAGGTATTATTTTGGATATCTGGAATTCACTTACAGTAGAAATCTCAGGGCAGGACATGCAGGCTTGCATTGGTGTTTGTGAAATATATCTGCCCCCAGTGTTCTCAAACCCAGATTCCCTCCAGGTATTTGTATCTCAGAGAACAGTATTCCTCAACCAGTACAACAATACTTAGAATATTGGGAGAACAAGATTGTAGATGTTGTCCTAAATGGAAAGGGCTTTACTACCAGATACTTCAAAGCAATGTAAAAAATAATAATAAATGCTTGCATAGGGGGCACAATTGTTTTGTTCAAATGTACCTTGATACATCAAAAGTCTATATCACAAATCAAATTAAAATAAAATGAATGAATTAAAAAAGGGTTTTGCACTAATCTCACATGGTATGCTGATGTAGATCAGTACTTATCATTCTCAATATTATCACAATATATACCTTTAAGACTTAAATGAATATTAATAAAACAATGAAATCAATTTTCTAAACACCACACTTACATAGTCCAAATGGCACCAACCACTTAAAGGAGCCATGAAGTGAGATAACATTTAATCAAGGATAAGAATTGTGTAACTTCTGTATTTGAAATTTGTAACTTGCAATTTAATAGGTTTGCCTTAAAGACTTCAAGAAAATGCTGGATTGCAAAGCAGGAGAAAATATTTCTGTCTTTCAGACTATCGTTTCTCATGTATTCACATCTTACATCAAATGGATATTGACATCTTTCATTCTAGTTTGCTCATTAGTCAAGAGTACAGGATGAATTTTCAGTTAACAAATGTATGCTTTATGTATAGTGCTGCTAAATCTTTATTTTGGTTAAATTTTGAAAAAAAAAGGCATTCTGATAGGCTTTTTTTTCAAATTCATAACTTTCTATAAATTGGCCTTCAAATGTTGTGAAAATATAGATTTAAAGATATTGAAATTCCTTTATGTTTAGTAGAGAGCTATTTGGATTTATGGATTGTTATACAAGACTGATTACTCTGGGTACACAAAATTTTAAAACTGAAATATGTTTCAGTTGAGGGTGGTCAATACAGAAAATTAGACTGCTTCAATTAAAAATTAGCTTATTGTTCATATGAACTGATTTTTCTCTCATCCATCCATCATATTTTATCTCAACTTAAAGCCTAGAAAGTTTAACTCCCATTTTCTTCCAAAGTTAGCAACAGCAAGGAAGCTAAGTTCCATAAGCAAAGTTTGAGTGTGTTATCAGTATCTAGGATATTGGTCTAAAAACTCAGGGATCATTTTCTTTCCTTTCAAATAATCTCTCTTTGCCTTATATGGAAAATTTTAAGATTAAATTGTCACATTTTCTTCATACTTTCCACCTGACTCTGTGTCACCTGCTTGTTGAAGAAATGGCAGCCAAATTTCCCTGTGCCCTTTGTTTTTTTGGGAATAACAATACAGGAAATTTGCTTACTTAAGAGATATGCCAGAATTACTTGCTGCATGAAGTAACATGACTCATCATCACCAATGTCAATCAAAGCCCAGGGGGCAGAAGCAATTCTACATTCCTTATGAATACTGTGGTTTTAATTGAATTTCCCAAAATAAATCTGCTGTGAACGCTTTAAAATTTGAAGCAAGATATCACAGAATAATTTATCTTTAAATCATATACTTTTCCTAAATGAAAGAGCTTATATTAGACTGATAACTTGTATGTGTGTTACTTAGTAATTATTGTTATATAACAAGGCCATTATTCCATGTCAAGGGACAAAACAGAGACAACAACAGGCTTGTGACCATAAGTCACTCCCCTCTTGTCAACTCAAATACATGTTTTTATGAGCCTATGGGGCTACCATACAAGGTCAGGAAAAGATGTGGCTCCTTTAAAGAGCTACTGATAGATACATAGTAGATGCCCATCATGGATCTAAAGCATTGTTGTTTGCTTTGATTCCAAATACTGTATACTATACTATATTCAGACTTATTTTTCAGCTCTCTGGTTATCCTTGCTATTCTTCTCCCACATGATCCAATTAGTCTGAATTTTTCTTAAACTGCGTCACCCAGAACTGAACAGAGTACTTGTGAAAGGGGTTGAACCAATATTGACTATAGTGGAACTATTATTTCCATTGATTTGGAAACTATGTACAGTATCTTGATGAAGCCTAAACTGCACTAGACTTTTAGGAACCACACCACAATACTATTCATATTCAACATGTAATTAAATACATTTGCAAGGACCTTTTCATAACTATTATTGCTAAGCCAGGGATCTCCTACCTTATACCACATATATTTTATTAGTTTTCTTAAATGAAGAATTTTCCATTTTTTCTCTATTAAAATTCATTACTTTTAATTTTGCTGCTGCCTTCCAGAATATTAGTTATCCATCCAGTTTTGTGTTATCTATAAATATATACATTCTTTTCATCTAAGTCAATAAAATGTTCAATGTTAAACTGAACCTTATGGCCCCCTATTTGATATTTAAATACACTTCGATATAAAGACTACAACAAAGTCTTAATCTGAATTTGAATCATCACTGCTTTTTTTAAAAAAAACAATTGTATATGCTTTATTTCTTGTGTGTTTGCTGCCATATTTAGGAGAGTTAACCTATACAACAGTTAAATCAGCTTTCATTCATCATTATTCATTACATTTTTTGGATAGGTGCCCATTCCTAACCACAGTGACACCCAATTTGTGATAAATATGTTGTAATACACCACCCAAACTCTACCCTTTCACACTCATATTACAATGTCACCCATAGGTACTTAAGGGGAGGAGTTTGCATTGTGACATTTTATCACCTCTCATAGACATGAATGTTTATTACCTCCTCTTTTGGCTTCAAATCTGGTGCATTTACCTGAAGCCACAAGCCAACTGTGACTGGTCTTTTAATAATTGATGCTAGCAGTTCACACCTCCATTTTATGAAATGACAACTGCAATCAGTCTAAGTTATCTTCCCTTACTCGGCATTTCTGAACGATATTAGGAGAAAGAATGCTGTGTTTTCACATTTGCAAAACACACTTCAGAAACAGCAAGAACTCCTTTGTTTCTTGGCGCATAAAATTCATATGAGAGACGCAGGCCCATTTATCTACAGTATATCTCATATTCATTGTAAAGCCAGAAAAAGATATACGTGGACAAATATTTGTACCAGTGGTGGGCTGCTTCCAGTTTGGACTGGTTTGGGCGAACCAGTAGTCCCGCCCACCCACCCCCCGGCACTATCACGTCCTATATAATCACCATTTTTTTGATGCTGCGTGCATGTGCGGAAGGCACATGCTCACATTTTCGGTTCTAGGTGAACCGGTTGTTACAGTATGTGATGCTCTGATTTGTATTCAAGCTATGCTAAAATTAACTTCTGGGGGAGGTCTGGCAAACTCTACCTCTAGGTTGGACTACTGTAACACCCTCTACATGGGGCTGCCCTTGGGATGCGTCTGGAGGTTCCAGCTAGTCCAGAATGCAGCCGCGTGGGTAATTACGAGGGCTTCTCAATACTCCCGTGTAACACCTCTCCTGCGTGAGCTGCACTGGCTGCCGGTGGCGTTCCAGATTCGTTTCAAGGTGATGGTGCTTACCTATAAAGCCCTTCATGGCGTAGGCCTGGGGTACTTGCAGGACCATCTCCTGCCGCTCTCCCATCGTCCCGTGCGCTCACACAGAGTGGGCCTCCTTAGGGTGCCGTTGGCCAAACAATGTTGGCTGATGGCCCCCAGGAGGAGAGCATTCTCTGTGGGAGCCCCAACCCTCTGGAATGGATTGCCCACTGAGCTCAGGACAGCCCCCGACCTCCTTTCCTTCCATCGCGAGCTGAAGACGTGGCTCTTCCGTCAACTCAACTGATCCGTTGGGTATACACTGTTATAATTTTAAACTGTTTTAATTGGGATGATGATTTTAATTTTTACCTTGTTGTGATTTGTATTGGAAATTGTCATTTTGTAAGCCGCCTTGAGTCCCTCAAGAGAAAGGCGGCATATAAATCGCAATATAAAAATATAAGAAACTAACGTCTTGCGCACGGTCACTCACGCCCTTGTCACCTCCCGGCTGGACTATTGTAATGCTCTCTACATGGGGCTCCCCTTGAAGAGCACTCGGAGGCTCCAACTGGTCCAGAATGCGGCCGGGCGGGTGGTTATGGGCGCAACTCGTTGTGCCCGCGTGACACCCCTCCTGCGTGAGCTGCACTGGCTCCCAGTGGTCTTCCGGGTGCAATTCAAGGTGTTGGTCACCACCTTTAAAGCGCTCCATGGCACAGGACCCGGGTACCTTCAAGACCGACTTCTGCCACCAATAGCCTCCCACCGGCCAGTTCGCTCCCACAGAGAGGGTCTCCTCAGGGTGCCATCAGCCAAGTTATGTCAGCTGGCGACACCCAGGGGGAGGGCTTTCTCTGTGGGAGCCCCAGCCCTGTGGAATGAACTGCCCCTGGAAATACATAAGATCTCCAACCTCCGGGTGTTTCGCTGCGCACTGAAGACCCTGTTGTTCCACCAGGCTGGGCTAACAACATAATAATTTTAAATTGGGGTATTTTAAATTTGTGGGGTTTTAAATTGAGCCAAATTTATTTAATTATTTTAAATTTTTAATCAATGTTTTGTCTTGTGTTTTTAAATCGGCTGTACACCGTCCTGAGTCCTTCGGGAGAAGGGCGGTATAGAAATATTATTATTATTATTATTATTATTATTATTATTATTATTATTATTATTATTATTATTATTATTATTATTATTATTGACAGGTGCAAAGGTGGACTCTGCAAAGGTGGAACTGATGACTGCAGCAAATAGCAAGGAACCAGAGAGTAGATCTGTTTTTTGGAACATTTGCAGATAAAGGGAGGACAGGACACTGTCCACGTATGTTCCAGTCAGCTGTTCCTTCCATGACAGCAGAACAGCAATTTTACTAGGGTTTGAGTACCGGGAAATGTCGGGATCAGCCATCTTGATGCGCAGTGTTAGAGTGCAGTACTGCAGGTTACTTCTGCTGATCACCGGCTACCAGCAGTTTGGCACATCAAATCTCACCAGGCTCAAGGTTGACTCAGCTTTCCATCCTTCCGAGGTCAGGAAAATTAGGACTCAGATTGTTGGGGGCAATATGCTGTCTCTGTAAACCACTTAGAGAGGGCTGTAAAGCACTGTGAAGCGGTATATAAGTCTAAGTGCTATTGCTATCTTGCTCACAACCATAGCAGAGCCTTTTCAAGGACACTGAATATGCAAGCCTCACTTTCTAATTATTTTCAGAAATCATTTCAAAATTATTATCGACTTTCAGAATGACAAGTTTGGAAAGTGTTACTGAGTGAGTATATATTCAACTCCGAACAAAAGAAAATAAGAAAAAAGAAAACTTTAAATAAACAGCAAAAAGCTAAATAAAATTTATAAAGATTTTTATAATTTATAAAGAACAGTGTGAAATAATCTGAAAAAAATATTTCTGGAAGATGTAATAGAGATAGGCAATTTCATGATTTATAAACTGGACTAGAAGGGACTAAAGATTTTAGGAAGATGAAAGAAATGCAAGACCATAAAATGCAAATTTTTATAACAAGGAAAATACTGAAGAAGACTTTTGAAGAACAGAGTGGGAAATTAGTAGCCACAAGATTAACAATGCCAATAATGGTGTTTCTGCTTGCATGGATAGACTGTGTCTAATATATATTATTGAAGAAATAGCAGATATGGAACTAATTTAATCAACTTATCAAAAGCATATATACAATTGACAACCCAAAAGAAGGACTTGGAAAAGGATGTTTCACCGGATCTACAAAAGAAATTGTGTAATGTTTTAAAATTAATAAATTTAATAAATAAATAAATAAAATTAAAAAGAGAAATGCAAATGATAAAGCAAGAAAATGACCTGGCAATTGTTTTCCTTTTGGATTTACAAAAGAGGCTTGTTAATGCCTTGAAGAACTCAAACAAATCAATATCACTGTCTAACCAATTTAACTTGTATTGTACTGTAATATAACATAATAAAATTTCTAAAAAAAAAAAGAAAATAAATCAAATTCCATGTAAATATTGACATGAATTAAAGATTAAGACTGATAGAAGGAATATAAAGTTGATTTATTTGATTCAGATTAAAACAAGATATGTTGTTATATCTGATGACTCTTTATGAACTTTTTGCTGACATCAGGACTGAAAAGATGATACTTTATGGATTTATCTATAGATAAGAGATGGGATATGAGATGAGATAATTGTTTCTAACCTTAGAAGGGATGAAGAGTCTCTAAATTTGTTTGTACTTGTTGTGACAAAGGTTGGAAATCACTTCTTTATGTATTTCTTTTCTCTTTCTTTATTATATTCTTACTATATTCTTTCTTTTTTCTTCTTCCTTGAAAAAATTATCCTTTCTTTCCATTTTCCTCTTTTTCTTTTACTTTGTATCAGTTTTTACTATTATAATAAAAATTCTTGTACTATGAGGAAACTGAATCATACAGTCGAGGTAGTCCTCAACTTACAAGTTCATATAGTGACAATAGCACTGAAAAAGTGACTTACGACCATTTTTCACACTTATGACCATCTCCATCATCATGATCAAAATTCAGATGCTTAGCAATTGGTTCACATTTATGATGGTTGCAGTGTCCTGGGGTCATGTGATCAGCTTTTGTTCCCAGCAAAAGTATATCTGCTGGGGGTGAGGGAGATTAAGAAAAAAAAGACTGCAGTAGTAGTGGGAGGAGCATTAGGATAGTGGCTTATGCCTCAATGGGTATGATGATTGTGACTGAGGGAACAAAAGGAAACAGTTAGAGGACTGGAAAGATTGTGGGGGCGGGGGTGGAGATTGGTGGAAAATGCCCTGCTGAATTTCCAGCAACAGTGGCTGAAAAGATGCAGTGGAGCAATGGAAGAACGGGCACTCAGGGTGAGTGCAGTATGCCATTAATAACAATGGCAGGAGAGGGGAGAAAAAGGAGGGAATGGAAGGCCCTGAGAAGATTGAGGCAGCATTAATGTTTATTACCTGTGTTGAAGGGAGAGGGAATAGAAGGTATGAACCGTGATGGCACAGTGTTTAGAATGCAGTATTGCAAGCTAATTCTGCCCACAAACCAGGAGTTCAATCCTGACAGGGCTCAAGATTGACTCAGCCTTCCATTCCTTCCAAGGCTGGTAAAATGAGGACCCAGATTGTTGGGGGCAATATGCTGACTCTGGAAACCACTTAGGGAGGGCTGTAAAGCACTATGAAGCGGTATATAAGTCTAAACAGTAATAACACTTAGACTTATATACTTCCATATGAATGGAGAAATAACATTTTACCATTTGTCTCTCTACTATATTATAATATAGACATGCTTGGTTTTTTTCCCCCCCAGTTGCTTCAGAAGACAGAATGTTGAGAACTGCACACGCTGTGCTCCTTTAACACAATTTTTGTCAGTTAGAGTTACT
Source organism: Pituophis catenifer annectens (assembly GCF_029215685.1). Taxonomy (NCBI): domain Eukaryota; kingdom Metazoa; phylum Chordata; class Lepidosauria; order Squamata; family Colubridae; genus Pituophis; species Pituophis catenifer. The sequence continues at coordinate 206,519,202 of NW_027256881.1, forward strand.
TAGTGACCTTGAAGTTTTTACAGTGTTTGACAACAACAGTTAACAATTGTAGGAAATGAAAATATATTGTTTTCTTTCAGTTTGAGCAAATGTTCCCCATTATTATGCATACACATAGTCATTTATTTTAATGCTATATTTATAAGCCATCTTTTTCTGCTAGGTCACTAAGGATATGCCTTTTATGTATTCATAAAATTATGAGTTGTATTCAATCTTAAGATAGCAATGTCTCAATAAACATATTTGGGGAAGAAGATTTTAGTCTTAGTCCAAATCCTACTTGCATTCAAAAAGCACCAATGCTCTCTGAATTGCTGCAGCCTGACAATTTCAATGCAGTGCAGCAAATCTTGGAAGATCCTATGAATGGCTTTCCAATGGGGGTGCACTCCGTCTCCCCCAAATAATTGCTAAGCCTGCTTATCCAATCAGCACCAAAGAAATATTTTAAAGAGAGTAAACCATGAAAATCCACCCCTTATTTTCATGCGACAAAGCTCCTTTAAAATATGCAGGAGTCCATTTGTAGCACCTCTAATCTATAGTTCAGGGAAGAAAGGAAGGCAGGTAGCTAAACTAATGTATTTTAAATATATTATAACAGTCATAAGCATCATTAGTTTTTTTTTAAAGAAATACAGTATATATCTTGCTGTCCAGAATAAATATTACATGTGTACACAGTATGTAACAGTATCTAAACTTAATACTGATCTTGGAGTTTTAATCTGGTTTTTAAACGCTTTAAAATAGGGGTGGGGAACTTTGGCCCTTTTATGATTTGTGGACTTCAGCTCCCAGAATTCCTGAGCCAAACATGGGCTTGAAGTCAAGGGCCAAGGTTCCCCATTCCTGCTTTAGAAAAAAAGTGTTTTTATTTCACTACTGAGTTTGGGTGCTTTGCTATTTCCCAGAACTATTAAAAACCATTAATGCAAGTCCATGTATTTCTTTCTCCCTCAAGAAATGTCACCTTGCAAACACAGAAAAGTGATAGGCAGGATTTTTTAAAAATCATTTTTTTTCCTTCTTTTGGAGAAAGTCTTCAGTCATTTTTGTCTTATTGTAATCTGGGATAATATAGTTTATACTTGCCAATAATGTGTTAAAACATCAGAGTGGAATGGAATCTAAAACAAGACAGATTGCTGTAGTGGATCCAAGAGAAGACAGTAGTTAAGGTGCTGGCCTAAAAACCAGGAGACGGTGAGTTGCAGTCCCATCATAGCATGAAAACCAGCTGGGTGACTTTGAATATACCTAATACTCACTCTTTCCTCTTCCCATTTTTCTCACAATAATCCTGTGAGATGGGTTGGATTGGTTGAGTCTCGGCTCACAGGGTTGTTGTTTTGGGGAAAACTGGAGGAGGAAGGAATATGATGTATGTTTGCCGTCTTGAATTATTTATAAAAATAATAAAGACAAGATAAAGAAAATCTTTAAAAAAGATACTTCAGAAATAGTTTATCCTTATTTCAGCACACCTGTTTTGTGTCAATCCCTGCCTAATTCTGCCATCTCCTAAAACTGTAATCTCTAAAGCTAAATGTTTCTATCCATATTTTATAGTGAGAGGCAATACACATCAGATTATTCTATCAGTTACTGGTAGATCATTTTGACTTAATTATACAAATTACAAACCATCAGAGGTACAAAAACCCAAGGTACAAACCATCAGAGGTTTTTGGGATAGAAGACTACTGATGACCTCAACACTCCTTAGAACTTGGAGATAATAGGTCTCTTTGCAGATTCTTCTCTAAGTCATTTTAGGAATCAGATATATCTGCAGCCCAGCAGATTTATGCCTGAATGGGCTAAACAAAAAATAAAACAAATCCCAATTTTTCAACTGAATATATTTCTTAAAGAAATAATCTCAGATTTATGGATAAGGAACAGGTTGGAAGAAGAATTACTTGTTTGTAGCTTTATAGCAAGGGTGTCAAACTTGATTTCATTGAGGGCCACATCAGGGTTGTGTTTGACCTTGGGGGCTGGGTGGGCATGGCCAGGGTAGGCATGGCCAGCTTGACGTCACTCGTGTCGGCGTCTGTGGTGGCCCGAGCGCTCTGCCAGCGAAAAAGGAACTTGAGAGGCTGTGACGGCCTCCTGCAACCCTCTGCCAGTGAAAATGGAGCTCAGGAGGGCTGCGCACGGCTCTCCTGAGCTCCATTTTCACTGGCAGAGGCACCACAGGCCAGTGCTGTTTCCAGGGCAGCCCTGAGGGTCAGATCTAAGCACCCCATGGGCCGGATCAGGCCCCCAGGCCTTGAGTTTGACACCCTGCTTTACAGGGAGTGTCAATCAGCTGTGCTGCGTGATCATCAGAACCTTTTTTTTTTTTACTTTGTTAAAGCATTTTTTTTACTACAGGTTTGGGCGAATAGATAGTAAAAATGTACTACCTATTGTAAAAATGTAAAAAGTAAAAAAAAAAGTTGGCCACACCCACCCAGTCACATAACCATCCCCCCAGCAAGCCATGTCCACCAATCCACACCCACAGAACCGGTAGCAAAAAAAAAAAAATCATTTCACCACTGCCTTGTATGGTACAGAATCCCAAGATAGTAGCTAAATGCTATCACTGATATTTATATACAGTTAAATGGCCATGATGTAGAAGAATAAATCAATATATTTGATATGGAGTTAGAATTGTTGGGGATTATATAATTATGCCAATTCAAACTGTACTTCAACTGGAATAATTATATAATAATTACATATTGTGAATTCTAGTCCTACCTTAAGTATGAAAGGAACCAGTCACTCACTCTCTCAACCCACCCCACTTCACAGGGCTATTGTCATGGGGAAAATAGGAGACATAAGGAATATTAAATATGTTTGCTACAGTGGTGACATTCAAATTTTTCCCCTATCAGCTCTGTGGGTGTGGCTTGATGGGGGGGGATCCTGTGACTGACTGGGTGTGGCCAACTTGATGTCGCTCATGGCCACTCCCACTCAGTCAAATGATCCCCCCACTAAGCCACATGATCCACCCACAGAACCTGGTAGGAAAAAATGTGTGAATGAGCACCAGAAGGGCTAATAGTGAATGCTGTGGCAGAGAGAATCCAAACTTTTATCCCTCCATTCACAGCAGAGCTGTTGCTCCCTTTATGGTCCCCCCTGGCTTCCTCCCTCACGGGGGTCGAAGTACCTTAAAGAAACAGGCTGCAGCAGCTCCTCTGTGAATGGAGGGAAAAAAGTTTGGATTCTCTCTGCTGTAGTATTTAACGTTGAACGGGTCGAGCGGCCAGAAGGGGTGAGCAGGGACCGGGTGGGCGTGGGTGGAATCAAGCAGGGGTGGTTTTTACCAATTCGGTGAACTGATTCAAATCATCCCTACCGGTTTGCCCGAGCCGGTCCGCACCGGTCGAATTTCACCCCTGGTTTGCTACTTTGAGTTGACAAAATACATATATATAAAAGAAGAGATAAAAATAAAATAACAATCCAATTTAATTCAAAAATGGAAAGAGAAGTAATATTTCAAAACCACCTCTATATAAGTTTTTGTGCTTTTTTTGTTTAAAGTTGCTATTTCTGTTTCCTACATACATTCAGCTTTAAGAAAGTTAAAAAGTTATTTGGAATTAATACTAAGATAATGTGCCAGTTCTAGTGAATACCAATTTGAAAAAAAAAAAAAATCTCTCATAAGACGACAAAAGAAACTTCATGTTCTATCAAGTTCACATATAAACTATTACAATTAAAGACTTATATCTGAAGTTGATTTCTACATCTCCCAGTTTTATATTAATTAATTAATTATTCAATTTATAGGGTTATCCAATCAACAGTGAGTCAAAGCAGATTACAAGAGCGTTAAAAATGAATTGACAAGACAATAACATCTACAACAGCAAAGATAAAACAGCAAACATAAATATTCCAAATAGGGGTGGTATTCACTTAATTTCGTTATCGGGTCGCAAATGGGAGTGTGTGTGCTTCACTCACACATGCCACCTCCACACATGTGCAGGGCCTTTCGTGCATCTGCAGTGTCAAAAATGGAACGTTATCACATCCGGGTGGTGGGCGGAGCCTCCTGTGGCCACCACCGGTTCACCCGAACTGGATAGAACTGGCTTAATACCAGGGTGGATAAAAATCAATGATTTTTTTTAAAATCAAAAAAATCTGATTTTTTTTATTTAAATCGGATTTTTTTTATTTAAATTGGATTTTTTGATTTAAATTGGATTTATTTTAATAAAAAACTTTTGGGGTAAAAATCTATCGTAAGATAGTTTTCTATTTAAGATACATAAATAATTTAGTTTATTCAGCATGAAATGGAGCTTAGTTATGTAGCATGAGGCTGTATATTCTGCAACACTGGGACTATCGGTGAGTCAACAGTGGGTCAAAGGAGTAGCAGAGATGACAGTTGCTCTTTAAAAATTATGATTTAAATCGAGTTGATTTAAATCAAGCCTTTTTACTAGTGATTTAAATCATGATTTAAATTGTGATTTAAATCAACTCGATTTAAATCAAATCCACCCTGCTTAATACCACCACTGATTCCAACGTTTTGGCCCAGTGCCTGTCAGAATAGCTTCGTTTAAGGCCTTTCTAAAGGATGGCAAGATCAAAGTCATAAGGAACTTGAGGTGAATGGCTATTCTATAGAGCAGTGACATCTAACCTTTTCAGCACCACCGGAACCCAGAAGAGTGTGTATATGCGTGGCAGCCAGCTGCTCTTCTGGATTCCAGCGTGCATGCGCACAGCATAACCCAGAAGAGCAGCTGGTAATGGTGCGTGTGCCCATAGAGAAGGCTCTGCATGCCCTCTCTGGCACACGTGCCATAAGTTCGCCATCACAGCTATAGAGTATACACAGATGATGCAATGGTCAGTGTTATCAAGAACAGGGATCCCCAACTCCTGGGCTGGTACCAGGTTGCAGGCCATTCAGAACTGGGCCGCACAAATGGTGGGCAATCAGGTGAATGCACACAGTTCCACTTGTATGTGTGGTAGGCACGTGGGCGAACACACGCAGTTCCACTTGCGCAAATAGAGCTGCATGCTTTTGCCTGCTCACCCACTGCACATGCAAAAACATCTCTTCTGCTCCCGCCACCACTGCCACTGAGTTTCTGTAAACTCAGAAAAGTTGGGGGACTGCTTATGAAGAAGACTCATTTTGGAGGGCTCTTTGAATAGGATGAAATAAATCCTGACCCATAGGTAGATAAATTTGGGTGGTCTTTTTTCATGAAATACAATCAAAACTCTTGAATCTTTCAAATTAAGACAAGCCTTGATTATTTGCGTTAATTTTCAGTTCTACCACTCATTAAATAATAGTCCAAACAAAACAAAATCGCACTCTTAAAATATCCAAGATTCCATTTTGTGAAGCTTTGAATAGAACTGAACAAAACATTCTACTGAGCAGTTCTGTTACCTAGTAACAGAACTTGTAAAAGACGATCTACTGCATCCAGGGGATAAAGGATTTTAAGGTATAAAATTATCAAAAGAACTGTCTGTTTATTATCTATACAACTGAATTATATTTAAGTTTCAAGGAAAACAATTCAGACACCAGCCATCCAAAATGTTAATCCCTTGCCCTTTCAAGAACCGATAACTGGGTAATTGACAGGAATACACGAGTACGGAGTTAGAACATGTGCTGATTTTAACATTCAAGAGAAAAAAGTCGACAATCCACAAAATCTTCCCAAAGGCACAAATACTTATCTTTAGAAATATTTCAAGAAATTGCAGCAGGCATATAGGTAAGAGAGGACAGGACATCTCTCAATAGGCCCATTCTTCTACTCTTGCGCTAAAGACAGGAGAGGGAAAATAACTACTCTGTCTTTGACTAAACTGTCCTAGCTAAACTCAGGTGAAAATTTTTCACACACGCTTGTCACTTTAAGAAATATTTCCAAGGCAGAAGCAAATATACAGGCATCATCCCTCTATCCATGTAGGCAAAGGAATTGGGTTGGTGTAAATGGAATATAAAATCCATCACCGAGACTAAGGGAGACCAAGCCACTGCTAGGTAAATGAATTTGGATACAGATAGCAAAGAGTTGTCATTTCTGAATTCTCTTTTTCCCCTTTCAGAGTAATCACTTTTTCAGTAGACTGAAGTCTTCCCCAGCATGGATACCTACAACAGCAATGGGCCAATTTTGTGGTTATATTCCCATTAATCTTTAGGACATTAACTGAAAAAAGTTATTTATAGTGCCAAAGAAGAATGGAGAAATTGGAATTCAAAATCTCATGCATGAAAATAACGGGAAGAGCAATCGCAGATGGGAGAACTATGGGTCCTCCTATCAAACTTTTTTGGAGAAAAAATACAGATTTAAAATAATAAAATAAATCATTGATTTGGGGCTGAAGGAATTCAAGCCTATAGAGAGGAATTAAATGCTTATTTATTTGCCACTCTACCCCTAAGTATCATTTAGCCCATTTCATTTCACCCACATTGATTTAAAATGACTATAAGACAGTAGATGGACACAGAATTGGATCTTATTCCAAACCAAATTCAAACCAATAAAGGATTTGCCTTTATGATTGTGACTGAAAACTATTGGATGTTTAGAACAAGATTAACAAGCAACAAAGTCTATCTAGTTTGCTATATGCTAATTTGCAGGCCAAGTATGATGATAGATAGATAGATAGATAGATAGATAGATAGATAGATAGATAGATAGATAGATTTAGACCATACATACGTCCTCTAAAAGTTTGCTTTTTAGTATTTTAAAAATTTATACAAATGAAAGAGCCAGTTTGGTGTAATTGTTAAGACTAGAAACTGGGAGACTGTGAGTTCTAGTTCCACCTTAGACACAAAGCCAGCTGGGTGACCTTGAACCAGTCACATTTTCTCAGCTCTAGGAAGGAGCCAATGTCAAACAACTACTGAAAAACCTTGCCAAGAAAACTGCAGGTACTTGTCTTGGCAGTCTCTGAAAATTGGAAATGAGTGAACAGGAAAAAAAAAATGAAATGAAATGAACGATTATCAGAACAGAATCAGAAGTGCCCAAGAATAACACAATACCTTTGTTTTTATCTTTCGTTATCTTTATGTCTAAATCTTTTGCCTTGTGCTTTTCAAATGCTTTTCGTTGCCTTTTTTTTCTTTTTTTTGCTGTTAGTAATTTTTTTACTGCCCTGTATTTTTTTAAACTAAAAATTTTGCAACTTGGGAGTTCCCTGTTTTAGAAAAGAGAGAAAACTATTATATTTCCAATCTTACTTTTTTGTCAGATTCTAAAAGCTTTAGGCATTAGACTGATGTAAAAAAAAAAAGATGATGATTCTTTTCTTGAGACTACACTGAAACAATACTTTAGCAGAATCTTTGAAAACCAAACTCAGGACACCATTTTTGAAAATGAATGCAAAACTTCAAATAATGTTTGAGAAAAGGAAGAGTATTACTTAGGAATGCTCCAAAGTTGTTTCGTTTTAAGGTACTTGAAATAATTTAATACCTCCTACATTTTGACTACTGAATCACAAAGATTCACTTTAACCTAAATTCTTTGACGTATGACTCAAAGTTAACTCATTAAGACTTCAACATCAACTCACAATAGAATTCAGTTGACCTGACATCTTCTACTCAAAGATGATTTTCTCCTGAAGGCAAGTCTGGCCTAATAGGGATGAACAAAGCCTATTATTGAGGGGAGATATTTAGAATTCAGAGAGTAAATGAGGGCATGGTGCTCTTGCTTCAGACATTACTGACTCCCTATTAGGGTCAGACAGAAAAAGACACCCCTTCTCCTAAAATGCTGCACGGTCCTTTCCATTCCACACCAATTATCCTAATGCTAATATGTGAAAGATGGTATTGCGAAAAGGGCTGTGTCCTTTTACTGCCTCAGATTCAACGTGTAACGATTTCAGCAGGGTTACATACATAGTTGAACATTGCTATTTTGAATTGTTGCCCCATGCCTAGTTAAAATAGATCTCTCAGGAATGATATGGGAGATTCAGAGTTACCCATCTGATTGTAAAATCAGAATGTCTGTGGCTTTTTTTTTCTAGTTAGGCATATACTGGCCTTCCATGTATGAATAGCACTTTTTGATTAATCTAATATATTCTGAATTACTTAATGAGTTCTGAATTTCTTTAGATCAGCATTGTAAATTCTGCAAAGTAGTTGCTTCAACCCTTTATTTCAATCTGCAAAATCAATACATTTAACATCTTGAAGATCTCTATAGTACTTGATATTTACTACCTAAAACTCAACCAAGGAATTTAACATATCCACTTTGTATCTGTAATACTGAAAACCCTAATGCTCATGTAGGTGGACATACAATGAAAAATCTGACAATCTTATATTCAGTTCCCCAAATCCAAATATGTATTACATTTCTGTGCAAAACAATTAATTTTTTCAACCAGAAGAGTTTCTGATTGCAAAATACTCTTTCAGATCCCACAATACTTCAAACAGAACATTATGTCCAGATAAAGACATACTTGAAACCAGCAATCAGGCTGTCAAAAGGGAGAAATTAGAAGTTAAAAATAAAATGCATTGAAAAACAACACTTTAATTCTAATGCAAAAGAACCCACCAAAACCAAAAGATTTATTTTCCCCTTTTAGAATAAATGAAGATTTGGTATTCCCATTTCTTTTACTATCCATTCTATTGTATCAACTTAAATAATATTTTGATGATATTCAGCTCAATAGATGCACCAACACTTTTTAAAGGGTCATGCTGGACAGAGCCAAAAATATTGTAAGAAAGCCGGGTGTTTTTTTCCCTTTTTAGGGCTTTATATTTAAACTATGGAAGGACCATCTTTTTATTTGCCTGGTTTTTATTCCCATTCATTTTTAGCATATCTTCACATACCCATAGAATGTGCAAAGAGATTTGTTTTCTTTATTACATTTTATGGAAGGCCAAAGTGGGACAGAGATTCATATTAATGGCTATTCATGCCTTTCCAATATAATAATATAAATGTGTGTATCGGAAAACTTCTCATTTTTTCCCTTTTATGTAGCTTTAATTCATCTGATATCTATTGTTGGAAGCTACTTAAGGGATCAGTATTTTTCAATCTTTCTCATATATGAGCTTTGTCTCTTAGGTTTCTCTGCAATGGCCAGGATTGCTGAATAATTCTAAATGGCCAAGCCATTCCAATGGCCAAGACTGAAAAATAATACTTTATACTGTGAAACAGAAAGGAAAATCCATTATCATACAAACTATAGGGTTCATTACAAAACTACCACCTTTGAAAAAAATGGAGGAAAGAAGGAAGGAACCCAATAGCAATGAATTAAAAAGAGTGGGTACTCAAGTAGCATATTTTTTTCATAGTTCCTAACATTATAATCTCATACAATACTTCCAGAATAGTCTTTTCTAACTTTGGTACCCATAAAATATAGATCAACCTTTTCAAGAAAGTTTTGGAATCTGGAGAATGTTGCAAAACAGGAATTTTATATGAAAACTGTCATAGTCACTAGCTTCCTGGAAGAGCCAGATGGATCTCAGTCTGAAGAACTGTGCACTCAATCACTTGTAGTTGATCCACCCAGCAATCAGCAGCTGTTTCCACTTTCAGAAGGTGAGGAATTGTATCTGGAAAGACCACTGAGCCCCAAAGAGTGCTCCTTGGTCAATGGCGCTCAGCCCCATTGTATGTCAGGGGTATTGCCAGCCTTGATTGGCTTCACCCACCATTATGTTTGCCCTTTGAGGTAGTCTAGATATGAAGTGCAAACCATGAACATTAATACTAAATTAATACTTTATTGTAAGTTTACAGTAACAGACTCTTGTAAGTATGAAAACATATCATTCCTCTTTTACGTTTTCTTTCCTGAGACACATCCTGTGCCCCTTTTCTGTTAGTGGGATGAGATATCTTTTGCATGACAGTAGTCTGGGTTGTGATTTTTCTTTCTGTGTCCTAAGGTCATTCCCAGATACCATTACAATTCAGGAGCAACTGCTCTTCTAGCTCCCTTCGTTGGGAACAAGTGCGTTGCTTACTGAAACTGCACTCTGAACTCTTGCCAATCAAAGCTTCTTTTGCACCCAGATCAGCTGATGACTTACCAGGTGTATTATGACCCCTGACAATGTTTCTGCTTGCCTCTTGGACTTTGCTTATTGAGAACTTGTCTGTAAGTTTCTAAGGGATTCAGGACTGTGTACATGCCCTGCTTACTGCCTTTGTAACCACTTAACCAAAGCAAAGCTTCTGAACTATTTTCTTTTGTGTGAGTGTGTGTGTATTAGGCCTGGGACATAAAGGGGTGATTGATTGATGAATGAAAATCAACAAGCTTTCCCTCACTGAATACCAGTCATTTATGTAATGTTCCAGTTTAACACATTATGAAAACATTAATATTTTGAGGTTCCATATCACACATAGAAAAAAAAATCCCAAATTTTAATATGAATGAAAACTTCAATATTGCTTTTTGTAAATTAAATTAAGCTGGTCCTGAAACGGTGCTTCTGAGACTTATAATTCCATCTTTATATAATAGAAAAATCAGGAGAATTGCTGAAGCTAAACATGCAGACTGTGAACTGTATCCCATCCTATATAACACTATTTTACAAATTTCAATTTAATACTATATTCTTTATTAATTTTTCAAAAATTATTTACTGTGGAAATGAAACAAATTATAAAACAATGCAATGTTTCAAATGTCATACATTTGATGTATTTCCAATTCAATCTGCAAGCCGGTCAAGTTGCTATATTTGTATTTAATTTATTTTAGTTCTATGGCATTTAAGGAATCTAAAATGGTATTAAACTAAGAGTAGATACTTGGATAGGCACTGACCTGTATTATAATTTGCAATCAAAATTACTTGCCAAGTACACTTTTTTTTTTTTTTTACTGTTTGCTTTATTCGAACTGTGGTGGTCTTATTGCCAAGGCTTCCAGCATAGTCTGCCAATCATTTTGTGCTGTCTATAATTTTGTTCTACAGGGAAACAGAGAATACAGATTCTATTTTTAAATGGTTCATTTGTCCCTCTTCATTCTCTTACACAGGAACTGGCCTGTTTGATGATGAACAGAGTTATAACAATTCTATGTCCCTTCATTTCTGAAAATGCCTCTTTGTATATTTTGCAAAGGGAAGTTTCATGTGACAGACACTAATCTGAGCAGAACCTCCACTCGTGTAAATTAATGCTTCTTCTCAGCTGCAACCTACACTCATAATATTGTCTACTGTAGCATTCCTCTAACTTAGGGGTGTCAAATTCGATTTCATTGAGGGACGCATAAGAGTTGGGTTTGACCTCCGGGGGCTGGGGTGGTTGTGGCCAGGGTGGGCATGGCCAGCATGACATCACTCGTGTCAGGGAGGTGCCTGTGGTGGCGCAAGCACTCTGCCAGAGAAAACTGGCTCCCGAGCTCCATTTTTGGCTGGGACGGCCTCCTGCAACCCTCTGCCAGTGAAAACAGAGCTCGGGAGGGCTACACACATTTTTGCTGGCAGAGACACCATGGGCCAGTCCTTCACTGTTTACAGGGCAGCCCCGCAGGCCAGATCTAAGCACCCCGTGGGCCAGATCCATCCCCCGGGCCTTGAATTTGACACCCCTGCTCTAATATTTAATTTTAGATAATAATACATGTTGGACTCTAAAACAAGATGCTTTTTAGGTATCATTTAGATGAGTTCCTATAGTTTTGCATGCTGCAGTAAGAAAAGAATGGATTCTTAACACTTGGTAGATAGCATTAAAGGTAAGCTGCATTTTAAAGGCAAACTTGAACTTACAGAATTGCACTGCTAGTTGCTCTGCAATTTTGTCCTTTGGGTTTGCTTTTATTGTGAAATTTTATTATTTTGGATCATTTATGGTTTTTGTATACTGTCCAAATATCCTCTTCATTCCTCTCAAGTCCTGAAGTAACAGGAAAAAAACATTTGGATAGAAAATGTAAAATGATTAAGGATATAGTTCTTGATGTTGGATCCCTCAAGTCAGATGGCACTTAACATGCCACTGAGGAAAAGCTGAGGATCTTTTCAGACCGCTAATGATGTTTATGATGTGGCTAGATTAAAGCCTTTGGGAGTCCAGTTGCTGATGTTGCTGTACAGGAAGAGAAAATCTGAAGCTACAAAGACAATTACTGTAGAAACATGGAATGTAAGAAGCATGAACATGGGAAAGCTCAAAGGTGAAATGAACTGACTCTAAATTGACATTTTAGGCACCAGAGATTAGGGGATTAGGCACTTCAGTCAGAGGTTCATACTGTTTATTAGTCAGGACTTGAAAAACAAAGAAAAACTGGCATTGCTTTTATATTTAGGAAGGGTACACCAAGAACTGTACATAGCTACAATGCAATCCTTTACTGAACAATATTTATTAGACTTTGTGGAGCAGCTTTTAGTACGATGATCATTCAGATTTATGCTGTAACTACTGATGCAGAAGAGGAAGCTGATAAGTTTTACTATCTAGTTTGATTTGAAAACTACCAAACAAGCGAACAAAATGTGCTTCTTGTTATTGGAGACTGGAACAACAAACATGAAAGAGAAATATATAGTTGGACTGTATGGCTTAGGAAACCAAAATGAAGCAGGAAAACCACTTAACAATTCTGTCATTCCGGTGACTTTTTCATAGTTAACACTGCTTCAAACAACCAAAATGATGGCTCTATATATGGATATCACCAGATGGGAGTATATACAAATGTTGTTGACTATTATTGCTAAAAGGAGATGGAAGAGCTCAATTACAGCATCAAAGACATGGCCAAATGCTAAATGTCAAATAAATTATAAATAGCTCATGCTAGTTCAAGAAGGGAGGGAGGGAGGGAGGGAGGGAGGGAGGAAGGAAGGAAGGAAGGAAGGAAGGAAGGAAGGAAGGAAGAAAGAAAGAAAGAAAGAAAGAAAGAAAGAAAGAAAGAAAGAAAGAAAGAAAGAAAGAAAGAAAGAAAGAAAGAAAGAAAGACTCAATTTCCACAATATGATCTTGAATATACTCCTATTGTCAAGGACAACATCAGAAATCTCTTTGAAGTCCCAAAGTTGATTAATAGAGAAATGGAGGAATTCTGGCATGAACGTAAAAAGTCATTAAGCATGAAGTGAAAAGAGATCACCAAAAATGGAGAAAAAAATAGAAGAAAACTGGAAACTAATTGATTCAAAGAAGATCAAAGAAAGATAGAAGGAATATACTGAAATATATATAGTAGAAATGTTAACATCTAAGATAACTTAAAAGATATCCCTTATTTACAAAAACCTCTAATACTAGAAGATGAAGTTAGATTCTGGTCATTACCAAGTTAAACAGTTTACAGGGACTGATGGAATATTCAGTGAAATATGGCAAGCAACAGAATAAGAATCAGTAACGGTTCTAACCAAGCTTTTCTAAGCAATCTAGAGAATGACACAGTGGCCCACATACTGAAAAAGGTCAATTTATATTCTAATGCCAAAAAAGGACACTTTACTGAAGATGCAAATTGTAATACAATATCCTTAATTTCACATGCAAGTAAAATAATGCTTAGTATCATCTAATGTTTATCAGAGCCCTACACGGGGGGGTGGGGGGGGGAAGGTTGACAGATGTTCAAGTTGGCTTTATAAAAAGCCAGGAACACTGAGAAAGCCAAAGATTATCAGTATGAGCTTCATTGATTATAGGAAGTCTTTTGATTATCTGGATCATATCAAGCTGTGTAAGGTGCTCAAAAAAAAAAAAAAAAAGAAAAAAAAGGGAATCCCAGAACATCTCATTGTCCTTGTAACAGCCAAGGAAACAAATCAATAGACCATCAAAAAGTTAACCCAAGGTTCTCACTTGAGGCACAAATGATCAGATTCAAATTATTCTACTTCAGACGTATTATGCAAAAGATCCAGCTCTCTGGAAAAGTCTCTAATACTGGGGGGGGGGGGTAAGGGAAGAAAAGAGAAGAGATTAACACTAAGGTAAATAGATTCAGTGACAGTGGTGATGAGTGCACTGTCAGAAAACCAAGTTAGAGACAGATCATCATGTGGTCACTAGGAGTCGACAATGATTTAATACCACATAATCAATTTATTTTTTTATTACAGAATTATTTAAACATGAACTATATTCATTATAGAAATTAAGACAAAGCCCAATTAGTTTCCATTATCATATCTCATCTCATCCTTTTCACACATTTCCATGCCTATCCACCCGTTAAACTTTGGAGATACAAAAAGAGTCAAAAATACAACAACAAAAACGAAGTACCATTCAGTAGGATGAAATCACAGAGTCCTAACGTCTCCAATCCCAAATTTTAAATTATTCTGGTGGAGGGGGGAGAATGACACTTCCTTTCAAGTAAGTATAGAACAAAGTCTGTGAAAAAAATTCATATTCCTTTGTCGATTTGGCAGACAATGTTCTTATTTTAGAAATACTTTATAGTATTTCTCACTTGGGGATTAATAATTTCCTGCCCTGTAAAACTACTACTCTCCTTGCATAGGAGAACATAGGAGAACAAACACATCAGGACAAGATTCAGTAGTCCATCTGCATTTGAAAGACAAAGATCACTCTTTTGAAGACAGCATAGTCCACATTCTGGACAGAGAGGACCCCTGGTTTGAAAGAGGGCTCGAAGAGGACATCTATGTTAAAACTGAACAACCCTCTCTCAAAAAACCCATTTGCACTATTCAGGTGGTCCTTAGAGCTCTGATAAACCTCCAAGTGGCCTCAACAACACTCAGAGGGAGTGCCAACAACCAGATGCCTGTAGGATGAAAAAAGGTATTTACTTTTTGACAGAACAGAGACAGAAAAAGTGCCATTCAAGCCTTCTGAGACAGGGAGTTCTAGCATTTAGGTGCAGTCACTAAGAAATCCTTTCTCTTCTCATAAGCAAGTTGACTGTTCCCATTGGCTCCCTTTGATACAGGTAGTCCAGAAAAAAAACAGTTGGATTTCCAAACAGACTCAATAGTCTACTACAGATAGTCCTCGACTTACAATAGTTCATTTAGTGACCATTCGAAGTTACAACTGCACTGAAAAAAGTGACTTAGGACCATTTTTCACACTTATGACTGTTGCAGCATCCCCGTGGTCACATGATTTACATTTGGATGCTTGACAACTGACTCACATTTATGACAGTTGCAGTGTCCTGGGGTCATGTGATCTGCTTTTGCAAACTTTTGACAAGCAAAACCAATAGGGAAACCAGATTCACTTAACAACTGTGTCACTAATTTAACAACTGCAATGATTCACTTAACAAATGTGGCAAGAAAAGTCATAAAGTGGGGCAAAATGCACTTTACAAGTTTCTCACTTAGCAACATAAATTTTGGGCTCAATTGTCGTAAATTGAGGACTACCTGAACTCCAGGTAATAAGCTGAATCCAGATTTTCAGAAGATAGGTACAAATCCATCCAGAGCAAATTTTTGGACTGGGAATTAGACTGGGATTTGTAGAGTTGGAAGGAAATCTAATATGGGAAGGGGAGGAGGAGGGGTGAGATAGTTTAATTCCTGTATTATAAATATATATATTATCTAGTGATGTTTAGTTTTGCATCACCTTAAAATCTCTACAGAGCTGGATTTTCATTGATCTATCTGTCACAAAGGTGCTTTTTCAAGAGGCAACTGGACTTCCTGGTTTTTCTTTGAAGACGTTTCGCTTCTCATCCAAGAAGCTTCTTCAGCTCTGAAGAATGAGTTGGATGAGAAGCGAAACGTCTTCAAAGAAAAAACAGAAAGTCTAGTTGCCTCTTGAAAAAACACCTTTGGGACCACCATGACCTGAATGGCAGAGAATTGACATTGATCTAACTGGTTTTCTGACTGCTTTTCGGGAATTTCCATGGCTTGACCAGTAGTTCTTTGGTATCTGGAATAGAAAAATGATTCAGATTTATTCCTCAGCATTGATTGTTAGATAGATATGCAGGGAAGGTTGTTTTTCCAGTGTTCAAAGAATTCGCTCCAAATTTATTTTTTGCAGTTGTTTAAAAGTATACTGTTGGATATGCCTTACTAAAAATAACTTACTGCTTTGGATATCTTTATTTATGGTATTATGTAGATTGAGTTTTTGATACCTTGAAGCCCTATTAAAATGGAGCAAAAATATGGAGTATTAATATTTAATGAACAGTGAATCTAAAAGCTTTTTCTTGGCAGCAATTCTTAAAAACGATCAAATGTGATAAAGACTGTTCCTTAAATTGCTTCAAGAATAAGGATCCAAAAGAAAGGCGTATTTTAAGATTATTATCAATCTTATTAAAATACATGAAAAAATCAAACTGAAATGCTTTCAAGCACATTAATTAAGCAGATGTCAATAGCTTTCATATTTGAAGAATGAAAGAGTTAGTCCTGCTATCTTTACTGATCTTAGAACAAGAATGCTGGTAAAACTTTTCTTGTTTAATTTGGACTAAAAAGAAACTGAATCAGAATTAAATATCTGTAAAAAAAGGAAGAAACCTCAAATTGAGCTTTAATCCTGGTCTTGTTATTCATCAAGAAATAACATAATTCAAACAAGAAACTCTGTGTGTGTGTGTGTGTGTGTGTGTGTGTGTGTGTGTGTGTGTGTTGTTTGTGTGTGTGTGTGTACCCTATTTCCCCAAAAATAAGACATCCCCTGATAATAAGCCCAATCAGGCTTTTGACCGCATGCACTAAAATAAGCCTCCCCCTGAAAATAAGCCCTCCTCAAAAATATTGAAATGCACAGCTGGAAATCAGGTAAGATGGCAAGAAGAGCCCCATCTTGTTCCACGGACCCCAAAATAATAAGACCTCCCCGAAAATAAGGCTAAACGCTTATTTCGGGGTTCAAAAAATATAAGACAGGGTCTTATTTTCAGGGAAACATGTTATGTATGTATGCATGTATGTATGTATGTATGTATATGTAAATCCAGGGCTACTAGCGAAAACTATCTGGGTGGCAAGTAAAGCTTATATATGAGGAATTCTGATACGGCTTGCAACATATCAGGAAAAAAAAACCAATATAGGAGTAGAGGAAAATTACAATTTGAAGGAAAAAAAATAAAAAAATTAGAAGAAACCCATTAAACTAATTCAAAATATTGAGAAAATTAAAGTTAAACAACAATTAGATTTTATTATAACTAGAAGAACTCCAGAAGAAGAGAAAATACACCAGGTTTTTAGATAAATACCTGGATCCTCCTATCTTCTGTACCTCTGCTTTTCCTTTTATTTCCTTCCTGTTCTACTGGAAGGATGTTATTTTCTTGTAAGCAGTTTTGGATATCGTCCACTATTATACCTTTAAGTAATTTAAACATTCTGGGAAAGCATTTTTATCAGCCTTTAGTGTCCTTGTTATTTACCTTTTCACTGGGTCTTTTTGAATCAGATAAGTTTTGCTAGTTATTAACCAGTCCCTAATGTCTCCTTTACACACTATTTCATTAAGCATCTTAGTTATAATTGGATGGTAACCTCCTGGTTGACCCTGTCATCAAGTAATGAGGGTTATTTTAAATAATCTTTAAAAATCCCTGGTTTAAATTATAAACTTCGGATAAATATCTCCTTTTGATTTTGAACAGAACACAACTCTTTGAAAAATGATACAATTTCCTGCTTGGACTCAAACTCTACCCACAGCTAAAGGTATACTAGTCAATTATTATTTTCAAAATTAATTGGGATTTTGATTAGTAATGTATGCAAAATTATAATGTTTGAAGATAGAAAAAAAATATACATGCCATAATCTATGTGGTTGATAAATCTATCACGCCACACATCAAAGTAACTACTATTTTTGAAGCAAAGTGTGAAAGTACTGGGGCTTAGCAACAAAATGAAACCAAACTAAGAAAGTGAAGAATTCCAGTACACTTGTGGAAGTTCACTAGCTGATTTTTTAAAATATTTTTAAACACTTCAATCAGAAAGTGTGATAAATAAAAGCAATAAACAAAATCTGTAACAAAAGAAAACATAGGTTAACAGTTACATGGAAAGTCCTGACGCTTTCCTGATTACCCATGATTATACTACAACATGCAATACAGGGGTGGGTTCTAAAAATTTTTACTACCGGTTCTGTGAGCATGGCTTATTTTGTGGGCGTGGCTTGATGGTCTTGTGACAATTATTTAGGATTTAGCAGAGGTTCTGGTCTACCAGGCTTTTAACTGCTTGCAGAGCTGTACAGATCTACCTATTTATTTTTGCAGGCACTGATCTACTCATATATTTTTGCAGGCACCGGTCTACTCATTTGTTTTCTTTTAACAGTGATCAGCTGTAGGGCGGCCCTTTGAAGCTCCGCAGCAAGAGTTTAAACAGTTTTTTTTCCCCTCTAGCCATCAGCTGGGACTTAGGAGGCAGCAATAGATTAGGGGTGAGTCCAAATAAAAGGTAAGAATAACACGGGGGTGGGGGGGCGGGGGGCAGAACTGGTTTGGTGACATCATAGTGTCACTGCTACCGGCTCGGCAGAACTGGGCCGAACCGGGAGGAACCCACCACTGATGCAATAATAAAGTTTCTAGAGTGAATATGTTTCATCTGTTTCTGAGTCAGCAAAAGAATTTAGTCTTGCTGAAAAAAGCTGCAAGTGGTACCCCACCACATTCAGGAGATGAAAAGGACCGGAACTTGGAGGTACTGCTTTTCAGTAGCACTGCCAGCTTTTCTAGAAGCAGCTGAAAATAAAAACCCTTCCAGAGGTTATGTGGGACATGATGCTACTGTGCTGTTTCAGATAGTGAGTTATAGGGAATTAGTTACCTTAAGAATTAAGAGCTGTCTCCTTAAGAGATTGCATTGTGGGAGATGTAGAGAGAGATTGCATTATGGGAAATGTAGTCCATGACATGTGACCACATCTGTGTGTCTGATTAACCACTGAGGCTCTCTGCCTGGGTGCAGAACAAAGACCCGGCCATTTTGAACTACCACAGAAGAGAGAAGCATGCTTTCTGAACAGGGGGACAGAACTACCGTCATTTTACACTAGGAAATGGGATAGATTATGAAATACTTGGATGAATCTCACCTTGACTCACCATGATTGTAAGTCTATGTGTTCGAGGATACCCGAAATAAATATAATCTGCATGAAAACCTGTTTGCTAGAGTTTATCTGCCTGTTCCCAGTGGAGCCAGATCCCTGGGGAACAGAACAGCTACAGTGTCTGAGTGCTGCTGGATTGATATCATACCCATGTATGAAAAGGGCAGCACTTGCATTCGAATTACAGTGGTGTTTCTATCAGCTTGACAAAAGCATGCAATCCTGCAGCTTCCCCAGCTAGGGATGATTTAGTTTTATATTTGATTTGTCCAACTTTCCCTATAATGGTTATAAATTCAGCAAGAGTGAAATTACCAGAATTTTTGTAGCAGGAATCATTGCTATCATGGTTTATTCAACAAAAAGTCATGAGATTGTCATTATGAGCTACATTTTATTCAACAATAGTATACTAAACATACAAGTACTCCTCGCTTAGTGACTGTTCAAAGTTATGATGGATATTCCCAGAGCTACTTACAACCAATTTTGAAGTTTCGATAACCGTATATACACACATTTTGGGTGCTTGGTAACTGGCTTGTAGTGACCCATGGTCATATGACCATTATCTTTGGTATTTTTTGCCAGTTTCTGGTATTTACTTCTGGTTTGCAGAAAGAAAAAAAAAACCTCACTCACTGGTTAAAATAGGTTCATTTAATGACCTTGGCATTTGCTTAACAATTGGGGGATTCATTTACCATTGCATTGTTCACTTAATGACTGCTGCAACACCACCTAAAATTGACTGTGGTTCCATGGTGACCCACTTAAGGACTGTCACGAGTTAAGACTTTAATTCTATGCTCAATTACAGTCATAGGTTGAAGACTACCTGTATTCACATTGAAGAAAGGGCTTCTGAAATTTCTTTTTTACATTTATAGAAGATTTCAAGAAACAGTAGTATAGATAAATGTTGCTGTTTTTCAATATAGCTTTAAGTATTGCCCAGTTTTATGTATAGCAATATATTTTCTTCAACAATGGCCCACTCTGAAATATAATTGCCCCAAGAACATCAGTGATCAGTTTATTCCATTAACCAAGTGCTATTTATTATTCTCTTAACTGTTCTCATGTTCTCAAGTTCACCACTAAATGAAACATTTTGTCTCAATTAGAAAACATTCTTATTTAGAATGTAGCCTTAATTTCAGAGAGTTTGTCAAATGAATTTTTTGATGCTGTATTCAGCCATTTTTCTTGGAATGTGATAAAATTGTTTATGAGCACAGGGCTCATATCAATAACCATAATCTTACTGAGTTCCATATCAATGCTTTTGTTTTATGTGGACAGAGAACAAATGTAATTCTTAAAGCAATAAATCCCAACTCACTGAGAACACTTTTCATAATTGCAGTGGAAAGCTATTTTTTTAAAGCAATTCACAAGGTGAGGAAAGGTTATGTAATCATTCAATAGATTTATGAAGCATTCAGTTACTATATATAAAGGTAAAAGAAATTTAACTTGAAGCTACTATAAAGAATTCTAGAGGAACCTAATAAATTAGAAGCGACCTATGCAATTGTGCATGAAATAAATTGTTCACTTCCCACTTTATTTGTGTAAATTATTTCCTGAAATAAGGAAGTATCTATGATATGATTTAGACAGCCTTTAGTAAAACCACTTACAGCCCAAGAATCTATATATCCGGAAAATCTATTCCATTACCTCTGATATGCATCATTCCTTTGCCTCTCAC
Organism: Pituophis catenifer annectens; assembly: GCF_029215685.1. Lineage (NCBI taxonomy): Eukaryota > Metazoa > Chordata > Lepidosauria > Squamata > Colubridae > Pituophis > Pituophis catenifer. Next base: position 206,540,073 of record NW_027256881.1, read on the forward strand.
TTCAAGCTCCTGAATCTAGTATCTGTCAGGTAAGATGCTCCTTGGAGATGTACTTCTTCAATTCATAAATTAGATTATCCATGTAATATTTCAGGTTGTTTCTTTATGACTCTAGAGCTTTATTCATAAATAAGCTTCCTTGATATTTCTGGTAACCTACTGGCAGCAGCTAATTCCTTTTTTAAAAAATTTCATCCAGTAATTTCAGTTGCTATATTTTTAAAATATTGAACTAATGACAGTACTCCAAAATGTTACTTTATTTTAATAGTATTTGTATGGATGCATATGATGAAAAAGCTAAACAAGCAAAAGGCTCTCTGATATGAGTGTTATTAAGCAACGAAAAATACTTTTTTTTTAACAGACCTGCTTTTACTTTCATTTTACTGAGAGTACTATCAAAAAGTACTACAATAAAAATTGTCCCCCCAAACATATGAATGAAACACATTTCTACTAGAGCTGTGAAATACCTCAGAAATATTTTTTGCAACAGGTATTTCAGTGCATGTAGGAATGCAACGATATAACCCAAGTACAACTCTTTAAAGCAGTTGCATCTTTACCCAGGATTAAACATCTGTTCTCTGCTGCAGTCATGTGACCTGGAAAAAGACACAGTTGCTTTCAAGAGCCTTGGTAGTACAGTGGTCTAAGGCACCGTTATTAAGCTGGTTATTAAGACCAGCTGCCTGCAATTACTGCAGGTTCGAATCTCACCAGGCTCAAGGTTGACTCAGCCTTCCATCCTTTCTAAGGTAGGTAAATTGAGGACCAAGTTTGTGGGGGAAATAAGCTGACTTTGTATAAATATATAAAAGTATGAAGGCTATTGCTTAACGCATTGTAAGCCGCCCTGAGTCCGGAGAAGGGCGGCATATAAATCAAATTAAAAAAATAAATAAAAAAAATATGTACTATCAGGAAGAGGGACATTTCAATCAAAGCTTCAAAACTGTTAAATGTCTACAGAGATTCTCAGTCTTGGATAAGAAGCTTCTTGGATAAGAAGTGAAACATTTTCAAAGAAAAACAGAAAGTCCAGTTGCCTCTTTAAAAAGCACCTTTGGGACTACAAAACTGTTATATAAACCTTAACAAACTGCAAAATGAAACAAGGAAGAGAATGTTCATTGCTGTGATGTTCAACCGGCCTTAGTAATAGATGGGTAATTGTTATGTTCATTTTAAAATAGTCCTGAGTTAATAATTGCTTCTTTATATTACACTGATGACTCTATAAAGAAAAAGGCAACAGCGTATATGGTTAAGAAAATTGGTATTTATGGTTGGGAAGAAAATAAACAAGGGAACAAATCTCCATTACTTCACAAATGGATGAAAAGTAACATAATGGTCTTGATAGCTTCTCTAAAGAATGTCAAAATTCCTGAAAACTGTAAGAAGTATAGACTGGGGAAGAATATAAACATTAGCACCACAATAGACCCTCTTGCCTCTCTGTTGCACAGCATTACAGTGTTAAAAGCACTTAAAAGCTTTAAGAAAGCATTAGAGAAACATAAATGCAAAGCTGTATCTAAGAATACCTAGTATTTGCATGAAATATGTGTTTTATTTTGATCTTAAAATAAATACCTTGTGACCCGAATGTTAAACCAAACTATTCCAGTCAGAAACAGATTGGTAATAACAAAATCAGCAAAATTTTAGTTGTTCTGGAATTTAGCTGGATTAAAATCCAGAGTGACTCAGAGTGGCGGAGTACAAGGCTGGTGCATGACTCCCCTTGTATCTATGGATTGTGCACCAAAACTGCCGTCTCCTGAGGGCCTGCCCCGCCTGCTCTGCTGATGTACTGACCTATTGGACAGATCTCTGGAATGGAATGGAATGGAATGGAATGGAATGGAATGGAATGGAATGGAATAGAATAGAATAGAATAGAATAGAATAGAATAGAATAGAATAGAATAGAATAGAATAGAATAGAATAGAATAGAATAGAATAGAATAGAATAGAATAGAATTCTTTATTGGGCAAGTGTGATTGGACACACAAAGAATTTGTCTTCAGTGCATAAGTTCAGTGTACATAAAAGATATATGTGATATATCATGATCATAGTCATCATAAATACATTAATCATGAATCGAACATTGTCTTACCTGAATGTTCCTTTTCGGAGTACTGCGACTGCAGTCCATAGCTGGGTTTCTTCATCATCAGTTCCTTTTGACTGGGTGATCTTTAAGAATATCTCTCTCTTCGTCCTGTGGCCACGCCCCCTGCTCCCATAATGCACCAGTCTTTGAACGAAGGCGCGACCACCTAAAATAGTCCAAGAAAAAACTCAACGGGTCGACAACATCAACAAATTCAGACCGGCCCAGATACCAGTAGTTCCTTAATATCAGGAAGACAAAAAAACCAAGGGAGGGGATGGACTGCAGTCGCAGTACTCCGAAAAGGAACATTCAGGTAAGACAATGTTCGTTTTCCAGAGTACTGCTCCTGCAGTCCATAGCTGGGATATACCCAAGCTCAGAAAAAAAACAAGGGTGGGAAACTAAGGGCCCCCGGAGTCCTGTGTCACCAGAACACTCTGCAGGACACGACGGCCAAAGGAAGCCTCAGCCGAGGCAAACGAATCCACCCTATAATGTCTGATAAAAGGTGTCACCGAGGACCAGGTGGCAGCCCGGCAGATGTCCGAAACAGATGCCTGAGTGGCCCAAGCAGCTGATGTTGCCGCACTACGAGTAGAGTGAGGCAAAATCCCAGCTGGGACCTGCCTGGCCTGGCGCTCATAAGCAGTGGAGATGCACGCTTTAATCCACCTGCCCACGGTCGATGGAGATATTTTTTGGCCCAAAGATCTTGGATGGAAAGATATCAAAAGGGCTTCCGTTTTCCGGAACGACTCAGTCCTGCGAATGTAACGTCGGAGGGCCCTGCGCACGTCAAGGGTGTGCCAATCCCTCTCACGTTGGTGCTTGGGCGACGGGCAGAAGTCGGGAAGGATTAATTCCTGGGCGCGATGGAAATATGAGTTTACTTTCGGCAAGAAGGCCGGGTCCAGGCGAAGAACAACAGTATTAGCGTGGAAAATACACAAATCGTTCCGGATCGACAGAGCTGAAAGTTCGGATATCCGTCTGGCGGATGTGATCGCCAAGAGGAAAGCGACTTTATAGGACAAGTACTTAAGAGACACAGAGCCCAACGGTTCGAAAGGGGGACTCATGAGCGCTTGAAGAACCAGGGAAAGGTCCCAGGTCGGGTACCGACGAACTGGAGGCGGACGTAAGTTCATAGCCCCATGCAAGAATTCTCTGAGTTGAGGGTGCTGAGACAGAGACGAGTAAGGTGGGCAGCGAACGACAGTGGACAAAGCAGCAGTCTGTCGACGAAGGGTAGACGGCGATAAGCCCTTGTCCAGGCCCGATTGTAAAAAGCAGAGGATGTCAACGACCTGAGCCGACGTAGGATCCACTAAGTTGTCAGCACACCAGACGCAGAAAGCCCGCCATGAGGCCTCGTATATGCGCGATGTCGAAGGTCTGCGAGACGCCTGTATAGTGGCTATGACAGAGTCGGGCAGCCGGTCCTTGCGCAGGATGACCCGCTCAAACGCCAAACGGCCAATTGGAGCCATCCTGGATCTGGGTGGAACACCGCTCCTTGGCGTAGAGAGAGACGGTTCGGTGGAATCTCCCACGGGGGAAGTATGGACAGGGCCACCAGGTCTGCATACCACGGTCGACGAGGCCAATTGGGAGCCACCAGCAAAATCTCCGCCCGTTCTTCCAACAACTTTCGAATGACTTGAGGAATCAACGGAAGTGGAGGGAAGGCGTACAGGAGGCCGGGAGGCCAGCGGCACCGTAGTGCATTGTGGTCCTCTGCCATCTGAGTCGGATAACGCGTCACAAACCTGGGAAGTTGGGCGTTTGCCAGGCTGGCGAAGAGGTCCACCACAGGCCGGCCGAAGATGGTGACAGCCTCCTGAAAAATCTCGGGATCCAGTTGCCATTCCGACTGATCTAACAGCTGCCTGCTGAGCCAGTCTGCTCTGACATTGTCCACGCCGGAGATGTGATCGGCCTTCAGAGACAGAACATGACCCTCGGCCCAAGAGAACAGCTTCTCTGCTTCCAGCATCAGGTCCCTCGACCTCGTGCCCCCTCCTTGTTTATATGGGCCTTGGCGGAGATATTGTCCGTGAGGACGAGGACGTGTTGGCCTTGCAACAGGGACTGAAAGTGACAGAGAGCTAGGCGAATCGCTCTCAGCTCCAAGATGTTGATGCTCAACGTTTGTTCCGAAGATGACCAGCGGCCCTGCACCATCCGATCGTCGAGATGGGCTCCCCAGCCCAGAAGACTGGCATCCGAGGTCAGTGTCAGCCGATCCGGGAGCAGGAACTGCGTTCCGAGAAGAAGGTTGGGACCCGTCCACCAGTTGAGGGACATGGAAATCTGAGGGGGAAGGGAGACCTTGTGGAGAGAGTCGCTGCGACCCGTGCGTTGAAAAGGCAGTAGGAACCACTGCAACGGCCTCGTGTGTCTGCGCGCCCATGGCACTATCGAGAAGCACGAGACCATTTTCCCCAATAACTGGGATAGATGTAGAAGAGGAACAGTCCGCTTGGATTGAATGAGCCGAATCAGATTGCGAATGCTTTCCGCCCTGTCCGGGGATAGGAAGACTTGGCCCCGAATGGAGTCGATTACTGCTCCCAAGTGTTGGAGAACAGTGGTCGGGTGCAGATGGCTCTTTGGGAAATTGATCGAAAACCCGTGGTCCTGAAAGGAGCCGATGACATGGGCCAGGTCCTGAGATGCTTGGCTTCTGGAGGAGGACAGGACCAGAATGTCGTCCAGATAGCACAAGACCCTTACAGGCAACATCCGGAGAGCAGCCGCCACCACCGCCACCAGTTTTGTGAAAGTCCTTGGAGCAGATGACAAGCCGAAGGGCATTGCACAATATTGATAATGGTCCTCCCCAAGTTGGAAACGCAAGTACTGGCGATGGGCCGGGAGGACCGGAACGTGCAGATACGCCTCCCCGAGATCGACAGACTGGAGTAGGTCGCCTCGTCGCACTCCCGCGAGGATGGATCCCAGGGAGTGCATCTTGAATCTGCGGTATCGGACCGACAGATTCAGCTGCTTCAAATTTAAGATGGCTCTCCAACCCCCGGAATGTTTGGGGACCAAAAAGAGAGTTGAATAGAAGCCCTTGCCCCGCTGATCCAGAGGAACAGGTTCTATTGCTCGGATAAGGAGTAGGTGGAGGACCTCCTTCCGCAAGAGGGCCGCCTTGTCGGGCGACAGGTGGGTTGGACAGCTGACGTGGCGAATCGGAGGGCGTCCCAGAAACTCGATGGCCAGACCTTGAGATACTGTCCGAAGAACCCAGGTATCCTTGGTCGAGCGTTCCCATTGGTGACTGAAAAGTTGTAGCCTGTTGTGGCCCCGCCCTCTGAGCCTGTCCCATCGGAGGAAGAAAGCTCCGAGCATGAGGAAGAGGAGTCAGCCAGGCCTCCCTCTCCAGGCCCCTCCCCTCTGGCATTGTCTCAAGTGCCGGCCGAGGGAGAGGAGACAGCTGATTCGAGTCAAAGTGATAATGACACATCATTCCTGGACGCACGCCTCCGAAGGCGTGATAAACGTTTGCAGCAGCTTGGGAGGCGTGCTAGGGATTAGAACTGAGTCACTGGACCACACCCCAGAGACCACACCCCAGAGACTATATAATAGAGAGTGGTGGTCAAGGATCTTTTGTGACGAACAAAGCAAAACCTTGGAGTCACTAAAGCCTCGTCCGGAACTGCTGGGAGGAATATTATTTCTGTTTGGACTTTCTTGAACGTTCGTATCTTATCTGTCTGTTTGTGAAAATAAAGTAACTTGGCAGACGGTGTGTCTATCGCTGCCAAGTTGGAGATAAGAACTGAATGCGTTCCAAAGTGTTTCCTTAACCCTTGACTGGCTGTGTGTGTGTGTGTGGGGACGGGGACAGAACATCTTGTTCGTCACCACATACTCCATCGTTAACCCACGATGGACCAACAGCTGCAGCAGCAGATACAGCAGATGCTGGAGGCCAATCAGCTTCTGCAACAGCAAGTAGCACAGCTAACTGCCCAACTTGCTTTGGGAAATGCTCCTGCAGCTCCACCTCCTCCCCCTCCCCGTCCGAGATGCCCAGTGAATGTGCCAGATAGGTTTTCTGGGCAGCAGGAGATGTTTCCGGCCTTCTTGGGACAATGCCAACTGTTTATGGCAATGAGGCCGGAGGATTTTCCGGATGACCGGGCTCGGGTGGCATTTGTTATCAGCTCCCTCTCGGGCACTGCCGCCCGATGGGCCACGCCCCTGTTGTTGCAAGATAGCCCCTTGCTCCTGGACTTTCAGGGCTTTTTACAACACCTGCGCACCATGTTTGAGGACCCCCTCCGGGTGCAGACGGCAGCGAGGCGCATCAAGGACCTCCGCCAAGGCAAGCGCCCCCTGCAGGACTATATTGCAGAGTTCCGACTGCTAGGCCAGGATTCGGCTTGGAATGAGGTGGCGCTGATGGACGCCTTCCAGGACGGCCTTTCCGACGAGATGCAGGACGAGCTGGTTCGTGTGGAGGTGCCACCGACCCTCGACGCGCTGGTGACCCAATGCCTGCGCATCGACGCCCGCTTGCAACGGCGACGGCCCCGTCGGGCTCTTCCGGAACCATCGACGGCGTCGGCACCCCCGCGTTTCGCACCGACAGCGCTCAGGACCGCACAGCGTTTTGTGGCGACGGCTGAGGAGCCTATGGAGCTCGGAGCAGCCAGACCTCAACTGACGGCCCAGGAGCGGATGCGGAGACGTCAAGGGGGGTTGTGCCTCTATTGCGGCGAGGCGGGACATTTTGCCGCCTCGTGTCCCCGGAAGCGGAGTGGACCGCTCAAGCCTGTTCCGGAGTCTCGGCATGACCTGCCGGGAAACGGGCCAGGCCTGGCCTAGGGGAAACTCTGGGTCAGGCACGTGACCATGCCCCGCCGGAGTCGGCGGCTGTGGACTGTGAGCCCCCTCGGCACCTGATTTTGAACACCCGGGTGTTGTTGGCTAACCGGTCGGAGGGGCTCCAAGCGCACGCACTGGTGGACTCGGGGGCCACCACGAACTTTATGGACCAGGCCTTTGTGGCCCATTACAAAGTGCCCTTGGTTCCAGTGGACCCTCCGTTGAGGGTTGAAACTATAGATGGGCGGGAACTCGTGGCGGGGCCCATCAAAACCGCTACCCAGCCCTTGCGCCTCGCCATTGGAAACCACGAGGAGGCGATCCAGTTTTACGTAACAGCGGATCTGCACTTTCCCTTGGTCCTGGGGATGGCCTGGCTTCGGGCGCACGACCCTCAGGTGGCGTGGTCGAGAAACGCCATCTCGTTCCCGAGCCTGCAGTGTGTCGACCACCTTCGCCACACCTGCGCCGGCCAGGACGTCTCTGCCCCAAACGTCTCCTTGCCTCCGGAGCTGACGCCCTTCGCCGACGTGTTCAGCGAGAAGGAGGAGGACCGCTTGCCCCCGCACCGACCCTACGACTGTGCGGTGGACCTAATGCCCAACACGCCCCTGCCATCGGGACGCCTGTACTCCATGTCGGAGCCCGAGCTGGCCGCCTTACGGGACTTTCTGGAAAAGAACCTGGCCCGTGGGTTCATCCGGCCTTCGACCTCCCCGCTCTCGGCCCCGGTCCTCTTCGTTAAAAAGAAGACGGGGGACTTGCGCCTGTGTTGCGACTACCGGCGCTTGAACGCCATCACAGTGCGAAATCGCTACCCCCTGCCGCTGATCCCGGAGCTGATGGAGAGGTTGCGGGAGGCCTCGATCTTCACTAAGCTCGATCTCCGAGGGGCTTACAACCTGGTGCGCGTGAGAGAGGGGGACGAGTGGAAGACGGCGTTCGGCACGCGGTACGGACACTTCGAGTATACCGTCATGCCGTTCGGGTTGACCAACGCCCCCGCGGTCTTCCAGCACTTGATGAACGATGTGTTCCGGGACATGCTGGATCGGTTCGTGGTGATCTACTTGGATGACATTTTGATCTATTCCCGGACCCCGGAAAGTCACCTCCAGCATGTCCGCCAGGTCCTGCAGCGCCTGCGGGAGCACCAGCTCTATGCGAAGTTGGAGAAATGCTACTTCTTCCAGACTTCCATAGAGTTCCTCGGGCACATCATCACCCCCGAGGGCATCGCGATGGACCCGCACAAGGTGGAGGCCTTGCGCAGTTGGGAACCCCCGCGTCGGGTGAAGGACGTCCAGCGTCTGTTGGGATTCGCCAACTACTATCGGACCTTCATCCCGGGCTTCGCCACCCTGACCTTGCCGTTGACCCAGCTCCTTCGGAAGAAGGTCCCGTTCCAGTGGGGGCCCCCGCAGCAGCAGGCCTTCGAGGTCCTCAAGCAGGCCTTCCTCACAGAGCCAGTCCTGAGGCACCCCAATCCACACCGTCCGTTCGTGGTGGAGACGGACGCGTCCAACGTGGCGATTGGGGCGGTGCTGCTACAGGCTCCGGTGGATGGCGGCACTCTTTTTCCCTGCGCATACTACTCCCGGAAACTCAACCCTTCCGAGCGCAACTACACCATCTGGGAAAAGGAGTTGCTGGCCATCAAGGCCGCGTTCGAGGCTTGGCGACATCACCTCGAGGGGGCCCGACACCAGGTGGAGGTGCGGACGGACCATCGGAACCTGGAGCACCTCACCACGGCACAGAAGTTGAACCAGCGGCAGATCCGGTGGTCGTTGTTTTTCGCCCGGTTCAACTTCCACGTCACCTACATTCCGAGCAACCTCAACCAGAGGGCGGACGCGCTATCCCGTAAGCCGGAATACTTTTGCCCCAAGGACTCCCTTCCCCCCCGGACGGTGCTGCCAGCGGACTCCTTGGCCGCGGTCCAGGAACCGGTGGACCTGCGGGCTCAGGTGCTGGAAGCGCAGCGACGGGACGACTGGTCGCAGCAGCGGAGAGCGGACGTCGGCCCCGCGTCCCCATGGACCGTGGAGGAGGGCTTGCTCAGACATCGGGGTCGGCTGTATGTGCCCACGAGTCCGCTCCGAGCCCTCGTCATGAACCAGTGTCATGACAACCCCGCGGCGGGGCACTTCGGCTTCTTTAAGACTTTGAACCTGGTGACACGGACTTTTTGGTGGCCTCGGGTACGGCACGACGTGCACGCCTACGTGACGTGCTGTGTGACGTGCCGACAGGCCAAAGCCGCGTCCGGCCCCCCTCCTGGACTCCTCCAGCCGCTGCCGACACCGGAGAGACCGTGGGGCGCCATCTCCATGGACTTCCTGACAGACCTGCCCCTGTCCGCTACGTACACGACCGTCCTCGTGGTGGTGGATGCACTCACGAAGATGGCACATTTCATCCCGTGCCGCGGCCTGCCCTCGGCCCGCACCACGGCTCGCCTGTTCCTGCAACATATCTTCCGCCTCCACGGCCTGCCGGACCGGGTGGTTTCGGACCGCGGGGCCCAGTTCACGGCCCGCTTCTGGAAAAGCCTGATGGCCGCGCTGGAGGTGCAGGTGTGCCTGTCGTCGTCGCACCATCCGGAGACTGACGGGGGCACGGAGAAGGTCATCGGCATACTGGAGCAGTACCTCCGCTGTTTTGTCAACCAGCAGCAGGACAACTGGGCCGAGTACCTTCCCCTGGCGGAGTTCGCCTTTAATAACTCCCAACACACCTCCACCCAGATGACCCCGTTCCATGCCAACGTCGGATACCATCCACGGCTTTTCCCATTGACCATCATGGACTCCCCTGTTCCCGAGACCCGGGACTTCCTCTCAGAGCTGCAGGCGGTGCAGCAACTGGTGCGGCGGCAGCTGATCCGGGCGAAAGAGGATTATAAACGGTTCGCCGATCGCGCCCGCCGGACGACGCCACCGCTGGAAGTAGGAGATCGGGTGTGGTTGTCCACAAAACACCTCCCCACGGACCGGCCGGTACGGAAACTGGCCCAACGCTTTATCGGTCCCTTCCCTATCGAGGCGGTCATCAATCCGGTGGCCTACCGGTTGACTCTACCCCGCTCCATGCGGCTCCACCCTGTTTTTCATCGGTCCCTCCTGGTCCCTGAGGCCCCCGCGAGCCATCTCCGCCGCCCGCTGACGCCTGCCCCCCCAGCCGCAGCCGACGAGGACGACGCCTCAACGTACGAGGTGGACAGTATCCGGGACTCCCGTTGGCTGAAGGGGCGCTTCCAATACCTCATCGCCTGGAAGGGGTACGGGCCCGAGGATTTCACCTGGGTGGACGCGTCTGCCGTTCAGGCCCCTGACCTGGTGCGGGCTTTCCACGAACAGTTCCCGTCCCGACCCCATCCCGACCGTCAGACCCGGGGGAAGGGCCCTGCGGTGGGGGATAGTGTTGTGGCCCCGCCCTCTGAGCCTGTCCCATCGGAGGAAGAAAGCTCCGAGCATGAGGAAGAGGAGTCAGCCAGGCCTCCCTCTCCAGGCCCCTCCCCTCTGGCATTGTCTCAAGTGCCGGCCGAGGGAGAGGAGACAGCTGATTCGAGTCAAAGTGATAATGACACATCATTCCTGGACGCACGCCTCCGAAGGCGTGATAAACGTTTGCAGCAGCTTGGGAGGCGTGCTAGGGATTAGAACTGAGTCACTGGACCACACCCCAGAGACCACACCCCAGAGACTATATAATAGAGAGTGGTGGTCAAGGATCTTTTGTGACGAACAAAGCAAAACCTTGGAGTCACTAAAGCCTCGTCCGGAACTGCTGGGAGGAATATTATTTCTGTTTGGACTTTCTTGAACGTTCGTATCTTATCTGTCTGTTTGTGAAAATAAAGTAACTTGGCAGACGGTGTGTCTATCGCTGCCAAGTTGGAGATAAGAACTGAATGCGTTCCAAAGTGTTTCCTTAACCCTCGACTGGCTGTGTGTGTGTGTGTGGGGACGGGGACAGAACATAGCCGTCCGCCAATGGGATCCTGCAGACTGTAGTCATTTGCCTCGATGGGACTGGCGGAAGCCGGCTCCACGAAAGGGGCGTCTGGAGCTGCTGGCTCTGGACCTGTCCCTGAAGCGCTGTCTGTCCGATGATCGGTCGGTCCCAGGAAAATAACCGCGCTGTGAGTAGGGGCCCCCTGACCCCGACGAGGCCCGAAAGGGCTGACGCTGAGAATAGGGTGCGTAGCGCCTTTCCGGTCTGCGGTATGAAGACGTGGGCATCACTTTCCTTTTATCTTTGTCCTCGATCAAGACAGGATCGAGGGCAGGGCCAAAGAGGTTCGGGGCCTTAAAAGGGGCCGCCGCCAACTTCCACTTTGCCTTGGCATCAGCTCTCCAATTTCTGAGCCAAAACAGTCTGCGAGATGTGACAGACGAAGCCAAGGCCCTTGAGGCAAACTTCACGGAGTTTAACGAGGCATCCGCCGAATATTCGGTGGCAGCAACAATTTTATTTATATCCTGATGAAGACGTGTGTCTTCTGGCGGAAGTTTCTCTTGAAGTTGCCTCAGCCAAAGCAATGTGGCTCTATTAAAGAACGACGTAGCAGTCGCCGTCTTAATTGTCCAAGCAAGAGATTGATGCTCCTTGCGAAAGGAGAGTTCAGACTTCCTATCCTCTGATTTAAGAACGTCCAAAGCATCCGAGGACAAAAGCGAAGAAGACGAGAGGCTGGCAATCGGATGGTCAACCACAGGTAGAGATAATAAGGAGTCCAATTCCGGAGCCCCACAATACAGTTTTTTGTCCAGGCTGGTGGGACCCATCTGAGAACCCGGTTGAGACCAGGGGGACTGTAGAACATCAGCAAAGAGTTGGGGACAAGGAATAAAGTCCTTGCCTGGCTTGGATGACGAAAACAAGGCCTCATGAGGAGCCGAGGAAGTAGAAGGTTCAGCAGACGGGACCTCCATATTGGTGACCTGTCTGGCTTTATGCAGCAGAGATTTAAATAACGAAGGCCGAAATAAGCCAGAAAAAGCCGGGGTGTCTGGAGCCAGGCCTTCATCCTCCGAGAACTCCAATTCCTCAGGAAACTCCTCCTCCTGTTCAGAGTCCTCAGAAGAGACTTGAGCCACTCGGGATGGAGACTTGGAACGACCAGGAGCAACAGAGAAAGAAGTATTGGACGGAGCTGGAAGAGGTTGCTGAAGGACAGACTGTTGAAGGCCGGCAGCCAAAATGGAGGAAAGAGCGTTGGACAACGCTGCCTGGAGGTCCACCTGAGGAGTCAGCATCTGCCCGTCTGGACCCCGGAGTCCGGCAGCGGTAGGGGTAAACGTCGCTTCAGCCCGGCGAGAGGACTGAGCAAGAGGTTCAGCAAGTCCCACAGCCGAAACATCTGGTAAGGACAGAGAGGTCCTTTTGGATAGGCCGCGAGGAAGACTAGGCGGAACCTGAGAAGTGGAGACGTCACGATCCGGAGCGAGCGGTGTATCCAGGCCAGAAGCAGTCTCAGGGGTCAAAGATGAGTGACCATGAGGAGGTAACAGCTGGCTGGATGCGAAGACAGAAGCAGAAGTGGCCAGCCTGGCCCTATCATATTGCTTCTCAAGCGCTCTATGCCGGCGCTGAGCGTCTTTTTCTGCCACTGATGAGGGTCTGTGCTGTTGAGACTCCGTAGAAGCGGCAGCAGAGCGTCCTCGTGACCTCGATTTGTGCTTGGCCGGGGCCCTGGGTGGACTGGGCTCCCGCTCCGAGTCAGAAGACAAAAAAGAATCCGCCATAACAGGGGCTAAGTCACGAAATATGCAAAAATCTTCCTTCTCTTTCTTTTTTCTTTTTTTTTTTTTATTTATAAACTATTATTATTATTATTATTATTATTATTATTATTATTATTATTATTATTTTTTGAAAACAACGATGGGAAACTATATACAAGAGTCACAGGCCGCCTCGTATGATGAGGGGAACAGCAGAGAACACGGAGGCTTGGCGGAAAAAAACCTAGAAGCCCAAACAGACTGGGCTTATAACCAGGTAAAGTCAGCCTCTGACCCCAGCACACAGGGATAGCAGTGAGGCAGTCCAGATACTAGGTGTGCTCTTAAAACTTAAAGCCCCCCAAAAGGGAGAAAAAACAAACCAGCACAATGGCAAGAGGAGCGACCAGCCGGAAAAACGAGGCAAAATGGCCGACGCAATGAAGGTGGACTCAAAATGGCGCCCGCAGCACTCCTACACACATGGGCCAGCAGCGGCGAAATTAGGGCGAGCCTGGACACCACCGCAAATCGCCTTTAGCCCAGCTACACGCCCCAAGGGCGCTGCCCGAAGGTCGGACGCCCAGCACTCTCACCGCTGGCCGCTCGGGCGTGCGAAAGCTCCACGATCTCCTGCCGATCAAAGGCGCCGTCAATAAAGGAAATGCAAGCCGGCTGAGCTAATTAGACCTCGCTCCAGCAGACGAGGCCGCACACACACATCAGAGCCTGCAGGGCAAACCTTGCAAAGCTCCAGAGCCGCCCCTACGAGAGCCGATGGCAGAAGTCCAAAATAATTGAGTGGGGGGGTGCCTGCGGCGATCCGCAAAGCCTGCACTCACCCGGCGGCTGAAATAGAGGCCAGGGGACCGCCCCGAAGGGTCGGAACTCCCAGCTGCGGTCTGACGGCCGTCAGAAAACCCCGGGAAGAAACGGACTGGAGCCCCAGCGCCGATTTCTAGTCCCTGCAGCTTTGTCCTCTAAGGCTCTCACCGAAAAAATAACTAACAAAAATAAATAAAAAACCTAACGCCAGAATCTAAGAAAGAAGCAATGTTGATCACGAAGAGAGAAAAAACACACCAGTCTTCAGTGACTGAGTGAAAAGACTGGTGCATTATGGGAGCAGGGGGCGTGGCCACAGGACGAAGAGAGAGATATTCTTAAAGATCACCCAGTCAAAAGGAACTGATGATGAAGAAACCCAGCTATGGACTGCAGGAGCAGTACTCTGGAAAACATAAGATACAACACAGTGAAAGTCATAGGATATTAAATAATCAATCAAAATCATACTAGGAAACGAAATAAAACAATATAAATTGTAAAGATACAAGCAACAAGGTTATAGTCAGAAATAGAAAGGAGATAGGTAATAGGAAGGATGGGAAGAATAAGAGTAATACAGTCTTAGTTAATAGTTTGACAGTGCTGTAGGGATTAGTTGTTTAGCAGTGATGGCATTCGGGAAAAAACTGTTCTTGTGTCTAGTTATTTTGGTGTGCAATGCTCTATAACCGTGATGGTGAACCTATGGCATGCGTGCTGGAAGTAGCACGCAGAGCCATCTCTCTGGGCACGCAAGCCATCACCCGTTGCTTTTCTGGGTTCCGGCGCTCCAGCCAGCTGGTCTTCACATGTGTGGGAGCTCCAGAAACCAAAAGAGCAGCTGCCTGGGGCACATGCACGTGCTGGGAAGATGATCTTCTGGTTTCCGGCACCGTGCGAAGACCATGTGTGCGAAGACCACATGTGTGCACAGGAAACCGGAAGATCGGCTGCTCTTCCAGTTTCCAGCGCTCCTGCGCGCGTGAAGACCAGGTGGCCAGCATGCCAGAACCCGGAAGAGCAACAGGCAACAGTTTGTGTGCCCAAAGAGCTGGCTCTGCATGCCACTTCTGGCACACGTGCCATAGGTTCGCCATCACAGTTATAAAGCATTGCACACCAGAGCAACTAAACACAAGGACAGTTTCTGAGGCTGGGAAGGGGCTCCGGCTTTCCTGCAGAGGGAGGCGGCATTCCCCGCCCAACTTTCTCTGTCTGGGGCTGTGGAACCGGGTCATTGGTGGGGATGTCTCGCCATCCAGGTGGTGACCTGAGGGTAGGCAGGGAGGTGTGAGGACCCCCAAAAGGCCAGGCGGAGCCAGCGCATGCACACCGGACAGCTGGTCTTTGCGCATGCATGCGTGCCAGGAACAGGAAGACCAGGTGACCAGCGTGCATGTGTGCACCGGAAACAGGAAGATCAACTACTCTTCCGGTTTCCAGCACGCGGGCCTGCACACATGCACATGTACTCCCATTTCAGAACTTGGTGCCACAAGGTTCGCCAACACTGCTCTATAATGTCATTTTGAGGGTAGAAGTTGAAACAATTTATGTCTAGGATGTGAGGGGTCTGTAGATATTTTCACAGCCTTCTTTTTGATTCATGCAATAAGAAACAAGCTCATAGTGCGGCATATTTCACTGGCCCATTCACCTTCCCTTCCTCACTGCTGACAGTGTTCTAGTGTGGAATATCTCACTGGGATCTCCACCACTAATCTTCTTTTTCCCTTCCATTGTTGCTGACTTCCTTGAATGGTTCTCATTCTTGCCTCCTCCAGCACTACAATAGAACTACTGCTTTGTTCCATTTCCAGACTACAACTATGTATATTTTGCTTCTCTTCAAACTTACCTAGAGTTATCCTCTCCATGTATAGAACTATTTTTATTTTTTATTTATATTTATTTATATTTGTCAAGAACATATTGGATAATATATATAAGTATAAGCATGAATTGAATACATAAAATAGATACAAATAGAGGAAACATTAGGGCAGGGACGGTAGGCACGCTGGTGCGCTTATGTATGCCCCTTACAGACCTCTTAGGAATGGGGTGAGGGCAACAGTAGACAGTCTTAGGTTAAAATTTTGGGAGTTTTGGGATGAAACCACAGAGTCAGGTAGTGCATTCCAGGCATTGACCACTCTGTTGCTGAAGTCACATTTTCTGCAATCGAGTTTGGAGTAGTTCACTTTAAGTTTGTATATATACACACAATCACATACAAAAAAGAACCTGCTTTGATATAGTATTTCATGACAGAGCCCCTTCACACAGCAGTAAATAAAAAAGGACAATATAAATGTTAAAGAGAAGGATGTTATCACATTTCCAAAAGAAGTACATATGCCCTCCAGACATTCCATTTTACCAATAAAGAATGACTAGATTGCTGCAGTGGCTTTGATCTGTCAAATTTAGGTGTGCAATGTCATTCACCGGAGACAATGAAACTGGTAGATGCCTCTCCTGCTGTGATAGAAAATATGGGACAATGTTATGTCTGGCTATTTTCAGCAGGTGAGAGCCTCTTCCTTTGCATGCAATCCCTTCTTTCTCTTGAGAGATATGTTGGTAAAAAAAAACAACTTGATACTACCCCTCTCAGTACATTTTCACACATTGCTTTATGTGTCAGTGCATCTTATTTAAGTGGAATATAGAAGAAGTGCATAAACTGACTAACACAAAGACATTTGCAGGAAATTGTTTTTTCTGAAAGTAGCTAATTAGTACTATGTTCAGTACAGGTAGTCCTCAGCTTACAACCACAATTGAGTCCAAAATTTATGCTGCTAAATGAGATATTGTTAAGTGAGTTCTGCTCTTTTTTATGCCTTTCTTGCCACAGTTATTAGAAGAATCACTGCAAATCCTAAATTAGTAGCACGGTTGTTGAGTGAATCTGGCTTCCCCACTGACTCTGCTTGTCAGAAGGTCACTGCAACTGCCATGAGTCAGTTGCCAAACATCCAAATTTTGATCATGAGGATGTTGCAATGATTATAAGCAGGGGTGGGTTCTACTTACCTTTACTATCGGTATGCAATGGGAGTGTGCGCGTGCGCGCTCAAAACCTTTTGAGGCTTCTGCACATGCCCAGATCGTACCTTATGACATCCGGGCGGGTGGGTGGAGCCTCCCGCCATTTTTACTACCAGTTCTCAAGAACCGGACAGAACCGGGAGCAACCCACCACTGGTTATAAGTGTGAAAAAGCTCAAAAGTCACTTTTTTCAATGCCATTGTAACTTTAAACTGTCACTAAACGAATGGTTGTAAATTGAGGACTATGGTACCCATACATTGCAATTCTACATTATAATTATTAATCTGTTTCTCAAAAGAACTTACCAAAGGACACATCTAATAAATAAAACACTAACAAAATAAATAATGAAAAAATTATAGAAATTTATTTTGGCTGCAATCAGTACTGAATTTTTTGTAGTTGTACAGTAAATTGGCATAGTGAAGAAACTGCCCCAAATGAAACACTAGCAATATAGCCCACCCTGACAACTTCAATGATACATCCTCCTTAAACCTGTCACAGAAAATGTGCAGAATTTAGGCCTATAACAGTCTTCCAAACAGTAAATAATTAGCATGTATTGGCAATTGCAACTGGCATGTATTTTCAATAGTTGCAGCATCCTGGGGTCATGTGATCACCATTTGCGACCTTCCCAGGGGGCTTCCAACAAACAAAGTCAATGGGGGAAGCTGGATTCATTTAACAACCGTGTGGTTCGCTTAACAACAGCTGTGATTCATTAATGACTATGGCAAAATAAGTTGTAAAATCAGGCACAATTCTCTTAATGACTGCGTTGCTAGCGACGGAAGTTCCTGTCCCTATTGTGGTGGTACCTATATCCTCCCCTAAAGAGGAAAGGCTGGAGGCAGCGCAAAAGTTGACAAAAATCAGTGGGATCCAGTTATTGTTTCTTGAGAAGGGGACAGATCACCATCAGAATTGATGGCTCCTCCTCTCGCAAGGAGCTTAACTTTTTGTTTCTTTATTTGTTTTTGGTTTTTAAACTTTGTTTTATATCTCATGGACTATGAATGCTAACATGCTTGTGAAGAAGGGTCAAAAGAGGCTGTGCTTCCTGAGAATGCTCAAGAAGATAAATCTATCTCAGAATCTACTTCTGTCCTACTATCACAGCACCATTGAGAGTGTCTTGACATACGGCATTCTTGCATCATATGGGAGCAGCTCTGTAGCAGACAAAAAAGCTCTACAGAGAATCATTAAAACTACCCAGAATATCATCGGGCTCCAGTTTACCAGCCCTGGTAAATCTCACTGTTTGAGGAAGTTGCATAACATTCTCAGAGACTCTTCCCATCCTGCTTACAATCTTTTTGGACTGTTGCCTTCTGGCAGAAGATACAGAACAATTAAAACTTGGACCATACATTTTCTAAATAGTTTTTATCCCAGAGCTATAATTGCACTCAACAATGAACTAAAGGGCCACCATCAGTGAGCTGTTGGACAGCATTACTTGGTCTGTTGTGTGGATGTTTGGGTGGTTTAGGGGTGGGGAATTTGTGGTGGGTGGGAGTGTGTTTGGGGATTGTTATGTGTGTTGGACCTGGTCTTTGGGTGTTAATTGAATTTCGTTGTATGGGTATACTGGGTATACACGTACAATGACAATAAAATTATTATATTCTTTGAGTCCTCTAAAGTCATTCTAGTAGCATGCCAGTTGATAAATAAATAAAAATCAGTGTCTGGTTATTATGTCATCATTTTAACACAGATTTTTCACAAAATTAATATATTTTACTGATGGAGGTGCCCATTCTTCAGTCTTATTTCTTTTTTATAAACAGCCAACTTTTTTTCCTTTGATTTCCTGTGATTACAAGGTGTACACCAACATTTCAAGCAAGTGCATAACTGGTTAGCTTACTGCAACAATATTTTAGTGGCTAATTACAGAAATACAGCTGAGAGGACCAATCATAATCATGTTAAAAATTCAATTAAAGTTTGGGAAAATGGTTCCATGCTGAGAGCAAAGTTAATCTTATATTAAAATAAAGCATACATATCTGTGGTGTTGCTAGGTTACAAACTGTTGCTGCCTCACACACAAAGCATAAACATTTTAGTGTTTATTTTAAAAAAAATCAAATGCAGATCCATATAAAAACAAACACAACACATCGCCATGATAAGAGTGAGTGAAGGAACATGAAAGAGAGAGAGAGACCTGAGATAAGGAAAACGTAATAAGGCTTACTGAGTCTCCAGTTTATATCTAATGACACCAATTTAAGAAAAAGAATTTATCTCATTGCCAAAGCTGATCTCATTTATAAGAAAAAAGATCCATTAGAATTGTGACCTGAGATGGAACATGCAAGGGATATATATATATATTTGACAATGCTAATAAACAGCTTAAGAAAGAGGAGAAAGCTGAATTCCTCTCCTACTTTCAGAGAATATTGACCGTTTATGTGACCCAGTGAGGTGACTCACCCACCCCAAGAAAGCAAAGTAAACAAATAACTAATAATTGTGGGGAAAGTATTAACATCTAGGACCATAGATGGCTCCGTGTGCCAGAGATGGCACATGGAGCCATCTCTATGGGCATGCAAGCCGACACACAGGTCAGCTCCACTGCACATGCCTGTGTGCCTCCCACTGGCCAGCTGATTTTTGGGTTTCTGTTGAGAGATACATGCATATGCACAGGGGGTGGGGTGGGGTCATGCGTGCATGTGTGGGGGGTCGCATGCGCAGGGGATGGGGGTGTGTGGCGCCCCCCCGTGGCCCATTTTTAGTCCCAGGCGGCTTCAGGGAGGCCTGCTAGCACCAAAATGGGGGTCGCACGCCCATGCGCAGGTGGTGGAGGAAGTGTGAGGGGTTGCGCACGCATGCACAGGGGCAGGGCCTGCAGAGGGCATTGCATTATGGGTGTTTCGCGCGCATGCTTTCAGCACCCAAAGAAAAAAAGGTTCACCATCACTGATCTAGGAGTTCAGTCTGAAAGTGATTTGGAATATTCAGAAGCACAAGCTAGCCATTGTCTGCCACACATTAAATCAGTTATGTCCATCCCAGCATAGTATAGTGGCTGTGGAAGACAAGGGCAAACAGGTAATATGTTTGCATTCCCACTCATTCAAAACCACTTTTTGAGAGCTGTTAAAAACCATTCTTGTAAATGAAAACTACAGTCTGATGCTCCATTAAAATCCAAGATTTGATTTAGCTTCTAGTATAAAGGGTTTTTTTAACATTTGAAAATTTAACAAGCTTTATTTGCTAATAAAATGACTTAAATAGAAATAAATTATTTATAGTCTCATGAGCTATGGAAGGTGTTAAATGGGGTGGATAGATGGCATAAGGTACATAAATGGTGAAAAATAGTATTTAAGGAAGGTTACATAAATATATATGCTTAGATATCCAGGAGAAACTTCAAAGACACAAGAAATGATGTCCAGATTTTGCTAAAGAAAAGAAATAGGTAGTTAAGTTTAACTGTGTCCCTTGATTAATTATTTACAGAATATAGTCAGCTACAGTTTAGGTAAACTATCATTTTAACCGAAGCTGTTAAGAAATAACTTGCATGCTGTATTTTGTCTGATTAATCCTAAAAATTCACAAGTTCAAAATGGTATTACATATTCCATCAGACAGAACAGTGTCCAGATCTCAAAAATCTCTGAAAGAAAGTTTGTAATATGCTAGAAAATTCTCTAGCTTGTTTTATCATGGCTGTGATAAGGCCATTTTTTTAAAAAAGAACAACTTGCAGTATGATCAGTCTTGGAAGAATGGTGAAATGAGACATTTTCATTTTGAAAAAATCCTACAAATTCTAGATTTAATTACAAATGTTGCCAACTGTTGTAGAAAGATCAATACTTTTTTCCAGTTAGAAATTAATTTTCATCGTTTATTTTTTGTTGAATAGTAATTAACAAATATTATAAAATAACCATTTATAAACCTTTAAAAATCCCTCATTAGAATTTTATAATAGTCCTATGGAATCTCTCATAGTATTGGAAGAAGACTATCGTGTACTTGCTTTTTTTTAAGCAGCAGCAATATATAATTACAAATGTAGGAATTAAGCACAAAATGATATGTCACAGCAGTCTTGATATGTAACTCTAGTCCACCAAACTCATGCAAAAAAATGGTTTTATTTTAACATGAAAAGAAATTAGATATAGCAGCAGCATTAAATTAAAATAAAAATGGGAAGTATATTCATTCTGATGAATATAAATGGATTGAACTCATCAATAAATTGAAGAGGATTTTCAATAAATGAAAAAGTGCTACCATTTGTTTACAAGAAACATGTAAAAATAGGTCATGCCTATTTGTTACAACAGAAAAAAATTAGGGTAAGGATATTTAGCTGCAGGAAAGACTAATGAAATTGGAATTGTAATTATTTTAATTGACTAATTTGGGGAGTAATGGACCGGTTTAAAGACAAAGCAGAAAGAATCTTAATTCTGAAATTTAGGGTAGAAAGCAACATTATAATAGCAGCCTCTTATCATGTGCCAAATAAGAGCAAAGAACAAATTTACAAAGCCTTTCCAAATGCTAATAGAAGCAGAGGGAGAAATTGTTGTTATTGGGGACATGAATAGAATATTAGATTTTAATCTAGATAAAAGAAGAAAGGGAAACTTATGCAAACATTTCTTTCAATATATGAATAAATTGGCATTGACAAATGCATAGAAAGTACAAAATCCAAAAGAGAGAAAGTTATACTTTTTTGGCAAGAGATATATCATACTCCAAAAATAGCTATGTGTTAGGTTTGTAAAATATTCATATAGCTAGTCCTTGATTTACAACCAGTCATTTAATGACCTTTCAAAATTATGACAGGCCGGGAATGAGTACAGTATAGCTTATAAAGCATTTCTAGCTATTGTGAAATATGATGTTTCCCCCCAACACACCCATGATCACATGACTGGATTTTGGACACTTGGTAACCAGCTTGTCTTTACAACCAGTTGCAGCATCCTGAGGTCCCATGTTTACTATGGTTTTTTTTACTAGTTTCTGGCACTTTTGCTTTTATGACGGTGGCATTTGTTTAATGACTATGGTGATTCGCTTAATGATTGTCACAAAAATGTCATAAAATCAGGCTTGGTAATGTGGGTGCCTTGATTTACAACTGTAACAACTTACAATTGGAAATCCAGTCCCAATTGCAGTTGTAAGTCGAGGATTACCTATACCTTCTGTCAAAGAAGTACAGATTTTTTCCTATGACATATGCTGATCATAATTCAATTTTAACATGCTATTTTGGATGAAGCATTAATAACATGCTATTTTGGATGAAGGTTAGCCTTTAGATAGAGGATGAATGACAGGTAGTTAGTTACCTCTGGAATCTAAGGTTACCAAGTATCTGAACAGGCAAAGGAGGACACAGACAATTTGAAAGGAGGTCAAATGGTAGGAAAAGAAGAACATACTACTTAGTTTTCTTGGCATTCATGATAAATGAGGTAAAAGGAGGAGCCACTGTTTAATTTTCCTGGTAATTGTGACAAAAATTGCAGCAAAACTTGCAAAATAATAAGGTACATAGGTCTATATGTATAATGCATAATTTACTTTTTCAGGAATCAGAATATCTAGTTTGTCAACTGCAATATTTTTCCAACAGATTTCTTTTCAAAAACATGTGCATGGAAACTAGTACGTTTCAGAAAATCCAAACTGGTCCAACTAATTTTAATTTTCAAGAACAAAGGCTTGAAACTTTTCATAGATAATATTCTTGATGTTGTATTTGGTAAGAATGATTTCTCTGAAGAATCAACAGATAGCTGGTGTCTTTGCTTTGTCCACTCAGTTTTTATCAGAGACCATACCTTTTTGATATCAGTGGTGCATCCAGGCATGCAGAAGGAAAATTTACCAATTTTAAGCAACTCTGTGAAACAACCTGCATTTTTGTAGTTCTTGAAATAAGTGCACCATTGTACATGCAAGAGATCTTCAAAGAAGTGGTCATTTTATTCTTTTATGAATACTTTAAGATTGTAGTACTGGTCAAATAATCAGTAATTCTCTTTTCCTTCGGGTACAATGTGCATGCTTAACGAACAATGAAATATCATCCAATGAAATATCCTTCCTTGAGTCTATACACATTCAGCAAAACCCATCAAATTCGTCAAAAGATGTTGATCACTTTTCCAAATACTTTATACACACATTATGCCTAACTTTATCTCTTCTGCAAAATACAGGTATTCATTCTCTAGACTTGTTTCATACAGTTTCTTCACAAGGTCTCTATCTTTCAGAAACATAAATATTTCAGAAACTGTAAAAGAGCCATCAGTAAACAGCCCAACCAAAGAATCTCTAAGATCACCCCTACCCGCACAGACAGGCAAGGCACCAGAGTATAAACTGGCAGCAAACAGCATTCCTTACTAACACTGATGATGTTACTTAGTTAGGGTCATGAAAACTCTGCAAGAAAACAAAGCTCAGAGAGCACCAAGGACCCCTCATAAATATCTCACTCAGACTGGCTTTTAGAACTTCCGACTGTTGACTGAGGAAGGTACACCACCTCTATTAAGGATGATTTTTATTTTTCAACTGCAAAAATGTTACCCTTGAAGATAAACATCAATCAGTGTAGAAACCAAATGGAAACTTCTGCAAAAATTATTCTCAAAACTATTTTTCATTATAACTGGTGGCTAATTTACAAAGAGAAAATATTCCTTCTCAATAGTCCTGATAACTGGAAATATACTAAGCCTAGTGGTGGGTTGCTACCAGTTCGGTCCGGATCTTGTGAACCAGTAGTAATGGTGGCAGGAGGCTCCACCCACCCACCCGGATGTCATCACGGACGATCTGCACATGCGCAGAAGCGCCACGCGCTCCTGTTGGGGACCGGTAACAAAGGTAAGTGGAATCCACCCCTGGCTAAGCCAATTAGTTTACTGTGAAACAATAATTGCTAATAGTTAATATCTATGTATTTATAAAACTCTTTTAATGTCTCAGTCCGAATTGTAGTAATCAAGTTATCTTCAATACCACAGCCTCAGAATCAGTTTTCTATAAATCAGCACCATGTTGAATGCAGCTGTGAAGGACATGACCAGTATCTAGACCAACTATCAGTCTGTAAGGAATTTCCTTTAGGCACCAAAACACATTTTTACCATCTTCACTACTGACACCAAGAAAGTTCACATTAACTTTGTCCTCTCTGAATGCAACAGATTTTGAGTACAGGTAAATATCCTGTCAAAGTTTTCAATAAGTACTGTGATATAGTAGCAGATATTTCAATTGGAGTACAGTAATTAACAAGTAATATTGCTTAACAATAAAATATTGCTGAGCACATTGTAAGCCGCCCTGAGTCTTCGGAGAAGGGTGGCATATAAATCAAATTAAAAAAAAAAAAAAGTGGGAAAATTTTCTGTGCTTCATGGTTGCTAGTATCAATTGCGATTCCAAATCATTTAATGTTACTTAGTGATTTGATAAATTTGGAAATGATATGGGGTACAATAACATTTCTGCCTCAGTTTTGGTTCTTCTATATTTTTTGCCTCAGTTTTGGTTCTTCTATATTTTTTGTGGTTCCTAAGTCCTCAAACAATGTAAGCATCAAACCAGTGTGGTGATTTGTGTGACTGATAATGAGTAACTGTCAAATGCTTACGTTGCTTTGAAAGGATATGCTTTTCAAATACTGTTGAATGTTTAGGTTGAAAAATTGATGTTACTTTGCGTGATGAAGCTGAATTCCTTACTAAGTTTTTGTGCTTCTCACTGTCTCATTGCCTCAGATCAGTAGACCCCCTTATTAGCAAGGGACAGATAACTGTCACAAATGGGATTCTTTGCTTCATTTTCACTGCAGACATGAACAAAGCAAGGATACTCGGTCTTCATACGATCTCAAAATTTACATTTTCTCTTAAGTCAATATACTCAATGAGCAATATAAATATAGTAATTATTATTAATAGAAGGAAAGCCACTAGTGATAATATCGAATTGATGACAATGCAGCTTTCAAATTTTACCACAGAAACTAGGGCAAGTCATGTGACTTGCAGACTACAATGGTAATAGATTTGAACGGGCTAGATTGAAGCCAATTGCTGGAATCAGGAAATAAGTTAAATAATGTAATTTATGTAAATGTAGGCTACTGAATGTATCAATGGATGGGGGAAAAGAGAAGCAGACAATTTGCAACATCACAATACATGAAAGTCTGAACAATTACTGCCATGAAAATTGTTCAGAACAAAGCAAGAGTAACAGTAACAGAGTTGGAGGTCATCTAGTCCAACCCACTGCTCACGCAGGAGACCTCTACTAGGGATTCAAACCGCTGAACTGCCAACCTTTCTGATTGACAAGCTCAGTGTCTTAGCCACTGACAAACAAACAGAACACCAGGAATTTTAGAATCAGACAAGTCAGGTCTGCATGAGAGAACTTTTTATAAAATGTGCAACAAAACAGAAAAAGGAATATGATAGAAATCAAAAGTGGAAGCAAAAATAACAGAATTAGAACAGATTCACAAGAATAATTCCAAAAGGCAAATGACGAAAGAATTGTAAAACCTCAAACAACTAGATTTACTCAAAATGGAAGAATTTCAAAGGAAAATAAAAGTTGCCAAATAAAATCATTTTGAGAATACTAACAAACGAGGGAAATCTTTGTCATACCAGATTAGAAAGAGAAAACAATATTGACATTAAATATGAGAAATGAATCTCTAGTCACAAGATTGGAAATTATTGGAAGAACTGTATAATTTTTTCAGAGTATAAAACTCTGAATGAAATGAACAGCATACAGAAATATTAAGTAAACCTATAACTATTCAAGAAACTAGAGAAACAATAAAACAAATTAAGCTTGGGGAGCTGCCAGGTCCAAATGTGCTTAATATTTATTAAAAAAATGGAGGATTAACAACAAGAAATACTGACATAAACTATGAATGAATCCACAGAGGCAAAGGAAATACTGCAAATTAGGGAAGAAGCATATATATGACTCATAAAAAAGGAAATGATCTAACGAAACTACAGTTATATAGACCAATCTCCCTACTGAATGTTGATTACAAAACTTTTACTACAATACTAGATTAATGCTGAAAGGAAGCGTTTTCTGGAAAAAATACACATAGATCAAACAGTTTCTATTCCGAAGCAGAACATCAAGGATAACAGTAGGTTTATAATAAACATAATAGAATGTATCAATAAAGGAGGGAGCAATAATTTTGAAGGATACAGAAAAATTGACAAATTGGAATTGCCATTTCTACTTGCAGTTATTGAATAAAATAACTCTTAGATTAAAAGCATATATCAATGGCAAACAGCAAAGATCATAGCTAATGGAATACTTTCTATAAATTTTTCAACTAGTAAAAGGTATTCGCGCTCCGGTTGCGAACCGGTAGTAAAGGTAAGTAGAACACACCTATGGAATAGGCTGCAATGACAAAATTAACAATACAGACGCAGAGTTGAAATTTAACTAAATTTAAGCAAGAATGGATTTCCTATATATTATACATCACACAACAAGGCAAATTTAAGATACTTAAGAATATGGTTTTCATGGAAGAAATATTTGACATAAAGATAATACAGTAACTAGAAGAAATTTTAAAGTTTATAAATAATTTGATTTAACCACCAATTAGATACAAGGGAAGGGAATCTAAAATTTAATGTTTTATTGATTATTTTTAATTTTTAAAATCATTCCTTTTCTTCTTTTTCTATAAGATCATGTGCATTTATTTTATATATGACAAACTTGTGATGATATTAATAGTAATAGTTTTATATTGTTTAATCAATGAAATAAATAATGCATTTTAATTTTTTAAAGAAAATTGTAATGTTTTTTATTTGATATTTTATTTCCTGTCTACTCTGTCTTTTATCGTTTTATTCTTTTTCCTTTTGTGCAGTCATTTATTTTATTTTTGAATGTTTTTTAAAATAAATTTATAAACTAAAAAAATATTTGAGATAGCGGTGGTTCTCGATTTTTTTTTGCATAGTGATATGAGAGAAATTTTGTGTTTGAATCAAATGGAGCTTGGTCTAAACTGGTATATTAACAGAAAGATGATGTCTAATATCAACAGATCTCAGGAGAGGTTATATCACAATAAAAGCTTATGTTGTAAAAAAAAAAAGCACAAAGTTTAGTTCAAGTAACAATGCTGGATCAAAAATTATTCTCAACCTGTGAGCCTGATATTTTAGATGGAGTGTGACCCAGTATTAAGTAGATTTTTAGTACAATGAATTAAATTTTGAGAAAAATAGTTACAGAGGGCCATCACCTCCAGTCATTTCTGCAGCTCACAAAAATACTGACAATATGCCATGCTAAATAGAAATTCTTTGAATGCTTCAGAGAATCTGTCAGATTCTGCTTGACCTCCATCTCAAAGAAAAGAATGCACATCAAAACTAATTTGCATGTGTGTATACAATCTCCATTCAGAGGGAGAATCCAAGAAAACAAGCAGGAGTCCTGACAGGAAAAATGTCCCCAGGAGTGCTTCAGAGAATCAATTGCAAAAATAGCTCCAGTACTATGACTTGGTAAGTTCAATTAAATTAGTTGCAACCACATTTAGATAAATGTACTTAGTGATCAGTGAATATATTTGACAGGTCATGCTGTGGAGAAGGAAATTGTCACACTGCGTTCAGCAATAAATCCAAAATCTCCAGATACATAACCCTCTAGAGTACTCAAGAATTTACTTATGGCGGAAGCAAGAGATGGCACTGCCAACCAAGTTTCTTTTACTGAAGACAAGATAGAAGTTAAACAGAACGTTAACCTTCTGCAGAATGTTTATGGCTACCTTGATATTTCTCTGGTGATTCTAATTATGGTTTTCACTGTATTGCAAAAGGTGTGCAACCTCTCCTATGTCTAACAAGGCTGTTCAGAGAAACATTTCATAAAACACCTTTCTGAATCTTCTGCTTGGAAGACCATGGCACGGTCCTCTCTTGAAAAATCAGAAACACACACACACACACAAACACATATATATACATATACCGTGTTTCCTCGAAAATAAGACCCTGTCTTATATTTTTTTTGAACCCCAAAATAAGCTCTTGGCCTTATTTTCTGGGAGGTCTTCTTATTTTGGGGCACGTGGAACGAGACGGGGATCCTCTTGCCGTCTTACCTGATTTCCAGCTCTATCTCCCTAACCCTAACCAGAGAATATGGCGGGGACCGGCTGCACAAGCGTTTAAATATTTTCAGGGAGTGCTTATTTTGGGGGAAGGTCTTATTTTTGGGGAAACACGGTACATACTTGTGTGTCTCTCTGTCTGTCTCTTATTTATATAGTTGACATAATTGGGATTGGGAGAGATAAACATTTGAATGAATGACTTCCTTTTTTATACTTCTAAAAGATCTTCGAAAAAAAGTCTAGTTTGAAATAATCAGCACTTAAAATATGAATTTGGATTTTAGCAGAAGTCTTCATGTTAGTTAAATGAATGTTAAGCTGCTTTTAACAGTGTTGCTTCCCTAAATCAGATTTTTCTCTATAATTAAGAATATATTTTCAAAGCATTTATATTAATACAAGTCGAGAGAAAAAAGACTCCCATAATATTTCTCTCTTCAAATAATTCCCTGCTATGATATATATACTAAGCAACTGTACATCTAAATATAATAGTATGGTAAAAATAGAGGCAAAATAAAGATATAAATTATGATACAAGCAACCCTTATATTATTTTAAGGTAATTCAGAAGACTTTAATAGTTGTGGAACTAATGATCAGTCCATGATCTCAACTGATTGTTAGTTATCTCAACCAGAGCCAAGGACTAGCTCATGCTACTTTTTATGTGGTAAACATCAGTGTAACTTGTCAGTTTTACTTGGTGAATAATGCTTGTGCACATGTCGACACATTATGACAGCTGGTATTTACTGTGGAATGTGGAATTCAATTAATAACAACTTGCAAAATTCATACTTGATGTGATATGCCTCAGTTCCATGCTGAGATGAGTAACGTGTCTGACCAAAATGCTAGAAATATCTGGGTCTGATGTAAAAGAAAAAACCAATTGGTCAGAAATGAGTAAACATGAAATGTGGTCCAATAAATACTATTATTACTTGCTAGGTTTTTTGCAAAGTACATTATTAACAATTATTAAAGGCTAGCTTTAGATTCTGTACTACCCAACTTTTATGAAAAGGTTAAGAATCTATTAATTACTCAAATGAGCACCTGAATTGTATCTTTTGTTTAGATATTAATTTGAATATAAAGGAGAGGTTTTCTTATAATTAATTAAATAAATGTTTTTTGAAATGGCTACTGCAGATTTTTCTATGTCAACATACATATTTTAATAATAATTCACATAACACCAAAGTCTGGATAATAGTCGAGACAGTATCTGGAAATAGCATAAAGGAAGATAAAGGATTGGGGGGGTTTTTTTTTCACAAAAATACAAAAACTTACAAATAAGAAATATTTGTTTGTTTGTTTGTTTGTTTGTTTGTTTGTTTGATTGATTGATTTTTATACCACCCTTCTCCAACAGGACTCAGGGCGGTGAACAGCCGAGATAAAACATAACATATAAAATTTTAAAAAGAGTTTAAAAGACATTAAATAATTTCGGCCCTCAATTTAAAACAACCCAGTTAAAACCAATTTCAAATTAAAACCGAAAGGATGGGATCAAGCCAGCCCAGCTAGATGAAATAGATGTATTTTCAGGGCCCGACGAAAAGTCCGGAGGTCTGGTATCATGCGTATCTCTGGGGGTAGGTCGTTCCAGAGGGCACGTGCCGCCACAGAGAAGGCTCTCCCCCTGGGGGTCACCAGCCGACATTGTCTGGCCGACGGCACCCTGAGGAGGCCCTCTCTGTGTGAGCAAACTGGCCGGTGGGAGGCTATTGGTGGCAGAAGGCGGTCTCGTAGATACCCTGGCCCTGAGCCATGGAGCGCTTTAAAGGTGGTCACCAACACCTTGAAGCGCACCCGGAAGACCACAGGAAGCCAGTGCAGCTCGCGGAGAGGTATCACATGGGAGCGCTCCATCGCTTCCATAATCCCCCGTGCGGCCACATTCTGGATCAACTGGAGCCTCCGGGTGCAGCCCAAGGGGAGCCCCATGTAGAGAGCATTGCAGTAGTCCAGGCGGGAAGTGACGAGTGCCTGAGTGACTGTGCGTAGGGAGTCCCGATCCAGAAAGGGACGCAACTGGCGTATCAGGCGGACCTGATAAAAAGCCCCCCTGGCCACGGCCATCATATGCTCTTCTAAAGACAGCCGTGCATCCAGGAGGACACCCAAGTTGTGAGCCCTCTCCGTGGGGGCCAGCGATTCACCCCCAATAACCAGTGATGGCACCAGCTGGCTATATCGGGACGCCGGAAGCCACAGCCACTCGGTCTTGGAAGGGTTGAGTTGGAGCCTGTTTCTCCCCATCCAGGCCCGCACGGCCTCCAGGCACCGGGACATCACTTCAAGGGCATCGTTGGGGTGGCCTGGGGTGGAGATGTACAGCTGAGTGTCATCAGCGTACTGATGGAACTCCACCCCAAAGCCACGGATGATCTCACCCAGCGGCTTTACATAAATGTTGAACAGAAGGGGCGAGAGGACCGACCCTTGCGGCACCCCACAAAAAAAGTGCCTCGGGGTTGACCGCTGCCCCCCTGCCAACACAGATTGCGACTGGTCAGAGAGGTAGGAGGAGAACCACCGCAAAACGGTGCCCCCCACCCCCTCCAACCGGTGCAACATGATACCATGGTCGATGGTATCAAAAGCC
Organism: Pituophis catenifer annectens; assembly: GCF_029215685.1. NCBI lineage: Eukaryota > Metazoa > Chordata > Lepidosauria > Squamata > Colubridae > Pituophis > Pituophis catenifer. The sequence continues at coordinate 206,570,543 of NW_027256881.1, forward strand.
GCTGAGAGATCTAACAGTACCAGGATAGAGTAACAACCCCTATCCCGAGCCCTCCAGAGATCATCCACCAACACGACCAATGCCATTTCCTTGCTGTGCCCAGGCCTGAAGCCGGACTGGAGCGGATCTAGATAGACAGCTTCATCCAGGTACTGTGGAAGCTGCCGCGCCACCACACTCTCAACAACCTTCACAATAAAACGAAGGTTGGAGACTGGATGATAGTTAGCCAAAACAGCCAGATCCAGAGAGGGCTTCTTGAGGAGGGGCCTCACCACCGCTTCTTTCAAGGCGGCCAGTAGCACACCCTTGCTCAAAGAAGCGTTAATAATCCTCTGGAGCCAGCCTCGTGTAACCTCCCAAGAAGCCAGCACCAACCAGGAGGGACACGGGTGCAATAAACATGTGGTCGCGTTCAGCCATCCCAGAATCCTGTCCATGTCCTCGGGAGCCACAGGATCAAACTCCTCCCAGATAACACTCTCAAGACCTCCCTCAATCATCCCGTCTGGACTTACCCAGTCAGAGGCCAGGCCTTCCCGAATCTGAGTGATCTTGTCATACAGATACTGCACAAAATCCTCAGCTCGACCCTGCAAGGGATCATCCCGCGCTCCCAGATGGAGGAGGGAGCGGGTCACCCTAAACAGGGCTGGACGATTATCTGATGATGCAATAAGGGCGGCAAAATAGCTAGATTTTGCCGCTTTTATTGCCACTAGGTAGGACTTAATATGAGACCTCACCAGTGTTCGGTCGGATTCGGAATGGCTGGTCCTCCAACCGCTCTCCAGGCGTCTTTTCCAGCACTTCATCTCCCTCAGCTCCTCGGAAAACCAAGGAGCTAGGTGAGTTTGGTGTCAGGTCAGAGGCCGCAAAGGCACAATGCGGTCCAAAGCCCCGGCAGCCGCACTGTCCCAGGCGGCCACCAGGTCTTCAGCCGAGTCATGAGCCAGAGTCTCAGGAAATGGCCCAAGTTCCATCTGGAACCTATCAGGATCCATCAGGCGCCTGGGGCAGAACCACCTAGTCGGTCCTGCCTCCCTGCGGCGGGGTGTAATGGTTAGAAAGTCAAGTCGAAGGACCGAGTGGTCAGACCATGACAAGGGTTCGATGACTATATCCTCTGTATGAAGGCCACTCGACCACTGACCAGAGATAAAAACTAAGTCCAGAGTGTGCCCGCCCGTGTGAGTAGGGCCATGAATTAACTGAGTCAGGTCCATGGCCGTCATGGAAGCCATGAACTCCTGAGCCACCTCAGACGTTTCACCAATGGATGGCAGGTTGAAATCCCCCATGACCAAAAGTCTGGGGATATCAACTGCCACCTCGGCTTTTGTCTGTGGCAAAAGAAAGCACTAATAGTGCTTAGAAAGTACTAATAGTGATAGGTGCCTGGGGTGCAATCCCAAAATATCTAGAGCACCACCTGCAAACCATCAGCATTGACCACAAATTTTGGCTGGCTCTTAGAAAATCTACACATTGGCAAAACTTCCATAAGCCAATTACAAAAGACCACACTGCTTAGATCCACACATATACTACAGCTATATATGTATAGTTTGTGACATCCTAGATTCTTGGTAAGAAATCAACAAATAAAACAAGAAGAGAAGAAGGAGAAGACAATACAGACTTATGAATCAAATAAGGGACAATATATATATTAAGAGATCAAAAAATGGGATTGGATAAAAAGAAAGATATTTTTGAAGAGAAGATAGGAACTTGGACAGATCCTCCGGAGGTATGGCCGCAAAAGATAGTAGAGATGGAAGAAATATTTGGGTTAAATAGGAAAGATGTAGACAGAGACCAAGACCCAAGGGAGGAGTTTGGGAGGCAAGTCAAAAAATGAGTAAGAATTGAAATACTAAAGCGGATAAGAGATGATGGTTAGAAAGGGAATGCTGTTTAATATAAGATTGGCTTTACTGAGAGCTAGAATTGAGATAGAAACAAGATCAAGGGGGAATATTATTATACATATTCTTATATAATATACTAAAAGTAATAGCTAGATATAAAGATTAGATGTTGAAAGATGGTATCATTATGTACATTTAAATAATATTGTGATTGTTATTAGAATGGCTCACAAAAAGACTGAAAAATTAAACAACGAAGGAGCACACTCTAATACAAATATGTATAATAACACCACAATTACATAAGGATGATTAATGTAACAAATATTAATATTACTATTATTATTTGTACTTAAACGAATGATACCCTGCTACCTCACTGTTCATATAATGATATCAATATATATCTAAAACTAAAATTTAAAAATGTATATTGAAAAACAAGCAAAAACAAATATATGTGACTGGACTCTCAATGACTTGTGACTGTATTACTGAATTCAGTTTACCTTTTTTGTAAATAAAGAGCTATTTGATTGTGCTATATAGGTCATTCTGCAACCTGTAAACATTCCACTAAAAATTAAATTCATAAAACTTTAAAAGACATAATTATCTAAAAACCTATTAACACAATCATAAAAGGCAAATAAAACTAGCACACAAATAAAGCAGTAAAGCAAAAAATCTCATACAAATCAATACATTTTAGGACCAAAATGAATAAAACAGATGAGATTAAAAATGCAACTTTGTCCATATATAAACTGAACCAAGGCAATGGATCATCAGTGCATCTACTGAACCTTGTTCTTAATGTAGTTCGTTAGGTAAATGATGTTGAACCTTTTGTATTTTAAGTCACTCCATTCATCCTCAAAAGAACCTCAGGCCCACCACGATTGATAGAGATTTTTCAAAAAATAGTATTTACATTTTTATAACTTTCTTATGATATTTATAACTGACTGCAAATTTTAAAGATTTACTTTAGTAGCTTATACTGTGTCCCACATAACTTCTATGTCCTCCTGTGATAACCTTACCACTAATTGTGAATCAATGCCTTAGATTAACTTGGACATGGCTACATGTTTAAAGTTTACATTGGCTTAATTATGAGCCAATTACTGAAGACAAAAGATATATTTAAAGTGCTTGTGTCAAAATTATTCATTTATTTATTAAACATATTGATATAGCTGCCCATTGACCCAGGGAACTCTATGTAGTGAAGAGAATTTTTTTTAAAAAATATCCGCCAGAAATTAGAAAACTACTAAAAAGAAAATGGGTTGAGGTCCTGAAAATGTCAGTATTGCACATCAAATATAACCACATGAGCTACATTAATATCATGGCTGGGAAAAGAGCCAGATCCTCACAGCTTCCAGAAGGCAACTAACAGGGTCATCCACTTAAACTGGCCCCCAAGGATATTATGATCAATAGAAGTCAAGCACAGTTGTTGAATGTTCCAGGCCACAGACAGAAATTGTGGAAATCAAAGCCAAGCTTAGTAAAAAGGAAACTGAGAAGCAATACTATGTGTAGTGGACATAGATTTCCAATATCCAGATGCAGTGCACAGACAGAAAAAACTGAGCAGCCAACCATATTATTGTTAGGGTCAAGTAGCCAGTGGAACAGAGCTACTATTCACAGCCCCTCCCTCAATGTCAATGGAGATTCGCCATCATTCAGATCATGGTTGTCCCAAAGGTGCTTTTTTCAAGAGGCAACTGGATTTTCTTGTTATTCTTTGAAAATAATGTTATTCTCATCCAAGAAGCTTCTTCAGCTCTTCAGAGAATGGATGAGAAGCAAAACATCTTCAAAGAATAACAAGAAAGTCCAGTTGCCTCTTGAAAAAAGCACCTTTGGGACAGCCCCTCCCTCAGTGTTAGTGTTGTGGCCTGCCAGCGGCCTGTGCGGATCGTGGCTGATCCCAATGAAGAGGAAGCTGGTGTGGTGTTGTGCCAGCAGCCTGCACAGCCAGCGCTCGTGTCGGACAGTGAGGAGGCTGAAGAGGATGTGGTGCCAGACGCAGAGACTCAGCCAGGGCCTTCAGAACCTCCAGAGGTTCCTTCAAGTGGAGAGAGCGAAGTGGAGGAGCTTCTCCTCAATGCTCAAGCACGCAGGGCTGCCAAAAGGCAGGAGTGGCTACTCAGGAGGAGGGGGCCTACTTGAGAGTAGGGCTTGAGGATAACTGGCCACTCCCTTAGCCTATTGAAGTCGCACGCAGCTAGTGCTTTTTTGCTGGAAACAACTCGTATTTATAATCAGAGTATTTTGGTTTATCATATCTTGCTTTCTGGGCTGGTTGCCAATCTTTGCCGTCTTGTTTATTCTTGCTACTTAATAAATTTGATAAGGACCATTGGTGTGTGTCAATATCCTTGGAAATCCGGAGCTGGGGCAGAACAGTTAGTGTGAAAATCAGTCACTGATGAGCAATACTGATAGTTTCTGTTATAGGAGCACTAAGCCAAATAAAACATCTGGTTCTTAACTGTGGAAATCCTTCAAAAGAGGTATTTCAATGGTTAACCAATACACTGACATATTGGAGACACTGTGGAGTAGTTTCCAAAGAAGCGGGATAAACCTAAAGAAAGGTTTAGTTGTTTAAAAAATTCAGAGAAAGATACTCTGTATACATTTCAACATATTCCACTTCTTTCAAAGGATTTCCAGTTCCTCAATAATCAATTTTGGTATTAGAAGCTTCCAAATGGGAGCTCATAACAGCATCTGTCAAAAGTAATTGTGTAGATACTGTATTTCATTGCTACCTCTTCAAAGGAAGGAAAAATTGGAAACAGAAGTGGAAGATACAGATCCATTTACTGTGTTTGAACTACCAGGATAGTAGGAAGACAAAGGGCCTAGTTTAGAATAAAAAAGAGACATTGGATTCTAAATTCTATGCTCATTTTGTCTCAATTGCCCTCATACGTCCTTTTAACACAGTTATGTCACCTGCCATCAAAGCACTGGGTATTTACCCACCCTCCTTCAAACTACTGTCTATTAATGAAAAATGCAAGGAAATCTATAGTGCAACAATTTCACATCATATAATATTATGGAAGTCAAGATCTTACCAGAATGAAACAAGAAATTGATAGTGGTACTATTTGGTAATTTTAACCATTACTGCTTTGATTCCTTCCCCATTTTCTTTATTCATATTACTTTCCTTTCTTCCTATGTATTATTGCAATTTATACTCCAGCTTTCTACACACAATGCACTCTAGTTAATTCTCTTAAACAATAGTAAAAGCATCTAAAATTACTATTACCAGACAGCATTACTATTACAAGACAAAGTCCCGAGTCCTTTCCGGAAGCAGAAAGAGAGTTAAAAGCCAATCTCCAGGAAATACCACACCAAACAATTCTATTACATCTATAGTTGAAGCTAGAACTCATGTACATTTATGAGACTTATAGTATCCCTTGCGGAATGAGGCTGTCAGTTCTTAGTGCTTTTCCAAAAAACCAAATCAAGGATAAACAATTTTTTTTAAAAAAAATCCACCTCAACATTAAAAATACATCAGTTTGGTGTTGTGGTTAAGGTATTGGAAACCAGGAGACTGGGAGTTCTAGTTCCACCTTAGATATGAAAGCTGCTAGATGGCTTTGGGTCAGTCACTCTCTTTCAAAATCAACCCACCTCAAAGGGATGTTGCGGGGGGGGGGAAATAGGAGGAGGAAGGAGCGTTTGGTATGTTTACAACCTTGAGTTGTATGTAAAAAAAAAAAAAGGAGGATTAAAAATATATAAAAAACAATAGTACTAACAGAATGAACTCAGAAATGCCACTGGATAAAGCAAAAAAGACAAACGTATATAAGAATTTATATACTGGTTTAAAAAGACTTTTCTGATAGTTTCAGACAAATGCACTAATAAACTGCATTATTGACTTCAGTGCTTCTAATTTTGTCCCCATCTTGAATAGTGATGATTCTTTTTATTTTTTTTATTTTTTTTTCACTTAAAAATGAGAAATGCTAACTTGATTGACAGTCACAAATAGCGCTAATGTTCAGAAAGATTTTTTTCTACTGGTATATATTTTCAATGTTGTCTAGATTATAAACACTAGTGTACAATTTCTTTACATATTTTATTGTCATCTTATTATTTGCAGTAACAATATTACGTTTGGTTTCCAAATCTATACCATAATTGACCCAAAATTATAAATATAATGAATAAAAGTATCATTAAATGCTTTAGAAATTAACATAACAATGTTAAAAGTTTGAAATTTCTTTATTTACATAAAGAAGAAAGAAAAATAAAGAAAAAAGAAATCATTTGTTTCAGTTAGGATGTCTACAGAAATATTCCCTATATTCAGTGGTGGGATTCTGCCGGTTCTAGGGGATTCGGCCGAACCCTTTGTTAAATTGCTGGCTCACCCCGCCCCTTGCCCCGCCCCTCCGCACCACTATTTATTGCCAATAAATAGTGGTGGGCGAGGGGCGGGCGAGCCAGCAATTTAACAAACGGTTCAGTGTTTTTTTGTAATTTTATTGGCCCGCAGAGCTTCAGCATAGGCTAATTAGCCCCTTGATTCTATCGGCCTCCTGACTCTCAGCTGATTTGCTCTCAGCTGTTTTGCTCAGGGCTCTGCTGCTTGCTTGCAAAGAGTGCAGATTTTTTTCCCCCTATCTATGCTGAAAAACGAAACTGAAAGTAAAAGCCTGCTTTACCCTTGCTGCAACGTTGGAAAATTAGGCAGGCAGATTTCTTTTCTGTTTCCTCACCAAAAAAGGTAGGTGCAAACTACCTTTAGTGGAAAGGTAGTTTTCCCTAAAGAGGTAGTTCTTCTTTAGGGAAAAAGAGGAGAGTTCAAGATTTTAAAACACAAAAGAAAAAAAAGCTCTATTTAAATAGGGAATTGTAATAATTGAGATACTATTAATTGTATATTGTGTTGAAAGCAGAAATGGTTAAATTGTGGTTTGGAGGAATATATGGGGGAAATTATTTGGTTTATTATTATTGGTAAATATAATTAATTGATTTGTAAGAAATTGGATTGCATGAAATAATTGGAATATTCATGTTCATATTGATTAATATACAAAAAAGATAGTTATATAACTAATTGATTTATATTAAAATGTTGAATTTATATTAAACAACTGTAATATTACATAATTAACCAATGTGAGGATGGATATAAAAATAGAAGACAATAAGAAGGGGTATAATATAGAATAGAAGGGAAAAATTGAATTTGATTAAGATTAGAGGAGGATGAAGGATAATATTTTTAAAAAAAAAAAAAATAGATAAGGAATAAATATGGCAAAAAGGAAATATAGAAATTGTAAATTTAATTGAAATGACTAAACACTGTTTAAATTTGTGAACCGGCCAAATATCTGTTCAAAGAAAATACATTGTATGTTTGTATGTGTGTTTCTAATTACTGCTATTTATTCATATTTATTCTCTTTTATTCTTTAAAGTTTAACAATTCATTCTTTATCTTAATATCTTTATATTTGTTTGGGGTTGTCTTTCTTCCATTTCATCTTTTTTACTGTACAGCAATCTTTCTCCTCAAACCTACCACCTCTTTTCTTTCCTTCTTACTTTCTCTTCCCCCCCTTCTTCTCCTCCTCTCTTCCTCCCTCTCTTACCCTCACTCTTACTCTAATTTCCCTTCCTCCCTTCTCATCCTTCCCTGTCTCTCCTTCTTTCTTCTATCTCTCTTCTTCCTTCCTTCATCCCTCTCTATTGCTGTATCCTTTTGTGCATATGGATTACTCAGAGGGCTGAAAAAGTTATTTTTGACCGGTCTTCGCACTTTTGACCAGTCCTCGCACTTACGACTGTAGTCACATTTTATGTTTTGTGCCCTATCTTGTCACTGTGGTGAAGACAAGTAGTGGTGAAATGACTGACACGGTTGTTAAGAATGCTGCAATGGGCATAAATGTGAGGAAGGTCATAAGTGCAAGGACCGGTCAAAAATGTGAGGACCAGTCAGAAATGACTTTTTTCAGCCCTCTGAATAGTCCCTATGTGCATATGGACTAGTCAGAAGGCTGAAAAAGTTATTTTTGACCAGTCCTCGCACTTTTGACCAGTCCTTGAACTTACGACTGTCCTCACATTTTACGTTTTACACCCTATCTTGTCACCATGGTGAAGAGAAGTAGTGGTGAAATGACTGACACGGTTGTTAAGAATGCCGCAATGGGCATAAATGTGAGGATGGTCATAAGTGTGAGGACCAGTCAGAAATGACTTTTTTCAGCCCTCTGAGTAGTCCCTATGCACATAGCCACGCCCACCCGGTCACATGACCAACTAGCCACACACCCCCAACTAAGCCACGCCCACAGAACTGGTTGTTAAAAATATTGAATCCCACCACTGCCTATATTCCAAAACTTTCTCAAAGATTGAATAACATTCCAGAGCAGTTTTGGAGGAATGCTAAGAATAGGAAAGGAAGAAATAAGAAGAAATTTCCTGATTTTGAGAGTTACTATGCAGTGAATAGGCTGCCTGATAAGTGATGGATGCCATTTGTCTGGGATGGTGTGAGGGTTCCTGCAATGAGCAGGGAGTTTGACTAAATGACCTCAAAGTTTCCTTTCAACCCAATGATTCTATGGGTAGTAGCAGAAGTCTATTGATTCTACTGCAATAGCAGAAGTCTACTCACACAACACTGGATACTGCCCAATGAAGCTCCAGGACAAACTTCTTTTAAACTTTCACAAAAACACTTTAAAGGCAATCACATATCTTAATTATTTGTTTCTGCTCCCTGCCAGGAGATCAAGTCCTGATATAGTTTAAATTTGAATCATTTTTAACAACCTCAAGCAAGATCAAGTAAACAATTAAATTAGAGGTTACTTAAATAAATATAATTATGCAATTGGAAGAGGCCAAAAAAATCACAAATAAAATTAGCTTTAAAATAAATCACATAATCGAACAAAACGTTACATGAAGAAAGATCCTAGCTGGATGTTTCACAGTTAAATGAGAAAAAGCTAATCAGATGAAAACGTAAGTGAATAATCATCAGACGAAAAACTAAGTAGTAGCTGTGGGTGTATCAACTCCTACTAATGAAACATGTTCTAGTTCCCTTCTTGCTTTCTACTTCCTGCAAACTACTAAATCAATACATACACATTTGTGCATCATCACATTTATGAGAAGTAGTTTTGAAAAGATAAAATATAATTAAAGTCATATCTTATTTCAGTATGATAACATCATCTCTCAACAAGAAACTGAAAAACAGTATTTATATTAAAAGCAAGAGGTGTGAAGTATATTAAGTGTGTTCATAGTACAATCTGCCAGTCCTACAAGGAGTCCAGAATGCTACTTTTTTGTTGCAAGGATAATAAGAGAATCTAAAGTAACAGGACCTTATCCCACCTCTCATAACAAAGAGAATCAAAATAGGACAGTCTTGAGTTTCTTTCTCACCTCCTTCTCTCTTTCAGGGATAAGCTAAGATTTATATAACCACACTTGCATTCTTTCTTCAAGATTTATCACCATTTTTTTATACACCGCTTTCAATTCTTCTGCAAAGATGAGCAGTATTATTCTTCCAAAGTTACAAAATGTGAAATAAAATAATGATAGTGTGAGTTATAAAGCAAATAGGATTGTTGTAAGATTTCAAAAGAAGATCTCTATGATTGTCATTTATAAGTAGGTCTTGTGTTACTGTAGGAGAAGGAGTGGCAGAACCTGGGGTCAGAGTCAAAAGAGGAATCTGCCTAGAGCAGGGCTGTCAAACTTGATGCCTGCAGGCCGGATGCGTCATGCGCTGGCCACACCCCCGCCTGGCTTAGCAAAGGGGGGAAAAGTCCCGATACATCATGTGACACCACTGTGACACTATGAGTTTGACACCCCTGGCCTAGAGTCTCTACTAGTCACAAACTAAGTCCACTCCAGCCCCTTTTGAATCCCATTAACCCACATCTAGGGCCAAAATAATCTTCCCTCCTGCTTCACCATGTCACCTCTTATTTCTTCTAACTTCTCATTAAACTCCTTAATATCCCCCCCTTACCGCTCCCATTTCATCTTTCATATCTGAGGTAAGATCCTCAAGTTTTTCAAGTTTTTTGGAGATAAACTCCTGCTTCTTTATCATAACCTCCTGCATAGCTTGGAGCATCCCCTGAAGACTTTGCAAGGTGGGAGCTTTTCCTGCAGAGATCTGATCATCTGTATTTTTCACCATCGCCGAGGTTGATGACATCATTAGTCATTGTAGTTGTCGCTGTAGTTGACATGGTTGCTATTAAATCTATGTAATACCAGAATTTAAGAGTTCATTCCTCCAGCACCAAGTCCAAGTCACACTTAGGATTTAAACAGGCCGTCAATAATAAATTTCCTAAAAGCGTAAATTACAATACTCAGTTCTCTCCTCCACAGGGATTCACCATCAGACATTACAATAGGTAACCAACTACATCAAGAGAGCTACAATATGAGAAGTAGTTCTGAACTTAAATTAGGCTCATACCAGATATTTTCCATCATCTAAGGCAAAATCCACCACCTATAAATGGAGGCACCCAAGACCTTTTGTTTTTGTTGCCTCATGGACTAAATAATGAAAGGTTGAAACATGTTCAAACCTTTCTCTACCAGGCTTGGGCAATTTACCTGACAATTAACAAATTTACACCGAGTCATTTTTTTCCACTAAAACCTTACAAACTTAAACAAGGAAAATGATAACAAAGCACTTACTATATACAGTAGTGGCCAAAATTGTGGAAACCTTTTGGGAAAAGGGTATTTTCTAAAACTAGCTAATAATACCACTTTTTTTTGGGGAGCAGTACTATAAAATTATACATCAATGGAAAGATAATTTAATCAAGAATGTAATGCAATAACTTTTATGAGGGATTTGCTATTAGAATAACAGTTACAGCATAAAGAAGAAAAGTGAAACGTAGAAAAAACGAGATATACAAAAATTATCACCATAGAAAAAATGAGATATACAAAAATTATCACCATAGAAAAAATGAGATATACAAAAATTATCACTTCAGTTAATACTTAGTTGGGTAAACTTTAGCATGAATTACGGCCTTACGACGTCTTCCCATGGAGTGAACCAAGTCTTTTAGTTCTGCAGTTGTTATAATGTGAAACCAAGATTGAATGATTGCTTCTATTAATTGGGTTTTATTGCTGGGTCACTTCTGACTAACAAGTTTTTTTAGTCGGCTCTATAGATTTTCGATTGGGTTAAGGTCTGGGCTATTCCCAGGCCATTCTAAGCAATGGAACATGATTATCTTGAAACTCCAAAAAAAAAAGTGGTGATGTTAGCCATCAAACCTCAAAAATATACTTTTCCCAAAAGGTTTCCACAATTTTGGCCACTACCGTATGTTAATAATGTATTTGGGAAGCTTCACATGGGCTTTGTATAATTGCAGAAGTCTTGTGTTTGATGAAAAGATATATCTGAAAATTGAAGAGGAGTAAATATAAAAAACTTAACTGCAGAATATTATTGCCATTCCTTATGAACACAATGTTTGCTGGGTTAGAAATAATAAGATTTAATAATAGTTGTCTCAAAAGAGAAGTCCTGGAATTCTCAATCTGAGAATTCCAGAGGTTCAAGTACAGCATATCTGGAGGCATGGAAGAAGAAAGGTGTGCATTTTGGGTGATGGAGAAGAGTGAAAAATGGTCAGAAAGTTCAGAAAGCATGTCAGCAATCCTGAAACTATCTTGTGTCTTTTGGCACATCTAAAACATGAATCATTTTGAGCCTCTTGTTTTTAAATCCCTATGTAGCTGGCAAGACAAAGGAAGCAAGAATTACACAGATGTCAGTAAGATATCTTTAATAGTAGTCTAGGGTAAATACAGAAACTACAATAGGAATTTCTCAGCCCCATATATATATAGTCAATTATGATGGAGTTTATTTACATACTTTGAAACACTTTTTCTCCAGATCTCTCTCTACCCCTACCTAGGACGAATTCCATTTTTTGAGATTACAATATCACTTCACTCACCCATTATTATCTCTTCCTTTCTTTTCCCAGCCACCCCATAATATTACATAGTCTGTTTTTATTTATATTTATATTTATATTTATATTTATATTTATATTTATATATGTGTGTGTGTGTGTATATATATAATTTGTGTAGGTCCAACCATAGTCAGCTGTCCATAAAATATGGTAAAATTACTTGTTTGTGGATGGGATCATGAATAGGCATCTGTATATAATGAAACAAGGTAAAGAAATAAGTATATTTTTATCTTCATTTCTGCAAAAACGTTAGGAGAGGATAGAACTCTCAGTAAGCTAAGGAAATCATCCATTCTTTGCAATAATAAGCATAATATAGCTATCTCAATTTGTCCAAAGTTTATTGCGTTCTAACCACAATAAAAAAGTCATTCTATTCTCTCGGAACAAAACGGACTAGGATTCAAAAAGGTACAGCAATTATCTTTACTACCCCAAACTCTTCTTTTAGCACTGGAAAACAGTTTCTTCAAGGATGTCACTGAGGGGGAAAAATACAATTTTCAGCAACATTTACCATTTTCAGCAACAAATACTAACTAAACATAGTTCTGTGAAACTACAAGTCAACCACATTCAATCTCCAAATCATAATGGAGGAAAAAAGCATTTCAGCTTGCAGCCCACAATGCTGACATTATATGATTAAATATGCAAAGAAATGGTAACTTTATGTTTGGTGCCACAAAGAAATTCTGTATATTTAAGATTCAGTGAAGTGATAGCAACAATTCAAAATTTGGAGGATATAAAGGTAATGGGTAGAAAATAAGGAAGAACATTTACATATTCATTTGATTTTTTTTTTAAAAAAAGCCACTAATAAATCCACTCCTATTTTATAAAATGAGAAAACACAGACTAAGTGCTGAAATAGTTAATGACGCATGGCCTTTGAGATAAAATAACTCCTCAAAACTGAGAATATTTTGGCAAAAGAAGCCCTTACCTTATTTTCATATTGAACTGCATTAATGATCCCATTAATGAACTGCATTAATGATCCCATGAAGCAAAACATTTCTGCAACACTGTGTATGTTATACTGATCTAATCAAAGTTTCAGTGGTTCAGCTCTAAAATTCAAATATGGATTTAACCTACTATTGCAAATAATTTGCCAGCAACGGAGACTTAACAAAAACGCTAAGTAACATCTCTCCCCTTTTATTAAAGGATTATGAGTATATTTCTGGTGGGAGAACAATTTGAATTAACTGTATTAATGTGTGTCTATAAAGATTTAAATAACTTAATGAATCTTTCCCTTAAAAAAAACCCCAAGCATTCCATTTAATCTAATGAAGGGCCCATAGATATAGATAAAACTATCATTTCCCAGTCATCTATGTGTTGGTTATTAATAGATCAATGTTTAATGCATTTAAAACCGTTTTTAGTTCTTTGAAATAGTATAACTTTCATCACTTCAGGATACACATAACAGACAAATGCCACATGCCTTTCCTAATAATTTCCAGATGAGTGGCAGTTTAGCACCCATAATTCCCAGCCAGCATGGCTAATTATTGCCATTCAACATAGCTGAAGGATATCAGGCTGGGGAAAAGTGCTATGGAAGTCTATCCTTTCCATCCTAGAACATTTTCAAACATTTGTCCATATTCATGTAGGATTTTTAAAAATAAATTCATAATTCACAAAGAACTGCCAGAAGCTAAAGAGCAGGTGGGAGGAGCAGATGAAGATGGGGGTGGGTGAAAGAATAATAATCCATAAATGAGAACAAAACAATACACTTTTGAAGTTATATTCTTAGCTAACAAAAATAATGGTTTGCTTCAAAAGGTAGCTCTTTTAATTAGTCAAATACTCAAACATGCTTTTTATTAAAATACCAAACAAACAAACCTCAAAGCTTTATAACCTTTGCTTCCCTTTGCCTATACAGATAGTCTTTGACTTATGACCACAATTGGAACCGGAATTTTTGTTGCTAAGTGATGTGTTCGTAAAGCGTGACATCACATGATCACATTGCTTAGCAACGGCAATCATGGCACTCCATGTGGCCATTGTTAACTGAGAGTTGAAGGTCATTAAGCAAAGATCTAGATCATGAGTAAAGTAAGGGATTGTCTGCTCAACTCAAGCCCCAGTTGCTCTCACACCGTGGTGTAAAGCTGCAGCATCCAAGGAAGCCCCAGCAGTACATTGCAAAGCTACAGCACCCTGGGAAGCTCCAGCAGTGCAGCAAAAAGCCACAGTGCCCCAGGAAGCCCCAGAGACTCCAGCAGCATGGCACAAAGCATTAGCCACCACAGGAAACTTCAATCCAGTTGTATTTGCAAAATTATGATGGTCAGCCACAATTACGCTATTGTGATTTCTGATCTTTCCTACCAGCTTCCCACAAGAAAAGTCAGTGGGGAAGCTGGCAGGAAGTTGGAACTCACTCCTGCTCACACTGATTTTCTGCCCACCTGTGATCATTCTGTTTATTTAGGTAAGAAATTATTTCTGAAAGGATGATCATGGATCATCTAGTAATCCATAAAACCAAGATGTATTAAATGCTGGAAAAATACCTTTGGATAAACATGTTCCAAGTTAAATGAATATTATATATAAAAAACACTACAATTGTCTAAAGCACTGGAACAAAATATAACTAACACAGATTGCTTTGGGAAAAATTCTGACTGGCTTACAGACATTTTTCCCTCTTCCAGGTAAAGCAACAAGAGCTCCTAACTAAGACAGAAACTGTCAACAAAAAATGAAAGAGGCTGTCATAAACAGCTTCAGTTCAGTAACTTAATGTTTAAAAGCTACATATTTTTTATTAAACTATCTTTCAATAATAATAGTACATCCTTTAACAACAAGCATGAAGTTGTTTGGCAGAAAACTTCAAATCTTTTTAAGAACTGGTATAATTATCACCAGCAAAAGTCAGAGAGTCCCATAACATCTCCAGTTCTGATTCAGTGAGAACTCTCTTTATTTAAAATGTCTGGAACAAACATAAATTATTTTGTGCAGTAAGTATAAATCACAGAAATCAAATATATTTATTCTGCATCATTTAGTCTTATTTCAATGACTACCATCATTATGATCAGAAAACAGGGACCATAGTATTTAGGCTATAGATGTTGACCAGGAGTATAAACAGAGTTTCCTGGGCCCCAAAGCAAACTTCAGATGTTGAAAAATGTTGAAAAAAGCTACTGAGTCTTTCCACCCCAGGTTATAGCAATTGATGGTGGCAGAGGAAAAGGTGGCAATAGCAGTGGTAGTTTTTCCTTCAATTTCCCCTCCCCCCCCTTCCTTCTGTGCCATACTTAATAATGCTGTCATATCTGAACTGAAAAATCCAGACATGGAAGCAAAGACTTTAAAAAAAACTTTTTTTTTTTACTGTTATCTAGTGGTTATCTGGATCCTTAGCTCAAGTATGGTAGCCCTACCTAATATGATCAGGTCTGTGAAAGGCATGGATGAAGCAACAGGCAGCAAGTGGCAGGCCAGTGAGACCTCTGTTCCTGCAGGACCCAACACAACTACTTCATCTGCCTTCATTACATTTGCACCACTAGTCCACATCACTTAAATGTTATCTGGAGAAAAACATGTTCTGTAAGAATTTCTTTGCCAGCCACACAAAATCATTTTTAATGCAGCACAATTTAGTAAAAATACATGATCACAGAAGAACCTGTACGCTTTAAAGTCAATAAGCTAAAAATACACATAAGTGAATTTTCAAAGCTGATATGAGTTTTATTTCTGACTTCCTTCCAGTAATGAATTAGAGGGAACCCCTTTGGGATTTGAGAACTGCACAGCTAATTGTCCTTATCTTTCTTTTCATTCCTTTTCTCTCTCTCTCTCTCTCTCTCTCTCTCTCTCACACACACACACACACACACACACACACACACACACACACACACAGAGAGAGAGAGAGAGGCACAAATTGTCTTTCATTTTGCTTTCCGCTCATTCCCTTGATATGTCTAAGGCAGTGATGGCTACCTTTTTGCCATCGCACGCCAGGAAGGGGGGGAGGGTCACGCGCGCACGTGCCCACGCGCATGCGTGCGCAACCCCCCCCGCTCCTGGCACATGATGGCCTGGTAGGCCCGTTTTTCTTTCTTACCTGGTTCCAGATCCTCTCTGTGTATCTGGGAACGGCGAACACAGCCTTTCCCACTCCCTTGAAGGCCCTACGGGGGCTGAAAGGGCCCATTTCCCAACTCCCGGTGGGACAGGAAGTAACATTTTTTGCTGTCCCCAACCTCCAGAACCTCTCTAGGAGTCTCTCTAGGAGTCTCTGGAGGCTGGGGACAGGAAAAAACGTCACTTCCTGTCCCACCGGGAGTGGGGAAATGGGCCCTTTGAGCCTTCGTAGGGCCTCCAAGGGAGGGGAAAGGCTGTTTTCGCCATTCCCAGATACACAGAGAGGATCTGGAGCCAAGTAAGAAAGAAAAACGGGCCTTCCCCACCCCCCCCCCCAGGCCCTCCAGAGACAGGAAACAGCCTGTTTCCCTACTTCTGGTGGGCCCAGAAGACCCAAAAATCAGCTGGCCAGTGCGCACATGCGCCCCAGAGCTGAGCTGGCATGCCCACTAATATGGCTCCGCGTGCCACCTATGGCACGCGTGCCATAGGTTCGCCATCACGGGTCTAAGGGATAAATATCCCTAAGGCGGCTTTAAACTATCAGGTTTAGCTCGGCAGGCAAGACTGGAATCTATTAGGCAAGCTCACATGAGTCCAAGGACTTTTGTTAAGTAACCTTTATTGAATAAATTAGGAAGCCAAAATGAAATCACTCCACTGATTATTTCAACGCTTCAGCTCTTCTTTCTCTTGTCAGGCATTATATTAGGGGCTATCTGAACTCTTCTTTTGGGTGATAGGACCAGTTTCCGTCTGTCCTAACTTTTAGAACTGGTTCAAACTGCTATTGTCTTCTGTTCCCTCAATTGCCTAACAAGAAACCCTCGCACCACGGCCAACTAACATTTCCTCAGGTATGATCTAGCAATACATTTGCATTTCCTCTATGTACATGCTCTAACATTTATTTTATGACAACTAGGCCATATCTAGACAAATTTATTTATTTAGAAAAGGCAAGGTGAGAGTTTGTTTTTTCCCCAAAGAAATATCCATCCAAAGAGATCAATACACAAGACACATATATTGTCATGTTAGACTGAGAGGATGATATCTGATACAAAGTCATCTAGCAAGCTTTATGGAGAAGTATTTGAACCCATACTTTCTCAATCCTAGCATATCTGACCTTTAGGTGGGAAATTACAGCTCATGTGCAGTATATAGTCCACACAGAGTATCACCATCATACTACTGAAAAGAAACAAATTTCTAAATCAAGCATTTTCATTTAGAATAAGCAGTCATTGGGCACAAATAAGCAATTAAATCATACTAGGAAACAATATCAATATAAATCGTAAGGATACAAGCAACAAAGTTACAGTCATACAGTCATAAGCGGGAGGAGATGGGTGATAGAAGCGATGAGAAGACTAATAGTAATAGTAATGCAGCCTAATGTGAATAGTTTGATAGTGTTGAGGGAATTATTTGTTTAGCAAAGTGATGGCGTTCGGGAAAAAACTGTTCTTGAGTCTAGTTATCTATACAAAATATACCCCCAAAAAATTGTGTTTGTCTATGAGAGTATCCTTAATCTCCTCATGGCTTAATTTTGCCCTTTAAGTCCCAACGCCCAAGCCCTTAGAAAAATCCATATATCTCAGCTCTGTATCTCCACCTACATCAGGCAATAACAATTAAAATAAAATTGCACCCCATCACAAAAAGTTGACCTTCTCTTGCTCTGAACATTCCAGCGCATTATCATCATTTGTCTGAATTCCTGCTTCCATTGTCTTCTGGATTGGGAAGAAAGGTGACTGAAACTAGGTTTAAGGCTCAAATATTAACTTTTGTGAATCTCACCTGATTATTGGATCTAGCCTAAATTATTATTTGTTAGACTTCACTTATAACTGACAACCAATTCATCCCCTTTCCCTCAACGATGAGATTAACCCCAACCCAGAAATCTCTCAAAATGCAATTTTTCCAACAGAGTCATTTCATTACAAATATGGACAGCAAATAAATTTAATAAATAAATAATAAATAGAAATAGGGATTTTGTGAGTTGCTTGTGTTATGTGTAGGATGTTGTTCTATTTTTCTGCAGTCTTGTTCATATTTATGTTGAATTGTTTTTAATGGTTATTTTAGAGTTTTTAAAAATTGTTTGTTTTATGGTTTACCACCCAGAATTGCATTTGTGAGATAGGTATCTAATTAAATTTGATAAGTAAATAAATAAAATGCTTAGAGTTTACAATATTTAATGAGCTCAATTATCAATGGATATAAATGGGGACAAAGAGTCAATAATATTCTCAAGCTGTTAGTTTTTTTTCATCCAGTCATTTTCCCTCTATTTCTTATTTTTCTTCTATAAATATTATGCTTTTGTCTTATGGAAGGATGCTTTTATAGAGCAAACATTCATGAAAGCAGCAACTGCTTTTCTGTTACTGCTGAAGGCTAAACCGAGTATAGAATAAAAAGAAATCTTTTAATTTAAAGCTGTGGGGAGCTTCTCCAAGCATTGTTTCATCACTTAGCATCTCTGCAGAGTTAGCCAGACTGAGTTAGGATTAATGTTTATTGTTGACTCCATATTGTTCTGCAGGTAGATAACATGTTGTACCAAAAGGGTCCCGAATCAGAGAAAAATCATTTTTATACTCCTATTTTTCCCCGAGACCATGAACTGTTGCCACCTGCAAACCAACATTGATCTTGTTTTTATTTTGTGCAAATTAAAATTAAAAGAATTCAGATAGTTAGCATGTGTGTCTCGGATCCACGTAGGGGGGAAAAAAACTGCTGTGCAATCCATACATAACTAGACTGCAAAAAAGCAAGCCCTCTGTATAAGTTTATTTTAAAGGGTCTGAAGAACACTGTGTGGTATGCTACAGAGGAATCCCAGTATGATCAATTATAAGAAACCAGAAATAATGGGAACTGAAATCACAGAACACTTGAAGATTCTCCATCTCCGTCTCTTGAGCTAGATTTCTCATCTACTTTGCAATGGCTGATTCTCAGACTAGTAGGGACTTGAGAGATGGAACTGTAATCAGCCAGCTGCAAGCTTCTTGGTCATCAGTGATCTACCTCCTTACCAGATCATAGAAATGCTATTAAGAAAGAAACTAAATAAATTTCTGCCTGAATGCATTAGGGAACAAATTAGCTTTAAATGGGAAATAGCGGTGTTGAAATTCTTATAATTCCATCTCATTAAACCTTGGTGAAGAAGTGAAAATCATGTTTGGAAATGATTACCTTTGGTTTGAGGCAACTTCCAAAAAGCCTGAGATAGCTAACAGTATTTTATGCAATTTTATGACAGTGCAGTGCCTTATAAATGCTTTATGTCAGCTTCCCCATAGCTTTCCTTAGCTTTCAAACTAGGATAAAGGGATGATTAGAATGGCATGAATCACAAAATTCAATTCCAGTACCAATTCAAATTTTAGAAAAAAGAAATTTGAAACAGCATTAAACAAAAACATTTTAGAACCTTCAAAATGATGAAGGATGATAGTTCTGGTGCTATATGACAATATCAGAATACAACAATATTGTCAGGCATAAAAATACATGTATCATCAACTAATCTCAGAAACTGTCCTACACAAAGTTTAGATAAAAAACAAAAAAAAAACTTTTTTGCAGGAACATGAAATTGTCTGGCAATAGCCTGCATCTTTATGTCAAAAACAAGTTAATTATTTGCTTCATCTCAGAAAAAAAGGGTTCTATCTTAGACAAGACTAAAAGTTACATAGGAAAACTATACAGGTAGTCCTTGACTTACGACCACAATTGAGCCCAAAATTTTCATTTGCTAAGCAAGACAGTTGTTAAGTAAGTTTTGTCCCACATTATTACTTTTCTTGCCACAAATATTAAGTGAATCACTGCAGGTGTTAAGTTAGTAACACGATCGTTAAGTGAATCTCTAGCTTCCACGTCACTTTTTTGTCAGAAGGTTGCAAAAGCATCCAAATTTTGATCACATGACCATGGAGATGCTGCAACAGTGGTAAGTGTGAAAAATAGTCATGTTACTTTTTTCAGTGCTGTTGTAACTTTGAACAGTCACTAAACAAATGGTTGTAAGTCAAGGACTATCTGTATATTGTACTGACTGTACAGCACAATAGCTAGAGAAACTGTGAAAGGAAAGTAACAAAAATAAAATCTTTACATTTATTACACTTCCTATGTAACCATAGTACCAACAGAAGAGAATATACTGTATGTAGTTCAGGGTTGAATTGGAGATCCTTGATGCTATGACCTTGGCTGTTTTCTTGCTTCTTCCATTACTGAACTAGGTAGCATCACATTATCTAATCTGGTAATGAAATGTCTGCAAGAAAACAACCAAGTTTAGAGAGCATTAAGGATACTCCCAATGTAACAAATATTTTTTTCATCCATGTTATTTAGGAAGGGTTGTAGTCCCAATTTATTTGAAGAGTAATAGATTGGGGATGTTGGTTTAGACATTTACAGCATACCCTGAGTTTTTATATGAAAGACAAAGGGAAATAGATTCTACTAATTATCTCACTAATTGTCCTGCTCAATGGAACATGAATTATTTCTTCAAATTTCAGGAGTGTTTTCTCAAAGGATATAAATTATTGCAGTAAAAAAGGAGCTGTTGAAAATTCAAGCCATTTTTATAGAACTGCCTTCTGTTCGTAGCTCTCTTTGATTTCATGTCTTCATCAGCTAAATGGAGTAACTCTAAGACATGGGTATCAAACTCACGGCGTCACATTGCCATCATGTGACGTTTTCCCCATTCGCAGAGCTGGGGTGGGTGTGGCCTGTGCGTGATGCATCAGACCCATGGGCTGCCAATTTGACACCCCTGCAGTCTAAGACATCCCAAAGTATGTATAATATGGTCAGATTATGCTCTAAAATTTGGATACTTGCCTCTGTTAACTATCATTTTTTGATTGAGGCGTCTTCAAATGAACTAAGTTACAATACAAAATCCCAAACAAGTACAAGAATGACTAAACAACAGTTTAGTCAAGATCAAATATATATGAAGGCTTCCAATTACAAAATTCTGCACATCAGTTTATTTACAAAATAGTCCCTATAGATCTTAAAAGTAAATTTGTTAATTCTGCTGTGTGCATTCTGTGTGTATTGCTTTCTTAGAATAAAGTAAGAATAGTATTTTAAATTAAAAACATAAATAGAACATAAGAAAATAAATGTGACCATTAGAGGATTTACTACTCTAATGTCTAGAATGCACAATATTTTGAAAGAAATACAAGAAAATAGGGGGGGGAAACTTAGTAACCCTAAAAGCTAGGATATTTTCCTCATCTTCAAAAAAAACTTAAATTAATAGTATCATTAGAATTCTGAGTTCCACATATTTTTCCCTTTTCACATTAAAAAAATGCTATTGTATCTGTCAAAAATAGTTGAGCAAATATCCAAAGAAAATGCCAAAATCCAGGCAAAACACTGAAATTTCACTCTTACAGACTATCTTGTGATACTTTCCCAGTATCACAGCGTGTAGTAATCTAATAATAGATTCTTAATATATATATTTTGAACTGTCCATCAAATTTAGTGAAACTACTTCCAGAAAAGAGGATTTTAGTTGCATCTTATGCAAACAAAAAAGAAAATTAGATAATTATTCAGATAATTAATCTCATCCATGGTTCACCTGGAGCTTTGGGAACATTGCAAAAAACTTAATGATCATTATTTGTTAGAGAGCCCTGAGGTAAAACAAGGTTAGGCATTTATTAGGAGCTGCACACAATTCTTTCTTCAACTACTCATGGATTAGGTTTCTATTGCAGGGAGTCATCTTGATTTGCTGTCCATTTCTTTGATATTTTTTGAGCTTAATCACTCTAAACATGGCAATAAGGCCAAGCACTTATTTCAGGGTTCAAAAAAATATAAAACAGGATCTTATTTTCGGGCAAACACAGTAGCATATCCAGAACTATAAATCACCCTGTTATAATTTGTGTCACTAAAGCAACTGGACAATCAGAAAAAAAGGAAGTTCATATCAAAGACATTCATGAGGTCAGAAACCAAGGTACTCCTCCTCCTCCTCTTCCTCATTATACAAGTCTCTGGTAATACTTCAAATTTCCATCTATTTTTCCACATGTAAATCTAGAAAAACAATCCTTTGTATGTTTTATACATGTATGTATGTATGTTCTAAAAAAATAAAGATTAAGATAAAAACTTTTGAAAGAGGGCTTCATTAAATCAATAACTTATTTAGTCAGCAAACTTCACAGTCCCTTTTGCATTAAGCTGACAGCATTTGTTATTCAAGAGGGTGGAGATCTTATTTTAATATGTGCTTTCAAACAGAGTTCACTTGAGCTGTCCTATAATTAAACAAGTTTTAAACTATAATTGTTTCAGACATATGTAAACCTAATAAAGGATACTATTCCAGTTATATAACATAATACTGATTTGAACTCAGTGGCATCCTGTTAAAAATCAAGATGGCTTTTGGAGCAGTGCAATTGGTGTCTTCCTCTTTTGTACGTGGCTCAACATGTTGAAAGGGGGAGAGGTTTGATTATGCTGCTGTAACGGCCATCTGATTTTTTTCCAAATCCATCTCACAGGCAGTCCTTGATTTACAACCACAATTGGGACTGGAATTTCATTTATAAGTCAAAACTTGACATATGTCAAGTGACCGAACCCAATTTTACAACTGTTTTTATGGCGGTCATTAAATAAATCATACAGTGGTAAGTACAAATCACATGGTTGTTAGGCGAATCATTCAATCATAAGTCCAATTCTATTCTCCTGAATGGGCGTGATTTTTTGTTGGAAATCTTTCTCAAGTAAAACAAGCAAACAATGTTAAAAACTAGCAAAAAACATTGCATCAAATAACTGTGGGATACTGTAACTAGTCATATATGTGAGCCAGTTGCCAGCTGTCTCAAATGGCGTCATATAACAGTAGGAGGGGGGCATGCAACAGTTTACAATGGCTTAAAATGTTTTACAGGGATCTCTTCCATCGCTGTTTGTAACTCTAAACAGTCATTATATTACCAGTTGTTAGTCAAGAACTACCTGTATTTGAACTATGCATGCATAAGAGCTAAGATGGTCCTTGTACTAATAGTCTCAAAGCCAATTTTCAATTCCAAATATAATAATTTTAATATGTTCATTAAAAGAGGGAAGTTTTAAAATTAATTCTCTTCACTAACTAGAAAAATGTTTCTAAATATCATAGATATTGCATAGGAAAGTTAACAATTTTTTCACTAGTACTTAAATCAATTCCAGCCTCTAAAACTAGAAAATCAACATCCTGGAAATTTTTAGTGATATAAATTTTATGAAAGTCCATTCTGATACAATGATGTGATTTGGGCTTCAATAGAAATTATCAATACCTAAGTACACTGGAGAAAGGACAGCAAATTAGAAAGCAATGACAAAATTTTATGACAGAAATCTATTTAAGCATTTTACATTTTATTCTGGCATGTTTGTTTTACTGCATAACACCCGAAAAAAAATCCCTTTTAATCTGACGTAGAATTTGCTTAAAATAGATGTTTGGGTAAGGAGACAGTGATAGAGTGTAAGAACATTGAAGCACCTTTCTGCTTGTACATCAGAATACTGCATCTACTCAAAACATTTCTAAAATGATTGAATGGCCTGTTTCAAATTCAAAACAGCCGTTTCAAACTTGAAATAATTTCTTCAGTGAGACTTTTCAAATTGAAATATATAGACACCATTACTTTAGTCCACTGCTTTTATTAAATATTTAGAAACAAGTTTTAGTATCCTCAAGTGAGGTAGATCAATAAAATATCTAGTAATTTATATCCTATGTGCTAATAAGAATTCCTGTGTTACTAATTGAATAAAACAAGGATCCCCAATCCCAGGTCTGTGGACCAGCACTGGGCCGCAGCATGCCAGAAACTGGGCCAGGCAAACAAGCGAAGCCCCATCCACGGGATGCAGGCAGCATGTGAAACCACACCCCCTCCAGTCTGCGGAAAAACCTCTCTCCACAGAACCAGTCCTTGATGCTCAAAAGGTTGAGTGGCACTGGGATAAAACAAGTCTTGACATTCTTATGACTTCCAATAGTGATCCAGTGATGTTCCTGGGGACAACATGAACATTTGGGATATCTTTTTGGGGTTTTGCACACCTTTCTCAGGTTTTGAAAAGTTAAAGGTTTGGAATGAATGTTAAGCTTCATAACATCAGGCAAGAAGAGTTCAGGACCACATGCTAAGTTAAGATTTATTGCTCAAGATATATAGAAGAATCTAGTCAACTAATAGCACTAAAATGGCACTAGATAAGGACCAACTAAATTCAAGGGGGGGTGGGGTGGATGTGGATTGCTTGTAGGGACATAATGATTCCAGACTGATTCCTCTCTTGACTCCACCCCCAGGCTCTGCCTTTTCTTCTGCTACACCGATAAGCTTAACATTTCTACTTTGAACTTTTAAATTTCCCCAATTAGCAACAACAAAAACATAAACAGCCAAATATCAATACCAAATTTCAGCAGAGTAATTTGACATGTTCCAGGATAAGGGCTGAGGTCTTAATTATAAAACCAGCCCCCTTCCATTCAAAATCACTGTCTAGCTCATCTACATTATGTGGAATTTAAAATATAATTTATTTAAAAGTATATTTTCTTAAATAAAACTTTCATTTTTATGTTTCAGTCAGGTTATATGTGTCTGTAGAAAATTGCATAGAACTAAGACAGTTGCTGGGTTCAGGGCATCCTTTAATACTGTAAATCAGTCTAAAGAGACCCTAAGGGAGGGAGGGAGGGAGGGAGGAAGGAAGGAAAGTAGGTAGGTGCCAGGCAAAAAGTAGCATAAAAGGGATGATGAGATGATGGCCAGACTATGGAACCAACATCAAGGTCAGGATTTTGGTGATCACTTTGTTATCAAGGTAGAGTTGGGACATTTCATGTCTATACAAATGTAATTTTTATATCTTTTGATGGATCTTTCTATCCGCTATATGTAAGTAATTTGCTTAACAACTGCCATGTTTAACAATTGTTTGAAGCTGTGATAATGCAAATAAAAACATAACCTTGTGACTGGCCCTTGCATTTATAAGCTCCCCAAACATTTAGGAGCTTCCCAATCAACTTCCAATAAGCAGAGGTAGCAGTAAAAACACAAGTCAAGGTCATATGATATCTCGCTTAATGATCATGGTGAGTTGCTTAATATGTCATAAGATTGTCAAGGTCACGTGATGCTTCGCTTAGTGGTCGCATCACTTAACAATGGAGCTGCTGATCCCAATTGTGATCACTAAGCAAAAACTATCTGTAACCCTTTGTTAATCTAGTCTTTCAGTCAGTTTGCCTGGGGGCCCAATGGTAACTATTTTAGGGTATTTTAATAAATAAACTTCAATTTGAATCTCCATTACTTTGATTCATATTATTGTGGATCATTCTTTTTCCATAAAAATTGTAAAATTTGGGATTACACATTCTTCTATATTTAACTGTCAATTTGTACATCTCCTTGCATTACTTCCATTAACCTTTCCTAATCACAGCATGGCAAGATACGTCAAACCCTTTGTAGTTCTTCTTAAGCATCTTTTACTAATTAGGTATTAAATTAAAACACTTAAAGCAACTCTAATACTCACTTTAGATATTTGGGAAATCACTGTTTTAGGCTGCACATTTCTTGCTACATTGGGTAGAATGAATTAACACACTCTATAGCACTCTGTTAAGCTAATGCTTTCTGCAACCACATTAAATTTCTTTATTTTGGCAGGTCTAAATAGCAGGTTATATTGCTTTACCTCTTAGTTTTATCTTACAGGGTGAGAGTAAGGGCCATGGAGTAACTATAAATTGTTCTCCCCAGAGATTAAGTATTGGTTATCAACATACTATTAATTAAGAAAAACAACTAAGGGCAGAAATTTAAACCACTATTATATCTAGCTTAGCTTGAAAAAAATATCATGACTATTGGTTTGTTTTTATGATCAGTTTTCAACTTCATCCCAGTTTTATTCAATGACAAATCCAATCCTGAATATGTTATATTAACAGAAATATAGTAATCTTTTCTTATTTTGAATATATTAATTTCTGTTCAAACATAAATACATTTTTATTCTTTGTGCCTCTTGTTTTATTAACACTGTTTAATCATCATACAAATTAATCAGCAAATAAATACTGGCCGAAGATTCTTCCAGAAGTTGCGTTTGGGACCAAGTAGAGAATTAAATGTGGAGATTGCCTCCCACTTGGTTGCATTTCCAGGCAAATTGCTCTTCCCATGCCATTGCAGCATTTATTTATGTATTCAATTTATATGGCCACTTATAACAAACGGGTGTTTCTGGGTGCAAACAATCATAAAACTAATTTAAAACATGATATAAAATAATAAATGTATATAGCAGTCAAAAAAAAAAAAGAATAACTAGGTGAAATCACACACTTATTATAAGCTTTTATTTTAATTCCTTTCCTCTATAAAGAATACTAAATTAATGATAAAAGATATAGCAATAACCTTAGAATTGACAGTGAAGATACTAAACTGATGGATCTGCCTTTTAGGATATATTTATTTAGCAAAGGACAAGCAATCAAGAAATAAGCAGTAGACTAGCACTTGGCAAAGTATTAATGAAGGGCTTGAAAAACCCTTCATTAATACCTAGAACTATCAATATCTATAAAGATCTGAATCATGCAGGCAATGATTCTTCCTGTATGGAATCAAAAGATGAACTTTGAAGAAACAGGATAGAAAGAGTACATTGCTGGACAAGTCTCCTGAAAATAGGAGGGAGGGAGGGAGAGGGAGAGCCTGTCACTGGGCCTACTGAAGACATGTTTATGAGGCAACAGGATTGGTAAAGGGCCAATGAAAAGGACAGTCTTTGGGACATTTTTTTAGCTTGAGCAACATTACTCAGAGTAAGAAGTATATATGTATGTATATTTAGAGTTAGTGTATGCGATATCCATCCATCCGCCTCCTGCCTGAATAAGCATTCCATTTAGAAAGACAACTCATAATATCATCAAAATGATTGTGCATGATATCTCTAAAAGAGCATATGCCAAATAAATTGTGGCAGCAGAGACCAGTGTGGCATTCCCTATAAGGATAGCGTGTGTATTTTCAGTACTTCCAGATGGCCTCTGTTCTGTGGTTGCCCATGAGTAGGCAGAGTAGGCACACTGAATAGAACTGAACACATTTCAAGGCAAGGAATCTAACATTATCTACCAAATACACATCATGTCAGCTTTTGCTTAGTACAGCCAATATCAGCTTTTCAACAATCTGGAGAGCAAGGGAAATATTAAAAACTGCCATTTTATGAGATAAGGGAGGGTTAAGATATTAGTCTTAAGCTTTTCCTTATTTAGTATGGTGTATAGAAAATACACCGATTCTGTTTTTGCTCCTTGACCTTTCCATAACTGGATGTAGACTTTTTCCCAACCAAACATGAAGCCTGTGATACACAAGAGATAAGGGTTATCCAAGAGAAAACTATCTGCAATGAATCTATTGTTTTCTTTTCTTTTTTTCATTCAGACTAGCTCATTCAAACATCCTACTCTTGATGCCATATTCTTTGTCAGGAAGGATAACTGAACCCACTCTGAAAAAAAAATAAATGTTATTGCTTAACAATAATAATGCTTTAAGAAATATTATTCTACAAATGTGTTTCTTGTAGGTTTCTTTTTGAGAATCCATAAATTCTCATAAGCAGTTGCTCATCAGTGTTTTGCACAATAATGCTGCAATTTTAAATTGACATTAATTTCATAAAGGGATGACCTCTTCCAACAATGTCACATGAGACCTGCTGATCATTTCAGACTATAACTACATTTGAGGATTCTACTATTCCTAGATTAAAGCTTTATAGATTAATTTTCATTTATCATTATTTCAAAACTAACATCGTAATATTTTGAAAAAATATTTATTGGAAGTCATCACTATGCATCAGAATACTGAAATTGAAAGAAGCAGCACTGAATGGTTAACCTATATACTTCTATCTATACTTCTAACTCCAAAACGAAATAAAATAAATGTGAAACCTCTACATGAAACCATTGTGAGACAGTCAAGATATTTTCATAACAAGAAATCTATTAATAGCTTTCCTTAAATAAATGCAGAATGCAAGTGTTCTATTTTTATGTTTTTAGGTACCGTACTTCTTATGGATAAAAATTGCATCCATTGCTAGTATATCAATCCTATAAAAGTGCACAAAGTTGAGCAAAATATTTTAAAAGATGGCATCTTATTTGTTCATTTGTTTGCTGGGTACAATACAGTTCACATTTTTTGTTTTTTTATTAGTTCTATAGCTTTTACTTATATAAATTCTCAAATTTATATAAGTAAATTCTCAAATGTTTTACAACATTTAAATCTGAAATAGTTTAAAAATGCAATTAAAATAAATAAAATTGAAATCAACCAATAACTAAAAGCATGGTGAAAGGGACATGGCCTTTACCACTTTTCAAAATATGGGGAAATGAGGAACAATCTTGAGGTCCTTCTCTGTGAATGAAATAAACGAACTTCTGCGGTGTGTGTGTGAATTTAAAAAAAAAAGATTTGACTTCTGATTTTAAATGCAATTCAGTGCCTTAATCTCTAGGAGGAGGAAAGGAAAGATGCCTGAATCTTGCATACATTTTAGTGAGAAGCCTACTGTGTAAAATTTGCTCTATGACAGGTGTGTCCAATCCATGGCCCACAGGTTGCATGTCTCCCTGGACAACTAGTAATGCAGCCCCTTTTAATATTATTATGTGCTTTTTAGCAATATTTATATATATATATAAACTATATTATATATTTTATATGAGGCCAAAGAGAATTCCTCTTCACTCAAAAAGGCCTAAGGAAGCCAAAAGATTGAACATCCATGCTCTAAAGACTCCGTCTCAGGAGATGTAGCCAGATAGTGGATATCCATTTACCGTATTTTTCAGACTTTAAGATGCACTGGAGTATAAGATGCACTAAATTTTCGAAAAGGAAAACAAGAAAAAAAATAGTTTTTGGCCTCCGCACATTCGGTTTTTGCTCTCCCTGGCCCCCAGGACCACTCTGAAGGCCTCCCAAACGCTCTGTGCGTCCAGTTTTTGCGAAAAACAGGCCTGTTTTTGGCAAAAATGGGACATGCGGGGCGGGGTTTTAAGAGGCCAAAAATGGCTATATTCGGTGTATAAGATGCACCAACATTTCTATCCTATTTAAGGGAGGGGGGGAAGTGTGCCTTATACTCTGAAAAGTACGGTAATTGTGATAGACTTTTTAAATGTTAAACACTCTTATCTGTTCTATTGATTTTTGACATATTAACTACAGGGAATATTTTAAATAAAGACTATAAGAATCAGTCCCTTTATAAGAACATCCAGTATGGAAAAAAAAAAAACTACTTTAGGAAGTTCTTCACAAATGAGAGAGATGTGGCATTTTTATTCATTACTTATTGATCCATTGTTTGCAAAGTTAACTCACTGCAGTAATAGTTTATGAAAAAGAAAATAACCTCATAATGAGTTTTACTCAAAGTAACTCTGCTCTGAGGCCACTTAAAACAGCTTTTTGTTTTATTATATTAGTTAATCATAACTGATGCATTGAATTCCATATTGGAATACTTTAAAAAGACATTGGGAATGAAACAGAGGCATTAGGTTTATATGAGTTTGGAAAATATGGGCTAAAATTTTGTCAAAAAGCTGTTTTACTTTTCTTTTCAGAATATGTAAGTATCAATTTACTTACTTAATCTTTAGAAATATCCATAAAAAGTTTGGTGTAGTGGTGAAGATGCTGGCCTAGAAACTCCTTACTAGAGAGAACAAAGAGACATCTTTTCAATTTAGAGAAGAACAGCTGCTGTCTTTAATATCCCTTTCAATTAGTACATCTCCTGCATGACATATAGTGATGCTATGCAAAAAGGTGAGGTTTAATCATGTATATTACTTTTCTCCTTCGTGTGCATGGACTTTGATTCTTTATTAAAGTTTAGTAGCGTATTTCCCTTTCTTCTTATACTTTGGGAGAATGCTATTACTGTGTAGTTAGTAATTTTTATTACCATCACAGACCAGTATTGTGTTACTGTCTAAAATGTTTTTTTAATTAATTTTGTGTTAAGTTTAAAATGTCCTTGTCTAACTGATCATCTGGAAGAGGGGAGGTAAAATGGTCCTACCCAGGAACACCATCTTACTAAAGACCTTTGTCAGTGCTAACTGAATGGCCAATGTCAGTAACTTTGCTAATTAACAATGTGATATTAACAAACATAATTAATTGAATAAGTAAGGCTCTAAATCATTCTCAAAGATAAACCTCAATGTAGATTGAAATCTTTGAAAGGTATTGCATCTGCAATTATTCCAGAGTTCCTTCTACTGTCCTATTTGGGAGTTCTTGATCAAGAATAGATTATTTATTCCATATTGCAATTTATATAGTAATGTTTAATTTTCAAACACTCAATAAATCTTTCTAGCCCTTGTCCTAATAATGGATTTACTGATTCTGGATTTTAAACAAAGATTTATACAAGAGGTTTTCTTAGTTCTGATTTTTTAAAATAAAATAATCCTTGGTCAATTTTTCTGAAGGCACTGACATCCTGCTTGCTTAGCAAAATTAAGCAATTGATTTGGCACAGTTCTTTTTCACCCCAGGTATAAGATACAAGCACAGCAAAAGATATTGTAATGTTCGTTGCTGAAATGCTGGAAAAATGGGGAAAGTCTTAATTCTTAATTGAAGATAACTTTAAAACAGCAGCCAGAACTTGCAAAGATTGTATATACATCCCAAAGATCAACAAAGCAGCCAAAACCCAGACATCACTTTTACATTTTTAAATTCATCCTAAAATACCACTCGGTAAGCCAGAAGCACCATATCTAAAGTGCACTGGCACAGCAAACTTTGAGCTGAGATTTTCACAACTGCATCAACAGTAGAGCATATGCATATTTGCATATCTGTCTACAAAATTAAACAAAACACAACCCACATGCAATGCACTCAGCAACCTACACGAGCTATTAACTTTCCCATAATAAATAAAAAACCAGCAGTAACATACTAGGCAAGCTAGTAGGCATGCAGTAGTGAATAATCTTCTTTTGTCTTAACCTCTTCTTTCCTCTATACACTCCACTCCCATATTACACCATCCAAATTAAACTAATAACAGCAGAATCATAATTGGTCTCTGCTGCTGTGTTGGCTATACTGGAAACAGTTTGAAAAGGGGGGAAAAGCAACTAAACACAAGCTACAAAACCAAAATCCAATCCAATGCTCAAAATAGTTGGAACTCTCAAAATGAATCAGCTAAATTTTGTTTTAATGCTCAGAATAAGGCAAAATATACATTTTATGTCACTCAGAAACACCTTGCACGTTTATTCCATGATTTAAAATTGCCTGCAGTTGATTAAAAAAGTAAATATGTTGCAAATTATCTTCCTATCCCATTTCATATTCTTCAGAAATGGTGCTTAGTTAGATGCCTAAGCATCTTAAACCAAATTCTGAGTGGCTCACAACCCAAGAATAAAAATAATATATACAAACAATGAAATAAAAGCAGTAAAACAATAATTTCTGAGTTAGAAGTCAACAATACTTAAAGTGTGAATTATAACTTTGTCACAATTACCATGTTTGCTTTAGAAGAAACAAGGAAAAGCTACGTTGCACCTAGACAGGTCAATGTATGACTGCTCGTGACATGCCTATTTAAACAATTGAACTGAAACAACTTCAATGTACACTGTAATTTAGAATGGATTTCTGAGCTCTGCAATGCAAACAGAATTCTTGAAATCATATGCTATATTCCTAGGCCAAATCCTGAAGCATTCCCAACAACCCAACAGATCTTTCTCAGAACAGATTAAGGCTCTTGTTCCCAGCAGATTCTTTAGTGTTTTGTCTGACAATGCATTAGACAGGTGTGATTCTTGGCTTTACTTTTTTCTTTCACAGCAAAGATTGGCTCCCATCACAGCTAATTCTCCTTGAAGTATTACCTGTTACCAGGTAATATCAGAGAGACATTTATGACAGCACTAAGGAAATAACAGATAATCTTTGGCTTGGAACTAAGAACCGTGCTGAGCAAAAATCAGAGGATAGTGTAAAGAATAAGATGACCTTGATAAAGATAGGCAGATCTGTTACCAAAGCAATGATAAGAACACACAGTAGGCTTAAAACAAGCAGAAGGGGAGAAGGCATAGACAATCAGACCTGCAAGATTGTGTCATTGTAGCACTCTCAATGAAAACAGTCTTGCCCTTCTTGTGGTATTGGTTCTTGCTCAGATCTACCTGGTGGGGCTGAAAGATAAGTGGTAAATAGCACTATCTAAGCAGACTTTCCATTTGCTTGAGAATCATATAATAATCCTAAAACATTGTAATTCACTTTATAACTGTCGTGCACATGCACCCAGTCAACTTGGATGCAAGATATTTTACTCACAAAATATTCATTACAAGTTTCACAGCTGGCTACTGTAGTTCACAGTTTGGATTCAGGAGAAGAGAGATCTGAATTAGTTTCATTTTCATTTTCAACAGCTCCACTAGGGAAAATATGTGAATGCAATACATGTAAAAAGAAATGCTTCTTTGGTGTGTCTCACCAAAGCTTTCAGATGAGGTCTATGTTATGTCTCAAAGTCCAGTTTTTCTCTATTTGTACTTCAGCTATTTAAATGGCTTCCTACTTCAATTTCTATCTATGGCTGTAATAAGATCCCTGTTCTAGTCTTTACTGATGGCACAGTTATAATATTGTGTCCACTTATATTGATGTAATTACCAGTGGATCCAACTGTAACATTTTCAGGATGATTTAAAAGCCTGCTACAGCCAATAACCTGTCTGAGATGGTCACTATAACAGAGCCAACTTCCAGGAGATTGTTAGTGACAAGAAAATCTCAGAGCAAGAATATGGAAGATGTAGACTTGTAACTGCTACTGAAATCTGATTGTGAGAACAAAAAGTAGACAATCCATTGCACGGAGGCAACACAGAAAGAAAGGGTGCTAGATGTGTAGAAATAAAAGTGGATAAATGTTATTCCTCTGAGTAATTGTTATGAATTTAGTGAATTTAAACTGTTTGTAAATAGCAGTGTTCCTAAAATATAACAAAGATTAATTCCTAGCTAACCTGTTCAAATGTCTATGAAGCTAATGTCTTGGGGAACCTAACAATGTTACATTCAATGATTATTAGGGAGGAATAGCTACTAGTTGCCAGAAAGATATGATAGACTGATGAACACATGTACTGTTTCCATGCCTCAAACAGAGAAGCAGGTGTCACTACAACCTGATGATTTCTCTACTATCCTGGCCAAAGAGGGATTCTCGATGAAGAGACAACTTACGGATTTCAGCCAGAGATTTAGACATGTACATAAATTTTGCTAGACATCTGACATCCACCTTGAAGATTTGGTAAAGAAGTATACTAAGTTTGAAATTTATGGTTTCCAATCAGGTGAGCGACTGGTACAGAATTAAAAAACTGAGTTCCAATTCTTAATGCAAGAACTGAGATCAAATGAGAATGCCTTGATAGTACAATAAAAAGAAATGTTTGATGAAATACAGGAAGAACTGGGACAGGATAGCACTCTCTTCATGTTGACTGCTTTAAATTGAGCCTGCCTAGATACTGAGAGCAGCTTCGGTTTAATGTGGGCATTGAGGGAAACTTCAGGTTAATGATAGATTTAATGCTTTCATCCCCCACTCCAACCCCAATCTTCTCCTCCTTTCATAGGAAGCTATAGAGGCACAGTCTATGCAGCTGTATCCACATAGGAATACCTCCTCCCTAGGAAATGATATGCTATCACTCAGTAATCCAATGCTTGCATTGTGAACTGTGTACAGTACTTCATTAAAGTGGCCTAGCCAAATAAATCACCCTAAAACCATCAGTGCCTTGTACCATATTGATTGTGCAGGAGAGAGTTAAGGATGGAAAGGATTAAGGATTCTGATAGTGAGAAGAAATTCTCAGAGCATAAATGTGGAAAATATAAACAAGCAATGAATACTAATAATTGACTAAGAGAGCAGCGAGTTATAAAGAGGGCATTGAATCTGAATCAGAAATTACACATTCTGGATCAACCTTGCATTATTTAATGATTATCAAGTGGCTGTAATACCTATAAGTCCTGGAACACCTATAAGTCATAAACTACAGTAAAGATTTGTTCCTGGACAAGTTATTGAATGTCCTAGTTTATGATTACCTGAAAAAACCTGCCATGTTGTTAAGCCATCCCTTACAAGTAAACCCTAAGGATGACATGTAGCACCAACAATCTGGATGCCTCCAATGCCAACTTCATAATCATTGTAGTTGGGCAGCTATAATAGATTTAAATAACAATTTTTTAAAAATTCTGACCAGCTTAATTACAAATTCTATGGAAAAGTACTTGATGCATTGATAGAGCACCAAGCCTATTCTTACTTAGTAGTACGAGCCTTAGATAATTATACTTAATGACAAATAATTCAACCAAATAAGGGTAGTGTTATCCATGTGGATCACAGTCACACAACCTCTTCACACACTTTTCTTAGCCTGCTCCCCAACAGAATAACTGTAGGAACAGTTCAAAAATGGTGGCTGCTTCTTGAATCACCCCAATGACCACATGACAAAGCAACCACTTCTGCTTTCCTAACCCAAGCTCCAGAGATCTTTGAAATGTATTATTTATTTATTTATTTATTTATTTATTTATTTATTTATTTATTTATTTATTTATTTTATTTCTATACCGCCCTTCTCCTGAAGGACTCAGGGCGGTGTACAACCTGATTAAAAGCACAAAGACAGAAAAAAATTAAAAATTATTAAAATTATTAAATAATTGGCTCAATTATAAAACCCCCAAATTTAAAATCCCATATTTAAAACCAATTAAAATCTTTACATTGATAGCCCGGCCTGGCGGAACAACAAAGTTTTGAGGGCACAGCGAAAAACACGGAGATCGGTAAGTGAGGAAGAGGGTGTGAGGACTGCTGGGTGTGAATCCCTGCAGATCTGACAGGAAGGCGTGCTCTAGGTCTCTTCTGTGAAACAGGATCATTTTGTAAGATCTATTGTGGTAGTTGCCCTGTGGAACAGCCTTGCCCTGGGAGGAAATGGAAGGAGTTCCGAATAGGTGCAATTCTGCTGACCTTCCAGAAGGCCATGAAAATCTGAGGTTTATCTTCAGGTGTTAGGACCAGGTTGCTAGTGGAGCCTGATGTGCAAGTTTCCAGGACAGTGAACTGCTTGATCCCTTGGCTTATTTTGTTATGATTGCTTTTCATTGTATTTTCTGTTCTAATTTTATGCTAGTTTTTGTACTATTGCTAACTATCTAAAGACTTATTCACTTAAGATGAGCAGCCACGTAAATATTCCAAATGAGTAAGTAAAACACACTAAACAGTTCTTATGTTCTCACAGTGCTGAGCTTCTCACATATGGGGGATGGGGTTGGGGAAACAGAGGTACGTCAAAGTGAAGATATTCACGTTTATTCTGCCAACATAAGCATAACAATGCAAGAAAAAATAGGGCAAGCGTATAGCAGAACCTGGGAGTGGAGAGTGGGATTAAGAAGAATTAGAAGATAACTAGGCGTTCTTAAGGCAGAGCAAAATATTTATCAAGTTGTAGAAGTGCTCATGTATGGTCATTTTATTAAATATTGGGAACAGCCAAAATATTGACTAGAGTACACTTTTGCTCCATGCATCATTGAAACAGGGAAGACACTAGTTAATGCTTACAGATAATTGAGGTTTTGTGCCCATTAACTTCACCAAAGTCAACTATAAAGAAAATATATATACACCAAATCCTCTTTGTTTGCCTTTTTCAGGATTGGGGGGGTGGAGGGAGACAAGAGAAAGGCAAACATTTCAGAAGAATGATCTCACACTACAAATATCAGCTGAATTCATTTCCAACCAGGTATTTTTAATGACATGGTTTTTCTTCAGTTTAGTGTTATATATTACAGCACTGCATGCTTTCCTCCTCAGCTTTATTGGTAAATTATTATTATATTCAAGAAAGAACTCTCAGACAAGAAATACCACACTCCTAGTTTCATAACCTCTGTAGGATTTTGGCAGACAGACAAATCTCACCTGCATATAATGTGAATCAACTTAAATGTCCCTGTCATTTCTTAATGTATGTTTAATATCAAAAAGATTATAAGGTACAACAGCAATTCAAGTTATTTGGGAGAAATACAACCTATAACAATTCAAACAATGTTTCAACAGCAGCACTCATTATTTCTTAAATATTCAGACACAGATTCTCTTAAACATTTTCCAAATGTTCAGTATTGCTACTGACTGTATTTACTGTATCCACAAATGACCTTCCTAGATTTTATTAATTAATATTACTTTTTTGGTGTGTATGGCAGAAACAAAATATATGATTTCATTAGCTATGAAATGACTGTACTCACCAGTTGTCTCCACAATACCCTCTAGGATGACAACAATCTCAAACTGTTCAGTTTGCATGCTTCGCTGAGAAAGGTCATAGAAGGGGCTTTTTGAATCGATCACATGGCAGATTGTAAGTGGTGACACAAGAAAAAGTTGATCCGCGCCTGTGCTAAAACCTACATCCAGTTCAAGTTGATCGAGGGGCAGAAATTCACCTTCAGGAGTTTGCCGAGACTATAGCAAACATGAAGAAAGAAAAAGAAAGAAAGAGAAGTAATAAACTAGCATAGTTATTTTCAAAACAATATGACAATAGGTGACAGCCATACAGTACTTTTCATCATGAATCATCCAAGTCAAATTCCAAGCAAACTGTTTAGGCACAAAGTTATTTTATAGAAAAAAAAGAAGGAAGGCAAAAGCTCTCCCAGTATCTTCTTACTACTACTGGTAGGAGATAATTTCTTTTACATGGTTTCATGCAAACAGCACTTTGTGCAAATGGTATTTCTTTCTGGAGGCCTCAATAATATTTATAAAAATTAAATTGTCTTCCAAAGGAAACTCGCACAAAAATTGATTATTCTACTCTTTACTTAATTAAACTGCCATTTGGGTCAAGTTCTCTTCAAATCCTCAGCAGCTGTGTCAATTAACTAATATACTGTAATATATTATATTCAAGTATATGTACATCTATTATTTTATTTATTAAATTTGTATGCCTTCCATCTCACTATCACACAACTATTATTATTACTGCATATAAATTTATTGTGAGCATTGACTAGGATTTTGATCCCATACATTGATTTTTTAATTAACTGAAGAAGCTACAGAGCCTTTAAATAGTAAATACAAATAACCTCTAAGTAGTATTTTGGCTTAATCCTGTGATTTGCTTTCTAGAGCCAGAATCTTGATACTTGAACTATCATTGGCATTTTTGTTTCCTGTTAAAATTAGCTTAAATACAAAAATGTTGCCCCTTTTTACTACTGAGAATCATACTCAGTGGTGGTATTCAGCTGGTTCTATCTGGTTTGGGCGAACAGGTAGTGGCAGCTGTGGGAGGCTCCACCCACCCACCCAGATGTCATCACGTCCCATTTTTGATGCTCTGCGCATGCGCGGAAGGCTCTGCACATGTGCGGAGGTGGCGCGGGTGAGTGAAGCGAGCGCGTGTGCATGCTCACATTTGCGAACCAGTAGCAAAAGTAAGTGAATACCACCCCTGCTCACACTTCACATATTCCCAACAAGTAAGTTTCTTGTAACAATAACATGATGCACAAGAAACATATTTTAAAATGCTGTTTATTAAGGGTATGCTGTTCTCATAAAAAGAACACAAGGGCAAAGTTTCCCTTCAGTAGCGTGGGTTTAAAATGTAATGGGCAGAAGAGAGAACTGCCTAGAATGTAATGGGCAGAAGAGAGAACTGCCTAGAATGTCATGGACAGAAGAGAGAAAGGACTAGAATGTCATGGGCAGAAGATAGAACTGCCTGTATATAGTGTATACACTTACAAAGGACTAGCAGTGGTTTGCACAGTTTCATCCTACTTTGCAATAACAAAAGCAGGTGTTTTAAAGATTTCTGCCTAGATTAAGCCTAGCTAGCAGCCTAGTTAAACCACGTAAACTCAAGTTTATGTGACTTAGAGCTATATCCTGGTCTGAGAATCCTGACAGCTAGATCTTATAATAATGCTCAGTTCTACCTCTTAACTCACATAAAGCAAGATTACCATGATACAATGACTCCATGTGGCCTAACAGCTGAAACTCAGTCCAAAATAACAAGAGGCGTTATCTGATCAGTAAACAATTTAATATCGTTGGAAATACAGCCTACAAGACTACAAACTGTTTTTTCCTACCCAAACCAAGCCTGTAGGATAGGATCATTTTAAAAGTCTCAACACCTAAGGAAACTAACTCAAAGATACAAGGCTTTTGTGTGACGGTACAATGATTGTTCATTAGCATTCCAAAGGATAGATGGCATAAAT
The DNA here is from genome assembly GCF_029215685.1 of Pituophis catenifer annectens. Lineage (NCBI taxonomy): Eukaryota > Metazoa > Chordata > Lepidosauria > Squamata > Colubridae > Pituophis > Pituophis catenifer. The sequence goes on from NW_027256881.1 coordinate 206,609,285, forward strand.
ACAGCAATAGAAGAATTTTATTCTGCTTGGCTAACTGATTCACAAGCTTTATCTTTTTTCCCCCTGATTTAGTGACTGATATTAGGAACAAAAAAGCAGTCTTATGTGCCTTTAAAAATTGGATCTAAATACTGGACTAGTCTCAATATTACTCAAATAAACTTCCATACTATCGTCACTTATATTCTCTTCCATCACATGAAATGCCCCCTCAAAACCATCTGGAAGTTGTTCCAAGAAAAAGAAAGGGAGACATTTATCAATTCTTTTAATAAACATAATACATTTGCAATGGATGGGTGGTACTTATGTATCTATTCAAAAGAGTAAGAAGCCCAGGTATATATGTATAGGACTGAAGCTTTAGGCATGCCTACAGTAGAGAACACTTGAAATTAATGGTAGGGGTTATTAAAGATTAATGTCCTATTAATATCTAACCATATTGAAGTCTGCATCAATTAAAAATAATTGCCAAAATGACAATTGTGTATGAACCTCTGCTAAAATACAGCTATTTCTTAATTGGACTCGCTTAATGTAATAAAAAAGAATTTATGTGCATCTATAGAATTTTGTTGTTAATACATTTTGTTTTCAATCTGCATTTCATAGGAAATGAGTATCACAGAATGACCTATGAAGAATGATATTTGGCCTGAAGTTAGAGAAAAAATGTACCTTTCTCATTAAGAGGAACAGAATATAAGGTTGTTCCAAAATATACAGAATTGTTACATTTTTTAAATCTCTTTTTCTAAACAAAATTATGAAAAATAGCAATTTTAATACTATATTTAAAAAACTTAGGATATGTAAAAAATAATGTAATGCAACCTAAGAGTTATCACTGAAGTTTTTCAGGCTAAAACATTGTTCCATGATTTCTTCATACATTATATATTAGGTTAACTTGTCTGACTCAGAAAAACCAGCTGAGTACCATAACAATCAACTGAGGCAGGTAAGATCATCATGGATAGCTTGTCAAAGGACTGGTAAATTAATTTATCTGCTATACAACACATGTTATCATAACTTGTCATCACGGTGCGTTTCGCTATTCATTATGATACTTATTTTATTTTGATTAGTTTTATTGCTTCTGATATCACTATTTAGTAAGAATAGTGCCTGGAAATTACTATCTATTATTAATCTGTAAACTGATACTGTTAACCAAGAGATAGATTCAAAAAACATGAAATAGAAGACATTATGTTAAAATTAGTTCAAAGCTCTTAATTTTGTAATATTAGCTAGTTCTGAAAAATCTTTTCTTTTTATTCATTCAGTCTTTTTCATACTGAATTGTTTTCAGCACTTAAAGACATTAAAGCCACGGGTCAGTACTTTGTTTTCTCTTTTAAAAAATTGTAAATACAAAGCTTCAAAGAAATGAATGGCAGCTGCCTTACCATAATACATATCTAAGTCAATAAGGTGAAGAGGTTTGCACAGGATGGTTTTCCACAAGGCAAATGTTCTAGAATAGTCTTTTCCAACCTGGGCACCTTCAAACTGTATGACTAAGGAATTTCCAAAATTCCTTAGTCAACATGACCATAGTTCATAATCCTGAGAATTAAAATCTACACATCTGGAGGACACCACAATTTTGGAAGGATAACTTAAACCATATCTCATCAACGTAGGCTGTAAATCTGCATTCTGACATCCAGAAGACAAAATTATCTACTCCTGGAATAAGAATTACCCAGTATTCTTTATAGATGAAAAGTTGCTGGAACTATTAGACACAGCTTTGAATGAAACACTGGATTCAAACTTTAGAAAACAGAAATGTTTTATAATTAAAGGAAAAGCTATTCTCATTGTCTTATCTCTCTCCATACATTTATTTACAAATAAATATGGAGAGAGATAGGTTTTGCCCCATCTTACAACCTTTCTTGTAAGTTGTTAAGAGAATCACTTGACAAGTTAGCAACCCGATTGTTAAGTGAATCAGGCTTCCCCATTGAATTTGCTTGTCAAAAGGTTACAAAAAGTGACCACATGACCTTGGGACACGGCAATGGTCATAAGTATGAACCAGTTGCCAAGCATCTGAATTTTGATCACATGATCATGGGGATGCCACAAAGGTTGTAAACTATGAAAAATGGTCATAAGTCACTTTTTTCAGTGCTGTTGTGACTTTGAGCAGTCACTAACTGAACTGTTGTAAGTAGAGGACTACCTGTACACACATCATAAACTCCTTGTAAGCCTCACCCACCCCGTGAACAAATTTCCCATATTTTTTTTTAGATCTAGACTTTCCTCTTGCCAAAGTCAGCCACATATTATGAAATTAGCTTTGATACCGTAATTATTTTTCTGAATTGGTATGCTGTACTATAGGAGTAGTTCAGCATTCACAGATAGCAAGCAAGTCATTTTATGCACGTGCTGCTTCATGTTAAGGAATATACTTTACATTTTCTAACTGCATTATATAAAATAGAGGCAGTACATTATGTCATTACTCATTCATAATGTTTTGCGACTAAATCTGTATCTTTCCTTGGTTACATAACAGCATAAGAGAACACACAGAGACTTTTTAAAAGATAAATTTAAATGTGATACTATTTAAACGATGCATATACATTTTATAGATCTGTAGGGTACAACATTCTCCTATATAACTGATCACATTTGCCACCTCATTTACTCAATCAAATAAATCACATGTAAAGACATGTCAAAAGTTATAGAAAAGATCACCTTTATAATGTATAAACTAGTAGAGCAATTAATGTACAATGCAAATTTGATCTGGGGGAAAATAATCAATTTAAATTTAGGGCTGGGATAAATACTGCAATCTGTTTTTATAATTAGTTGTTATAACCTAATAAAGAAAGTCCATTCCACGGTGCATATATTGGTGCCCTGAAAAAAAATAGAATCTAATCACTAGATGAATACTAACAAGGATATTTCACATATCATTTATGATACCATTTTAAATTAAAAGTACTGATAAAATTAGTGGTGATGGCTACTATGCACATTAGTGGGATTTCCTTATAATAAAATCTAAAAATTCTATAAGCAATATTGTAAAACAAAGGACAACAGAGTATATTAATTTATGAACCTCATTCTCTTGTGACAAGAAGCAATTTATGCTATCATTAAATATATTGGAGTATAGGTGAGAAATTCAAATATCCTTAATTTCTCAAAATAATAATTTACCTTTATTCAGAAAAATATAAGGGAAACTTTGCTAACTGTATGAGTTCTTGACTAAACTACCGTTTATCACAAAGCATACATTGTAAATTAATGACTTCCAGCTCAGTATTATATCATTATTCACCATAAGTTAATTATCAGAAAAGAAACTCCTAAATATCTCACTCAAGAAAAAAGGACCAGACATCCTAGCTGAATATATAATACAATCTTAATTAAGTTAATGAAGTCAAAGAATTTGCCCTAATTTAAAATAGTAACAATGTAGGTAGTCTCAACCAGAATTCTTATGATTTCTAAGGGAGTTTCTCCGTATAAGACAGTATTTTGGCTTATTAAAAGAATCTTCCAGTACAATGGTCTTCAAAAATCAGAAAAACTACAGTAATAACAAGAAAGAGGAAAGACCAGGTTCCCCTCAATGTATTTTTCATACTACAATATGAAAAAAAATAATCTATATGACAAAACTATTATGCAAATTCGTGGTTTTTGTTAGTTTAAACTCTTTTTCCACAGCAGCATATCCACCAGTGTTAACATTAACCATATATAGTCTAAAGCAGTTTGAAGCTGGCATAATTGCAAAACACAGTCTGGTGTTTCAGAGTAAGAGAAGAATTTATCTTCTATATATCAGCAGGAAGGAGGAGCATGTCAACCCACAGAGTTGTCCTCACAACCAGGAGATAAGGCAGCATTGTGTTTCAGCAAAGCTGAAGCATGAACTGGCCTTGCTGAAACATTTTACTTTTAAACGGTTATACCTATGACCTATAACACAAGTTTCAACAGGTGATAGTAATAGATCTGTACAGCACTTTAAATAAACTGTACCTAATAGCCACTCCGGAGACTATACCATTTGATCACATTTGGACTAAGAATCAAGTTTATCTTGGCAGTCAAAATAATGTTTAAACTTAAAACTTTCTGGCTCTTGAAAGAAATATAAGGTCATGACATCACTATACTGAACCTTAAGAAATATATGTAATGTACAGAACTTAAAAGAATTAAGTACTTCAGTCATACTGCCTACACACTTTATGATCAATATTTCCAATGGAATAACTGAACCTTAAAAAGTCATGTTCATTCAAACAGCACCAATCTGTACATCTTGAAGGCAATGATTTTTCCCTTTTATTTACAAAAGGAGATGAATAGTACTGTTAAACAGAATTTCGCAAAAAGAAATAAGTACAAGTGGTTTAATCAAGAATTTAAAAAGACAACTTGTGTTGGTAAAATGATTGTACTTCAGGCTATAATTCAGAAACCAGAAATATGGAGAAAGTTTTAATTTAAAGGCTGGGGACTACATAAAAAAATTAACTTCAATTCATTAGCAGTTTGAGGAGCTGCTACTGTAATGAAAAAGAACGGAACTGAGCCACAGATGCAGGAAACCATGATTTTAAAAAGGAAAATAGAGGAGAAACAATGCAACAGATTAAGGAAAAATGAATCATATAAAGATGCGCATCGGGAGACATTGCCTTATAGGAAATAGCTATGCAAATACTATGAAAATATAAAACTAAGCACAAGAAATATGCTCAGTTCTCAAAAAAAATATAGGGAAGAAAATCAAACTTGTCTTTGCACTCTGCCTCTGTCATGGAATTTTGTAGTGTTCCTGACAACTATCCTAGCTTATTCACTTGTGTCTTTTAACATTTCTATTTTTTAATTTTTAAAAAAACCTTTAAAATGTGGTGGCAGTTAAAAAAACATGTCCTGTATGTAGTTTAAGTGAAATCCTGTTAAGAACGGTATGAAACCATACACCTTTAAACTGGAAAACAAAAATGAAGAAAAGATGAATAGTCAATATAATTAGAACTGAAGGCAAGAAAGCTTGAACTTACTTTGAGAAGTTTGCAGCGGATTTGTGCAGAGACCATGTGGCTGTTGCGAAGGTTGCCCACCCTGAACATGAGGGTGAGTTTGCCATCCCTCATGGATATGGCAGCATGTTCGCTAAACATCAGTGTCTCCGCCCGTTTTTTAGGTTGGGACATCTTGATAAACATACAGCCTATAAGAAAAGCATCCACAATGGAGCCCAAGATGGACTGGAAAAGAAAGAGGATGATGCCCTCCGGGCATTTGTCTGTAATGTATCTGTAGCCATACCCAATAGTAGCCTCTGTCTCTATGAAGAAAAGGAAGGCAGAGGGGAAGTTGTAGACATTGGCAACACACGGGGTATATTTCTCATCGTGGGCTTTGTTCAAGTCACCCCGCATGTAGGCGATGACCCACCACATGGAGGCCATGAAAAGCCAGGCCACGGTGTAGGTGAGGATAAAGATGAAAAGGTTCCAGCGCCACTTGAGGTCCACCAAGGTGGTGAACAAGTCCGACAGATAGCGGCTCGTCTCGCTGCCCAGGTTGCCATGCTGCACGTTACACCTGCCATTCTTGTCCACAAACCTCTGGCGCTTTTTCTTGTGGGGCGCTTTTTCTTGCTGCTGGTGGAAGCCTGACCCACTGGACGAGGTGGTCACTACTTGATAATCGTCCCCAAATTTCCTTCGAAGTGCAGACATAATACCAAGAGGGCGGCCAGGGTCTCCAAGACCAAGAAGGCAGCCAGAGTCTCCAACCTGCAGTGTGCCAGAGGTGAGAAATGGGATACTCTGCTTCACCTTTCCCCTTCCTTTCTAACCCTTCCCCTCCCTTCTGTTCTCTCTCTTCCCTCTTTCCTCCCCCCCCCTTCTCCCCTTCCCTCTTTAACTTTGGAGCTCCCCCCACCCCCCGGTTTTCAAAATTCGCCTGGTTCTTCGGGGCCACCAGCCTGCTTGCCTTTTGCTCGAGAGGGTAAGCCTTCCGGGATGCTCCTTCCTTCCCACTCGGACCCAGGACGAGCCCGCGTTAGAGAAGCCCCATTTTCGGCTTTACCTTCCCTGGCACGTCAATCGGCCATCCCTGGAAGTTCAGAAAGGTGGCCCGGAAGAGAGGTGAGAAAAGAAAAGAAGGCTGGTCGCCGCGCAAAGTAGCCGCAGTCGGTCAGACGGGCAGCAGCCGCCTTCGGGCGCCGATTCCTCTCCTCAGCGAGGAGCGGGCATCGCACAAAGGCATCGCTGGGCAGAACTCGCCGGCGCTCCCTTTCTCCTGCCAAAAAGCCCAAAAGAAGAGCCAGCCCAGCGGGCAATTACAGCGCCGGCTCCACCGTAGCGCCCTTCATGCCTCCTAGCCAGCCGGCTTCGCGCCTAACCGCCGGCGCCCTCCTTTGACAGCAGCAGCAGTAGCAGCAGGAAGATGCGAAGGAGCCCCCCGAGCAGAGGAAAAGCCGCCGCCACAGCTTCAACCTTGGGCGGCGAGCGGCTGCCTCATTCCGCCCGAGGACTTGTTCGGCGGGTGCAAGTCGGCATTGGCGCGGCTGGCCCCTGGCGGGCTCCGGGAGAAGGCGTGCGTGTGTGGGGGTCTCCTTAAGCCTGCCTTTCAACCAAGGCGGGGGACAGCCATGGCTCTTCCACGGATTGCCATATCCCGTGGCTTCTTTTGCTGCTAATAAATCTCCAAGGGCAGTTCGATCCCCGGGCGACAAGCCAGAAATTGAGGGAGGGGAGAGAGAGAGAGAGAGAGAGAGAGAGAAAGATCCTTCCTGAACAGGCTTGGCAATTCTTTCTCCCTTTCCCTCCCCGGTTTTTGTTGTTTTGGTTTGTTGTTATTTTTCCCCCCCTTCCTCCGAAATTGAGAACTAGAGAAATGCAGGCATGTAATCCACCTTGCTTCTGTGCTCTCTGCTCTTCAGCCCGAGGGGGATGGCGCTCTCGGGGCAATTTTTCTCCTCCTCATGCTATAAGCGGGAGGCGGGAGTTGACGACGCTGGTTGGGCGCTGTAGCGAGGCGGGAATAGCGGCAGCTGAAGGCGGCTCTGGCGCCGGGTGTTGAGTTAATGCATGCGGTGATCTGCAGACCTTATGTTTCAGCCCCGCCTGTCCCTCGTTTTCTTTTCCCACACCCCGCCTGATTTTGCACCTCCATTTCGCTCTCCAACGCCAAAGGCGACGGCGGCGACAAAGGGTACCGCTACCACAGAGCCAATGAGCCGTGCAAGCCCCTCGGTTGTACACACAGGATTTTTTCCCCCTTCTTCTTCTTCAAGCATCGCCAACCCCCCCACCCCCCACATATAGCGACAGCTGCTGTCACTAAGGAGGAGAATGTGCCAGCTCTAGTATTACAGCATCTAAGCTTTCAAAAACAACAACAAACAAAACTAACGGATGCCCTCGGGGGCTTTCATCGTAAAAGAATTAGCCCGATGAAATAATTTGAGTGGGTGTGGGTAAAAGTCAAATGTTGCCTTAAAAACAGATTCTGCCACTTGGGTTTTGTTTTTTAATGCCTGAGAAAATAGTCTTTTCCCTAATTCCATTAAAGGGGGGGGGGGGGAATGCTGCAAATTCTAATAGCAAGCTGCAGCTGCTGCCGAGCTTCAAATCATAAAAGAATCCTGCTCACCTATCCCTCTGAAATTGCATAATACCTCTTATCTACCCCACTAAATGCAGTTAATTTAATTTTATTAATAGCCAATCCCTGGCACTGTTTGCTCAGAAGAGAGTGCTAAATGAGATATGGTCTGTGAGATCTAGAATGGAAAGGAAACAAAGTTGGCAAATAGATCCTCACAGGTAATGAAAAAAAAAAAGATGAACGGAAAAAGAAGAATTGGAGGAGATGACAGCATTGGCAAAAATTCTTTTGCATTAAACTGAAAACATATGGTGCACCGATAAGTGGTTTCTGGATTTCTTTCAAAAATGTTAACATCTATCAAATATGAATCTTTTTCAGTGCAATTCTCTCTGTGCCTATGTGAAACATGCTCCCAAGTAAATACACTGTCATCTTTACTTTAAAAAAAAAAACTTTCTACCAAAAACTGAAAATTGCTGCATACTCCATCCCCAATTCTTAAATTAGATACATTCTAGTTAAGAAATACAGTACAGATATAGTCAATGAAAGATTAGTTACATAATTTGATACTTATGTTACAGGAAACATAAAAATACATAAGTGTAAACCATAAACCAACAAAATGTCATCATTCCTCTACTAGAATATTTTTTAAAAATCCAATATACCATTCTGTATTACTTGGAGATTTAATAGGAAGCTGTAATAAACATCTATGTAGTATTGACGCTGCTGATTTAAATTCAGTTCTAACATGTTGTACATAATATGAATTAAATGTTCACTTAGCATATAAAATGAAACAAGCATATGTTTTATCAATGAAATGTTTATATGCAGGATCTGCAGACAGTGTCCAGTTGTTTGTATATATGCTGTTCAGAAAACCTATTGAGTTCAATAGGATTTACTTCTAAAAAGTACAGGTCAGTGGTGGGTTGCCCCCGGTTCGCACCGGTTCTATAGAACCGGTAGTAAAACCGGCAGGAGGCTCCGCCCACTGACCCCGACATCATCAAAATGTTTCTGCGCTTGCACAGAAGAGTTAACATGTGAGCGAAGCAAGCGCACGTGCGCGCAGCCCCGCTGCAAACCGGTAGTAAAGGTAAGTAGAACCCACCTCTGGTACAGGTATATAGGAGCCTGAGGGAATAGTTGTTGCAGTGAATGCTAATATATTTGTTTCATTTAAGGTTACAACCCATTTTTAGTAAAAAATAGAAACTGTATGGAAATCTGAATCTTATTGATACAAAAGTTCAGAATTGCAATTGATTTAACAAAAATCCCGCTTTTCATATAATTATTATCCCTACCAAGGTGTAAATGAGTGTTTACATATTTGCTTAAAGTCAAAACAAAGATTTGTGGAAGCTGCTGAAGTCAGTGATAATGACCTGATTGTTATATACAGGTGATCCTCATTTAGCAATCACAATTGGGACCAGCAACTTTGTCATTAAATAAATAATTTCCCCCCTATATGGGAAATCATGTGACTGCAACTGTGCTTTCCTTTCCCACTCCTCCATCTTTTGGAAAGCTCACCCCAATGCTGGCATAATTAGTAAGAAGAGAATTAATGTTTATATTTACATTCATTAGAGAAAAAGATTACAAGAGAGTAAGCAGGTACCCAATGGGTAATACATATCGAAATGAATGCAATGTTGCTGACAGCCTGAAGCATGCTCAGGGCTGGGAGTTGCAAGCACATTGTGCAAACAGTCTGATATATTCCGCATTGTGTACTTGTTTACTCTTTTGTAATCCCTTTCACTCCAATCTATTCTCTACTTTGTGGAGAGAGAAAAACAGGTCAGGCGCAGGAGAGTTTGTTTTTAGAAATTGGTTGTTTGCCTCCCCTCATTTAAGCAATGTTTTTCAGTCTGGGGGAGGCAGGGAATCAAGCAATTTCTTTAGGCACTTTCTCATGTGCCTGACCTGGGTTGTTGTTGTTTTTTCCCCCCTTCTCTCCTGTCTCTCCAGTGTCTCCTGTACCACAAGGAGGGGAAAAAAAGAAAAGCAGGTCAGACACAGGTCAAGATATACTGGCTGTAATGGTGATCACATGACTGAGAAATGCTGCAAATGTTGTAAATGTAATGGGCTTTGATCATCAAGTTATTTTTCTTCAGCCCCACGACAAGTTCGAAAGCTCCCTGAATAAGGCAGCCAGTTAGCAAGTTCCATCTGTATTTTCACTTGAGAACTACTGCTACATTCAGCCTAAATGTGATTCCTTTTTAAATCTAGAATCTCTTATTTTTTTAGCAAGTTTAGTAGAATTTCGAGTTCCTTTCACCAGTTTTTCTGTACTTTCATATTTTCAACTAAGATTATTTTTAATAGGATTAGAACCACAGACATTTTCTCATGTGTTTCTGAGAAAAACAAGTACGCAATATGTACAGTGTTATTAATAATGTAATAAAATTGATTTTGCAGTTACACTTCAAGGAATAGTAATTTATTCCTTAGTTCATTAAAGTAAATAACTGACTAAAGTATAACATATGACTGAGTAAAATCTTTTTTAAATCATATATTTTTCTTGTTGTTGTTAGTTGCAAAGTTGTGTCCGACCAGGGGTGAAATACTACCGGTTCGGACCAGTTTGGTCAAACCGGTAGCGAGAGCAGCGCGAGGCTCCGTCCACTCGCCCGGTCGTCATTACTTCCTGGTTTTAATCCTCTGTTTTTTACCCTCTGTGCACGCGCAGAAGGATTTGCACATGCTCAGAGGGACCATGAGGTGTGTGCACTTCTGAACCGGTAGAGAAAGTAAGTAGATTTCACCCTGTGTCCGACCCATCATGACCACATGGACAACGGTCCTCCAGGCCTTCCTGTCCTCTACTATTCCCAGGAGTCCATTTAACTCACGCCTACTGCTTCAGTGACTCCATCCAGCCACCTCATTCTCTGCCATCCCCTTCTTCTTTTGCCCTCTTTTTCTTGTAACTTGATGCTAAGCAAAGAAATGATTTCAAAGCAGAACTGCTTTTGAGAAATCTCATTGGTGAATGGATTGATCCTAAACACCCCAAAAATGTGGTTTTGTCAGCAGGCAGTGGGGACCATCAATAGAGAGGGAGCCAATCAAGTGATTACAGTTTTTTTTGCCGTGAGGGATGGAGTGTGTTTTTTTACATGGGTTTTTATTATATAGTTGGATTGTTTAAATTTTGTAAGCCACACAGAATCACCTATGTGCATGTTGGATGCATATAAAATGAATTACAAATTACTGAACTCAAATTTCTAAATTGAACAAAGTCATACTTCTTTTAATTTCTTTGTATTCAAGAAAGTTTAGGCCTGCAAAATAAATGAAAGTACACAGGGGAAAATATTTATTTCTATTTAAAAAAAAAACCAATAAAACAGATTACCATTTAACATTACTTTATTTATATGTGTCAGGGTTGTCTTTTGGTTTCTGTAAGTAGGATCTTAGAAATGCACCACTTATTCTGAATTACTATTGTACTGGCTGTTGCAAAGCAATTTCAGAAATAAGCACATCAAACTAAGGAAATGCCTTGTTCCAACTTTCTATTCTGTTTCTGGGTTCTTTTGTCAGTATGTTTTATGATGAATAACAAGTTCATAATCACCAATAACAGTTAAATTATTGAAATGAAATTATAATTAGAGAATTTTATACTAATAATTCATTAGCTCATTATCTTTAGATATCTGAACAAGTATTTCCAATTCTAACAGTAACTCCTAAGGCAGTGATGGCTAACCTTTTTCTCATGTGCCGAAAGCATGCACATGCGTGACAGTGCACATGCATGCCGGCACCCATAATGCAATGCGAGCTCCCCCCAGCGCATGAGCACACGATCCCCCACTCCCCCGCGCATGTGCATGTGACCTCCCGCCCCCCATTTTTGACCTAGCAGGCCTCCCTGTAGCCTCCTGGGCCCAAAACTGGGCTGTGGGGAGACATGCCACACACAACCATGCATGTGCTACCCCGATCCCCACATATGCATGTGCACACATGCCTCCTACATGCCCCTCCACCCCCGTGCATCCCAAAAATCAGCTGGCCGGCACCCATAATGCAATGTGGATTCCCCTGCGCATGAGCGCTCAATCCCCCCCATGCTCCCCCACCCCTGGGCATCCATGTGCGATTCCCTATGCGCATGTGACACCCCCCCCGCTCCCGTTTTGGCCTAGCAGGCCTTCCTGTAGCCTCCTGGGCCCAAAATCAGGCCATGACACCCCATTTTGGGCCTATCAAGCCTCCCTGTAGCCTCCTGGGCCCAAAATGGGCTGGGTGTGCACACTACACACCTCCGCCCCTGCACATGCGCGTGCGTCCCCCAACTGTCACACATGCATGTGCAAAACCCCTGCACATGCATGCATGCCTCTCACAAGCGCCCCATCCCCCGCACATACCAAAAATCAGCTGGCTGGCGAGAGGCACACGTGCGCATGCCCAGTGGAGCTCAGCGGGGCGATGGCTCGCGTGCCCATAGAGAGGGCTCTGTGTGCCAGCTGTGGTATGCGTGCCATAGGTTCGCCATCATGGTTCTAAGGGAATGCAGTGTAATATAAAGTAATAAGCTATTTGACTACAATTTAGCAATTGTAAACTGCCATGAACCAAAGAAACTGGGTACTGTTATGAATTAACAGTGACTTGACATCTGCTCATTTTATGGATACATCAATGGAGTTTTCTTGGCAACAGCAGGAAAGTAGTTTGTTTCCTTCTGGGACATATTTTTACTCCAAATTAGATCCTTCTTAGCTTCCAAACTCAGCGAGAACGTGCTGCCTGCAGAGACTCACAAAATATAGTACTGTATATAAACTGCTATTACCTAAAGAAAGACTGCTGTTATCTAAAGAAACTTTACCTTATTTAACTTTATTCTTTTTTATAATATTTTTATTAAATTTTACAGTTGCATAGATTAAAAAAACTAATACAAACTAAAAAATAAGAAAGAATGAAAGAAATTGCAGAAAAGAAAAGAAATAGAAAAAAGGAAAAATAAAAGTATAGTAAAGAAAGAGAAAAATATATAAATATTTTTATGTCCCTTCATCTCAACAAGTACAATTTCAATAACATCTTCTCTGAGAGTACAACAAAAAATCTCATATCCCATCCCTTATCTATAAACTACTTCTTAAAGACTTGTTTAAATCCTAATCAGCAAAACTCCATTTAGGGATTACCATATATATTTTAACCTTAATCAAATAAATCAACTTTATATTCTTTCCCTTTACTTTTAACCTAGTAACTTATCACATTCTCTGAATGTACCACAAAAGATCTCCCCATGTGCCATCTCTTATCTATAAATTTAAAACCACACCATTCAGTCATAGTCAGCAAAAGTCCATTAAAGGCTACCAGAAACAACCATATACATATTTTAACCTTAATCAAATAACCTAACTTCATTTTTTTCTTAGGGGGAAAAAAACTTTATATTTCTTCCTTTTGCTTTTAACAGTCTTGATCTTTAATCCCTTTTTAAAAAATGTGCCAGACCTTAATTTTTTTTCATCTACTCTTTAACCTCTTCTCAGAAAATGCTTCAAAACTTTAAGAAGTCTCATTTGCAAATCCAAACTAATAAAGTTATCCAAATCACTTCCTTGGTTTGTTATTTGTATATTCCTTTTAATTATTGCTATATCAACTGGTTTCATTTATCTATCCAGTGTAACATCTTTTTCCTTACCATTTTAATAGCATATCATTTTTAAATCCAATTCAAATCATGGGAAAAGCCAATGTCAAGTAAACTGGTTCTATACCATTTGGGGGTTTATAGATCACTCTGAATTGTGCCTAAAAACAAATCAGTCATCAGTCAGCCTGTATAATATCAGGATAGCATGTTCCTAAGTTAAAAGGCACCACCAAATTCTTGATCCTTAGATAGTATATGATAAATGTCTTGCCTTTTGCCCTTATAAATGCAGATAAAATGGTTGGCATTTTATATTTTAATTATACTTTTTATTATTTAAGTATCCATTGCATAGAATTGAATTATGTTACTGAATGTAGTGGCATTGGGACATTTTTTTTTCTAAAAAAAATAGTGTGCAATCAGAGGCAGTACTGCATTTTGGTTCACACTGTGAGTTTAATTATAGCATGCAGCAGGATTCTATCCCTGTGTGGTAAGTTTTTTATGCAGTTTGAATCAGGGGTGAAATCCAGCAGGTTCTAACAGGTTCTGGAGAACCGGTAGTGGAAATTTTGAGTAGTTCAGAGAACGGGCAAATACCACCTCTGGCTGGCCCCAGAGTGGGGTGGGAATGGAGATTTTGCAATATCCTTTCCCCAGAAGGGGAGGGAATGGAGATTTTGCAGTATCCTTCCCCTGTCACGCCCACAAAGCCACGCCCACAGAACTGGTAGGGAAAAAATTGGATTTCACCCCTGGTTTGAATGTTACAGACATTCTCATGTGTAGCAAGTATACATACAAACAATAAGAAAATACATTTGCTGTACTATGTTTTTGTTCAAATGTTCATTTGTTTTTAAAACAAAATCTTTAATTATTTGATGTTCGTTGGGAGCTTCACCTATTTTATGGCATGTTAGCAACAAAGAGAAGCAAATGGTGGGAAAACAGGCTATGCTAATTTCTATATCAGATTGTTACATTAGAAATACCAATATAATAGAAGAATGGATAAAAATCAAATGGATCTATACACACAGATACTGGGAGCATCTAACCAAGTACAAAATGTGGTTACAAGTATTTGCTGCTGTTACTGCTGCAAAGTTTCCACTCCATTTATGACTGACAAAGTTATGCATCAGTTATGCATCAATTTTGTATAACTTATCAGTTATAAGTTATGTTCAGCATTAAGTTCCAAGAAGTTCATGAAGTTTTCTCTTGGACAAGTGTGCATAAAACTGCAACTTATTTAACCATCTTGGTTCTGGTAGCAGAGTGGTTAGAATGCAGTACTGCAGGCTATTTCTGCTGACTGACTGCAATTTAGTAGTTTGAAACTCATCAGTCTCAAAGTTGACTCAGCCTTCCAGCCTTCTGAGGTCGGTAAAATGAGGACCCAGATTGTTGGGGGCAATATGCTGACTCTGAAAGCCACTTAGAGAGGACTGTAAAGCACTGTGAAGTGGTATATAAATCTAAGTGCTGGTGCTATTGAACAGCCTGAAATTGCTATCTTGCTGAAACAGGAGTGTTCTGCTTGCTGTTAAAATAACTGACTTTATTTCAATGGCTGTATCAGTTTTGCGTTCTGAGAGCAACAGCTTTAATAATCAATGCATATTTTTCTATTCTGACTTCTTTCCATGATGTCATCTAAATCAAATTCGGTTATACAGAGAACAAATGAAATATAATCCTCAGAATATCTGCCAGCCAAAATGAACAGTGATTCAGACTAGACTATTTAAAGTCAAGAATACAAAATACAAGAACAAGCGCTTCTTGCAGAATAAAATTTATGCACAGATTTAGCATTCATGAGGTTTTGTTCCATATGTATAGTTTGTTGGTTAAGCAAAGCAAGGCCCCTTATTAATGGGTTTATACTATAAACTAATTTGTAGCACAATTTCTACTTTCAAATGTTGTAATTACACATAAACGATGTTTCTGTATTTTCTAAGACAAACAGCAGCTTAATTCCAATGCACATTTTCCAAAAGAGGAGCAAGAGGAAAAGAGCAAGGAACATATATGGGAACTAGTGTGATTTTTAAATCTCAAGTTAAGAACACTAGAAAATTAAGCTTCGCTTGTCATCAGCTCGGCCTTAGCAACAATCATCACCAGCCTTTCTTAAAACTAGCTTCCTTCCTTTTCCAATTGTAAATTTAATAGTTGG
Organism: Pituophis catenifer annectens; assembly: GCF_029215685.1. Lineage (NCBI taxonomy): Eukaryota > Metazoa > Chordata > Lepidosauria > Squamata > Colubridae > Pituophis > Pituophis catenifer. The sequence goes on from NW_027256881.1 coordinate 206,624,806, forward strand.
AGAAGGAAGAATGCAAAGGAAAACTAAAGGCAGCAGCAGGACTATCTTTTAAGTTTTTTAAGTTTGGAAGTTTTTGAGCATATATACATAACAGACTTTATTGATTGAGAAAAGGCGAAATGGTAATTTAGTCCAAACAATTCAGCCAAGTTTGATTTGAACATTCCAGTACAATATTAGGAACAATATTATATAAGTATGGAACATTTATGTTCCTTAAACTTCTATATTTCAAATTATTTGTCTTTTAAGATTACTTTTTAATTCTGGTGACTACAGAGGCAGTATCGTCTGCAAATTTTACTTTCTAGTTTCAGAAAACATGAGGGGAAATCCAAACTTTTACTGAGTATTATTTGGTAATCACTTTCCCCCCAAAAAATTCAAGATACAGCTGCTATTTCTAGTTCAAACACAAAACAGAGAATCACAAATAAAATGTGTTATGAAGTTTTGTATTCAAATTCTAAGCCTGCTTTAAGATAAGAATCCAAGAGATGAAATAAACTGTAAAGCGATATCTGATGCAAGGCATCTTTAACACTGTGCTGCAAAATTAGTAGTATCTCTCAGAAGAGTGTCTGTGGAGATTCTCAGTCATCCAGGTCATGGCTGTCCCTAGGGTGCTTTTCAAAAGTCTACTGGACTTTCTTTGAGTTTTTTTCCTTGAAGATGTTTCTCTTCTCATCCAAGAAGCTTCTTCAGTTCTCAGAAGAGTGATTTAAGACTTAATTTTCTCTAAGAAGATTTGGAATTTTTATGTGGATCTGTTACTAGAATAATTTTCTACAGAATATATACATACATACATACATACATACATACATACATACATACATACATACATACATACTGCAGCAAACTGCTGTGATGCCAAAATAACAACAGTGTGTAGAGTAAAACTCTCATGCAAGCGCCATCATTATGTACTTCTGTCCTGGCAGAGTTCATAGGTTATAGCATTTGTGTGATGAAATGGTTGGCATACCCATGCTTCCATCCTATTGTGCTAATATTGTCCTATTTGTTTCTTTGTTTTAAAACGTTCATCCTTAACTTCCATTTTCCTAATGAGTATATTACTTGACTGTTGGAAGTAATCTCTAAATAATGCAGAGGGTTGCACTATACAGAAATAGTCTTGCTGAAGATGATATGATCATGGTTTTTAGAACATGTACATATCAGTTTGAATACCACCTGACTTTATTAGTGATATGATGTTTATTATTCAAACATTGATTTTTATTTCTGGTGTGATTCAAATTTACCTTTTGGATTCATAGTACAAGGAGCTGAACCTTGACAGCTGTGCATCTTGATTTGTATTGCTCATGCACAATTACTCTTTGTGTTCAGCTGGGAACTTACTCCTGTTTTACTCCTCTGGAAAGGATACAATCCAAATTCCTCAGAGCCATATTTCAGACAGTGCACTGCATCCCAAATGCACTACTAAGGATTGAAGCAAGATTAGCCAAAATCTGAATAGGTACATTTAGACTTTTTTGCATATTGGTTAAAACTGCTTTTTTCTGTACAGGCTTGAGTTCTCGCCTTATAGACAACAAATTCAAATCAGTATGGTTCAGGACTATTTCACAAAAATTCCAGTATCTTGGTTTCTCCAGGGAAATACTTCTCATGACGATATGTGCATTTAAATAACGTATTAAAGATCTGGAAATCCAACAAGATCGGGCTGCACTTCCCAAGAATGTTTATTTGAGCCATTAAACTCCCCTTTTAAAGCAAAGAGATATTTATATCAAATAACTGTCCCCCAAATCTGAAGGGCATTAACCCTAGCATGCTGCAATGCACTTCCCACAGTAGTTTTGGAGGGGCAATTCAAAAAATATCATATGAGTGGAGACTCTGCCCCTGTGGGGAAGGGGCCATTGAAACTATAGTTCACATCCTGCTGTACTCCTATACTGCATCTTCTATAAGGACTCACGGACTCAATTTATAATATCTTAATAAATATCATATTTTACCTAATAAAAAATCCAGGAAATACTGATCTTTTTCAGCTACTGTTATCAGATCAGTATGAAGTAGTTTCTCTGAATGCGGCCAAATTCTGCTATGCTGTATGTAAAATGAGGCAAATTTTAATTGCTCACTGTTAATCCATCACCAATCACAATATACTGTATTATTCTGTCTGTCTTTTGTTTTTGTTTTTTAACTATTGTTATTTTAATGTTTTTATTTGCTGGTTTGCGCCCATAATAAAGGTAGATTGAGATTAGTGATATGATGTTTATTACTCAAACATTGATTTTTATGTCTGGTCTGATTCAAGCCTCTGATCCGAAATGGATTATATTAAAAATCAGTACTTGGACAGTTTCATTGAATGCAGTACTATGTCCAATGCCTTTTTTGCAATATTCACTCACAGATTCCTTTATCATATTTCTAAAATTCATTCCTTGGTCACTGCTGCTGAGTCAGTCACTGTCTCAACACAACTTAGATTAGACACAGAGCACGCAGAGGCTCTACTACACCTTGCAGCTGGCCTTTTCTTTCTCTGTTGCCCTTCTTACTGGTGAAGGAATTTCAACTTCGAAAACCTGGATGAATGCTAAATTCAAAAGATTAAATATTTAATCTCACCTAACAGTTTGTCTGGATTTCTGCAGACCTTATGTGGCATATCTAAAAGAGAAACATTTTCAAGCAGCCAAGTTAGAGAGGGCTTGTTAGAGCTGTGCATGTGCATAGCCGTATTCCAAATAGGAGGCGGAGAAGAGATCCTCATGAATGGGAAAGACAAACTTTAAATAACATTGTATATCTAATTTTCCCCTCTCCAGTTGTGGGATTCACTTACCTTCCCTACCGGTTTGCAAATGTGAGCGCATGGGCCTCGTCTGCATATGAGCATGGCCTTCTGCACATGCACAGTAGCTACGCATTACGTCCAGGTGGGTGTCAGTCAGTGCTACTGGTTCGCCCGACCTGGAGAGAACCAGCTGAATCCCACCACTGGCCCTCTCCCCGTTCTCCCAAAACATCAGAAATTTACAGAATAGTCCTCGATTTACAACCATGTTTTAGTGACCGTATGAAGTTACAACAGTACTGAAAAAAGTGACTTATGACCAGTTTTCACACTTAAAACCATTGCAGCATTCCCGTGGTCACCTGATCAAAATTTGAATGCTTGGCAACTGACTCGTATTTATGACGGTTGCAGTGTCCTGGGGTCATGTGATCACTTTTTGCGACCTTCTGACAAGCAAAGTCAATGGGGAAGCCAGATTCACTAAACAACTCTGTGATTCACTTAACAATTGTGACAAGCAACGTCATAAAGTCAGGCAAAACTCACTTAAATGTCTCGCTTAGCAACAAAACGTTTGGGCTCAGTTGTGGTCATATGTCTACTTGTATCACAATTGTCAGTGATAACGTTTAGGAGTGAGATTTGTTAAAGGAACATATGCGGAAGCATAAGATTCATTCTTTTTCAGTATTTGGTCTTGGTGTTGAATATCTACATTCTCAAATATATGTTGAAGGAATTGTGAACTGTCATTCAGAAGTCTTCCAGAGAGGACCCCAATTATCAGATTGGATTAGTTTCGTTTTGCAGTGGTTTAGTTTGATTTCAAGGAGATTCCCTTTCCTCCTGCCTCCAGGATAAAATACTTTATCATAATTGTATGACAAAGGTGGGTATAACAAAAGGCAGCAAACAGCCTTCTGGAGATCAGTGGCAGCTCAAGCATTTTCCAGAATTGAAAAAATAATACTTGTGCCATTAAAGTTTGAGTAGGAGACGAAAGGTATGTGCTCCCCTGTATCTGACATGCTGTCTGAAGAATGGCCAGTTTCTAAGTTCTTTGTGCATTAGAAAGGAGAAAGACAGCTGGTGAGAGAGACAAAGGCAAAGAATGGGAAGATCTGCAGGCTCAAAAAAAGCTCTGCTGCCCTTTCACAAGGCATTAAAAACCTGTCTTTGCCTTTTTGCCTGGAACTCTGGCAATGTGGGTGAGCCCGTTTTATGGCTGATGTAAATACATGTCCTTATAAGTATTCTCAGAAGCTATTCTATGTTATTAATGTGGGTTATTTTTTTAAAAGAATATTATTGTTTTATCCTGTTTTGTTTTTAACTGTTATCAGTATGAGATGACAGTCATATAACTGAAAACGAGTTGACCTTGTTGCTCTTGAAGAAGTGAAGAGGATCCTAGGGAGTATGAGGGCAATCACCCATATCTTGTGCTTTTTGATGATATCGGATGGGAGCAAGATGGGGTAGTACATCCATCCTGTCTTGCCTTGACTTCTTGGTCTTGGATACCATCTAAGGATGAAATCCTTCTGGAGTGGCTTTGGTGGTTGGGAATAGGGAGCACAGCGTTGGCTTGGTTAGCTTCCTTCCCTTGTGGGTGTTGATAGGGAGTGTGTGTCCAGCCTTCTCCCCCTGCTTTGCAGGGTCCTGAAGGGTTCAATAATTTCTTTTGCTTATGTTTAACATCTACTGAAACCATTGGGTGAGATCATGCATCATCATGGGGTGAGATATTGTATCCTCACTATGCTGATGTTATTCAGATACGTGTCTCAACCTATGGTGAATTAAACAATGTTGTGACCCTGGAAGCTTTTAAGGGCTGGTGGGAAGTAATATGCTGAAATTGAACTCTGGCAAGATGGAATGGCTTTGGGTTTGGGGTTCTTTGGGTGGGACCGGAAGTCAGCAAATGGGTCATTTCCAGCCTCCGGAGGACCTCTGTGGGGGTGGAAAAGGCCGTTTTCGCCCTCCCCAGGCTCCTAGAAAGGTGGCACCGTGCCATCATGTGCCAAAAGTGGGGGGAGCACGGGGAGGTCATGCGTGCATGCATGGGAGGCACATTTAATTATGGGTGTGGGTCGCGTGCGCACGCATTCCCCTCACTTTTGGCACGCGATGGCAAAAAGATTAGCCTTCACTGAAATATAGTATTTTAATAAACGGAATAGGAAAATAAGCCTTGAAATGAACTTTTTTGTTACTCATAGTCATTTCTCCACATAATCGCCACCTTGAGCATCCAAAAATTCAGTCATGGTGTATTTCTTAAAGAACCCCACAACCTTTTTTCACAGCAACTTCTTGCCACCAACGAACACATCAAAATTTCCAGCACATCAGTACTCCCATCTGTTGGCAATTTATAACACTGGAGACATACTTTTCATTCAACTATTATAGTTATGTGTGCACATATAATGTATACATACACACACATACACACAATAAAATGAGGTTGCTCCTCTATCCTGGTCCTATTGGATCTCTCAGCGGCTTTTGATACCATCGACCATGGTATCTTACTGCACCGGCTGGAGAGGTTAGGAATAGGGGGCACCGTACTTCGGTGGTTCTCCTCCTTCCTCTCTGACCGTTCGCAGTTTGTGTTGGCAGGGGGGCAGAGGTCGACCTCGAGGCACCTTATTTGTGGGGTGCCGCAAGGGTCAGTCCTCTCACCCCTTCTGTTCAACATTTATGTAAAACCGCTAGGTGAGATCATCCGTGGTTTTGGGGTGAGTGTTCATCAGTATGCTGATGACACACAACTATACATCTCCACCCCAGACCACCCCAATGATGCCCTTGCTGTGATGTCCCGTTGCCTGGAGGCCGTGCGGATCTGGATGGGAAGAAACAAGCTCAGACTCAACCCCTCCAAGACCGAGTGGCTGTGGCTTCCGGCGTCCCGGTATAGTCAGCTGGTACCATCACTGACAATAGGGGATGAGATCTTGCTCCCCACAGAGAGGGCCCGCAACTTGGGTGTCCTCCTGGATTCACGGTTATCTTTAGAAGATCATTTGACGGCCGTGGCCAGGGGTGCCTTTTATCAGGTTCGCCTGATCCGCCAGTTGCGTCCCTTTCTGGATCGGGACGCCTTGCGCACGGTCACTCATGCCCTAGTTACCTCCCGTATGGACTACTGTAATGCTCTCTACATGGGGCTCCCCTTGAAAAGCACCCGGAGGCTCCAACTGGTCCAGAACGTAGCCACGCGGGTGATTATGGGCGCAGCTCGTTACGCCCATGTAACACCTCTCCTACACGAGCTGCACTGGCTCCCGGTGGTCTTCCGGGTGCGATTCAAGGTGTTAGTTATCATCTTTAAAGCGCTCCATGGCTTAGGACCTGGGTACCTACGAGACCGTCTTTTGCCACCAATAGCCTCCCACCGACCAGTTCGTTCTCACAGGGAGGGACTACTCAGGGTACCGTCAGTCAAATTATGTCAACTGGTGACTCCCAGGGGGAGGGCCTTCTCTGTGGGGGCTCCAACCCTTTGGAATGAACTGCCCCCGGAGATACGGAATATCCCTGATCTCCGTGCTTTCCGCCGTGCCCTCAAGACCCTGATGTTCCAACAGGCAGGGCTAAACATACAAACATGCGAATGATTTTTTAAATGTTATCTAATTCTGGGTTTTATTTAATTGACCAAACTAAGTAACAATTTTAATTAGCAATTATATGATGTTTGTGTGTCTATATTTTTCTTGACTGTACACCGCCTTGAGTCCTACGGGAGAAAGGCGGTATAGAAATATAATAAATAAATAAATAAATAAATAAAATGCAGTACAAGGTTTCAGGAGTCAACAGAAATATATCCAAAGTCATTGGAAATTCCAGTATGGAATTAATAAAAACACAGTTTATAAGACTTTTTAAATTCTCTTTCCACATAACAGGCAGCAAAAAACATACACATGTGTTTTTCCACATAAGGTAATAAAGCTACAAGTTTTACTGCTCATCAGCTTCCTTTTACTGGTCATCAGATTCATTATATATATAAAGAGGATTCTATTTTCCACAGGCCCTTTTTTCCAAATTATTCCTCTGCCTTTGTAGTCAGCCACAGAGATGACCTTGGAACAGTTACACAGCAACAGTTACAAAAATGTGTTTTAAGCTGGGAAAATAAAATAATAAAAAAAAAAACACACAAACAGACTCTGCCCTATCTCCCCAGTGTATAAAAGGGAGGGAAAGGAAAACACAGCCAGGCTTTCAAGATTCTGTTCTACAGCCTACAATATATCAATAAATTATAGTGCCAGTTAAATTCGTGGTGTCTGTTTCTTGACCTGGACTACCTCCAATGGCTTATAGCCTTTCCTTTACAGCAGCATTATTTTAAAGATGAAAATGTAAAATATTTTCGATTGATGGCTTTCGGCTTTATTATTTATAAGGGTGATCTGTAAAAGAAAACAGAACATAGAATAATAGGGTTGGAAAGGTCCTTTTTGAGGTCTTCTAGTCCAACCCTCTGCCCATGGCAGAAGATCCTATACAGTTCCGGAAAAAATGGTTATTGAAAACCTCCAGTGATGGAGCACCCACAAATTCCAGAGGCAAGCAGTTCCACTGATTAATTGTCCTCACTGTCAGGAAATTTCTCCTTAGTTCTAGGTTGATTCTCTCCTTGATTAGTTTCCATCTTTTACTTCCTGTCCTGTCTTCAGGTGATTTGGAGAATATATTGTCTCCAGTGGTGGGTTTCAAAAAGTTTTACTACCGGTTCTCTGAGTGTGGCTTGGAGGGCATGGCATGGCTTGGTGGGCGTGGTTTGGGTGTGGCAGGGGAAGGATACTGTAAAATTTCCATTCCCTCCCCAATCTAGGGGAAGGTTACTGCAAAATCCCCATTTCCTCCCGATCAACTGGGATTTGGGAGGCAGAGAATAAATGGGAGCAGGGCCAATCAGAATTTTTACTACCGGTTCTCCAGAACTGGTCAGAACCTGCTGAAACCCACCTCTGACTGACTCCCTCTTCTCTGTGAAAACCCCTCAAGTATTGGAAGACTGCTATTATAGTCCTTCTCTTCATTAGTCTAGACATACCTAATTGCCTCAACCTTTCATCGTATGTTTTAGCTTCCAAATGTTTTATAACTTTTGTTTATTATTATTGTTTATTGGTTCGATTTATATGCTGCTCTTTTCCGGAGACTTAGGGTGGCTTACAATGCGTTAAGCAATAGCCTTCATACTTTTTGTATATACCTGCTTAGTAGGGCTTTCCCCCCCCCAGCGGTGTTCTTTTTTTATACAAAGTCAGCTTATTGCCCCCACAAACCGGGTCCTCATTTTACCTACCTTGAAAGGATGGAAGGCTGAGTCAACCTTGAGCCTGGTGAGATTTGAACTTGCAGTAATTGCAGGCAGCTGGTGTTACTTAACAGTGCTTTAGTCTGCTGCGCCACCAAGGCTCTTGGTGTTGCTCTTCACTACACTCTTTCACTGAATATTATGGAAAGATATTCACATACTGTAGAGAAGAGATTAGAAGGTTGTTGTTTTTGGCCCTTGGCCAAAAGAATAATATCATTATGGGAATGGACCACAAAGACAACATTCTAATACTTTTCAATAAATTCAGGAGCCTATCTCCAAGTGTTTATCTTTTCCCAGCTAATAACATAATCCTTTGTTGGATGTTACAGAGCTGTTTAATAAATGTTGCTGTAACCTTCACATCTGATAAAAGATGTTTATATAACATTTATCTGACCTTCCTGGCTTTAGGAATGGTAACTAGGAGAAGAGCCTTGATGGCGCAGCTGACTAAGTGCTGTTAAAGTAGCACCAGCTGCCTGCAATTACTGCAAGTTCAAATCTCACCAGGCTCAAGGTTGACTCAGCCTTCCATCCTTTCGAGGTAGGTAAAATGAGGATCCAGATTGTGGGGGCAATAAGCTGACTTTGTATAAAAAAGAACACCGCTTGTGGGGGGGGGGGGGGAAAGCCCTACTAAGCAGGTATATACAAAAGTATGAAGGCTATTGCTTAACACATTGTAAGCCGCCCTGAGTCTCCGGAGAAGAGCGGCATATAAATCGAATCAATCAATCAATCAATCAATCAATCAATCAATCAATCAATAAATAAACTATTAGTGAGTGTGATTGGATTTATAGAAATTGCAATACAACATACATGGGTCATTGCTTCTAAGACAATTCTGATTGGAGTTGCCTGTAAGCACAGTAAATAAGTAAGTAAGTAAATAAATCTATTAATATCATTTTATGGGTATCGGGAAGCATCCCTTCTCTTTTTGCCCTTGCCCAGTGGAACAGCATCTTCTCTAAAATTGGGTGACTCCCACCAATGCTGCCAACTTTTAGAAAGGCTCTAAAGACCTTATTCTTCCCTCCAGGACTGGGCACTGCAAGCTATTTTAACGTGTAAGTTATTGTTCCCAATGCCATACATTGCTGTTAATTCCTACATGTGTTTTTAATCTTTTAAAACCTCTGTTACCTACTGAGTGTGGTAAGTATATGGCAAGTAGAAAGCCATATAAAAAGAATAAATGAATGAAAAATCTATTTTAAAAGATATTGTAGTGAATGGATTATTGTATGACAGTGGCATACAATAATCAATTTTCAAACTCCCTTCAAATGTTGCGGTATGCAAATGCGCAGAGTGAAAAAAAATGCTTTGCATAATTCATATCTTCCCAGTCCATACCCTGAACACTTTATTTAATCCTTGACTTGGTTTTTGCATGTCCCATTAAAGCATAGCAATACAAGGAGAGGCAGTAATTACTGACCATTTGACCATGAATATTTCCAGCTAGATGGAAGCCTATCTATTAGTACCAGGAGAATTAAATCAGTAGCAACAAAAATGTGACTTTAGCCATAGTTCAAAAATATCCAGCCATTATTGTGACTTTATTTATTACCTCTGTTTCCAATAGATAGGCTGCATTTGTAAAATAATGTGAAAACTAGATTATTTTTTTAGGAATTTCAGTGCTTGTTTTGCTGGGTTAGTATAAAGCCAAATTATACTATAAACAGCAGTTGTGTTCAGGACTTAGTAAGGTACATTTTTATTGCAGCAGATATAAATTGACCACCATTAGAATGATGGCATGCTAAATATAGTCTTCATAATTCACTGAGGACATAATATAATCTACTATCTGCACCCAGACACATACTCTAGCCTGTAATTATTTAACATCCACTTTCTTATTATAGGTCCCTTTTTAAAAAGACATTACTTTAGTCTTTTCATAATTTATTTGTAATGGCTGTTGATTGCACCAAGATTAAAGAGCCTGGAAATCATGTCTTAATCCAATTGTTGTCTAACACAGTAGCACAGCATCATTTACATAAAATAAAATTGATAAATGCCTGCCTACCAGCTTTAGGAGATAGTGGTAATAATCCAAGAGGGAAAATAGAGTTTATACATAGATTTTAAAATGTTAAAACCAGAAAGCACCCTTGCCTAACTCCTCTATCATATGAAACATCTTTTATCAGATGACCTCATATAGAGCATCTCAAGATTTTTACTAGAATCCTCATACATTTTGTACATTAAGGCAGTGTTTCTCAGCCTTTTTACAATGTGTGGACTTCAACTCCCAGAATTCCACAGCCAGCCATTGTCAAGGTTGAGAAGCACTGTATTAAGGAATAGCATTCAATCGATAGGTTTAATACTATACCTTATATGTCCTAATGTGTCCTCTAGAAATTGGGTCAGTTGTTAAAATCAACAAATGCAGTATACAGCTTTCTAATTTGCTGAAATGTTTTTCAATTGAGTGTTTCAATCGTTTAATACTCAGTCTTCGATAGTGTGGCTGGCTCCATCTAAACCCAGCCTAATGATCTGCCAGGACTTTTTCAGTTATATTCAGTCCATTCTCTTCTCTCTTGAGAGTTTAGCGCTGTCTTCACAACACCTAGGCTTACGGTATGATCACTTGTAGCTACATCTTACTTGCCTTTCTTATTTAAGAAAAACATTATGGTAGTACCCCAATTATTCGGCACAATCAATGTATGGGTCTGTAAGGTGACCGTTTTCAGTTTTATCAGTTCCACTATGGTAAAATCATATCTTATTGCTTTACAGTAGATAAATTAGGTCTTCCAGATCTAGGCTGCAAAAACCTGGATGGCAGCAGAGAGACCATGCTGCAATCTAGTGGTGCCTTCAATGCAGATATAGCAGTCCTCCTTTAAACAATTGGATCAAAGAGAGTGCCTCTGATGTTACACATAGTCCATCTTCTTTCTGCTGCTTATTACTAAAAAAGAAGATCTAGCTTGGAGGGTCCCTCTGTTTTCTTTGGAAATGCATACCTGGATTCCAAAACTGAGTAATTGCTTAAGTACAAAATCTGAACTAGGCTTCATCATCTTTTTCCTATAGGTAGATCTCTTATTTTGTTTGGCCTTATTCTTAAGCACTTTTCCTACATTGTGCTGATGTAGTAACAAGAGTATGTTGTTCATCTTATACAACTTTTCAATTTTATCTTTGTCTCACTGTACCCAGTAGATTTGGAAGATTTTACTTGCAAGTATTTTTACATGCACTCAACAGTTAAGCAATATTAGCCTAGTGAATTAAATGAGAAAAATAATTTATTGTACAGCCACTCCTCCTATAGCAAGTATCTCAGCAATCTTTTGCAAATATGATGGTAACAAATTCATTTTTCCAACCAATATGCACATTTATGACCAAATTTTGTGAGGCTGACAACAGTATACACTAGAGTGAGAAAAATGCTCCACGATAGAACTTCATCTAAATGAGGTTGCAGCAACCAGCAATCATTGCAATCTCTCTGTGTGTGTCTCTCTCTTACACACACACACACACACACACACACACACACACTTACTGTCCATTTCATTTAATTACATGGTCATTGGAATGGAACTCAGTTGCCAAACAAGGAACAACTTTATCCATTAAACAAGAATAGCTAGCATTGACTCCTTTTCCTCATTTCCAACCATTGGTACATTTTGTCTCACCTCTATTTTTAAGTTCTAGTGTTAGTCTGTCCATTTCTGCACAAGCCATTATTTTCTTTATTATCTCTTCTTCCGGGGGGGGGGGGTTAATATTGGAAACAGAAAATATTGAGGATTCGTAGAACTGAAACTTAGACAAATATTCAAATGAGGATAAGGGATATGTTTATAATACCAAACTAACAATGTACAGTGAGTGGAAATTGTATCTGTAGTTATGTTAAAATATGTATGGAAATGACAAAGCCAGGATGATCACACTGTGTCCATTGTTTTAATGTTTATTTAATAAAAATTTATATTTAAAAAAAAGATAGCTAGTATCAAATTTCATTATTTGTCACTGAATGCAAAGACAAAGACTATATTTTGATGAATAGTATAGCTATAATATAGTCTGCATTCACACTGAATTATTCTTAAGAATAGGTCAGAGTAGTAAATATTAAATGTTTATTCGTTGCATCATCAGTGCTTAGATAAAAAATAATATTCTAGCAGAAAATATTTTCAATCTAAAATTTCATTATTTTCCAGTGGTCCATTTTGTACAGTAGGTACTATTTAATGAAATGGCCCTTAAATTTTATAATTTGAAACACTGTAAATATGTTTCTATAAAAAGAAAAATGCGTACTAACATTAGTAAATCCAGTCTGTTTAAAAATAGAAATTAATAAATGCACTGGATGGCTATTACAATGTGCAAATATATTTCATCTTCAAACAATCCTCAGAGCAGCTGATACAGAACCCACAGGTAAACAGACATGGTTATTCTTTATTTTAATTGTTGTGAAAATCAAGCAGAGAATTAGTGAATTGCTTAGGGAATCTAAATACAAGTTAACCAAAAATGTTGAGCAAGAAAATGTTCCCTTCGGTGTAAAGCTTTTTTGCATAAATATGAAATATTAGGAAAATTGTCACATTTTCTTGGTGAAAATATGACATTTTCACCAAAGGTGAAAGGTATTGCTTTCCTTTAAAGAAAATCAGGTTTTCTCTAACACATAGTCCGTTCTGCACATTATACATGGTTTTTATCTATTGTGAGTTGTCCAGAGTCGCTTAGATAAGATGGGTAGCCATATAAATCAAATATATAAATATATATTTTTTATACACCATTCTAGGACTTCTCCAAGATAGATCCAGAATGAAAATGGTTTGCATACGTTCAGAATTCGGATCAGTGTTTCAAGACTGCATTTAAATTTTAAAACCGCACATTGTTTGAAATTAATATTTCTATAGTTATAAAAATGCCTCAAATCTGATCAGAGTGCCATTTTTCTTTTATAGTGCCTATAGTCTCGAAGGATAACCAACTCCTGATTTAGTTCATCAACATATATATGGACTTGTTTTCATATGCAGATCCAACAGCATGGAATGGAATGGAATTATACTGTTTTTCAAACATCTACAAATATAAATGAAATAGTGTTTATTATTCATACTCTATAACAGAAGTCACCAACCTTTCGGACCTCAGGGACCACTAAGTTCATAATTTTAAATCCCGCGGACCACTAATATAATCTGCCTAATGACTGCCTGGGTGAGTGTGGCTAGGTGGTCATGTGACTGGGTGGGCATGGCCAACTCCTTGCCTCCCTGCCCGGGCTCCTTAGAGCTCCAACAGGAAGCAGTTGTTGGAGCTAAGCAGCCACCATGAGAAAGAGTTGGCAAAACAGCTCAGTTCAAATTGGATCTGACCGAGAAGGAGGCTCAGCAGAAGCACCTCACTGAGGACTATGAGCATAGGCTTTCCAAGCAGAGGGAAGACCTGCGGGAGTGCAAGGCCAGATACTGGAGCCTGAAGGCTCAGCTGGCTGAGATAGTCAGCCAGTTCCAGGCCATGATGCGGACCCATGGGAACAAGGTCCTCCGGCTCTTTGCCACCAGCGGCAGAAGCAGACCCAAGTCAGAATTTCTGCCCCACTCCGACCCACACAAAAAGACCTCGAAGGGGGAGATGCTCTACAGCAACACAAACATTCATTGCTCGTATCCGTCCCAGGGGGGCATAGTTTGAGGACCCCTGATTTAGTGCAATATTAAAAATGCAAATAGTTTTTTTGCGGACCATCACATTTTTTCATGGACACGGACCACCAGTTGGTGACTGCTGCTCTATAAAGATATTGGTATGTGAAATAGAATAGGTATATATCTAATTCCAATTCCTATTTCTCTGAAAGCTTTTTTTTCTATCATAGAGCTAACAATGGAGAGAAGCCCTTTTTTTTTTTAAAGTCCAATAAGAGGTAGCTGGTGTTTCACCAACTGTGGGGTTTAGGTAGCATGTAAATTAACTCAGTAGTTTGCCTCTCCACTTATAAGGCAGTGCACTTTCCAATGTGCCAACTTAATAAAAATGTAGGTCTCTTTCATAAAATTAATTTATACATTTCAATGGCTTTTTTCTAACGAGTTTCAAATGTTTTCAAAATGTTCCATTAAAGGCAGTGTCCCTTTGGAGGGTTGGTTTTTTTTTTTTTTTTTTTTTTGTTTTGCCTTTCCACTGTGGACTGCTTCTTGGCTGTCCAAGTAGGCCATCCTGAGGCAGCAGAATGCCTGACTTGCTTGCACAACTGCTGGTTAAATTCACTCTCTCTCTCTTTCTCTCTCTCTCTCTCTCTCTCTCTCTCTCTCTCTCTCTCTCTCTCTCTCTCTCTCTCTCTTACACACACACACACACACACACACAAACACACACACACCAGTGGTGGGTTGCTAGAGGTTTGCACCAGATCGGGCAGATCGATAATATATTTATTATAGATTTGATCTTGGGTCATACATAAATTTTAATTGATTGATATTTATCATATTTGTATATCACCAAGTCTGCCAAATATTCATAGATTAGCTATTATTTCTGTTACATAAATGGCTGCTAACAAATATTTCCTTGATTTTAGTGGGTGGTTGATAAATTGAAAATATGTTGTCAAAGTCTCTATCTCTTCCTCTTGTCTCATTCACTCACTCACTCACACATACAGAAGCATATGTAATTGCACAATGTGTAATGCTTTGATTCCAAAAATGTATTTTGAAAGCATATGGGGGTGAGACGAAATCTGCTCTTTAAAGCAGCTGAGTTTCTTCTTAGGATCTCATGGCAGCTGCAGTTCTTTGGAGCAGTGGTCCCCAACCTCTCCGGCTCTGTGAACTGGTGGAGGTGGGCAGAGAGGGGATGATTTCGCATGTGCGCACACCACTTGCATAAACATAGCTTCACGTGCTTGCCCGCTGCTTGTGAGGCCCAGTTTGTCAGAATATGAATATTCATAGACTGGAATAGGCAACAGATCAGCCAATGGGAACTGTTTGGACAGACATGGTAACAGGTCAGCCAGTGGGGACTGTTTCGAAACTGAAACATAGTAATTGTTTGTATGGGGCTGTAAGAGACAATTTGGAGTCTGGGCGTGGCTTAGACTTGCTGAACTGTATATGAGAGTTGGTTTGGCCTCTGTAATGGGAGCCTCTGTACAATATATTAGCCTCTGTATCTCTCTACTCTGTAATGAGTTGCTTCTATGAATATTGCTTCTGTGTTCCTGATATTGTATGCTGAATTCTGCTGTATGGTATTGTATATAAAGAAGTTTCTTATGTAGTTGAATCCTGCAGAATTATTTAATTGTGTCTGATTGTGTGTGCTGCAACAAACTCTGACACAGTTCCCAACAGACCATGTCCCAGTACTGAGTCACAGACCAGGGATTGGGCAACTCTGCTTTCATAGTTTCAGACCTGTGCTAGATTCATGCTTCTGTGTATTCTGCAGCATCTCCTCCAAATTATCTGTAAAGATCTGCACAGCCATTATTTAATAATTCATTCAGTTTTTATTACATGAATCCTGGTAGAGTATTGGCATTTTTTAAAGTGCTGACATTTACAAATAATAAAATTTGAAATGTGCGTAATCACTGGGTATAAAATACCTGCCAATTAATTCCCAATGGAGTCTTGCTTACAAACAGGAAGTACACTGTGCAAGTATTGAAAAGTTAAGATTTGTGTTCATCTTTTAATGATGAAAAATAATTAAACCACGATAAGCAATCTTTTAGAGGCTAGGTTCTGCCCTTTCGAAAAGGGAGGGCTGTAATTATAAAAATACAATAACATGAAAATGGATAAACCCAGGATTTTTTTAGAAGTTTGTTTGTGCATTTTGGTGTGAACTATTAAACTTACCGAATAGTTTCATCACCATCATCATCACCACTGCTAATTTCCTCCCGAAAGCTGGAACAAAAATGCTCATGCGATTTGGAAGTTTAAGTTAGGGGTGGGAAACAGTGAATACCTCAGGAAGTAAGAAAGGTGCGTGTAGTAGTTCTAATTCCCTCGCTCCTCACTGTATCCTGTTAATGTTCCTGGAGGGAAAGCAAGAACGAATCTGGGTGTGTCACCTAGCTAGAAAGAAGTTCCCTGAAGATGGGCTCCAGCACAAGACTGAAAGCTTGGAAGACAAAACCTCTGGTCCCAGTGACCAACCCAGATTGGATCCTGCAACATTATCCTGGGACACGTTTATTTGCCTTCATTTGGGAAAGCAAGAAGTTCACCTACCTATGTCTTTATTTAGGCCTAGAAGCTCAAAGGCAGACACTATCCCAGGAATGTATGCGAATGGAAAGAAAATGGGGATTTTGACAGGCGACTGTCAATAGCATTTACGGTACAGAGCTCCACTCCAGGCATTTGGAGTACGGCATTCAGATAATTCATCTTACTTAGCTGCAACTCTTCCTTTGAATATTTCAGCCAGTAGTCATGCTTCTGCATGATGAAAGAGTTACATTACACGAGTTAATCTCTAGCTGCTTTTCATGCAACTCTTAACACCCTCGAAATACGGATGCGAGGCAGCAATTTAATTGTCTGTCATTTATCCATTCAAAGATTCACGCATTCTTAATATCGCTACTACCATTTTTTTTAATGTCAAGAACCGAAAATACCTTTATCCCAAGTGTAATATCAGACTTCATATTTGGTGGCTCTGAATTGCAAAGATTTAACGCGTTTCTAATAGCAACCACATTTGCCTCTGTCATAGCTTGGAAGTTCTCTTGCTGCATTCATATCAGCCTCCTACTGTACCATCTAGTCATTTTATAATCCATCTAACTCACTAAGCAAACGATTATTGGGTGGGTATTTTTAATGCTTAATGCTTTGCATATTTATGTGTCTTTATATAGCCGAGACATTTCATTCTGACTTTTCCAGTTCAACGTTTTCGGATATAAAGAGGCTCTTAACCTGTTTTATTAAAAACTCTTGACAAAAATTGTAATCCTAGTTCTCTCTTTCATAAACAACTTCCAAGACATTGCTCAAATTATCTGCAAAATTTCCAGAACAATTGGAAAATGCTGATACGGATCAATCCATCTTTTGGAAGGTTCTTTTTCAACTCAAAAATGGCAGTCTGCAGTACCCTGTGGTAACAATTGTCCTCTGACCTTTGCCAGACAGTTTATCCATTGTTCCTATCATTCCCACAGATGATCAAAATCAAAATGTTACAAGTAGTCCTCGACTTACAACCAAAAATGGAACCGGAATTTTGTTGCAAATGATACAATCATAAAGGAAGACACTGCACATTACTTAGAAGCCCCTACCCCCACCCCCCGCCCCCAGCATTCCCCATTGCTGTCATTAAACAGATTTTACCAGTTGTTAGCCGAGGACTCACCCCAACCCAAGTTATTCCAAGCTTGGTCACTCCCAGCTCTGAACCTCAGGAAGGTAAGGGATTGCTTCCAACTCCCCCCACCTGCATATATCCCCCCCCCTTCACTGCTTTTTTTGACATCCTGCATTCTGCCTTGAAGGATGGCAAGCAGCTCCAGAACGATGCAGCTCTGGGGCTGCTTGCTATGCTCCGGGCAGTCTCAGACACACACACACACACACAGTCATCCTCTCCCTCTCCACCCTGTAAGATTGCATTCTACCATCCCAGCTGACCTTTGTCTCTGTCTTCTTACTCCTGTTGCTGATGAGGAATGCCCCATGGGACTGATTTTGTATGCCAAAAAGGGGGGGTGGGGAAAGTTTATTTTATTTATTTGTCAAGCATATATAAGATAACAGATAAAAGTATAAACATGATTATGAATACATGAAATGGATATGAATAAAAAGGGACATTAGGACAGGGATGGTAGGCACGTTGTTGCGCTTATGCACGCCCCTTACAGACCTCTTAGGAATCTGGATGAGGTCAACAGTAGACAGCCTAAGGTTAAAGTTTTGGGGATTTGGGGAAGTAACCATAGAGTCAGGTAGTGCATTCCAGGCATTGACCACTCTGTTGCTGAAGTCATATTTTCTGCACTCAAGTTTGGAGTGGTTTACCTTAAGTTTGTATCTATTGTGTGCTCGTGTATTGTTATGGTTGAAGCTGAAGTAGTCATTGACAGGTAGGACATTGTAGCAGATAATTTTATGTACTTCGCTTAGGTCAGACCAAAGTTCAAAGCAATGTATCAAAACACCCCTCTGTACCACAGTCCTGGGCCATATGGGACCGGATTTGCGCTGCAAAAAAAAAAGGGGGGGTGGATGCGAAAGCATTCTTCTCCCCTTCCCCTTTTCACATCTCAAAGCTAGCCCAAGCCCTGCACATGATGTCTTTGCAAAAAATTGCACTATGAAATATGGGACCATTTTCCAAATAAAACTTATGAGATTGCCAAAGTCATGAACCAAGGTGGTATTTCCAGTGTTTAAACTCTTACACTTTTTCCTTTTTCTCCTGGAATATGACACTAAATAACTAAGCACACCTATTAAGTATATGGACAGGCAAATTTGAGTTAGGGGCAAGTTAGGTATAATGGGGAAGACATTAGGCTAGAAAATCACTTCTCAAAAGCCTTGCCAAGAAACGACTGGGACTTGTCCAGACAGTTTCTAAGAATTGGATGTGATTGAATGAAAAAAAAATACTACTAAGGTAGTTTATTTGTGTCCATTGAAAAAGGCAATTCTTCATTGATTTAGTAATGCTCAAAAGAGATTAGGCTTCAGAAGTTATTAAGCTTTCTCTGCCCATTAAAGCATACATACTATGGAAGGTAACTGCCACTTTTAAAGCTATAGTGCTACTAGGATCAATGTTGGCTGATCATCCACTTAGTGGATTCTAGATAAAAAGAAAGTCCATTCTTTTTTTTTTAATTACAGAATATATTCTCTCAGGGTCATGCTACATATTGCACCTTTACTTTTAAATTACTTAGAGACTAAACATTTAACTGGATTGCAAACATAAGAAAATTCCCTCCTAATTGCTTCTTTGATAATCATCACCCCACATGCACAGTTTTATAGAGAAGAAGAGACAATAACTGTTGGAACCATGGTTTGCCCATAGAAATCTTTTTTTCCTCAAAATGGGGATTCTCAGTTCAAACCAATCCCACACTAACTTACAAGCCATTTTGGTCTAGTGATTAAGGCACCAGGCTAGAAACCAGAAGACTGGGAATTATAGTCTAAATGTAGCCATGAAAGTCAGCTGAGTGACTGGGCCAGTCACTCTCTCTCAGCCCAACCTACCTCACAGTGTTGTTTCTATGAGGAAACTGGGAGGAAGGTATGTTGGATATGTTTACCTCCTAAAATGGAAGTGGTTACCTGGTATATAATAACTTGCTTCCAGACAGTCTTCATTTCCTACATCAGTTGGAAGTTAGTGGATGACACATTGAAAGGCATATTATTTTGTTCTCATAGGATTTGGTCCTAAAGGAAACATAATGTTTATTGAAAGGAGAGTTTTACATCATCAGCTTTGAAACTATTCCTGGTATGGTCTTTTTTGAAGAAGCCCTCCTGATCCAAACTCCTTAGTCACATTAATTCAGCCTCCAACTTTCCCTTTTAGGGAAGGTTACTGAGAAAATAATGGAAAACCAGCTCAAAGGATCTTGGAGGAAATATACTGGAATCCCTTCCAGTCAAAATTCAGGTCAAACAGAAATGGCATTGTTTCCTTCAACTGGAGCAGAGAGGACAGGTCATTATGCCTCTTATGGTCATACAAGACTTTTCAGCAGCCTTCAACCCCATTGATCATATATCCTTCTGGATTGGGGCTTAGAAGCCCTATTTTACTTCTGCTCCTATTTAAGTGGTTGGTTCTGGCTGTTTGGGGAGGGAAGCCACTTGTCTGTGATTCTCCAAAGTGAGAACCACATTGTGGTCTTCTTTAACTTATCCAACTTTTATATGAGATGTTTGGGAGAGGTCATCCAGAGTTTCTGGATGAGGGGCCTTCAATATGTTGATGATACATAGCATGTATCACCCCAGTCAAACCAGATATGCCAAGGAAGTCTTGAACAATTGTCTGGAAGCTATGAAGGATCTGAATCAGTGGTGGGCTGCAACCGGTTTAACGATCGGTTTGGTGAGCACGCGCTTTGAGCACAGCGTTCAAGATAAAGCAATTTGAAACTCAGCTACTTACCTTCTAAGGTAGCCCTGGTAAGTAGAACAGTGGAGGTGCGCAAATCAGCTCTGCCGCGCAAATCAGCTGAGCCAGAAAGAAGGAAATATAGGACAGGATAGGGTGAGAGTGGGTGGGCTGATCGACGGAACTACCAGTTTGCCTGAACTGATCTGAACCGGCAGCAGCCCACCACTCATCTGAATGGAAGAAAACCAATTGTAAACCAGCTCCACTGTAACCTGATAATTATTAGCTTGAGGTAATAATCTCCTTGAAGATGGTAGTTCATGATGTGAGAGTCTTCTTGAATACCTGCTTAACTGGCTGGGGGGTGCCATGATCAGCTCTGTCTGGTATGCCGATTACAATGCTATCTGGTCTACAATGCCTGAAGATAACTACCACCTCCATTATTACATGACTAGATTATTGTAAGAAGTTCTATGAGGGGCTACCTTTAGAGATAACCCAGAAGCTACAGTTGGTACAAAATACTGAGTGGACAGCCAATCCTATCCATGCAATAATAT
Source organism: Pituophis catenifer annectens (assembly GCF_029215685.1). Taxonomy (NCBI): domain Eukaryota; kingdom Metazoa; phylum Chordata; class Lepidosauria; order Squamata; family Colubridae; genus Pituophis; species Pituophis catenifer. Next base: position 206,645,684 of record NW_027256881.1, read on the forward strand.
CAACACTAAAGCCAGTAGCCCAGTAACTCTTGGTTTTCAGTAGCTTCTGAGCTCAATTCAAAGTGCTGTTCATCTCTTTTAAAGCCTTTTTTAGAACACCACTGAGTTACATCAAAGATGCCTAAATCTGGCCATCTGCTCCAATCATTTAGAGAGTCTATTGAGACTCCCTGCTCTTTGGGAGGTTCATGGGACTTGGACAACAAAGCAAATTTTCTCACTGCTAATCTCCATTTTATGGAATATTCTCTTTCCAGAGATGTGTACAGTTCCTACATTCCTTGATTTTCATCAGCAACAGGAAAGCCTCCTTTTTCAAAATGGCCGTAGTCTATGACGAACAGGTGCAGACCAGTTGCAGTTCCTGACTTAGCTAATGCCGAAGCACTGTTAGTTGAAAGGGCTTTAGAAGGATGTCTTCATTTGCATATCAAACCAAGCCCCTCATGGGGTTGTTTTGCTTATTCTGAAAATAGTAGATTATAGGTTATTTAGACTTGGCCAAACATTTGTTGTAAACTTTTTATGAAGGTAATACTCTGGTTCCCCTTCTGTAAAATGGGTGCCAATATCTGTGAGATAGATCACCGTTACTTAAAAATCATTGGGAAAATAACCCTATTGGATTGGGAGAAAAGGGTTGGAAAGAGATAGTTTTGTTTTTATTTAGGTGGATTACCTGTTCAGTTTGTTTTCTGACTTAGGTGTCTTAAGATCCTAAGTCTGGTAGTTTAACTTTTTTTTTTTTTTTTGTGATTTTTATTATGGAAAGTAAGACGTTACTGCTGAGTAACTTCTGCAAGAAGGCACTAGTTGTATAAGCAGGTAGAAGACTAAAATTTTTCTCGTGCATCATGCAAAACTATTTCCATAACTGTATGACACATTGACCTCAGGACTTCATTCGCTCAATGTAAAAAAATGGGCAGGTACATGAGCATTAAATATTTTCCTTAATTGCTTATTATATATCAAGTTCTGAATAGGTGAGTTATATTCAATGAGGGAATTGCTGTTAGCAGGTCACATTAGCTACCAATAAGATGTCAAGACCAACAAGGCTTTAAGATCTAAGATGATCAGGCCCACACTAGTATTTTTTTGTTGTTGTTCAATTATTGTATTGAGTTTAACTTTCTCTTGTACACCATTCAGAGCCCTCTGGGAATGGAAAACAGCCTGGAAACATCATTAAATAAATAAATGTGATATAAGATCAATGGGCAGAACAGGCTTTTGTAAATGTAAATAAATAATGAAGACTCCAAATACCAATAAAAGTCAGTGTTTAATATTGGAAACGTCTGCTCAAAGATCAAATAAAGAATGTGGGTCTGAATATTCCATAAATACATCAACCTCCAAATGTTCAGTTATTAGGAGACCAGGGAAACAAAATAGTCTGAGCTGTTGAATAATTGTTTTTCATTCACATAAATCCATTCTCACATTGTTCTCACACACCATAGGGTTTCCCAGAATAAAATCTCTGCCATATTTCCCAACTGCATTAACACGGAGGTGGCCAAGATGATTAGTATAACTGCAGATCCAACCCCTACTTCTTTTGTATGCATGTACAATGTTGGCACCCAAAGGAAGGATTTTGATTGCAGTTGCACCAAGTCATTTTGGTCCTTTGGGCCCCCGTAATGGAGGGTCCTCTGATATTTAATTTAATTTAATTTATCGCATTTCTATGCCGCCCAACTCCTAAATAATGCAAACAATAAACATAGAAAAATTATTAAAAAACATTATAAAAACATTTTAAAAACATTTTAAAAACATTAAAAGCCCATGCACACCATTCATGGCCGGATCTCGCAAGATTGCAACAGCGAGATCAACGGCCCCAGGCCTGCCGGAAAAGCCAGGTCTTCACTGCTTTCCGGAAGGCCAATAGGATGGGAGGTAGTCCGGATCTCAGGAGGTAACTGGTTCCAGAGAGCTGGGGCAGCCACAGAGAAGGCCCTCCCCCACGGGCCAGCCAGCCGGCATTGTTTAGCTGACGGGACCCAGAGGAGACCAACTCTGTGGGATGGGAGCTATGCGGTAGAAGGCGGTCTCGAAGATAGCCTGGCCCTGAGCCATGTAGGGCTTTAAAGGTAATAACCAATACCTTGAATTGTGCCCGGAGACCAATAGGGAGCCAGTGCAGCTCGCAGAGAATTGGTGTAATGTGGGTGTATTTCTCATGATAAATAGAAATATGCTCTTTTTTTAATTAGATATATGAATATATATATTTGTGCTTAGAAGACTGTGTTAATCTTTGAAAAAAATAAGATAGAATAATCATTAGGAATAGAAATAGAACTACCGGTATATGAAAAGTGAATCTAGTAAATGGGTGTAGGGAGAGATAAAAAGAGAATAAACAACCCACATACTCTGAACTGAACTGAAAAACCTCTTGATTAATGCAGAGCAAAGGAATGGGATGTACACAAGTTCTAAAGCTGACTTATTTGTCATATCCAATTTATATTGTGATCCTGGCATTTAAAATAAGACTTTCCTCGGCTGTACATTTTTGAAGTTTTAACTCCTTGTCTTCTTCTTCAATAAAACCTGAAGATGTGTCAAGATTTGCTGTTCAATTCTTACTTTGTAAAATTATACTTTGTAAAATGTTGCTAAAAATGTAATCAATAATTTTATGATATACTAAGTTTTGACTGAGATAGGTCTGGGAATCACACCTTTCCTATGCCACTTTTTGTCTCAGGTAAGTTACTTTTCCCTCTTTTATTCAATAGATATTATTTACTGAGATCTAAAATAAAAATTGAATAATAATCTTAGTCTGGGATTGAAAAAGGGCAACATTTTGCTTTGTGTTCTCCCTGTCTCAGCTGCTAGAAATACAAAGGAAAATTGTACTGTAGGAGTAAAGAATCTGTGAGCCTTATCTCCCTTCAACTAAAATTCCCATTATCTCTGTACACTGAAATCTGAATAGACAGATTTCTCACTCCTTGTTAACTACATCAAATTTCCTTGTAAAGGGAGCTCAGAGGTAGAGTACATGATTTGCATACAGAAAATCCTGGATTCAGCTCTTGGCCTGTGTAGGAGTCTAAAACCTAGGAAAGTAACTGTCAAACATATATTAATCAATGAATTAATCAATATCAAGCAAGGCGAACTAGCGATCTGATTAGATGTAAGGCGGAACTCTATGTTTCTTTATACTTATCACTGATAAAAAGCTGCACTTTTTTTGGTAACATTACAAGCTTGTAGATAGAACAATCTTCTATACTCCACTGCATCTATCATAGTATTCCTTCCTCTGCGAAAGTGCCCAAGGCTTCCGTGACTCTAACCAGTTCCAGAAACTTGAAAATATTATTACCGTACATTCTTCTCTAGGCACATTTGATGGGGCAAAACAAATTGCTGCCCAATCCTATGTTATTTCCAAAGAACTATCTGCCGCAAAAAAAAAAAAAAAAAATCAGTCTAATGATTAAAACTATTCAATCACAAGCTGATGAATTCTTCCCTTTCTCCTGCTAGAAACTCCCTTCTGTACATCATATAAGCAGCCTCAGGAGCAGTTTTGGTATTTTCAGCCAAGCAATGTTCTTATAAAACAACCCAACTCTGCCCTCCATAACAGCTTCTCACAAAGCTTCAATAAGAAATAACCTGAGCACCAATTGCTGTAAATGTATAACTTTGTCGTCAAAACCAGTAGATAGCCTGCATTGTGAAAGATTCCAGTATTAAATGCAAGCAGTTAAATACTTTGCTATAGTAATCGTAGCTGACCAGTGAAATTAATTTTACTTGAATGACTTTGCTTATTCAACCCATTAGCCGATTAGATTATGCTATACAGAGTTGATTTGATGCATTATGTCTCTGTTTTTTCACTCCTCTCCTTCCCATCCCTCCTCCTTGAAAATTTTGTGGGCCAGACAAGGAGTTTATTTTTAGGAAGGCTTTTGGATGACAACCAATAGTCTCTGCTTTTGATGTTTAAAAAAAAACCCACCAAGCTGTTTTAGATATTTTCATTCAGAATATTTTAAGAAGTCGTTTTTAACAAAATGAGTTTGAAATTTTTATTCTGGTGTGGCATGCTACTTTTCAGACATAGAAAAGGAAATATTACAAAGGTCATCATGAGTACAACTAAGAAATGTGAAGCAAAAATAATACACGGACTTGATCGTGACAAATATTGTTCAAAAAGGGCATGGTAATAAACCTCTGTAAATCAGCCCTGGTTCAATTCAGATTGGATATCTCATATCTGAAGAGGACATGACCCTATTCAGTGTGGTGACTTGAAGGTGCAGTAATTTCAACTTACTTCAGGATTCAAATAAAAATTGTCTATATGCTACAATGAAACTGCTTTAATTTTTGGCTAAATAGGATGAAACTGGCAATATTAACCCTGCCAAGTTTTATCTGGATGCCTTCAAAAGTTTACCACAAAACAATTCTGAAATACTGTATCCTCCACTATCACTTTTAGGACAAACTTAGCAAGAATGAGGACAGGACAGAAGCAGTAATGCGATATAAATAGCCCTCAATTTACAATCATAATTGGGACTAGAATCTTGGTTGTTGAGCAGGTCATCATATGACCGCTTTGCTCAACTACTGTAATTCTACTACTCCAAGGAAAGGAAAGGTGGAAAGGAGCTTGGTAGTTCTTAGGAGGTAGGGGAGGCCTTGGGATGCCTAGTGCAGGCTGCAAGGCCTGCTAGCATGAGGAAATCTGTCTCTTCCCAGGAAGTCACTGACAGCTTCCCAACCCACCAGTAAACGGCTATTTTAAGAAAGAAATTGTTTTTCTTCAACTGCTGACAGGCACACCTAACCTACATAAGGCTTAGCCTTCCTTCCAAGGCCACCTTGCCCCATTTTCCAAGCGGGGTCCATTCTCATGATCCTTCAGAATAGAAGAGAAGGTGGCTTCCAGATTATCACGAGAATAGAGCCAGCTCTCGCAATGCTTTGGAAGCCTCTCCAAACCACGTGATTTGGAGGAGGCTTCTGTAATTTTTCTCAAATCGTGCAAATACCTCATGGAGAGCAGATATGACAATTGCAGCAATGATAAAAGAACCAGTGGGTACATCAGGTTTTTGGACTATCCCTGGGCAAGAAGACAATGGCAGATCGTTCGTGTATGCTCCAGATGGCTGTTTTTGATGAGAAGACTGCTGAATAGTGGTCTCCCATGATTCTGAGTACAAGGGAGATAAAGGGATAAATCATCAAGGTAGCCCTCAGTTAATGACCACTTGTTCAGTGACCTTTCAAAGTTATGATAGCACTAAACAAGTGGTGGTTATGACTGGTCCTTGAAATTCTGGGTGTTTGACAACTGATTCACACTTAGAAGCGTTGCAGCAGTTGCGCAATCACAATTTGTGAATTTCCTTGCCAGCTTTCCACAATAGGGAAACTGGCAGGGAAGGTCTTAAGCTGCTCGGGTAAGACATTTCCATACATGAATCTTCACCGATCACCCACACAACCTCTTCTCCCCCACTCAGCAGGAGCCAAGCCATGCCACATTCACACCATACCTCCCCATCACTCACATATCTTCCTGCACCTTCTGCCACTCAGCAGCAGCTACCACTAGCCTTAATGTGCTGCCAACCTGCTTGCGAGTTGCCTGGGACTTGCAACTTCCTGCCAGCTTCCCCATTGACTTTGGTTGTTGGAAGCTGGCAAGACCTTGTGAGAGGTGCTTCACTTTGTGTCTCATGATCCTCACTTAATGACAGCAACATTAAGCAGGGATTGCCATCTCTAAATGATGCTACCAATTATGACATTGCACTTTTTAACTGCATTGCTTAGTGACGGAAATTCAGGTGCCAATTGTCTTCATGAGCTGAGGACTACCTGTATAACATTTGAAATATTTAAAAAGATCTTGAAGAAATTAGTAGCCAAAATATCAACAATATCAGTAATGATGTCTGCTTTTAAGGATAAACTAAAGATGTTAATGAAAAATGACAGATGTGAAACAAATCCCGCTGGATGCAGAAATAGTAAAAACAGGAAATATTAGATAAAAATAAGCATGGATTACAAAACAGAGAAGGCATTTATGGTGACAGCTAAGAGAATGACCCAGATAAGGAATCTACTGGATGTACAAAAGAAGCTGGCTGAACTTTTAAAAATTAAATGGAAAATACAAAAAACAAGAGAATGACCTGGATAAGGAATTTTTATTGGCTTTACAAAAGACACTTGTTAATGTGTAAATGTTAATGTACAAAAGACACTTATTAATGTCTAAAAGAAGCCTACAAAATGGGATTAAAAAGAATTGAAGAGAGATCAAATCCTACAACAACATTTGCATGAATTAAAGATTAAGATTTTCAGAGGTAAAAGTCCTATGAAATTGGTTTTTTTGATCAAGGTTAAAACATTTTAAAACATTTTATTAAATTCTGGCCACCTTTTATGGTCTTTTTGATGACACCAAGATTCAAAAGATGATGTCTTAGAGGTTTACAGTCTGTTTCTGTTGCTCCCCTCTGGGAGGAGGTTTTGAAATATTTCTAGCAGGACTACCAGATTCTGTAACAGCTTTGTTCCCTAGGCCATCGATCTGGTTAACTCGCAAGATTCATTTTTCTCACCATGTACATGTACACATCCAAACTAGACTGTATTGTTTCTCTGTGTCATATGTGTGGGTATATGCATAATTTTGTATTTATTTATTTATTTAGTCATGTTTATGTGTGTATATTGGAGGTGGTGACCCTTTGAGAGCTGCATTTAATGTGTAATGTGTATACAATTAGTGTATATTCAAGGTGACAATAAAGTTATTCTATCTGTCTATCTATCTATCTATCTATCTATCTATCTATCTATCTATCCATCTATCCATCCATCCATCCATCCATCCATCCATCCATCCATCCATCCATCCATCACCTATATATTATCTGTCTGTCTATCTCTCTCTCTCTCTCTCTCTCTCTCTCTCTCTCTCTCTCTCTCTCTCTCTCTCTATCTATCTCTCTCTCTCTCTCTCTCTCTATCTATCTATCTATCTATCTATCTATCTATCTATCTAATCTATGTTCATTTACAGATAAGGAAAGGGTTATGGGAAGAAAGATGTCTGTTCATAATCTTATAGGGCACGAAGAGCTATCAAACCAGTGGTGGGTTTCAATTTTTTTTACTACTGGTTCTGTGGGTGTGGCTTGGTGGGCGTGGCATGGCTTGGTGGGCATGGCAGGGGAAGGATACTGTAAAATCTTCATTCCCACCCCACTCCAGGGGAAGGTTAATGCAAAATCCCCATTTCCTCTCGATCAGCTGGGACTCGGGAGGCAGAGAATAGATGGGGTGGGGCCAGTCAGAGGTGGTATTTACCGGTTCTCTGAACTACTCAAATTTTACTCTGGTTCTCCGGAACTGCTCAGAACCTGCTGAAACCCACCTCTATCAAACCTATGGTAAAGTTTGTAGCTGGCCATTAAAGAAGCTGAGTTAAGAGAGGGAATAAAATCCAAAGCCATGTTAGTGTTAACATCCCATTGGTAACTAATGTGATTTGCTAACAGCAATTCCCTCGTTGGTACTTATTCAGAACGTGATACACAATAAATCAAAGTACAATTATTACAGGCTCATGTACCTGCCCATTTATTTATTTATTTATTTATTTATTTATTTATTTATGTTAGATCAATGAAACCATTTATTTATGTTAGATCAATGAAACCCTGAGGTCAATGTATTATACAAATTTGCAAGCAGCTTTTCATGCTGCATGATAAGACTTTATACTGTCACCTACTCATATAGATGTCTGCAACCAGCATCTTCTTACACAATTACTGTGTAATAAAAGATAACTTTACATATGCTAGACCAATGATGCCAAAACATGCCAAAATCAATGGTTAAAAAAACATCAAAGGGATGGCTTATCTACATAAAAGCAAGACTATTTCTTTCCAGCTGTTTTCTCCAGATCCCACAGGGTTATTTTTAAGTAATAGTAACCACACAGATATTGATAGCCATCTTTGCAGGGAATGAATCAGACTATTATTTTCACAAAAAGGTTATAACAAATGTTTGGGGCCTGGTCTAAATGAGCCATAATCTATTTTTAGAATAAGCAAAACAATCCTATGAGGCGCTTGGCTTGATATGCTGATGAAGACACCCTTCTAACTTTCTTTTAATTAACAGTGATTAACCAAGTCAGGAAATCCAACAGTTGTATTATTTATACACAAAGGAGACATTAAGATTTTTTTCTGAAGTCCTATCTTGACCCTTAGTCATTTTTTTCACCAATCAACAGTGACTTCAATATCAATGTCCCGTTTTCCCACATAAGAACCATACTTTAAGGCAGCAATGACCGCTGTGTCTTTCCATCTATTTCTATTGGAGGTGAACAATCTGGCCATTTGAAATCTGAGGAGGGAAGAAATTGAATTTTTCTCTCAAAATCTGAGCAGATCACTCATGAGGAAAAAATATCTGTGGTTTTCAGAGGGAATGGTTTTGTGTGTAAGCCTGTGATTTAAGATGTGATGGCCAACTGATTCAATTTGTGCTGCTTGAAGTCTCAATCTGATTCACTGAATCAGAATATTCAGAATCAGAATAGAGTTAGAAGGGACCTTGGAGGTCTTCTAGTCCACCACCACCCTGCTCAAGCAGGAGATCCTATACCAGTGATGGTGAATCTTTTTCTCGTGGCGGTGCCGGAAGTGTGTATGTGCGCCAGGAGTGGGTTCTACTTATCTTTACTACCGGTTCGCAACAGGGCCGTCGCAGAAGCTTCCTGATGACATCGGGATCAGTGGGCGGAGCCTCCTGCCAGTTTTACTACCATACTATAGAACCGGTCCGAACCGGGGGCGACCCATCACTGGTTCTAATCCTATTTTAGGCATGAAAGCTGACTGGATGAGTTTGGGCCAGTCATTTTCTCTCAGTCCAACCATCTCACAGCATTGTTATGGTGGGAAAAACAGGAGGAGGAAGGAATATCAGGTATACACATTCTGATAGAGAGGTTCCCTGAAGATGGGCTCCAGCACAAGTCCGAAAACTCAGAAGATTAAAGCTCTGGTCCCAGTGACTGACCCAGATTGGATCCTGCAATATCAAGTATGTTTGCCACTTTGAGCTACTTATAAATATGAAGATTGAATTTTAAAACAATGCAAGCATTTACGGCAGTGATTTTTTTTACTGTGGCTTGGTGGGCATGGCATGGCTTGGTGGGCATGGCATGGCTTGGTGGGCATGGCAGAGGAAGGATACTGTAAAATCTCCATTCCCTCCTCACTCCAGGGGAAGGTTACTGCAAAATCCCCATTTCCTCCTGATCAGCTGGGACTCGGGTGGCAGAGAATAGATGGGGGCAGGGCCAGTCAGAGGTGGTATTTACCGGTTTTCCGAACTATTCAAAATTTCCACTACCGGTTCTCCAGAACTGGTCAGAACCTGCTGAATACCACCTCTGATTTGCGGCCTGTATAATCTTAGTTCTGGTCTCTTTATGTACAAGGACTACAACAATCAAATTAATCTTGAGCTACCATTAACTGGAGAAAAATAAAAATCAAGGATCTTAAATTAAATTTATAAAAAATAGTAATAAAAAAAAACTTCAGAGGCTTAATATTATATATATATATATATATATATATATATATATATATATATATATATATATATATATATACAAGTGAAACTCGAAAAATTAGAATATCGTGCAAAAGTTCATTTATTTCAGCAATGCAACTGAAAAGATGAAAGTAATATATGAGATAGACTCATTACATGCAAAGCCTTGATTTGTCATAAGTTTGATGATTATGGCTTAAAGCTCATGAAAACCCCAAATTCACAATCTCAGAAAATTAGAATATTACATGAAATCAATAAAACAAGGATTGTACATAGAACAATATCGGACCTCTGAAAAGTATCATATGTACTCAGTACTTGGTTTGGGCCCCTTTTGCATCAATTACTGCCTCAATGCAGCATGGCATGGATGCTATCAGCCTGTGGCACTGCTGAGGTGTTATGGAAGACCAGGATGCTTCAATAGTGGCCTTCAGCTCTTCTGCATTGTTCGGTCTCATATCTCTCATCTTTCTCTTGGCAATGCCCCATAGATTCTCTATGGGGTTCAGGTCAGGTGAGTTTGCTGGCCAATCCAGCACAGTAATCCCATGGTCATTGAACCAGGTTTTGGTACTTTTGGCAGTGTGGGCAGGTGCCAAGTCCTGCTGGAAAATGAAGTCAACATCCCCATAAAGCTCGTCTGTGGAAGGAAGCATGAAGTGCTTCAAAATCTCCTGGTAGATGGCTGCATTGACCCTGGACTTAATGAAGCACAGTGGACCAACACCAGCAGATGACATGGCTCCCCAAATCAACACAGACTGTGGAAACTTCACACTGAACTTCAAGCATCTTGCAGTGTGTCCCTCTCCATTCTTCCTCCAGACTCTGGGTCCTTGGTTTCCAAATGAGATGCAAAAGTTGTTCTCATCAGAAAAGAGGACTTTGGACCACTGAGCAACAGACCAGTTATTTTTTTCTTTAGCCCAGGTAAAACGCTTCTGATGTCTGTTGTTCAGGAGTGGCTTGACAAGAGGAATACGACATTTGAAGCCCATGTTCAGGATCCGTCTGTGTGTGGTTGCTCTTGATGCACTGACTCCAGCCTCAGTCCACTCCTTGTGAAAGTCCCCAACACTTTTGAATGGCCTTTTCCTGACAATCCTCTCCAGGCTGCGGTCATCCCTGCTTCTTGTGCATCTTTTTCTTCCACACTTTTCCCTTCCACATAACTTTCTATTAATGTGCTTTGATACAGCACTTTGGGAACATCCAACTTCTTTTGCAATTACCTTTTGAGGCTTTCCCTCCTTATGGAGGGTGTCAGTGATGGTTTTCTGCACAACTGTCAGGTCAGCAGTCTTTCCCATGATTGTGATTCCTACTGAACCAGACTGAGAGACCATTTAAAGGCTCAGGAACCCTTTGCAGGTGTTATGGCTTAATTAGCTGATTAGAGTGGGACACTTTGAGCCTAGAATATTGAACCTTTTCACAATATTCTAATTTTCTGAGATTGTGAATTTGGGGTTTTCATGAGCTGTAAGCCATAATCATCAAAATTATGACAAATCAAGGCTTGAACTATCTCGCTTTGCATGTAATGAGTCTATCTCATATATTCGTTTCAATATACACTGCTCAAAAAAATAAAGGGAACACAAGCAGAAGACATCCGAGATCTGAATGAATGAAATAGCCTTATTCAATACTTTGTTCATTACATACAGTAGTTTTGTGTTCCCTTTAGCATATTTTTAAGTTGCATTACTGAAATAAATGAACTTTTGCATGATATTCTAATTTTTTGAGTTTCACCTGTATACCAACATTTTTTGCTCCCCATCAGAATCTAAAGCACTATGCCTAGCATTATCTAAACCATGTTTAAAAGCACACTTCTGCTATTACTTTCATATGCTTTAGCAATCTCCTCCATAATCAGCTTTTACCAAAGAGATAACTATTTGCATACTATATGTATAGCAAAAAATAAAAATAAAAAAATAATGTCATACTGTTGCAATCTCATCTTCATATGTTCCCAGACATTTTTTTAGGCAATGGTGACTTTTCAGCCAATTGTATAGTAGGTAAGACAACTGTTATATTCATACAGAATAGGGATATTTTAATATTCTTCTCTCAAAGCTTCAGCAAATCAGCCCTAATTCAAATTAAATTGAAGATTTGAGATTTGAAGAGGGCATCTTTCATTCTGAATTTGCAATTCAAATTTCTGAAGGCAAACCAATTAATTTCAGCTGCTTGGAGTTTCAGTACATTTTTAAAATGTACTCAGCTTTAATGAAAAAGCATCAAAGCACCTGTAGCCGCTTTAGGTTTTGGGAGGATAGAATGAAAATGTTCAACATCCTTATACCTAGGAGGAGCAAAATGGAGACCAGGAGCTATGACCAGTGCTAACCCTATTTTTTCAAGTGGTACTAAAGTGAATAATGTGAATAATATAATAATGTGAATAATATAATAATGTGAATAATGTGAATGGTATAAGGTCAGCTATATGAACAGTGGAGGACCCTCTTTATTCACATTATTATAAGAAAGAAAAGTGCTTGTTCAGAGACTACACTGTCAGCTAAATTCCATTCTTGGCAATATACCTTTTGAGGGGCCTATCTGTCAAGGATGCAGAGACATCCATCTGAAACAAAAAGTTACTTATTAATCCAAGGCCAGCCATGGATCTATGCAACAGTGATTACAGAAGAGGAGGATATTTAGCTAAAATTATCTCATGTACTATAAATTAAGGCAGGAATTTATTAATTAAAAAGTGTCAATTATCATGTAACGGATGTATGTTAACCATATATGGAAAACTGCTGTGCCAGCAAAGTCCTTTGTCTTGGATATGTATAAAAGCAGTTATATCAGAGCTCTTCCTTTGTTCAGAATTGCAGATACAAATCTGGTTCTGAAACTGCGCAATAAAACTGTCTCTGGCTGACCCAGGAATGTTGTTTGGTCCCATCATTTCATAACAGTACAATTTGAGGCCTGACCTACAACAAGTTAACCATGACTTGTTTGTTTCAAAGGAGTGAAATATTAATCATGGCCTTCAATTCCCAAATATAGTTAAACAAACATGACTTCTGTGTCACCCCACCCTTCTACACAAATGAAACCTGCTGGTGATTTACATTGGGGGGGGGGGAGAAACCATTTTTATTGCAAACCTCTGTTGGAAGAAATGTCCATCTGGGTTCAGTTCCAAGTGGGGTGAAAGACACTGGAAACATAGAAGCTGTTTGGAAAGATGGTTTAATGGTGGACACTGGACAGGACCACATGGTTTGCAGTCCTGGGTAATCGAGGATATCAGTGGTGGGTTGCCCCGGATCGGGTGAACCGGTAGCTGCGGCGGGAGGCTTCGCCCACTCGCCTGGACACTTCTGCGCACGCGCGAACGCACACATGCCCATGAGCAAACCAGTTGCGACGGGTTTTGAAACCCGCCCCTGGAGCACATGGATGAGAGAGAGAGATTTATACCCTCTCTTGGGCCCCGCCTTGGAGTGTCCTGTTCCTGTGTAAGGGCAGGTATCCTGATTGGTTGTCAGACTCCCATGGGGCCATGCAGGGGAAACTTTGTAGGTTGTCTTGAGCCTGAGGCTTGGTTGAATCTTGCTGGGTGATGAGGTAATGAAGCTAATCCTATCATGTCCTGAGGGTGAAGGTCTTAATCTCATCACCCTTTAGCTGAAGTGGGAAGGGGGCAGGGACCTGAGGGAGCTGCTTTGCCTTTAAAAGCATGTTTCTCCTTTTCTCATCCAGGGAAATATAATATTCTGCCTTTTTAATATTTCCTAGACTATTTCATTCTTCTAGGAGTTGGGTGGGTGCTAACTTTCTTATACCTCCATCATGAAAATCACCTTTGAGTCCACTGAAACTGAAGATTTAATATTTGAAGAGAGCATGTTTCCATGTCAGCTTGCGATTCAAAGAAGAGGTGTGAATTAAAAATAATAATTTATGGACTTTAAGGGGGAAGCATCAGCATATCTTAGCCACCATCCCTATTTCAACAAGAAATACCATATTTTTCAGAGTATAAGACGCACCGGAGGATAAGACAAGGGGCCTGGTGGCTCAGCAGACTGATAGCATTGTTATTAACACCAGCTGTCTGCAATTACTGTAAGTTCGAATCTCACCAGGCTCAAGGTTGACTCAGCCTTCCATCCTTTCTAAGGTAGGTAAATTGAGGACCCAGTTTGTGGGGGCAATAAGCTGACTTTGTATAAATATACAAAAGTATGAAGGCTATTGCTTAACGCGTTGTAAGCCGCCCTGAGACTCCGGAGAAGGACGGCATATAAATCAAATTTTTTTAAAAAAAAAAGAAGACGCACCTTAGTTTTTGGGGAGGAAAATAAGAAAAAAGCTGATTGGCAGGTGGATCGGCCTCCCAGAATACCCCCAATCAGCTGTTCCCAGAGGTGAATTTTAGCAACAGATTCTTGGTTGTGAGCTCTGTGCCTTGCTTTTTTTTTTTTTTTTTTTGCTTTTTTTTCTGCCTCTGAAACTTCTGAAACTCAGTTTCAGAAAAAACTTTCTTTTCTGGCTCTGAAAGCCTCCAAAACAGCTTCAGAAAAAAGGCCTCTGAAGCTCTGTTTGGGGGCTTCATTTCTGAAGCTTCATTTCTGATGCTTTTTTCAGCCTCTGAAACCTTGGTTTGAGAAGCTGGGCGGGGCTACATTTGCAGTATAAGACACACCCATATTTTCACCCTCTTTTTTGGGGGGGGAAAGGTGCGTCTTATACTCTGAAAAATACAGTAGTCATGTTCTCCTGTTTCCCCAAAGAACAATTGGGTTGTTGATTGTCAACCTATAATTGAGTTGCTGGCCTCTTAGCATTTGCCTCTGTTACCAAAAGGAACAGAATACATTTCTGGAGCTTTTCCTGATATGAAACAGAGCCTCCTCTTCTGAAGCAGCAAATTTTCTCATCTTTAAAACCAAACATACACACACAAATGACAAGGCCGATTATCCCATTATCACATCCTGCTCTTACACCTTGCAAATTTGGAAAAAGCACGATCATTTCCTATCTCTAATTAAAAGAAAGCAGTGAGTCAAAGTTAAGAGTTAAGGATCATTGACACCTTGTTCTCAGGCCTGCTTAACAGCAGCAAAAGATATTTAGAGGTCAATCTACTCCTGGAGATTTAATTTTACAACTGTTCCAGGTGAGCCAAAGGGGAAAAAAAACCTTTCCTTTTTATCTTTAACTTTTCGTAAGCTCAGAGCTGGTTTCATTGAGCTTTTTTTAAGCAGAGAAGAAAAGTAGCACTGATTAGAAAAATACTTTTCCAAATTATCCAGTAAAATGAAAAAAGAAATAGATTGTTCCCTGTCCTATTCCCAGAAAAGTGAATGTTAAAGGGTAGAGCCTTTCTCTTTAAAATTAATAAAGTGGGAAGTAGAGAAATTGATTAAGCCTACTGTTGGAAGAAAAAATCCATCTGGTTCAGTTCCAAGTCGAGAGGTAGGGGCTGGAAATAAAATGGAGGCTAGCATCTTAAGAAAGAAGGTCTATTTATTGATGAGCAGAACCAGCAATAGCATGTGGTTCTGGGACGCTGCTGACAAATTAGTTTGATATATGCAAGAATTTTTATACAGTTTCTGACATGCTGCAGGGGGTTGTGCAATGTAGTGAGCCTGGTGTCTTTTGCTATTCTAATGGTGGTGGGTTAATCCTATTATGTCCTAAAGGCAGTGGTGGGATTCAGCCAGTTCGCACCTATTCGGGAGAACCGGTTGTTAACTTTCTAAGCAGTTCAGAGGACCGGTTGTTAAAAGAAAGCTTATTTTGGTTTTCTTCCACTTTACAGGGCTAATCCTGTAAGGAAGGCAGGAAGGAAACATTCTGGTGTTGTTTCTAGCCTAATCTTTATTGCCCTGCTTACAGAAACTGCCTCTCTGGTTAACCCTTATTACATTGTAACAGCTAAGGCGAAGCGCCCATCGACGTGAGTGATGTTGAGTTGGCCATGCCCACATGGTCACATGACCACCGAGCCATGTGTATCCAGCTGGTCATTAGGGCAGAGAACTGGTTGTTAAATTATTTGAATCCCACCACTGCCTAAAGGTCACGTCCTGTTCTTAGAATTTGGGTGGAGGATGTATATTTTAATCCCAGCCTGGGGGAGCTGTGGCTGAAGGTGTTTTGTTTGTTAATAGGCTGGCCTGAATTTCTTAATGGCCACAAAATATCCACCTCTAAATATTTCAGGCATCTGCTGGAGCTGTTGTGGCCCGCCAGCGGCCAGCAGAGCTGGCAGCAAATTCAGACAGTGAGGAGGTTGGGGACCTCCTGGTGGGCCAGTCATGGAGTCTCAGATGAGGGCTCTGCGTCGGAGGCAGAGAGGGGGCCAGGGCCATCTGGTAGTTATGGTCTGCTTCTGGAGCCTCTGGAATCTGACATCAACGAGGCAGAAGAACAGGGGGAACCTGTTCCCAGTGTGCGCATGTGCAGAGCTGCCAAAAGGCAAGAACAATTAAGGAAAAAAAGGGCAACTTGTGAGTAAGGCTTGGAGATGATTGGCCCCTCCCATAAGACATAAAAGAGGAGAAATGGATGTGAGCCTTTGCAGGAAGCAATTAGTTCATATAGTCAATTCAAGCTCTGAGAAGAAGGTTTGACTCTGTGCTCCATTTGGCCTTGGGAAACTAATTGACAATTAGGTCTCTGGCAGCGTTTCAAGGGAGATAAAGATGGTTGCTTATCAACATTACCCTGAAACCCGGTGTCAACTCGAGCAGACATCTGTCGGAATCTTCATAGACTGTGAATCATTACAGGCTGTGAATGACCATAATTCACAGCCCTCTCAATATAAGTTTTTGGAACTAAGATTGGGATTTATGCTTTCTCAGGAAGCCTGGGTCAGAACAGGAGCCTGTTTTACTATGCAGAAAATTGGGGCTGCTTTCTGCCTTTAAGAGCATGTTTCTCTATTTTTCCTTTGGGGGAAATATATTCTGCCTCTTAATATTCCCCAAAATATTTCATTTTTGGGGCGGGGGGAGGGGGGGACTTCCCACACTATGTTAAACCTTGCCACTTAGAATTAATAGCAAAGAGGGTTGAAAAAATGAGGTTTGTCCCAATTTAACATATAGTCTGCACAGACTCAAATAAACCAATCATCATCATGCAACACATGTGAAAGAGGAAGATAAGTACATATTCTATGCATTAAGCTTGGGGTGCTCTAGGATTGAGAAGATCACTTTCAGGAACATCTATTGCTCCTCAATTCAGTTGCCACTGAGATATGATAGGATTATCTCATAACATAAAATGTTCTATTAATCACGCTCTTGCTTGGAACATGATGCCTTTGGTTTCCTTGCATGCTATAGGGCAGGGGTGTCAAACTCGATTTCATTGAGGGCCCCATCAGAGTTGTGTTTGACCTCGTGATGACCCCAGGATGGGCTTGGCCAGAGTTGTGTTTGACTTCCTGGCCACCCAGGATGGGCTTGGCCAGCTCAACATCACTTGTGTCAGGCTCTGCCAGATAAAACAGGCTCCCGAGCTACATTTTCAGCTGCAACAGCCCTCTGCCAGCAAAAACGGAGCTTGGGGTGGCTGCATGTGGTCCCCATGAGCTCCATTTTTGGCTGTGATGGCCTCCAAAGGCACCACAGGCAGGTCCTTCTATATTTCTAGAGCAGCCCTGCAAGCCAAATCTAAGCACCCTGGGGGCTGGATCCCCTGCTATAGGGTTTTTGGACAGGTTTCTCCATTTCCTCAGCTAAGTCAAGAGCAGTGGATAGCTTTTTATTGTCTGCCTTCCTTGATTGGACCCCTTGAACCTCGATCTAGGATGTCCTCTGCTTTACCTATGGTAATGATGCTGATGGAGGAGTTTGGTAGCTGTTGCTGAAGAACTTGCTTGGCTTGGTGGATACAATGAAGGTGCAGAGCATATGGTTTGACAGGGATACATTTGTGCATGTTTGGAAAGCATTTCCTGTAAGGAAAACATGATTTATTAGATGTTTGATTCAGGTTGTTCTGCTATGTCTCTTCGATTTTCTTCACCTCTCTGCCTCCTAACTTACTGTTTTCTCTCCTTAGATTACAGTAAATCATGTTGCTTCTCAAGCATTCTCCATTATTTCCTAATAACCTTATCTCCTTTCGCCCACCTTTTTTTTTTTTGGCCAGAAAATTTATATACTTTTATGTTTTAGCCAACACCTGCTCCTTTTCTCCCCCCTCTGTTCCTATAATAGATTTGCTGGAAAATTGATTAAAGATAGCAACCCTTACATTCGTTTTGTAATGAACCTCTATTGTGTGGTATTTTAGATTCTAGCATTCCTAACAAAACCTTCAACATATTTTACTGGACAATCATCTGACTATATTATAAATAAATTAATGACATCATCGTTCCATCAATATCAGATTTCTGTGGAAAGGAATCTAAGTCTTTAGATATAATCTGAAAAGGAAAAATAAATCCTCCCATTCTTTGCAAGTCAGTTTCCTTTTTCCTCCCTTCTCTTAACTTCCTATCTTTACATTCTTATTTTCCTACTTTCGTTTTTTAATGTTCTTCTCATTTTCCATTTTCTCTGTCATACTTATTCTTTTCAATTAAAAACTACTTAGAAGGTATTCACAGATACAGAAGAGGACTGCACTGCTTTTCATGCAACTGGAAAAAAAATTAAAGCTGGAAAATTTCTGCATGAAATAAACTGAAAAAAAATATGCGTATTGGTATAACAAAATAATGGGGCTGTTAAGGGAAAATTGGAGCTAAAAGGCCATATTTTAGACAAAATGCAACTTGATACATTAATATGCTTATGGAGGCTACTTTATAAATAATAAGAGTTTTCAGATAATAAAAGTAATGTTAAACAGCTATATGGTTTTAATATATCACTGAATTTACTATGATCTGAGTAACTTTTTTATTCTTAGGCTTTTAAACATTCTCATTAAAACCTGCATGAATTCATATCCATTTTCATGAATTTCTAATAATACATTTAGAAGCACATGTTATAAATATAGCACAGTACACCTGAAGCATCAGTGACAATCAGCTAATTCATATATAAATTTTAATAGTGTATTAAAGTCATCAAACAATTTTATTTGATGTTCAGCACTTGGAAGTAAATGTCTATGTTTGATTAATCGTTATAACCTCTGCACAATTTTGAGACTCCTGCTTAAATTGTAATAAAGCTGATTACTCATCACAACAGATTAATAGAGTCTAAATTAAGAGGCAAGGTAAATAGAATGTCAAATTACAAAAGTTTGGTTTGGAAAGAAATAAATGAAACTAACAGTATATAATTAAAGTAAATTAGGTGTAGTCCCATAGAGTCCTGCAGATTTCCCCAATGGACAGAAGAGAAATCCATCTATGAGAAAAATGGAACTCAAGCCCACATTTAAAAACAGGGGTGTCAAACTTGATTTCAATGAGGGCCACATCAGGTTTGTGTTTGACCTTGTGGGGAGGGGCATGGTCAGGATAGGTGTGGCCAGCTCAACATCACTTGTGTTGGGGGTGCCTGTGGGGGCCCAAGAGCTCTGCCAGTGAAAACGGGCTCTTGAGCTCCGTTTTCATCTGCAATGGTCTCCTCCAACCTTCTGCCTGCGAAAATGGAGCTTAGGAGGAATGCCCACAGTCCTCGCGAGCTCCGTTTTCATCTGTGATGCCTCCTGCAACCCTCTGCCAGTGAAAACAGAGCTCAGGAGGGCTGCCCATGGCCCTCGCGAGCTCCGTTTTCATCTGCGATGGCCTCCTCTGCTAATGAAAATGGAGCTTCCTGAGCTCTGTTTTCATTGGCAGAGGTGCCATGGGCCAGTCCTTCACTGTTTCCAGGGCAGCCCTGCAGCCCAGATCTAAGCATCCGTAGGCTGGATATGTCCCACGGGCCTTGAGTTTGACACCGCTGGCTTACAGGATCTAAGCTCCCTTACAGATCTACTCACACAGCCCCAACAATGGCAATTTGGAGGCAGTGTCTTGAATGAAGGGGAATGAGAAACGTTAAGGTTATCCATTATTTGTCATAAATTCCTGCACCATAGATATCTGTACCATTTTAGGACTGATCTCCACAAGCTTCATACCATGCCTGCATTGCCTAATTACAGTGTACTTAATGAACCTCAATAAGAACAAACATTTGATTAACTTCTGTAGAAACAGTTTTCAAACTCTGTTCTCCAACGTTTCTTAGCTAGTCATGAAAACCGTTTCTGGCCTGGAGGCTATGGGGATGTTACTTGGTCAAGAAATAATTGGAAGAAGCACACTTATTTTGGTTTCCCTAAGGTGTTGTGGCTAAGCTTATTAGTTAAATTGGCAACTGTGATTTCTGCTCATAAAAAAGTGCATCATTCCTTCTTTTCTTTTTCTCATGTTTTCCGGGTATTTTCTGAGAAGGAGCTGTGTGTGCCTGTTATTCTTGATTTCTGCTTTTATTTTAAATATTGAGTATCTGCCCAACAGCCTAGCCAAAAATGTCTATACAGCTTTGGGACTTTCATGAAAAATTCATTCCTACCATAGCAATTTGATGAAGCCCCAAACTGGCAGCTTCACATACAACGAAATTGCTCCCCCCCCCCCTACAGTAGCAGAAGCAATAATTGCAAATGCCAAACAGTTTCTAAAGTGGGAATTTAGTGCTTTTTCTTATGCAAAGAAATGGCTCCTTGCCCCTGCCTCACAACCAGGCACAACTGAACAGGAGTGGACATTTGAATGAAATCACATTTAATCAGATAATACAATGGATGTCCTGATTCATAATTTCAAAGCCTTGCATGAAGTGCATTGTGTTACCTAGATTAAAGAAAGAAGGGAAATAAAAAAAAAACAGCAACCAGCTGTAACGTAGGAGAACTTTGCAGTCATCAATTGCTCTCTGCTGAAGAGTCAAAGGATAAGCTTAGCTACTTAAATTGCTCTGCATCACACAATGGACAGTAATAGACAGAATCACGGACAAAAAGGAAAGTAGTTAAATTTGAGCAAATTTCTTCTCTTGATTCATTACGGTTTCCTATGGCGTGTGACTGCATCGGCTCGTTACAAACGCTCGTGCAGAGAGCATGCTAGTGTACTGTATTCTCAACTCTGCAGTTACGCCTCTACCCATTCACCTGAGCCAAGGACTCCACTTTCCATATTATATCCAGTAGTGGGTTTCAAAAATTTTTACTACTGGTTCTGTGGGTTTGGCTTGGTGGGTGTGGCAGGGGAAGGATACTGAAAAATCTCCATTCCCTCCCCACTCCAGGGGAAGGTTACTGCAAATCCCCATTTCCTCCCGATCAGCTGGGACTCGGGAGGAAGAGAATAGATGGGGTGGGGCCAGTCAGGTGGTATTTACCAGTTTTCCAAACTACTTAAAATTTCCGCTACCGCTTCTCCAGAATTGGTCATAACCTACTGAAAGCCACCTCTGATTACATCACTTGCAAATCTTACTTCTCAGCTGGGATTTGTTCCTTTGGTGACCCCCTCTCTTCTTTGGGGGGAGGAGTGGGAATAGATCAGGTATTCCACCAAGAGTTTAAAAGCCAGGGCTCATCTTTTGGCAAAAAAACCCAGCAACACTATGCTAGCTTTGTTTATGCCTTCCGTATTATTATCCTTAAACTAACAAATCAATAACCACTTTGTCCATGTGCCAAATTGAAAAAATAAAGAGGTTTCAGGCTCTTCCTGATAAAACGGGTTTTTACAACCATAGATGCAGAATGCCGTCTGCCACAGATATTTTGCACAAGCTAATGATGTTGCCAATAATAAAAATAATGTTATATTTCCAAAAGGGAAAAGCATAGGAATGCTCGATCGTCTAGAGGTCTTCTAATGGATTCATTGTCTTCTGCTAGCCCTCTCTTAAAAGCATAAACATGGCACCAAAGGGAATTAGAAGGAAGAAGCAGCAACAACAATGCCATGGTCTAAAATGCAGTGGTGTGATTCTCTGTGCTGCTGCGTATGAGTGGGTATTCTCTAAGCAGCTCAAGCCTGGATCAAGTGCCACTTTTAGACCAATCTAGGATGATATATTGAAATCAATTTGCCTTTTGAAATGCTCCTCAAATGCAATTGAAGCTTTGACAGCTAAGAGTCCTTTATCTTGCTTATCTGTCAGCATTTGACAGCGTGTCAACCCTATAAGTTGCACCAGACTAAGAATCGAGTGACATCTAGGTCTAAGACTACTTTTATCAGAACAGCTACACTGACAGAATTTTGAAGTTTGAATGGGCTTCTCCCTTTCTACCCCCCCCCCTTTATCTTCCTGTAGACTAGGGAGGGACTTGTCTGAGGCGTTTTCTCAAATAAGTTTCTTGGAACGGACACAAGCCATATTTGTCTGATAGTTACCTTAGAAATGATTCTTCCTCCCATCCCTCAAGGCCATTCCCTCTACACAGTGGGACCACCACTACATTTTAAAAAAATATCCATTGGGCCTGTGACATCACTTCAAAATATTTCATTGCTCTTTAGGTTAACCTTGTTATAACTGGGCTTCAGAAGATATGAGAGGGCAGCAAAACATCATCTAGAAGAGAGTCCCCCAATGTTTCCAGCTTTGTGGACTGGCAGGGGGATCAGAGGTGGGTTTCAGCAGGTTCTGACCAGTTCTGGAGAACCGGTAGCAGAAATTTTGAGTAATTCTGGAAAACTGGTAGCAAAAATTCTGAGTAGTTCTGGAGAACCGGTAGCAAAAATTCTGAGTAGTTTCAGGGACCTGGTAGTAAAAATTCTGACTGGCCCCACCCCCATCTATTGTCTGCTTCCCAAGTCCCAGCTGATCGGGAGGAAATGGGGATTATCCTTCCCCCGGAGTGGGGTGGGAATGGAGATTTTACAGTATCCTTCCCCTGCCATGCCCACCAAGCCACGCCCACCAAGCCATGCCACGCCCACCAAGCCACACCCACAGAACCGGTATTAAAAATTTTTGAAACCCACCACTGGAGGGGATTGTTTGCACCAATGGCTGGCAAGCACATGCACAGCTCCATTTGTGCGCACAAATGGAGTGTGCGTGCATGCACTCGCCCGCTGCTCGCGCAATTGAGGAGGCACATGACCGTGCACACCTGCCGTTTTCACAACCCGGTTGCAAACCCCTCATGGCCCACTAGTGGGCCATGGCCCACAGGTTGGGGACCCCTGATCTAGAGATCATCCAGATATTTTCAGCCCAGATATTGTGTGCCTATTTTAGATGAAGCAAATTATTTTAAAGAAAGCTAAATATAAGTATAAAATTACTTATATGTCACATTTGAAATAAGTATAAATATTGTACTTGAAAGTTTATTATATAATAATAATAATAATAATAATAATAATAATAATAATAATAATAATAATAATGTGTATCTTTTATCTTACATTGTTATTAGACGGTAACTGATATTGAGTAGATTTGAGTGTCAGGTATATAGTTGCACTGTTGTTTGAAAGAAAGACCTCAACTAAATATTTGTAGTATCTGGAATAATCCCTTTCAGTATCAGATTGAAACTAGAAATAATGGTTCCAGCCACCATTTGCTTTCCTGAGTAAGAAACCTGGACCTTCAAGCACTTCCATTCAATTCTTAATCATGTGGTTGGAAAAGTTTTGTAAGTTCAGATAGTCCTCATCTTATGACTGGTGCCAAAGGACCTACCTGGGGGGTACTTATAACCCAGATTCAAAAGTCTGGTGAGTCCCGTTTCCCCCCCCTAATCATGTGACTACACTTGAGAGGCTTGGCAGCTGGGCTGCATTTAGTCATTTGTAGCATCCCACAGTGGTTTTCTCTTGGTTATATATTTAGTATTATACAATCACTGCTTTGTTTTCTTTCTGTGACTTCCCTCTGTATTTGCCATCTGTTTCTCCCTTGCTTGTTGACTCCCACTGTCATTTCTCCATCCCTGCCCATTCTTCCTCTGCTATTTCTTGTATCAATATCGATATTAGCCAGGCTATGTCAGGCTTATCTGTCATTGGAGAGTTTAAAAGTCTAATGAATGTTGATGGTTTTTTCACAGGAGCAAATGGTTAGAGATGTGCAGTGCTCATCTCTGAAATATTAAATTCCACTTTGAGCTAAGGAGGCAGGAGGATTTGTGTGGAATACACTGCCAATTTGGGAGGAAACAAAACACAGAAAAAGACAAACAGAAGGTGCCGAGCATTATTCATATCTGAAAGCAGATTGAAGCGTCTTTTTGAAGGCTTCATCCAAAGTACGGTTCAGCATTTGAAATGTTCAGATGGATCCATTATTTTCTTTAAATGCAGTACAACTAATTGGCTCCAATACAATCCCTAGATATATATTTAGCAGTTTGGGATTCCTTGTTTAGTTGGCTATTAATGATTTTTTCTATAAAAAAAATTCAGCACAGGAGGTGAGAAGTAGATGGGGTTTGGGACTGTGTTTGAAATTAATATTTTACCCTAAGAGCTCTTGGAGACCTTGAAAAGACCCTGTATGCAGATATCTTTCTCTAAGAATCTGATGTGGGATGGGATGGCACCAGCTGCCTTGCAAAAGCACATGAAATCTCATCCCAAAGCATTTCAATTCAGGAGGAGGAGGAGGAGGAGGAAGATGTGTATTAAACTTGTTGCAGCTTGAACGGAATTTCCTAAAAAGCAAAAAGTGTAATAAATTTGAAAAGGCAAACCATGGTTGTTTCTCTGATTAAAAGAGAAAGATTAAGAGGGAAAGCAGGGTGATATCTGTTTTCTATAGAATAGAATAGAATAGAATAGAATAGAATAGAATAGAATAGAACAGAACAGAACAGAACAGAACAGAACAGAATAGAACAGAATAGAATAGAATAGAATAGAATAGAATAGAATAGAATAGAATAGAATAGAATAGAATAGAATAACAGAGTTGGGAGGGATCTTTGAAGTCTTTTAGTCCAACCGGCTGCTCAGGCAGGAAACCCTGTACCATTTCAGACAAATGGTTATCTTCTTAAAAACTTCCAGGGTTGGAGCATTCACAACTTCTGAAGGGAAGTTGTTCCACTGATTAATTGTTCTAACTGTCAGAAAATTTTCTCCTTAGTTCTAGGCTGCTTCTCTCCTTGATTAATTTCCATCAATTGCTTCTTGTCCTGCCTTCAGGTGCTTTAGAAAATAGCTTGACTTCCTCTTCTTTGTGGCAACTACTGAGATATTGGAACACTGCTATCATGTCACCCCTGGTCCTTCTTTTCATCAAACTAGACGTACACAGTTCCAGCAACCATTCTTTATACGTTTTAGCCTCCTGTCCCCTAATTATCTTTGTTGCTTTTCTGTGAACTCTTTCTAGAGTCTCAACATCTTTTTTACATTGTGGCCACCAAAACTGGATGCAGTATTCCAAGTGTGGCCTTACCAGGGCATTATAATCTTACCAAGGCATTATAATTTTAGTTCTAGCTATATCCTAAACTTGATCCTACAGTGTCCTGTGACTAAGAAAACATGTTACATATGCATTTTAAAACTCTGATTACTTTTATGGGCTACTTCTGATGAACAGGTTCATGTGCTGGATTTAAAGGAGTACACATTTAATGCAAGGTATTGGTTTTCTTCCTTGTCTGAAAGAATATTTTGCAGAGGCACTTGCTTTCCACACAACAACTATCTTGCTTAGCAATGGAAGTGTTAGGCTCATTTTTGGTTATTGGTCGAAGGCTCCTTGTATCCTTTATCTAGAAGAAAAAAAGTAATGGGATGCTTCCCTGCCCTCCTTCTCTTCCCCCACTGTTAAAAGATTCACTGTCACTCTGTTTTTCATACTATCATCTCTCTAAGGCAATTGCCATTTTCCACTTAATGGTTAGGTAGGCTCTGAAAAAGCCAATGTTATTGCTGGTGGATAGTTTAAATGCACACCTTGCACTGTTTAGGAGACTGAAAAGTGGAATGCAGAGCTCCTTGGAGCATTTCTGATCAAACAGGAAAATGCAGTGTTCATTTGAATATCTCCATCTTACAAAGCCCATGCTGAGATGAGTGCCACAGGAACACAATGGCTACTGCTGGCGTTGCTAGGAGAACGTGCCTTAGATTCCTTGTCTGTTACCTATTGCTGCATTTCCATTGGCCATATTTAATAATGAGGAAAGAACAAATGTATCCTGGATCATTGCTCACTTGCACCAATGATCACAGCAGGAAGAAGTTTTGGCCACAGAAGCTTGTCAGCATTTTCGACAGCAAGAGATGGTGCCCAGATGTAATGGAGAAACAGGATATTAAAGACAATGTTCTCTTTGAATTTTAATACGGTTCAGCGTATCTGGGACTGTTTTCCATCTCAAATCTATCATCTTTGTCTTCTACCTCTTTTGTTAGTTTTAAAGCCTGCCGTTTTAGTTAACACTAATTACTCATCCAAAAACAAACTTTAGTGTAACTAAACATTAAGATGGGGCATGATATAATATTTCCCATTTACCTGTTTAAGTTCTCCTTAAATAACTGGTTCTGATTATTTTATAGTTAATCCCCTCTGGTGTTGTAGCATTGTCTTGTAGCTATAACCATGATTTTGAAATAATATATATATTTTATAGACTGAAAAGCAGGATAAAATATTTTAAATAAAAACAAATTAGCAATCCATGCATATCTGCCAGGACCCAAACTTAGGGAGACATTAATTATAACTGTCCAATGTTGATCCATGGGATTCTGATGGATGGTTCAGATGAGGCCTTAATTACAGCCTAGAATAGGCATATGTCCCTAGGTCCCTATCCACTTATCCCAGGGTGCACTATCGCTTATTGAAGAGCATTATGAGATTGAGTGGAAATCACCCCAAAGCACCAATGGAGGAACACCAAAAATAAGTCTGATTGGGTAAGGGCCCGTATTCAAGACAATAAGGGCATTGAAACATCAATATTGCATCAATATTACTGCCTCTTCCAAGAGTCTTTCAGTGGCCCTATTTAGGATGAACCATTCTCTCCTGTGGAGGGACAGGCTACAGTATCCTCTGCAGGGCTACTGGGAGGAGTGCTCTAACTATCTATCTGGCAGACAATCTTACTCAAATCCACTCAATGTTGGACAGGTCTGGCCTGGGTGCCTGTGGCTTGGTTTTGTGATATGATCTTCGGTGAGTTTGATTCAATGACTCTTGATGAAGCTGACAGGATTATTTGGGCTGTCAGTTTGGCCTCTTGTTTATTAAATCCAAATCCCTACTGTTAAGGCCTTCTGAGAAATGACTTGCAATTTTTTTTTTTTATTTGATTTATATGCCGCCCTTCTCCGGAGACTCAGGGCGGCTTACAATGTGCTCAGCAATAGCCTTCATACTTTTGTATATTTATACAAAGTCAGCTTATTGCCCCCACAAACTGGGTCCTCATTTAACCTACCTTAGAAAGGATGGAAGGCTGAGTCAACCTTGAGCCTTGGAGAGATTCGAACCAGCAGTAAATTGCAGGCAGCTGTGTTAATAACAGGGTGCTTTAAACCACTGTAGTACCAAGGCTCTTTTAGGTCCATGCTGTGATGTTGACCTCTATAAGAAAGGCAGTGGTGCCTGCAACCTTGAAAAAGGCTGTGGTGCATCCCTTGCTCAAAAAGTCATTCCTGGATCCAACAACTTTGGACAGTTAGCATCCTCCTCTCCAGGACCTTTGGAGAAGGTGGTTGGAGTGGAGGAAGCAGATTGTCTGTACCTGTTTCAGTTGGACTTCAGGTCAGGAGACAGAGGTGGATGTACTTTTTGATTACTTTTGGCAGTAATGGGATGGGGGCTCCTTGATCTCTCAGCAGCTTTTGATTCTGTCATAGTATCCTTCTGGACTGGGCTGTGAAGTTTGGGAAGTTGGGACACCATTTTATGGTGATTGTCTATGTGGCCAGTTCCAATCAGTATAGACTTAAGAGGAAGAAGATTGCTCCTTAGTCCCTCCAATCTGAGTTGCCCAAATTTATGCTGTCTTCCCTCCTGTTTAACATCCACATGAACCTGCTGGGTGAGGATATCCATGGGTTAGAGGTTCAGTATCATCAAAATGATGATGAAATCCAATTATAAAGGTTTCCTTCCCCTGTGTTAGAGACAGATGTTCTAGGCCAGAGTTTCCCGATCCTGGCAACTTTAAGACAAGTGGGCTTCAACTCCCAGTATTCCCCAGCCAGCATGGGAGTTGAAGTCCAGAGGCCTTAAAATTGTCAAGATTGGGAAACCCTCTTCTGGGGTGTCAAAATCTTTTGGTTTGCCTGGCCCACATGGAGTGAAGAGGAATTATCATGGGCCACATATAAAACATAGTTTATATGCTTTTATTTATATACATAGTTAATATATATAAATTGCATAATAATGTTAAAAGTTTATAATCTTGTGGGGCTGCATTACTAGCTGTTCAGGGCCATACATGGCCTGTGGGCCACAGGCTGGTCACACCTGTTCTAGAGCATCCCCATTTTTGTGAAGTAGCTCTAGTCTAAAGCATCATCTCTCTGCTGGCAGTTCAGGGACAATTTGGAACTAAAGCTAACTCCAATGAGAATGAAATTATGGTGTTTGCCTATGTGGGAAGAAATATCCATCTGGATCAGGAGAAAGACACTGGAAACATGGAGGCTGATTGGAAAGATGGTTTAATGATGAAGCAGAACCACATGGGTTCTGGTGCAGCTGACAAAATGGAGTTGAGAGTGGATGGATTTTTATACCTTCTTTGGGCTTTGTATTTGAGCTTTCTGTTCCTGTGCAAAAACATGTCCTTTAATATTCTATAATATTCTATTGTCAGACTCCCATGGGGCCATGTAGCGCTTATGTAGGGGTTACAGCTGGCTCTATAGGCAAAGTACAAATCCTAGGTGTTTCTCTGAGCTACGTTTGGTTGAAGTTTCTGAGGATGATGCAATGAAGGGGTGTTGGGCAATTCCTATTGTGCTGAGGGCTAATCCTATCTTTGTTCAGACCTTGCTGCAGGGAATTTCAATATATCCTGTCTTTGAATGGATTTCTGCAGTATTTGCTTTGCCTATGAATAGAGCTACCTAGATACTTGACTTTTTTTTCAATAAGCTCTTTATCCCTTAAGTGCTGAAATCCGCTAAGGGCTACTCAAAAAGGTGGGGACTGCTTTCTCCCTTTAAAAAAACATGTTTCTCTATTTCTCATCCAGGGAAATACAGTATTCTGCCTTTTTAATATTTCTCAAAATATTTCATTCTTCTAGGAGAGGGGTGGGTGCTAACTTTCTACACCTATAATAATATACCTGCTCATGACCTAGTTAACAATGTAGTTCAGATAAGACTGTTGGAGTGATGTGGGAGCTAATGAATTGCAGTTTATTCAACAAAGGGTTTAAATCATCGCTTAGTTTGATGTAAGTCCAACTTGTGCTGCCGGCCCCTTCTTCTTGCATGCTCTGTTGGCCCGAGATATGTATATTCACACAGACACATACTGGACAAGAATAGAAGGAGGAGGAAAAAGCCAAGATCTTTACATTAAAGCCAAGCATCTGTGAAGACTATTCCTTCAAATACTGTAGCCCAATAAATATTGTGTTTTAAAGTATTTTTTTCTTTCGTATTCAGCGTTTTGCTTGCATTCATTATCGATTATTTCATAGCCAAGAGTGCTATTTTATGAAGGTTTTCAGATAGATGTCTTCAACTCACACTGAGTCATGGCCTTTAAATCAGATCCCTTCCTTCAAAGGCCACTGCAACAATCATTACTGAAAGGAATTCCTGCTATTAATAGTTTTAAAAAAAAATGTCATGAAATAAAGAAAGGACTGTAGGTTCAGATAATCTGATGCATGCTCTCCATTGCTCTCCCCTATATTAATCCCAGGTGAAAGAAATGGAATTATTCCTGTAAAGAATATAGCCTGAGTGACTCAATATTTACCCTTTATATAACTAACCCTAAGATAAACTATTAAGCTGAGTAAGACATTTAGAAAAGGGAAGTATGTATGATGCCTGTTCTGAGGAAATAATGTGTTAGTACATTCTGAATTAGGTCAGGCTGACCCAAACTCCATTGGAAGGAAGGAAGATACCTCATTCCAAATAATTGTCTTAGTTAAGGATAGTTAAGGACATATTGAAAGGGTATTTCTGGAGGGGAATTTCAAGCTGGAACAAATGTTGCTGAGAAAGCTAAAATGTTATGCAACATCTGAAAAACAATGACAAGTGGGGGCATTTTAATTGTTTTGCTGATTGCCTGAAAATGTATTTAAACTATATATTTGGAGCGGTAAGACGTTCTCTCTCTTTCATGGGAGAACCCTTTTGCAAAAGTTTATTATATATATATATATATCATAATATATATATTATGTATAATACATAATACATATATATAAACGTTGCTAGAAAGAAAAACTTTTAAGGTACTGATAGGATTTTAGCTAAGGTTTTAAAGGACCTTGCAGATTGCTCTGTAAGGATTTTTGGAAGATTTTAAGCTAGGATTTTAACCAGAATTTTAAACATTTTAACTAACTTATTTAACATGATGCAGAAAAACACCCGAGATTTTAATTTTTTGCATATACACACCCGCGAAAACTTAAGAAGACAGATACACACACACACACACACACACAATACATCTGCTTTTTACTTGTTCATGGTCTCCGTTTTACTTTTTATGAGGTTCGCTGTTTTTTAAAATCTCACACCAGGCTTCCCTAACCAGGAGAGCTGAAAACATAAATCCCAGAAGAGGATCTCTCTGAGATCATGAAGACTTTTGTATTTGCTCCAATTAACAGCACCTCTGCTTAAAAATCAGTTAATTTTTAAGTGGAGTTTGCTTATTTTTATCTGCTGCATTGCTCGTGGTGTAGTTTTTGACACTAAGTTTTGTTCAGTTTATTGCTGTTTTATGAGAGATGCCTTAGGGTTTTTTCAAAAGCAGCCGGCACATGTTTTAAGAAGACAAATGCTTCATGTTTTCTGTGCTGTATCACTATCTTTTAACTTGCACTGAGGGGGAAAAAAGCTGGATTCTACCTTTTGAGTAATTGAGTTGCTTCTGCATAATATAAGCAGGAAGGAGCTACAATGGCTGAAATCTTTGAATCCACTTTAACTTATTTTAGATCTTCTCTGAGAAGACCTATAGGTATATATATATTCTATCATATATATATATATATATATATATATATATATATATATATATATATATATATATATATTCTCAGGTTTTCGCAGGTGTTTGTATGTAGGTCTTTGGTTATTCGGGTCTTCTCCCACGTAAAATTGGAAGTGTTTTGGCGACGTTTCGACGAAGTCTCATTCGTCATCTTCAGGCTGGTGTTCTCGGCTTTGTGCTTCCAGGAGCAAACTCTGTGTTGCTCTCTGGGAGTTGCAGTTTGTCAGCAGAAAAAAGGCCCAGAAACTTGTGAATGAGATTTCACAGAACCAGGGCTGTAGAACAACTTAGCTTATGTAGGTAAAACCTGGCTAGAAAGAATATGCACATAAAAGCCTACGAAAAAGGAAAAAAACGACATATATATATATATTCTATCTTAATATGCTATTCCTGGTATGTGATGTTTTGTATACATTCAGAGAAAGAAGCACTCTTTGACTTTTAGGCTTGCTGTCAAACATCAGCCATAATACTAATGACTGTTTTGAACAATATGCACAAATGGCTATTTTTTATGTGAAATTATGACTGAAATATTTCTGCACCTATATTGGTTCACACTGTCAGGAAGTTTCTCCTTAGTTTTAGGTTGCTTCTCTCTTTATTCAGTTTCCATCCATTGTAGGGTTGCCAGGTCTGCTTCCAAAAAATAGCGGACAAGCGGGGGGAGGGGGGGTATTAAGTAGTAAAAAAATAAAAAAAATTACAATTAAATTATATATTTTCTTACAAACATTTTAACACATATTAAAATAATTACTTCAAAACTTTATTTAAAATTCAAAACATCAAATATATTATAATAATATGTAAAATATTAAATTACATTTTACTTTGTTGTCGTGTGTATTTTTTATTTGACTGCACAGCTTTGATCAATTCTTTGTGTTTAAGGAATAATTCTTTAATTTCAGTACAATGTTGAGAAATATTAAAAAATATGCAAAGTTCACTTCGAACTGATACAAGCAGTCGGTTACGTTCATCAGTCCACAAATTTCCCATGACACTGAAAATTTGTTCAAAGTTTGCATTTGATACCGGAATTGATGCACAATACTGGAACAGTTTCAGTAAACTCGGAGCTGGCTCTTTCTTGAAAAAGTACGTCCACTTATCAAGGGATGAATCGCCCTGCAGATAAACATAAACTTCTTCTAAGGCAGAAATTTCATCGAAGAGAGTGTTGGGTGGAAGTTCTTCTCGCCATGGTGATAATAACCAGATGTTCGTCATTTCTTCTAAAGTTGGAGGATTATTGCGATCAATTAGATTGAAACAACTTAGCGTCTCATATACTGAATCGGTGAAATTATACCACTTTTCTAGGTATGCAGTGGCTCTTTGATACACGTTGATGGCTTCTTTCTTGAACTTTTGCATGGCATTCTCAGGCAAATGTTTTTTACGTGAGGCAAATAAAACTTTCATTCCAAAAAACTGCTCATCATATTTTTTTTGCAAAGAATCACGCAGCTTACACATGATAATGTGAAGATCACATATGCAAGAATTTTCTTGCTTTCCAGCTTCAGTAGGGTGTCTTGCATTATTGACATGAAGAAGTGCGTGAAATATAAATACAATTCTGAAATTGTTGGTTCATCGTCCTTTGCGAGTTCATTTTCCTGATCCGAAATAAGGTTCCAGATAACCTTATGGCACTCATCAGATCCAAGAGAAATAAAATACGATTTTAGAGGTATCCAGTTTAAAAGAAGTCTTTCGACTGCTTTAAACAAACTTAACCAATGTGTTGGAACATGGCGCAAAATTTCATGGAATTCTGACTCGCAAAACTCAAAAAATGATTTCAACTCTTCTCATTTCTTCGCAGAATTCGAAAATTCGGCAAAAACCTTCAGCACTATATTTTTTATATCAAAAGATAACTGCTTTAATGCATTTTTTGTGCTGTTGTGTAAAATGTGATTATTGCAATGAGCATTCGATCTTTGTCTCATTCTAACTTATGAAAAAAAAAGACAAAACGCGATTCTCCTATCCTTATTCTCTTAGACTGTACAGCTTTAGATTACGTACCATTTCATCATAAAGCTTTTGAATAAAAAAAATGTCCACTATTTTGTGAAAAAAAAATAGTGAACGTAATGTGGAAAAAGTGGACTGTCTGCTCAAATAGTGGACACCTGGCAACCCTAATCCATTGCTTCTTGTTTTGCCTTCTGGTGCTTTGGAAAATACATTGCCCCCCGCCCTTCTTTCTGGCAGCCCCTTAAAAGCCTGTTGCCTATCACACTCCTGGGTAAACCATTTCCTCCTTTCGGTGGTCCATGAAAGTGCATCTATAGTATGTAGATAATAAAGTTGAAAAAAGGTGAACAACATTTTTACAGAACTATAGATACGTTGAGGCTGGGTGTGACAAGGAATGGCTGGGGCCAGGCAAGGCACCCCTTGACGTGAGTGACATTGAGTTGGCCACGCCTCCCCATTCACATGATCATCAAGCCATGCCCACAGAATAAGCTACTCCCACAGAACCGGTAGTAAAAAAAAATTAGAACCCACCCCTGATAGCTAGTTAGCTAGCTAGATGATAGATAGATAGATAGATAGATAGATAGATAGATAGATAGATAGATAGATGATAGGTAGGTAGGTAGATAGATAGATAGATAGATAGATAGATAGATAGATAGATAGGATAAATAGATAGATGATAGATAGATAGATAGATAGATAGATAGATAGATAGATAGATAGATGATAGATAGATAGATAGATAGATAGATAGATAGATAGATAGATAGATAGATAAGCAGTATGCTCTGTCCCATATTGGGGTAGACCAGGTGCTTCAACAGAAAAACACTTAATCTCTCCCCTGGCTCAAGCTGATAAAGGGAGGAGAACTTTTGGCTCAGAGGTTAATACAACTGCCTAATATACAGGCAGCCCAAATTTGAATCTGAGTAAGGGTATGGCTAGCTGATGAGAGATAAATAGCTTGAAATAGATCTATACTAGTCTCCCTTTATTTCTTTATCAGCAAATATAAATTTGATAAGATATCTCTCCTTTGCAAACCATGATAAAAGTATGGGGAGATGGCAACATTTTCCCCATGGTTTTACTAATCTCTTCACCTGTCTCTGGATTGCTATTTAGTAAGATGTTCCTGCTTTGCTGAGACTCTCCCTACAAGCACCTGCTGCCCTTTCACAGTTAGAAAGAATTGATAATCCGGGTGTTGCTTAGCAATCGACATTGAAGTCCATCAATAAATGAAGCTTTTCCCCACATGCAGCTTGGGCAGCAGCAGCACCATGGGACTGGCCACAGTGAAAGCAGCTATTGGAGCTCCCATAGACATTTCAATTAAACTCTACAGTCAGGTTGTCATTTATATTCAGTGACGATAGTATTTCCCAGCCCAGGGGGTTTAGAGCAGAATCAGTTCTAGTGCAGTCAATGGGATAAAGTAGGGTTTATCTGTTCCCCTTATTATTACCAACCCTCTCTTGAATTTTTGAATGCTACAGTCCTGCCACCCAATGGAATGGAGGCTCTGACTTCTAGAAAGGGAGTCTTTCCGTAACTAACGCTGGGAAATTAAAGATCATCCATACAACCACAGAATTGTGAGGCTGAAAGGAAACACAAGGATCATGTAGACCAATCCTCCTGCAATGTTCAGGAAGCCTGAGTGGCGTAGGAGGCTAATGCCTCCTACTAAGGCAGCATTTAACATCCAGCTGCCTGCAATTACTGCGAGTTCAATTCTCACCAGGCTCAAGGTCGATTCAGCCTTCCATCCTTTCTAAGGTGGGTAAAATGAGGACCCGGTTTGTGGGGGCAATAAGCTGACTTTGTATAAAAATATACAAAAGTATGAAGGGCTATTGCTTAACGCATTGTAAGCCGCCCTGAGTCTCCGGAGAAGGGCGGCATATAAAAACAAACAAACAAACAAACAAACAAACAAACAAATAATAAAACCAAATCAACCATCCTCAAGAGATAACTCTTAATTTGCTCTAAAAACCTCCAGAACTGGAGAACATCCCATCCCCTAAGGGGATACATCTGGTGGGACCCAGAAGAAGGGCCTTTTCCATCGTGACTACCTCCCTCTGGAATGTCGCCCCTCTGGAAATTAGACTGGCCAGTCTAATTTCTCTCTTTTGGAAAGTTGTGAAGACATGGTTCTGCCAGCAGGCCTGGGGAATCCACAACGGGATGGAGCCCATTAAATGGCTGGTATAAATGTGTATGGTACCAGCCCATTAAATGGCTGGTATGAACCCAGGTGGGTGGGTGGGGGTTATTATTTTATTATTTTCATCTTTTATTATATATATTTTTTTTATATTGTGTTTTTATGTCCTATAAGCTGCGCTGTGCAAGTAGGCAGGAATAAATATTTTCCAAATAAATAATGAATAAATAAATACCTCTAAGTCAGGGAAGTCAAATTCAATTTCATTGAGGGTTGTGTTTGACCTCGGGGGGCTGGGGTGGGCGTGGCCAGCTCGACGTCACTTGTGTGGGGGGCACCTCTAGTGGCCCGAGTGCTCTGCCAGCAAAAACAGGCTCCCAAACTCCATTTTCAGCTGCAACAGCTTCCTGCAACCCTCTGCCAGCAAAAACGGAGCTTGGCAGAGCCACCTGGAGCCCTCCTGAGCTCTGTTTTTGCTGGCAGAAGGACCACGGGCTAGTCCTTCACTGTTTCCATTGTGGCCCCACGGGCCAGATCTAAACACCTTGTGGGCCTGATCCAGCCCTGGGTCTTGAGTCTGACGCCCCTGCTCTAACTAGACTGTTCCATCATTTTAGAGAATTTACCATTGGAAAGTTTTTTTTTTATGTTTAAGTAAAATCTAAGTAACTGCTACTTGTATCCTTTATCTCTTATTGTAGTTTCTGTGACAATGAAATTTATGATTCCTGACCATCTTCCATAACATCATTTTGTGGAACTGAAGATTGATAATCATGTTTTGGGCATCCCAAGGATCTTCAGCCTATACTCACAGAGCATGTCCTCAAATCCCTGTATCGTCTTTGTCCTTCTTTTTTTGGACGTCATCCAACTGATCAACATCCTTCAAAATGTGCACCCAAAATTGTTTGCAGTACTCCAGATATAGTTTTCTCTCAGATGGTCTTTCTATGAAGGAAGTTCCAATCAGATGTACTAAGGCAGGGATGGGCAAATCCTTGGTGGCTTCTTAATCCTGAGAACCTTTGAAAGAAGCAAACTCCTGGGACCCAGATTTAGGAAGAGAGCTTAATGGCCTGGATTTATGCAGCTCTTTAAGACTATTTAAAATCCAAGGGTGCTAGCCTTGCTTAAAAAACAGAATTGAATGGAAGAGAATGGAAGGGACCTTGGAGATCTTCTAGCCCAACCCTCTGCTCAGACAGGAGATCCTATACCATTTCAGATAAATGTCTGTCCTGAACTGTACAATATGTTCATGTGTGGCTCATTGGACCCAGCCTAGGGATAGATTCCCAGCCACTCCTGTTAAGCATCAGCTAGAGAAATTAGATTCCTCAGCATGATTTCTAATGCAAATTAAACATCTACCTTCTGGATTGTGGAAAATAAAAAGGTGTGAGTTTTATGTGTGAAACTGTTTGGCACCTCTCCTTAACAGAACAATTATCATTGCAATGTTTTTTTTCACCTAGGATGTTTATAGAACATCCTGCTCTACAATAAGAATTATAAGTACGACATCCATGTTTCCCCCCACCCCTGGGACAAATATAATCCCGTTATGATTTTTTTTTTCTTTGCAAAGTATGAGGCTTTCAAGTGGACAAATAATTTAGCTCCACACTCATTGTAGAACATTGGCAATACGTTTCCCAAGTAAGGAATCTCTATCCCCCACCCATAAATGGATAACATTTATTATTCCTCTGCTGCTAAATTAACAACTGTGTTTGTTTTGGGCTTGGTTCTAACATGTCTGGGGGGATTTGGGAAACAAAAAAGACATATTTGGTAGTGACACCATTTGAAGTGGCATTCTTCAGGCACTTTATTTATTTATTTATTTATTTATTTATTTATTTATTTATTTATTTATTTATTGGTTCAATTTATATGCAGCCCTTCTCCAGGGACTCAGGGCGGCTTACAATGCGTTAAGCAATAGCCTTCATCCTTTTGTATATACCTGCTTAGTAGGGCTTTCACCACCCCCACCCCTCCAAGCGGTGTTCTTCTTTATACAAAGTCAGCTTATTGCCCCCACAATCCGGGTCCTCATTTTACCTACCTTGAAAAGATGGAAGGCTGAGTCAACCTTGAGCCTAGTGAGATTTGAACTTGCAGGCAGCTGGCCGCTAAGTGCTACTTAACAGCACTTTAGTCTGCTGCGCCACCAAGGCTCCTTAATATTCTGGAAAGACTTCAGACTTTGTTATGGACCATGGATGATTTCTCTTTCCCTGTCAAAGGAAACATTTGGACTTCTTTTCCTCCTAACCTCCCCATTTCCTTTTGTCTGCAATGTCAAAACTCCAACTTCAGCAGAAAATTGGAATCAGATAGATGGATGCTTTGGACCTTTAGAAGCTCAGTTGCTCCTATTCTTCTCATTATGCTTCTTCAGGATGAATGTATGTCATGAGTTTAATGGATGTAATATATATATATATATATATATATATATATATATATATATATATATATATATATATATAATTTCATTCAATGAAAAATAATTCTCTACGAAAATGGTCAAGGGATGGATGTAAACGTCTTCTCGTCCATCAATCTTCTTCTCTTCTTAGTATCCCATGCTTCCATTACATCCCAAGAAAGATGATCTGATCATGTATCTTTTTTTCTGCAAGACTTTTCCTGGGCAGAAATCAAAGCTGCAATGAAAGATGCCTTTGTTTTGCATTTTGCGTGCTTTTAAATTTTTATTTATCATTTATTTTGGTGCCTCTAAATCAGTCTTGACTCATGGTGACTGCCTGGACTAGTCCCTGCAGTTTTTCAAAAATGGTTTGCCTTTTCCAGTTCCATCCTAAGGGATGGGTTTCACTTACCTTTACCACCCATTTGCCCCACACGCTGTCCATGCATGTGCCTGGCCTTCCACGTATGCACCCGGCCTCGAAAATGTGCCTAAGTAGCACAACTTGGAGCCGGGGCAGTGGGGTGGCCACCCACAATTGCCGCTACTGGTTCGCCCGAACCGGTGTGAACCGGCTGAATAGTGTTGTGGTCTGCCAGCAGCCTGCGGAGCTGGCAGCGGAGTTGGACAGCGATGAGGCTGAGGAAGAACATGGGCCAGTCCTGGACGCTGGGGAAGGCCCGGATGAGGGCTCTGCATCAGAGACAGAGATGGGGCCAGGGCCTTCAAGGATGATGTGTGGACTTCAGAGCCTCCAGAGGCTGACAGTAGGGAGGCAGAGGAACAGGAGGAGCCTGTTCCTAGTGCAGGTATGAGAAGAGCTGCCAGAAGGCAGGAGCAGCTAAAGCAGAGAGAATGACTTGGGAGTAGGGCCAAGAGATGATTGGCCCCTCCCATAAGGCTTAAAAGGCCAGCCACGACCATTGAGAGAATTGCTTCTTGTTTGGCTGTAGTTATTTCTTCTGTTCCTGAACTGTTGCCAAGAAAAGCCTTTGGCAGTTTGCCTAATTATCCCAAGGTCAGAGATAAACTAAAGACTGGTGTTTTAAGGACTTTGTTTTCATTTCATTTAGAATATGCTGAGAATGAGTTAATTCTCAGCTGATTTAATAAAATCTGGCTTTTTTTGGAACTGTTTTGCATTTAATATCAACTACGTGGGCCTGGGTCACAACAAATGCCACCTCTGGTGAGCTGGGTCTATGCCTATGATGGAACTAGAACTTACATTCTCTCAGCCTCTAGCCTGCTGCCCTAACTACACCATATTGGCCCCTAACTAAAACTTACCCGTTTGTGTATTTTAGAAGTGTGCTTTGCCATTTATTGGCATATTCCATGACAAAAACCCAGTATAAGAGTTTAAATATTGGAAATACTTGGCAGCGCCACCTTTTTCATAAATTTGGTAATTTCATAAGATTTACAGATAGTCCTTGATTTATGACCATAATTGGAACCAGAATTTCCATTGCTAAATAAGGAGGTTGTTAAGTGAGGTATGCCCAGTTTTACAACATTTTTTGGCCACGGTGGTTAAGTTGTTACTGCAGTGGTTCAGCGAATCATGTGGTAATTAAATCTGGCTTTCTGACTTTGCTTGTCAGAAGCTGGATGGGAAGATTGTAAATAGTGATCACATAACCCTTAGATGCTGTAATCATGGTAAATATATGTCATTTGCCAAGTGCCTCAATTTTTATCACAAGAATGGGGATGCTGTGATGGTCTTAAGTGTGAGGAACGGTTGGAAGTCATTTTTTTCAGTGCCATTGTAACTTCAAATGGCCACTAAATGAATAGTTGTAAGTTGAGGACTATTTATATTTTGAAATGGTCCAATATTCTAAAATTGAAAGGTTGGCCTCTTCTATTGTAGGGAGCCTTGGTAGTACAGTGGTTAAAAGCACCCTGTTATTAACACAGCTGCCTGCAATTACTGCAGGTTCGAATCTTACCAGGCTCAAGGTTGACTCAGCCTTCCATCCTTTCTAAGGTAGGTTAAATGAGGACCCAGTTTGTGGGGGCAATAAGCTGACTTTGTATAAAATATACAAAAGTATGAAGGCTATTGCTTAACGCATTGTAAGCCGCCCTGAGTCTCCGGAGAAGGGCGGCATATAAATCAAATTAAATAAATAAATAATAATAATAATAATAATAATAATAATAATAATAATAATAATAATAATAATAATAATAATAATAATAATAGGATATGATGAATGAACATCAAACCTATCTAGTGACAACATTGGACAATAGCCCATTGTAATGAGTCAAATGCCTCCCCAAGTGAATATTCTGATCTTGATCCATCAATGTCTAATTATACAACAATGTATAATTAGACCGTGTGATGGAACCTCAAAGTTTGCAGAAGTAAAGAAAAATAGGTGGAGGGTTTAATAATTCAGTGATTTCTGAGCATGCTCAGTTCCCTGAATAGATAACTATTGAGAAAAACAGGAATCCAAATTAAAAATCAAAGTTAGCATACTAAACAGGAACATCCCTTCTTTTGTCTCCCTGCCTATCATCCTTTTATACAGTCTAGTTCATAGGTTTGACAGAGGAAAGAAGCAGATGATGGATAAGTTACACAGCACCATTACAACATGCCTTTATGTAAAAGTACAGGGACAAAGCAACTCATGATTTAAATTGATGTCAAATGATTCTGAATGATGTCAAATAACATTGTTCCTCTTTATTTCTCAATTTATTTTCTCCCTAATTCTTCTTGTGAATCCAACAAAAGCACATGATTACAGATTTATAGTTTTATTTTGTTCGTTAACATTCCTGCTATTTGGAAAAATGTCACCTGCATTTATTGCTCAAATAAATCTCGAGTACCCCTCCCCTCTGGATTCAGAAAAGGTTTTGACGTTATTATTAAAGAGACTTTAAAATCCCAGCAAATGATTTTCAACTTCTGTTTTGCTTCCCTTTCAAGCAATTAAAAATTACAAAGGGACGTCAACGTATCATCCAATTGGGATGTCCCCAAAACAGCAGCTGCTGTTAATAACAACCTCATTATATTCCACAGAAACCCCAAATAAAACTCCTTATTAATCAGCCATTGCAAACACTGATCACTCTTTCTTTTGCTACTATCTTACCACAGCGATTGGAGGTTAGTAGTAGTAAGAGAAAGACTACAAAAGGAAAAGGGTGGAGAGATATGAAATAATGGCATGTTAATTTTGATCCTCAGATGAGCTGTGTGCTGGCCTAGAGGAGGAGCTCTGGCCTCACAATCAGGAGGCTGTGAGTTCAATCAATCCCAGGTAGTGGCAGATATTTCCCTTTCTGAGCGCAATGAGTAATTGTCTGCTGTGAACTCTGTGTAGGTGTCAGGAAGGGCATCCGGCCAGTAAATGCTCAGCTCTAATCAGTCACCCCAACCCCTTCAGAATATCTGAGGATCGAATTTCGATCCTCAGATATTCTGAAGCGTCCTTCTTCAAAAGTATGGATAGGCACAGAGCCACAGAAGATTATTTTTATACATGATTACTACTATCAGACTATTATATGCACACAAAAAATAGAAGGATTCTGAAATATCCACAATGGAGAAAGATGACAGAACTAGCAGAGATAGCAAAATCAACTTGCTTGATTAGAGAAAGGTCAACTACTATATTTATCAGTAGGTAGAAACCATTTATGGATTTTTTTTGTTGGGAAAAAAAAGAAAATATTCATGGATTTGAACATTAGAAAAGCTAACTTACTGAAACAAGGAAATAATGATGTAACTTAAGAGGGGAGGGGAAATATAAATGTATTTATAACCAGTGATCAAGTGATCAGAAGCTGCTGTTTTATAATCTCTCCTTTCTTTTTTGTTTTCTATTTCTTTTTCCATTTTTTTTTTACTATTCACTATTTTTATTTTTATTTTCTCTTATGGTGTTTCATTTACTCAAAATGTCTACTTTTTATTTATTTTAGAAACTACAGAAAGATACTGAAATTATTTGATTTTAAAACGGTAAAGGTTTCTCTGTCAAATCATGTCCAACTCTAGACTGTGGTGCTCATCTCCATTTCTTAGCCAAGGGAAATAATGTTATCCGAAGACATTTTCCGTGATCATGTGGCCAGTGTGACTATAGGCCAAAGGCACACGGAACTCAGTTACCTTCCCATCACAGTGGTTGGCACCTATTAATTTACTGACATTTGCATGCTTAATTATTTGATTTTACAGATAAGTAAAATCAAACCGCAAAATGGGTGGCATATAAATTTCATAAATAAAATAAGGTTGAGGTATTAAATCATCAAGCAGTACAGGGATGTACATAACATCATTGGGTCTATAACAAAACTATTTCATATATGTCTAGCATGCTCCCATTAAAAACCATGGCCCTCTTGGTACAACAAGCTTAATTCAATCAGCCCCTGTCTCAGTGAAATGTCCCTTCCGATTCTATCATCTTTCTGGGGTGAAAGAGAATAGAATAGAATAGAATAGAATAGAATAGAATAGAATAGAAGAGAAGAGAAGAGAAGAGAAGAGAAGAGAAGAGAAGAGAAGAGAAGAGAAGAGAAGAGAAGAGAAGAGAAGAGAAGAGAAGAGAATAGAATAGAATTCTTTATTGGCCAAGTGTGATTGAACACACAAGGAATTTGTCTTGGTGCATACACTCTCAGTGTACATGAAAGAAAAGATACATTCGTCAAGAATCATAAGGTACAACATTTAATGATAATCACAGGGTCCAAATAAGCAATCAAATCATATAACAATCAATATAAAATGTAAGGATACAAGCAACAAAGTTACAGTCATACAGTCATAAGTGGGAGGAGATGGGTGGTAGGAACGATGAGAAGATTAATAGTAGTGCAGACTTAGTAAATAGTTTGACAGTGTTGAGGGAATTATTTGTTTAGCAGAGTGATGGCGTTTGGGAAAAAACTGTTCTTGTGTCTAGTAGTTCTGGTGTGCAGTGCTCTATAGTGTCATTTGGAGGATAGAAGTTGAAACAATTTATGTCCAGGATGAGAGGGGTCTGTAAATATTTTCACAGCCCTCTTTTTGATTCGTGCAGTATACAGGTCCTCAATGGAAGGCATTTTTAGTACTTTGTCTCCCTTATATCTCTTTCTCACACTGTTCCTGCAGTTATTTAAGATAGTGAGATTATATTAGACTCTCACTATCTAGTTATCTCACCTAACTAGACTTAACTTCCAAACTTAACTCTCTAAATTGGGGTATTCATTATCCTGATATGGATGTTTAGATGACCATTCTATTCTATTCTATTCTATTCTATTCTATTCTATTCTATTCTATTCTGTTCTGTTCTGTTCTGTTCTGTTCTGTTCTGTTCTGTTCTGTTCTATTCTATTCTATTCTATTCTATTCTATTCTATTCTATTCTATTCTATTCTATTCTATTCTAAATTGTGGGGCAGGCTGGTTTTTTGCTTCCTTTCCAATTCTTTTCCCTTAGACATTCTATCAAGAGCTCTCTGTCTCCATGGATTTATACTTTACTTTATATGTGTTTATCACTTCTGAACAGGACAGTATATGCCATTTGTTGGTGAAGGGTTCATGTTTTTTAAAGCGTACCTGATACAAGAAGCAGTGGAAGCTTGCTCTGTCAGCAGGAGAAAGTACAAAGAAACTCCTGATTGTGTATTTGATACCCTACCTATTCTACAGTTCTTTAATGATACAGTGTTTACATTCAGAAACCCACTTTTATTGATTTGTTTGTTTAATTATTCATTCGATCTATAGTTCTGACACATTTGCAGATGTAACTCTGGTGTTAACACTGAGTAAAAAACTAACATTAACAAATGCAAAAGAGCAGTTTGTTTATTTATTTGATTCCTATAGTCGCCCATCACAAAGAGTGATTCTGAAGGTGTACATCATAGTTATAAAAATTTAACATGTCCAAGGGCAATTTCAATCACCCTTAAAAACAGGGTCAGTTTATACTTAAACTCAATCCCAAGGAGAGAGAGTGAGAGAGTGAGTGAGAGAGAGGGGGGAGAGAAAGAGAGAGAGAGAGAGAGAGAGAGAGAGAGAGAGAGAGAGAGAGAGAGAGAGAGAGAGAGAGATTATTGAAAATTTTACACTAGGTTGTCAAAGGCAAGGCAATCCTCATTTTGAGGGCTGTGCTTCTCGACAGCGAAGGCACCACATCAAAGATGGGACATATCCTGGATGCCATCAGATGGCATTACTGTTGTGACCCAGGCCCATGTAGTTGATATTAAATGCAAAACAGTTCCAAAAAACAAACAGATTTTATTAAAACAGCTGAGAATTAACTCATTCTCAGCGTATTCTAAATTAAATGAAAGCAAAGTCCTCAAAACACCAGTCTTTAGTTTATCTCTGACCTTGGGATAATTAGGCAAACTGCCAAAGGCTTTTCTTGGCAACAATTCAAGAACAGAAGAAATAACTACAGCCAAACAAGAAGCAATTCTCTCAATGGTTGTTTTCTGGCAAAGAGGCCAAGAGTCATTGCTGGTCTTTTAAGCCTTATGGGAGGGGCCAATCATCTCTTGGCCCTATTCCCAAGTTGTCCTCTCTGCTTTAGCTG
The DNA here is from genome assembly GCF_029215685.1 of Pituophis catenifer annectens. Classification (NCBI taxonomy): domain Eukaryota; kingdom Metazoa; phylum Chordata; class Lepidosauria; order Squamata; family Colubridae; genus Pituophis; species Pituophis catenifer. The sequence continues at coordinate 206,689,769 of NW_027256881.1, forward strand.
CTCCTGCTTTCTAGTAGCTCTTCTCATATGTGCACTAGGAACAGGCTCCTCCTGTTCCTCTGCCTCCCTACTGTCAGCCTCTGGAGGCTCCAAAGTCCACTCATCACTCCTCGATGGCCCTGCCCCCATCTCTGCCTCCGATGCAGAACCCTCATCCGGGCCTTCCCCAGCCTCCAGGACTGGCCCATGTTTTTCCTCAGCCTCGTTGCTGTCCGACTCCACTGCCAGCTCCGCAGGCTGCTGGAGGGCCATAACAATTGCTTAATAGAAGGGTCAGAGTATGCCTATCCTGTCAGCTCTTATGAGATAGACAGAAATAATCACAGGTGGTGTCTATGGTGATTCTCGCTAATCCTGGTCATGATTGTCCTAAAAGTAGTCCCCCCGCCCCAAAAGCAACTGGACTTTCTTGGTTTCCCTCCCCCCTTCTCATTCAAGAAGCTTCTTCAATATTAACTGATTGGTGGGGAATGGTGTCAGGGTGGCAATTAATCCCATTCTGCTTTTGGGTAATTGCACCTTGATTAGAGAATGGATCATGACCTTTCCTTGAAGTATACTTTAAGAAAATAAAACCGAAGATATATTTTCTAAGAAAAACTCATTTATTTGTTATAAAGAAAATAAAACATCTTACTAATTAATTAATTACATCTTGGCAGTGTTCCTGCTGGACCTCTTGGCAGGCTAACAAAGAAAGATAGAAGAAAGTGAAAGAATGTGAACATGCGCAGTTAGCTTAGAGATAAGAACTTGGCAAGCTACGGTAAGTCTGAAAGTTCAAAAATAAGAGCTCATCTGGTAAATACAAAAACACAGTGACAAATGGGAGGATAGGTTGTCCTGCCAACAAGTTGGCAGAACTTGAAAGTCTGACCTCAATCTTGCAATTCTGAGTGTGCTGACTTTCTCCCTGTCTGGATCCAATAACAGCCTAAGTTCATCTACCCAGCCCCAAACAGAGGTGGGCTTTAAAGATCATCAGAGGTTTGAGCTCTGCAGGTCAGAGAGGTCATGAAGAAGGCCAGAAGGAGGGTAGACTCCAATGAATTTGCTGTCTCATTTGCACCTTTGTATAGTGACTCAGCTTGTCTTCTTTATTGGCTTTGCTCCCTCAGAGAAAAGCTAAGAACAACTTTTCAAGCCTCAGCCCTGCCTTATTCCCTTCTGATTTGCACTCTGGATTTCATCTCACTGTCTCGTGTCTTTTCCCTTGGGTTTGTCATTTGTTTATCAGCGTCCTGGTCTTGACCCATGCCAAGTCTTGACTGCATACAGCTGCTGTCTTTAGCTATCAGTAAAAGGGACTCTTTGCTACTAAGAGTTACTGTATTTTTTGGAGTATAAGATGCACCTTTCCCCCCAAAAAAGAGGGTGAAAATCTGGGTGCGTTTTATACTCCAAATGTAGCCCTGCCCAGCTTCTCAAACGGAGGTTTCAGAGGCTGAAAAAGGCATCAGAAACGAAGCTTCAGAAAAGAAGCCCCCAAACAGAGCTTCAGAGGCTTTTTTTTCCTGAAGCTTGGTTTCGGAGGCTTTCAGAGGCAGGAAACAAAGTTTTTTCTGAAACAGAGTTTCAGAAGTTTCAGAAGCAGAAAAAAAAAAAAAAAGCAAGGCACAGAGCTCACAACCAAGGAACCTGTTGCTAAAATTCACCTCTGGGAACAGCTGATTGGGGGTATTCTGGGAGGCCGATCCACCTGCCAATCAGCTTTTTTCTTATTTTCCTCCCCAAAAACTAAGGTGCATCTTATACTCCGGTGCATCTTATACTCCAAAAAATACGGTATATCTTATTTCTGGACTGTGGCAGGCATCCATCTTGCTATCTTGTTGGCCAGCATATGAACCTGAAACCTATTGCCGGGGGTGGGGGTGGGGGCACTGAAATCTATGATGCAGTGGTTTTGCATAGGTGTACTGTTATGCACTCCTAACTACCCAAGCAGCTGGATTCTGGACTCATTAGAGCTTCTAAGTGGTTTTTGAGGCAGCTCCAAGAAGAGTGCATTGCAGTAGTCTAAACAGGAGGTGACCAGAGATCTCAAGGTTTTTTAGACACCCTCTTTCTCACAAACCATCTATCTAAAGTTCACTGTCTCTTGGTCCTCTAGAGCAGGGGTGTCCAACCTTGGCAACTTTGAAGCTGGCTGAGGAATTCTGAGAATTGAAGTCCACAAGTCTTAAAGTTGCCAAGGTTGGAGACCCCTGCTCTAGAATGCAGCAATTCCCTCTTGGGATTCCAGACTACAGACTCCGGTCCACCACACTCAGGGAATTTAGGAACTCTTCTCCCACAACATTGTTAAGCATAAGATTGTATTGTACATTCAGGATAAGAAATTCTCTGAGAGGAAGATTTGGTGTTGAAGCATTCTGAAGCTTTTTCCCCCCTGATGTGTGGCCCTGTAGCAATCTTTATTACACCAAGTATATTACAGTTTATTCACAGTTTATTACAGCAAGTAATGCATGTCCATTCTTCTGAGATCAACAATAATCTTCTCTGTGTTAACTTGCTCCAGATTGTTGGTGTAAAGCATTTTTTTTCCTAAAAAGGAAAAACAGCATTGAAATCACAAAATAGCAATCATGCGATTTGTAAAGGTTACAAAACAATTTCCCATGCAATTACAAAGCCAAGAGAGAAAATTGTGAAACGTGTTAACTTGTTCTGAAGCATTTGGCTTGTTCAGCAAGAAGTTGACATTTCACTGACAGTCATTAAACCAGGCTAAAACCTTTACGTATTGTTATCGCAAAGTTTAATAAGGTCCTAAACATTTGGTGCCAGCGGGCCATTTTAATTTCACATATGCGAACTTCTTATTGCTTCTCTGATCTGATAAAAAAAATAAATGCTTGTTGTTTCTGAGTAGAGTGTCACAGCTTTCCATCAGCACAGCAGGTATCTCTTGTGCTCAAAATATGAAGCTGTTGAGTACAACAAGCATGTGTGGCAAACAAAACTGTCTTTGAAATGGGATTCCTTCTTTTTATATTCCAAGGAGTAATGAAATACTGAAAAATGAGTGACACAAGTGCTTCTTCTCTGGGAAGACTTCATCTCCGCAAGCCTCACCATTTGAGGAACTCAGCTGGAACAATGGAGAATTCTTTTTTGAGACAACCAGAGGTTCCACGGAGAGAGTTGTTATGACAACTTCTTCCTGTGATTCCTTTGGAAAATCTCAACCCTTAAGAAGATTCTGAAGTTTAAGAACAGCCTATCCTAAGCTATTTTGCTCTCAAGATACATTGGACATTAATTTACTCAATTCCCAGTTGACACAGCCCAGGCTGAAATCAGATGATGTATCTTGGTTTGCCATAATAATAATAATAATAATAATAATTTTATTTCTATACCGCCCTTCTCCCGAAGGACTCAGGGCGGTGTACAGCCTATTTAAAAACACAAAAAACACGACAACAATTAAAATTTAAAATCATTAAATAATTAGGCTCCAATTAAAATCCCAGAAATTTAAAATACCCCAATTTAAAACATTATGTTAATAGCCCTGCCTGGCGGAACAACAGGGTCTTCAGAGCGCAGCGAAACACCCGGAGGTCGGAAATCTTTCGTATTTCGGGGGGCAATTCATTCCACAGGGCTGGAGCTCCCACAGAGAAGGCCCTCCCCCTGGGTGTCGCCAGCCGACATAACTTGGCTGATGGCACCCGGAGGAGACCCTCTCTGTGGGAGCGAACTGGTCGGTGGGAGGCTATTGGTGGCAGAAGTCGGTCTCGAAGGTACCCGGGTCCTATGCCATGGAGCGCTTTAAAGGTGGTAACCAACACCTTGAATTGCACCCGGAAGACCACTGGGAGCCAGTGCAGCTCGCGCAGGAGGGGTGTCACATGGGCACAACGGGTTGCACCCATAACCACCCGCGCGGCCGCATTCTGGACCAGTTGGAGCCTCCGAGTGCTCTTCAAGGGGAGCCCCATGTAGAGAGCATTACAATAGTCCAACCGGGAGGTGACAAGGGCGTGAGTGACCGTGCGCAAGGCGTCCCGATCCAGAAAGGGCTGCAACTGGCGAATCAGGCGAACCTGATAAAAGGCCCCCCTGGCCACGGCCGTCATATGCTCTTCTAAAGACAGCCGTGCATCCAGGAGGACACCCAGATTGCGAGCCCTCTCTGTGGGGGGCAAAGATTCACCCCCAATAGTCAGCGATGGCACCTGCTGACCATATCGGGGCGCCGGAAGCCACAGCCACTCGGTCTTGGAGGGGTTGAGTCTGAGCCTGTTCCTCCCCATCCAGGCCCGCACGGCCTCCAGGCAGCGGGACATCACATCAAGGGCATCGTTGGGGTGGTCTGGGGTGGAGATGTACAGCTGAGTATCGTCAGCGTACAGATGACACTTCACCCCGAAACCACGGATGATCTCACCCAGCGGCTTCACATAAATGTTGAACAGGAGAGGCGAGAGGACCGACCCTTGTGGCACTCCCCATGCGAGATGCCTCGAGGTCGACCTCTGTCCCCCTGCCAACACAAACTGCGAGCGGTCGGAGAGGAAGGAGGAGAACCACCGCAAAACGGTGCCCCCTATTCCTAACCCCCTCAACCGCTGCAGCATGATACCATGGTCGATGGTATCAAAAGCCGCCGAGAGGTCTAATAGGACTAGGACAGAGGAGCAGCCCCTGTCCCGAGCCCTCCAGAGATCATCCACCAACGCGACCAATGCCGTTTCAGTGCTGTACCCCTGCCTGAAGCCCGACTGGTACGGGTCTAGATAGATAGCTTCATCCAGGTGCCGGGGAAGTTGTCGTGCCACCACGCTCTCAACAACCTTCGCCACAAAACGAAGGTTGGAGACTGGACGATAGTTGGCTAATTCAGCCGGGTCCAGGGAAGGCTTCTTGAGGAGGGGCCTCACTACCGCCTCTTTCAAGGCGGCAGGAAAGGCACCCTCACTCAGAGAAGCACTTATAATCCCCTGGAGCCAGCCTCGTGTAACCTCCCGGGAGGCCAGCACCAACCAGGAGGGACACGGGTCCAATAAACACGTGGCGGCACTAATCTTACCCAGAACCCTGTCCACATCCTCGGGAGTCACAGGATCAAACTCCTCCCAGATAACATTCTCAAGACCTGCCCTCGTCTCCTCCCGTGGACTCATCCAGTCGGAGTCCAAGCCATCCCGAATCCGAGCGACTTTATCGTGCAGGAATTGCACAAAATCCTCAGCGCGACCCTGCAAGGGATCTTCCCGCACTCCCCCCCGGAGGAGGGAGTGGGTCACCCTAAACAAGGCGGCTGGGCGGTTCTCTGCAGATGCGATAAGAGCGGAAAAGTGGTTAGACTTTGCCGCTTTTATCGCCACTAGGTAGGTCTTGATATAAGACCTCACCTGTGTCCGGTCGGAATCGGATTGGCTAGTCCTCCAAATGCTCTCTAGGCGTCTTTTCCGACGCTTCATCTCTCTCAGCTCCTCAGAAAACCAAGGAGCCAGTTGAGATCGGCATCGGGTCAGAGGCCGCAAAGGCACGACGCGGTCCAAAGCTCCAGCGGCCGCCCTTTCCCAGGCGGCCACCAGCTCTTCAGTCGAGTCGTGTGCTAGGGTCTCAGGACACGGCCCAAGCTCCGTCAGGAACCTTTCGGGTTCCATCAGGCGCCTGGGACGGAACCATCTAGTTGGCTCCGTCTCCCTGCGGCGGGGGGCGGCGGTAGGAAAGTCTAGTTGGAGGAGCGAATGATCTGTCCATGACAAGGGTTTAATATCTAGGTCCCCTCTACCAAGATCATTCAACCACTGACCAGAGACAAAAATCAGGTCCAGAGTGTGTCCCCCTATGTGAGTGGGGCCTTGAACTAACTGGGTCAGGTCCATGGCCGTCATGGAAGCCATGAACTCCCGAGCCACCTCTGACGCCTCACCCGCGGATGGAAGGTTGAAATCCCCCATGACAATAAGTCTGGGGGTATCAACCGCCACCCCGGCAATGACGTCGAGTAGCTCGGGCAGGGTCGCTGCCACGTGGCAGGGAGCCAGGTACGTAGTCAGCAAACCCATCTGCACCCCACGGCCCCACTTTACACAGAGGGACTCACATCCGGCTATCTGAGGAACAGTGGTCTCCCTCGGACAAAGACTTTCCCTAATAATCACCGCCACTCCCCCACCCCTCCCCTGGGCCCTTGGCTGATGAAATGCACGGAAGCCATAGAAAACTGTATACCCTGTGTAGAGAGAATTAATTCATCCCTAAAAAAAGGTCTGCTGTATCAATTCTGACTATTGTATTAGCTCCTCCTAATAGACAGGAATGAGCACTAGGTCCAACCTTACCCAGCAGCCTAGACCCTGGTTACAGGAAGTATCATTCAGAAAGATGCAAATTCTTCCTTAAAGAGATGCAAAATCATGGAATTGTAGACAAAAACAACAACAACCCCTTAGAGGATCTTGGACAAACCATACTTCTTTCTGAACTCTTTGGGTGGCCCATACATTAATTGCAGAAGATACTCACCTGTACTGTATACTATTAAAACTCTTGGGTCTGAATTTCTCTTTAGAAAACTCAGTAAGACAATAATGATCCTGCAAAATATTCTGGGGCATGGAACTCGGGATAAAGATACACAAAAGAACTTTAACCCAGTTCCAAAGAGATAGTCTCACGGATAGAGTAAATTTCGTCTGTTGCTCCGAAGTTTAAGTCTGCATGTTCCTACAATATTAGAACTCTGACTGAAAGGGAAAATGACAAATTACTTTTTCCCATGAAGATTGAGGGAACCTGGATGGATTTATTACAGTTAACTGGTGACCACTTCTATTTGGGCTTTGATTGGAAGATAGACTTATTCTGGAGACTGAATTTATTATATTTAATTACACAACAATTGATGAGAGATGGCATTAAGAAACAAGCGTATATATTTGATCCAGGATGAACTATTTATAACTTTCGGGGTGGATTGGGATAGATAAGATCTCACAGTAAACTTTCTACAAGTGGATTACAATAACACTTTGTTAACAGAGAGTTGTGAAACTTTAATTTTCTTTTGCTTTAGTATTATTATTCTTCCTGTTAACTACTTTGTCACTAATATAATATATAGAAAACATATCAATAATTCGCAAATATATTTAAAAGTAGTTTAAAAGCTTGGGGAGGGCCTGTTTCACAAGGGGTGGGAACTAATGTAGTAATGTATTAATCAGTATTCCACTAGTATGGGATAATACATGTGTATCAGAGGTGGGTTGCAGCAGGTTCTGACCAGTTCTAGAGAACCGATAACAGAAATTTTGAGTAGTTCAGAGAACCGTATTAAAAATTCTGACTGGCCCCGCCCCCATCTATTCTCTGCCTCCCGAGTCCCAGCTGATCAGGAGGAAATGGGGATTTTGCAGTATCCTTCTGCTGGAGTGGGGTGGAAATGGAGATTTTATAGTATCCTTCCCCTGCCACGCCCACCAAGCCATGTCATGCTCACCAAGCTACATCCACAGAACTGGTAGTAAAAAAATTGGAAACCCACCACTAGTGTGTATGTGTTGGTCTTTTTTGATGCACCTTTTTCTTAATGTTTTGATTGTTTTGTGTTTTTTGGCTTTCTTTTTTCTCTTTTTTTGGCTTTTCTTCTTTTGAGTTTTGTATTTTGTATTTTAACTTTGTCTTGAATAAAATAAAATATATTTGTAAAAAACCTCGTGTCTGCTTGATACTTTGTAACCTTCATTTGGGCAAAATGCTGCATCATAGGGCAAAACAAGTACTCAAATGGACTAACGTACAGAATGCTGGGACCCATTACTCCTGAGCGAATGAATGTGCTGCTGATACTGCTTTTCAGTGCCATTGTCACAATGCTGTGGTCAGCCATGGTTATGTAATCTTTACTTTCAATGTTTTCAGCTTCCCACAAATCAAGGGGGAATCTGGAAGGAACTGATACGGTTGCCGATGCTCCTATGTTCCTTGCCACATTTCCACTAGCAAAGTCTTTGCTTGCAAGAAGCTTGCAGGGAGAAAGTCAGTAGGGAAATGGTTCAGTCCCTCTGTGCTTGCACCTTGCTGGCCACTTGCACATTCCCTCCTCAATTTCCTGCTGGAAGGGAAGAGAAAGGGAGCAGAAAGGAGAAGTGGAAGGAAGGAAGGAAGGAAGGAAGGAAGGAAGGAAGGAAGGAAGGAAGGAAGAAAGAAAGAAAGAAAGAAAGAAAGAAAGAAAGAAAGAAAGAAAGAAAGAAAGAAAGAAAGAAAGAAAGAAAGAAAGAAAGAAATCTGACACTCACATGGAAAGTCACTGGAGAAGCCAACAAGAGGTCTTAAGTCCCACCCACTTACATTGACTTTTTGCCTGCCCATGGGCATTCTGGTTCTCTCTTTAGGTAAGGAAATATTTGTTTTTATTTATTTATATTTCACATATCTTAACTATCCATCTTCCTCAGATAACTCTGAAATGATGACCCAACAGGTCACGGGTTGCCTAGTCTCCTTTAGAACTCCAGGTATGTCATACCAAGAGTCCACAGAGTGCTTTGATTAACATAATCGAGAGCATGATACATTTAAGCCTCAAATGTTTTTGGGCTGAGTTCGAAGACTCAGGATATCTGCTTTGGTTTCAGATGGTTAGCTGTTCAGGGACCCTCTGTAATGCGTTACTGTCTATGGTATCATGTTCCCTAGAACAGTCCTTTTTCTAGGGGATTCCTACAATAGAAAAGAGGGTATCAGAAATATTAGGAGATTGGACTGCTTGTTTTTAAAAAGCCTAGAGGACATTCAATACCAAGTATGAGGTGTGAGTTATGTTCTTCTCAGTTTATTTTTCATCTCAATAAAATCTACCCCAAAAGAAAGACACCATCCAGCTGGCAACATCCATTTTGAGTTGGAATAAAACCAAAGACCAAAATATGCTGTCAGCATTCCTTGTTTCACTTTCTTGTGTTCTGATAGAGTTTGAAATTAATACAAAATTCAGTAGAATTTTTTAAAAAATGCAACTTCATTATCCATTCCTCCAGTTTTCATCTTCTCAGCAAGTTTTGTCTTTCTGTTGAACTCCCCAGACAAATATTTAGGATTCCACCAACTAAGACCAAACATCCTAAAGAGGAAGGGTGGTGTTTAAAAGGGTCAGCTGAGATAAATGTCATACCAACGTTTCTGGCCACTGGAGAGCCTCGGGGGGGGGGGGTGTTGGGAAGGTCGTTTTTGCCCTCCCAAGGCTCCTAGAAAGGCTCCAGAGCCTGGGGAGAGTGAAAAACAGGCCTCCCCCCCCGAGACTCCCCCAGAGCTGAATTAGGGTAACACTTGCGTGCCCAGCAATACATTGCTGTAGGCTTTCATGGCTGCTATCAGTTGGGTAGTGTTAGGCTTCAGGGTTTAGTGCCCATGGCCCATGGCCTAGGCAACAGGGTTTAGTGCCCATGGCCTAGGCAACAGATTTCCCAATGTTTCACTGACAACTGTGGCTGGCAACTTCAGAGATAAACAGGTCTGCTGTTAGGGACTGACTGGGCTCCTGTCTTCATAGCCAGATGTCCTGACAGTCATTAAACCTGGAAGCCTACAATCTTATCCACTCCACAATCTTATCCACTCCAGAAGTACTTTGGGTTGCTCTGGAGGCTGCCAAAGGAAACTTTGGAAGTTACATAAAGCTTCTACTTTCTTGGATGTGCAACTGCAACTTGTGGGGCCTCTTATAGGAGTGAGTCTGGCAGCAGGTTTCCCAGTCCCAATGGGAAATAGACCCAGCTCAAGGCTTAAGGCAACAGGCAATAGAGTCCCAATTGCGAGTGGTAAGTTGTGTAACTTACTGTACATACACATACACACAATTTACACATATACAAATATGTAGTATACACACATGTATACACACACCAACACACACCCAAACACACACATTTTTTTCAGGGTTGATTCCCTGATAACCCAGGCATCTACCTAGACTGTTATGACCCAGGCCCAAGTAAGTAGTAGGAAAATCAGTCAGTGAAAAAACAAACAAACTTTATTCGAACAGCTGAGAATTACTTCATTCCCAGCATCATTCAACTAAATTGAAGCAAATTCCTCCCAACCCAAATTCCTCAGTCCTATCGCAAATCTTGGTCCAATTAGGCAAACTGCCAAAGGCCTTTCTTGGCAAACGTTCAGAAGTCACAGATACAAAAATAAATACAAGACATAGACGAAGAAGAAGACAAAGCTACCGTTGTTTTCCGGCAAAGCCCAAACGCTGTTGCTGGTCTGTTTTAAGCCTTATGGGAGGGGCCAATCATCTCTTGGCTCTACTCCTGAGTTGTCCTCTTTGTTTGAACTGCTCTTGCTCTCAGGAATGCCGTGCGAGACGCAATCAAAACACAGCTACAGCCTTATTCAGCTCTTTTGGCACGCTGGTTTATTCGCATCCGCATCCGGCTACACACTGTGATTCGTAAACACGATTGAAATCGGTGCTACGTTACACCAAGAATGGGGCATTTATATAGCCCATCTTTCCATTAACTCATTAGGACTGCGCCCTTGTTTGTTACCACGCCCCTCTTTTAGGGGCGTAATTGGTCTTCAGCGTGTTCTGGAAGGTGCTGCCTCTGTGTCCTCCGGAACGGCCCTAATCCCATCGCAGCTGATACCACCACCCCACACCCCGCATACGGCCGCCTTCACCCAGTGCCACCACCACCAAGTATGTATATGTCCCTCGATGCTTTCAGCATGCGTTAGCGATGTCGAGCAGGTTGCTAGGCTCGACACTTGCCTTCTGGCAGCTCTTCTCATGCATGCATTAGGAACGGGTTCCTCCTGTTCCTCTGCCTCACTCCTATCAGTCTCTGGAGGCTCTGGAGTCCGCACCTCACTCCCCGATGGCCCTGGCCCCATCTCTGCCTCTGATGCAGAGCCCTCATCCAGGCCTTCCCCAGCCTCCAGGACTGGCCCATGTTCTTCCTCAGTCTCATCGCTATCCGACTCCGCTGCCAGCTCCGCAGGCTGCTGGCGGATTACAACATAGACAAGTCCCTGCAGTTTTTCTGCCTAATTCTTGGCAAGGTATTTTGGAAGTGGTTTGCCGTTGTCTCCTTCCTAGGGTTGAGCTAGAGGGACTGGCCCAAATGGATTTATGACTAAAGTGAGACTAGAACTCTCGGTCTCCTGGGTTCTAGTTTAATACTTAACCTCTACACCAAACATTCTACAGCATGAAAATACAAATATATGTAATACATCGTCCGGTAAAAGAAACAACTTTTAGAAATAATAAAATGGCCACTCAAGACCAAACGTCTATCGATGTCAGTCATTGGTCACCAAAGATCTACTAATCAGAACCATTTTGATGGCTCTGCCGAAAGCCAATCAGAACTGTACCTGGGATGTTTCCTGGAGTGGGTTGTCCCAAAGCAAGGAAGCTGTTGCATCAAAGCTTTGGTATTGGGTCCCTGCCCTGTCATGTCTTGAGGGGAAACAGACTCTGAGTCACCCCTCCCTTCTAAAAACATAAACTGGGCAGATCCCACCTGGAGGAGGCAGATCCCACCCACGTTTTCCTGGAGCCTTGAAAGCTATATTAGGCATTATAGGTGATAGCCACTACTTTGAATTCAGTTTGGAAATTAAGTAGTTGCCACGGCAGCAGCTAGAATATTGATGTTACACAACAGTCCTGGCTACTGTGTTTTAAACTAACTGTGGTTCCTGGGTCATCTTCTAAATCAGCCCGACATAGAGTGTATTCCATTAAATGAAGTCTTCAGTTTTTTCCATGTAGATGTTTCCTTTTTTCATTATTATTATTTCAGTCATTGCACTGCTCATTAAATCATGAACCTGACAGGGTTGCCAGTGGAAAAAGAATGGGATTGCTGCATTGAAAGAAGCAGAAGGGGGAGAAATCCTATTTAAAACATGTGATTTAGAATGTCTCTTTTATTGATCATAGATTGAGGAAAAAGACTCTTGGATGTCTTGAGAAATGAAACAGAGTCTACAGCAGTGTAGAAGGTGACCCTAAATAAGATCACTTGTCCTCTTTTTACGAATCTGCCAAAAATGACACTAAGAAATTTATTTTAGCATGAAACGCATGTGATATTTTTAGACATGGCCTGACACTACCCAGCGCAGGCCTGTCAAGAGATTTATTTAATCAGTTTGCCAAATTCCAATCTAGTCTTTTCAACAGTTTATATCTCCTCCTTGTTGTTTTTCTGTAGCAGTGAAAACATTGGGCCCAAGATGGCCCTCTTCCCTGCTTGGGTGATCTTGTTGTGAAAAACAAGCAGCTCCCCTTAATTTTGTGGCAATTTTTTTCCACATGCTAAATTGTGTTGCAAGGGATCAGTTTGAAATGAAGAGAGTCAGAGATGTGACCATAGGAAAGCCAGTAATGCTCATAATGATCATAGCAGGGGTGAAATGCTCCTGGTTCGGACCGGATTGCCCGATTCGGTAGCGATGGCAGCAGGTGGTTCGGAGAACCGGTAGCAAAAATCCTTGCCCCCCCCCCATTGCCCAGATGAGCTGCGCAATCATAAGAGGCTTTTTTTATTTTTAAAAGCATTTTTTCTACAACCTCTTTGGCTGAAAAAATGCTTTTAAAAGTTTTTTAAAAAGCCTCTGATGATCGCACGGCTCTGCTGGGATCATCAGAGGCTTTTAAAAGCATTTTTCTACAATCTCTTCAGCCGAAGAGGTTATAGAAAAAATGTTTTTAAAGGGAAAAAAAGCCTCTGCCGATCAGGCAATGTTGGCCACGCCCACTCAGTCATATTACACCCCCCCCACCAAGCTACACCCACAGAACTAGTAGTAACAAATTTTACATTTCACAACTGGATCATAGTGATCATTATGATCATAGTGCCACCATCTGGATTTCAAAATAGGGAGGCACATAAAATAAGTTCTATAAGGCAGCTTCCTATGAATCTCCCTGGCTGCAATTTTAAACCATCACCCCAAATCCTAGTTACATATTTGTAATTCATGGAATGAAATTTTACACTAATTGTGTCTGCATGGGACGAGGACATTTTGAATGAGCCAAGCTACCTCATCTCCATAAAGGATGCTTCTTTCTATGTAACTCTGGAATAGTCTTCTTAAACATCAATAATTGACAGACATGTCTAAAGAAAGGCTTTCCCAAGAGGTGCTCGACTAGATGTTTTGGATTACAAATCCACATCTCCAGCCAGCAAATCCACTTGATGCATCCTGAATATGTCTTTGGATACTGCATGAGGCTCTGAGTTAGTGGGATGAGGACTCCGATATGTTGTCTTGCAAGGTCTTCTCTAGATTAGATTCTAGGTTGTGTGTAGAATAGCATGAACATACTTGGGGTAAAACTGGGCTTTTGTATTTATGGCATACCACTCAAATGAGCCAAAACACCCTTACAGTAAGCAGAGAATGTGGTAGGTGGCAGGGGTACATTTAAGGCCAATAACATGGTCTGCATTTTATTTATTCTGTACATTTGTACAAAGCAGTGTTTTTCAAACATGGCAGCTTGAACAAGTGTGGACTTCAAATTCCAGAATTCTAGGAGTTGAAGTTCATACATTTTCATGTTGTCAAGATTGAGAAACATTGACAACATTTTCATGTTGTCAGGATATAGAAAACCACTGAAAACCTTGGTAATATTACTTGACCTATTCTTCCTTCTTCTATCGACATTTATATTATTGGATATCTGATATCTGAGGTATCCATCTTAGTTCCCTTTGCAGTACTTTGTGTATCATTTTCTGGTCTCTTTTCTGTTCCCAATAGGATTCACCCTTTGGATCAGGTTTGCTAAATGCCTTCCAAACATTTTCCCAAATCCTGCAAGGTGCAGCAAGGCATTTAGCAAACCTGATCCAAAGGGTGAATCCTATTGGGAGCAGAAAAGAGATCAGAAAATCAGTGGCAAATCACTTCTGGAAATGTTGCAATTGCTAGGAGTGTGACTTGATGGCATAAGATAGGGGCAATTTAAAAACAGCAGCTAATTTAAGAACGCTACACTTTTTTAAAAGGAATTGTTTGCTTATTTGTGAAGAATTGGAAAATTAAGTGTTTTTTTTTTCATTCAGCCCAACATACAGAAACCAAGAAATACATGTACAGTATATATAAACCAGCATAGTGGAATGCAGTATTGCAGGCAAACTCTGCCCACAACCAGGAGTTCAATCCTGACAGATTTGAGGTTGATTCAGCCTCCCATCCTCCCAAGATGGGTAAAAGGAGGACCCAGATTGTTGGGAGCAAAATGCTGGCTCTGTAAACTCTTAGAGGGGACTATAAAGCACCGTGAAGGGTGCTAAGTGCTATTGCTAATGCTATTTCCACCAAAACAACTGCAATATTTCTTATGAAACAGCTTTGAAGGTTATTACAAAAAGGATTTCTAAAGAAATTAATTTTTCTTCTCTTTTGTTGAAAGAATATTGTTCTATATAACAATATAGCAATATTATATTGTTTTGCTCAGACTTGCATTTGTTCATTACCAAACTGATCCAGATTTGAACTGTGCGCTAACAGCTTCTTTTGCGTGGTTAGTGCCCAGAAGAATCAACTTTTTTTAGTTATTTCTTTAATATATTTTTCAAGGTCCTCTGTCTGGAACAAGTTGTTCAGCAACGTAAACACATGGAACGCTTCATCCTTTTAATAAAACAAAGTTCAATTTGTTGTACTTAAATGATGTTTTTGCATTGCAAATGCAGATTAATATTTCATTCAGTTAGTGTGTTCAGTTGCTAGAACACAAAAAGCCTAAATGAACTGTGATAAACAATGAACACCTGACAAAATGAATCCAGTTTTAGGGCATCTTTTTGTTAAAAACACATTCACTATCTGAAATGTTGGGGTCAACATTGGAGCCATGATCAAGGTTCCATTGTGAGGACATGTCCCCAATGATCAGATCTCGGAACAAGAGCAAGAAAGCTACAATTGTTCTGCCCCAAAGAACACGGACCCCAAAGAACACAGCACACACAAAGTCTGTACAAAACTTAAATTTACTAAAATAACTCAGTCTTTTCCAAACAAAGGCTGTTAAGAAACTTTCTTAACAGCCTACAAGAAACCAAAGATAAAGTAATCACAATTTTACTAAGGTTGGCAGAAAGCCCAGAAGCAATTTGCAGAGAATCCAGACACGAAGGAGAATGAACTAAAGTTGTTCCCTACAAATTGCTTCCATCGGCGTTCCTCCTTAAATAGGCTAAGGGAGTGGCCAATTAGCCCCAAGCCTTACTCTCGAGGAGACCTTCTTCTGAGGAGCCACTCCTGCCTTTTGGCAGCTCTGCGTGCCCGTGCATCGAGAAGAGGCTCCTCCTCTTCGTCCTCTTCACTTAAAGGAGCTTCTGGAGGTTCTGAAGGCCCTGGCTGAATCCCTGCCTCTGGCACCACATCTTCTCCAGCCTCCTCATTGTCTGACTCGAGTGCCAGCTGCATAGGCTGCTGGCGCAGCACCACACCAGCCTCCTCGCTGTCAGAATCAGCTACAATCCGCACAGGCCGCTGACGGGCCACAACAATGGATCTAGAAAGTCTACACACCCTAGTTAAAATGCCAGATGTTTCAGAAGTAAAAAAAAAAATCAGACACAGATAAATCACTTCAGAATTTTTTTCTCACTTTTAATATAACATATACATTTCAATTGAAAAACAAACCGAAATCTTTAGGGTACAAAATAAAACTATAAAAAAACACTCATGAGTAAGGATGCGGCTCTGCTCAGAATTAACCAATCACATTAACAATGATGTTAAATAGTAGTCAACATGCATCTGCCATCAATTAAAGTGACTCCAAATCAAGCTCGTATAAAGTTCAGCTATTCTAGTAGGATTTTTCTGACATTTGCACAGTTGCCTCTTACAGCAAAAGCCATGATCTGCAAAGAGTTTAAAAGCATCAAAGAGATCTCGTTGTTGGAAAGTATCAGTCAGGAGAAGGGTACAAAATAATTTCAAAGGCATTGGATGTACTATGGAACACAATGAAGACAGTCGTCAACACGTGAAGAAAATATGGCACAACAGTGACATTACCAAGAACTGGGTGTCCCTCCAAAACTGATGAAAAAAAAACAAGAAGAAAACTGGTCCAAGAGGCTGCCAAGAGATCTACAGCAACGTTAAAGGAGCTGCCGAAATTTCTGGCAAGTATTGGCTGTGTACTACATATGACGACAATCTCCTGTATTCTTCATATGTCTGGTCTGTAGGGTAGGGGTGGCAAGAGAGAAACCTTTTCCTGCAAAGAAAAACATCCAAGTTGGCTACATTTTGCAAAATCCTACATTAAGACTGATAAATGCACGTGGAAAAAATGTGTTATGGTCTGATGAGATCAAGGTTGAATTTTTGACCATAATTCCAAAAAGTATGTTTGGTGCAAAAACAACACCAAAGTTATACAGTGAAGCATGATAGTTGCAGCAACTGTTTTTCTTCAACTGGAGCTGAGGTCTTCATCAAAGTGGAGGGAATTATGAACAGTTCTAAATATCAGTCAATTTTGGCACAAATTTATGTTATTGGGTTTTTTCCCCCTAAAAAATTTCAATTTGTTTTTCAGTTGAATTGTGCAACTTACATGTTATCTTAAAGGTAGAAAAAATTCTGAACTGATTTATCTTGGCCTAATTGTTTTTACATTTCAAAAACTTGGTATTTTAACAGGAGTGTGTAGACTTTCTATATCTGCTCTAGTGGTGGGATTCAGCCAGTTTGAGCCAGTTTGTGTGAACCGGTAGTTAAATTACTGGTTGGCCCCACCCCTTCCTGCCCCACCCCTTCCAGGAGTCCCCATGCATCCCATTTTAGCTCCCAGGTAAGTGCACGGAGGCCTCCTAGGCCCAAAATGGGACACGGGGGGGGGCTGTGCCCCCCTGCGGCCCGTTTTTACTCCCAGGAGGCTTCAGGGAGGCCTCCTAGGTCCAAAACAGGGGGCAGGGGGCGATGCATCTCCCCGGCAGCCCATTTTTGCTCCCAGGGGAGTTCAGCAGGCTCACACCCCTTGGCCATGCCCACCAAGCCATGCCCATAGAACTGGATCGGTAATAAAAAAATTTGAATGCCACCACTGATCCGCTCTATATGATGACTGTGATCAAAGAAACTCAGGTTCATTTCTCCATTTGATCCTGAAGTTCACGGGGTGACATTGAGAATAGTTTATTCAAAGAATCTCACAGGTCGTTGGTGTGGTGATAACTTTCACCCTTAGCTCTCTCAGAAGAGATTGCATAGTCAACTTAAGAAAGTCAAGACTGCATGAAGTCTTTCCTTGGAGAGAGTAATAGCAAAGCAATAGCAATAGCATTTAGACTTATATACCACTTCACAGTGCTTTACAGCCCACTCTAAGTGGTTTACAGAATCAGCATATTGTCCCCCAACAATCTGGGTCTTCATTTTACCCACCTCGGAAGGATGGAAGACTGAGTCAACCTTGAGCCTGGTGAGATTCGAACTGCCAAATTGCAGGCATCCAGCAATCAGTAGAAGTAGCCTTGTTGAGAGTTGGATCTAGCCCAATAACTCAAGGACAGACTTCAATTCTTTTCAGTATCTTTATTTTAGGCTTAATGGTACTGGAGGTCACTGACCTTGTACCTTTCTCTTTCAGGTATACATCTGGAATAGGAAGTGGACCTCGTGGTTGGAGCTATTATACCCAGGAGGACGGGCAAAGAGGTAAGGAGTGGTTACAGGGGTTATGGGGTATATGGTTGGTTAACCCTTGCAGGGCCGGGTGATCAGGGAGGTGTTGTAGTTAGACATTTACCATGACAAGCCTGCAGTACTGCATCAAGCACAGAGTCATAAGGCAATCAGCTCTTCTAGTCAGCAAGCCATGATTTTTGAAAAGTTCATGCAGGATCATCCCAAAGGTGCTTTTCAAAAGACAACTGGACTATCCTGGTTTTCCCCTTGAAAACGTTTCACTTCTCATCCAAGAAGCTTCTTCAGTTCTGACCTTGAATGAGAGGCAAATCATTTTCAAAGCAAAAAACCAAGGAAGTCCAGGTGCCTTTTGGAAAAAGCACCTTTGGGACAACCATGACCTGGATGATTGAGAATCTCCATAGACATTCATGCCAAATCCTCTCTCCAACCTTTGTGATTATCAGCCATCCCATTGTGCCCTTGAAAAAGACAGAAACCCAGAAGAAGGTTTTTTCAAATTCCAGAGTCCTCAGAGGTAGCTTGCAGCCGACTGACAGGCAGGAGTGTCCTTGAATCCATGCATGAAGAAAGATATTGTGCTGGTAAGATTTTTAAAACATTGAAAAACCCTACTGATTTATAGCTACATACCTTTGATACTTTTCCTGACCTATTTCTGATGAAAAAAAAATACCCCGGAGGTAAAGCAAAATGATTTTAGACTTTGGATATTATAATTTTCTGGCAGGTTTCCCTTAAATGGCCATTTGCTTTATATCACTTGTGAAGCCCGCTCTCTCTTTCTTTCTCCATCCCGCCCACCCATCTGCACACATAAATCTTTTTTTTCCCATCATCACTTTACGCTTAATAACTGCCTTTATAATACTGATAAATTTGTGCGAAAAAAGAGAAAAGAAATCAAGACGAATGAACAAACATCTACCAATCTGGATTTGATATATATTAAAAAGAAGAACTATTCTGAGCAAGAATGTTCTCGATTCAATTAAAATCCCATTCTGAATGGAGGTGGCTTCTCCTGCCCTGAAGCTAAGCATATTTGTGGATAAAGGAATGTTTTTTCCTTTTTCAAAAAGGGCAATTGGTTTCAGAAATAAAGCCAGTGCTGGTATCTGAGGACAGGCTGAATCAGCTAAGCAATTCTTGCAAACATTTTGACTACACCTGGCGTCACTTTGGAGGATAAGTATTAGTTGTCTCCCCACCCTCTCATACTCCACAGATCCACTGACTTCAGACAACATAATCCATTCTAACATATTTAGTGGGAAGTAGGTTTGGACAGAATATCTAGAGCATAAACTGGTGTTCCTAGGATTTGCTGTCTCTTTATCTCCTATAAAAACACTTTTCTACATTCAGGTAGTCCTCAATTTACAATAGTTTGCTTAGTGACCATTCAAAGTTACAACGGCATTGAAAAAAGTGACTTATGACCGTTGTTCAGAGTTATCACCTTTGCAGCATCCCCATGATCATGTGATCAAAATTCAGATGCTTGGCAACTGGTTCATATTTATGACCGTTGCTGTATCCCAAGATTATGTGATCTGCTCTTGCGACCTTCCGACAAGTAAAGTCAATGGGGAAACCTTAACACTTAACACCCGGGTTACTAACTTATCAACTGCAGTGATTCACTTAACAATGGAGGCAAGGAAGATCGTAAAATGGGGCAAAATTCACTTAACAAATGTCTCACTTAACAACAGAAAAGTTGGACTCAATTGCGGTCGTCACGGACTACCTGTAGTAGATACCTGTAGTTGGGACAGGGTGATAAAATTGCCAACTGTGTAGAGGTAGTCCTCAACTTACAATCAGTACTTAGCAACTGTTCAAAGTTCTGATGTACCTTCGTGTAATACTTTCAACCTAGATTTGAAATTCTGACCATCGAGTTCCTTCACAATCATGTAACTCAGGGGTGCTATTCAGCAGGTTCTAACAGGTTCTGGAGAACCGATAGCGGAAATTTTGAGTAGTTCGGAGAACTGGAAAATACCACCTCTGGCTGGTCCCAGAGTGAGATGGGAGAAACATAGTAGAAAAACTGAAATGTATAAAGGGCCAAATATTCAGTCACCAAGTCACTATTTGTTACATATCACTGTTGACAGGGATTGTCCATCCCTTTTAAACAAAAATATTTCAAATATTACAAAAATAGTTGTGATGGTTGATTAGGAACAGTTGGGTATTTCTCACTGTCTTTTGTCTTTTGTTTTTTGTTTTTGGACCGCACAATATTCCTAATGCTAATGCCAGTTGACACTTCGATACACAGAATGTTTCTAAAGATGGATCATACCCACAGATGGAAATTCATGGTGTTTTCTTTTAAATCGCTGGAGTGTAACAGCTTTTTTGATACAAAATGCACTGGCTGTACACATGAGGAGTGTGAACAGAAGGAGTGAACTAAATCTATTTATTATTAGTCTTATTACCCTTATAGCATGGATGATGGTTGTGAGCAGAGGGAGAGAATAAAACTTTTCTAATTTTATTGTGGGAATAATCCTAACCTTAGCTGTAAATTCATAAAAGTTGAAAAGCAAAACATCACTTTGTGTTCATTAAGATTAAATCCAATTGGTATTCTGATGGTTTAAAACCAGGAATGACATTAAATGCATTTTCAGTATCACACAGAAAAAAAAAAACCTTCATTCATTCACTATATTATTTTCTTAGTCACACAAAATTATATTCATGCTATAATGAACAGGATCTTTCTAGCTAAATTGCTTCTTTTTCAAGCATGCTAATTGTCAGTGTCATGATTCAACATCACCTTTCAATCTCATTCATGTAAAAAGTACCAAGTATAAAACTTCAGCTCATCACAAATAAATCTAGAAGTTAACATCTTTTTATCATGCATAATAAATAATTTGTGTTTTTCAAAACTAAAACGATTGAGCTACAGTCAAAGGATTCTCCTTCTGAATAGCTAAAGAATCAAGACTGAAAATCTTGTTTAAATAATTTGATAGCAAATAGGTTTCTTAAGCACAGTTGGCAATTATGCAATTAGAAAACAGGAAATTAATGGGACTAGGATGGAAAAGTCACTTATCCCTTCAAAATCAAATGCCAAGACAGATATCTGTTTAAGAAATTACCACCTCCTTCAAAAGATTTACCATTGTGACAAGGACATGGGTTGTGATTTTTTTTAAAGAAGCAAAGACAAAAGTTTCCTTATGTGTATATAATAATCCTTAGACATGCTCAGAAGTTTATCTGTTTTTAATAATTCTGAATTTGATCTTAAAGTATTCTAGTGTGATCTAAAGTATTTCTGATCAACAAATAGAAAATTTCTGTTGAGTTTCACAAACATCTAACACCCTCCATTTCAACACACACAAGAGAGAAGGAAGGAGGGAGGGAGGGAGAGGGAGGGAGGGAGAGAGAGAGAGAATATATCACAACTATTTCCAAATCTGAAGTGGTCTGGGCATGAGTAACCTGTACTTCCTATGGGCTTTGGACATGTGACATACTGTATATTTTCTGTAGATAGCCTCAAATATATGCAACTCTTGAAAACAATGCATGTACCCTTTTTAAGATTTAGAGAAGCCGGATCACATAATGTTTACTTCACTGCATTCTTCCCAAACCATTCTATATCACAATGATTTTCTTGATATTTCTTCTTGTCTGTGATGGTAATGCTGTAATTCAAAAACATAGGAAACACAACATTCTAAAATGATAAACATTGATATTAGATTTGATTATTTGATGGCTTTGAATGAAGAATATTAAACCTTTAATTATAGTTTGGATAAGTCCCTTTCTATGTGCAGAGCTCAGGCACAAAACCATATTGATCAGATACATTTGTAATACATCTTTGCTTATTGAAATCATATTACAGTACAGAATAAAGTCATTGGAAATTAGAACTATATATTGCAGTACATATTCTTATGTTGGTAAATGTGGCAGCAGATTCATTCTTTGCCTGATGATGAAGATATATTAAATTTACATACTGTTTTATGTGTTAATATTTTATTTCACCGGTCATCTCTTTTCCTTTCTCTTTATCATAGAAGAAATAATTCAGAGTAGAATATTTAAAAAAGTTTTTCCCCCAGAAACATGCTAGCTATTAAACTATTTGAGTAGCTATTGATTTCAAGTATGGAAATGTGACCAATTTCCTATGTTTATGTAACCAGAGAGTATTGTTTCAAATTTGTAGATGAAGAATATAATAACCATTACAATGATTTTTAAAACTGTTCCATTTTATAAAATCATGGCTCTTGATAAATAAATAAACAAAGCTATACGCTTCTCTAAGACCACACTTGGAATACTGCATCCAGTTTTGGTCACCATGATATAAAAAAGATGTTGAAACTTTGGAAAGAATGAACGGAAGAGCAACTAAGATGATTAAGGGCCTGGTGACTAAAATATATGAAGGTTTGTCTGGTCTAGTGAAAAGAAGGACTAGTGGTGATATGATAGCAATGTTCCAATATTTGAGAGGCTGCCAGGAAGAAGAGGAAGTCAACCTATTTTCCAAAGCACCTGAAAGCAGGGCAAGAAACAATGGATGGAAACTAACCAAGGAGAGAAGCAACCTAGAAATAAGGAAAAATTTCTTGAAAGTGAGAATAATCAACCAGTGGGAACGGCTTGCCTTCAGAAGTTGTGGGTGCCCCATCACTGGAGGCTTTTAAGAAGAGACTGGACATCCATTTATCTGAAATGGTATAGGGTCTCCTGCTTGAGCAGGAGGCTGAACTAGAAGACCTCCAAGGTTCCTTCCAACGAAGATGATGATGGTGATATGTCTTACCACAATATTTTGGACAGCTCATATTTATGCACATACCCATACAAGGATTATTCAATTAAAAGCCTAAAAAATAGTGGCACCTTCCACTTTACAGATAACTTGAGTAAGCAAACAGATACCATATGGGGAGGAAAGAGGAGTTTGCCACAGGAATTCAAGAGGAGGAAGAGATGAGAAAGACCAAGGAAACTGTATGTTTTGAGGGAATCAATCTTCCTTTGCTGCTTAGTCATGTGAAGAAGATGCTGTAAAAACACAGAGTCGTATCACCAATAATTAAGGAGCTCAGCTGGTATACTCGACACTAGAAAATACCACCTACCTGTGCAAATTGTGTTTCCAGGCGAAATTTGCTTTTTGTTTGAGAGCATGGCCTGGATTGCCAGGATGCTAAAGAGCTGGAGCAAGACAGGTTTTACCTTACAAGGGCTGGAAAATCTCTGCGTGGGTGAAGCTTGGTAAGAGATTTAAAGTGAAGCTTCTGGGGGTTGGAAAGGAAAACCTGAAATGAAGAACGTAATGATTTCTACTGTAGATGAAGACTTCTATTGTAGAGCAGGAAGTGGAAATGGTTGCAGTGCAAACACTCAGTGAAGGAATGGGGGGGGGGAACAGGCTCAACATTTAGTGCTTAAAGTTATGAAAAACAAATGAGATGAGCTTGCGCTCATAGCACTGGAAAACGAATGTGCATAATAGGGACATGATGGATGAGTCCCAAAATTAGAACCTTGGAGCTGAAAGGTACACTATGCTTAAAAGAATCAGAATGTGGGTGGGAGTTCTTTAAAGTACTATTAAAAGCACCAGTGTAAACAATTCTAATGAGGGGGGAAATGGCAAAGAGCATAAGAAGCCAACGTAACTATACCGAAACAATGAGTAAGCTTAATGAAGACATAAAATAACAAGTCAGAGGTGGAAAGAGAACATGGGCCCCCAAGTAGAGCACATACTAATATCTCAGATAAAGGCTATTAGAAAAGTAGAAGCTTAGAAATAATGAGATTGACTGTGGGTGGTACAGCCATCCATAAGGGCATCCTCAGAATGTAAGGAGCTCAGAGCCAAACTTTTACTGAATATAGTATCATTGAAAAATCCTTGGGAATGAAAAGGTCAAGCCCCACATACAGTAGCTGACAAGACCAAGGAAGCAAGAACCACATCAATGGCAGAAAAGTCTCTTGAATGCTAGTCTGCAGACTGGGTCTCTTACTACTTGGGCCGAGTAGCCGTTTTTGAGATAATCTTAACCAGATTGCTCCCACAATTTAACACATCAGTACCAGGAAATGGGAGGGTGGCAAATGTACTTATTGGAAAGAAAGGAGAAAGGAGAGAAGAGAGAGGAGGGGAGATGGGAGGGGAGGGGAAGGGCAGGGAAGGAAAAGGAAAAGGAAAAGGAAAAGTGTTATGATGTGGGGTTGAGGGGTACCCCGGACCGTGAACCAGCTCATGAGCAAATACACTAGGACTGAAATAAATCTGACAGAGGCGTCTTGTGTAAAAATATAATTTACTTTAAAACATTTAAAAAGCACTATGTCTTTAAAAAAGCACATTAGTAACAAAGTCTTATCTTGGTTATGTGAAGCCAGGCTATCTCCCTAGATTCCTCTCCACAATACCGAAACAGTTCACAAGAGAAAAAGGTTAACATGACAATAAGCAGCTTCGGTGTCCATACATCATCAAGGTAGTAGAAGGGCGGCAGCATAAACTTCACAGCTAAAAAAGTCACCTGAAGAAAAAACAATTTCAATCAGCAAACGTAGCTTGAAGCTTGTGGGAGGAAGAATGTCCAGCAGCAGCAGTTCTGATGATGGCTTGCGTGCTTCAAAACAGCAAAAGGCAAGCATCCGTAGGATTATCTCTGCAACAGCGTCTGGAGTCCTTATCTGTGTTCTCCTCCCTTCTGTAACGTTGCACTGAGCTCTGCATCCAACTTCCAGCAGGAGCTCTGCATCTAGGCCTAAACAGCGTTTAGGCCCCAGTAGCAAGCGAAAAGGTCCTTGCTTATATGGGGAGTTAACCTGCAATTAACTAGGGCGGGGAAGGCTTGCAGGTAATTGCAAACAGGAGATGGCTTGATTGAAACCATACTGTTTGTGACTGATCAAGTAGCCACAGCAATCCTGAAAACACTCGTGACAAAAAGGAAAGTCCAGACTGATGGATGCCTATGAAATTAATCCATAAGTGTCTTGAAAACTATGCCATAATTTTAGGACAAATCTCTATGGATTTGTTAAGAATCACATTAAGCTAAACATATCTGATCTAAAAAAATAAATTAACTTCAGCATTTTATGGAAATGTTGTATGCATACCTTGGTTTCAAAAACACACTTAGTAAAAATATTCAACTGCATTCGTTAATCAAGAGGGTTCACTGCAGGCTGGAGGATAAGTGGATGCCCACCTGCCTTAGAAAAATCACACGGAATGAGTGTTTATTCAGGGTTCTTCATTCCATTGGAAAGAAATGTTGAGCAGAAGGCAACAAAATCAGTCCTTCACCTTTTCACTTTTATGATTGCTTTGGATGAATAATAGAATGGAATGCTTATCAGACTTTCATATGATAACAAAACTAGGTGAGATAGATAATGCTTAAGAAGACAGTTCAAGAGTTTTTGGGTAAATTAGATAAATCGGTTGAAAATAATAAAGGAATCTAATTGGGACAAGTTCTTTTTAGTTTAGAGAACAAAAATCAAATGCTTGGGAATTGGATGTGGAATACTTGGTTTGGATTATTATATTTGGAAGATATTTCATCTCTCTCTCTTCTGTGTTGATCAAAGAGCCATCTTGAGTAGAATAACCAGTTTTGGACACCAGACAATAAGATACATTCAGAGAAACTACACTGGTTCAGAGAAAAAAAGGTAGATTATCAGAACAGAGGGAACTGTCTAACTGGGAAAAAAGAAAAAGAAACACTCACAGCTCAGTTGTCCTAGACCTAGATGGTCTATAAATAGATGATAATTTAAATACCACCTTAGTAAAACATCATGATTGTAACTTCAGAATCATGGAATTATAAACCCGATATTTTTTTAAATGTTCACTAGCAGTAGGATGCGAGGTCTATCTAATATATAATGAGGCAGTGATGGGTTTCAAATTTTTTTTACTACGGGTGCTGTGGATGTGGCTTGGTGGGCATGGCAGGGGAAGGATACTGTAAAATCTCCATTCCCACCCCAATCCAGGGGAAAGTTACTGTAAAATCCCCATTTCCTCCCGATCAGCTGGGACTCTGGAGGCAGAGAATAGATGGGGGAGGGGCCAGTCAGAGGTGGAATTACTGGTTCTCTGAACTACTCAAAATTTCCGCTACCGGTTCTCCAGAACTGGTCAGAACCTGCTGAAACCCACCTCTAAAGCGAGGAAGAAAAAAGAATTTTGTTAAGCAAGTATAAGCTTTTGTCATTGCAATGCAGTGATCATTGCCTCTGCAAATAGTCTTGATTTATAGAGTATCTGAATAATATTTAATCTCTTTAAAAAAGATTTCACATTTGTTGCTCTGAAAACATATGGCAGCAGGACTCAATGTATTTATGCACATTGTCTGCATACACACATAAGCAAACACACAAAGTATATACACGTAATGCTAGATTATGCAACTGGGATCTTTTTGCCCATTAACAGTTAATTTACATACCTATGTGGGTATAGACCAGGGCTTCTTAACTTAAGCAATTTTAAGAGGTGTAGACTATAGCTCCCAGAAATTTCTAGCCAGCATACTGGGGAAACACTAATATAAAATTCTTACTGTACGATCTGAGACAGGGAGCAAAACTTAATGTCATGCCCTTAAGAACGACAACACCGGTAGAATAAAACTAAACTGGCATATTTTATTTCTACAAAATGTATAAATATTGAAAATTTACAGCAGAGTTAACATTTAATAACGATTACATTTGAAATTTGTAATTCTTGAACCCCAGCCCACTCTTTTAAGAATTGTAACGTGTACTGTGTCCCAAGCACGCAGTGTAGGAAATTTTAAGAGCAATTCTTCCAATGGATACTCCCTCTAAATTAGATGATCAAGTATATTAAAAAAAAAAAAACAACTCACAGTGGCCATTTTAAAAGGGGCCCTTTTGGCATATTATGCCTTTTGGGTATCTTGCTTCAGATATTTCCATTTAAAGATACAGGGATGTGATAAATTTTGTAATTTTGCACATCGCAGAAGCATACCGATCACAAGGTGGGACTGGCTAGAAACCCTTTGGCATGCATACTTTGGCCAAATTTGGTTTTGTTAACATGTATGCAAAGCCTGGAGGGGTTTGGAAAATCAGTGGCCCAGCTATCCTGAACATTTAGAGACAAACAGCAACTTTAGTCTACTTGGAAAACAAAAAATAAAAGTGGGGTTTCAGAAATATCATTCAGTGTTTGAAAATACTTTCACGCTAATCATTCACATAATCCAAGACATTTTGGCTGATGCGCAGTCAGCATTTTGAGATGAGACAATAGCCATATATTTAGTAGCATTTTAATGCGGTTGAGTCTTACCAGATGCATTCATACAGTAATAGCAGCATACTTTTTAATTTATCCATACATGGAAAACACAGCTGGGTGGGTGTCCGTATGCGCACATGTGTATAATGGTTTGTGGGATACACAGTTTAAATTCTCAAGATGTCCCTATTATAATAGTTAATTGCAAACCTGATTTCCTATTGAAATTGTGTTTTGTTTATCCACTTTATAATGGTGCAGTAGGACTTCGAAGACAGTAATATTATAAAATTTATTTCAAATTTCTTTCCTCAACCATTTCAGCCTAACTCGTAACTTTACACTTAAGCACCCTCGCTAATATATGCCTCATTTGAGACTATATTTAGCATCTACAAATGAGATGCAAGTAAAATTTATATGATCAGATATGATCTCATTAATTTCAAGTAAAAAAACCTGGACTATATCAATTATCAGTACAGTACTAATCACCTTTTAAAAGGCTATTTTGCTTGTCTGTTGTTAGATAAAAGTGCTGTTCTTGGATTCAACAGGCCAGAAGCAGCCTCTGAAGACAGAATGAACTTATTTCCATTGGCTCAAACTTTATATACCTATCTTTCCCTCTTCAAGAAGTTCCTTAAGTTTTACCTTTTCTTAAATACTGTTCTTGTTTTTAGGTATTTATACCTCAATCATTTTTTATATTTATTATATTGTCCCTCGGCACATTTCTATGAAACTAGGACATTGTTTCTAATCTACACACAGGGAGAGAAAAGCCAACTTGACTTAAATTTTCAAAAACAAACAAACCAATGTTTAAATTGAACTCAACTGCTGATATCATAAAGTGACTTTAAAAAGTGAGTAATCAATGCCATTCAAATGAGGAACAGCACACATTTTATTGATCTACAGAACACAGAGAGAGGACACCACAAGCTAATGTACAATCCTCTAAAACTATTTATCAAAACTTGGATTTTAGCCTTAACAATTTAGGAATATAATGATAACGCTGCTGGGGCATATCCCCCATGTCCTATTGCTCACTAAAAAGATGGGAGAAGTAGGTATTTGATGTGGCAGTCCATGAGGTGCTCCATGGAGACATTTCATTGGAATTAGCAGTAGGTTAGTGGAAGTAGAAACTATGGTCTTGATTCTGCTTGTAGCCATTTTGCCTGCCACTGCTTCCCCTAAGCCAAAATCCTGGCACAGGATTGAACTGTGTTGGGATTCAGCCCCTAAAATTCCTAGTAAGCCTTCTTGAAATTGTGGGAATTGGAGAAGTGATCGCCTGATGGTTCCACTGCCCCTTTCTTGAACTTTGCTTACGAACTTTCAAAGACCCCCTTCCTACCCAACCTTTCGAAGATTTCTGTCCTTTGCAAACAAATGCTTTTATTACTTTTTAATGTCATCCTATTAATAACTTAAGAAAAAGTGTTGCTTATATTGGACCTTCTTCTTAAATGATTAAAAATAATTAGCTTCAGCTAACTTTGCAGTAACATTCCTCACTGTTTAGCACAAGCCACGTTTCTTCAGAAAGAATTTGTATTTATAGTTTTATATATATAGGACTTTTATGCTCATGATTCCTTACACTGGATTAAGTTCTTTTTTATGTTCTTATTCAAAAATAAGTCAGACCCCATGTATTTAAGCTTGCATTTAACAGGAGCTTGAACAAAACCCTTTACTTGATGGATCATTCAGTATGACCCCTGAATGATAGGTGATCTTCCAAGGGTCATGGCTGCTAGAATGGCTGTAGGATGCAAAAGAGGCTTGCTGTTACTCAAACTGTGGGATAAAACCTATGGGGGAGAAATACTTTCTTCTCTAGAACAAAGCCTGCTGCCATATTATCAGTCAATTTGGCTGATGAGCATCAAAAAGATAACCTTCAGGATAACCTAAACCTTGCTGCTTCTCAGTGTTCCCCTAAAAAGGCAATATAGAAACCACAGCCAGCCTGTCCAAGATCAACCTAGAATGTTGTGGATAAGCAATAACACTTCAAATTGAATCTGTGCCCTTTAGTTAAAGGGCTGCATTACTTGTCAAGGATCCAGGCAACATCAGATTACAGGCAGTTACTCAAATTAGGACCAATCACTTAATGATCTTTTTTAAATACGATAGCAAGTGTTTTATGGCAATTCCGGATGTTGTAAAATGTTGCCATTGTCTCCTCCCTCCTCAGTCACGGCAAAAACCATCTGGAAGAATGGGTTCATATTTACGACCATGGCAATCACTTAATGACTACAGATTCCCTTATAAAACTGCAGTGATTTGTTTAACCCCTACCCCAAAAGTTGTCGAATTGGGTTGAATCACACGAACAACTCAACTTACGACTGTAATGATTTATATCCGGAAATCTGGTCCCAAATCTGGTCAAAGACTACCTCTATTCTTGAACACATCTTCCGTTTGCCCACCTCTGCTCATCCCCCCTTCTTCAGGGAATGCTGTCTGCCTCAGCCACTCTGGCTCCCCGGTTTCGATTCCAGGCTGATATTTTTATGTTCGTTTGCTTCTGATCCTGTTGAAATACGGACATTTTCCTAGCATACTTATATGGTACTTGTGGAGAAGGCTTCTGGGATAGGAAAAGCAGACATATGAGCATCTTCAAAACCAACAGATGGGTGATAATAATGTAAAGACAGTCTCACGTAGTGAGATGTCATCTGCAGGAAGAACCATCTCATCTTCTCAAGATGCCAGAATGAAACGTGAAAGTGGTCAGTTCAATCTCTCAGTATTGCAGTGGTGGAACTGATCTGTCCATACTGCCCAATATAGCAGAATTCACAGAAATTTTGGCACAGCCATGGGCTGATATAGCAGCCATGGGGCTGATATAACAAACTGCAATAAATTAAATCCAGATAAAAATGAGTAAATTTTATGTATTTTCTGACCCAGTAATGCTAACTAGAACTATACAGATTTCAATGTTGGATAAAATTTGTTCCTATTTGCAACCTGGCATAGAGATATGTGACAAAAAACTCTCCCTTTAAAAAATAAAATACTGTTTATAGAGATAGTTATATCTTATTCCATGTCCTCCATATACAAACCAGACAAGTTTATTAGACATGATTTTAATTAGTCCTGAACTTGAAGCTGTCATATGCTAAAAGTTCAACTTGCTATGTTTGGAAGATTTATACGTCTTTGTAATAATATCATAATAATTATTAAGGGGTTGCATTGCATTGTTGACATTTTCAGATTAGACCTATCGGTATTATACAGAGCTTTTATTTATGCCTAGGGACCAAGAATCTTTAGAAATCAAATGCATTTAATAGGACAAAAAGGAATAGCTATTGCAACCAAACTCAACTTGAAATCAGCTTGTGTCTAACTCATAAACCTGTTCTTCTACCAGCATCTCATGTAATTTGGATAAAAACAGCTCTTGCTGCCTTTTATATTAATTATTAATGTGAGATTATGGAAGCTGACCAAATGTGTTACAATGCTTGTAATGATTTATAATTTGCAAAGGGCATCGGTGGGTATCATCAATCCCATTTCCTTATGCTTCCCTTGGCTGTGAATTCGATTTCACATTCCACGTACCAGCAATATCCTTCATCCAGTTCTGTGGATTTTAACAGAGGTTTCAGGAACAGAAATGCCCCCCACCCCGCCCCGACACTATACATGAAAAACATCCAATATATACAGAAATTTACTGCTGAGAAATCTTTTCAGCTGGGCTATTCATAGGTAATGGGTTGGCAGCAGATTAACAATGGATTCTTCCTCTGTCACCATGAAGGACTGGTACAAGTACATCAATTGAGGAAAACAAATGTTTCACCATCTTTCACAATGCAAGTGAGCTTCATAAGGCATTTAACATTGTCACTTTCAAGCAACATTACAGGACAGAACCCACAGCAAGCCAACTTCCCCACCCTCTTGCAATTTTTGCTTTGTAACCCTTTTCCGGAGTCTGCTTTTTCTCAAAACTGCGATGTCTTTGTAATACTGTATATGCCAGGGTGGATAAAGCGTCCATGTGTTCAGCTGACTTGTTAAAAAAAAAAAAATCAGAGAGAGAGAGAAAAAAAAAGTGCAACCATGCTTTTAAGCAATTTTTTTAAAAAAAGTAGTTTCCTGGCATGTGGGCTTTGAATCAAGCATCCCAAACACTTTCTCTTCACGGACCACAAGAGAAGAAGCACATCCTTTTGTGTGAAGGGTGAGCAGGTTAGACCCTTCCAAGGTCTGAGGAAGGACACGAAGTCTGTGTCTTGGCTTTAGGCACCCAAGGTCATGTTACGTAGCAGCCACTGCTGGGATCGGCTTTCGCTGCAGTCCTTCATGGTAGGAACCATTTTGTCATCCTCCGAGGGCTCATCAAGACACTGGTTGCTGTTCACATGTCTCAAGGTCAGTCGCTGCAAAACAAACAAGCAAACTAACAAAATGAAGATGTCAGCATCTATTGGACCAGGGGTGAAATGCTCCCGGTTCAGACCGGATCGCCCGATCCCATAGCGATGGAGGCGGGTGGTTCGAAGAACCGGTAGCAAAAATCCCTGCTTCCCCCCACATGCCCAGCTGAGCCGCACAATCATCAGAGGCTTTTTTTTAATATTTAAAAGCATTTTTTCTACAACCTCTTTGGCCAAAAAAATGCTTTTAAAAGTAAAAAAAAAAAAAAGCCTCTGATGATCGCGCGGCTCAGCTGGGATCGTCAGAGGCTTTTAAAAGCATTTTTTCTACAACCTCTTTGGACAAAGAGGTTATAGAAAAAATGTTTTTAAAAGGAAAAAAAGCCTCTGCTGATCAGGGAAGTCAGCTAGGATCGTCAGAGGCTTTTAAAAGCATTTGTTTACAACCTCTTCAGCCGAAGAGGTTGTAGAAAAAATGGTTTTAAAAGTTTTTTAAAAAAAGTTGGCCACACCCACTCAGTCATATTACCCCTCCCCCACCAAACCACGCCCACAGAACTGGTAGTAACAAATTTTACATTTCACCACTGAGTTGGACTAGTCAACAAATTCCTCTATCATGTTTAGGCATCAGGGAAATCACACAGAAAGTTCCTCGGCATTTATTACATAAATGGGAGGAAGGAGGAAGTTGGACTGCTTAGGCTCCAAGTCCGAAAGGAAAGTTTTAATTTATATTCCTTTGGCACCGCTCTACCACCTAATCTATGGCACTGGTCAGCTTTCTCGTGAAAGAACTGGCTCATCTTCTACATTTAGAGGAGTCACTGAAAACTAATCATGCAAGTTTATAAAAAACAAAATATCTCAAAGGCATTCTAATCCAAATCATTTTTCCGAATTGGACCATCAACCTTGAAAACCATGGGCTATGAATTCCCTTTCTGAAATTGTTTTTAAGTTTATTGTATAGACATTTGTTGGAAGAAGCATGGTTTCTCTATTTTGTCTTTTGCCTTTTCTTATGGCAGTTCCTGCTCATATAATTATGTCGCCCTCCCATAATTAAAAAATGATCAATTGTTAATGTGCTACAAATGTTTAGCTATAGAAAGTGGTGTAGCCTTTGGAACCTAGGGTACTCAAAGCTAAAAAATAAAAGGATTTCAATTAGCTAATTGTAATTAACCCAGAAGCTCCTTCTGTTCAAGTGATGTTTCCTTGAAGAAATTAAGCAGTCCATTGTGCTCATAACTATAATTCTGTGGAGATATTTTGTGCAGTTTATATGGGAAATTTCCAACAATTTCCTCTCTTTATCAGTCTCAGATCAATTTAGACTAACAAAGAGGCATTTTGCCTTCAGATCATTCTCTAATCTATCATTTGTTATATTAATGAGAATTTATAAACATTTCTGCCTTATTTTTCATCCTGCTGTTTTAGAACTTGAAATGAGGAGACTAATAATATGACAGAATATCAAGTGAAAAGCTTCAGATAAAAAATGCTTTTTTATTTAAAAAAAATCTCTCTAAAATGTAAAATTCAAGAAAGCAAAAGAGCAAAGAACAAAAATAAAAATTCATTCCAATCAAAAATATAATCCATTACTATTATATATTATTATAGATAATGTAGTTTACTATTTATTATGGTAGCCTTCCCCAGGATGCTGGTCTTGTTGGAATGAGAGGATAATAAGATGTTCTGGGATTCCCATTTTCCTAACCTTCCATAGCTTGACAAAGGTTGACACAATTAATAACCTGTCTATAATTAATAAAGCACATATTGACTATTATATAACTGTATTATGGTTGGGTGCACATCAGTCAGATGTTTAGATTTGATTTAGCATTTTTGTCTACCTATCAAATAATCCTTCCCAAAAACCTGGGATAGACAGATGCTGTTTAATAATGTTAAAGTTATCACTGCAGGATGTAGGCTGTTCCAATTATCCATCATTCACCAGCAATAATCTGCTATCAATATAATGATGTTATTCAATCATATTTTTCAGGAGGCGTGGTGGCCTAATGGTGAAGACGCTCACCTCCCACTCAGAAGGTTGAGAGTTCATTTCTAAGCAGCAACAGATGTTTCTCTATCAGGGCGCAAACAGAAAATATCTGCTGCAAACTCTGTGTAGGCATCAGGAAGGGCAGCCAGCCAGTAAATGCTCAACTGCATTCAGTCACCCCGACCCCACCCCAAAACAAGGGATTAAGGGTCATAAAAAGAAAAAAAAATCTATCATATATTTCAATATATGATATTTAGCTTATACTTCTCCCCTCCCGCAAGCGCCATATTGGATATTTCCCATCTGTAAAGTACTAGACAGGGAGAACAAAGTGAAGTTAAAATTTGAAAAAAAAAATGGAGTTATTATATTTTCCAAGAGCTGAATTTTAAGATTTGGGAGCCCAAAAGCTATTTTGGATTGTGTTGCGCTTTCTTTTAAAAATCAGATTTGTAGTCTTGAGAGTTTTCCTGGATCCAGCACTAGTATTGGACAGCCGCATAACATCAGCAAGGTAGTTCCGATAAAAACTAATTAAACTTTTGCACTCTAATCTGGAAGAGGCAAGCCTTCTTTACTCCTTCATTGTGGCTATAGCACCTCAAAGCTGCACTGCACCACTGGAAACTTTCGGGGTAGCCCTTGAAGATTATCTGGAAATAACACAGGGTGAATAGGAGTACCCCCTCCTCCTCCGAAACACCCTCATAGATTTCCAGTTGTTTCTAGCCATAGTAATGCACTCTGCCCAGTAATTCTGGCATCTTTTAGGAAACCTACCTCAGAGAGGTTTAAATTAACATCAATGATTAGTTCCTTTTACTTCTGAGCAGAGCTAGTATTATTGATCCTGATCTGCTAATCAAGCAGCAGCAGTTTGCTTCCAGGGCAACAGAATGTTAAGACTGCTTTCTGCTCAGAATCCCAAGACCTTAGTTGTTTGACCTCCAAGGACCCTTCCAACTCTGTAATATTCTACATTCTAAGAAAAAGGTTAATGTTATGTTCTATAGATACCATTATGTGCAAGGACTCTACACTTTTTAAAATGGAACCGTTTTCTTGAGATGGTTGAAATGAGGAAATTGCACAAACATCTAACTTTTTGCATTATGCTGAATTTCATGCTAAATTGATCCGAAGATGGTCTATGCTATAGCAATTTCTACCCAGAAGAAACATTAAGAAAAGTAACAAAGGAGTTTTTTTTCCTCTTACTTTAGACAGACTGCTGTGAAATTCCCAGAGAATCACTTAAGGCTATTTCATAATATGTAGCCCATTGTAATAGGTAATTTTTCTTCTAAGATGTACTGTACATATAATAAGAGTGCCAAAATGCTTTAAGAAATAATTCAGAACAATGAAAGTACCATATTTTAGAATTAGTTGAATTAGAGGCTTCATAACTCTCTTCTGGATGCCAAATCAAATATAGATCTAATATTTCACCAGCTGTTTCTTTGTATTTGTTGTAGAGTTTAACATCAAAAAAATAGGTTGAATATTTCTATAAGCACTTATTCCTACAATTCTATCATTATGTAATGCTATTACAAAATTCCCCCCCTTTTTTTTCCAACAATCAATTACATTAGAAAAATACCCTGTTTCCCCAAAAATAAGCCATCCCCTGATAATAAACCCAATCAGGCTTTTGAGCGCATGTGCTAAAATCCTCACTCCGAAAAAAAGCCCTCCCCGAAAATATTTAAACACAGAGCTGGAAATCAGGTAAAATGGCAAGAGGAGCCCCATCTTGCTCCATGCACCCCAAAATAATAAGACCTCCCCAAAAATAAGGCCAAGTGCTTATTTTGGGGTTCAAAAAATACAAGACAGGGTCTTATTTTTGGGGAAACACAGTATCAGCAACAAAACCACACCAGTCTGTAATTTCTTTCATTATTTAGTACCCGATTAAGGTTTTCTAGCATATTCAAGATATTTAATGACTCATAACACTATATTTTAGCCCTTTTTGTCTTAGTCAAAAAGGACCTTTCAAAAGAACAAAGATGCTATTGTAACAAATTATATCCTTTTAGCAATGTGTGTATATATTATATGGGGTTCTTCTAATATTACAACAAGATATCATCGACATTAAAATTAATAGAAAAACTTGTTTGCTTTATAAATAATATTTTGAAATGCTCTGGCAAGAAAATTATATGGATTTAACTTGTGGATTATATTCTTTCTTAAGTTACATTTTGTAAAGCGAAACAGGCACTTTGCAAACAAGTACATAAAATTCAGCATTATCACTATCAAAAGTGCTATGCAACACATCTCTATCTACCACGAAAATATACATTACAATTTTCTATTTTGAGTGTATTTACTTACAGTATTACAAGGCTGCTTTTCAAGTACTGCGTCCAGGTGGCATACACAACAGTTCCACAACATAGTTTAAAAACCAAACATTAAAACATGGTCTCAATTATTATAAGTAGAACAACGATAACCTTAAAAAGAATAGATAGAATTCCCAAGGCAGGACAATTTTTCAAGGTTACAGAAATGCTATGCAGAAAGGAAATATATTAACCACCAGTGAGTGGGACTGAATTCGAAACACATTGATGAAGGCTAATCTGATTTGGGGGATCAATTCTTTTATGGATTTCACAGTTTGCGTAAATTGAGCATAACTTGAGAAATGTTCCTCAAGATAGCACAAGGTAGCCTTGTGCTACACAAATTATTGTTTGACACTGTATAGACCAAATAGTATAATACAGTAAAATACAGAGACGTTTCAGGGAATGGCCCAGCAAGAGGGCAGAGTTATGGTGGTGCAATCCTCTAAAGCAATTACATGTCTATTTACAAAGGCCTTCATCCTTAGCTTTCATCTCTTCAGTTGCCATGCCATCATTCATTCAACTTGAATGAGATGGATTCCAACATGAATTCAGATAAACAAAAGTTAAAAATACTTTACATTTTACTGAAAGCTCACTCTTAGCAGTAGATTTTAATTTAAATTTTCCTTAACTGCAATTCTTTTATTTTGCTCTGTGACAGACTCAATTCTCACGATTGCATTCTTTTCACCATTTTGGTTATCGGAATTATCCTGTAGTGATAAAGACGCTACATAAACATGGCACTCATCATTTTACAGACAAAATGGAGCATTCTGTTTCTTGTAAAAGGGAAAGAAAGATTCAAAATGGCCGAAAGAATTGCTTTTGATACTGAGATATTAAGGCTTCTAATAGTTTTACTAAACTACAATTAGCACTTATTGCACTAAATGTGAGATAAAAACTTCTTTGTAGGTATTTTTTTATATGGAAAGGTGTTTCAATTTGAAAGAACCATTGATGATTATAAAGCTGTACAGCAGAACTTGTGCTTTGGTAAAGTTATTGTAAACTAATTTCCAAACTGTTCTTACTGAACCAAGGACTTCAACTATAAATAATTATAATGCTGTAAGCCACTTAGAATCTCTGTGAGTTAAATGGCCATATAAATTTGTTTAATACATAAATAAAAATAAATGTGGTAAATAAAGTTTGCTCTGATAGTATCAACATGGCTTTACAAACCTCACTTTACAGAACAACATTGAAGAAACACGGCATACTTTGTCTTTACACAGTGCTGTAACTTGGCTGTCCACTACTATTGTACTAATCATAGATTCACAGAATCATAGAATCAATGCCAGGAATGGTGGCTTCTGTGCTAGATTTTTATACCCTTTTTCCTCCAGAAAACTATAAAGGCATAAATAGCACTCTATCCTCTTTATAGGGTTGTACTAAGAAATTGAACTAAGTGGTATAGCTTAGGTGGCTGAGGAATTCTGGGAGTTGAAGTCCACAAGTCTTAAAATTGCCAAATTTAGAGACACTCTGGCTTAGACCCAGAGGGAA
Source organism: Pituophis catenifer annectens (assembly GCF_029215685.1). Lineage (NCBI taxonomy): Eukaryota > Metazoa > Chordata > Lepidosauria > Squamata > Colubridae > Pituophis > Pituophis catenifer. The sequence goes on from NW_027256881.1 coordinate 206,727,173, forward strand.
TGACCGGCCTTAATTTCAAAAGTGGCTCTGGGCTCAAATCTGGGTTCTCTAGCCATAATCCAATGGTTTAATTATTCTTTCATTTGCTATGCTGTATAACTGGATTGGATTAAATGTTGGGCAGCATTTGAACCCCCAAAGGGGACTGATCTGCTGGCATGTGAGTTAGTAGATAATCAAACACTGGCTGCCATCACAAATATTTTTCCCACTTTAATATTTAGACACTATTTATTGAAAATAGATGCTTTAAGGTAATGCAAAACAACTAGACTTTTAACAGTTTTTAGAATTAAATAAGACATGCAAACAAAAGAACTACACCGCAGAAGGCATATCTAGCTTTTATCAAAATTGTTTTTGACATGGATTTACAGTAAGTAGCATTAATAAATGCAGTTGTTATATAGCTATTTTACCTCAATACTAGACTTTACTCTATAGTTGTAAGTAGGAGGGAGGGTGAGAAGGAAAATAATTATCATATTTATTATTTTTTTTCATGATACCTACCTCTAGGCATCTACTAAAGGAAATAATCGGTGGAGCTTTTAAAAATGTTCCTAAAAACCTCCAGCCGAGTATAGTTTCTCAACAACCACTTCTGAAAAGGGCTGTCATTACAAGGCTCCATAGTGGGACCATGAATGGCATCTTCTATTCTGCTTACAGTCAGACAAGACTGGGTAATAATATGAAGGAAGGTGTGTGTCTGTGAGACAGAAAAATGGCACAACAAGTAGAAATCATGAAGCAAAGGATAAACCTCTCTATCCGACCTATGGCAATAAAAAGGTGAATGAACTACAGTAAGAATCTTATATTCACACAACTTAAGTCATCATCTTAAAACAGTCTTAGTATTTACATGGGTTTCATAAAACATTAACATAAATCAACTTATTTATACTCTAGAAAGAGTGCAGAGAAAAGCAACAAAGATTATTAGGTGCCTGGAGACTAAAACATATAAAGAAGGGTTGCATAAGGTGACCAGACATCCCGCTTTTGGCGGGACAGTCCCGCTTTTGAGCAATTTGTCCCGCGTCCCGCGGCGTTTCAAAAAAGTCCCGATTTTTCTTGAGCCCCAGCTGATGGCTAGAAGAAAAAAAAACTGTTTAAACTCTTGCCCGGGGCTTCAAAGGGCCGCCCTACAGGCAATCAGTGTAAAGCAGTTTTTTTTTCCCCTAGCTAAGCTTCAGAAACGAAAACGAAACCAGGGTCTTTGGTGCAGCGTGACAAAATGAGGCAGAGAGAGATTTATTTTTATTTTTATTTTTCCTCCCCAAAAAAGGTAGGTGAAAAACTGCAAACATTGGGAAATTTAGGAGGAGAGTTCAAGATTTTAAAACACAAAGGAAAAAAAGCTGTATTTAACTAGGGAATTGTAATAATTGAGATACTATTAATTGTATATTGTGTTGAAAGCAGAAATGGTTAAGTTGTGGTTCGGAGGAATATATGGGAGAAATTATTTGGTTTATTATTATTGGTAAATATAATTAATTGATTTGTAAGAAATTGGATTGCATGGAAATAATTGGAATATTCATGTTCATATTGATTAATATACAAAAAAGATAGTTTTATAACTAATTGATTTATATTAAAATGTTGAATTTGTATTAAACAACTGTATTACATAATTACATAATTAAACAATGTGAGGATGGATATAAAAATAGATGACAATGGGAAGGGGTATAATATAGAATAGAACGGAAAAATTGAATTTGATTAAGATTAGAGATGAGGATGAAGGGTAATATTGGTTTTTTTAAAAAATAGATGAGGAATAAATATGGCAAAAAGGAAATATAGAAATTGTAAATTTAATTGAAATGACTAAACGCTGTTTAAATTTGTGAACCAGCCAAATATTTTGTTCAAAGAAAATACATTGTATGTTTGTATGTGTGTTTCTAATTATTGCTATTTATTCATATTTGTTCTCTTTTATTCTTTAAAGTTTAACAATTCTTCTTTATCTTAATATCTTTATATTTGCTTGGGGTTGGCTTTCTTCCCTTTCATCTTTTTTATTGTACAGCAATCTTTCTCCTCAAACCTACCACCTCTCTCTTTTCTTTCCTTCTTACTTTCTCTTCCCCCCACCCTCTTTTTCTCCTCCCTACTTCCTCTTTCTTTCTCCTTCTCCTCCTCTCTTCCTCCCTCTCTTACCCTCACTCCTACTCTAATTTCCATTCCTTCATCCCTCTCTATTGCTGTAATCCTTTAATGCATATGGACTACTCAGAGGGCTGAAAAAGTTATTTTTGACTGGTCCTCACACTTTTGACCAGTCCTCGAACTTATGACTGTCCTTACATTTTACATTTTTGCCCTATCTTGTCATCATGGTGAAGAGAAGCAGTTGTGAAATGAGTGACATGGTTGTTAAGAATGCTGCATGGGCATAAATGTGAGGATGGTCATAAGTGTGAGGACCAGTCAAAAGTGCGAGGACCTGTCAGAAATGACTTTTTTCAGCTCTCTGGTTAGTCCTTTTGTGCATATGGACTACTCAGAGGGCTGAAAAAGTTATTTTTGACTGGTCCTCACACTTTTGACCAGTCCTCGAACTTACGACTGTCTTCACATTTTACATTTTTGCCCTATCTTGTCACCATGTTGAAGAGAAGCAGTTGTGAAATGAGTGACATGGTTGTTAAGAATGCTGCACGGGCATAAATGTGAGGATGGTCATAAGTGTGAGGACCAGTCAAAAGTGTGAGGACCTGTCAGAAATGACTTTTCAGCCCTCTGAGTAGTCCCTATACACATAGCCATGGCCACCCGGTCACATGACCAGGTAGCCACGCCCACCCAGTCACATGGCCTCCAAGCCACGCCCACACAATAAGCCACGCCCACAATGGTGTCCTTCTTACCAATGTTAAAATCTGTTCACCTTACCCTATAGACATAGCCATGGCCACCCGGTCACATGACCAGCTAGCCACGCCCACAAAATAAGCCACGCCCACAATGTCCCTCTTTACCAATGTTAAAATCTGGTCACCTTAGGGTTGCAGGAACTGGGTATGCCTAGTTTAATGAAAAGAAGGACTAGGAGTGACATGATAACAGTGTTCCAATATCTAAGGGGTTGCCACAAAGAAGAGGGAATCAACCTATTCCCCAAAGCACCTGAAGGCCGGACAAGAAGCAATGGATGGAAACTAACCAAGTAGAGAAGCAACCTAGAACTAAGGAGAAATTCCCTGACAGAACAATTAATCAATGGAACAACTTGCCTTCAGAAATTGTGAATGCTCCAACACTGAAAGTTTTTAAGAGAAGATTGGACAACCACTTGTCTGAAATAGTGTAGGGTTTCCTGCCTGAGCAGGGAGCTGGACTAGAAGACCACCAAGGTCCCTTCCAACTCTGTTATTCTCTTATTTTGTTATATTTTTTTTATCAAACTAAGAAGTAGTTTTACCGCTTCTGCCCAAAAGATTCTTCTATAGATTCTTCTATCTATAAAGGCAGATATGTCTATATGTGTGTATATTATTATTTGATCACAGCTGTTCTAATTCTCGAGACTTGATTTTTTGATTAATTTTATTTTATTGGAATTTTAATATCTCTAAATTAGTCTGCCAGGGAATGACATGATAGATAAATGGCATCAATTAATTAAATGTTCCACAGGAATTGGACAGGTACAATCAATTCAAGAAATAACAATCCAGAATTTGAGATATAGAGAACATTAGTTGTGAGGAATTTATACCAAAACAAGGTTTGGTAACATGTAGTACACCAAGTATCACTGAACTGCTCTCAGTATCACAAGGAGATATGGCTAGTTTTGAGGGAAATTATTACTTATTCAACAAATCTAATTTTATTTATTAATTTCATATGTCGTTTTCCCCCCCATTAAAAGCATGCCTAAACACCTCAATTGATGCAGCTTGTTTATTTACCCCCAGCTAAAATAAAATGTTTCAAAATAGCTCTGAAATATAAGGGATCATCGGGAATATACCGATTGGCCATCGGTACTTGGTACCGATAGTACTATATCGGTACTATATACTTATAGTACCTAGTATACTTAAGTACTATAAGTACTATATACTTATAGTACATAGTACTATATCGGTACTATATACTTATCTATATTTAGATTGCTCTTTCATTTTATTAAGTAAGGTGCAACCTGTATTGGACAGAGTTTTTCAAATCTCACCAACAATTTTCTTCATTAGCTTAGACCAAATACACATTGTTTATGGAACAAAAATTGTGGCCTGCTGGCGAGATTGCTGCATTCAGCTGATGGGGAAGACAAATTGCAGACTACTCCAGATTTATTTCCAACTCAATCTGAAAAGTATCCTTTTCATTTGACCTCACCTAGTTCCAGAAAGAATTAAAAAAAAATCAAAGTCCAATTATGAGCTTCATCAATTTTTTGATTCTCTAAATTTAAGAATCTAAATGTGGAGACGACAGAAGAGTAAATTGCCAAGTTCAGGAAAAAAATTAGATTGTTTCTTATGGAAGGAATTCTTTGTCTCTTGTCCATTTTTGGCTTCCTGGGAATTATTGACGTTAGCCAGAAGCAGCAGAAGGGTGTGAAAGCAGCCTTGGGCCAAAAATCAGAATTAAATATAAATTGTCCTTGAGGGCAGAGGAGGTAGTGAGATTGCTAGGGTCAGTCTGGAGGTTCCCCTCCATCCATCATGACATTGTACACAAACTTTCCTTTGTACTTGTTATACTCTTCTGCTTTCTCTAAAAACATTTCCTTGGTTAATTCATTGCTCCTTCTGACTTGTGCAACAATATGCTTTAATATATTCCCATTAAAATTTGTGCCTCATGGAGCTGTCAATCCACTAGGTTTTAGCAGGGTTTTACAAATCTGAAAAAGAGCGATCGCACTGGCTATCTGGAGATACTTCAACTAGGCCTTTACCCTAAAATAAAACTGCTTATGATGAGCTTCCTTCGCTCTGTCTTACATTTGGGCAATGGCATAGCTTTTTAAATAGCTGATATAGCTAGTCCTTGACCTACAACATTCATTTAGTGACCATTCAAATTTACAATGGCACTGAAAAAAGTGACTTGACCGTTTTTCACACTTATGACCATTGCAGCATCTCCATGGTCACGTGATCAAAATCTTGTTTTGTGACCACCTTTTGCGACCTTCTGACAAATAAAGTCAACAGGGAAGCCAGATTCATTTAACAACCATGTTATTCACTTAACAACTGCAGTGATTCACTTAACAACTGTGTCAAAAAAGGTCATAAAATGGGGCAAAAATCACTAAACAATTGTTTTGCTTAGCAATGGAAATTTTAGACTCAATTCATAAATTGAAGATTTTATTTATATATGTGAATATATATATTCAAAGTATGGAAACAGATCTTATCAACAATAAAACAGTGAGTTGCTGTAATGGTAAAAAATCTATCCATCTCTATGCTTTTACACTTGCATTTAACTGTATATGTAGATTACTCCTATTTATTATCAATATTCTAACCTATACAGTGTAGGTTTGCATAGTCTTTATTTTTGAAGTAGATCTATTTTTTAAAAAGTGGCACGCTTCCTCAATTGAAACCAGCAATACATGTTTTTTTAAAAAAATTCTACAGCTGTGCTTGAATACAACTTGTAATATTTTAACATAAAACATGTACTAGTTAATTCCTCTTATTTAATTTTGGTAATTAGAATGTATTAGCATGGAGAACAACTAAAAATTGCTCACTATGAATGAGCAACTGGAATATCAATTTTCATTATGTATCTCAGATGCATAGTCATTTCCCTTCTGTTTTCTACTAATAGAAAGTAAATGCAGAATGGAAAAAAATGAAGATTTAGTAGTCTTGAATATCAATATTTATTAAACACATAGTCAGCAAATTGAACAGTTATGGATGAAAAATGTAAGAATGGCATTGCAAAACATTTTCAATTAAAAGGGAATATATTCAAAAGTTCTGACTACAGGGAATTTATCTGCATGCAGTGCAGCTAAACTTATCTCAAATCCATGCAAATTCCTATTATTAGCTTTCATTCAGTCCTGCCAATTTAGAGGAAAACAATGAACTCCGTGAAATGATTAATCTTTCAGTTTACAAATAAAACAAGTCTTATCGAATGTAAACAGTTCTGAATCGTGAGCCAATTTATCAAAACCTCAATGGACTGATATCTGTAACTTTAAAACATATTAATATACCAATTTTTTTTATAACAACATTTAATCTATACAGCAGAAACCTTCTCAATTATCAAAATAATGTAAAAAGGTTGGTTGGAACCAGCTAATTGAGCCTGTCACAGCGTGTCTCTCAAGGATTATTACACTCACTGTCTAATGGAAGTAGCAGTCGGTCACTCAAAATAACAATGACTCTACATCTGAATAGGTTTCAGGAAAAGCACAAAATACTGTTTGTAAGCACTATGAGAATTAAATTAAAAAACCCTGAATATTGCCAATGGAAACACATATCGGTTTCCCATCTCCCTGTGTTCTCTAGTCCCCATCTCCATTTCTTTGCAAATGTAGTGCTCTGATGAATTTGATTCTCATAATACATATCCCAATGTTCTGGTATAATGTGCCTCATGAAAGATTTATTATGCAATACCAAATGCAATTGGATCATTTCATTCATTTTGCAGGTGCAGGAAAAAAAACCAGAAATGAACTTTTTGTTGGTGTGACTGTTCACAATGAATACATTTCTGAGTAATTTTTTTTTTTAGAAAGGACAATCCACAAATATTTTGAGAAATGACATTTTCTCCTTTTATCTACGCATCTGTATCATGTATTCCTCCTTTTCTATTCTCTACAAAAATGTAATACACTACAACACAATTATCTTCAACTATCAGCATTAGCATCATGCTACATGTAACAGGAAATGGAGAATCTATTTTTATAAAACAGTCTACAACTAAACAAAGGTCATATATATCACAAAAACAGTACACAAGTGAAATCCTAAACTAAAATCAATCACAGGGATTACTAGTTTCAAAATGCTTACCTCAAAGTTGTATTCCCATTTACCTGCATGCTAACAAAAGCAAAGGAATGGCAATATACAGTCAAACTATGACCCAGGAAAATATATAGAAAGCATTATGTTTCTTCCAACTGCCTATGTCATCCCCAGGTGTTATGATAGAGATAGTCAACTAAATACTTCTAGCACCTAAATCTTGGTAGTTGAGTTCAAAAAAAGTTAAAGTATAGGTCCAGACAGAAATAGTCTCTCTCTATTTGAATAACTGAGAACCAGTTGGTGTTGTGGTGAAAGCACCAGAAACTAGGAGACCATGAATTCAGGAGCCTGGATAGCTCAACAGACAGAGCACTGTAATTTAACACCAGCCGTCTGCAATTAAAGTAAAATCGAATCTCGCCAGGCTCAAGGTTGACTCAGCCTCCCATCCTTTCTAAGGTAGGTAAATTGAGGACCCAGTTTGTGGGGGCAATAAGCTGACTTTGTATAAATATACAAAAGTATGAAGGCTATTGTTTAACGCATTGTAAGCCGCCCTGAGTCTATTTGGGAAAAGATTGCTAATAATTTGGCAAAAAAATGCAATTCAAGGTGATCAACTTTAAAGCCCTTCATGGCTTTAAAGATGACCTGAGTAACCTGGGTGCAGGTTACGGGATTGGCCCGTACCACTTGTGCAGGCATAGGTGCAGGCATAGGTGGCATGCTGCAGGTCCCGTTAGCCTGATTATTCCAATTGGCAGGATCTAGGAGGAGGGTCTTCTCTGCTGTTGCTCCTGCCCTCTGGAATATCTTGCCCCCCCCCATGTGAGGTTGGCACCAACTCTCCTATCTTTTCAGAAGGGCTTAAGGACCTGGCTCTGCTAGTTGGCTTGGGGCTCCAGGACGGGAAAACAGTGGAATGGGAGGTGGTTGTTAGAGTAATAACAGATCCCACTTCCCCCGCTCCCCGTGTGCCCTTGGTTTCAATGTCTGGTAAGATGGGCAGCCAATAAAATTTATAAATAAATAATAAGATTCATAAAATCAAATATATCTATGCACTGCATATGTACCAAACTAGTACACTTAAGAGTTAAAAATCAAAACTATGCTTTTCATACATAAAGATTTGGAAATCTGTACTTTGGTCATAAATCCTGTATGTTCCCTTGTTGAAAACAGCTTGATAAAACTCTAAAGGGCTCATAAAGAATAACGCAACAACAGCAGGATACCATAAACAACATACTGAAATAATAGATGCAAAGTTACAAGAAGAACGTAATTTACCAATTTACCAGCTGTATCAATTCACATATTCAGAGTTCTCTCCTTAAGTTTGTATAACAGGGAAACATCTGTTCAAAATTCAGCTGTTTACACAACTATGAAAAGATGCTGCTTGACACCACAGGACTATCATTTCTGAAATAATATATTGGCTCTAAATTAAGAGAAACCCAAGAAATTGTTATGATAGATAGATGATAGATAGATAGATAGATAGATAGATAGATAGATAGATAGATAGATAGATAACCAAACTTTCAAAATGTTATGCTTGCTATTGTCATTGCAGATACATTAATGGAAGTCCATGATTAATTAGATGTTAAGTGGTACCTCACAACACAAGATTTATAATCAAATATAAAGATGGCGTAAGAGGGGAAAATGCATAAGTTTCATTTTAGAATTCTGTATTTCTGAAATACAGGTATCAAGGGTAATATGATTTCTGTGTGGTTTTTCATGTGCAAGATGTTGGGACTTTTTATGTACAAGACTTGGTGATCATCTCTCCTTTATTTATTTACTTAGGCTTGTATACTACTAAATGCCCATAGGCACAAAGCAGCCTACAGAACATCCCAACTAGGGTTAAAAGAGACACTAAGAAAGCCGACTGTTCAACTCCCCACCAACCATGACAGTGTTATCCTGAGGGAGTAACCAAACTTCCATATGTCCAAATGCTGTCTTGTGTTCTTTATATTACCAGCTTCCAAAATAGAAATACAAAAAGGGAAAAAGGCATGTGCAGCTCTTTCATATATGCCTCTAATGGTCTGATTTGGGGGAATTTGGGCTAGACAATCATTGATAAGTTTGGACTTGGGGACAAATCACCTTCGTCCACAGTTGTAAATACTGCATGTGGGGCATGGAGGAGGGGGGAGAAGGAAGGAAGATAAAACCCGAAAGCGATGAAATCACCCAGTCTTCACAAAAACCACATCATCTTTATCGCAGACATCATCATCACCAAAATTTTCACATTACATCCCCTCCCCCCAAACCCCTCACTCTTTAAAAAGAAGAAACAGATTCTAATGTATTCTATCTACATGATATCTGTATTTTCCCATTCAGGATATAATGGCATTAGGGAAAGAAGATTGGGGATTTTTAAATGGGGCTGCCTAGATATTTCAGCGGACACAGAATGCAATGGCAGTGTACAGTATATTACATTTCTGCTCCACAAGCTGCACTAATTGCCTGTTTGCTTCCGAGTCTCAATCAAAATATTGGTAGATAGATGAGAAAGAGAGAGAGAGGGAGAGGAGGAGGGGGAGAGGGAGAGACCCCACCACCACAGGAGAAATCCCATATATTCCATAAATTACCATATATTAGTCAGCTTCAATGTGCTAGGGCAGGAGTGTCAAACGCCCATCGTCATGGTGTCGCCATGTGAAGTATTGTGACTTTTCCCCTTTGCTAAACTGGGTGTGGGCGTGGCCAGCGCATGACTCATCCAGCCCGTGAGCCATGAGTTTGACAGCCCTGCGTTAGGGTATCAACTGAGTCATTTGATAATGCCATAGTTCCTGGGACTCTCTAGGTCCAGTTCAGCATAATTTAAGATGAATAAGTTCCTTAAAATGGCTGGGTTGCCTCAGTACTTCTCTGTTTTCACTACTCAGTAAATGCTTACTGAAGAAAAAAGCATATGGAATACCAAGAGTAAAGAGACTTTGATGTTATACTGACATTAAATAAAATTCTACTGATCCTTATAAATAGCGAAATAACCATTTCCATTTACAACTTATAAAAACTAAAATACCTTAAATCTAATCACTATTTGTAAATCACAATAATGATAACACAATAAAAATACATTTTTACCCTACTATTATACATTTGGAACTTTGTGAGTTTCCCCCTCTTTCTTAATTCAACTTGGTATGCTAGCACTACAAAAAAATGATTCCTCAGACAAATTGCCTTTTCTATGAGTTTCTTATCACAAAACTACAAAATATTTCCTTTTTGCTGGCTCCATCTAATGGCTGATTCTGATTTTGCAATCGTGACTTTTTATAAGCTTCTAAAACATAGCTTTAAAAAACTCTGATGAAATTTATTTTCAAATATGTCACATGGCAACATTTGCTACAAACTATTTATCTCCTTATAAACATAGTTTCAAACTACTATTAAAATAGTTGGTTATTTTAATACTGAATTGTACAAATATTATAAATCTGTCACCTGATTTTTTTTAAAAAAGCCATAAATAAAATCGCATGAGCATTAATATAGTAATGAATCAGTAATAACAGCAAAAACCTGTATATCAAAATAGAAAAGTAATACACATATGTATCATATAAAGTTTTTCTCCTTGAGTGAGTACATCTGATTCTTAAATATTTTCCCATAAAACTACAGCTAAATATTTGTCAGTGAAATGGCATGGATTGTTCTTTCTTTTTCAACGCTGCAACAGTTTGACTGTATCTCATATATTTATAACATGTCTTCTTGCAGTAATGAAATTGCATAATGTATGTTTTGCATCCCAAACATCCTGCTGGCTTAGTATTTATGGGTGAAGAATTATGAACCTAGTCACAATATTTTATGGGAATGCATGTTTTATTATGCAGCATATCATTCCCAGATAATGAAAACTTCCTTGAAATAATAAATATTGCTGGTTTATTGGGAAACAGATCACTGCATAAATTGTAAGGTTCAAAATTACAGTAGATAGGAATATATTTTCCACGTGAACTTGAAAGTATAATCCCAGTGTGATGAAGATCCATCTGTCATATCTGAAATTAACTCTAGGTTGGCTGCAACAGCTGTTCTGTTTCATTAAGTTCAGTGTCAAGCGATGTCCTTCTGCAAATATAGAAGGAAGTCTAACAACTAGTTTCTTCCTTACCCAGCTATGTATTTAAATGTTGACATAATTTATTTGATTGTTTACTCTTTTGTTTATTTCTGCTGTTGCCAACTGCTCAGAAGAGGGGAGAGCTGTTAATACAACCTATTCCTCCCAAACAAAATAATCCAGTTTAATGTTCTTTGTAGAATGTTCTATTATGGGTCTTCAAGATGAACTCGCTGGTTCATCTAATCCAGATTCCTGCTAGAATAGTCCACCTCAGTACATAGAACAAACTATACTAACTTTCTGCTATAGAAATTAACACAATTTCCTAACTGCGTGCCTCACTGCTTTCTTTCGTATGCTAGCTTTATCCTTTTGTCAATAATTTTTACTTATTTATAAGACTCTAAGGCTGATTCAGATTTGTGCATATACTTTCCACAAGAACGTTTCCATGCTAGGCCTAAGAAGTGGCGAAGGAAAGAAGGCAAGCAGACTGAATTGTCTGATTTCCAAGCATGTTGATACTTTATAACCTTATAGACTTTCTCACTTCAAATCAGAGGAATAGGATTGGTGACAGCTTATCCTCATTCTTTAAACCCTGCACAATCCTGCTTTGTAAGGAAGTGGGGATATGGCTAAAAAGAGTCCCTGAAATGAAATCATTTCATGCACCCATATTCTGAGGGAAGCAGTTTTTTAAGCAGCTGTAGATGCCTTCTAAAAAAAAACCCCGGGGTTACTTGTCATGCTCCCACATGTTGTGAACACCCTCTTAAAATGCTCTGAATAACCTAACAAATGTGATTCACTGCCTTTAGGCTCCATTATACAGAGATCTACAGGTTTAGAAGAGGTTACTGTGGTAGAAGGAATGATCATTCACATGAGAGATGGGGTTATAAGGGAAAGAGATGCAAAGTTAGCACCTATAACCCCCAATATATCTGAAAATTAAGGGGGAAGAAACAATGGTGAAAACATTTCTTAACAAATTTACCAACCTGCTAAAGAATCTTCTCAACCTTGGCAACTTTTAAGATCCTGTGGACTTCCATTTCCAGAATTCCCCAGACAGCATGCTGGATGTGCCAACATGCACATGCACTTAAAGTTGGCAAAGCTGAGAATTACTGCTTTAGCCTTTTATTTGTTAGCTGCAGGCAAGCAATAACATTGTTCACATATAATACAGTTCTGTATTTTAATAAATACCTCGGCATCGTATTCCCAAAGTTGATTTCCTCTCATGTGATGGCACTTCAGCATAATTACAGGCCCATTGAGCCTAGAGACATCCATACATAAATCATCTGTGCGAATTTCCTTGTCGGCAGTGTATGAAAATACCTGGAAGAGAGAAATTCTGTTGGTAAAATAACAGCTAATGCTTAAGAGAAAAAGTTAGTACGGACATGAAAAGCATATAGAAAACAAATATTTTGTTTCAAACCTGGTAACTCCCATTTCATCCATTGTCTAGCCCCGTGATGGCGAACCTATGGCACGCTTGCCACAGGTGGCACATGGAGCCATATCGGTGGGCACGCGAGCATTGCCCTAGCTCTTTGGGCCTTCTGGGCCCACTGGAAGTTGGCAAATGGGCTATTTCTGGCCTCTGGAGAGCCTCCGGAGTGGGGGTGGGGAAGGCTGTTTTCATACTCCCCAGGCTCCTAGAAAGGCTCTGGAGCCTGGGGAGAGTAAAAAACGGCACTTCCGGTCCCACAGGAAGTCAGCAAATGGGCAGTTTCTGGCCTCCGGAGGGCCTCCAGGAGGGTGTGGAAGGTCCTTTCTGCCCTCCCCAGGCTCTGGAGCTTGGGGTTAGTGAAAAATGGGCCCACTGTGCCCACCATGTGCTAAAAGCAGGGGGAGCACGGAGGGGGGTCTTGCATGCATGTGCAGGGCAGTGGGGTGCATTGAATTATGGGTGTGCTCCCCCCGCTTTTGGCATGCAATGGCAAAAAGGTTAGACATCATTGGTCTAGCCATTCCAATGATTGTGAATGCACACAAGAAAGATTTTGGCTTTGACCTCAGGTCAGCAGTAGGGAATATGTATTTTGTTTCCTAATCTGTATTATATACAGATAGTTCTCATGTAATAACCACTCATTTACTGACCATTTGAATTTATGACAGCGCTCAAACAAGTAGTATTTATAACTGGTTCTTGTTGTTGCAGCTATCACAGAATTTCTGTAGTCACGCAAACATGATCTGGGCTCATGGCAACCAGCTCGCTGTTTGAAGCTGCAGCATCTTGCAGTTATGTGATCACCCACAAAGTCAATGAGGAAGCCAGTAAGAGGTCGCAAACGGCGACAGCGTAATGTCATGCTTAATAACACTGAAATTCGCTTAATAACAGCAACTTAAAGGTGCCAGGACTGCCGTCGCTAAGCAACAGTCACGTGACTTTGCATTATGCAACTGCAGTTCCAATCGCCATCATTAAGCGAGGATTACCTGTTATCTTAACTATATGAAAAGCGAAGTAATACAATGAACTAGTTCGTGTTCTCTGAAAAGCAACCGAAGAATGAAATCCTATACATCAAATATTCTTGTAACGTTAAAGTGACAGAACTGGATATAGAATTGTGTTGTACTCTACTTGATTACCAAGATTAAAGTTGTGTACATTGTATTTTTATGGCAGAAAGCGTCATTGAATCTAATGGGGCTCGCATTTCAGTAGTCAAATATAGTGCTTCTTTTTCAAAATAGTCTGTAATGATAATCTTGGCAATTGCGTTGCATGTATAAACCATTAATTACTCCAAGATTCCTAGCAGACATTTATAGAAAAATAGGGTTGATTCTGCTAAAAAAAAACCCTAGAATTACTAGGATGGATTTTGATTGCAAGACCATTTGAGTGACTAGGGAAGCCTGGATGTCATACACTCTATCACAATACTCTATTACAAATTGTGGCAAGCAATTAAAACACAAAAATAAATTCTGAACACAGGGAGCGGTTATGAGGACAAAAATAAAGCACAAATATGTTTTCAATAAGTTCAAACTTTGGGATATTATAATCATGTAAATAAATACTCAAATGTTGTTTATGAAAAGGTTGATTCTAATGGAGATACAGCTGAGAATATTTTTTTAAAAAACTTCAGGTTTTTGAGAAGTATAATTCAATTATGTAGATTTAATTTTCGTGTATGCCATTACTGTTTTATTGTTAAATAGATTGATAGATTGATAGATTGACATAGCCTGAGAGACATTTAAGATCTACATCAAAGGCACTTGGTTCAAGTCTTCTAATGGCAATTAACTTGATAAGCAGTCTTCGCCTTAAATGGTCCCTGAAATATGAGGTAATATTACTGAACTCCTTATAAATTCATTTTAGGCATGATAGAATTCAGCCCTGTAAAGCACCTTACAGTGTTATATAAATGTGAAACGTTAGTTCTCAAGTAGCTTAATTAATCATGTTATAAATATTAAAAATAGCACATGACAATTACTAACATGATTCATGCAAATATTACAGGAGAGGTGGATACACTGTTTTTTTCCAGCATATATTTTTCAGAGAAGGGAGAATATACGATAATACAAAAATTGGATTACACAGTTTCCCTTGCTATTTTGTCTTCTTTCCAGTCAGTCTATTAGTCAGAGTGGGCCTAGGAAAATGCACCTGCCCCCATGAACCAAGCTGTAGAAGTAAATAGATTTTATTTGATTTTGTTTCCAGAGCTGTTCTTTGTGTTTGTGTGTTTACTTTTATTTGTAAGCCACCCAAAGTCATTTGGAGTTGTTGTATAAAAATTGTATAAATGAACATAAATACATAAATAAAATTCTAGTTTCATAAGATGGTGGCTGTTTCTCCAGGAAAAGGTACATGAAAACATGCTGAATCTCGTTTGGTTCAAAATTTGAAAGTGATAGGAATATCTTTGATGGGTTTTTAGATTTGAAATGTTTATCTCAGGGGTAAAATGCTACCAGTTCACTCTGGTTCGGGTGAACTGGTAGTGGCAGCAGCATGTGGTTTAACGAACTGGTAGCAGCGGCAGTGCGAGGCTCCGCCCACCCATTTGGATGTCATTACTTCCTGGTTTTTAACCAGGAAGTAACCAATTTTTGACCCTCTGTGCATGCACAGAAGGCTTTGCACATGCACAGGTCTATAATCAGATGTGAAGATGGCGCACATGCGTGCACTTCTGAACCGGTAGGGAAGGTAAGTAGATTTCACCCCTGGTTTACATATACATACAGAACATACCATAGATGTTGGTGGGGAGGGGATGAAGGCAAGAGGGATTAAGAAATGAAATGTGTGCTATGATGAAATTCTGCACTTGGTAATGCAAAATCTACTTTTTATGTACTTGAATGCAATGTTGCATACAAGTATGAAAGGACAGAACTTGCATCATAAGGACACGGTGGACTTTTTATGATTCTGGCATCCTTACGCATGGCTGATAGATACATCCCCTCCCCCCCATATGTACTGCACAAGACTGACTTGGAGCAGCAGAAGACTTTAGATGCAGCAGCATTATAACAGAATTGTAGTTGGTTAAATTTGGGGTGTAAAAACGAACAAGTGTAAGATGAAACAGACAGTGAGAAAGGAAAGCATGAAAGAGAAGAAAGAAAAGGGTGCAGAGAAGAAAGAAAAGAGTGCATTCTGAAAGAGTGCAGAGAAGAGCAACAAAGATGATTGGGGACCGGAGGCTAAGACATATGAAGAACTGTTGCAAGAATTGTGTATGTCTAATCTAGGGAAAAGAAGGACTAGGAGTGACATGATAGCAGTGTTCCAATATTTGAGGGGCTGCCACAAAGAAGGGTTTTCAACATATTCTCCAAAGCACCTGAGGGCAGGACATGAAGCAATGGGTGGAAACTAATCAAGGAGAGAAGCAACCTAGAACTATGGAGAAATTTCCTGACAGTGAGAACAATTAATCAGTGGAATGCTTTGCCTTCAGAAGTTGTGGAAGCTCTATCACCAGAGGTTTTTAAGAAAAGATTGGTCGGCCATTTGTCTGAAATGGTATAAGGTCTCCTGCTTGTATAGGAGGTTGGAGTAGAAGACCTCCAAGGTCCCTTCCAACTCTTTTGTTAAGAAGAAACATTATAAAGGGGAAAGATAGAAATTACTAATTCCAAGATGCCACTTGATTTGAAGCCAGTTCTTGGTTAAAATAAAATTAAGTGAAATTGAAGCAATATAAGTGGCATCTATTTTAATTATTTACAAGGCTCCCAATTATTTTGAATTCAGCCCTCAACCAACTTAAAAGTATTCTAATCAAAAGTAAAGGAAAAGTGTTCTCTCTTAATTGTTGAAAGCAACCTTTTGCCAATTAACTACAGAATGCTGCCTTTGGCGAAGTGTACAAATTGAATTTGATTGCATTACCAATTAGAGAGTGCCTGCAAATCATTCTAAGTTACCAATTAGGTGCATTATAAAGGAAAAAGATTAAAAACAGATCTAATCACAATTTATTGTTAATATTCTAATATTTAGTTACACATGATACAAAGTTCCATTATAAAAGAATGTTGCAAAGGCTTACGGTAAACTCCAACTATACATATGTAAATACAGTTTATATAAGCGACTTCTAATAGCATGCAAGAAGGAAAAATGCTTTAATTCTTAATTTATCATTCAGATATTTTTCGACAATTAAGGGAATAGGAATTCTTTTCACATAAGAGATTTTTTAAATGTATGGAGAAAATATATAGGGTTACTTAATGCCATTTCAGATGAAGTTGGTCTATATAAATAAAGGACTCTTGCATTAATTTAAAATAAGTAACTGAAGTGCAACAGTCAAGTTCATTTGGGAAGGATAATACTACATGCATAACCCAGATGACTGGATATTCTTTTGAAGAAAATATTATATTGCTGATTTTTTGAATGTAGTAAGGAATATATTAATTGCACCTAATGTTTTAATTTACTTAATTGAATATGCCTACTGCATATTAGTTTTATGAGACACTTGGAATCTAGCCTTTATTAGAAAAAACTTAGAGAATTTGTGCATCTGTGAGAGGAGGCAATGTCTTCTATATACTTCTTTTAAAATGTAAATGTGGATATAGGACTAACTTGCTATCATCATAAATTGTGTGACGGTCATTATGACATATCAATACATTTGTATCAATTTCTATCTTGTTGCTCTACTTCCTTTTTAAGACCCTGCAATCCCTTAAAGTACATAATTTCTACAAATTATTTTAAGAATGTCAGAAATAGCCTTCAAGAGATTACATATTCTTATAAATAACTGGCAAAAGGAATGTCCCAAATAGTTGAATCCAAGGCAGGGAAAAAAAGCTCTTATAAGCTATAATGTAGTTGATAAATGATTTTTTTTTTTAAAAAAATTGAATTAATCTTAGTTACAGTGATTCAAAATCAGGGCAGAATGTGCCTGGAAGCTGAAATTAACTGGTCTACAACTGTAAGAAGGTTCATATTTATTATATTCCCAGCATTAAGAATAAGCCTTCATATTTAACTTAGAATGAATGAACTACTGACCGTGAGAAGGTCAGTGGAACGGGGCTTGCTTTCAGAAGTTGTGGGTGCTCCATCACTGGAGGATGGTATAGGGTTTCCTGCTTGAGCAGGGGGTTGGACTAGAAGACCTCCAAGGTCCCTCCCAACTCTGTTATTCGGCTATTCTATTCTGTTATTCTGTTAATTGGGAAAGGGAGGGGGGATATTTTTTCCTTTCCAATTCAACATAAAAAAAATTGTATTGTAGGTCTCTGGATAGTGAAATGGGTGGTGTATATATATTAATAAATAAATGTAATAAATAAAATAGACAGAAAATCCAGCAGTGCAATCAGAAGGGAATTGGGGCTCCAGAGCATCAAAACAGCACTCTGGGCAGATTGTCCATTTCTATTTTTATTGACTTGTAGCAATCACATAGGTATGGCCGGTCTGCAACCTGGTCTCCCAATGGTGCATGCATCACTGCTGCAATTGTTCTTCTACCTTCCTGTTAGTTATCCTTTCTCTTTCTTTTCATTGCTATAGACTTTTCAAGGCAGCCATGTCTTCACATATCACATATTATATCCACAATGTAATTTAAAGCTGATCATTTGTACCTTGAAAAAGAATTCTGGATTAATTTGCTCCATTTGTTGGTTTGGCTACTCGTGTATCCATGTATTCTCATGAGTATTCCAAAATCCAAAAGCAGTGATTCTCTTTCTCTCCTGATTCTTCAAAGTCCAACTTTCACTTCCATAGAGCGTCACAAGGAAAACCACTGCCTGCATGATTCTCATTTTTGTAGGTACAGACACATCATAGCACCAGATTATTTTTTTTCCAAGGCCTTCACTATATGCCCCTATGAATTAACCTGCATATTTCTGGACTGCTAGCGCCTTTACTATTAATAGTTGATCCTAAAAGGATGACATTATCCATTACATCAATATCTTCATTGTCAGTACTAAGACTGGTTGCTGTACCTGTTCTCATTAGTTTGGTCTTCTTCATTTTAATCGCAGCCCCATTTTTTTTTTTCATTTGTGCTCCTTGACTTTCATTACTAGAACTTGCAGATCATTTGTATTTTCAGCAATCAGAATAGTGTCATCAGTGCACGCTTATGATGTTTCTTCCTCTAATTTTAACACTATGCTAATCTTGCAATTCAGTCATCCCCCCCCCCAATATTTGCTCAGCCTACAGACTGAATAAAGGAGGGGAGAGGATACCGTCTTACCCAGTGGTGCATTAACTATTAAGCAGACTAAGCAGGTGCTTAGGGCACCAGGCCCAAGGGGGCAACCACAAAGTTGAGAAAGAAAAAAAACCAATGAAGATTTGTAGCAGCTTGGCTTCGTTTGTACAGTATGTACAAAGGAGGGGGGGCACCAAGGTTTGTCAGTGCTTAGGGCACCAGTGAGCCTTAATCCGCCACTGGTCTTCTCTCACTCTTTTCCTGACTAGGAGCCTGTCTGTTTTGTCATGTTCTATTCAGATTGTGATTTCCTGTCCTGGGTTTAGAATTCATATAAAACATGGTTCAAGATTCCCATATGTCCATATTCCCATGAGGACATTTCACCACTTGGCATGCTCACCGCAAAAAAATAAAATAAAATATAGTCAATGAAGCATTTGACATCTACTTTCACTGAATTTAAAATTGTAGGAAATTAAATATTTGTATATTTAAAGTGAAATTAAGCTTTAGTTCTTATGCAAAAAATGCCAATGTTCTGAGTTAATTTTCTTTAAAATAATGGAAAAAAGCCTCTCTGTTCAATTCTTTCTTACTCCATCACCTGCAATCTGTTATATATGGACTAGAATTTGCACTTTTGTCTGAGAACTATCAAAATATAGTAGGATTAATGGGATTAAATTTGTCTAAGAAAAATAGGGACAATTACTTACTTTGTTCACTTAAGACGTTTTAATATATCTTAAAGCAAAGCCCAGCATAATATAGCACAATATAGGACAAGCTTGTAATATAATTGTTGGAATTTCAAAGAAGCTTCAAACTTCTTAAATAGCCGGTAAGCCGGGGAACCTACCCACACGCCGGCGGCAAATTTGAAGGAACTGGGAAGTCAGAAGTTTGGCAGGGCTTCCCAGAACGCAAGAAATCTCCACGGGCGGTCAGCCTGGAGCCCCAGGCAACTCACCCCTGGCCACTGCACAATGAAGAATGAAAGAAATAGTCCCAATCAGAGAAGAATCCAAAGCTTCAGGAACAATAGTTAAGTAGAATTCACTGGAGAAATTTTCAGACAGTGTCACAGGCTCAACTGAGTGAACTAAACTGGGACTCTGCTGAGCAAGTGGGCGTGTCTGAAGAGAAAATATTTAAAGGAACACACTCAGTGTAGGCTACTCAACTTGAACAACCCGAAGCTTTGGATTCTCCAAGCTGCGCGTTGGAGAATGGATCCACACCAAGTTTCAAACTATTCCAAGTTCTAATGGAACAAAACTTAAATGTTTAAAGTGTTCTAAGATAGGGAACAATGAAACAACAGCATCATAGCAACACTATCTGAAATGCACACAGCCCTATATATCCTTTCTTAATAAATTCAGCTTTAATCCATGGCCTCATCAGTGCAATGAAACAAGCATCAGGACTGAAGTTCTATCCCTTACATGTGCATAGTTTTGCCACACAGGTACAAAAGGACAGAAGCTGTTATTGTGATACTGTAATGTTTATTTTGTCACTCCCCCCCCCACAACATTAATGCCTATTATCAATGGCTATACTTTTGAAATAATTTTTAAAATAGGATATAGTTTACCTGATTTCCTCCCATGCCATGACAGTTGAATATGCCTACTTTTTCATTTTCCTTACGCCCCATGTTATCTAAACATTGGTTTGTCTCAACATTTCTGATCTGTGGAAAAAAATAAAACCAAGTACATTTCATAATAATTATTACAAGATTCATAGTTAAGGGAAAAAAAATAGCAGGAATGTAATGGTTTTTGAAATTACGTAAAATATAGGATGATGCCAAATTACATAAACATACTTACGCTGAGTTCAGTAAGTCTCCAGTAAGCATGTCTACTCAGTGCCATTAGATGCACTGGAAACCAGGCACCTCTTATTTGTAAATAAAATATCAAGTTGTATTAATCGTAGTTTTGTCTAAGAAACGGTACCACTATTTTCATTTGTGCAGAAGAGATAATTTCTATGAAAACTACCATATTTTTTGGAGTATAAGACACACCGGAGTATAAGACGCACCTACCTTTTTTGGTGAGGAAAATATGAAAAATAAATCTCCCTCTGCCTCTGAGCAATTTTGCCTCGTTGCTGCAAACAGCAAACAGCCTGCTTTACTTTCATTTTCATTTTCATCATAGCTTGATTAACACAAGAGAAAAAAAAAAATCTGCTCCCGCAATTTACCTCTTTGCAGTAAGCACCAGAGCCCTGCGCAAAACAGCTGAGAGCAAATCAGCTGAGAGTCACAAGGCTGATCCAATCAACTTGTGCTAATTAGGCTGTGCTGAAGCTGAAAGGAGCTGTTTTTTCTTGCTGTTTGCTGCAAGGAGGTAACTGCTGCGAGGCAGAGGCCAAAGGGTGGGGGCCAGTAAGTGGGCGGGGCTACATTCGGTGTATAAGACGCACCTAAATTTTCACCCCCTTTTTTTGGGGGGGGAAAGGTGCGTTTTATACTCCGAAAAATACGGTATGCTTTCAAAAGTACTGCTTTTGGAAAGGGACATTCCTAGATAGCTTTCAATGAAAGTTAACAAAAAGAATGTACATTGTGCCCAATTTTAGTGCTTTTATTACTTGCACAAATAAAATTCTATTTGTTTCTCAGCATTCCTTATATTTTAGAAGATCTTCCAAACATTATCATTGAAGAAAAGCTTCAGATCATATGTGCAATATTCTCAATACAAAGTAAACCTTTGCTATATATTTCAGCCTGGAAAACATCTTTTAGACAATGCTGTTTCTTTTTGTGGAAAACAATAAAGACTTTTTGTACTCAATGCTGAGAACCAAGCCCATTGCAGAGCAAAAAATGCTTAAAACAATTAAGGTGGATAATTTTTTAAACTGAGAAAATTGGTAAACAGATAAAGGTAATGGATAGGCTTTTGGATTTTGTGTAGATCATTGCTACTGTCCTTTCTCTGGAAGCTTGCCAAGACTTCATTAGTTCCAATTCTCCACACAATTCCTTCTTACTTATATATCCTATCTCCTAAAGACACTGCAAGGTAATACTTGCAGATAATCCTCAGTTGCTGACATTCGCTCAGCATCCATTCTGAGGGGGGCCCGGCCCTATGGAATGAATTGTCCCCGGACATACGAAGGATCCCCGACCTCCGCGCCTTCCGTCATGCTCTGAAGATCCTATTATTCCAGCAAGACGGTCTGACAGGATAAAGGATTTTAATTGGGTTTTGATAGGGGTTTTAATAACGATTTTAGCTGGGTGTTTTAAATTTGGCCAGTGATTGAATTATTTTACTAAGTTTTTAAATTTTTTGTCTTGTATATTGTTTTTACCATGGCTGTTCACCACCCTGAGTCCTTCGGGAGAAGGGCGGTATATAAATATAATAAAATAAAATAAATAAATAAATAAATAAATAAATAAATCCATTCAAATTTAAATTTACAACAGTGTTGAAAATAGAGACTTATGACTGGTCCTCAAAGTTGAAGCTGTCACAGCATCCTATGGTCATATGATTGCCATTTGTAACCATCCCAGCCTGCTTCTGACAAATGAAGTGAATGGGGAAGCTGGCAGGAAGTAGCAAAGTCAAGCTGACAGGAAGTTGCAAGTTGAAGTCATATGACTTGACAAATGGGACACATTTAAGATAGTTGCAGCATCCCACAGTCACATGATCACTGTTTGCAACCTTCACAGCCAACTTCCAACAAGCAAAGTCAATGGGGAAGCCAGCAGGGATTCGCAACTTGCAGTCCTGTGACACCACGTTTAATGACCTACACTGATTTGCCTAATAACCTGCAGTCAGAACTGATGAACTGACCTTGTACATTGGTGCAATCACATGATATTGTGCTTAATAATTGTGTCACTTAGCAATGGACCTGCCAGTCCCAATTATGGTTGGTAATTGATAACTACCTGTAAAAATGTCTAGTCAGGCAAGTAAGGATATGTAAGCAGATACAGGTGGAAAATTCTCTTTCAATTTTCTTGCTAAGAACTCTTTCAAGGTACACCATCCCAATGTTGTCCTCCCATTTGCTTAGAAATTAGACCACACAAATTTATTCAACATTACATGGTGTAACCCTAACCCTAATCTGTTTTACATTTACAGTTGCAGGGACCATAAATGGCAGATTATAATGACCATCCTTTTAGAAATATGGAGAAGAACTATGGAATTTTTTATGCAGCTGAAAACGTCTATTTCAAATAGCAGTCACTGAGAAGAGAATCACATGGAAATCTCTTTTAAATGTGAATATGTTAAATAAGGAGCGTAAACTCAGTCTTAAAGTAAGATATTATATTTTGCTCCACCACTTTCATTAATGGAAATGAATGAATTCCAAGTTCTCTCGTGAAATGTCCATTAAATAAAATGTGAATACATATTCAGGCTACCCACTCCAAACATTTTTTTTAAAAAAAATAGATATTAAGATACCCAATGTCTGAACTGTAGGCAGTTTCTGCCTAAGCACTTGGACAATCCTTTTTATGAATCTGGACTTCAATGATTAGCTTTTTATTAAAACAGAGCTAAAAGAATAAAAAAAGAGGTATCTATTTCTCAGGGGAACAAATAGTACTTGATCAGGATTTGTTTATTAAGTAAAAATTGGACAAGCTTCATTAAACTAGTTAAGGACTTCCTTCCAGCAGCTTTAACATTTTACGTGTCATAATTTTCATTTCTGAATGTCAAAAAGATATCTAATTGAGTAAAATGATAATTATTATATGATAATACTCTAGGAGATCTAGATGCTAACAGAATTGGTTTCAATTCTTGCTTTAAAAATTACTGTGAATGTTCTCAGTATAAACTGGGTATAAATTCAGGCCTAAATTAAATTACACTTACAGTACTTATCTGAGTTATTTTTCATTTTAAAAAACACATTCTTATGCAAAAAAACTCTCCCCCATTCATACCTCTCCAAGGGAGTAATAACGACGTGGAATCTGAGAATCTGGATACACATTTTCTAGGTACCATGAAAATGGTTTACATTTCAAATTTTCTCTCAATGCTTTTCTGACTGATACATCTCCGTAATCCACTTTGACAACTCCTATATTGTTAGGGGAGGAAAAAGAATATTCAATATTCTTTTTAATAGATCAAAGACACATTTTTAGCACTTAATTATACAAATTTTACAATAGATTATAAACATTACCTTTAGGTCAGTAAGGCATAAACAATATACATAATTCTCTCTTCTTACTGTCATGCTATTGCTCAAATATTTTGTTATATTTATATACCATCAGGAGTTCAAGTGAGTCTAAGAAAGAATGACTGCCTCTAAGTTACTCTGTGAATCTCTTTGTATGAGAGTTCAGAAAGTCCTCATTTAGTGACTGCAATTGGGACTGGCAACTTGATGGTTAAACAAAGTGGTTGCTAAATGAAAAATAATGTGACCATAAGCTGTGCTTACAGTTTTACTTCAGCTTTCCTTTGTTTTTGTTAATCAAGTGTGAGAAGAGTTAGGGTTAAGTTTCCAGAATTCAACTCACAAGGAAAATGGAAAAATGGACAAATCTTATAGCCATTTCCCCCCATTCTCTTGTCCTTTGGAATGATCACCCCAGCCCTGTGATAATTAACAAAAAAGGAATTAAAGCTTGTATTTACATACACTGGAGAGGAAGGGATCTCAAGAGAGTAAGCAAGCACACAATGAGGAATACACACTGAAAGCAATGTACTGGCACCAGCTGTTTGTCTAGCAGTCTCACACTGCAAGTCACAGGGCAAACAAAAGCCTTTAGTGTGAAACTGATTAGGATTTTGTTAGTATCAGGAAGCAGTACCAGCTTGCTGGAAGGGGCTAATCAACTAATGAAGGTAACAGCTGAGCTTGTTAACTTGTGGTTAGCACTTTTTTTAAAGGGATGCATTGTGCTATGAAGAAAAGCAGCTCAAGAAGAGATTGTTTGTTTAGGTGATATCTCTGTGCTGTGAAGTTTGAGGCGGGGGGGGGGGGGGTTTGGGGTTGGGGAGATCAAGATTTTGTTAATATAGCCTTAAAATTAAATAGAATTATTCCATCTGGTCATGCTTCCTGTCTAGTTTACCTGGGAAACTGACACTGAGACACAGATACCATGAAGTTCATAAATGGTATTGGTCACAAGTTACTTTTTCATCATGATTGTAACTGCAAATGGTTGCTGTCCGAGGCAGTTGCTAAATAAAGACTACCTGTTGGCTTGAACCTGGGGTTCCACACATTAAATACTATATCAAGGTGTTATATCAAGGTGTTTTTCTATATATTATGTATATATGAGTTATAATACAGTTGCAAGAAAAAGTATGTGAACCCCTTGGGATTACGTGGAGTTTTGCATGAATTGGTCATAAAATGTGCTCTGAACTTCATCTAAGTCACAACAATAGAAAAACACAGTCTGCTTAAAATAATACTAAACAAACATTAGATGTTGCCATGGTTTAATTGAACATAACATGTAAACATTCACAGTGCAGGGAGGAAAAAGTATGTGAGCCCCTAGCCTAATGACTTCTCCAAGAGCTAATTGGAGCCAGGAGTGAGCCAACCTTGACTCCAATCAGTCTGATGATATTGGATGTGTTGCTGACAGCTGTCCTGCCCTTTAAAAACACACACCTGTTTTGGGTTTACTGGTTTCAAGAAGCACTGTCTGATGTGAACCATGCCTCGCAGAAAAGAGCTCTCAGAAGACCTACGATCAAGAATTGTTGACTTGCATGAAGCTGGAAAGGGTTACAAAAGTATCTCCAAAAGCCTTGATGTTCATGTGTCCACGGTAAGACAGACTGTCTACAAATGGAGAAAGTTTAGCACTGTTGCTACTCTCCCTAGGTGTGGTCGTCCTGTAAAAATGACTGCAAGAGCACAGCGCAGAATGCTTCATGAGGTAAAGAAGAATCCTAGAGTGTCAGCTAAAGACCTACAGAAATCTCTGGCACATGCTAACATTTTTGTTGACACATCTACAATAAGGAAAACATTAAACAAGAATGGAGTACATGGGAGGACACCACGGAGGAAGCCATTGCTGTCCAAAAAAAATATTGCAGCACGTTTGAAGTTTGCAAATGAGCACCTGGATGTTCCACAGCACTACTGGCAAAATATACTGTGGACAGATGAAATCAAAATTGAGTTGTTTGGGAAGGGCACACAACACTATGTGTGGAGAAAAAAAGACACAGCACACCAACATCAAAACCTCATCCCCACTGTAAAATATGGCAGAGGGGGCATCATGATTTGGGGCTGCTTTGCTGCTTCAGGGCCTGGACGGATTGTTGTCATTGATGGGAAAATGAATTCCAGAGTTTATCAAAACATTTTGCAGGAAAATGTATGACCATCTGTCCGCCAACTGAAGCTCCACAGAGGATGGGTGATGCAACAGGACAATGACCCAAAGCATACAAGTAATTCAACAAAAAATTGGCTTCAACAGCACAGAATACGCCTTCTGGAGTAACCCAGTCAGAGTCCTGACCTCAACCCGATTGAAATGCTGTGGCATGACCTTAAGAGAGCGATTCACACCAGACATCCCAAGAATATTGCTACACTGAAACAGTTTTGTGAAGAGGACTGGTCCAAAATTACTCCAGATCGTTGTGCAGGTCTGATCTGCAACTACAGGAAACGTTTGGTTGAGGTTATTGCTGCCAAAGGAGGGTCAACCAGTTATTAAGTCCAAAGGTTCACATACTTTTTCCTCCCTGCACTGTGCATGTTTACATGTTATGTTCAATTAAACCATGGCAACATCTAATGTTTGTGTAGTATTATTTTAAGCAGACTGTGTTTTTCTATTGTTGTGACTTAGATGAAGTTCAGAGCACATTTTATGACCAATTCATGCAAAACTCCACGTAATCCCAAGGGGTTCACATACTTTTTCTTGCAACTGTACATCTACAGATTGCTCTCTGGTTACTCTTATTCCAATTGAGTAGCCCTGCAAGAGAGAAATTATAAACAGGGAAATATGGATCAATGAAACTAACTCATATTCCATAGTTCTTCAAGAGTTAAAATTTTCGCCCACCCCTCATGACACCCACACATCTATTGCTGCATCCCGATGCTCTGGAGTGCCTACCCCCCATGATACAACCCCACCCACCCCAGTTTGCTCTCCTGTAGTCCTGTAGTTATAATGACAACCAGGACTAAAAGAACTGAAATATAACAATATTTCATTCTCTACATCAAGCATTGATAGCTTGCTGTAGAGAATGAATTGATGATGATAATTACATTGTAATTCTGTTATGATCATTCACACATTTAATGATTGGTTGCTTAGCAAGCAGTCAAAGTTAAGACAGACCTCACAGAACTACATACAACCCATTTTAGAAGTTCTTATGGCCATAGTCCTGCACCCCAGTCACATAATTGCATTTTGGGTACTTGCCAACTGGCTTGCATTTATGGCTGTTTGCAGTGTCCCATGGTCACATGACTGCATTTTGGTGGGTTTTGCCAGTTTTTACCATTTACTTGGGATTCCCAGCAAAAACCACTATGTTTACTTATTGATTGCCACCAAAAAAAAAAAAAAAAAAACCCTGTAAAATCAGGTGCAGTTACATGGTGACCCACTTAATGACTGCCATATTTTACCATATAATATTTTACGACCATAATTTCGTGTCAATTGTACTTGTAAATTAAGGATTACCTGTATATATCTCAATGGACTAATTTTCTGACAAAATAATTGTGATCTGTTTTTTAAAAAATATGACCTAAATTTTTATACATATAACACATATAGTTACAGTTTTCACATTAATAATTGACTTTAATGATACAAGGTTTTTTTAAAAAAATGTATTAAGGATTATATCAAACAGATAAGAATAATAAAAAAAACCGTAATACAGAAATACATTAAAATGTGTGTGTGTTCACATAAAAGTGCAGGGTGACCACACACCCCAAATAAAATAAATATACCGTATTTTTCGGCGTATAAGACTGGGCGTATAAGACAACCCCCAAATTTTCCTGTTAAAATATAGGGTTTGGGCTATACTCGCCATATAAGACTACCCTCTTCCAACGCACACCAAATAAAAATTAAAAAACATCAACTGGCTCACCCACAATGTAAAAGTGTTAGACCCAAAATGGCCCCTGCAACAAGCAGGAACCTCACACAGCCACAAAAAGCCCCCTCCAAAAAAACAACTTTCACACTTTACACACACACAACACAACACAATTGGCTCACCCACAATGTAAAAGCAGCTGTGCTAGACCCAAAATGGCCCCTGCAACAAGCAGGAACCTCACATAGCCACAAAAAGCCCCAAAAAACAACTTTCACACTTTACACACACAAAATTCCACATACAGCTTTGTGAGATTTTGTGAGTTTGTGTAGTTAGAGTGAAACACTACAAAAACACACTAAATCTCAGAAAGCTGCACAAATATTATTTTATTTTATTTTTATTTTTATATAAAAGCTAAATTTAAAACTTCCTAAACTTTAAATGGCTAAAAAAGAACAACTTAAAAAAAAAAAACCCAATTAACTATTTTTTTAAAGCTCCCAAAGGGGAAAAAAACTTACCCAATAGAACAGGGGTCTCCAACCTTGGCAACTTTAAGACTTGTAGACTTCAACTCCCAGAATTCCTCAGCCAGCTTTGTTTTGCTGGCTGAGGAATTCTGGGAGTTGAAGTCCACAACTCCCTGCCTGCTTGATTGCAGGCAGGGAGTGGCTTGCTGATGGAATGGATTCAGGCAAGCGAAGCAAGGCAAGTGTTGCGACTAGCAGCTAAGGTAAGCAAGCTGGAGGTGGAAAACATTTTTCCTTCTCCATGGCTCTGGTGATCCCAGCTGAGTTGCCTGATTAGCAGATCGTCAGAGCTTGGATCTCCAGAGCCATTTAAGGCTCGTCAGAGCCTTTCGGGCTGGTCTGCCTGGTTACAGGAGAACGACACCCGGCGTATAAGACGACCCCTGACTTTTGAGAAGATTTTCATGTGTTAAAAAGTCATCTTATACGCCGGGAAATATGGTATCTTCATTCTGTTCTCACCATCTTTCTACAAACCCATCTCTAAATCCTCAAGTCCCCTTATTCATCAGCAAAAGTCCAATAAGGGTTCACAGAAGGGAACAACTTAAATATTTATATCTGGATTTCGATTTGAACAAAATTCCCCCTTTACTTTCACAGTCCAAAACAAGACAACAATCCACACCATGATTTTCTTGATAGATATCTGTAGATATCTGAAGGATATCAAAAACCAGGGAACTATATTAATGAGTCAGACATATTGTGTTCCAATGTGAACCCAATTGTTTGGAGGGAAGATTTATTTTTGACAACTTCTATGTGATCCAGAATGAATGAATGAATGAATGAGTGAATGAATGAATGCCTCATCTGCATATTTATGCTAAAAGGATAACCAGAGAAAGGTAAATGCAAAGTCTTGATGATTGTGTTTGACATAATTCAGTAATTTCAAAGCAGATAAGAAATAATTATTCTATATTTCTTGCCAATAAGAAATACATCTTATAATGAATGCAACTGCAATTTATGATGATCCAAGATCAAACATCCAATAACAAGCACTGTTATTAACAGATTAACATCTGCTGCTTGCAATTACTGTAAGTTCAAATCTCACCAGGCTCAAGGTTGACTCAGCCTTCCATCCTTTCAAAGGTAGGTGAAATGAGGACCCAGATTGTGGGGGCAATAAGATGACTTTGTATAAATATACAAAATTATGAAGGCTATTGCTTAACGCATTGTAAGCCGCCCTGAGTCTCCGGAGAAGGACGGCATATAAATTAAAGCAAAAAAAAAAAAAAAAAAAAAAACCATACTGAAATTGAGTTTTAATAATGGTCCTACCTAAGCTTTAATCTCAGTAAGATGAGGAAGCAGATCAAGATGTCTCCAGACAGAAAAATAAAATACTATACTTATAAAATGAAGAAACTGGGAGTGGAAAGAGGAATGAATGATGGAGTAGAAAGATAACTGGAGTAGAACTTTGTGCATTTAGTTTTCTACCTGGAGAATTTTTTAATTCTCTACCTTTTGAATCTGATTCTCAGAATCTCAAGCTTATTTCACCCAAGTATAATCAGATAAAAAAAACCCCTGAATTATGAGCTGACTCTGAAAGGCAGACCTAAAGCATGAGGTTTGGGAAAAAAGAAAGGAAAATTTAATAGTACTGTAATGCTTTTCTGTAATTTAACTATTTTTAATTATTTCAAATGATTACAACTGTTTACATAACAAAGGAAAAGTAATACAAGTTGTACTTGTAAAAGGATACAAGAACATAAAGAAGAGAATATTGGAGGAAAGAACCAAAATAACAGTAAAATGTGGGTTAATAACCAATAAAACTAAAATACTGTATGACTAAAACATTCTAGTATATCATTAGAAGCTTATATAATTTAACTATTTTAGTTAAAAGCTTATGTTTACCCTTAGTATCCAGCAGATGGAACTGTTTTCTCATAGAAAGCCAATCTCTAGAAACAGAAGAGGTTTTTATGCTATTTGATTGAGCATAATTTAGTTCTCAACAAGAAATGAAAGCTATTTTCATGTATAAGTTTCAAATAGTGAGTGTTTTGAGTTTTTTTTAGAGTTGAATTATACAGATGCATAAAATTAAATGTTTCTCTATTTTTTCCCCAAAAACTTTTGTTCCAGGATATACATGATCATTTAAAATTTGGATATAAAGCTTCATAAATGTTATTCATCCTGGATAATTTAATAGTGAGTGGTGAAACAAACATTTAATTAATTAAAGGGAGTAGTAGAGTTGGAAGCTTTGCAGTAGACAACTCATAAAGTGTTAAAATGAGGAAATTTACCAACCAATTCCTATAGCATAGTTTGTGTGTGACGGTAGTTGTTTCATCTTATTTGATGATTTCTTTTGTTCTCCCCTTAAATTCTGTTTGCATAGAATCTATCTATCTCTCCACACTAGGAAACTAAAACTCTTTTCAGCAGTCAAGCAATACTACCCGCTCTTGTATGACACCCCTAACATCACAACAGTTTGGCTCCAATCTCAATGTTAATATAATTGCTGTTGTTGAAACTATTAAAAATACTATGTCTTCTTTTCCAAAATCACAAGCAACTGTTTTGATGTATTGAAAAAGCCTTTAGGTCTTCACAACCCAACAGTATCATAGACACACCATTATCTCCTAATTATTAATGGTTTCACTTATTTCATATGACATGGAATGCCCTGTTCTGTAATTTTTGGTATTAAATCAAAGCAGGCATGTCAAAATCATTCCTGAATATGTAGGCCTGTGACAAACTGTAGGCCTGTAAAGAGAAGTGTTTGAAGAATAGTTTCCAGGCAAAAAATAATAACTTTCATCATTGCTTCTTTTTTAAAAAATAATTTTTATGGAACATTTTAATACAAACAAACAAACAAACAAACCTACAAACAAAAAAACAAACAAACAAAAATAGATATTTACAACTTCTTCTTTTCAACATTTTCGCATCAGTAATCTATATTAATACATTTTCTCTTTCTTATCTTAATCTATCTCTTATACATATATTCCTAGTATATTATATTATATATATATATATATATATTTCTCTTAATCTAAATATTTTATTTACATTTAACATAAACAGGTACCTAGTTTCCTTTCCACAATTTATATCTTCCCATTTGTTTCCATATTTCTCCACCTAATTTAACCATTGTTTAGTTTTCTTTTGTCCCTCTTTTTCATCATTGCTTCTTATGTAGCTAACTGAATCAACTCTGAAATATTTCAACTTTATTCTAGTCACTAGATGTTCTCTAGTCAATAAGGAAGGGAATATATAGAACCTCAGAAGGACTGGTGTAAGAATACATATTTTTACCTTATTTTCAGGCACCCTACCCCAGAAACTAAGAAATGTTTACTTCTTCAGTATAATTTTACTGCAGTTTCAAATCCAGAGATTATGAGTCCCAAGAGAACGCTGCCTTTGACCCAGGCAATCTTCCTATGGGTAGCAAAACCATCTACATATATATGTAAATAGTATAACTAAACAGCAGGAATAAAACATAAAAGAACAATTACAGAGGATGTTTTTTTTACACTCATAAGCTAAGAGTACAAAATATACCTCTTTTAATACCAGCAGAAAATAAAAATCCTCAATTTAATATCCTGCAGTTGTCTAGAATTACTTCCTGCAGTTCGAAAGAATTCTATCCTGTTTCTTTTTAATGCCATATGTGTTTACCCTGTGTCTGCTAATCTCCAATAACTACATTCTCTGTGGGAACGTATCCACAAAACAAAACATCTATCCAGTTACATCGAAAGACTTCAGTAATTCTGCTTTCAAGAAGAAAAAAAGGACTCCAGCTTAAGTATTTGGGATCTGAGATCAGAGGATCTTGTTGCTGAATATGATTGGGCAAAAATAGTTTTTACACAACTAACTGTATAGATATGGTACTTTGTGGCTCATTGAAACAAGGAAAAAGCTAGCATTGATTTAATTCCAGAATAATCTTTATTATTCCATCTGGCTAACATAAATGAGACTGTATTAAAAGATGATGTGCTTTTAACACGGTGAGTTATGTTTTGTTCTGGACCAATGGATTCACAACTAGTTCTATTTTTTTTTAATAAGCATACGTGGGTTTATGTGTGCACGCTTTGGGGAGATGGTGGGGAAATAATATATCTATTACTATGATCTTTGGCATATTTATAACCCCTAAAGTCCACACTGACATGAAAATCAGAGATAATCCGTTGCTCTACAGCAGGGCTGTCAAACTCCCGTCCGTGGACTGGATGCGTCATGCGCTGGCCACTCCCGTGCCGTTTAACAAAGGGGGGGAAAAAGTCCCGATACATCACGTGATGCCATCGTGACGTGAGTTTGACACCCCTGCTCTACAGGTATCATTGATTTATGACCACAATTGGGAGCAGAATTTCTGTCACTAAGCAAAGTGGTTAAGTGAGTCACGCTTGATCTAACAAAATTTTTTGTCATGGTTGTTAAGCATATCACTGCAGTTGTTAAGTGAATCACACAATCGTTAAACAAATCCAGTTTCCCTCATTGACTTTGATTGTTGGAAACTGGGAAGGTTTCCCCAGCTACGGACCCCAAAGAACGCAGCACACACAAAGTCCGTACAAACCTTAGTTTACTAAATTAAATAAGGTTTTTTTTCCAAACAAAGGCTGTTAATTAACTTTCTTAACAGCCTACAAAAATCCAAAGAATAAATAATCTTAATCTTACTATGATTGGCAGAAAGCCCAGAAGCAATTTGTAAAGAACTAAGATCAAGGCATGAAGGAGAATGAACAAGTTGTTCCCTGCAAATTGCCTCAGTTGTCGTCCTTCCTTAAATAGGCTAAGGGCCTATTAGCCCCAAGCCTTACTCTTGAAGAGACCTCCTTCTGAGGAGCCACTCCTGCCTTTTGGCAGCTCTGTGCGCCCGTGCATTGAGAAGAGGCTCCTCCTCTTCATCCTCTTCACTTAAGGGAACTTCTGGAAGTTCTGAAGGCCCTGGCTGAATCCCCACCTCTGGCACCACATCTTCTCCAGCCTCATTGTCTGACTCGAGTGCCAGCTGCACAGGCTGCTGGCGCAGCACCACACCAGCCTCCTTGCTGTCTGAATCAGCCACCGCATACGGACCACAACAGAAGGTCATAAACAGTGATCACATGACCTTGGGACATTGCAACTGTCCTAAATACATGCCAGTTGCCAAGTGCCCAAATTTTGATTATGTGACTGTGTGGATGCTGTGATGGTCGTAAGTGCAAGACCTGGTTGTAATGATACCGAAATAAAGGGACGCACATCAACACATATCGCAAACAGAAATGCTTTTTGCTTTAATACATTTTGGCTATGTGGTTCCATATATTTTTGTGTGTTTGTGTGCATTTTTAAAAATCTTATAGTACTACAAAGTATTTTCAGCAGTACTATAAGTTTTTAAAAATGCACACACACATATAGCCACACACATACATGGAACCACATACCAAAATGAATTAAGGAAGGCTGCCAGGAAGAAACATATTTAAAGGTCTGTCGGACTGCTTGGAAGATTTTCCACGTCCAGTTGATATTTTATGAACTATTGTGTTGATAAAGTATTATTCTGTTTCATTAAACCTTCCTAACATGACGAACAAGAGAAAGATAACACATTCCATTTTCAAATTCAATCTTTTTTTTTTTGGGGGGGGGGGGGGTCAGCTTCTCCTGCTATACCAAACTTTTCCACATTTAATTGGGTTGGAGGAAATAAAAAGAACACATATAAGAAATGGAAAGAAGGCAAAGTTATATAGATATTTGAGCCTGCAGTGGGATTTACTTTTCAATTATTTCCATATGCGCAGTTAGGAGAAAGATAACAGGACATTTGGAATTGAGCAGCAGAAAATGAATTTGAAGCTAAACTACAGTATGCATAAAAAATGAACCTGTAATTGATAAAATGTATGAAGCTTTATTGAAGTTTGAAACAGAACAAGGGAAAGACTGCATGATAAAATAGACTAAGGATACAATATACTGTTGGAACTGTAAGAAAATACTTGGTTAAAGGAGTGACAATTACATTATGTTATAACCTAAAACAGAATGCCTATTAAATGATGTGCCGTTGGTGTATAACTAACAAAATATTGAGATGGCTTCTAGGTAATACCTCCTCTTCACCTAATCTCTTTTTATTGGTTTTTTGTGCCTTTTATAATTTCAACATTTTTAATATTAATATTAATTTGAATATTTTGTTTTTAACCTTGTTGTATGTTGCCCATATTAAGGGATGCGGTGGCTCAGTGGCTAAGATGCTGAGCTTGTCGATCGAAAAGTCGGCAGTTCAGCGGTTCGAATCCCTAGTGCCGTGTAATGGGGTGAGCTCCTGTTACTTGTCCCAGCTTCCGCCAACCTAGCAGTTTGAAAGCACGTAAAAAATGCAAGTAGAAAAATAGGGACCACCTTTGGTGGGAAGTAACAACGTTCCGTGCGCCTTTGGCGTTGAGTCATGCCAGCCACATGACCACGGAGATGTCTTTGGAGAGCGCTGGCTCTTCGGCTTTGAAACGGAGATGAGCACTGCCCCCTAAGTCAGGAATGACTAGTACATATGTGCGAGGGAAACCTTTACCTTTACTTTATGTGATTATGCCCATAATCACTGGATTTCGAGATGGGCTGCTATGTGTGTATGGTTTATAAAACAATCAATTAATAGCTTGGTCTACAACATAAAAAGGTATTTTAAATTTATGTTGGAACTATGGATAAGTGGGTGTTAGTGAGTGTAGAGTTTGCTCCCCGTTTGCATTTAGTAACTTAGTGGGGTTAGGATTAAGTTTCTCCTTGGTAGCTCTTTAATTACAGTATTATTTTCTGCTTGATTTTTTTGGTCTGATGTTAATCATTCCTTGAGTGTAGGCTGTTGGAGAGGATGTGTTTTAGGTCTGTTCATGTTGTTTCTTTATTAGTTTTTTTTTTAATTGGCTGTTTTGAATGGCATGGTTAGGGTTGTCCCAAAGTTGCTGTTTTCAGGAGGCAACTGGACTTTGCTTTTTCTTTGAAGACATTTCACTTCTCATTCGAAGAAGCTTCTTCAGTTCTGACTGGATGGTGGGGAATGGAAGGATGTATATTCCTTGCAGACAGCTGGTCATTTGCATCCTTTTAGAGAGTTGTTGAAGCACTTGGAGGTTTATCTGTGTCCTCAGGGTCACCTGAGTAGTGCTCCTGGCTCCTGTAGTCGGCAATTTTTTTCTCTGGAAATCCATTCCTACTCCCACACCATTCAAAGGGTGTTCATCCCAAATTGTATAGCTAATTACAATTACACAGTATACAACACACAGTATACAATTATATAGACTTCTAGTCTATTGGTTGTTTTTGAGATGTTTTGACATATGGTAGTGTTATTCTTTTCATAGCTTGCGTTGTTTGTGCTGCAGTGGGATGAAGTGGGCACTTTTGGATAAAGTTGTGTGGCTAACCATTTTATTGGAAGATGTATATGCAGTCTGTTTCCTCTTCTTTTTTTCGGTGTTTTGGGTTGCTGCAGTGTCTTTGTGCTCTGAATAATGTGTAAGCTCCTCTTGTGGGAGTTTGGTTTGTTGCTTTGGTAATCAAACAATTGGTTAGTCTGAGCTGTTTTTCAATAGACTCGTGTTTCTAATTTACCATTCCTTCCTCTGCTGATGAGTATATTGAAGAAGGGTAGTATCTTGCTTTCTTTCTCCCTTGTGAATGTTATTCCTTTGAAGATGTTGTTGATGCTTCGTGTGTCTTCTGTAGTGACTTCTTTATGATGGTGTCATCTACAGAACCACATCCATTCTTTTGGTTGTATGTGTGGAAGTACTATAGTTTGTAGAAGCTATATTACGGTCTCTGCTATGAATCCTGAGAGTGGAGATCCCATGGGTATTCCTGATGGGAACACATGGGGATAGGCAGATTTGTTAAGGGTATTGATGCAAGATGTAAGCTAGTCCAAGTAAAATTCCCTTTTGCAACTGATTGATGCCAGTGGTGTTCAAGTGGTGCTCCAGATGTTTTGGGATTACACCCAAGATGCCTGTTAAGACTAGTACTATTTTTGCTTTCTTTTGCCACAGTTGTGCTACTTGTTATTCTTATTATGGTCCATCACATAGTCAGCCAGATGCTTAGACCAGACTGGCATTTTTATCCACCTAGCAAGTCCTTTCCTAGGTCCTGGGATATAGGAAGATATTGTTTGATGGTGTTAAAGGTATCGTTCCAGAATGTAAATTGTTTCACATGAAGTTAATTATTATTAATTATTCTCTCCATCTCCATGATCCTCAGATCAACAAACAAATAAACAAAGGACCCCTCCTTGTCATCCCCTAAGAAAATCATTTTTATTCTTCCAGGGGCTAAGTTACTTAATAAATTTGCTTTCTAGAAACTAGCTTAAGTCTCCCTAAGCTGCTCCTGGCTCTCAGTAGGAAGCAATGCCTCAATCACACAAAACAGGCAGGGAATCGCCCTAAGTAAACCATCATCACTAACAGGTAATCCATAACAGCACTCAGGATGCAATCATCACTAACTCTTCTCTCCTGTATTCTTCCTTTTTCCTCCACCTTCTAACTTACCTGTTCATTTGTTTAGTGATTTCTGAAGATGACACCCCAGGTCCCTGCCCACTCCTTCAGCTGCTCACTCTAATGCCCTCCTTCTCCTTCCGTTTTTTGGAATAAAAGAAAGAAACACTTCCATCTGCTTCCATAAATAACTAAAATCCTGCAGTGTGTTATTTCATCAGTAGAGGGAGGTGTGGTACTAAAAAAAACCCTCAACAACCTTTACAAATGAAAAAGGATAGGATTATCCTCTTCTGTTGAAGGAGTGCAGCTATCAAGTTTTACATCCCTAATTTAGAGATGGCAAGTAAAAAGTAATCTTTTGAACTGAACTCAGAAATGATTTAGTATTGGTGTAATGTAAGAACTGAAATGTGTGTTTCCCCACAAACTACTTGGAAATTTTTCTACTGACTGAAATTTCTGAATTCTCGAGGACACATTTCTTTAAAAAGCATGTTGTAGTTCTTTCTTTCTTTCTTTCTTTCTTTCTTTCTTTCTTTCTTTCTTTCTTTCTTTCTTTCTTTCTTTCTTTCTTTCTTTCTTTCTTTCTTTCCCCCCCCCCCCCCGGCAGCTTACAATATTAAAACATAAAACTGCATATATAAAACACTATAACAATATAAAAAGACAAAACACAATACCTAAAAGATGGGAAGGCAGAGAGCAGGTTGAGCTGGGGAGATGTAAGATCTGATACTGATCTATCAACCACCTCCAACATGACGCCCCTTCTTTGGAGCCCCAAGCCAACTGGCAGAGCCAGATCTTTAAACTTATACAGAAGATCAGGAGGGTGGAAGTCAACTTCACTCCATGGGACAAAATGTTCCAGATGGCAGGTGCAATGGCAGAAAAGACCCTTCTCTCCTGGACTCCACCAGCCAGAATACCCTGGCTGATGGAGCCCACAGCATGCTTCCTCTGCCAGCATGGTGGGGTGGGCCAATCCCAGTGTGATGAGATGGTCCCTTAAATAACCTGGAGCCATATCATGAAGGACTTTAAAGGTGATTACCAACACCTTGAATTGCACCTGGAAGTAAACTGGCAGCCAGTACAGCTTGCAGAGCATGGTATTACATGGGCAATCTTTGGGGCCCGAAGAACTGCTTGCGCTGCTACACCCTGCACCTCACATGGACTTGTCCTATATAATCATTTCATATGCAAATAAATGGATTGTTATCCCAAACTCAGGATGAACTGGCAGATTGGATTAAAATCATCCCAACCCTCTGCAATTGTGGAAATTACTCCAATTTTATTTGCTTGGGAATATTGACAACAAGGTTCTTAGTAGGATTACTTTAAAAGAGCCCTGCCTGCCATTGTGTTCAGACAAGAAGCAAACACACCTTCCATTAAAGAGGTACTGACAGTCTATCTGTCAACCTGGTTCTGAGTGATTAAAAACAAAACAAAACACACACACACACACACACACACATATTATGGATTATGTCCATGCTCTCAGGCTTTGTAAGAGGAATATCATCTATAACTCCTCGAATAGCTTGTGTCCTAACTGTATCCATTTGTCTTAACTATGACAACTGGTTCTAATAGCCCTCTGCTATCATGCTATTGGTCATAGCCAGCTCAAATACTCCTGATGTTAGGCCTCTTTGAGGAAAGCTCACTATTGAGACCTTTTTATTGAAAATAACCATTTTAATAATCAATTTTGTGGAGCACATTGATGACAGAGAGATAAATTAACGCTGTAGTTTCATTACTTTCAGATTCTGAGAACATAAAAAGGTAAAACGACTCAAGCTTTAAAATGGCCTCCACAGACTCATCAACTGCTGATGGCAGAATATACCCATGAGGTATTTCCAGAGAAAATGCCTTCAGTTTACACACTGAATACATTCCTCAACCTTATCTCTGAAAAAGACTCCATGAGAATTAATCACAGCAGGGCAGATAAGGCACTATTACTCTATAGCCAACGGTATCTTTCGAACTAATACCAGGTATACGTCTATGCACTGAATTCCAGTTGTTATTTTTTTCACAACCCACAATCAAATTTGATGCTATATCTGGAAGATACCTAAAAAGCTGTCTCCTTCAAGAAAATATCTTGTCCATTGCCTTCTTCCAGAATTTTCTTTTTAACTTTCCAGTGTACTACCTAGTCTTCCTTCTAAAGCACTAACATGGATTGAGCCTGTTTTGCTTTCTGAGATCAAGATCTCTATCTAAGGTCACTTTTATCCAGGCATATTTTTATTACTCAAACCAAATTACAACTAATCTTTCCAGGATGAGTTGTGGATATGAATCCTGGTCTGTCAACTCCTCTTATTTATCTATACGTTACCCTTTTACACAGTGTGATCCATGCCATGTCAACCCCTAAAAGATGACAATGCTCATTTTAAAACTTTCTCCACGTGAAGTTCTGGATTTTAAGAAATTTGTACAAATCTTACAGTCAGCGAACATATGCAAATATATTGCATAAGGTTCAATAATTTACCCATTCATCTATTTTCTCCTATTCTATTTGGCTTTTAAGATTAATTTTAAAAATTGGGATTGTCTACCTATCTCTTATGAATGACTGAGATTGTTCTTTTAAGATATTCCTTCAATTCAATATATTAAAGCCCATTCCTTCCTCATCAGTCTTTAGTGAAAAGCAAAAGGTGACTTCACAAACTATTAAATGAAAATTAAACCTAATCCTATTCTAATTAAATAAACACTTGTAATGTGACTGCAGCTGAAGGACATCCTTACATCCTTTCCCTCTTCCTCATATGCATTTGGGGAAATGAAAACCAGCACAAATTTCTTGTATCAAAATTCAGCTCTTCCTTCTTGTTAAAAGTAATATGTGCTCTAGAGTACAGGTAGTCCTCAATTTATGACAGACCCAATCCCCCCAAAAGTCAAGCTGGTTCCAAATTATGCCCCCATTATGTATTCTGGGTGTTCGGCAACTGATCGCATTTTACAACTGATTGCAGTGCCCCATGGTCATGTGACTACAATTTGCTTTGGCTTCCAGCCAAAATTAGTCCATAGTGAATCATGAGTTCGCTTAATGATGATGGCATTTGCTTAACACCCATCACAAAAAAGTCATAAAACTAGGTCAGGTCATATGGTAGCCTGCTTTACAACTGTCACATCTTATGATTACAACTGCAGGCTCAATTACAATTGTAAATAGAAGACTACTATATATGAAATACATTTTGAGGCATATCTGGAATTCGAAAGTGTATATGCTTCTCCAAACTCTTCTGCCTGAGTACATCCATCTCGTAATGAAAAGGCATGAAAATGGAAAAATGTGGAAGCAGATCAGTTCCCTCAATCTCTGCAATATGTTTTCTGTATTTCACAGTAAAATTTTATAATTTTTCATTGATGGAAGGAAAAAGATTACACATAGATTAGAAATATATTTTAACTAACTGTAACTGTAAATGAAATCAACATTAAGAGGTTGTTTTTCAGAATTTTATTAAAGTTTACTATAAGGTAAAAATACAAAAAGAAATAAGAGTTAGAAAGCTAAAAGAAACATAGAGAGGGATTCAAAGAGAAAAAAAAGAAAAAAGTAGCAAATTCTAACTTCTTTCAATGCAATTGAATAATAATAATAAAAAAAGACAACCTCAATGTTTAGCTTCACATTTCTCAACATTTTAAGCTATTTCTATAATAACATTATTCTAATCGTTAAAACCTAAAATCAAAGTTTCATTTTATTTCAGTTTTGAGCAAACAAGTTTTGATCTAATTTCATGCATTTGTTTTGGGCCTGGTGAGATTTGAATTGCCAAACTGCAAGTGGCCGGCAGTCAGCAGAAGTAGCCTGCAGTACTGCATTCTAACCACTGTGCCACCGCAGCTCATATATTGTGGATTTCATTGTAATTAGCAGAAATAAATTATCCTTGCCATTAGAAGCAAATTACAGTAAAAACACTGCTGTCTGGATTCAATTTCCCCC
This sequence comes from Pituophis catenifer annectens, assembly GCF_029215685.1. Lineage (NCBI taxonomy): Eukaryota > Metazoa > Chordata > Lepidosauria > Squamata > Colubridae > Pituophis > Pituophis catenifer. The sequence continues at coordinate 206,768,261 of NW_027256881.1, forward strand.
TCCTTTACCCTGGCAAAGATGCCCTTATAGTGTGTTTATAGCAAGAAATTCAAAGGAAGAAAAAATTCCAGAAGAAAACAATGGAAAAAAGCTTCCACCATATATATGACTGTCAAAAAACCCTCACCCGTGAAGTCAGCAAGCTAGTCTTAAAGGATATTTTTCACTGCATAAAAAGCTTCCTTGTACTGCATAAGCAGGTACTTGGAATTCTTTGAAATGCAAATAGATATTGTATGAACTGGCCTTTAAAATTTCTATGTTGCTTTCTCCTTAAAGTGCTCACTAGGAGGGTTTATAACACTTATAATCCATCCATTAATATTATATAGTACCTTATTTAAAAATGAGGACTTTGAACTTAACATGATCTCACATCAAGAAGGAAAAGCAGACAGAAAAATAAGATCCAGACAAAAACCCTGGACATATTTTCCAATGTGTTGACTTAAAGTTGTACAGCCATTTGAGAATAAGCCTAGAGTCCTCCTCCTACCTGATAAATGTGGATACATTTACAATTGTGTATTCTTATACACAATGAAATGAATATTAATTGCCCGTAAAGCACAATGCCCATTTATAAATAAATAAATTTATAATGTATGTTATTTATAACATACATTTGTAACCAACAGAAAAATTCAGTTTTGGTCATGTCCCTCTATCCAGAACAAATACACAAACACAAACCCCAGGAGGGGGATGGGGAAGAAGGAGGGGCAGCTTCTCTGCGAAAAGAAGAAAAAAAAGGACAGAAAACACCTTGATGGAGGGGAAAGAAAAAAGAGACAGAGGGAATTTTGCTTGAAGTGTTGCAAAAAAGGTTAAGTTCACCAGAGAAACAGACCTTTCTTTTATTGTTGTTTTGTTGTAAAGGGAGAAACTGTTTCCCTGGAGAACTTAACCTTTTTTGTAACACCTCAGCAGAGAACTCTGCAGTCTGTTGCATTTCTTTTCCCTTTTTTGATTTCAATAGCTTCAATTCTTAACACTGAATGTAAAATAAGCTGGTAATTTTGGAATGAGTGCGTGTAAAAACCTCTTATTCCCATCCCCTCAAGGAACAACTGTTTGTTCAGTGACTTTCAAACTCCCAACGGTGCTGAATGAGGGGGGACTTAAGAAAGGTCCTTGCTGTTGCAGTGTTCCTGTAGGTCACATGATTGTCATTCAGATGTTTGGCAACCGGCTGGCAATTATGGTGTTGTGGTGTCTGGCAGTCATGTGGTGTCTGGTTGGAAATGGCAATCAGCCATTTCCAACCTTCACTGCTGGCTTTCCACAAGCAAAGTCAATGGGGAAAACTTCAGGAGCTCACAAATGTGGGACATTTGTCAACTGTGCGAGATTCAGCTAACAATGGCAACTGGGACTGCCACAATTGCTACTGTTAAGTCAGCACAGTTGTGTCATTGTGTTTTATAACTACATCACTTAGCAACAGAGTTGCTGGTCCCAATTTACCATTGTTAAGTGAGGGACTACGTGGATATCCAGGCATATCCTATGATATCTCAAACTCCTTAAATAAATTTACATGACTGCCCTGATGAATGAAACTAAAATACAGAATCAACAATAAATAAAACTTCTAAAGGTTTGCAGATGGTTTGGAAAGGGTCTAGCCATCTCTGAGCTTTGCTCCCCGTTTTGCCAATAAAAGGTCAGTACAAGGCAGGAGTTAGTTTTCAGAGCACTTTGCCTGCATGAGCCACTGGTGAAGGTCAATTCTGGGAACTACTTTCAAAATTCATGCTGGGCTTTGTTTGCACTTCATCTCTGTATGTCTGAGAGTTAGGGTAGCCTTGACAGCACTCTCATTTTGCTTGCACAAGCCTGATTAGATTTTTTTAAAAAAATAAATAAATAAATAAAACCACTGAGTTGTCCCACGTCCCCCCTACCCAGGATCCTAATCCACTGTTTAAAATTACGTGCATCAATGTATCCTCACTCAATAAATAATTTTTTCCACCTCAAACCTTAACTATCACTCCTATGTGAATATACCTGTATCAGATATATTTGAGAATGCAGGTCACTTCTACAATTAGGAAACACAATATAGAATCTGTGACCTTCTATGTACAGATTGGGAGACAATGGCTATTATTGTCAGTGTTTTCCAAATGATGTGCACCCATCATAATCTCTTTCGGTGTCCTTACTGCTGAAACTTAAACAAAAACGGAAATTGAAATATATAATGGAACCAGAATAACTGTGGTTTATGAAATTCTCTTTTAAGAACTGGGAAACAATTCAAAATGTTTTCAGGGTTGTAAATACTACCACATTATGCCTAATTTCTTTCCAGTTAAAACTGTATCATCAAGTTCAATATCCCTTGCTAGATTTGTCCACTGTAAATTGATCCACTCTTCTTTTAAAGCCATCCAAGTTAGTCATTATCACAGGTTAATTATGTGTGAAGAACTGCTTCTTTTTGTCTTGTAAAATTCTTTCCAATAGAATTCAAGGCATGGCCCTTAATGATCTGAAACACAGAGAAAACCTCATCCTTTTTCACATTTTCTATGCCAGGCATGATTTTATATGTGTTCATCATGTCTCCTCTTGTTCATTTTTTCCCCCAAGCTAAGAAGTCTGGGATAGAGCAAGGGAACTGCAGATGAGAGAAAGAAATCAAATAAAAATCTTCCCCCCTCCCCACCAGCCTTCCTCCAACACCGGTATGATTGTTTGACAGCTCAGCCAATATTACTATTAAAAATTCCTGCCTGAATTTCAGTCAAGATTCAGAACTGTTTACCTTTTAAGCAAACTAATAATGAACAGATCTTAAATAACAGAATAACAGTTGGAAGGGACTTTGGAGGTCTTCTAATCTAACATCTTGCTCAAGCAGGAGACTCTGTACCAGGGGTGTCAAACTCAAGGGCCCACGGGGTGCTTAGATCTGGCCCGCGGGGCCACCCTGAAAACAATGAAAGACCGGCCTGTGGTGTGTCTGCCAGCGAAAATGGACCTCGGGAGGGCTGCTCCGTTTTCAACCCTCCCAAGCTCTGTTTTCACTGGCAGAGCACTTGGGCCAGCACAGGCACCCACGACATGAGTGACATCGAGCTGGCCATGCCCACCTGGCCCCCCCGAGGTCAAACACAACCCTGATGTGGCCCTCAATGAAATCAAGTTTGACACCCCTGCTCTATATCATTCCAGACAAATGGCTGTCCAGTCTCTTCTTGAAAACCTCTATCTTTTTCATCTTGGATCCTGCTCACATTTGGAAACATCTATATCACCTACATGATGTTTGTAATGTAGATGCTCAAGAGTAACTGCTGCCTACATGATCTTTAACATATACTCTAAACAGAAGCACTGGTTTGTGTACAGAAACTTGCATCACACAATTACAGTATAAAACCTTATCCATATCACACTACCTATTATATTTGAAACAGGGATGATGGTTTCAAAAGGAAGGCAATCTTCAAAAAGGTCTTCGTTAGAGCTTTTAAATAAAATCTGTAGATACAAGCTATAAGAACAATCATTGCTTTCAGACAGGCACTGAACTTCCCTAAGGAGTAGATTAGAAGTAATGAGGAAGAAAATATATCTAGACACATTTTCTAGAAAACAGAGTATAAAGGTAGAAAGATACAATTATCCTAAGCTCCTATTTCTTCCTGGAGTTCTATCTGCAATTTATATTCAGTTTTCATCATCCAGCCTAATAGTATTGTTTGAGTTGGAAAAGATTTGAAAAAAAGAAAAAGTAATAGAAACCAATTAAAGATGCATGTTCACCAAGAGTGTCCCTTTGAGTGTCTTATAAAGAGCCAGAAAGTTACATTTTCATATATGTATTTACTAGATTTATGAAAAGCAGCTGGCTTCAAAGTGTAAACAGCTACCAAAATAAAATTTTGAAAAACTGCAACTTATTTTTTTTCCAAATAAATAACTGATCAATTGCTGGCCAGGAAAAAAAAAAAAAGACTTAACAAAATATAGAGATAGTCACAGTGGTGAAATTCAATTTTTTTTATTACCGGTTCTGTAGGCATGGCTTGGTAGGCGTGACGTGGTGTGGCTTGGTGGGTGTGACAGGGGAAGGATACTGCAAAATCTCCATTCCCACCCCACTCCAGGGGAAGGATACTGCAAAATCTCCATTCCCACCCCACTCCAGGGGAAGGATACTGCAAAATCTCCATTCCCTCCCCACTCCAGGGGAAGGATACTGCAAAATCCCCATTCCCTTCTCACTCCAGGGGAAGGATACTGCAAAATCTCCATTCCCTCCCCACTCCTGGGAAGAATATTGCAAAATCTCCATTCCTACCTCACTCTGGGGCCAGCCAGAAGTGGCATTTGCCGGTTCTCCAAATTACTCAAAATTTCCGCTGCCGGTTCTCCAGAACCTGTCAGAATTTACTGGATTTCACCCTTGGATAATCAATCCAGGCATCATTTTCAATGTTTAAGAGGAAAAACTACAGAATTTTATCTTCTACTCTCTTGGGGTCACAGCTTCCATGCTCCATCCAGTTGTTTTACACTGACCATAGTTTGCCATGATGTGTAAGTAGGGAAACATTAGCTAGAATATAAACAGTGTGTGAAATCTTTTGAATCTGAGCCATTTGGAAGAAAAATCTAGTTTCAAGGTCAGAAAGCTTTCTTTCAAATTTAAAATTGTATTTTAATTTTGCCCAAAGATTCCTGATGCTATTTTAACCATTTTTCAAGTGTTCTAACTTGCAAATTTGGCTGCCTTGCGCTGTTTAGGATACTTCTGAATGGTTAAAATGGCCTTGGGACACCTTCTTTTGTATGGAATGCAGCATTTCAGTTCTAAGTGCCTTAAATTCAAAATGTTTTCTCATTTCCCAAATTTAGAAACTTAATGTTTGTAAGCTGCCCAGAGTCGCTCTAGATGAGATGGGTGGCACATAAATCAAATAAATTTAATTGCAAGCCATTTTACTGACAAAATTAAGCTGTAGAGGGCAGTGACATTCATCCTCCACTTACTTCCCTATACTGCTACAGTCATATATAATCGCTGTTGAGTAGCCACAGAGGATATGCAAGAGGAAAAGAGGAGACAATTACACAATAATAGTGTCTTCTAATATAGCTATATTGTATTTGGAGAGTACAAGCCCTATGTAATTTAATTAAAAAGTCAATCTCCCAAACTTTGATGAAGTTTACAGCATATACAAAGCTGTTCATTTCAATTACCATATTTTTTGGGCTATAAGACGCTCTGGGCTATAAGACACACCTAGCTTTTGGGGAGGAAAACAAGAAAAAAAAACCTGCCTCTGCCTCCCAGTAATTGCCTCCTTGCAGCAAACAACCTGGTCAGCTTCAACACAGCCTGATTTAGCATGAGCAACTGATTGGCGGTTGGATCGGCCTCCCGGAATACTGCCTATCAGCTGTTCCAGACTGCGGGAATCACCACTGCCAGTCACCACCCATCGCCGCTGCCACCTATTACCACCTCCACATGCCCCATTTTTGCCCTCCATGCGTCCTGTTTTCGGCCTCCTTGTGCCTCATTCTTGGCCTCCACACGCCCCATTTTCAACCCGTTCCAGGCGGCGAGGATTGCCACCACCTATCCCCGCCACCTGGAACGGGCCAAAAATGGGACGCGTGGAGGCCAAAAATGGGGCACGCGAAGGCGACGATAGGTGGCAGTGGTGATGGCAGTGGCGATCCCCGCAGCCTGGAACAGCTGATAGACGGTATTCCGAGAGGCCGATCCAACCACCAATCAACTGCTCGTGCTAAATCAGGCTGTGCTGAAGCTGACCAGGCTGTTTACTGGGAGGCAAGTTGCTGGGAGGCAGAGGCCAGTGGGTAGGGAATGGCAGGTGGGTGGGGCTTTGGCAACATTCGCTATATAAGTTGCACAGACATTTCCACCCCCCATGGGGGGGAGGAGTTTGTCTTATATACCAAAAAATACAGTACCTTATTTCAGATGCAAACATTACTATATTGTGTCTATTATTTTGATAAATGTTTATTAATTTGACACTTATCATAGGTATTTTTCATTGTTTATGCTTCGTTTAAGGGGCACCTACAATGTTTCCTCGACCTACGACCAGAATTGAGCCCAAAATTTCTGTTCCTAACCAAGACAATTGTTAAGTGAGTTTTGCCCCATTTTACAACCTTTCTTGTCACAGTTGTTAAGAGAATCACTGCAGTTCTTAAATTAGTAATACATTGTAAAGTCAATCTGGCTTCCCCATTGACTTTTCTTGTCAGAAGGTTGCAAAAGGTGATGACAGGACCCTGAGACACTGCAACCGTCATAAATACATGCCAGTGCCTGAATTTTGATCATGTGACTACTGGGATGCTGCAACGGTCACAAGTGTAGTCCTAAGTCACATTTTTCAGTGCCACTGTAACTTTGAACGATCCCTCAATGAATGGTCCTAAGTCTAGGACTACTTGTATTCAAAAATATAGAGCCGTGATGGTGAACCTATGGCATGCATGCCCAAACTGGCATGTAGAGCCATGTTGCCTGGCATGCATGGCGTCACCCGTTCCTCTTCTATGTTTCTGGAGTGCATGTGCGTGCGACGATCAGCTGGCCTTTTTGCATGCCACAGTGCCAGAAACTAGAAGAGCTGGTCTTCCATTTTCCTGCATCATTGTTGTGGGCGCATGCATGCCAGGAACCCAGAAGTTCAGTAGCTGAAACCGGAAGTTCATTTTCAGGTGCACGCATGCATCCTGGGCTGCTCCTCTTCCAGGTTGTGGCCCAAGTGCACGCACACTCCCTTTTTGGCACTCGGTGCCAAAAAGATTCACCATCACAGATATAGAGGATAGTAATTCAGTTGTTGGTTCTAAAATCATGCCTTTCTTCCCCAGATTTAGGTCTTTCAATGCCCCGCAATGATTTACTCAAGCATGTCTCTGAATGGGAGAGAATGTCACCAGAGACTTAATAGCTCTGAGCAAGATATATTAATATGTTAATAATTAATATTTTTAAAAAATAACTTTATCAAGAATTATGAATGAAAAGAATAAAAATAAATACCAAAAAACTACAGAGGAAAATAAAAAGTGTGAAAAAGGACAAAAAAGAAATAGAGGAAAAAGAGGAAAGAAAAAAGAAGAAACTTCCCCCTTCATCCCAGCAAGTACAGACAGCTTTAACAGCTTATCATCATCTCTAAATCTAATAATCTCTCTTCACCATGTAGCTCATCTCTCAAGTAAATGCACACACAAATAATCCAAATGCACACAAACACACTACATCGATTGCAGTATGGATCTTTGTTTCTGTTTGTAATACTAAATTTGAGAGCGCAATTCAGTGACTATTTTAGAGGATGGGCAATTTCCTCCAGTTTTCCATTTTCCTGTCATACTCTGATTATTTTCTGCATCAGTTTTTTTTTAAAAAAAACAACTCAAAAATAGAGATAATATATTTCTGCAATATATACAATTTGTATGAATGTTTTCCAAGAAATGAATTATTTGAAAGCTATTTCTCTCATATAATGTAGTTTGTGCTTCTTAAGCTATGTATATATAGGCACTTTTGTAAGTATTTTGGTGTTCCAAAGGAAAACTAAAAGTATTTTTGCACTAAATATCACATTCAATACTTGGATATGTAAACTGCAGTTCCAAATTAAAATTATATGGCATTAAAATTAATTATGTCCAAATTAAAATGTATACTGAATAAATCGCTCCCTACCTTTACAATTGATTTCTGCATACAATTCCACTGGCTTTGAGTGTTTTAATAAAAGACTTGTTTATACAGAGACAGAAAATTCTATTTTTAAGAACAGGGATAGAATTGACAGTGCAATTCTATATATTCATTTCAAAATAAACTCCAATGTATCCAATGAGTTATAACGTATGTTGAGCAAGCGCTAATATAATCAATTGCATTTTACTTGAGGGCAAGCCTACTTGATAAAATGGGATATAATTAATTGTAATAATTACCCTTCCTAAAAAAAAAGACCGTTCTCTCTACTAACCATAATTAAAAATGTAATCAAAGCAATTATAGTGACTATAAACCTTTGCATTATGCAACATTCAGAGTTATTAGCTGACACCACTTTTTTGACGTAAAATTAACAGTAAGTTGAAAGATCAATTTACTACAAAAACTGTGATTTTTTTTTTAAAAAAAAACCCCAAAAGTGAAGCAAAGGTTCAAAGAAACGGCCAATGAACAGGACTAAATAGATTAAGAATCAAGATCCAAAGAGTCTTTACATTTTGACACTGGATGCAGAAAAGACAGGTATTTATAAAACTATAAATTAATGGCCTAATGACTTACCTAATTTTAACTGTGTTCCAAATCTGTTACCTGAAAACACGTGAATACATGCTACCTAATGGTGTGACCATAACAGCAAACAGTAAATCAAGAGATAAATGGGAAAAATAACCCAAACATTACAAAAGTCAAAGCATCAGGCCTCAGATGAGAAATGCCCAAAGTCTGATGTAAACATTTCCAAATCTTCCCAATGCATCCATGTCAGAAAATTTAATTGAATCCACCATCTTCTGGAAAGGCATTTTTGCCTCATTACAATGTTTTAGTCAGTTCTTTAGTCAGTTTACAGAATCTTCATGTGTTTACAGAATCTTCATGTGACATTGACCATTATATCATGAACTGTCACCAGCAATATGCATCATGAAGCACCCAACATATTCTATTTGGTACCAACTCTCCCTTGTTATGTAAGTACTAAAGATGTTGGTACTACAAAACCAGATTTCAGGAAAACATCATTATTTTATTCTTGATCAAAAATACAAGTTCTCAATTCTGTTGTCTCTGATCAAGAAAAGAAAAACGCCATTTAAGTATGAAACTGGACTCCTATTAATTGTTTAACACCACACAAAGCTCAATGACAGTGTTAGAAGACCGCATCCTAAGTGAGTTTATGGTGGTGCATCGAAATTACACACTGTAATTCTTTCACAAACTAGTTATTAAAGCATTTGTTGAGCTAATTATTCACAGCGGAAGAAACGTTTGACAGAGTTGGAGAGTTGTGGAGAGTTAAGGGCATCAATGGAAATAAGGCAAAGTGGGCAACACTATCCACACCCAAGGGTGGAGCCAGGATATTCCTTCTGTTTATTGATTCGGGATCTGGTTGCTACCCCCCCCCCCACCCTCTTGGTTAAGCTAATATTACAGCTTTCGGTCACTTCCTATTTCAAAATGGCAGGAAACCACAGCACAGGTCAACAACAATCTTAGCACTGATTTCAGCACTGCAATTATAGCAACTCTGGGGAATGGTTATTGAAAAGGCAGTGGGGCTGTCTTCAGTTCACCATTTCTTCCCTGAAAAAAATAATTTATTGTATTTTTAAATAAAGGTGATAAGTTACTAGAACTTATACTTGTGATGAAGGGGAAAGTTATTTCTTTATATATTTCTTTTCTTATTTTTTCTTTCTTTTCTGTTTTCTATTTCATTTTTGTACCTTCTTTTTTATTGTTGAATTAGTTTTCTTCTCATTATAGTTGTACTTTTTAATAAAATCACTATTATTATTTTTTTAAAAGAAAAGAAGGCAATGTATCACTATAGAGCAGTGGTCCCCAACCTTTTTATCGCCGCGGACCAATCAGCCTTTGATAATTTTACCGTGGCCCACTGAGCGCGCGCAGGGGTGGGGGCTTTGGGCCACACGTGCGTACCTGCGCGGGGCTCTCTTCCCTGGAGCCTTTGCGCACGGCCCAGGAGCTTTTGCGCACGGCCCAGGAGCTTTTGCGCACGGCCCAGGAGCCTTTGCGCTGCAGCGTTCATGTCCCCCGGCCGCTGCGCGGCCTGGTGCCAGGTACTCCACGGCCCGGCACCGGTCCGCGGACCGGGGGTTGGGGACCACTGCTATAGAGGACCCTAAAAGAGGCAAATTATCCAAATTCCATGCAACCAGAGTTCAAGACTCGTAAAGAGAAGGAACCACTCACATGGATAACTTTCATCAGCACCTGGATGAAGCACATCTTTCTTCATCCTGCATGCTCCCTCACTGCACCCTCACTGACATATGACATCATCAACCATGGTATCCTGCTACAACAGGTAAGAATAGGATCAACTATTTTACAGTGATTCCAATCATGCCTGACTGGGCAAGTGGACAATTCCAGTTACTAATCATAGGGTATGAGTGGTCAAGTCTTTGGTTGCTCCATTTTTTGAGTTTCCATTGGGCTTGGCCCTATAGAATTTACCATTCTATAAAAACACTGGGAGAGGTTGGTCCAGTATGAGGGATTATTAGTGTCTTTATGACACTCAAGTGCGTATCGCAATTTTGGCTTGAACTGGAGATACTGCAAAGAATCTTCAATTTAACTTGGCGAGAGCTCTCTCTACAGGTGAGGAACAATAAAAGTAACTGCTCAGAAGAAATGGTACGTGTCTTTCTTGGTTCTTGGGTCCCGATAGCAATCTTGACAAACTCAAGCACCTATTAGCATCATTATAGATATACTCTGAGAATTGCAAAGGAGAATGTTTTTCAACTCTTTTTCTCCTGACCAAATTATCTAAATTTTACTGCCTCTTTGTCCTCTGGAATGTGGCCTCTCTATCCTGGGAATCCAGACTATGTTTTGCTACAGTTTAAGAAACAGGGAGTTGGATCTAAATGTCCAGATCTTGCCTCTCAACCACTTGATTCACTAGCTGATTGCAAAACCTCCCATTTCACAAACTTCTTGCAAGGAACAGCTGCCTGGAGGCCAAATAGGTTCATTCTCCTTCAATGTGGAGAATTCTTCAGGCTGCAAGGGTCTTGCCCGAGCCTCAGGTAATTGTGGTGCCGATTCCCATTGCAAGGGAGCCACTCAAGCCACCATTTCCCCACCGAAAGCAAAACAACCCCAAGTGGAAAAAAAAATCTCAAGATGTAGAGGGGCAGTATCATTTTAAATGTGTTTCCATTTTCCACTCATATTGTAAAGATTCAAAGGGGCCATCCTAATTTATTACAATAGATTTCTTTGATATACACGCCTTAGGTTTATGTGCTGGATTAAAATTAAAAAAAAAATTATTCTTGCAAAAAATAAAGTACTAAAAGATTTTTTTTTTAAAGGACAAATTCTAACCTTTAAGATGACTTTATCCTTTAGAACACGGGTGTCAAACTTGCGGCGTTCTGTTGCCATCATGTGACGTATTGTGACCCTTCATGGAGCTGGGGTGGACGTGGCCTGCGCGTGACACATCCGGCTCACGGGCCGCCAGTTTGACACCCCTGCTTTAGAAGGTTACTAAATCCATAATTTTTTTAAAAACGACCCTGATAAGCAACTTATAGAGCAGAACTGGATAGAAATGCCCCCATTTCTATGTCTGTTTCCCTATTGCTTAAGGCTATTTGAAGAAAAGGCTTTTATTTTTGGATTATTATTATTACTGCAACTATAAAACCAGAGCATCATAATTTTATCACATTCTGTGGAAGGGGTCTTTGGAATAAAAAGGTAGCTTTTGCACACTCCATGATCACTTCTTTATTACAACTGATCCCTAGATACACCTGCATAGGAGGACAACCTTCACTGTTTACAGGGCATTCCTATATGTGTTTTCTCAGAGCTAAATGTCAGTGTATTCGAGGGTGTTTATTGAGATATGCATGCATATAATTGCTGCCTAAAAGGATGCAATAGAATCCAAATCAAGTGTGTCAGTATTGGAAACAAATGATTTAACCTGCTGAAGTTCTTGATAAATTGTTTCCATCACCAGTGGGACACCTGTGCTTGCTGGGGCTGGTGGGAGCTGATGTTAGTAACATATGGAAGATCACAAATCTCTCATTTCTGCCTTACAATCATGAACCATTTCATTTGAAGAAAGAGATTTTTTCCTTTTTATAATAAGCCATCTTTCCCATAGTGCTCCTTCTCTGCGGTTTTATTTGAAACTTGACCAAATAAGCCCTAAACATTATGTACTTGGAAAATATATGAATATATATGAAACCCAATCGCAGAGGCCAAGAGAGAACAGGAAGAACTATGTACTTTCCATCAACTCCCCTACTCTTAAATTTTAAGCCCTGCTGTTTGCCTTTCTTCTTTTCATTTCATTTTTTTAAAACTCAGAGTTAAATATGTATTTTGGATATTATGAAGTATGCTGATCAGCATGGCACTTTTTTTTTCAGTTTTTCCTTATTATAAATTAAATGTTATGGCAATACTATAGAAGACATCGTACCACTTAAATGAATTCCATCATAATCATTTGGATTGATTATAACTGACAAAGCAATAAAAATTGAATCACAGTACCAATAATGCTGCATGGGATACATACACATACATACATCCCTACATATATACATCCCTACATATATATGCATATGTATTGTATGTGGATTTGTGTGTGGGTGTGCTTGTGTACCTTTTTACAAAACTATAATGAAATATTTTCTTACCTGGAGATATTATGTAGAAAAAATCTTTAAATTCATCCATCCACACTTCTGCAAGTCTTCTATTATTTTTGTTAATTACATGACCAGTGCCACCAGGAAATGTATAAGGAGTAGCTTTTCGAAAAACATGACCAACATGTGAACATGTTACAATCTCCAGGGAGCCTCCACACTGCCATATCTGAAATTTCAAAAGTGTATCAAAATCAGCTTCATTTTCAAGCATCTAATTAAATCTTAGCTGCTGCATTAAACTGGAAGGGCCACAACTGCAGCAATTAGTAAACTAATGTTAGCAATTAGCAAAGCTATCCAAAGCTATCCATCTGAGTCAGATATTCTGCAATGCACAGACGTTCAACGCATCTCTTTTTGATTCATAACCATAACTGTATCTTTTGCAAGCTGTTCAAAATAAAAGCATGCAGAGTCACACAGGGATAACTTTTGAAGCAGCTTCCCTAATCTTGCAAAAGATGCTGCTGCTTTAATGTCTCAAAAAAATAAATAAATCCATTTTTGGAACACTGAGGTGCACCAGCTACATAGTTGTCCACAGGGACCAACGGGGACATCCATCATGTTATCCATATAATCATCAAAGGAGGAACAACAGAAAATGGTATTAAGATTGCTCTACGGATGTGAAAATTGGACTCTGAAGAAGCATGATAGGAAGAGTATTGATATTTTAGAACCTTGTTGTTGGAGAGAATGCCTAAGAATACCACTGATGAACTGATGGATCATTGAACAAATTAATCCAAAGTTCTCAATCGAAGCACAAATGACCAGGCTCAAATTATCCTACTTCAGACACATTATGTGAAGGCCCAACTCTCTGGAGAAAGCTCTAATGTTAGGAAAAGGAAGAGAAGGACCAGCAACATTCAATCAACCAATGGAACAGCTTGGCTTTGGAAGTTGTGGGAGCTTCATCACTGGAGGCTTTAAAGAAGAGATTGGACTGCCATTTGTCAGAAATGGTGTAGGGCAGGGGTGTCCAAACTTTTTGCAAGGAGGACCAGATTTGGTGAGGTGAAAATGTGTGGGGGCTGACCATTCAGCCTGACATTCTTTGAACCATTAACATTAAATGCAAATGAACTATTTTATGAAAGACTAAACAAATAACTTAACTGCACTAATGTGAAGGGTGATACTGAGATCTCGAATGCATTATATAGGCCAGGTCTGGCTCAAAAACAATGGTTTTGATGCGCAAGATGTCACGCAGGTGAAAGTCACTTAGTCTCGTCCTCACGCCATTCTTGTTAATATTCATAACCGAGAATGTCTTCTTGCACAAGTATGTCAAACCGAACAAGCTTAGCATTTTCTTAGCAAATGTTTGAATCTCTTGGAACCTGTCTTTATCTAGCTGCAGGGGTGAAATGCTCCTGGTTCCGACCGGATCACCCGATCTGGTAGCGATGGCAGCGGGTTGTTCGGAAAACCAGTAGCAAAAATCCCTGCCCCCCCCCCATGCCCAGCTGAGCCACGCGATCATCAGAGGCTTTTGTTTTTATTTTTAAAAGCATTTTTTCTACAACCTCTTCAGCCAAAAAAATGCTTTTAAAAGTAAAAAAAAAAAAGCCTCTGATGATCGCGCGGCTCAGCTGGGATCATCAGAGGCTTTTAAAATCATTTTTTCTACAACCTCTTCAGCCAAAGAGGTTGTAGAAAAAATGTTTTTAAAAGAAAAAAAGGCCTCTGACAATCAGGCAACTCAGCTGGGATAGTCAGAGGCTTTTAAAAGCATTTCGGCCAAAAAGGTTGTAGAAAAAATGGTTTTAAAAATAATAAAAAAAAAATGTTGGCCATGCCCACCCAGTCACATTACCCCACCACCACCAAGCCACGCCCACAGGACCGGTAGTAACAAATTTTACATTTCACCACTGTCCAGCTGGCAGTAAAAGTTGACAAGAGGGAGCTGTTGGTGCTGACTGCGACACTCGGAGTCACACTGCAGCTCAATGAGGTCCAGCTGCAGGTGGTCTGGAGCGTCATCTGGGTCCATAGAGAAAGGAGAGGAAAAAAGCGTGATCTCCTTTTCAATAGCTGCAAAATCCCGAAAGCGCTGTTGAAACTCCTCAGCCAGAGATGAGATGTCTGCTTCGGACCTCCTTATTTGCGCACTCATATTGTTCTGTGGAAAACTGGTCATTATTTCCTGCAGCGATGGGAAATGTGTGGTATTGGGCTGCGTTTGTATCAGGTGCCTTTGGAAAAGTAGCAGCTTGGTCCCAAAGACTTTGATATGTGAATACAGTTGACTTACCACTGCATTTTGGCCCTGAAGGCTCGTGTTCAGCATGTTCAGATGTTGTGTTATATCAACTAAAAATCCAAAATCAGCCAGCCGAACAGGATCAGATAGCTCAGGCATCGGTTGTCCCTTTTTTGCCAAAAATTGTCCGATTTCCTCCCTAAGAGAGTAGAAGCGCTGCAGTGCAGACCCCCGACTGAACCATCTTATGGTTAGATGGTTGTGATACACAACATCTTAGATGTTGTGATACACAACATCTCCATTTTCAGCCTGGATGTCGAGTAGAAACTGGTAGTGGCACAGGGCTTTGGAGCGAATATAATTAATAGCCTTCATCACCAGTTTCATAACATGAACGTATTTCAGATGTTTGGCACAGAGAACTTGTTGGTGAATAATACAGCGGAGTTTTATAGCTTTGCCTCCTTCTTCGCTGACTTTGTTACAGATTAGTTGATAATCTACTTCGTGCACCAGCCATGGCAGTTGCGCCATCCATAATAATCCCAGTGACTTTATTCCACAGTAGTTTCATGTCATCTACAGCGGAACAAACCGAAACAAATAAATTCCTCTTTTTTGGTCCTTAAGCCTCTGGAGGTCAAGTAGCTCTTCACTCACGTTCATGTCATTGTCCATTCCTCTCAAAAAAAATCAATAACTGAGCGGTGTCAGATGCATCCGTGCTTTCGTCGCAGGCTAACAAAAAAAAGTCACACTCCACTCCTTTTGCCTCTAACTGTCTCTTAATATCAGATGAAACGTCTTCAATTCTCTGTACCACAGTGTTACGAGCCAAGCAAACATTGGCAAACTCTTGCTTCTTCTCAGGACAAATTTTCTCCACCATTTTTATCACACAGTCTTTAATAAATTCACCCTCAGTAAAAAGGTTTGCAGTGCTTGGCAATCAGCGTTGCCACCTCGTAGCTCGCTATTGTGGCATCTTCATTTGACTCACGGGCTCTTGTGAAAAAGCGCTGCTGTGGCATTAAAGCAGCTTCCAGTTCCTTCAATTTTTCACCGTGTTCATTCCCAGTTAGCTTGTTGTAGTTAGCATGTTTCGTCTGGTAGTGCCTCTTGATATTGAATTCCTTGAAAACAGCCAGAGTCTCTTGGCAAATTAGGGAGACAGTTTTTTTTCATATTTCAGTGAAAAAATACTCCAATTTCCACTTGTCCTGGAAACGGCGGCCCTCACTCTCAACTTTCTTTTTTTTTGTTACAGTCGCCATTTTAGAAATGGGCACACAAGCTCACAAGGGTCACGCAGCGAGAGTGCTGACTCAGGTCTACTGACATCTTCTGGTGAAAAATATGGCTGAGATGCTCTGCAGAGCAGGGTGGCTGTGGAGCAGGAGGCAGCAGGGGACAGCTGCAGGAACTGCTGCGCGGTGAAGGGAAAAACACTGGCTGGCGGGGATGAGTGACAGGCTGAGCCAATGGAGAGAAGAGGCTGCGGGCCACTTGAAATTTGAATATGGGCCACAATTGGCTCCCAGGCCGGACTTTGGACATGCCTGATGTAGGGTCTCCTGCTTGGACAGGGTGTGTGTGTTGGACTAGATGACCTACAAGCAGTGGTGAAATCCAAATTTTTTTACTACCGGATCTGTGGGCGTGGCTTGGTGGGTGTGGCAGGGGAAGGATACTGCAAAATTTCCATTCCTACTCCACTCCAGGGGAAAGATACTGCAAAATCTCCATTCCCACCCCACTCCAAGGGAAGGATATTGCAAAATCTCCATTCCCACTCCACTCCAGGGGAAGGATACTGCAAAATCTCTATTCCCACCCCACTCTGGGGCCAACCAGAGGTGGCATTTGCTGGTTCTCTGAACTACTCAAAATTTCCGCTACTGGTTCTCTAGAACATGTCAGAACCTGCTAGATTTCACCCCTGCCTACAAGGTGCCTTCCAACTCTGTTAATCTGTTAAGGTAGATGGACTCAGTTACAGTAGCTATGGGTACACTGCTGGAAGGCTTAAAGATTCAGGTTGGGAACATCCTTCAGAAAACCTATGTGGTTCCTAAGAATCAGTGATAACTTGATGACAGAATAATAATAATAATAAAAAGTAACAATCTTGAAACCTTCCCCTTCCCTCCTCCTTATACCCTGTCTGAGTTTCTTCCCAATATTCTTTGTTTACCAAGTTCAAAGCTTGTTTATATGTATGTTGTTGAAACTGTGTCTGCAGTTTCTCCAAGGTTATCTCTGTGCCTCTCCACAAAATGATGCAGTTCATATTTCCAGTGCTGAATCTCTAAAAGTTCATCAGTAATTTAATGCATTAAAAGAGAACAGGAAAGATTTCTACTTATTTACATAGCATGTCATTAGCCATTAGACAACTCTGCTCTCATCTTCCCTGCCCATTCCTTCTGCAGGAAGGTACACAAGAATTATCACTGAAGTCCTCCTCCCTGACCACTGCCACCAATAGCCTGGGTGTGTGTGTGTGTGACAACAGAGAAGGAAGACTGCCAGAATCCCATTCAGCTAGACTTTCCCTCCCTCTCTCCCTCCCTCCCCAGCCATGGCCAACAAACACTTTCTGGGAAGGAGCTACAAATTCGTTTCACCAACATTTTTCTTGCATTTTTATTTACAATTCTTTCCATTCATTACCCTCTGTTTTGGGATGGTTGTTATGCAGCATTTGAATAACCGCAATGAACAAATAGGCCTTTAATAGTGATCTGATTTTGCCTCAGGCAACTTCATCTTAATAAATACATTGTCACATTTACATCCCATTAATACCAGAAAATCATAAAATTAAACGCCACTGCAGAAAATACTGGTCTTATACTTGACTCATAAAAAATATGTTATCTGATCAAATGTTATGGAGATTTTTTTAAAAAAATTGTAGAAGGCGTAAGCGAATGGTTTGGGCCATTGTATAATGGTATTTTTGCAATCAAAACAGAACTGGATGGCTTTGCTTGGAATATAATAAGAAACTTTCGCTTCCCCCTGCTCCGTTTTCCCCTTGTTATCAATTATCAAAAATACATCTCATCCAATCTTCCCCCACACAATTTATTAGGCAATGATGAAGTTGCCTATTTCTTTCTGGATGATGGCATAAACCTTTACTTCCATCACTAACATGTCCCAGCTTCTTTCATCCGATATCAAGAGATTTTGGCTTGGTCCAATGATGTTCAATTTCAAAACAACCCAGTGCCAATTAAAATGAATGAAGCTGGCTTAGAGTAGCTAAAGAAAATGATACCTATAAACTTCAGAAATAGGTAAGGTGAATATCAGTGATGGAGGTTGATGGATGTGGCACTCAAGAAAAGAAGGATGGTACAAGGCAGCTAGTGGATATTCTTCATATTAAGCAATTGATTCAGAAGCAGGGAAGGTGCTTTCAAAGGGATGTCGGCTAATAGTCCTCTCTATAGCTGTGTGATTCCCCTGGAGAATTATATTTGAAATAAGGAGACACTCCAGCTCAAAGCAGCTTGTTGCACCATTAGCATCTCCTTCAAACACACCTTTTCCTATAATTGCACTCCTCCTGTAAGGGCTGAAGGAAAAAAAAAACATTCCTTTTTTAAGAAAGTGACAACAAAACAGACATACATGCCCTCCTTTTCTGCTTCAGATCCAAAGTGTGTCATATATCTAATGATAACAATATATAAGAAGGCATGAATAAATTCAACCAAAAAGGTGATTTCAAAATACAAGTTTTATAGCTGAATTGGGTCAAAACTGGGAGGCAGACAATTTTGGCCATGTTGATATCATACAAAAGGGCAAGATGGCCAATTCAACTGTACTTATATTTGTACTGAAGGGCAGCATATGGTTAAGGATCTATTTTAAGCAAAACGTTTATCTGTTAAAGCATTTGACATTCCAATGGAAGACTGCTACAGTGTTAAGAAAAGAGTTGAACATCAAAAGATGATTGGTATTAATGGAAATGTTGCTATAGCAACTGATTGCAGACTTTACTTAATTAGAGTGAAAGCAATTAAACAAAAGTTAATTAGTATACCAAGAGAAATAGTTGGGTTTGGCCATAATAGTATCAAAACACATTTCCTATTTCACAGATAAAGTACAAGCAACCATGTCAACAGGGAAAGTGAACATGATTAGTTTTTGGGGTACCAGAGGAAATTGGGGTGTGTGGGTAAGTTTTTGGGGTGGGTAAGTTTTTGATCATAGTCTCTCCTATCAGAAGGGCTATATGTAATTCTAAAGTTGTAATAAAAAATCACTGGATATTATCATGAATAAACTAGTGGTACTCATATATTCTTATGATTAAAGAATAAATGTTGGGAAATGGCTAGCACAGCTAATTACCAACAAAATTTTGAGCTGATTGCACTTTTGATATATATATATATATATATATATATATATATATATATATATATATATATATATATATATATATATATATATATATATATATATATCACCTACAATGACATCATTGCAAGCCCTACTTCAGTTCTCTCTCCTGAATATTAAGGAAGAGAGAATTTTCAGCAGATTAGTTTCAACATGGAAGTTCATCAGAATATGCCTAGTAACTTACACTCTGAGTTACTGGAGATTTATTTGGGACAATTGATTTATTGCATTCTTGGGTTCTCTGCTGTATTATGCTTGGCTTGGTTTACAGGGTTGCTTCTTAAATTATTTTATCTTACTTATATTTCATTTGCCAGGCAAAGCTGTGCTTTGTTATTTTGTCTGATGCCTTATATTTTCCTGTGATTGCTTTGACATTTTCATGACTTGTCTGGAAGAATAAGAAATGTTGGGAGGCGATGCTGGTTTGCAGGCTACTGCTTGAAAAGCTACAGCATAATAGCAATATTTCTATATAACAGCAATGATTTTGTTATAATTTATCTGTTAATCAAATTTATGTGACTGCCTATCTAGGAAAAAAAAACCCCATAAAATAAAATAAAAACAAAGAATTCCTTTAAAGCAAATAATCAACTAAAACTACATTGGGGCTCAATATAACCACAAAACCAGTGATCTCACACATTCATGCCAGAGAACCTCTGCTAACATCCCAACCTCAAGGCCTGGGGGGGGGGGGAATTCATGGCCTTGTGAAAGACCAATAGAGTGCAGGCTGCCTGTATTACAGGTAGTCCTCAATCATGAGTTTAGTGACCATTTGAACTTACAACGGCACTGAAAAAAGTGACTTATGACTTTTGAACACATGACCATTGCAGCATCCCCGTGATCACGTGATCAAAATTCAGGCGCTTGGCAATTGGTTCCTATTTATGACAGTTGCAGTGTCCCAAGGTCATGTGATCAGCTTTTGTGACCTTCTGACAAGCAAAGTCAATGGGGAAGCCAGATTCACTTAACAATTGTGTTACTAACTTAACAATTACAGTGATTCACTTAACAACTGTGTCAAGAAAGATCATAAAATGGGACAAAATTCATAACAAAAGTGTCTTGCTTAGCAACAGAAATTCTGGGCTTAATTGTGGTCGTAAGTTGAGGACTACCTGTATTGTTGTTATAATTGACAACCTTTTTCTGATTGGTGAGCCTAATTTTCTATAGGTTTAGAACATGCATTTCAAGTAGGGGTACCTGATCACTGCCCTGATACAAAGTAATCCCTGGTGGTGGGGATGTCAATCATTTTAGCCATTTTCAGGATTAGAATAAGGCTGTCTACTAAGTGCAGTTTGTCACTGTTAAAATTAGCTTGGCTGGAAACTGAAAAAATAGAAGGAATACAGTAGTCCTCAATTTACGACTACAATTGAGCCCAAAATTTATGTTGCTAAGTGAGAAATTTGTTAAATGAGTTTCATCCCATTTTATAACCTTTCTTGACATTGTTGTTAAGTGAATCTCTGCACTTGTTAAGTTAGTAACATGGTTGTTAAGTGAATCTGTCTTCCCCATTGACTTTGCTTGTCAGAAGAGTGAAAGGTGTAAAAGGTGATCACATGATTCTGGGACATTGCAACTGTCATAAATGTGTCAGTTGTCAAGCATCCGAATGTACCGTAAATCATGTAACCATGGGGATGCTGCAACAGTCATAAATGTGAAAAATAATCATAAGTCACTTTTTCAGTCCCATTGTAACTTCTAATCGTCACTAAACAAATTGTTGTAAGTTGAGGACTATTTGTCCTAGAATATTGGCCAAGAATGCTGTCTTGGATATGAACTGCCCAGGACAGTCTATGGACACTGAGTTATGCAAAATTTGTGCCATATCCGTAATTTCATGCTCATACCTCTGACAACTCAGTGTCCTTCAGGCTCAACATGAACCTCCCTTGAAGTAAAAATGTTGCATCTCAGAATTTAATTATTGATTGTGAAGAAGATAAACAATCATTAGCATGATGTTGTTTCTTTTGGTTTGGGAAAGGAAGTATGGTTGCACTATGAAAATACCGTACTATATGAGACCATTATATAATACAACAGTTACAGCACATAATCATCAAGCAATAAGGAATTATTCCTTTTTCATCCCAGCTGTTGTTTTTTTTTTTTTTTAATAATTCTCACATTTATTCATAGTAATTATATATCTTCTCTCACAGCAGTGGTCCTAATTTCATAAGCACATCAGAAAAACATTTTCCAGAATGATTTATAATGCAATATTATTTAAGATTTTCCCTGTGCTTTTTTCTTACAAAATGATAGTCTTCAAAAGTAGACGACCTTCCAAAATATGAAAATATATTAAAATGCCGAACGCTGAAGCAGAAACAAGGAAAAACAAAATTCCAAAGCCACCGTACATTTTAAGCGACACCAAAGCCAAATGGTTAGTAAAATACATTTGCAACGTTTCTATTCCAGCTCCCTCAAGGCTTTATACTTCCACCTCTGATGCAAAGTCAATCAATCGGTATTACATGGATTCATGATGATGGTGACATGCTGTTCATGACTCTGTACAAGAGATAGCTCAATGTCAACTAGTAGAAGAAAAAGCTGGTTGTTGTTTTTTTCTGGAAGGCCAGCTCGTAAATTCATCCCAAAATATTTCCACATTTACAGAAATGGCTATAAAAGCATTAGTTCATGTCTCAGCTAAATATCCATGTATTCTTTCATGCTCAAATGTGCTTTAATCCTGGGTGGTGGTTGTTGTTTTTTTAAAAAAAAAACCAGTTGGATTTCCAAACAGACTTAATAGTCCACTACAGGTAGTCCTTGACTTACAATGGTTCACTTAGTGACCGCTCAAAGTTACAATGGCACTGAAAAATGTGACTTATGACCATTTTTCACACTTACGACCATTGCTGCATCCCCATGGTCATGTGATTTATATTTGGATGCTTGACATCTGGCTCATATTTATGACAGTTGTAGTGATCCCTTTTTGCAACCTTCTGACAAGCAAAGTCAATGGCGAAGTTATATTCACTTACCAACTGTGTCATTAATTTAACAACTGCATTTCCCTTAACAACAGTGGCAAGAAAAGTCGTAAAGTGGGGCAAAACTCACTTAACAAATATCTCACTTAGCAACATATATTTGGGCTCCACTGTGGTTATTAAGTCGAGGACTACTTGAACTCTCAAAATAAAATAAACGTAACCATTTCTGCCTTGGGTTTAATGTTTTTTAAGTTTTTTTAAAAAACCACTTCATGGCTGTAGTAAAAGACCTGCATTATATGCTGCAATTCAGTAGTGAAATTCAACTTTTTTTACTACTGGTTCTGTGGTCGTGGCTTGGTGGGCGTGGTGTGGCTTGGTGGGCATGGCTTGGTAGGTGTGGCAGAGGAAGGATACTGCAAAATCTCCATTCCCTCCCCACTCCTGGGGGAAGGATACTGCAAAATCTCCATTCCCACCCCACTCTGGGGCCAGCCAGAGGTGGTATTTGCCGGTTCTCTGAACTACTCAAAATTTCCGCTACCAGTTCTCCAGAACCTGCTGGATTTCACCCCTGCTGCAGTTCATTCTTCATCATCTTTGCCTTTACAGGTAGTCCTCATTTGTGACTACTTTGTTTAGTGACCATTCATAGTTACAATGATGATAAATAGTAACTTTGCAACCAATCCTCGTATTTACAACTTTCTCAGGTCTGTAAAGCACAGGAAAAGTGAAGTAAGATCACAAGCACAATCATGGTTTCATGATTTAGGAAGCACTTCGCTTAACCACAAGCTGCCAGTCCCAATTACAGTCGCCAAACAAGGACTCTTTGTAATGTTCTATGTAATGTATGTGATATTATGATAGGTTCAGCTTCTATAACTTCCCCACAATACACCATTTCCAAAAGATAATAATGTTGTGATTGAAATACGCTGAGAATAATCCAACCCTGAAGAAGTAGAAATGGCTTCCAGCTTGAAAGTCAGTTTTAGTGGTTTGATCTAACTGCATTCCCGTTGCCAAGAAAGAAACTTTCAAATATTATAGTTGGTATATGAACCGCTACAACATTGAAATGCATCTTGTCAGTCACAGTTGGGCTGATGGAATATATAATAAAAACAGTTTTTTGCTTCATTTTTTGCAGATGTCTTAAGATGTATAATGCTCTGGAAGATAAACTCAATTTCTTTTTATTCCTAGTTTCTGACACTAAGCTTCTAAAATCAGCACTTTGCTTCCCTGGGTCTTCATCAATGCTGCTTATTCTCAGTATCATCCCTCCCCCCCCCAGAACTATCTACATAATGTGTGCTTTTTTGATTTGAGCCGTTCATTCCATTATTATTTTTCTTAAAGAGCAGATACGCAGAGAAAGCTGGGAGGGAAGCAGGCTCCCTCTCTAGGCAATTTATTACTTAAGATTTCTTAGGCAATAAGAGCCCAGCAAGGTTGCAGATCTTCTAGACTATTAATGGCTCACTTGGTAACAGTTTCTCAAAGCAAAAAGCAAAAGCGATAAGCTGTGGTATGTAGTTGGTATCATTTATCCCACAAACCATGTACTTACAATGCCACTGGCTTTTTCAGTTTGCTCGCACTTCCCCCCCCCCAAAATTAAGACTATAAATATCTATAGAGTTCCAACTTCTAAAAATATTTCAATTTGCTCTTGCAAATTATACTCCAATTACAATATTCTAATGCTTAAAATGGTACTTGGAGTATATCTACGTCTCCCTGTTTCCTAAATTCTCCTGAATATAAGCTGGAAGCAACATGCCTTGATATTTATGTTTTTTAAAAAAAATGTTAGGCATTTATTAGAAGCTCTAGTATGGCTAACGAAGCATAGGACATTTCCAGATGAAGATGACTAAAATTAAAAATGTAAATAAGAAAATCCCTACCTCTTCCTGTCATCCCTATAATCTTCTCTGTTTATACTGAGACTTGGGAATGGGTCAGGGTTCAAATTCATCGTCAACCCACTGAATGACTTTGGACTAGTTGCTCTCTCTTAGCTCAACCTATTTTTAGGTTTTTAAACCTAAAAATTGGAAAGGATTTTTTGTTGTAGATCAAAATCAGAGGAAGGAATAGTATACATGCCTCGAGTTTCTGGAGGAAGGCTAAGATATACATCAGACATATACATATTAATGAACACTACAGTGAGCTCAGATGTTATGGAAAATACAGGCAGTCCTCAATTTACGACTACAATTAATTTTGCTATTTTGCCCCATTTTACGACTTTTCTTGCCACATTTGTTAAGTGACTCACTGCAGTTCTTAAATTAGTAACATGGTTGTTAAGTGCCTCTGGCTTCCCCATTGACTTTGCTTGTCCAGGACACTACAACATCATAAATGTGAGTTAATTGTCAAGCATCTGAATGTAAATCACGTGGCCATGGGAATGCTGCAATGGTCATAAGTGTGAAAAATAGTCATAAGTCACTGTTTCGGTGCCATTGTAATTTTGTAAGTCGAGGACTACCTGTATACAACCCCTAAAAGGGCTTTTGACTTCCATGTGAATGATAAAGCAGAGAATTTCTACAATCTTCTGTAGAGAGAGTTTTTAAAAAAATGTCTGATATGAATATTAGATTAGTAAGGATATAATAAGGCGGACTTAAGAGTCAAGCCACTTCAGCTCCTGGAAATGGAAAGCTCAGTTGTCTGCTTTTGTGTGATTTGGGCAGTCGTTAAGCAATTTACTTTACATACCTTCATGCAGAAATATGATTATGATCTGATTCAAAGCTGTGCCATGCTAAATTACCTCTGGAGTCTTTTAATGCTATTCTTTCCTGTTCTATCATGTAATAGGTGCATTTTAGTAAAAAAGACAGACTTTTTTTTTTTACCTCAGATAATCATTAAAGGGAAGAAGGGAAGTCAAATGGGAGAAAAAATCCAAGTGTGTTTGGTCAATTCTTTAAAAAATTGAATAATGGTGTAGTTAAAGAAGTCCAAAACAATTTTTTTAAATACAGAGCAATAGCTTGTATCTCACAATAATATTGTTATTGTTATAACAATAATATATTGTTATATTGCAGGATCATACTGTCAAGCAGTTAAATCATAGAAATAATATAATTTTTACATCAATATTATATGCATGTTAAATGTATAAGACATATAAGTTTGTAAGAAGATTCCTTAGCCAAAATGCTATCTACTACAGCTTCCTGTTCCTCCAGGAGCAACCAGAAATCTCTTGAGAAGCCCAAAATTAGGATACGTGCAATATCAACCAAATATAAAACAGCTGCTAATCAGGAGCAAGTTAAATACATATAATCAGAGTGAGTGGAAAGTATCCCTAGGCTTTATCAGCCACAGCTTATAGAATTTGGGGTTGTACTGGGCAATGAATGAACTCTCTAACTGTTGCTTGAGTGGCCACCCCTTATGGAGGGTGGGATAATGCTGGGAGTGTAAAGAGAAGCAGGCTTTTTTAGTATGGATATTAAGATAGGCTAGTTTTTTTAACTAGCATGTATGGTATGCTTGCAAAAATAATTATTCCCTTGAATGTCTGTGTCAAAGATCCTTATGAAAGATAGAGGAAACCTCTGATGAACAGGGCAAATATGGCCTACGTATGTCTCACCTGGCCAGGCAACTCCTCCTTCTCAAGCTGTGCCTCTCTATTAAAATTTCAAAACCCAAGTCCCCCAAACAGTAATTAAAGACTTTTATCTCCATTTACAGATAAGAAACCCAGTATTCCAAAATGCTTCCTGAGTGCTCACAACTCAAACAGAAAGGGTTTCAGAGAACTTCTGTAGGATGAACAGACCAATCGCCCTATACCCCTCCTGCTCACAGAAAAAGACATTTCTTCCATGAGAAGAAAAAGGTTTGCAGGTGATTGCGATCATTCATTTTCTCAAGTCTGCCTTTTTTTTTTTAATTTCCCCCTGCTTATATGCTCGTTCAGGTAGAAACTCTTAAGTAGCTAAAAATTTCCCAATATAGCAATTAGGTTTAAACAGTTCAAATTAAATAAAACCCAATACACTTGGCACCCTCTAATCCATTTTAGAAACAGCTAGATTCATATTCCTATTTTATTCCCAAACGATACATAGAAGAGTCAAGTCTTTATTATCTTCTGAAGTACTTTTAATTCCAGAGGCAGAGGAGGAGGGGCCATGATAGAAAAAGCTCATCTCTTAGCTCCCCTCTCATTGACACTCCTGAGAAGCAAAGGCACACCTGAGCAGGCAACCTGATAGATAACGTGATCCAAAGCCATAAAGGTCATTATAGATCATAATCAGCACCTCGAATTGTATCCAGAAGCTTATCAGTAACCAACACAACTCCTATAATAGTAAACACATGGATACCGTGTTTCCCCCAAAATAAGCCCTTCCCTGAAAATAAGCCCTCCCCAAAAATACTTAAATGCATGCGCAGCTGGTCCCCGCCATTTCCTCTGGTTAGGGTTAGGGAGACAGAGCTGTAAATCAGGTAAGATGGCAAGAGGAGCCCCATCTTGTTCCACATGCCCCAAAATAATAAGAGCTCCCCAAAAATAAGGCCAAACACTTATTTCAGGGTTCAAAAAAATATAAGACAGGGTTTTATTTTCAGGGAAACATGGTGGGTAAGATACTATTCATCATCATGCATGCAGCTGCATTCTGCAGCTTTCAAATGGTCCTCAAGTGAAGTTCAGTGTACACTAAATTTCATTAATCTACACTGAAGTGACAAAGGCATGAGTGACTTCCAATAAAGACTCTTGTTCCAAAAAAGGCCAAAAACTAGCACACAACTAAAGCTGTGCAAAGGATCTCCTGTGACAGTCTCTATCTGCTCTTTCGATAGGAGCTATGATCCAGGACAGCCCCAAAGTGTTAGGCTGCTCCATAGACATTTTGTATAGCATCAAAGATAAATTTCTTCTGGAATATGAAAGCTTCTGAATCAACAGTCTCTCCATCTACTTAGGGTTGAATCTAAATGTGTTTCTCCTATTCAGACCATAATAGAG
Source organism: Pituophis catenifer annectens (assembly GCF_029215685.1). Classification (NCBI taxonomy): domain Eukaryota; kingdom Metazoa; phylum Chordata; class Lepidosauria; order Squamata; family Colubridae; genus Pituophis; species Pituophis catenifer. The sequence continues at coordinate 206,795,442 of NW_027256881.1, forward strand.
GTCACACAGAGAATCCTATAACATGGAGAAAAGATGGCTGCAAAGCAAGATAGGTGGATAGTCTTTCACATATTTTCTTATGAAAATTGTCTTCTTTTTTTTTTTTTTTTTTTTTTTGGCGTGGATATTTCAATCTCTTACTTGGATCAATCTGGCTCAGTGCTCCAGTTAACAAAGTGATGCTACTAAAAAAGGGGGGGAAATGCACAACATTCACAAACAATAGCACAATTATGCTCCAATCTGTAGAGTAGTCTGGAGTGAATAGATCGCATCATTTTAAATTACAATGCACCAAATAGAATTCCCTAAGAATCCCCAATCAGTTGATTGCGTCTAAGAGTCAAAATAGCTCTTTGATATACCATATGCAATGAGTTTCACACATTCACCCATTTTATGACTTCTAGTCTAAAAATAATGGAGAAACTGGGCCTGTGCATTCTTCACTTTGTATTCACCAGAAATATAAATGGGTGCACTCTGCCTGTATATGCATTCTATATACTTCTTTTTGATAAAATAAAAGAATGAGAATATTATAAGAAGTGGCAAGTCATGGGCAGCACGCTTGAGAGCTGATTGCTTTATCCGATGAGTCATTATGAAAATAAGGGTCTTTTAAACACTGTAGCACAAATATCTATAGTCCATCATTTATTAGTGTACATTATTTCCTCTTAACACTCATTTTAAGATCAATTTTCTAATTTAAGATTACCTAGAAACTCAAGAAATTTCCATCATTTCATTTACGTCATAGGCTTTATAGATGCCTGAAATAGTTGGCTCCAAACTCAGTCGTTTGGAAATATAATTTCTATCCCTAAAGCACAATTTAAGGATGTTACACTAAGTACATGACAAATCATTTGGAAATTTTGCCTTCCAGTACCAAGAATGTTTTTTAAGCCACATGAATAAATTATATATATAAGAAAACAAATGAGCAGTTAAACAAATGCATGTGCATGTGCATTTTATGTTATTTATTGTTTCTTTTGCTTGTTAAATGTATACGGTGCCTATCCTCCAAGGAGATCAAGCCATGTATTAACATTCCTTTCTTCTGTTTTCCCCATAATCAGGTTGAGGTAGAGCAGACTGACAAAGTAGGTAATCTGTATAAGTTTAATAAATAAATAAATAAATAAATAAAATAATCCCAAACACAGAACTTCCATGGCTGATGGAAAACTTAAATCTAGGTCTCCCCAACAATCTGACTCTCATCCCAATGTTGGGAAAGTAATCCATAAAAGATTTCCTTTATTTCAGCATGCACAACAGCAGTAAATGAAATCTTCTTAGTATACATTTAGAAAAACATTCAAAAAAAAAATCAGCAGATATTTAGGAAATTGGCATGAGAAATGATATATATGCTTTTGAAAATTTTAGAGAAAAAGGCATATATCAATAGAAGAGAATATTTGTAGCTCTGGGTTGAATTGTGGGGTCCTTGGTACTCTCTGAGTTTGGCTTGGTTTGGTTTGGTTGGCATTTCTTGCAGATAGCATTCTGATGATGTTACCTAGTTTGGTAATGAAACATCGGCAAGGAAACAACCAAGCTTAGAGAGTGCCAAGGACCACAAGTATATAACAATGGAAGAAAGCAAAATGGGACTGTTTCAAAGGCAGCATAAAAGAAATACACATATTATGGGACACCTACATTATGTGAATTTAATCCCTAATCTGATGATGGTCATGGATATTCCATGCTAAACCTCATTTGCTCCCACTTGCTGAGAAGTCATGAAATTAAGTAACAAATGGGCATATGCAACACAGAGCCAGATATAGTTAATAATGACATGGGCCTCTAATCTACATCATACAATTTTCTGGTACTCAAGGCTTCATGTGATGTGTGAAAAAAAACATGGCACTAAAACTGAAGGATGAAATTCAGCTCAAATCAATCCATGAACAGAAGGTTTCACTCAGCAACAGAAAGTAAGAGAATTCCTTATTCAATGGGAATCCAGAAACAGCAGAGAAAAAGGAAGCTGAATAATAAGTGAATTTGCCCTGATTCAGTTTTGCTGAATGAAGCCCTCCATTGAAGAAGCTTTCCATTTGGATTATCTTCCTAATTTCAAGACAAAGTAAAGATTTCATTTAAGATAAACAAAATTAAAACATCCCTATCTTAAAACGTTAACATTTTTTTTACAGAAAATCTGCCAGTTATTACAAAAGGAAATAAAATGGAAAATTACCCTAAAAGACATTTCAAGATTTTCTCCACCCCAGATATCCATTCCTGCATCGTATGTTCCTATCTCTTCAAAGTAGTTTCTGTCAATAGAAAATAAGCCACCAGCCATAGTAGGGGTCCTAGTTGAAAACAAAAGAAAAAGAAAAAAATGGAAAAGAAAAATATTTTTTGAAAGATACTTTGTGGAATTTAATAAGTGACACTATAGCATATATCCTCCAAATATATATATATATAGACAGAATTATATTTCATTTATTAGAAATTGAAGGTGTAGTATTGAACTTAATAATGTTGAACATTTTCATTCTCTACTGTGGAACTTCAGCCTGTATTCTAAAAGTAGCCAACTGATGCACGCATTTAAATGTCTAAAATGTATGTCATTTAAACCATAGTAACATAATGTAAGAAATGGAATACTGCATTTTTAAATAAAAGCTAAACTTTTAAAAGTGTTGATGAATTACCAAGAGCACAATTTTTATAGCTTATAAACGTCTGGGAAAAAAACCCCAAAGCAGGTAATAACCATGTATATAGAACCACCAATAACCCAATGCCTGAAAATGTTCATTATTCTTTTTAAAACATTTATATTTAACTTCTTTAAAATTCCCTTTAGAAATGTATACACTGTAGTAAACATACAGGTTTCACATTAGGACTGCATTACTGAGGCATTAGAATAAGGAACCTGCTGTATTCCATTTGACTCGTTTGATTGCTTCATTCTTTCGAATAGTAAAATATACATTCTAAAATCACAACTGCACAGCAGAGGATGCAACTAAGTGCTTTTTTCAGCTGATTTTTATTGAATTCTATTGATTTATCAGACTATATCATGCACATAATTTCATGAAGCAGCACGTTATAATTTTTTGCTATGATATAGAGAGAATTTGCTAAATAGAAATTGTGTAAAGAAGCAGGGTGAATATTCTCTACAGTCATAAAGAAGGGAGGAAATGGTCCATATGTTCTTACTTTTGATAGTACCATGAGAAAAATTTCATTTATAAACACACAAAAAACCCATGCACAGTGACAAATGTCCCAAACTTGTGTAAAATACCAAAAAATAATTTATATGAATTATTCAACAGATTTCAGTGAAATAGATTCTCTTGAACTACTACATCCCATGTCACCCAAACAGATTTCCTCTCGCTCCTCTTTATCCCAATTCTGATTTTAATGTTCTCCCTGGCCTCCAGAACACCCCGGGCTGAGAGAAAAGGGAGGGGAACCTGTTCTGCCAGCAGACAGATTGCGCTGGAGACATTTCTTTAGCTACTTAGTCAAATCGTTGTTTATTTGTTTACTCAGTTTTGTTCTGATAGTTTCAGTTGGTTCTACTTCAAGAATAAGGATCCCATCCATAGGCCTTACTTTGTAACTGGAACTACAGATAAGCCACATGATGTGCTCCTGATAAACACAGTCCTACAATTTTATTCACTTAATTACTGGAAACATTTATATGATATTATGCATTCAAATTTATTATCTTGACCACTAACACTTATGTTTCCCTGTTCAAATGCAGCCATGGATCTCTATTTCACTATATGCACAAATGGAAAAGTTAAAATTACTTTTAACTTTAAGGTTTTACATTCGTGCTTCTAGTGAAGTAGAGATCCACGGTTGCATTTGAAGAGGGAAACGTAAGTGTCAGTGGTCACACTAATAAATTAATCATGCTTGGTCTAGGGGTGAAGGCCTCAGGCTAGAAATCAGGAGGCTGTGAGTTCTAGTCCCAGTTTAGGCACAAAGCTGCTGTGTGACTTTAGGCCAGTTTCTCCATCTCAGCTCTAGGAAGAAAGCAAGAGCAAGACACTTTTGAAAATCTCACCCAGAAAAATGCAGGGACTTGTCTAAGCAGTCACCAGGAATCAATACTGACTCATAAGTCACCAAACAAAAAGCTGTAAGAAGCACTTAAGCAAAATATCCAGATCTAAATATGGCAAAGTCCCTCACAGATGGAGAGATAGGGATATGAACCACAAACAACAGCAAACAAATGTGCTGCAGATTATTCTTCCCAGACCCTTAAGCATTTAAGGAGCTGAAAACATAGACAGTCTCTTTGGAGCAGAGGTGGGCAACCATGGCCCCTTTACGACCCGTGGACTTCAAGTCCCAGAATTCCTGACCCAGCATTAGGTTGGCCCACCCCTGCTTTGGAATGTCAGCAACCCAATCTAAGAACTCAAAAAAATATTCAAAAAATAAAATCAAAATAAAATATCAGAACCAAGGCAGAAAACTGGGACAGGCAACAGCAGTTCAAGAACAAGTATTCGAGTCCCAGCCTCCGAGAACTGAAGTAATTCCAATAAGGGAACCAGCCAGGGGTGAAATTGAGCAGGTTCTGACAGGTTCTGGAGAACCGGTAACGGAAATTTTGAGTAGTTCGGAGAACTAGCAAATACCACCTCTGGCTGGCCCCAGAGTAGGGTGGGAATGGAGATTTTGCAGTATCCTTCCCCTGCCACGCCTACCAAGCCACGCCCACAGAACCAGTAGTAAAAAACTGAATTCCACCACTGGAACAAGCTCTATTTAATGCCTGGTAAATGAGGATGGGGTTCCAACCAGGCAGCAAAGAAGGGTGAGGAAGTCTGCTTATACAGGCCTTGACCTGGGCAATTTCCAGTGCTTCCTCTGCAGACTTCTCTTTGTCATCATCCTTTGGTATCTGCTATCTGCCTTCCTCCTTTCCTCTAACCCCCACCCCTGCTCTTTCCCCAGAGCAGCCTTTAAGCCTAGCCAGTCCTGAGTGCATAGGCAGTTCCAGTCAGGAGCGGTACAGGTATACTTATGAGGCTGGGCTTTTTCCCTTCACTGGATTAAGATTTATAGAAGATGCCTACCTTATTACATGAAATAGAAGTAAAATATCTAGAGAGAACTTGTTAAATAAGGATAAGAAAAGAGCTTTCGCATAAAATATAATTTCAAATTTTGTTGACACTATTTGATAATGATTAACAAGAAAAAGTAAACAACCTAATGTATTAGGATAAAATTTCAGGAGGGGAGGGACGGAGGGAGGGAGGGAGGGGACCTATATGACCATCTATCCCATGTAATGATTTTAGGTACTGGCAACAAAATGCAACAATCCATAAAACATAGCTAAAAACAAAAGTACCATTTCCCCTAAGCACAGACCAAATATCCTCCTAGCTCAACCTCTATCCTGCCCAATGCTTGGTGGAAGGGTTAGATCAGTGATGGCTAACCTTTTCTGGACCAAGTGCCCAAAGTGCGTATGCATGCGCCCCGCCCCTGCACCCTGCCCATGCACGCACGGCCTCCCCGCATGCACCCTGCCCCCGCGCATGTAGCCCCAGCACATTCCCCACCCCCCATGCATGTGTGCACGGCCCCTCCCGCACACGCCCTACCCCGTGCATGCACAGCAGAGACCAGACAATCAGCTGGTTGGTGGGAGGTGCACATGCATGTGCGGTGGAGCTGAACTGGGGGTGACGGCTTGCATACCCACAGAGAAGGCGCTGCGTGCCACCTTGGCACACGTGCCATAGGTTTGCCATCACGGGGCTAGATCTTCAGCGTCCTCTAGAAGCCTAAAGAGGTATGGACCCCTCAGATCTCCAGATGAGAGGCTGTTCCAAAGGGCTTGGGAATGCATTTAACATGGAGGAGGAGGAGGAGGAGGAGGAGGAGGAGGAGGAGGAGGAGGAGGAGGAGGAGGAGGAGGAGGAGGAGGAGGAGGAGGAGGAGGAGGAGGAGGAGGAGGAGAAGGAAACTGAATCAAAATAAAGTGATCACTGAAATGAAAGAACCTAAGTTTTTTGAGATAACAATACTTGACAAAGATTCCAATGACAGATTTTAATTCAGAGAACCAAGTGATGTGACTGAATAGGGCAAAAGCATTAATTTCCCAGAGAAAAGCTCTAGAACACCTTGAGTCCATTAGCTCCTGTTCTATGTAATTTCATCTAGGACCATTTATGGCCTCAAGGATCAGCTGTGGAATAACAATAAAAGGATTTGAGGACTGGGTAACTTTCATATACAGTTGTTTTTTTTTTTTCATCACTAGCAACTCATCCATTTTGATGAATATTAAACCTATACTATGCAAGCTTAAGACCTTTGGGCAGTAGGCAAGATATAAATATTCTGAATAAATTATATTTCATTTCATTTAAGCAATTATTGGTATAGCATAATGTGCCTCAAGAGTTTTAAAATAAAATTGAACTTGACAACCAAACTGTTATTCATTAAGGAAATAAAATTGGATGCATGAACCAGTTCTAAAATGTCACTGTTATTGTCATTACTACAAACAGCTAAATGGCTCAATTTTTTCTCTTTTATGTTTTCAAGGCTCAACAGATCAGTAAACATTATGACACAATTCACACTGGCAGCAGCTTGTGTCATATGACAAGAGAGAGAAAGAGAGAGCATGTATTGTCAATTAAATCAACTAAAATAATACTTTTAATAACTGTGAGGAGACATTTAAAATATTTCAAATGTGAATGAATGGATATATCTGAAGGCTTTTTGTACCAGCAGTTCAATGCAAGATGCTATACATCTATTTTGCTCCTTGAGCGCTATAAGATTTCATTCTGCCCCTTGTGTTTTTTTACCAGAAGATGAAATTATTCAGAAGTTCAAGTTTCAAGTTATAAATATGCACATGACATATTGTTTTCTTCTATGAATGTAATGAAGGCTGTAGGAGGGATGAAGTAGCTTTATATGAAACAACCATCATTTTTCTTTTCATAGGCCCTTGTTTGCTTCAATTCCTTCCAAATTACTTGGAAGAAATTTGGTTCTCTTGACCTGAGAACTCTGTTTTTTGGGAGGTTTCAACTTTTACATGGCGTAGGTCATTAAAGCTTCAGAATATAATATAATCAACTGTATATAATCAACTGACAGAACCCAATCAAGTACAAGTAATCCTCAATTTATGACAACAGTTGGGAGCAGAATTTCTTTTGCTAAGCAAGATGGTTGTTAAGTGAGTTGCGCCCGATCTTACAGCCTTTTTCACCATGGCTGTTTAAAAAAAATCACTGCAGTTGTTAAGGGAACCACACAATAGTTACTCAAACCTGGTTTCTCCCATTGACTTTGCTTGTTGGAAGCTGGCCAGGAAGATTGTCAATGGTGATCACATGATCCCAGTCACATGATCCTAGTAAATACACCCCAGTTGCCAAGTGTTTGAAGTTTGATCACATGACCATGGGGATGCTGCAACACTTGTAAGTGCAAGGACTCCTCATAATTCACTTTTTAGTGCTGCTGTAACTTACAATAGTCACTAAACAAATGGTTATTAAGTCGAGGACTACCTGTAGATTAAATAATTGTTTTGCCACAAGCAACGTTAGCTGTATTGGTCCAGAGTATGAGATCCCTTGAAGCTGCTGGTGGTGTCCCAGTTTAATAAGATATTGGAGAGGGAGCGGCTGAGTCCTGAAAGTTCTACTTTTCTATCATGGGACCAAAATGCTTTGAAAGATCATTCTCCTAATTAGTGTCCTTCCCTTCTCCTTGAAAATGGTTTTCCAAAATTGGTATAGACCACGTTTTCACAAAGGAGAGCCATTATGGACAAATTGTTCATTATCAGTAGAAATAGCATACCCTGAAGGTTTCAAAGAATTTAATTTTTCCTAAACTATTTTAATTTATTGTGTACTATAATTATTATTCTGGATTTTGATATATATATATTTTTAATGATAACTGGAATTATACGTTGCCTATCTGGGGTTGTGGGCTAGTTTCGTACCAGGAAAATGCTATTGTAATTTAAATTGTAATTATATTTACAACAAATGTAATAAATGATACAAACAAATGCACTGGAATAAATTAATAATACTTTTTTTACAACTATTTTTAAAGGCCAAAGGAGGCAAAATGAGTCTATGGAATTATCTTAATTTTCAAGCATGTTTTGAACTCCTCCCCAAAAATACCTACCTTGAGAGAAAAGTAATTTGATAAGCACAGCTCTAAGTCTTGGAGTGGAAATATTTGTGCCAATATTTTTATTTTGGACAATGCTACTGAAAAGAATAGCCTCAAATTGCCTAAACCAACCAAAATATATACTTGGAAATCAACATTAATACCCTTCGATTGATATAGTGTGTGAATCCTCCAAAATATGCCTTTTCCATGTACATAAAGATGCATGATGTGGATTTTATTTATTTAATTTATATTCTGCCTTTATTATTTTTACAAATAACTCAAGATGGCAAACATATCCAACACACTTTTCCACTTCTATTTTCCCGACAACAACAACCCTGTGAGGTGAATTAGACTGAGTGACTGGCTCAAAGTCATCCAGCCTGCTTTCATAGATAAGGTGGGACTAGAACTCACAGTCTCCTGGTTTCTAGCCTGGTGCCTTAACCACTAGATCACATTCGCTGTCATCTGAAGTAGCAGAGCCTAGACTTTTGGAAGAAGTCAGACTGGCCTAAGCTACCATTTCATGCATACTCTTCTTAAGGTGAGCACTGCAACCCAATGGATAAGAATTATTTGAACTATGTAATGGAATTACTGTCTAACAGATGGGCCAAAGAGATTAAGTAAGGTTTTTTTATATTATTATATAGTAGAGCTATCAAAAAAAAAATGACATAGCTATGCTGGCTCTGTAGCATGAATAAACGAACTCCTAAAATTCACTGTGCAGTGAAATACAGAATCCTGTTAGGGATGTACATTTTTAACCACAGGGCTTGTTGGACTTAGATACAGGGAGGGAAGGAATTGCTTATGGAGTTAGGGTCAGAGGAGAAGGATTTCTTGCTGGCTGGGGAATTCTAGGAGTTAAAGACCAAACTTCTTAAAGTTGCCCAAGTTCGAGACAGATTCTCCACGGTGTCAAGTTTCTTCTATTAAAGTTAATTCCAGCCATACCCCTAAATCTAATCACACGTCTCTTCTGTTTATTTCAAAGATAGTTGCAAATCTATTTGGCATTCAAGTGCCATCAACATAGATTATTTTGCTTGCCTGAAAAAGTATTACTTACATGCTCTGCAGCTCTGCTTTTCATTACAGGCATTGTGATCTCAAAAGACCAAACGGCATTAAAAGCCATAAAATGGCATCACCGTTTTGAAAACAAAAACACATCGACATTTTTCAAAACATAATATTTTACTATCTTTAAATGTAGGATTTCATTCTTAGCATTGTAAAGGTTTGTTTCCTACACACTCCCTAAAAAGCATGTTCAAGAATCTCCTTTCTAAACAAAGGTCTTTGTATGCAACCATTATCTTACTTTATTCAGTATACAGGTTGTCCTTGATTTATAACAATTGAGCCCAAAATTTTGTTGCTGAGCAAGACGTTTATTAAGTGAGCTTTGCCCCATTTTACAAACTTTCTTGCCCCATTTGTTAAGTAAATCACCGCAGTTTTTATGTTAGTAACATGGTTGTTAAGTGACTGGTTTCTCTATTCACTTTACTTGTCAGAAGATCACAAAAGGTGATCACATGACCCCGGGACACTACAGCCATCATAAATGAGTCAATTGCTAAGCATCTAAATTTTGATCACATGGCCATGGGGATGTTGCAAGGGTCATAAGTGTGAAAAACGATCATGTCATTTTTTTCAGTGGCGTAGTACCTTTCAAAGGTCACAAAATAATCTGTTGTAAATTGAGGACTACCTCTACTAAAGAATTCTGGCATGTGAGGTCAAGGGGAAGAGTCTTTCCCAGTGTGGCCCCAGTCCTGTGGAACATTCTACCATGAAAAGTGAGAATTGCACTCTGGGAGGCTATTAAACCTGGTTTTGCTGGTTGACTTGGGGCCCTGAGGGAGGCACTCATTGCTGGAATTGGTTGAGGGAGTAAGAAGATCTCATTCTCATGCTGTCTAACTCTTTGGCTCTAGTCTTTATCTAACGATGTAATTATAATTGTTTTTGTATTTTTTTTTTATGTTTTGTAAGCCACCCAGAGTCACCCTATTGGAAAGAGGAGGACATATACATTTAATAAATAAATTAAATAAATTGAAGAGCCTTGGTGGTGCAGTGGACTAAAGTGCTGTTCAGTAGTACTTAGCTGCCAGCTGCCTGCAATTACTGCGAGTTCAAATCTCACCAGGCTCAAGGTTGACTCAGCCTTCCATCCTTCTGAGGTAGGTAAAATGAGGACTTGGATTGTGTGGGCAATAAGCTGACTTTGTATAAAAAGAACACCGCTTGGGGGGGCCAAAAGCCCTACTAAGCAGCTATATACAAAAGTATGACGGCTATTGCTTAACGCATTGTAAGCCGCCCTGAGTCTCCAGAGAAGTGCGGTATATAAATAGAACCAATAAATAAATAAATAAATAAATAAATAAATAAATAAATAAATAAATAAATAAATAAATAAACAAACAAACAAACAAACAAACATTCAAAATGAATTGAGCTGACTATTAAAGATTGTAACTAAAACTAGTAAAATGATGTTAAATTGTGATAAACAGTAAAACTCTGAAATTTATTTGAAAGAAAATGACTGAATTTGCTCTGAAGTGTTTCTGAATATCTGTTTTTAACACTAAGGTATTACTGTTTTTAAAATAATCTAAATGTTCTTTTCATTGCAGCAATGGTAACGGAGGCGTCTGTAAAGCTCCCAGAGTAAATTATTTTTATTTTCTGCTGTAATTTCCTTAAATAACAATTACCTGCAGGTTTCAACAACATAGTAACTAAATTAATTAACCTTTGGCATAAATCCTAGCAACTTCAGGAAAGCTGATATTATCTCCTTCACTCAGTTCCTTAATAATTTTGAAACAGTGTATATTTGTTATTCCTTAAAAAATACTTTGTCATTGAGAAGGTAGATTCCACTGACTCTATAAACGGTCATGCAGAATGAAAAATGGGCTAGTTAGAAGTGATCATTCCTATTTTTTTTTAGTTCTATGTTAGTACTACATAAAATGTATTTATGAATATATAAAGTATGATAGGCAGATAATGCAAGTATTCCACAAAGCTGGCTTGTTGAGTATAAGCTTCATAATTTGTTTGAGTTTGATCCTCATAACTCATTAGGAAGATCTGGTATTATTACAAGATTTAAATTAATGCAAGGCAGTTAGCAAAGCCTTGTTACTTTTAAGTACAAATGCCTCAAAATACCAAAGAAATCCATTAGCCCATCAACCACATATTTTCTGAAAGGATTTAAAGGGAAGCATGTAAAAGTAGAAAGACATAATTTATTTAAAAGAGAAAAAGAAAAATTGCACCAATAAAAAAAAAAATAGGTGATGGAATCCCTCAAGAGCTTCTTGTTGAACCCTTGGCTTCAATCTTTGTGACCTCCTCTCTTCTGTCTTGTTTTGATATCTTATTCAGTCACTCTGAATAATTCTTCAGCAATTGTTTTCAAGATAAAAAGAATTTCTGGGGAAGCTATGACAAATTGAAGACAGCTCTGCAGTGAGCAAAGACGATAACTACACCGGAATGACAAATTGGCAAATGGACCGACTTCTTGAAATTGCTCTCTGGGCAAAGAGAGGACTCAGAACTGCCCATATGCACACCAGACAGTACTTCCTTGTGAAGAGACCATAGGACAAATGTTTCCAATGGGTTAGAGCTCTGTAAGCCAAGAGAATCGTTATCTATACTGGATCATACTAGATACGTCATGGATTATACTGGATATGTTATCCTGGATATACAAATGAAACTGGGTGTTTTAACGATCATACTTGGCCAATAAAGAATACGTTACACTATGCTACGCTATGCTATCCATGCCTAAGTCACAGTTCCAAGCCTTCAAAATAACACTGGATTTGCATACTTCCTTTTCTTAATCTTAATCACTTTTGGAAATTGCTTAAGTGCTTTTTGGATATTAAAAACCTGGAAGTTTCATTACATCATGTGAATCTCCTTCAATACTTATTGAAAAAAAGTTCTATGCAAGTTTAAAGATTTTAAATTTTCTTTTGGAATAAACATCAAAAGAATGATGAAAATGTTGGTTTTGGAAAATTACAAATGGATTAAGGGGTCAACATTGGAAATAAAATTATTTAAGGATCTTTCCTGTGGAAAAATGTAATTGTTTGGGAGAAAACATTAACATTTTGATATTAAGTATAAGAAATTTTCCCATAGAAAAATACTGTTTATCAGGAAAAATATATGATAAGAAGGGTCTTTGATGGTTGAATTCTAGAGGTAACAAGAAAGAATTAAACATTATAATTAAAGGAGAAAAAAGCCATTAATACCATAAGAAGTAAATTATTCTAACTTGGGACAAATTTAAGGATATTCAGAACAAAGTATTCAGAAGTTACTTTTAAGATTGTCTATTTTTAACAAACTAAGACTGAGACAGATTCAAATCTGGATTTACAAGAATGATGTAGATAAGTACACCTGAAACTGGCGGACATCTTAATTAAGAATGATATATAAATAATGCATCAGAAGAGTGACTTGGGTATCTTTTTCATTTTGTATTTGCAAAAGAGATGTGTTAAATTTTTGTAGAACTTTCTGAGAAAAGCCAAAGAAAAAATGGAAAGAAATCAAGCCCTGGGGCTCTATGTTTGCAAACTGTTAAGAAGATATTTTAATTGCTGGGAAAGGAAGACATTCTATGATCTACTTTGATCATTTCTGCCAAATAGATGAAATGTTATCCTTTCCAATACAATATTTTATGTTCTATAATTAAGAAATATGATCAACTTGAATAGGCCCACAGAAACATTTACAATCACATACATCTCATTAATTCATTATAGCTCATATGAAACACAAGAGTAAATATTTTCAAGTGTGCATTCCATCTATTTTGCAACTTCTTGAATCTTAGTAAATGTAAATTAAAATGTATCTTTTTTTCTTTAAAAAGATAGTGAGAAATACCAGTTACAATCCAAAATGTTTAAATGTTCTTATTAACATAAGCATTCTTAGGTTCTTTATCTATATAGCTTTGGGGTGGGGGGTGGGGGGGTGTATATTTTTATTTTATTGCTGTGTGAACTGCAAGTTTGCCTTTAAAGTATATGGAGTAGACTCAGCCTATTAAATGGGAAGTTGATTACTTTGAGAATTCTCCAATGCCAAGAGCTAAACAATTCTGATTCAGGCACAATTGATTGCAATGTTTCTTACTGAACCAGTTTTACCCAAAACCAATGCCTGGTAAGGCATTACAGTCATTCCTTTTTTCTTTCCTTACAAAGGAAGCTGCTATTACAAAAAAAATACTGCATAAGTGTAACTAATGCATTACTCAAGTTATGTAATCCCTTGACTTGGGAATTCACCAAAGTTGAATCTTTGAATCGGATTCCTACAAATATTTTCTACCTATTTCTACATTGAAATAGTTCTCTATTTTGGGTGCCTGTTCCTTTTTAACATTTCCATAAATACTGTTAATATTCAGCACATGGTCTAGAACTTAATAAATTCATCTTCTTGCATCTAATCTCTAAAGGCTCACATCTGGAAAATATGTGATCCAGGGTCTTTCTTAATCAAAGCTCATCTGTCTCTCCTACACAAGTACCACCTTTTTCTAAAAGAAATTTTTGGAGGATTTCAAATACAAAAAAAAAAAGTGGTCAGAAGGAACAAAGGACAGCAAAAGAACATCAAGAAGCCTTTTACTTCCTTGATACAATTAGCAACGGTCATGGTTGCTTTGAAATAAAGAAAATGTATCAAGGCATCTGATCAATCATTTTACATACTACAGTAAGTCAGTCAATGGGGGAAAGATGCATTTGATGATGTGTTCCGAGGGATGCACAAAGCATTTCAAAGATTTGAATCATAAAAATGTGTGTGAATGTGGCACCTTTTTAAAGCAGTAAGGCAGCTTCTTCCTTTGTAAGGCATGCAAAAGTTCTTCCCATTATCTGTGTGTTCACAGACATACACAGGTGACACTTCTACTGGAATGGCCAGCAAAGCAGACGCAATGAGGTGTGGTTCTCTGCACCATCGCTAATGTCACAGTATAAATGTGGTCTTTAGAAAGACTCTGTGTCACGTTTATTAAAGTGTCACTCTTAACTCTGTTGAAATCATTCCATGCTAAACAATTCAGAAGTCCGTTTAGCCATTCTGTACGAGAGCTTTGCATCACCTGGAAGGGGCCAAGTGTATCAGACATTTCTCTGCCACAGTCTTTTCAGGGTTTTGACTGAATCGCTTGTCATGGTGTCAATAAATTCCCCAAATGCTGTCAAAGCACAGTTGAACTTCATTAATCTATGGGCTGTGCTATTTTAATACCTTCCTTCTGCTGCTACAGTGCTTAAGAGTCCAGTACGCTTAACATCTATTAGGTGATGGTATACCAATTGCAACAGAATTATAAATGGTCTTCCATGCATTATTTCATCCATCACGGTTGATCAAATCAACAGCAAGTACAAAAAATAAGAGGGGCAAAACATTCGCAGGAAGTTAAGCTTTCTTGTGATTCTTAGAGGTGCTTTATCCTAAATCACTCCAATGTTTTTGTTAAAAAATTTGCACTTGTAAATACCATGTTTCCCCAAAAATAAGACCCTGTCTTATATTTTTTTGAACCTCGAAATAAGCACTTGGTCTTATTTTCGGGGAGTCTTATTATTTTGGGGTGCATGGAACAAGATGGGGCTCCTCTTGCCGTCTTACCTGATTTCCAGCTCTGTGTTTAAATATTGTTGGGGAGGGCTTATTTTCAGGGGGAGGCTTATTTTAGCTCATGCGCTCAAAAGCCCGATTGGACTTATTATCAGGGGATGTCATATTTTAGGGGAAAAAGGGTATAAGTTTCCTATATATTCCTCTCCAGGCAGCATAACCAACTACTACAAAAGCAAATAATATTGTGAGTTGCTACTGTAATATTAGCAGAAGATCCATTTGGAAAGATTAAACAAAGGTAAAATTTCATTAAGTGGGATTTTATTTTAATTGAAAAGAAACTGATACAGTTGTATGATTTACCCTACTTTGGAAAGATACTGCACAATGTTGCTCGTTTCCAGAGGAATTGGTATTATGCTTCTTGTTCTTTTGTTTTTGTTTGTCTTTGGAATGAATATATGAATCTTATGAACTCCAAAAAATCTAATGAACTGTGATGTAAGCTTTTGTCTATCACAGTTGATAGGAGCACAGAAAAAAAAAATATTCTTGATATAGCCTAAAGTGTGAAATTTTAAATTGCATCAAAATAAAAGTATGCTTTCCAACTCAAATGAAGTAGTGGTTCTACTTTGTGATGGTCCGATTATCTACCCGCACTGTCCCTGTTAATGTTCACTGTTATTTTTGGAGACTTCTCAGTGAGGAATAATGAGTCAGCACATCTCTAAACAAGTGGAGATGACATTGTGGCCATAACAAAAGACTGGCAAGAAGAACTGGCCCCACAGAACTTTTCTGGATAAGTAACGGATACTTGTGTTTTGTTTTGCAACCCAACAAGATAGACACAGACTTCAGAGGATAATTAGAACTGCAGAAAAAATAATTGCTACCAACCTGCCTTCCATTGAGGACCTGTATACTGCATGAGTCAAAAAGAGGGCTGTAAAAATATTTACAGACCCCTCGCATCCTGGACATAAACTGTTTCAACTCCTACCCTCAAAACGACGCTATAGAGCACTGCACACCAGAACAACTATACCCAAGAACAGTTTTTTCCCAAACGCCATCATTCTGCTAAACAAATAATTCCCTCAACCCTATCAAACTATTCACTAAGGCTGCATTACTAGTACTATTAGTCTTCTCATTGTTCCTATCACCCATCTCCTCCCACTTGTGACTGCATGATTGTAACTTTGTTGCTTGTATCCTTACGATTTACTGTATTTTTCGGAATATAAGACGCATCTTTTCCCCCCCTAAAAAGGGGTGAAAATTTGGGTGCATCTTATACACCGAATGTAGCCTCCCCCCCCCCCCCAACCCTTTGGCTTCTGCCTCCCAGCAATTTACCTCCTTGCTGCAAGCAGCAAGAAGAAACAGCCCATTTCAGCTTCAGTGAAGCCTAATTAGTACAAGTTGATTGTCCGTTGGCCTCCCTGCAGTTTCAGGCTGCAGGGATTGTCATTGCCTATTGCTGCATGGGTCTCTGCTGCTTTCTGCAAGAAGGCAAATTGCTGGGAGCAGATTTTTTTTTCTTGTGCTAATCAAACTATGCTGAAAACGAAAATGAAAGTAAAGCAGGCTGTTTGCTGCAACTAGGCAAAATTGCTGGGAGGCAGAGGCAGATTTCTTTTTCTTGTTTTCCTCACCAAAAAAGGTAGGTGCGTCTTATAGTCCAGTGTCTTATACTCCGAAAAATATGGTATATTGATATTGATTGTTTACTGATTGCTTATATGTACCCTATGACTATCATTAAGTGTTGTACCTTATGATTCTTGACAAATGTATCTTGTCTTTTTATGTACACTGAGAGCATATCCACCAAAGACAAATTCCTTGTGTGTCCAATCACACTTGGCCAATAAAGAATTCTATTCTATTCTATTCTCTTTGCAGGACAGCAGTTTCCATGGGCTTGAGCACTGGAAGATGAAGAAAAGCAATTACTATCCCAACTGATAAGAGTTGTTTTAAGGACACTGGGTTTGCTAACCTACTAATTAACTGATTTAAGACTAAAAGATCTTAAAAAGAAAAAAACCAAGTTTGCAAAGCTACCTGGTCAGTTTACCTAGATTCCAGAATAAAAGAAAAATTAACTATAAGCTTTAGAATGTAAAGAACTTTTTAAAACATGGGAAATGGCTATTTAAGATTTTATTTTGAAAAAAGTTACAAATGAGTTAAGGGGCCAAACAATTTGGAACGGTAGGACTTTTGCTATAAGATTTTGAAAATAATTATATAAATAAATAGCACCTTCATGAGAACTAAAAGTGTTTAGTAGACTTTAAGTCATAACAGAAATTTGAGACTTTATCATTTCAGAAAGTAGACACTAAGGACTAAAGACCCTAGGCATAAATGAGGGGAGAAAAGGTTTTGTTAGCATTGAGACAAAATGACAGAAAGTAGTTTTACATTTTAAACACTCCAGAAGAATAGAGCAGAAATATAGCAGCCACAATATCAACAACATCTGCTTCTATTGATAGATTATTTCTAAAAGATGTTAAAGAACAAATGCCAGATTTAAAAGTGAATACCTTGGAAGATCTAAAAGAGCTGAAACAAACCTCATCTGATGCAGAAATATTAGAAAACAAAGAATGTGTTGAAATGCTGGAAAAATTTTTAAAAATGTGGCTTATCAAACAGAGATGACAGCTAAAATGGAGACACAAATGATAAACCAGAAGAATGGCATGGATAATGACTCCTTATGGATGTACAAAAGTTTGTTAAAGCCCTGAAGAAGCCTTTGAGAAGAAGCCTTTGCTATACGCTTGTTTGAAAAGCAGCTGCAATCATGCAGACAAGTCCCATCCCCCCCCACATTTCTCTTAGACCTGTACTAACAAGCATGTAAAATGGTGTTCCAGCTGCTGGGCTAATTAAGCCACACTCTTAATATTTTCAAGGACATACTGACATTCAGATGCAGTTTCTAGTCTTTCAGTTTACAAAAGCAAATGCTAAGGCAAAACGGGAAAGAAACTGAGGTTATCAGGAACACTGAAGGCAAATGGCTTACAAAAGATGAAGCAGAGCCGATGTCTACAGATTGACAGATAATACAAGACTATTCAACTGTCAGGACCACAAGCTACAGTGAGAAGCATATCCTGGTGGGAGTTCTGCCTGGAGCTTGGACCTTTGCCTGGAGCTTGGCAGCAACTAGAAAATGAGTAACCACACTAAAGCAACACCTCATCCCAACTAGTGCAAGAACATTTAAAAAAAGGCGAAGGTTGTGCTTTAAAGACATTGAGACCTTAGTTTGAACTAAGTAGTAAAAGAATAAGTATCAAAGCATCTGATGGCTGAAAAAGAAGTAATGGAGGGGAACTAATCAAGGACAACCCCAACCTAGAAATAAAGAAAAATTTCTTGACAGAACAATTAATCAGTGGAACAACTTGCCTCCAGAAGTTGTGGGTGCTCCGACACTGGAAGTTTTTAAGAAGAGATTCGACAACCATTTGTCTGAAATAGTATAGAGCAGGGATGTCAAACTGGTAGCCCATGGGCCAGATGCATCACACACATGCCATGCCCATCCCGACTCCACAAAGGCAAAAAATGTCACAATATGTCATGTGTCATCAAGTGACACGATTGAGTTTGACACCTGTGGTATAGGGTGTCCTGCTGGAGCAGGGGGTTGGACTAGAAGATCTCCAAGGTCCCTTCCAACTTTTTTATTATGCTATTTAAAAAAAAACATAGATGTTTGCAACCCATGCACAGTGATCTAGAACAATTAAAGGTCCAAGGACCACATGCAAGTCCCAGAACTTTCCAAAAGTTAGATTTGATTAATTACATGAAAAGTAATAATATTAAGTGTATTTAATTAATTTAATTTTAATTAAATGTAAGTAAAATGCTACTTTCAATGCATTTTTTACTGTAATACTTCCATTTCATAATATTTCTATTATGGGCAAAATTCTTAGAGAGACTTCATCTCCAACTCCCATATGTTTCATTTTGGACACAAAGACAGATTTGTGTCTTTGTTTGCTCTACTTTGACCAAAAACATATCAAGCAGTTTTTCTGAAGAATAACTGATCTCAAACCAGCAGTGCATAACTTAGATAATTCAGGTCATAGTCCCCAAAATCTGTACTCTGTTAAATACTATTTACCTAAGTCACCTTCTACACTCAATATATTTCCCCTTTCTAGTCTTTCACATAAGAAATCTCTTATTTTTTAGTTTTTCATAGATTTTCAAAGTCAAAGATAGTATGATTTAATCCATTGTTTTCTATACCATTTGTCATCACATGGTTAGTTGGTTGACTTCATTTCTTTTTTACAAAAATAAAAGTTTATTATAAACATATGGTCACTTTACATTCTTTAAGCTGATATTTAAAAAATAGTATGGATAGAGAAACGTATGATATTGAAACAAAGAAAAAAATAAAATCATTTTAAAAAAATCTTAAAGGAGGAACTTTTCATGGCTCATTTTCTTTCCTCCCTTCCATTGTCCCTAGCCACCAACTACTACCCTGTTTCCCCAAAATAAGACACCCCCTTACTGCTCTTTTTTTTTTTTTCCTAAAGCTTCAGAGCCTCCTTCCGAGAGGTCCTGAAAGCTAAATCTAAGACTCAGCACGGCATAGTATCTTCTCTGCCTCTTACTTCTTGTATTCACTCCAACCCATTGGGATGGCTCCTTGGTTTGAGTCTCCTCCTTAGAGAAAGTTACTTTCTCTGTCTATTGTAGGCACCTTCTTTGATCTGCTAAATGTTCACCCTTTTGTTCTGCTGAAATAGCAATACTACTTACACTTATATACCATTTCACAGTGCTTTAAAGCTCTCTCTAAGCAGTTTACAGAGTTGGCATATTGCCCCCAACAATCTGGTTCCTCATTTTACTGACCTCTGAAGGATGGAAGAATGACTCAACCTTGAGCCGGTGAGGATTGAACTGCTGGCAGTCAGCAGAATTAGCCTACAAAACCTCATTCTAACCACTGCACCACCACTCTAATCCTCTGATTTTTCTTTTTCTTGAAAATCCACAAGTTTGAACCTGCCACAAATACATGCCAGGTTGTTTTCAGGGAGAATTAGACATAGTCCAAGTGCAGGTCAGAACTTCATTATTTTTGAAGTGATCCTCAGTAATAAGCTTTGATTTTTTTTTTGGTTTCCTGCTGAGGCTCTCAGTTTAGGAGTAAAGTATTGATTTAGAGCAGTGGCTCTCAACCTTCCTAATGCTGCGACCCTTTAATACAGTTCCTCATGTTGTGGTGACCCCCAACAATAAAATTATTCCTAAAACCATTGAAAATATGTGTTTTCCAATGGTCTTAGGCGACCCCTGTGAAAGGGTCATTCGACCCCCAAAGGGGTCCCGACCCACAGGTTGAGAACCACTGATTTAGAGGGACATTTTGTTAAGGATTTCCCCTACAATTCCATTGCCAAACTCCTGCTTGTTCCTCCTATTCATTCACTCATTATTTCCTACCACAATAAAGTTCACCATGTATTTTCCCGATCTAAGTGGTATATGATCCTGTGTAAGTAAACCTAAGTCTTATAAATACATAGTCATAGGTACACACACACACACAAACACACACACACACACACACACACACACACACCTAATTAATGCTCATGAAACATCCTCTGTCTCTACTACTTACCTCACAGGCAAAGTTCTGTCTCCTTTCCTTCTGTCCATTTCTCTTTGGGGAACAGGGTACCAACGAAAATTGAGTTTCCAGTTGAATCCTCCATAAGTCATGTCTGATCCAGCCATGTATTCAAATGTGTCATCACTGATTACATCGATAATTGGGCATACAACAATTTTCCTATAAAACAAAAATAAACATGCAAACATATTTTCCTGGCAAGGAACTCTGTCTGGTCCAAACACACACACATCCAGAGAGGTAAGGCTGTATGTAAAGGGCTGAATTCCTTTTGAAATCTATTAACAACTTGATTAAATAAATACATTCAAAATCTACTCAGGAGAAGAAAACATGAAGGCAGGACAGCATGAGGCTCTAGCTACAGCCACTCTCTGCTCCCTTTCCTAAACATTGTTAACAATATATCTGAAGATTTATCCATGCAGCCTTGGCAACTGAAACTAGGGAAAGCTCCAGAGATTGCAACATCTGTTTGGAGATATGAACTGTGACCAAGTTAGGAAAAACAAATGAATACCTGCTTCCACAAGCATTCAAGTGGATTACTGTTTTGAAAATCCAGACATATTATTCATGGCGCATTAAGCACATCCATACCTTGAGAAATCCATAACATAAAAATATGTACAATTCTCTTTGGGTCTTGCTTCTTTTTTTCTTTTCTTTCTTTTTTTTTTACCCCAAAGCACAGTATATGTTTTCCTCAAGCAAACCCCAAATGGATAAGCTGAATATACAAACTATTAATAAGAAGTCACAGATAGGAAATGGAGCAACATTCATTGTGTTTCCACTCATCCGCTGGGTAAAGAAGCATTTATTTATTCTGAATTCAAAATCTAGCTATACCAATGAAGACAAAAATAGTAATAGTTTTTCACCATGTGAGGTCTATCGGCTAGAGAACAATCAGAAACATACATTTCCAAGAAACCTAATGAGAAAAGGGAGGGGGGGGAACCCATAAAGGAAATTGGGTATGTAGAATTCAAACTACAAATGTGGAAACAAAGATGACAGATTCAGTTCACAATGCAATTAATGACTGGAACCACAGAAAAAAATACAACAAGAGGCTAGACATCCATCTGTCGACATGATTTCATTTCACTGACTCCATCAAAGAGGGATTTGCATGCAATAATCTCAATGGCCACTTCCAGTTCTATGGCTCTATGACATTATCAATGTTTGAGTGGTCTGTCGAACATTTACAGAAAGCTAACATATTTCCTTATATCACTGATCCTTCCATATATTTCCCTGTTTCTAGCTCCTGTTTTTGTCAGCTAGCCATGATTTCTTGTGTTCTTCTGATGCTAAGAGAACCAGGGGCAGATTAAGATATGCTTTTGAGGGGGGGGGGTCCTTGAAGAATGAAGAAGTAAGCTTCATTTGTTCCAGAATGCAGCAATGCCAGCAGTTATGGGTTTGTCTCTCAGTGGCCATGTTTTGCTCTGAGAATTGCACTGACTTTTGGGTGCAATTCAAGGAGCTGTTATTAGTTGCAAAGCCTTACATGCCATGATTCCAGGGTATTTGTTTCTAACCATTCCATTATTGCTGGGCAGGAGGAATATGTTGTAGATTCCAACTGCTAGGCATTTTATTTAGAGGGTCTCAGGAATCATGCCTTTTCTTTGACTGTTTCTACACCCTGGAATAATATACTTCTAAGATTACTACTAAGACCCTCAGAGTCATCCCAAGGAGAAATGAAATGAAATGAAATGAAATAAAATAAAAATATTAAATTAAATTAAATTTAAAATAAATAAAGGCTAGTCCTGCTCATATTTTGTAGCCCCCATCTTATATATCACATATAAACTATGTGAAGATATGCCTTCTTTTGTGTATTCTTGGAGAACTGCAGGTTCTATTATTTTGGAACTATTAACGCTTAGTAAAATCTTAATTAATGGAATGCATAGGCTTTATTTAAGTAAATCTACATATCTTTGCGTGTGAATCAAATAGCAGGCAACTGTGAGCGGGAAGTGCCACCTTTTCTTTTGAATGTCTCTGAACAGGTCATAAAGCTTTTCCCATGTGAGATAATAGAAAAACTTCTGAGACTGAATTTGCTCTCCGCATTTTCTACAAATTAGTAGTATTTATGTCATCTGGGATTTTTTTTTTTTTCTGATTATAATGGATGACTGGGCCACAGAAAACAAATATTTAGATACTATTATAGTCTTACCTCACCTTCCCTGTGGAAGCTGAAAGCAACACTCACATAAACAATTCTTAGAGGAATCTTAACTATGGCAAAATACTTCAGTGAATGAATCCAGATCTTCCTGGTGCAAATCCATATTTCACACTGGCTGTCAGTGGGTCTTTTAACTGACAAATCAGAGGAAAAATGGACCCATTAAGCAGGAAGGCACTGTTTTAAAGCCATCAGCAAAGTACAGTATGTGGGCTTCCGACAGCAGACAAGAACCAAATAGAATACATAGCATTCTTCTGTTCTTTTATTGAAGCAAGACATTTCTGGTAGTTGAGATACAAACAGCAAGAAAAGAGTAGTTAATAACAAACAGACTCCAAAAGAGAGAGAGAGAGAGAGAGAGAGTGGCAGAGGCTGTCATAGTAACAGAACCTGTTCTATATTCTCACCTGTCTTCCTTTATTCTTGCCAGTAGGGGCTCCAGCCAACCTATAGTGCATTCACAGTGTGCATCCAAGAAAGTGATGACCTGGCCTTTAGAAGCGGCAGCACCTCTAAGCCGAGCTCGAATCAGTCCCGATCGTTGTTCCATTCTAATAATTTTTACTGGCACTTGCAAGTTTCTTACATAATTCTCTAATGGGAGCTTCAGAAAATCTGCCAAATGTCATTAAGAAAGAAAATACAACAAAGTTTGTTTAAGCTAAACAAAGGGACTTAAAAAAAAAACACCAACATTCGAAGGGCATGGGAAGAATAGGATGGGATGGGATGGGATGGGATGGGATGGGATGGGATGGGATGGGATGGGATGGGATAGGATAGGGTAGGGTAGGGTAGGGTAGGGTAGGGTAGGTAGGGTAGGTAGGATAGGATAGGATAGGATAGGATAGGATAGGATAGGATAGGATAGGATAGGATAGGATAGGATAGGATAGGAAAGGATAGGAAAGGATAGGAAAGGATAGGATAGGATAGGATAGGATAGGATAGGATAGGATAGGATAGGATAGGATAGGATAGGATAGGATAGGATAGGATAGGATAGGATAGGATAGGATAGGATAGGAGCAGAGCAGAGCAGAGCAGGATCTATGAGCTGACTGCTTTCTTCTTTCCATAAATAATAACCAGAAGCGTCAAACGCTTCTGAATACAGAGAAAAACAACAACAAAAAGAGAAATCTTTTGTTGCTTTATAAAATACAAATAGAGAAAGAAGAACAATAGGAAAAAGGGGAAAATAGGAAACCAAGACCACTCAACTAAACACAACATTCTTTATCTTACAGGATCTTAAGAATACAATTATCTACAGTATATATTATTGCAAGAAAACAAAGCACCATTCAGACACATAAAATACCAACTGCATTGCTGTTTTAACTGTGTATATACATTTTAAAAGATATCCTGCAGCCACAAATCCCAACACCTTCTCATTCTCATGTGGTTCATGGGTAGGCACTCAATCTGGGTCCACAGAGCATAGAAGATCATTTCATTGCCTACAGAGTGTACTCACTTCAGATGGTGGCACAGAGGGAAGGTATTCTATTTCTGGATTAGGATCAATCATAAGCCCTCTAGAGTATATTTTGCAACCCACTTGAAACAGCAGTCACTACTACTCAGTCTGATTCTAATTTCTCTAGCAATTTAGAAAGAAAATATTCTTCTAGAATATGATGAAATAATGATATAGCAGGGGAAATGAAATAAACAGATTACTGTAAAATGAATTAAAAGATTCTGAGTGCTACACTATTTGTATACTATTTTAAAAAAACCACCACAATCCTAAAACATATTTCTGGGAACAAGCTTCATTGAACTTAATGAGATTGCCGAATAAAGTGGTACAGGATTATGCTATAAAATACTCCTCTTGTTTTAAAAGTCAAATAAACATGTTATTAAGCACAAAATAAAAAGCAGCCCAACCTTAAGAGATAAAAAAAGTATCAGCAATGTCATCATCATACTTTCAAATATTTTCTTAATAATATTTTCAAAATGCACCAAAAGGATCCAACTCCATATGGAGGAACAGACTTTCTGGGAAGGGAATTCTGAAATTTAGGAGCAATTAGTCAAAATGATTGCAAGTCTGAACAATTTTTGTTGGCCAGAACACATTTTTGGAAGATCATAGAAGCAGTAAAATGGATTCCTTAAGTCTTTGCAAGATTGAAGGCATCCATTTTGTTTTTAGCCCTCAGACCATTCCCTACTAAAATGATTGCCCACGGTCACTTTTTGTGGCTCTGGTGACAGGATTTTAATGGATCACATGTGGAACCAGGGCCACACTTTTCATAGTCTTGCTTAATATGATGCGTGAATCCAGCTTCTGCCTCTTATTCAGTAGCAGAGAATTGTATTTCAGTTCCATTGTGAAAATCAGAATCTGACTGAAGACATTTTCATGCTGTTAGAACGCCACAGGCTGAAAGACTGGAAGGAAGCACCCATTGTTCTTCCTGAGATAATAATCAGTTAGCTACATTCAGATGCCATGATAAAAAACAGTTTCTCTATCAGGCAGGGAACTTTTTTTATTGTTATGAAGAGAATGAACCGACGTATACATTGTGCTCACGTTTTCTCATCTTGGAAGAACAGCTTCAGAGCACTTTACTTCTGCTATTAATCCTGCCAATTATGGCTTAATCAACACCCCATGATTAAGCAAGCCATGGCTAGGCTGCCACTACATGCTCTGAAATTTTGAAAAAGAAGGGAATTCTTGACATAAGGTCTTAAGAAAGATTTTATAATATACAATTCATCACCGCTTCTTTCAAAGCAAAGGCAATCCCACTTTTACATGAATAAATGATCAACAAGTGATCTGTTAAAGTGTCCTCAAAAGGTACATCAAATAAAATTAATCCACTAGATGTCTTGTATTTCCACTCCAATGTTCTCCAGCTAGGAGAGTAAATTTGGTGGGCTGGGAAGGTTGAACAGGCCAAAGACATTCTGACTAAATTCTCCAGCTGAACAGGATAAAAAGTGTTTTAGCATATTTAACAGATTAATAGAGTTGGAAGGGACCTTGCAGGTCATCAAGTCCAACCCCCTGCCCAAGCAGGAGACCCTACATCTGCCTCTACCTAGGATCGAACTCACAACCTCCTGATTGTGAGGCAAGAGCTCCATTTCTAGGTCACCAGGTCTTGCCCTCATCAATTTGGTCCTCATTTAACTGACCTCAGAAGGATGGAAAGCTGAGTCAACTTTGAGCCGGTCAGGATTGAACTCCTGGCTGTGGGGAGAATTTGTCTTTAATACTCCATTCTAACCACTCTGCCACCATGGCTCCTGTTGTTTTGTGACTTGTTCTCAGGGAATCCCATGTAATTTCTCCCTTGAGGTCAAAATTTAAGAAAAACCTGCTCTGCTCCATCAATATACATTCTTTTTGCTTTTTATAATCATTTGTCTACAATGGTAAAATGCTCTAGCCATTGCTCTAGCCATTCTCTTCAGAAAAATCCCAGATAGTGCCGTTACAAGATTTGCTAAGTAGTACTACAGAAAGGATATAAAGAAAGAAAAGCTATCCCTTGTCCACAATACTGTTCAAATGTTAATGAGTTTTATTTTTGGACATTCTTACCTCTTTCACTGGCATCATCTACCAAGATGATCTCAGAAAGTAGGTAGTGTGGAGACCGATTGATAACACTGTAAATAGTACGAAGCAAAGTACTCCAAGCTTCATTATGAAACACTATGACCACACTTGTGGTGGGTAGGTCATCAGCATAGACTTTTGTCTTACATCTGTCAAATGAAAAAAAGAAAGAAAAGAAGCAACAGAAAATGTATTCAGAAACCATGGCACTAAATAACAATGTACAAGTTAATCAAGTTTCATAGGCTAGGCCGCAAGGTTCCATGAGGAAAGAATGAAAGTGGAATATTAATCTTTGAAATCTGTAAAAAAGATACACCTGATAACAAAAAAGAGATAAAGAAGCTAAAGAGTGATATTACCATATTTTTTGGACTATAAAATGCACCGGAGTATAAGACACACCAAGATTTCGAAGAGGTAAACAAGAAAAAAAAAAATTTGCCCTCCCCGGTCCCCATGAACACTCTGCAGGCCCCCCAAAACCTCTGCAGAGGGTTCAGGAGGCCTGCAGAGTGCTCATGGGGACTGGGGAGGGCAAAAACGTGACACATGGGGGCTTGGGAGGCCAAAAATAGGCTCGTTCTTCACAAAAAAGGGGCACACAGAGGGCTTGGGA
Organism: Pituophis catenifer annectens; assembly: GCF_029215685.1. Taxonomy (NCBI): domain Eukaryota; kingdom Metazoa; phylum Chordata; class Lepidosauria; order Squamata; family Colubridae; genus Pituophis; species Pituophis catenifer. Next base: position 206,822,503 of record NW_027256881.1, read on the forward strand.
GGCCTGCAGAGTGCTCCTGGGGGCTGGATAGGGCAAAAATGCTATTTTTGCGAAAAATGGGCCTGTTTTTGGCCTCCCAAACCCCCTACACTTCGTGTTTTTGCCCTCCCCAGCCCCCAGGAGCATTCTGCAAGCCTCCCAAACCCTCTGCGCATCCCATTTTTGCGAAAAACGGGCCTGTTTTTGGCAAAAATGGGATGCACGGGCCAGGGTTTCTGGAGGCCAAAAATAGCTTTATTCAGTGTGTAAGACACACCAACATTTCCACCCTCCTTTTTTTGGGGGGGGGGGGGGAAGTGTGTCTTATACTCCAAAAAGTACAGTAATTTTAAGGTTTGTGAAAATTACCTCATTAATATGCTTTATTATTGGTAAATGCTGAATATAAAGATCACTGCTTCTAAATTAATGACATGATGTGAAATGAAAAACCTTCAGCACTAAATATCTGCCAGGGTGGAAGAGAAGCAAAAGAATAAATGGAAATATGTAATTCCTATGCATAATTATTATTTCATGAAGGAAATGGACAAACAAAACTATCTGTACATATAAACATATATCTGCCCAAGACAATATGCTTCAGCATTGCTCTCCTGTTCTTTTCATCTTCTAAAAACCAATCTTCTCAAAATTTGTCCAATGTATCTTTGGTTGCTCACAACTGAAGACAATGAGAGGGGCATCAAACACACAAAAATAAAAGATTAATCAACAATTACTCAAAATAAATCCTACAATGGAAAGAACATATTCATGCGCTATATGTATGAAATTAGGTTCTGTATAAATATATACTACATGGTCAGCCACTATGCATGTTGGAATAATGCTGTGTCAGGCCTGGAAGCCATCTTTTGAATTGGGTCTTCAGGACTGCCTCATTTACTGCTGTGAGAAACTGGGAGGGGGGATTGTATGGAGCAGGGGTGATATATAGTTATAACAACATTCCTTTCTCAGAGAGTCAAGGACATCTTGCCCTGCACCTGGAGGGGTGTGACTGGGAGGCATCTCCAGTTGGGATGGTGCTTTGATTGGACCATGTGATGGACATGTGGGTGCTGGGCAGGGACTTGGACTTTCCTTTGGGTGGGGAAAACCTGGAAGCTTTCAAATTTGAGTTTTCCCAGATGTGTCAATATGACATCTCTAATAAAATGGAACTTTGAGGAACTACAAGCCTCGGAGTCTTCTTTCTTTGGGGGTGTTTCTTAGAACCCTGACACACTGTATAAGACTTGGATCCTGTCCTTCTCCAGCTTTATTTGATGGAAAGAAATAATGGAATCAAAAGACCTGAAATGGATCATTTAGGCCAGGGTTTGGCAATCTTAAACACTCAAAGAGCCACAAAGGTCCTAACTGGAAGCCCCCGTTCAATTCTGGAGCCAACCGGAAATCCGGTTCCCCCATCATAGTCTCCTCATAGTGCGGCATCCTTTTTCCTCTGCCGACTGGAAATCCAGTTCCCCCACAATAGAGTCTCCTCCTAGCGCGGCATCCTTTTTCCTCTACCTGTCCTAACTGAAAGCCCTATCAATTGTGGAGCTGACCAGCAACAGGGAGTTGCAGCAGAGGGATGAAAGAGCCACATGTGGCTCCAGAGCCGCGGGTTGCTGACCCCTGATTTAGGCCATGAAGTCCAACACCCTGCTCAGTGAGGAACCAAGATTAAAGCATCCCAAACTCTGGGACTGTAATTTTGATTATCTTCCTTATGGAAAGCTGCTTCTTCCATCAGAATCAGAAGCCTTTGTTTCTTTTTCACATTGAGTGATGTTAATGCCATGTCTCAAAACATAGCAATTTTTCCACAAGATGTAGGGTATTTTGAGTTTGTTGCCTTTATTTCCAAGTTGGTGGCATTCTGGCAACATTATGATAACTTACAAGGTTATTTCTTAGATTAGAGATCTTTGCATATAAAATAATATGATGAACCAATTCAGTTAGCCTTTAGAGAAACTTATCGCAAACAGGTTGAAACCTCACCATTACCCAAGAATGTCCCTCAGTAAGACCAGTAATATTTTTTTATCCTCCTTTTGTACCTTCCTTCCTAACAATTGTAATGTGAAAGTCTCAACCGGCCAAAGCGACGATGGCCGGTGGAAGGAAATATCTATGATTCAAATGTGATAGCAACTCTACCATGGGAAATTGAAGAGAATATTCAATAAAGAGCATTTAAATTCATAACATGAAAGAAATAAAAATAGACTTTCTTATAAAAAAAACACTAAGAGAGAGATAATATAGTAGATCAAAATGAAGGTGGACAGATCTTGTAGAGTAGAATTGATGAATATATGTAAGAACTGAATAAAAGAGTTAAAATGTACTTCAGAAACGATTAATTGGTGTCATCTAGACTATTGTGGGTGTCTTTAAAAATAGGAACCCATAGGCTGGTGATAATTGCATGTTACACTCTAGTGAATGATGATAATGGAAGAATCAGAAAGGACTTCTTGGAAAAACTCTGCACTTTCTAAATGAATGAAACCCAGGGGAAAAAGTTATTTTGCTAAGTGGCATGGATGGATGGATGGATGGATGGATGGGAATGAGACAAGTGAATGCATAAAAAGTGTTTGACACAGCAGATCAAATAATGAAAATGTTAAAAGTGAAAAAATATTTTGAAAGTCTGTTTTAAGCATAAGCCTACTCATATGTTGGCATAGAAGAGCCTCCTCCACCTATGACCAGAATTGAGCCCAAAATTTCTGTTGCTAAGCGAGGCAGTTGTTGTGAGTTTTGCCCCATTTTATGACCTTTCTTGCCAAGTGAACCCCTGCAGTTGTGAAGTTTGTAACACGGTTGTTACCATGTTTCCCCGTAAATAAGACATCCTGTGGTAATAAGCCCAATCGGGCTTTTGAGCGCATGCCCTAAAATAAGCCACCACCACCACCCCGAAAATAAGCCCTCCCAAAAAATATTTAAAAGCAGAGCTGGAAATCAGGTAAGACGGCAAGAGAAGCCTCATCTTGCTCCATGCACCCCAAAATAATAAGACAACCCCCCCCAAAAAATAAGGCCAAGCGCTTATTTTGGGGTTTAAAAAAATATAAGACAGGGTCTTATTTTCAGGAAAACATGGTAAATGAATCTGGCTTCCCCATTGACTTAGCTTGTCAGAAAATCACTAAAAATGATCACATGACCCCGCGATACTGCAGCCATCATAAGTCATTTGCCAAGCATTTGAATTTTGATCATGTGACCACAGGGATGCTGCAACACTTGTGAGAATTGGTTATAAGTCCCTTTCTTTTTTTAGTGCTGTTGTAACTTCGAACAGTCACTAAATGAATGGTTGGAAGCCAGTTTCACTTAACAACTGAGAATTACCTGTAACTGATGGATTTCACTGTTCATGATGAACAACTGTGATAATTAGTGAAGAAGAAAATGGTGATAGATTCTCAATGTGGGACTTTGAGCTAAGGGAAGCCTGATCAGAGGAGGTCCACCCTTATAGCTTCTCTGGTACCAAAACAACATCTTCCAACCTCTCTCTGCTGCTGCATTGTTTAGTGTTCTGACAATGAGGATAGCCAAAAGATTTGTTCTGTGGTAGATTGGGGATCACTTTGGCTTAGTCTTAAATCTTAAAGGTTTTTCTGAAATGGGGAAGAAATGTGTTCAGCCAATGGGGAAAGAAAATACAAACTGGCAGCAAGAGAAGGGAGAAAACAGAAAACCTGATAGAGTAGGATTATCACAGTGGTTTGCTCTCCAAGCTCGTTTCAATTTAGTTCCTGAACGTTTCGTTACCAGACTAGGTTAACTCAGCAGGATTTTCTTATCCTATTCTCCTTAGCTTATAAATGTCTTGTGTGCCAGTGTGGTCAGTTGGTCATGTGATTGGCTGTTTATTTGGTGCTTGCTCTATCATTTATTTGGTGCTTGCTCTATCATTTATCATCCCGTCACTACCCGCAGCAGCGCGGGTAGTGACGGGAGCAGCATGGCGCTCCCATGTAACACCGCTCCTGCGCGAGCTGCACTGGCTCCCGATGGTCTTCTGGGTGTGCTTCAAGGTGTTGGTTATCACCTTTAAAGCGCTCCATGGCATAGGGCCTAGCTATCTTCGAGACCACCTGCTGCTACCGACGACCTCCCATCGACCTGTGCGCTCCCACAGAGAGGGCCTCTCGGGATGCCATCAGCCAAACAGTGCAGGCTGGTGACCCCCAGGGGGAGGGCCTTCTCTGTGCTGGCACCTACCCTCTGGAATCAGCTGCCCCCAGAGATAAGGAGAATCCAAGACCTCAGCGCCTTCCATCGTGCCCTTAAAACCCATTTTTTTAAGCAAGCTGGGCTGGCTTAAGAAGAAATTTTAAATGTTTTAATTGGTAGTGAGTTTTAATTGGGCCAAATTTATATATTTGTTTTTAACTGTTTCTAATATTTGTACTGCATGTTTTTTTAATTTTGGCTGTACACCGCCCTGAGTCCTCAGGGAGAAGGGCAGTATAGAAATTCAATTAATAATAATAATAATTAATAATAATAATAATAATAATAATAATAATAATAATAGTAATAATTATCTATCTATCTATCTATCTATCTATCTATCTATCTATCTATCTATCTATCTATCTAGCTAGCTAGCTAGCTAGCTAGCTAGCTAGCTATCTAGCTATCTATCTGACCAACTGACCATGCTGGCACACAAGACATTTATAAGCTAAGGAGAATAGGACAAGAAAATCCTGCTGATGATGTTACCTAGTCTGGTAACGAAATGTTCAGAAACTAAATTGAGACAAGCTTGGAGAGCAAACCACTGCCATAATCTAAGACCCGAGCTACAAGTATTTTCTATTATTTCAGAATAAGATTAATATGAGTGTGCTTTCATACCAAACACCGCCTGGAAAGAAAGACATACTGTGTGACCTTTACATCTGAGATATTTGTAAAAGATAGAAGGCTTTAATAGAAATTACAGCTCCCCAATTCAGCAACTGAAAACATCCTCTCTCTCTTCTGTGCTATATAGTACCATGATCTTGAATCTCAATGCTACAGTCTTAGATCCTGAAATATTTATTCTGGTTGATTTGTAACTAGAAAAGCTATATAAAAATACTCCCACAATTTATATTAATTAAAATAGCAGAAAAACCTATTTTCTGTGATTTAAAAAAGGGCTCATAAAAGAAAGATGAGTGCTATTATAAAAGAAATAACAGGAATGAAAACAAAGAAACATTTTCCCTTTTCCTGGGACATTATAATTCCTCTTTATTCTAAACAATACTCCAGTAATTGAAATTCTTTCCTATAGAACTCATATATTTGTTAGATATAGATTTATAAATACATATGAAATAACTATTGCTCTTTAAATGCAAAGAAAACACATTTTCCAAGATCAATAACATGAAATCAGAAGCAGTCTATGTACCTATTTACCATTGTTGCCTTTGGCAATATATAAATTGTAGGACCATAAACTCTTCCATTGTAATTTTACTCCTTCCAGAATCGAACAGATGTTTTTACCAATGCAAGAACATCACATCAACAGAAGCCGGCCACTGGAACAAGGAGAAACCAATGACTACAGGTAATTGTAGTAGCAGCAGTTATCATTTTGGTCAGAAACAGAACAAGCCTTGTTGAAATGTAATGGGATAATTCATTGGTTAGTGCTGATTGCACTACATTTGGAAAGTCAGCCATAGTAATCAAAATTATGGTCCTAAATAAAAACTGTGCGTGCTTATGGGATTCCTTTTGTAGCACCTAATCTGCTATACTACCAGCAATGGATTTTTATAACCTTAAAAAAATGTACCATAGTGTTGTCGACTATTTAAGTCTGTTGCCAATATAGAATATAGCTAATCTATTCTGAGCAAAAGCCACTGAGACTTTTGGTAACGCCTGCTCTGTGGAATAACCTGCCTTTTGAGACTGGACTCACCACAACCCTGCTAGCTTTCAGGAAGGCCTTTAAGACTAAACTGAACCTTTTGATGTGGGACTTAAGAAGCAAGATGTTATTACGAAGATGTGGGCGTACTCCAACTGTGTGTTTTGACTAATATATTTTATTTTAATTCTGATTTTGTTGTTGTTGTTGTTGTTGTTGTTGTTGTTGTTGTTGTTATGACACCTAGAGTCACGCTTTTGTGAGCTGGGTAGCCATGCAATTTATATAAATAAATCCTATCTAATATTTTCAGAGGTATGCAGGGTTGTTGATGGGGGAGACCATATGATGAAGCCTCATTCCTTTATATGTGTGACAATGTTTCACACACATAAAATGAATGGGTCTTCAATCACACCCATCATATTGTCTTTTTGCTCCCTCTTATTATGGATGCCCCTTCTTTTCTGTGGTGGCTTGCTTAATTCTGATATCTATGAGAGTCTCATCTACTCAAATATCAAGGGTTCATGAATATCCTCCTTCAAATACTGATAAAATAAGAGTTAAGGTAGATTTAGCGATTGTTATGATGTTAGAAGAAATGTAAATTTAAAAAAAGATTGCTAAAGTCAACAAAGAATTTATCCACACAGCATTCTTTCCATAGTGGAAAGATACTTCACTTGCTGTTTCCTGAGGGCAACAAACCCTGTATCTCAGAAGCAGCTTGCTTAGGCTAAAGCTGGCCCAAGGTGTAGCAATAGCAATAGCAATAGCAATAGCACTTAGACTTATATACCTCTTCATAGTGCTTTACAGCCCTCTCTAAGCGTTTTACAGAGTCAGCATATTGCCCTCAACAATCTGGGTCCTCATTTTACCGATCTTGGAAGGCTGGAAGGCTGAGTCAACCTTGAGCCAGTGAGATTTGAACTGCCAAACTGCAGCTAGCAATCAGCTGAAATAGCCTGCAGTGCTGCACTCTAACCACTGCACCACTTCGGCTCGAGCTTGAAAGAAAGCCAAGGATCTTCCACAAATATATTTCAAATGAAAAGGAAGAGGATTCTTTGGAGATGGGTGATTTCCTGGCCCTAATTGGCCTGCTGGAGGACCACTTTCTTCTATGTAGCTAAAGCTTCTGTACCTCCATGGTCATTTCTGATGCGGCTAGGAGAGACTGGAACTCTCTCATAAAGGTGTGTGTGTATTATGTGTGTGTGTGTTTGTGTTTCTAGGTCAAGAAGATTATCAGCTGTGTAAAAGAGCAAATGTAGGCCTCCGTATGAACAATATTCCCATTGATAAACAGGAAACAGAATATTTTTCCCTAGAGGAAGGGGCAAACGTGGGCTATAGGGGCCACACCTTTGTACTCTGACATCTGATACATGAGATGTGCATGTGTTCAGTTAAATGGGAAAGGAGAATGGAATTGGACCTGTACAGGAAACAGCATGCATATATGTGATCTTAGCATCATAACCTGTTCAAAATTTGCTTAATCCAGAAATGCAGGCACATCTTGAGCTCTGGAACCACAGGCATGCAAAGTTTTGCTGTGTTGAGTGAAGCTGAATTTAAAGGAAAATAGGGCCAGGTCTCACACCAAATATCACCTGGGAAACCTCAGACTTGATCATGTACCTCTGATCTGACCTGATCTGCAGCATATATGGACATTGAGCTGTGGGAAGAGAAACATTTGGAAAGGCTGAAGATACATGAATGCAATTAAAATTAGGTTTGTGGGAGGAAGAAGGGCTCTTCAATAAACTCCCTCCAATCTCTCTTTCAGCACAAACCAGTTTTCTCAATGACAAAGTGGGGAGGGAGGGAGGGAGGGAGGGAGGGAGAGAGAGAGGAAGGAGCACCTTCTTCACTTCCCTCCTTCCTCTTGCTAATCTCTTGCTTCAAGAACAACCTTGGCAGCTGGGATGCAGCTACCAAGAAGGTGGTTAAAAAAGAGTTCCAAGGTGTATCTGATTGCCACCTACCACATATTGAACTGTGTGTGGGCAGCAACACTATCATCCTTACTGCTGAAGCATGGCAAAGGTTATGCTGTGGGGGCCGGCTGATTAAATATCACTATACATTTGACCTGTCTCTCAGACAGGTGGGCAAATACATCGCAACTGCTACGTGGATGAGCTAAAAGAAACAAATCAGCATCCTCTATAAGAGATGGGAGGAACATAATGCCCACAAACATTCCAATTTATTAACTATGTTTCAGAAAGACGTTAGATTGCATTTCCATCAAAAATGCATAGGACAGGACATTGCTCACTCCTTCCTTAGCCCAAGCTCCGTTGTAAATTCCTTTACAGCACTTGGCTGTCAAAATCACTGCCCCCTCCCTCACCTGAAGTTGGGCTTGGCAGATCACCAAGGTCAATGGATAGATCTGGCAGGGAAAAGTCAGACAGAGCTGGAAAGTGCTGCCTTTCTTCTCATAGCAGAGAATTGTAGACTCTATGGATGGAAGCCAAAGAGCCGCCTTCATCCTGGGATTCCTTGTTTATTGATCGCATGAGTGAGCCATGGAGACAGGGCTTAGCTGTACCACGATACACTGGAAGTTCATTATTTGCTGACCTGGAGGGGTTGATCATTCTTTTCCTATGCCCAATGTAATGGCATGTGGGAATGACTTTCAGAGACCAAGGGAAAAGATGCTGCCAAGGGAACGATCAATAACAGGGATGCACAGCTCACAGCTGTATAGTGGATGGAGCAAGAGGCTCAGGGAGAAATCTTGCCTAAGTTCTCAGGCTGCAAAAGAGACAGTGGAGAACTGTTCTTTCAGGTTTGCAAGATTCTCTTAATGAAGTAGAATTAGTTTGGTTGCATTTCCTGTCTGATCTGCTGGTAAGGCTGACACCCAAGGCCAACTCTACCTTTCTTTAGAAATGGAAATGAGAATGTATAGAAAATAATGACTGAAATATTTGGGATCCCACAGAAAAATGAGAACGGTTTGAATATCTCTTAGAAAAAGGCTGCATGTTTCAAAGGCATGGCTTATGCATTGGTCTAGTCATATTTGTGCAAAGTGATTAATATCATTGTTTATGACTGAATATACTACTATACTATCACCTCTTATAATACTAGACAACACAGTATCAACAGTAGAGACCTTCATGTTTCTAGGTTCTATAATATCTCAAGACTTAAAATGGATACCTAACATAAAAATCCTTATCAAAAAAGCACAACAAAGAATGTTCTTTCTGCTCCAACTCAGAAAGCTCAGACTGCCCAAGGAGCTGCTGATTCAGTTCTACAGAGGAATTATTGAGTCTGTCATCTGCACCTCTATAACTGTCTGGTTTGGCTCTGCAACCAAACAAGATGGGCATAGATTTCGATAGATAATTAGAATTGCAGAAAAAACAATTGCTACCAACCTGCCTTCCATTGAGGACCTGTATACTGCACTAGTCAAATAGAGGGCTGTGAAAATATCTACAGACCCCTCACATCCTGAACATAAATTGTTTCAACTTCTACCCTCAAAACGAAGCTATAGGGCACTGCACACCAGAACAACTAGACAGAAGGGCAGTTTTTCCCCTATGCCATCACTCTGCTAAACAACTAATCCCCACAACACTGTCAAACTATTTAGTAAGACTATATTACTATTATTCTTCTCATCTTTCCTATTACCTATCTCCTTTTCTACTTTTGACTATAACTTGTTGCTTTATCATTATGATTTATATTGTTTTATCTAGTTTCCTAGTATGATTTATGTTGATTGCTTCTTTAGTATCCTATGACTATCTTACGTGTTGTATCTTACAATTTATGGTGAATGTATTTTTATGATGACTATGATCATGATTTATCACTTATAGCTTTTATGTACACTGAGAACTTATGCACCGAAGACAACTTCCTTGTGTGTCCAATCACACTTGGCCTGTAAAGAATTCTAAGGGAATTACTGACTGATACAATTACGGACTGATACCATGAACATGCAACAAAATCACATTTGGGCAGTGACAAGAGTAGAACTTCAGGAGGGTGGGGGGAAATGAACATGAAACAAAAGGAAAGGAGTTAAAGAAATGAGAGTGAAAGCAGAATTGCAGAGTGGAATGAATGCAAATTGGATATAAGTAGTATATATATATAGCATGTCGAATCTGATGAGTGTAGAGGAAAACAATTATGTGCTTACAATCATGGAGCATATATGCTCATGGTTGAATTGTTGGGATCTTGGTGCTTGCTTCTCTTCTTGCTGACCTTTCATTGCCAGGTGAGGTAACATTACCAGTGCCCAGGGGAGTGGAGCTGGGTATTTCTATGTGGCAATTTGTCTTTCCAGCATTGATTGGTTATAAACTTTCAGCCTCCTAAGCACGTCCTTCCTCATCACATCCTTCTTAACAGCCAGATAAGCCGGATCCAAAACCAAACACAAGGAACAATATTCAGAAGGATGCGATGAGGAAGGATGTGCTTAGGGGGGGGTGAATCTGGCTGAATGGTTTATAGAGGAAGCTTTTCTCAATATAGTAATTAATGGCTGATTTGACAGAGTGCTAAGCCTCTAAGAATTCTCTTGCATTTGGGGATCTGCCTTGATCTAAAATATTTACTGTTTCCCAATTGAAATTGTGTTTGAACTAATTGGTGCATTGTGAAATTAGGTTTTCATCATTGATTTAATTGATGTTTATGTTCATGGCTGCAGTATGTCAATCTTCCACTCTGCTCAACCCAGTGGTTTTTAGTCTGTGATTGTATATTATAAATGATTCCTGCTTTGTCTTATTTGGCTACTACTATTTCCTTAAATTACTTTGGATAGATTTTGTGGATTTATGGGCTGGATAAAGGATAATATTTGTAGCTCAGTATTGAAATGAAGAGTCCTTGGTGCTCTCTGAGCTTGGTTGTTTTCTTGCAGATGTTTCATTATCCAATGAACTAGGCATCATCATCAAGAAAACAAGGCCCCCTCATTTATAGACTACGATGCTGTAGCAGTGTTGTAGTAAAAAGGAGAAATGTTTTGAGTTATGATAGACTTATCTGGGTTGTGCTGGCTGTGATGTGATTGATTGGATGGACAGACACTCTTTGATGAAGTTGCATAGAACTTATTACATAGATAGCTTATTCCTACTTTTGGAATTCGGGGCTATTGCTGTAGGCTTTAGCTTGTCTGTAGAGGATTTTTTTTTCCCCACAGGTTCTTTTCTGCTTTGGGGTTCTGTTATGATAGTTGAATATTTGATTACTGCAGTGTGGTCACAATCTTAATCTCATATAAAAATGTCTATGCAACCAATCATAATCAGCACAACTCCACTGGACAACTGGACAGAATGATTATTGCAGAAAGAAAGAAAGAAAGAAAGAAAGAAAGAAAGAAAGAAAGAAAGAAAGAAAGAAAGAAAGAAAGAAAGAAAGAAAGAAAGAAAGAAAGAAAGAAAGAGAGAGAGGGAGGGAGGGAGGGAGGGAGGGAGGGAGGGAGGGAGGGAGGGAGGGAGGGAGGGAGGGAGGGAATAGGAAAGATAAATGCATAAAAGTACAAGTGTTAGCCATGATTAGATGAGAGAGAGAAACTGCAGAGTGATTTTGATTGAAATAAAATGCTTCAGAAGTGGGTAAAAAGATATATAAAGGTGCTCCAGCAGATGAATGAAATTCAAAACAAAGCAACTTTGCATGAAACTGATTTGAAAGACTGCTGGAAGGATTATTTTAGAGATTATGATATGTTGAAGAGTAGAACTGGAAAAAATGCTATAGATATTAATATCCAATGTCAAATTATTACAACGAAATCATAAACAGTATGAGAATTTGAAATGTGGCAGATGGTATAACTGCAGAAACATTAAGATAGGGCTACACTTTTCTCATGCTGTGATTGTTATGGGTGCATGAACTACATCTGTGCCTGATGACTGGAAGAATGTCATTCATCCATCCTAAAGGAATTGTAGTAAGAGTGAGTGCAACTATAGAGAGATTCATCTGTTAAGTTTGCCTTGGAAAGCGTTTGGCAGGATTCTGACTGAAAAGGTAGAAAAAAATGGCCTGAGCAGAATTGAGAGGAAGGAGCGCAGGGCAGCTGTATGCAGAGCAGAGAGTAGAAAAGCCATATATTTGCTCTTTAGTAGGACAGTGAGAAATAGCTAAAGGAAAAATTAAGGCCTGAATCTAGAATATTTTAAGTGAATATGAAGCTGCAGGTCGGTTGCTGAAAAGAACACGACCAGTATATGATGAAAGTAAAGTATGTATCAATCTTTTTTAAAGCAGACACCCAAGACAAGACTTTAAAAAAGAAATCCTTTACAACAGAATATTTTAATAATTATATTTTAAAATAATGGATATTCCTTAAGTTGTTTAAATTGCAACTATTAACATTTACTAGTATCATATTACTATTAGCAATAATAATTTTGTGGGTAGTCACTGCTTACTGACCAGAATTGGGAGCATCAACCCAATCACTAAGCAGTGCAATTGATAGAGATATTGTGTGACTGTGACAGGCTTTTGACCTCGCTTCCCCAATGGTAATTATGCCAATCACCAGCAGTTGTTAAGCAAGACACCACATTTTGCAGGCTTCTCTATTGCCTCTGCTTGTCAAAAGCTAGCTGTGGGGAACACAAATGACAATCATATGACAATCAATGAGGCAATCATAAATGCCTGCCAGGTGTAAAGCACACAAATCTAAATCACATGAGGATGTTGCAAGAATCTTGAGAATTGGTCATGAAGTTACTTTTTTCAGTACCACTGTTATTTTTTTGAATGGTCACTAAACAGGACAATTGTTAAGCAAGATCTACCAGTATTAAGCTCAAGTAGTCCTCAACTTACAACCGCAACTGAGCTCAAAATATATGTTGCTAAGTGAGAAATTTGTTAAGTGAGTTTTGTCCCATTGAATGACTTTTCTTTAACATTTGTTAAGTGAACCACTGTGGTCTGTTAAATTAGTAACACGGTTGTTAAGTGAATCTGGTTTCCCCATTGACTTTGCTTGTCAGAAGGTTGCAAAAGGGGATCGGTCACATGACCCCAGGACACTGCAACTGTCCTAAATGCGAGTCGGTTGTGAAGTATCTGAATGTAAATCACATGACTATGGGGGATGCTGCAATGATTATAAGTGTGAAAAATGGCCATAAGTCAGTTTTTTCAATGCCATTGTAACTTTGAACAGTCACGAAATGAACTATTGTAAGTCAAGGACTACCTGTATTAGTATTTTAGGGGTAGCCAGTTTGGTGTTGTGGTTAAGGCAAGAGGCTGGAAACTAGGATATTATGCGTTCTAGTCTCCTCTTAAGCATAAAGCCAGCTTTATATAGACTTTGGACTAGTCACTCTCTCAGAGCCCTAGGAAGGGGGCAAAGCAATCCCACTTCCAAAAAAAATCCTAGCTAAGAAAACTGCAGAGATTTGTCCAGGCAGTCAGTAAGAGTCAACACTGCTTCCTTTGATATAAACCAAAATTTTCTGCACCCAATCAATTTTTATATTTTGGAGATGATAGATGGGGAAATGTGTCAAGGAAATAGCTCTCTAGTGTTCTATTATGCAGTTTAAATAGATTTGCAGTTTTCAAGAACAAAGAGATTTCACTCACACCTTCAGCTGTCACTGTTCATAACAATGACATGCTGCAAATGTGGCTTTGAATATCAAGCTTTCCTTGGGGATTCCGAACTCTAAATACAGCATTAATTTTTTAGAAGTTGTTGTATGTAAGAATTTAATTTACTTAAAAGCTCAAAAAGCTATTGTGCCAGGGTTCGAACAAAGCAAGAGATGAAGGATTATTTCAGATTAAAACTGTATGTTTTAAGAAGCTAATCATTCCTTCCATATCTGAAATAAGAAGAAATGGATAATTTGAAAATTCTTGGCACGTTATCCCAACTATACTTCTTCATAAAATAAGAACGATTGCTTAATCTCACAGAGATGTATTCTTTAAAATTAATTAATAAAAGATGTATTTAATAGGGAGGAAGCATTTTCCTGATCCCTGTCTTGTATTTAACCTGGAAAATTGCTGGGATAATCAAAATGTTTTGAATGTGTTATGTAATTCCATGATGTTAAGTGAAAAATCATGATGAATATCCCATCATACTCTTAAAAGGCAATTAATAATACATCCAAATAGAAGCCATGATTTGTACATGAAAGAAAATATGTTTCCTATAATGAGAGATGGCGTTGAAGAACTAAAAAATGCCTTCCGTTAAAGTCATTCATGGCTCCCTGAATTGGAAGAAGATGTCATCATGGTTCTGTCTGTCTGTCTTTATTTTGAGCAACACAGAATGGATATTGCTGAGAATCAAAGCCAAGACACTATTATCTATCTAATCTCTTCCTCATGATAGCTCTACAGAAGGTAGAGTGATTAGTGACAAAAGGTGGGGAGGAGACTCTATAACATAGTGGGGTGGGAAGCAGGCCCAAGGCCTACAGAGACCCCAAGGGAAAGGAACCAGAGCATGGGGTGCCTCAGGGGGTGGAGGCGACCATGGGACTTTATAATTACATCAGGAAATCACGAGTGAGGTTAATTAAGTAAGGCAAACACATCAGGGGTGGGCTTCAGATCCTTTAGCAACGAGTTCGCTGCCCCATTGCTGGGTCGGCGGGGCCATGGTGGGCGTTGCCTAGTCGGCTGCCTGCACCACTGCAGGAGGCCTGTTTTTCGCCCTCCCCAGGCTCCGGAGGCTTTCCCAACCCCCCAGGAGTGCGAAAACAGCTTCCCCTGCGGTCCGGAGGCCACAAACAGGCTCATTTCCGGACTTCTAGAACTTCCTGTAGGCCCATTTTTTGCCCTCCACATGGCCGCTGCACTTATCTGGAATGATGAAGGGCCGCATGGAGACTCCTGGGAGGGGAGGGGTTGGCATCGACAGCCAGGGGTGGCATTTGGGGGTTTGCCGAACCCCGGCGATCCTTGGCTAGAGGATCGCCCAAATCCTGCTGAACCCCCAGGACCCCACCCCTGAAACACATGGTCACCTCAACAACTGTCATAACTTGTGAATTATAATGGCAGACTTCATTTCAGTCCTGAATTAAGTCTACCTATATGTTTTTTTAAGGAAATTAGGAAAAGGGCTACCTAATGAGACAATTCAGTGAGCCAATAATACATTAGATTTTTTTTATGGGCTATAGGTATAATAATCATGGGTCTGACATTATTCTTTTTTTGTGTCTTGTATCTTTTCTACTTTTGTTTGTAAGGTTTTTTATCTGTAAACTGACTCATTGGGAGCTCGACCTAGAAATAACATAAAGAAATCTATTTTAATATTCAGAAATTAAGTTAGCTGGATTTAGTAAAATAGCAACATTCTCTACCATTCTCAGTTTCCTGTCTCAGAATTTACTAATAGGTTTAATATAACCTTCAAGGTTGTATTTCACAAAGCAGGTAACAGGTGTGTTGATTTCATTTTCGTCCTAAAATTGGATTTCTGTCAAGAATACCAAAGCAGGAATTAAAACAATAATTCTGTGACAAATCAGATTTTTAAGCTATGAAAAGAAAAGTGATTGCTTATATATCTGTTTGTATGTTTTTATTACAAAATGTAGGTATTTACTGTCTACTAATTAATGTTGTCAAGTTATACGTATGAGTTTTATTCTCTCAACTCTGGAAAGAATCTATTCACAATAATTCACAAATGCAGTAAGACCGCATTTACGATCAGCAGGTGCCAACATATCATTATGTTATTTTGTTTGTATTTGAAAAAAGTAAATAATAAAGAAATAACATAACAAAATTACTCTTTTGTATATGTGGGTATATGGGGGGGGGACTGAATTAAATGATAACCATCACTTACTTTAAATTCTGATCATATATGTTGATTTAACTTTTTTTTTTGGCTTGTGGATGATTTTATTCTGAATATAGTTGTAAACATGAGTGGGTTGCCAAGATCCCAAATTTTGACCACATGATGATGGGGCCACTAGAATGGCCAGTAACTTCAAGGACCAGCCATAACTATTATTTGTTGCCATTGCAGTGCTGTCATAATTTTAAACAGCCACTGAATGAATGGTCATTAAGTGAGAACTAGCTGTCTTTATCACATTCTTTCTTTAAATCAACAAATGAACAGTAAATTTTTCTTTTTTACATCCGTAGCTTTCTCAATCACCTAATGAAAGCTAAATTCTAGTCTGTACACTCAAGTGCCAGCATATAATTGCACTGTACTTCCAAATTTTGCTCATTTCACCACTGGTATTCTTGCAGTGAGAATTCTGCCAAACACCTTTTCAGGCACACCTAACAAACTATCATCTATCAGAATAATTTTCCTTGGGTATTTCATTCATTCTGAATTTTACACATTTTTTTCCCCAAAGCCACCTCTGGCTGTTTTATTATTATATTCTATTATTTTCCAGCGGATTGGAGAATAATGTGCAACTGTCACCAGCTGAGAGGTGTCTACCCAGGATTGAAAAGCATTATATTGCAATGTTCTGCCTCTTTAGGACATTTGAGCAATGTTACAATGCATGTACAAAAGGGGTGGGGGTTTGCATCACAACAATCAATGTTGCTCTTGGTATTTGCTTCCTCCTCCTCCTCGCCTTGAGGGTGTCTCTGCAGCAACCTGTGGATTTCTACTTTCGCAACAACCAATTCTTTGGCATTCATTTCCCTTTTGATCTTCACTTCCTCCAATGTGTTCATTAATTGCATTCCACAGTATCAGACTCCTTTCCAAATGTATTATACACAGATGGGCCAGTAAATATTGACCTCTGCTGCCCATTAAGGCTTTGGTTAATCAAGACTTTAACATAATGCTTTTAACAGAAGATATAGACTAAGTTGCTGATCTTACCTATACCTATATCACACACAACATTTCTTGCTAATGGTAAGGACAGCACATTTTGGTCAACAAACCACAAGGGTACCAATGCCAAGTTTTACCCCAAACATGCTGATGTTCTCTGCAATTAGGATCTATAATCTAGTTATTATCTTGAGTGTAGCATTGCATGCATCGGCTCAGCTGGGAGAACTATGTAATATACTGATATATATCCAAGATACATATCTTACACCTCGTGTAATTATTCTAGTTAAAGGCAAATTCATATTCACCACTTTCGTTCTGACACTAGTTCCAAGGTAGTGGAAAATGTGTAACTAATCACACCTTTCTAAAGTTTTGAAATATAATAGGGAGGCTAGAGAGAAGAGCTTCTGTTATAAAATCACAACTTTTTCTAACATGCCCCAACAACTCTTCCTTCTGCAACTGAGTAGATCAGACTTCTGCTAGAATTATTTGATGTAGAAATGTTTTTTGTTCTTATTATTCTACCTATGGCATGTACAAACTGATACTATAATTTCCCCTTCTTTCTTGTACAATTCATAGAAGAGATTTCTAAATGTGCTCATCTCGAAATATTAATTTTTGTCCCACCCAGTTAGAAGATCAATGTACAAATATTATGATGAAGGATGAGAGTTAAAATTTATTTTCTTATGAATGTATTGGCGAGGTAAGAAGAAGATGTTAGTCAGTTCACAACAGATAATCAAGATGAAAGTAAGAGAAACCAAAGCTATTGAAGGATCTCATTATAATTATATTTTTATCCCTTTATTTTATAAGTAACTCAAGGTGGCGAACATACATACAGTCAGGTCCAGAAATATTGGGACATTGATACAATTCTAACATCTTTGGCTCTATATACCACCACAATGGAGTTGGAATGAAACAAACACAATGTGCGTTAACTGCAGACTGTCAGCTTTAATTTGAGGGTATGTACATCCAACTCAGGTGAACGGTATAGGACTTACAGAAGTTTGCATATGTGCCTCCCACTTGTTAAGGGACCAAAAGTAATGGGACAGAATAATAATCATAAATCAGACTTTCCCTTCTTAATATTTGGTTGCAAATCCTTTGCAGTCAATCACAGCCTGAAGTCTGGAACGCATAGACATCACCAGACACTGGGTTTCATCCCTGGTGATGCTCTGCCAGGCCTCTACTGCAACTGTCTTCAGTTCCTGCTTGTTCTTGGGGCATTTTCCCTTCAGTTTTGTCTTCAGCAAGTGAAATGCATGCTCAATAGGATTCAGGTCAGGTGATTGACTTGGCTATTGCATAACATTCCACTTCTGTCCCTTCAAAATCTCTTTGGTTGCTTTTGCAGTATGCTTTGGGTCATTGCTGAGCACATTGTAAGCCGCCCTGAGTCTCCGGAGAAGGGCGGCATATAAATCAAAAAAAAATTTTTTTAAAAAAATTGTCCATCTGCACTGTGAAGCGCCGTCCAATGAGTTCTGCAGCATTTGGCTGAATGTGAGCAGATAATATTGCCCAAAACACTTCAGAATTCATCCTGCTGCTTTTGTCAGCAGTCACATCATCAATAAATACAAGAGAACCAGTTCCATTGGCAGCCATACATGCCCACGCCATGACACTACCACCACCATGCTTCACTGATGAGGTGGTATGCTTAGGATCATGAGCAATTCCTTTCCTTCTCCATACTCTTCTCTTCCCATCACTCTGGTACAAGTTGATCTTGGTCTCATCTGTCCATAGGCTCTTGTTCCAGAACTGGGAAGGCTTTGTTAGATGTTGTTTGGCAAACTCTAATCTGGCCTTCCTGTTTTTGAGGCTCACCAATGGTTTACATCTTGTGGTGAACCCTCTGTATTCACTCTGGTGAAGTCTTTTCTTGATTGTTGACTTCGACACACATACACCTACCTCCTGGAGAGTGTTCTTGATCTGGCCAACTGTTGTGAAGGGTGTTTTCTTCACCAGGGAAAGAATTCTTCGGTCATCCACCACACTTGTTTTCCGTGGTCTCCCAGGTCTTTTGGTGTTGCTGAGCTCACCGGTGCATTCCTTCTTTTTGAGAATGTTTCAAACAGTTGTTTTGGCCACGCCTAATGTTCTTGCTATCTCTCTGATGGGTTTGTTTTGTTTCTTCAGCCTAATGATGGCTTGCTTCACTGATAGTGACAGCTCTTTGGATCTCATCTTGAGAGTTGACAGCAACAGATTCCAAATGCAAATAGCACACTTGAAATGAACTCTGGGCCTTTTATCTGCACATTGTAATTGGGGTAATGAGGGAATATCACACACCTGGCCATGGAACAGCTGAGAAGCCAATTGTCCCATTACTTTTGGTCCCTTAACAAGTGGGAGGCACATATACAAACTGCTGTAAATCCTACACCGTTCACCTGAGTTGGATGTACATACCCTCAAATTAAAGCTGACAGTCTGCAGTTAATGCACATTGTGTTTGTTTCATTCCAACTCCATTGTGGTGGTGTATAGAGCCAAAGATGTTAGAATTGTGTCGATGTCCCAATATTTCTGGACCTGACTGTAGCCCTCCTTCCTCCTCCTATTTTCCCCACAATAACTAAACTGTGAGGTGAATTGGGCTGGGAGAGAATGACCTGCTTTTCATATCTAAAGCAGGACTAGAACTCACCATCTCCTGGTTTATAGCCAGGTGCCTTACCCCACTAGACCAAACTGGCTCTTTATGGAGCATATTGTGTATGCCCCATAAAGAATCAATTATGCATAGAACTACTACACATAGGAATGTTATGACAGCATATTATATTTTTCAATTATTTGGATTATTTTAAGTATTAATGTTGTAAATTGTTGTCATGTGACTATTTTTGCAGTTTACCAGAGGCAGTTGAGAAATGCTGTAAAACAAACAGCCTTGCCTTTTAGATATGACTGACTGATTAGGTTAATGAGTCATTCTGGTGCCCCAATTTTCCCTAATGTCAACTGGCTCTTGAAGTTGCTGCCTTCACTCTTGCTCTTAAGTTTTCTTAGCTGTGGCTCTCCATGCAAACAGAAGCTAAACTACATAAAGAAAGCAATTTCATGGTTGAACAGCCTTGCACCATTAAGTCAGAAAACAGAGTTACACTCATTTCACAAGGTAGACTCTGCTGCCAATGAGGTGCACTGACAACTTTCTCCCAACACACAGGGAGGATTTAAAAAGAGGGCGGGGAGGAAATAATGGAAGTGTCTCCTTTTCAAATGCAGTTCTTTAAAAGCCCTGTAATAAGGATTGCATGACTTTTATTACAGCCATTAACTTTTTTTAAGGTCTAATTTTGGAGGGGAAAAACTTAAATGATTCCTACCTTATGCAACATCTTCAAACACTTTATTGGTATGGCCTATGGCCTGGTTCCTGGTTGTCACAATCCTAGGCTGGAAATAATCATTATAATTTTAAATGGTGCTTCTGAAATGTATACAGGTAGCCCTCGACTTACGATCACAATTGAGACCAGTATTTATGTTGCTAAGTGAGAAATTTGTTAAGTGAGTTTTGCCCAATTTTACAAATTTCCTTGCCACAGTTCTTAAGTGTATCACTGCAATTGTTAAACTAGAAGCACAGCTGTTAAGTGAATCTGGCTTCCCCATTGACTTTGCTTGTCAGGTCACAAAAGGGGGATCACGTGATCCTGGGACACTGCAACCGTCATAAATATGAGTCAGTTGTCAAGCATCCAAATGTAAATCGTGTGGCCATGGAAATGCTGCAATGGTCATAACTGTGAAAAATGGTCATAAATCACTTTTCTCAGTGCCATTGTAACTTTGAACAGTCGAAGTTCGAACACTAAACAACACTAAATGAACTGTTGTAAGTCGAGGACTATCTGAATAAGATAGTTAATTATTCCTAGCTTGCAAATGAAGAAGAGGAAATGAAAGTTCCGTTGGCAATATTAAGGGCTGGTTGCAGTGGTGGGATTCAAAATTTTTTACTACCAGTTCTGTGGGTGTGGCTTGGTGGGGTGTGTGTGTGTGTGTGGCTTGGTGGGTGTGGCAGGGGAAGGATACTGCAAAATTCCCATATCCTCCCAATCAGCTGGGACTCGGGAGGCAGAGAATAGATGGGGGTGGGGCCAGTCAGAGGTGGTACTTACCAGTTCTCCGAACTACTCAAAATTTCCGCTATCGGTTCTCCAGAACTAGTCAGAACCTGCTGAATACCACCTCTGGCTGATTGGTTCATAATTTGTCCCTAGGTAAGTTAGCAATAGAAGAATTTCCTTTAATGAGAATGCCATGGCATGGAATAGGGATTGAAACCAATACTTTGCCAGATAGCACATTACTGGAAAGAAAAAGAAAAAAACAGTGGCATGGCACTGTGAACTTGATAGCAAGTGCCTTTATTTGTTGTTTGCTTTGTTTTATCCAGAACTGACACACACTTGATGTTTAGTTGCCCTTTGGAAATACAACAGCTCTTTTCATATACTTTATAATTAAGTGAATGTTTATTTACATAGCATCAGAGATCTTTCCTAGAGAAGACAAAGCCTGTATTTCTGCCCTTGAACCTGTCACTGTGTAAGAAGACAAGACACCAGATACTAAGCAAGGAACCCGTTTTATTGTTTTGTGACTTCTTGGCTCATTTCTCATAATCTTCTGACCATTTGAGTAAACAGAGTCTCAACTGATCTCTCGATTTATGGTGGAAGAATGTAGATTCACCCAACATTTGCATGATACAATGGAATAATAACATGCACATTGTGGAATTTTATATACAGAGCCTCGAGAAGCCCAATTAGCCATTTTAAACTTTAAAATTCGGGTAATCTTATTCTGTTACACATTCAGTTAGTCTGTTTCTCAACAGTCCCTTCCCTTCTCATTTAATCTCATTTTATATTTATTTCATATATACTGCATTGTGTGTTTTCTACAGCACTTAAGGAGAATTTCTATTAAAAGAAAGGGATTTATTTATTTATTACATTTATATACAGTAACTACCCACTCAGGTCAAGCTCTGGGTGGATTAAATGGAAATCTCTTCTTTCCAAACACAGGTCTTTAAAAACCTTGTATTAAGGACTGTATAACTTTTATTACAACGTTTAATCTTTATTTAAAAGGCTAACTTTTGGAGACAAAAACACCTAAACATCTGAAAGATGGGATAAAAAGCTTCAAATACATAATCAGATGGTGCTAATATGTTTAATGCTATACAGTTTACTATTTATCTGTTTGCAGTGGTTGGCTTCACTTTTCATAGTTTATTTTAATCATAATTTGGTAGTCAAATCACCGTATTATGATAGTGGCCTGCTTCATATATAATATTAAGCCATAAATCAAGATTTGCAATTGTATTGCCTAAATTCATATATCACACTAAGATAAAACCAAATAAATTACATTAATATTAGAAGCCGGCTGTCTTCAGAACCACTCTGGTGGCGTACAGTTTAAAAAACAGAAAAACTGAAAAAGAAAGAAATTTCTGGGGACTTTGGGGAAAGAAATGGTGAACTGAGGAAGGCTTGGATTTTAATGACCTTGATGACTGAAGCAGAATGAAGAACTGGACAAGGAGAGGAACTGAGATAGTCCACAAGGGCTCCAGACCAGGGGTCTCCAACCTTGGCAACTTTTAAGACTGTGGACTTCAACTCCCAGAATTCCTCAGCCAGCTTCTGGGAGTTGAAGTCCACAAGTCTAGAAGCTGCCAAGGTTGGAGACCTCTGCTCTAGACAGTTGTTCCTTATGAAGAGACCACAAAATAGCAGTCTGCAGCAAGTTTAGAAGTTTAGAGCTCTGGATGACAATCTTTCTGCTCAAGCGTAGTTGGCATCTTCAAAAGGACACAATTGTTTTGCAACTGCTTTCAGAAATTGCTTGTTAACTGCTTTTCAGCTATTAAGGAACCTTTGAATATGGGAGATAAATTTTGCAGGACCAGGTTAGTTTCCTTCAATCCTTAGTGAAAGAAGTTTTAAATACAAGTTTTAATGACTTATAAAATTATTTTGAAAAAGGGGTGTTTAGAACTTTTGGAAAGTTACAAATGGACTAATCCTTTCCATGAAAAAATGCTTTTCTTTCTATTACTATTAAATGAATAACAGAGTTGGAATTACAATTCAGGAACAGAATTAAAACAGAATTACAATTAAAACAATTACAAATAAAATAATTACCGTTTTCCCCAAAATAAGACATCCCCTGATAATAAGCCCAATCGGGCTTTTGAGCACATGGCAATAAGGCCAAGCGCTTATTTCAGGGTTCAAAAAAATATAAAACAGGGTCTTATTTTCGGGAAAACACGGTACAATTCGAGAACACTTAAACTGAACTTACTAACACAGAATGGAGCATACTATTTTAACATTGGACATATTGAAGGATATTTTTGAACAATGGACACAGAAGTTAATTTTAATAGTGTCTGATTCTATAGACAGACTGTTTAAAAGGTGTTATGAAAGAGGAACAGGTTTTACTGGATAAAAGTGAGATTGATCTGAAAGTGGATTTAAAAATGACAAGCTACAATGATATAGAAAAACATATCACACTGGACATATAAATGAAATTGGCTGATGTCCAATAATCAAAAGGAATATAGAAAATAATAAACCAAAAGAGTGACTTGAATAACTTTCTATATTGGATTTACAAAAGAGACTTGTCAAAGCTTTAAAGAATTTACTGAGAAGAGTCAAGAACAAAATGAAAAGAACTCAAATTCTAGGATATGATTTGTTTACAGATAAGGGGACATGGGAAGAAGAGATCTTTTATATATATATTTTAAGAGAAGGTAGCAAGTTTCTAAAATTGTTTGGACATGTAATGAAGGAGAAAGTGATCTCTATATACTTCTTTGTTTTTCTTTATTATATTCTTATTTTTTAGCTTCTTTTCTATTTTTGTTTCTATTTTTTTCTTTTCTGCATTTTCTATTTTTTCTTTTTAGTTTGCATTACTTTGTTTTTTTAATTGTAATTTTAAGTTTTAAAAAAAAGAGAAACCTGAAGCATAAAAAAAAAAAAATTCCCATATACAAAAAAACCACCACTGCTGAAAGAGTTTCACAAGAATGCTTCTCAGAAGCTTCAACCACTTTTTGGGCGAAGACATTTCAGATCCAGAAAAAGCTTCCATCTGGCAAATCCATCTCTACCTACTGAACAATATCCCAATACCTAGTTTTGGAAACATCAAAACATGGATTGAAAAAGGAAATATAACATGAACAAAAACCAGGATATCACCTTTCTGCCACAAAGCATCTGGGATAATATGAAAGGTAATCATCACACATTTTTATCTTTCATTCTTTAAATCCTGTTTTTTATTATGTTACTACTAAAATGTAAAAAACAACGGCTACTGTACACAAGCAAAATACCATCAGTTGGTTACCCCAGGGCAGGAGTGAAATCTACTTACCTTCCTTACCGGTTTGGAAGTGCATGCGCTCCGCGCACGTCACCTGCACGCACAGACCTTCTGCGCAAAACCTGTGCATGCGTAGAAGGTAAAAAACACATTACTTCCTGGTTAAAACCAGGAAGTAATGACACCCAGGGAGGTAGGCGGAGCTTTACTCCACCATCACTAGTGGATCACCGAACCAACGGCCAAGATCACTACAGGACCGGGCGATCTGGGAGCATTTCACTCCTGCCCCAGAGTAAAGCTGTTTAAGGTAAAGGTAAAAGTTCCCCTTGCACATACGTGCTAGTCATTCCAGACTCTAGGGGGCAGTGTTTCTAAGCCGAAGAGCCAGCACTGTCCGAAAATGTCTCCATGGTCATGTGGCCGGCATGACTAAATGCCAAAGGCACATGGAGCACTGTTACCTTCCCACCAAAGGTGGTCCCTGTTTTTCTACTTGCAGTTTTACATGCTTTTGAACTGCTAGGTTGGCAGAAGCTGGGGCAAGTAACGGGAGCTCACTCCGTTATGCGGCACTACGGAGTTGAACTACCGAACTGCCGACCTTTCGATCAACAAGCTCAGCATCTTAGCCACTGAGCCACCGCATCCCCTGTTTAGAAAAAGCTGTTTAAAAGCTGTTTAGAAAAGGAATGACTGTAACTGAGGACTCTGTATTTTTCTTTATTTGTCTGTTAGCTGTTTACAGAGCTCAAGAGCTATGAATATGATCAAGTACTTTGATCTTATGTAAGACTATCAGTATGAACAAAGAGTGTTATTGCTTTGCTTGACAATACTGATACACATGGACTCATCACTTTACATAAACTGGTCTTGGATTTCACATTATATTGTTCAAATATATTTTTAGTATCTCTGCTGTTCAGCATAACTATCTCCTTATTCTATAAACATTTATGTTCAGTAATGTTTCAGTAATGAATTTCTGTATTTAGAACAGTTACAGTGCAAATGCAGAGATCCCACCATTGTAAAAGCCGCAGGAGGAGTATTTCTTAATATCAAAAGCATGGAAACTTGCAGCTTTTTTAGTAGTGGCCAATTGTAAGTGAAAAGCATCAGCAGAGGCAAGGCCATTATGTCAACCACAGAGGCTGGAGCAGGAAAAGACTTCAAAACTGAAGGCATTTAAATCATTTTTCACAAAGCATCCTTCAAATATCCCAAAGGTGCTTTTTCAAGAGGCAACTGGACTTTCTGGGTTTCCTTTGAAGATGTTTTGCTTCTCATCCAAGAAGCTTCTTCAGTTGCCTCTTGAAAAAGCACCTTTGGGACAACCATGACCTGGATGACTGAGAATCTCCATAGACATCCTTCAAATATATAGTAAAACACTGACAGGTTGGTTAATTTTAGAGGTATTGTTCGCCTATGGCTATTTTCTCTTCCAAATATTCAACAGAGTCTAGGTAATTATCTGCATTCTATCATTGTGCCAGTGAAGCACAAAGTACAGAGCATACCAACAAGAACCTGTCTCCCCCTGTCCCCCCATCAGTTTAGATAATCAACACACATTCTCATTACCATTTTCAGTTCTGTATACCTGCACTGCACTCTGAATCCATATGAAATATTTACATTCATTTCCATCAATAATTTCCCTACAGGTTTCCTTATCTCCTATAAGACAGCCTGTCTGCCACGATTCTATAAACAACACATATTCCCGAGTTTATCTAGCTTTTATACCTGCATACAGTGTATCCATTTTCTGAGCAACTTCATTCCTATGCTTAATGCTTGCTTTTTTTCCCAGACATATTAGCAATTTCTATCCGGCAATCTAGTGCTTGGATTCAGGATTCATTCAGGACTCCTTTGTTTCTTGTGGCACAAGATTCAAACCAGGCTTTGATACCCACCTATCTATATATCATGATTCATACATGGTAAGGATGCCAGTACCACAACTATGAAGTTCAAGGCACTTATGTAGCATTTCACAGCATGATTGCCCAGAATTCCCAGTGAGCTCAAATGGATTGATTTCTGTACAGTATAACCACATATGGAAATATAAACAAAGCATTTAAGTGCCAAGATCTATATATCAACTCACCCTTCTAATCTTACATCAGGCAAACTTCGGTTGAATGCAATCATGTCACTAGCCATAAGATTAAATTGGTTGATTTTAAAAAGCTCTTTCATTTTTTCCTGATCATCCTTGGGAATGAGAACTGCTTTTCCCATCTCTCCTGGTCCTTCTTGGCTTCTTGACATAACAGCTGCAAAAGAAGATATAAAAAAATAAATACGTGTTTTTAATCATTCTTCATGGTTCTCATCACTTCTATTACATTTTTTTTGGAATCTGGAATCCATAAGCTACGGGGCATTTTTTAAAATTTTGCTTGTGGATTCTGACTTTCAAACTTACATTTCATGAAAAGTTGGAATTAGTAGTTGATCTGAAAATCAGAATTTGAGAAATACCCAGCTTTGGGGAAATCATGCCAAACAATTTATAATAGTTCATTCTCACTGTACATTCCATGATCTCAATATTATCCTTGCCATCATCATGCAAACACATATTAGAGTCATAAGTAAGATTAAAGGTGACACTTCTATCCTTCACACAAGCCTACCAGCTCTTGTCTAACTTTTGTCTGAAAGAAAATGCTTGCAGACAGTGTTCTTCAGGAATCCTATCTGCTCTAAACATACTAATCAAACAGGGGAGATCAAAGTACATAATGTAAGACCAGCAGAGGGAATCACACCTCCACATAGCTGAAATGGAATGCACTAAAAGAAATGGATAAAACCTTATTTTAGTAATGATTGGCACATGCTTATTGGCACAATTTAGTTCTTAATACTGTATTCCTGATGATAACAGTCAAATATTTTGGAGATTTTGGAGAGTCAAGTCTCAAGAGTTCTTTGTTGTTTGCTGATTTTGTTTTATTAAAGCAGCCAAGGAGAATATGCTGGTAGAGAGATCTTAAATTATCAGTCGCTCGACCTCAATGCCTACAAAAATAATCAGTGATCATTTGAGATCATTAGAAAATTAACTATATCTAGGTAACAGCAAATCAGGAGAAGCTGTTCTGAATGAATCTGTTATCTGAGCTTAACTATCACCATTATACCATTGCTAACGCATTGCTGAAATTCTCTATTTTGGACTCCATTTTTAACTGGTTCATATTTTCCACTACTCAAGCTGGTAGGGCAACCAAAGTGTATTCTGTATTTCACTATACTGACTATCTCACAATTCTATCCAGCTTCCATTTTTTTAGAGAGAGAAGAATGAAACTTCCTTTCCAAATTATTTTAAGGCTGAGGACTATCCGTATGACTGTGATATACAATTTATAAAAAGAGGTGGGGGAGGAAGTAGACCTTTAAAGGATAAAATGACCAGAGAGAATTAGAAACCAACAGATCAGTAAAATGGATTGTGCTGTCAAGCCTTTAGCAACTTCTTACAGCCCAAAAGGTTAGATTCTCCCAGAGACGTATAAGCCAGTTTAATTGAAAGGAAAAACAGGACTCTGTTACAGAATCTTAGAAACCATTTACGCATACTTTTGCAACCCATTTATCAGTTAAGTTTATGTGGGCTGGGATTCCTCAATCCTCTTCCAGACTGCAGCAATGGAGAAGATGCTGATGATTTCCCTGATGTCCTGATCCTTAATATTTTGCAAACTGCCGTCCCCTTTCCTGGATCTTAAGAAGTCCATTACATATACATCGCGGGTACAGAATCAATTACTTTGAGAGAAAGAGATGGAATATGATGTGGGCTTGCTGGAACTTCAAACAGAAACCCCCCCACATTGCAATACTCTGATCCAGCTCCTATTTGACAAATGAATATGTTCAATAACAGAAATGTAGACAAAGCATAGTATGTTACTGCTGCAATAGCCCTGATAAGCTATTCTGGAACAACTGTGGAATTAAATCGGCACATTTTTTAACTCTACCCAACACAGTAGAAAGAGAGAGAGAGAGAGAGAGAGAGGGAGGGAGAGAGAGAGGGAGGGAGGGAACACGCATGCATGCCTGTCTTTGACTCCTGGCAACTGCCTAGACTGGAACCTGCGGTATTCTTAACAAGGTTTTTCAGAAATGATTTGCCACTGTCTGCTTCCTGGGGCTAAGAGAAAGTGACTGGCCCCAGGTCACGCAGTTGGCTTCATGTCTATGGCAGGACTAGAACTCACAGATCCCTGGTAGCTCAGTATTTAATTACCACACCAACATGAAATCCCCTTAAAAGATTTAACACAGCAGCTACAGAGCTAATGAGATTTTACTTCCAGACCTTATCAAACAACTGTCCAATTCTTCATCTATTGATAGCAAATTTCTCAGAATTTGGATGAAACAAAGTGCTTCCGGCTAAAAATAACAATCAAGGGAAATCTTTGATTGCTGTGGAGAAGAAAAGCTTCAGCCATTCTGTTTTCTTCAGAAAGGAAAACCTCTGTCTAGACAAGTTACACTGATTTAACTGGACGAGCTTTGGTTTCAGTAAGTCCGCAGGAAGTTCAAAGCAATGCTAGATGTTATCAACATTTACTTTTCTACCTTGATTGCATGAATACTCTCATGGGTGTCCTTATAGGAAGAAATTCATTCATAATGGAAATCCTGGTGTGTACATGCAAGTATCCCAAGAGGAATTAATTTTACCTAATTCCCAAGAGGAATTAAGGAGGATATTTCTGTTTCCCTATCATCCTGTTGTCCTTTCAGATCTTCTGTGATAGAATCAAGCTCTTACTCAAAAATTAAAATTAAACTATCAGTAACGGTAGGATTTTGTTTTCCTTTATCAGCCAACACCCCAGTTTACATCTCCATATATTTAGTTGACCGATCATGTCAGGTACACATACATTGACTGTCCAAATTATCAAGGAATGTAAGGAAACTCTAAAGAGATTGCAATCACAATTGATACTGCAGTTCCTTTTTTGTTCAAACCATTTTTTTTGTGTACCTGCCACAGATTAACCATTTGAACTCTGCGCCTCCCTTCAGATATTTCTACAACTCCAGAGCGGAATTGTATATATGATCCATACAGAAAAGTTACAGCACTTTACCAGAAAATCAGAATTTGTTTTACCGTTGCTGTATTCCTCTTTTAGAAAGAAAAGAAAACCTTAACAGAACAGCAAAAAAATTATTATATTATTATATAATACAGTACAGTACAGTACAGTACAGTACAGTACAGTACAATACAATACAATACAATACAATACAATACAATACAATACATAGTATGTCACAGACGTGACTACACCTCCTCACATTTCGTAAATATTTAAGTATATTTTTTCATGTGACAACACTGAAGAAATGACACTTGGCTACAATGTAAAGTAGTGAGTATACAGCTTGTATAACAGTGTAAATGTGCTGTCCCCTCAAAATAACGCAACACACAGCCACCGTGCTGTGGCTCAGTTTCAGGGTCTTGGCAATCTTCTTATAGCCTAGGCCAGTGATGGCGAACCTATGGCATGCGTGTACTACACTGTACTACATGCAAGAGCCTGTAGTACAGTGGACTGAAGCACTGTTATTAACATCTGCTGCTTGCAATTACTGCAAGTTCAAATCTCACCAGACTCAAGGTTGACTCAGCCTTCCATCCTTTCAAAGGTAGGTGAAATGAGGATCCAGATTGTGGGGGCAATAAGCTGACTTTGTATAAAATATACAAAAGTATGAAGGCTATTGCTTAACGCATTGTAAGCCGCCCTGAGAAGGGCGGCATATAAATTAAAGAAAAAAAAAAAGGTGGTACACAGAGCCCTCTCTGCAGGCACGCCAGCCATTGCCCCAGTCCAGCTCCACTGCGCATGTGCGGCGCCTCCCACCAGCCACTGGTCTTCAGGACTCTGCCGTGCATGTGCCAAGGGTGGATGCAGGCGCAGGGGGGGAAGGTTGGTGCAGAAGGCTCATGCAGCCCCCCTGCGCCCCGTTTTGGACCTGGAAAGCCTCCTGCACTAACCTGGAAGCCAAAATAGGGCACAGAGGATGGGGCACATGCATGGGGGTCACTCGCATTGCATTTTGGGGGTTCAGGCACATGTGCGTGCATTCGCACACACATGTGAACGCTAACCATCACTGGCCTAGGCCATCTTTATGTAGAGCAACAATTTGTTTTTTCAGATCCTCAGAGAGTTCATTGCCATGAGGTGCCATGTTGAACTTCCAGTGACCAGTATGAGTGAGAGTGATAACACTAAATTTAACACACCTGCTCCCCCTTCACACCTGAGACCTTGTAACACTAATGCGTCACATGACACCATGGAGGGAAAATGGCTTCTTGGGCCCCATTTGGACATTATCATTTAGGGGTGTACTCACTTTTGTTGCCAGCAGTTTATACAGTAATGGCTGTGTGTTGCATTATTTTGAGGGGACAGCACATTTACACTGTTATTCAAACTATATACTCACTACTTTACATTGTAGCCAAGTGTCATTTCTTCAGTGTTGTCACATGAAAAGATATACTTAAATATTTACAAAATGTGAGCGGGTGTACTCACTTCTGTGACATACTGTAATATATAATTCTCTGCATCATGCAGCAAGGCTATTCCTTGCCTGCCTAGAAAATACTGGAATCAGATAGGCACTTGAGAAGCAACTTAAGTGAGGTGCTTGGGTGCAGCAAATTCTCCCATACTTTTTTTAATCCCTCAAGACTAAGGAGTATCTGCTGGAAGAATTTTTTTTCATAATCTGTTAATCTAGCATCTCCTTTTTCAAGTGTTCTTCGTATAGAACTGTACTAAAGAACATATCATTGTTCTCACATGGAATCTGAATCAGCAGCTACAAAGACTTTGAGAAAGTGGCAACACAGACCAACAATCTTAACAAGGCTTATCTCATCAAGATTTCCTCTCCTTCTCTTTGGGATGTCAAATTCCAATGATTTCTTGACATAAAGGTCTGCAAGACATCTATTCTATTTTTTTCCCCTCTTTCAAGTTTAGATCTTCTGGTAGATCAAGGGCAATCTTTGTAAGAAAGCATTTTTGATTTTTGGGATAATTGATGCAGCTGGACAGACAAGGTGATCAAAAGTTCAAGAAAGAAACTGATGCAACTGTAAGTGGTCTAAGGTTAAAATATATATTTAAATTAAAACTACTTCATTGTTTTCCAAATTGCTTCATTAGGAATAGCCACTTTTGTAATGATATGCTTTGGATAATTATATTGTACAGACAAAACATTACTAGGCAATTAAGTAACCTGGTGTGTATTTTCAGTAGAAACATTGATATTGTTAGGTTCAGCTTGCAGCTTACTCCTAACTTGTTGGTCAGGCAATATATCTGTTTCTTTAAGAAACAACTGAGCCACGTAATCAGGGTTTGCTGAACCCTGTAATTAGGCTACAGTGCATAAATAAGCAGCACAGAGAAGCGTTCCTTTTTCCTGCTTCTTCCGGATTGATACCTGATTGTATCCTGTTGCTTACTGCGTCTGTTATATGGTACTGTATACCAAGAGTTACTAAAGTCTGTTTGCTTTGGTAAGGGAAGATACTTACTGGACTGATATTACTGTTTATGACCTTGGACTGTTTTACTTACACCGAGATTGTTTGTTATCTATAAAGAATTTTTCTCACACGAGCCGTACGTTTATCTCCTTCCCTGTGTGTTTCTGCTCTGCTCGTTGCACAAGCAACAAATACTTTTTACACACACCCTAACAGATATAAGGGATTATTTCATCATTTTCAAACTTAACTTAAACAACACTACAATGTACTGAGATACTGAAATTCCAGGGAATTGTCTTTTGTCTTCTGGTAATTGGCTAGATAATTTAGGTGCTAGTCTAGCATTGGGGAAACCTGAGTCCTACTTTGGTCATGGAAGTCAACTGGAGGACTTTGATCCAGTCATTCTTTCTTATTCCTAGGAAAAAGAAGGTAAAAAATATTGCCAAGGAACCTATCTAGATGTTGATGGTGGTTTGTTCCATGTTTAGCTTCCGAACGTATCATCACCAGGCTAGGTGATATCCTCAGCGGGACTCCGGTTGAAGCGTCTTGTTTCAGTTCTTCACTACTTTTATTGATTTGGTGTGGTCATGTGGTCAACAGGTCACGTGACCGGCTGGTCATGCCATGTGGCTTCTCGTGTGACCAACTGGTCATCATGTGTAAAGGTCATTGTTTATAGTAGATGGCTATAGCTTATAGAGACAGCGTTGAGCCCCACTTCACTTGCTGACTTTCAGACATAATGACCAGCTGGTCACACGACTCACTGACCACATAACCACATGAGATCAATAGAAGCAGTGAACTGAAAAAAGACATTTTGACCGATGTCCCGCTGAGTATGCCACCTAGCCTGGTGGCAAAACATTTGGAAGCTATACAGCAAGCTCAGAGAACAAACCACCAGCAATATCTGCCATCCGAGCCACAAATATTTTCTATCATTTTTTCCCCAAGTTTTTAATTTTTTTACAAACATATCAATGCGTGAACAGTGTGGCACATGGGTATCATACATTTTAGTACAAATAAAATAATATTCATCATATTTACTACGTTTGACAAGCTTATATAGTTCTAGTAATAATACACATATTTATGTTGTTATAATCTTTCACTATTTCACTATTTCAATATTTCACTATTCACTATTCAGTATTTCAATATGTTATTTTTATGTCAATCACCATATTCTGAGTGTCATTCTTTTTAATCCAAATAAAATATTATTAATCATATTTGTTACATTTAGGAAGTTTATAGTTCTAATCATAATACACATATTTATGTTAAATTATAATCTTCCACTATTTAGTTATTCAATATTTCAATATGTTATTTTTATGCCAATCACCATATTATTCAAGCATACTTAATAATACCATCATTCAAGTTCTAATTTCCCCTCGTTATTACTTCACCTTATTATATAAAAATGTGTATTCCATTAATATCCCTCTCTCTAGTTTCCATCCCTATTCTAACTTTTAATTATGCCACTATATTTAAAAATATCCCCTTTCTATCCATCATCTCTTGCCTGCTTTAAACCTTTAATTGTTCGATTCTTAGCTAACCTCCCATATTCCTCTCTTGGATCTTTATCTCTATCTATTTCCACATCTTGACCAATCATTTTAAACATTTCTCTTCTCTGCCCTTTTCCATTGTCTAATTTTCAAAATATCTATTCTTGCCCCTATCTCTCTTCCAAAAGTCTTCTTGCAACTCCACTTCCTTTTTTAATTCCCTTAAAATACTCTCCCCTCGGCTTATTTCATCAGTCATTATTGTTTTTATTGTTATCCCCTTCTTGTCATCTTGTTTTATTTGTTCTGTTTTTTCATCAACTCTTTCAATTGGCTCCTCTTCCTAGGCGGCTTGGTCACCTCTTCTCCTTTGTATCATGTTTTCCAGCTCTCCATCTATACTCTGCATTTTATTCATAATTTCCTTGTATCTTCTTGTCAAAGTATCCTTAATACTTTGAATTTCTGACACCGTTTCTTCCCAAATTCCACTTATTTCTTGCTGGTGGAGCATCTCGTTTAGTTTTATTTTGTCCCTCTTTTGTCCAATAATCCAAAAACCATATATTCAAACCTAAAGTCACTTCTCAAAAAGTTCAATATTCATAAATCTTTATATCCCAAAGCTGATCAACCTATTCCTCTGAATAGTCCTAAAACTTTTTTCCAGAACCTTCATAAGAACCTCTATAAATTCAGTCTTGTGTTGTAGCTTTCAGT
Source organism: Pituophis catenifer annectens (assembly GCF_029215685.1). Lineage (NCBI taxonomy): Eukaryota > Metazoa > Chordata > Lepidosauria > Squamata > Colubridae > Pituophis > Pituophis catenifer. Next base: position 206,856,534 of record NW_027256881.1, read on the forward strand.
GGTCACTTAATAATAATGTCTTTCTTATTCTCACATTTAAATCTCCAATAGCCAAGTATTTCCAGAATTTTGGAATTTTCTGTATTTTTAAAGGTTTTTTCCTTTCTCCCTTTGATTCTTTTTCCTTCAGTTTTGAAATTCTTCTCAAAATGTTAAATCACTGCTTTTAAAAATAGCAGTGAGCTCTCTTTTCCTGGATATTCTTTTGGGGTTGAGTTTTAAATAAAAAGGATTCTTCTCACCCAGTTCCAAACACTGTTCACCAACTCCGCTCCAGTATAGTTCTTAGGTGTTTCTCGGCTGTCCCAGCTTTGTGGCAGCCATCTTTAGGCTGCCTCTTCTCCTCACCATGGCATAGAGGGGGGAAAAAGCCCAGGGTTCAGCAGGAGAATTGCAATCTCTCCTGAGACCTCTCAGGGCGCCCCTCCTTAGTTTTGCTGCCCCTACAAGGTGGCTTTGGCTCCTATCAGAGCCCACAAATAGGGAGAATACAGCAAAGGGAATGTGGAAACCCATCCCCTGTGTCGGAAATCACCATAATGTCAGCCAGAAGTCCATAAGTTCTATCATTTGTAAACTCCCTGGATTTGTCCCTATAATCGGAAGGGGTGAAGTTGGACTCAAAACAGAAAAAAAAAAAAAGTACCCAAAGAAACATAAAAGTAAGAAATTGAAACATCTAAATGAATTACAAATTACTATAAGTTACCCCAAAATGTTTGCAGCATATGCGCACATCAGACAAAACACTGGCACCAGGTTGCAAGGCTAAAGTTAATTTAAAATTTTTAAAAACCATAGTTCAGTTCCGTTGTATGCACTGCCCTCCCAAATTCTTTGGGAAAGAAATTCCAATGCTCGTGTAATAAGTAAGTTAATGATAATGCACAGAAAAAATAGAGGAATAAAAGCAAACAATATAAAATGTATAGTATGTGCTATTAGTAATTTTGTTCTTTTAAAGTCTTTCTGACATGCTTACGCTTTGACCCAAATGTATACTGTTTACAGAAAAACTATCACAATATTGTACCTGCATGGATGTAGTAATTCTTCTAAAATATGTCAAGCAACATCTTTGGTTATATTAGTTAGCTGCAGGCCACTATTGGTCTAAGGCACCCTGTTATTAAGCTGGTTATTAAGACCAGCTGCCTGCAATTACTGCAGGTTCGAATCTCGCCAAGGCTCAAGGTTGACTCAGACTTCCATCCTTTCTAAGGTAGGTAAATTGAGGACCCAGTTGTGGGGGCAATAAGCTGACTTTGTATAAATATACAAAAGGATGAAAGCTATTGCTGAGCACATTGTAAGCCGCCCTGAGTCTCCGGAGAAGGGGCATATAAATCAAATTAAAAAAAAAAAAAAAGAAACTAGCAATTGTCAGCAATGGGCTGACGAGAATGTAGTCAAGGCTCTTATGTGACAGCCACAACATAGTAGCCCATGTTCTAAAGAACCCACTTTACATTAATAAATATTTCATACCCCCAGCATATTCTATTCATAGAAGAATGAGCATGATGCTAGAACCAGGAAAATGGATTTTCCCGCATATGAAGCACAGCATGGGAGAAGAACAAAGCTAAAATTTCGTCTACTCTGTAACTTCTATCAAAGCAACAGATTCAACTGATCAATTATCATTTGGATCTGTGCATAACGGCACAAAGAAATGTATTCCCTATTCCCCCACCAAAACCCCAATCTTTGTTTTGTCTGGAAAGCATGGGTGCCTTGCCCTAGGAATGATAAAAGGCACGCTCTGCAGTTCATTAAACTTGAGATTGAAGAAAATATCCAAACCGTGCCATTTTGCTTCCCTTGATTTCTCCCCAAACAGAAATTCTGCATTTTCTCTCAACAGGAACAGTTCTTCGGCACTTATTTTTTTGGCATGACTCCACATTCCTCAATATATGCATTACCATCAAATCCTCTGAATATATCCCAATGCCTAAACAACACATGATATTTGGATTACTGAACTGTGTGTATATTATACCAATCCATGTTTTTAATTATGAATCGCTAATGAATTTCAGATAATTTGAATAAATACATTGTGTTGTAAGCGCAAGATGCCAGGTCTTCAAATGGCAAAAATGAATATTTTTTAAATCATTATTTAATTGTATACATATAGGAACATTCAGAAATCTACTAGTAACCATTTTTAAGACAGAGGCGTCCTGGAGGTACAGTGGTTGTAAAGCAGTATTGCAGGTAAACTGCCCACAGTCTGGAGTTCGATCCTGATGGGATTTAAGGTTGACTCAGCCTTCCATCCTTCCAAAATCAGTAAAATGAGGACCCAGATTGTTAAGGGCAATATACAAATAATGCTTCTACGTTGTAAATCACCCAGAGAGTGCTTTAAAGTACAATGGACAGTATATAAGCCTAAGTGCTATTGCTAGATCATTTTACTTCCAAAATATTTCACTTTCATGTTTCATTTATAAATGCTTCACGTTGCTTTATACGGATTGTTAAAAAGCTCAGATACATGGATTTTTGCACAAACTATGAGGTCTTCCTTATTAACCTATGTTCTTCAGTAAGGGATGCACAAGAGCGTTTTTATATAAGTAGTAATCCTCGACTTACAACAGTTCTTTTAGTGACTGCTCAAAGTTATAACGGCACTGAATAAAATGACTTACGACCGTTTTTCACAGTTACAACCTTTTGCAGCATCCCCATGATCACCTGATCAAAATTCAGATACTTGGAACTGGTTCATATTTATGACCATTACTGTGTCCCACAAATAGTTTCTGGTTAGTTCTTGACAAGAGGTGTGAATATCCTAATTTAGGATCTTAGAGAAGTTCTCTGAGGATGGGCTCAAGCACAAGCCTGAAAACTTGGAAGAATAAAACTTTGGTTCCAGTGACCAACTCAGATTGGATCCTGCAACATTATTCTGGGACACATATATTTGCCTTCATTTGCAAGATCTTAACTTAATTCAGGATTTGTTATTCTAATTCTAAATGTATTGCTTACTAAAGTAAATTTATTGGAAGAATATAATCTGTTCTTTGTTTTTATGACTGATAGGAATTCCTTCTTTCTTATTAATAACTGCAACACTACTTCACTTAATCTTAAAGCTTATTAAAGGGGAGCATGGGAGACCACCATGAAAAGGGATGCCAGCATATTGGAAGAAAAAAATGCAAACAATGATTATTCCAAATTATAAAACAATCAACACATAATCTAAAATCTGTGTATATAAGACCTACAATATAATTTAAAATTAATCACGATTAAATATTATAGGGCATCCGTGTTCACATTCACATTTGGAAGTAAAGTAGCTTCACACATAAATATTGTGAAAAATCTCTTTAAATATATTAAAATGTTTCTCCTCTTGACCATAGTTATATATTATTATATTCAAAGTTAAATGCTGAAAGATAGCATAACATTTTAAAAATAAAATATGGTATCTTTATTTTCTATATTTGAGTTCTGAAATAGAGTCTTAAATGTGAATGAAAATATTTTAGCTCCTGGCTATGGTAAAGCATCTGTATGATTTGCTTTGGTTTTGAATTGGATTCATTACAGCACTGTAAAATGTTGGTGGATTGCCAAAGTTCTATATGGGAAGAAAATCTAATCCTGGTGTCTAATGGAAAAATCTAATCCTGGTGTCATTGGAAAAAAATAGCTTACTGGACAGACAAAATCACTGATTTATTCTATTTTTTAATGTTAAGGAATTATTTCCTCCTGTAAATTAAATCAGTTTTAGAATTGGTTCCAATAATCACTTGCAAGAAGAATTAACTTTCTATTATTAATAGAAGCTGAGGAAAATAGACAATTTTCCTATACCAATTTTCTGGCATTTGTTTGACCAACTGTGATTTGAGAAGTGCCAATGTTATCATCCAAAATGCCATCCTATGAAAAATACACTTCTTATAGCCAAATAAGGAGTCTGGTTATCTTTTCCTGACTTAATTTTAGCTTTAACAAAATACCAGATTTGGAAGGGAACTTGGAGGTCTTCTAGTCCAACCCCCTGTTCAGACAGGAAAACCTATACTCATGATGGTAAGCCTATGGCACACGTACCACACGTGTAGCCATATCAGTAGGCATGCGAGCTCAGCTCCAGCGCACATGCGCTCCGGCCACCTGATTTTTGGGCCTTCTGGGCCCACCAGAAGTAGGGAAACAGGTTGTTTCCTGCCTCTGGAAGGACTCAGAGGGTGGTAGGGAAGGCCCATTTTTCTCTCTCACCTGGCTCCAGAACCTTTCTAGGAGTCTGGGGAGGGCGAAAACGGTCTTCCCCCCACCCCCGGAGGCCCTCCAGAGGCCAGAAACAGCCCATTTGCCAACTTCCAGTGGGACTGGAAGACCCGTTTTTTGCTGTCCCCAGCCTCCAGAGCCTCTCTAGGAGTCTGGGGAGGACAAAAATGGCCTTTCCCACCCCCCTGGAGGTCTTCCGGAGGCCAAAAACAGCCCATTTGCCAACTTCTGGTCCCACTGGAAGTTGGCAAATGGGCCGTTTCTGGTCTCCGGAGGGGCTCCAGGGAGGTAAGGAACTCCATTTTCGCCCTACCTACCCAGACTCCTAGAGAGGCTCTGGAGGCTGGGGACAAATTAGCACACATAAAAGGATATAAATAGGCAATACATAGCCATAAACACATAGAATGATTACATATAAATGGGGACAGTAGGACAGGGACGGTAGGCACAGTGGTGCGCTTATGCATGCCCCCTTACTCTCCAGGTTTAGTTTAAAGCTTTCCAGATGACCTTGGTAAAATGCCTTCCAAAGAAATGCTTTTTAGTCTTTATAAGATGCAGCCCTTCTCTTGTGACTGAAAACTGTCCCTTTGGCCAACTGTCCCAATTGCCCCAGAAACAGATTAATTAGTTCAATTTAATTTTAAATTTTTACTGACATATAAAATGTTATAGTTGCCATTAGGCTATGTATGCTCTTGAGAGAGATAAGCAAAGACTGTTAAGAGTGTATGCCAAAGTATATATTCCCAGCAGGGTCACCGAAGGCATAAAGCAGTGCAGCTAAAACAAGCAGTCATCTATATTGGGCAGCAGCAAATATAAGAATATGCTAGAAACAGATGTGGCAATGGCACTTTAGTGGCAATAGTACTAAATGGCAAGGGCATCAATTCATACTGTGCAGGGGAAGGCAATGGTAAACCACTCCTGTATTTTTACCACCTAGATAGATAGCAATTAAAAAAAATAGTACTGTTCTCCCTAAAATATAATTTTCTGCATACCACATTTGAATGCATCCTCATACACAAATATGAACTGAAATTTTCAACAGATTTTATTGCATATAATTAGTGCTTCATTCAACAAGATAAGCTCACCAGATACTGTCCTTATGCATTCTTATCTTAAACAGTGAATATGAACGTCACAATGTTTACTTAAGGATAAATCTGTGTAGGATTCTGCTACACTGTAATAATAATAATAATAATAATAATAATAATAATAATAATAATAATAATAATAATAATAATAATAATAATAATAATAATAATCTCAAAGGCTGTGAATCTCACTAAAGATTAAATAATAATAATAATAATAATAATAATAATAATAATAATAATAATAATCAAAAATGGAAACTGTTTCAAGTTCTACCTGTCTGTAACTATGTAGTATAATTCAGTGTTATTCCTAATACACACTGAAATGTTTCCTCCCCTCACTAACGGTGAATAGAGTCACACAATCACATAAAATCACTGTCATTTTCTTTATGGAAGCGTTGGTTAGGTATGTTTTAGTCATAGTCAGAAATAACTACACTGAAAAGATATAAAGTACAAATACCAAATATTTTATATGTGGTAGTTCCTCCACCACCACCCTTAAAAACATACACTAAAAGGTCAGATAATTAAAAGATTGGAACTAAAGAGAAAAGGATTAGGGGCAAACGAAAAGAAATGATTTCTGAGATTCTATGAACTCAATAACCCTGCATTTTTGGTAAAACACAACCATTTTTTTTCCTCCTTAAAGAAGGCAATACTCCCTAGCAACAAGGGAGTATGTGTTACACATGTAGAGGAAACAAGCAACTTCAAATGAATGCTTTCCATTAAAAACAAACAAGTGAAATTAAAAGCTAGCAATCTGATCATAGAAACAGTAGCTTTACTTTTCATTGCAAATTCAAATTTGTCAAACCATTTGCAGAAACCTATTTTTCACCAGCGAGTTAGAAAACGTTTAAAGTTTTATTATACCACAACTCTCATGATCCACATTTGTTACTTATAAATCAAACATACAATTTTATTATTGGGTCTATACATTCATGGGTACATATCAGTTATTTAATGTGCAAATTCTCTCTTTTCATCATCTTACATACAATAAGTATTCAGCATCTAGTGCAGACAGCTTTGATCGTTTAACAAGACCAAGTGTCCTGAAAACAAGTAAAGGAATCTTTTTCTTGACCTTTCAGATCTGCTAAAATATTGGGTGGGCAAAGGAAGCCTTTGAAGGTTGCTGGGCTGTGGGAGAAATGAAGGGCAAGTATGTGATTTAAAGACCTTTTGTCAACAACATTCAGAAATGTCAAATAGGCAGAAACCTGGTTGGAAACTATAATTTTTAACCCAAAATGTTCAGAAAAATAAAGTATAGAAACTGGTCCCAATCGTGTGTATATAAAACCTATAGAAGAGCAATTACTACATACAAAGTCCTGCTAGTTCACTCCAGCCAGAACCAGTGATAGACATAGGTGAGCTTGTGTTTCTTTCTTCAGGGTTACCACCCTCCCTTCAACTTCCATATTCATAATAGGGTGACTGTATTTAATTACAGTAGAATGGAGGCTATCATTAGCTGAAGATAGAGTAAAGGACTGGAGCCCTCATTTTTACTGCTCATACTATCATTAGCCTTGGTCAGCGAATACTTTATATATTTGCTTGTTTATTTCAAATACTCCTGGGCTGTTTCCATCATCATGACTACAAGTGACTCACAATAATAATCAACACATTGTCAACAACATAATTTTAAAAAATCACGGTAACATTAATATATAAAAGTTATCGTGATAACTCAGAACCGTTGTCCAACATGTATCACCATAAATCATCCAAGTCTATGCAACTGTAACCTAGAACTAAGGAGAAATTTTCTGACAATGAGAACAGTTGATCAGTGGAACGACTTGTCTCCAAGAAGTTGTGAATGCTCTTACACTGGAAGTTTTTAAGAGAAGATTGGACAACCACTTGTCTGAAATTCGTATAGGGCAGTGATGGCTAACCTTTGTGCCGTTGCGTGCCAAAAACAGGGGGGAGCATGGGGGCGTCGAGCGCGCACATGCCCACACTCATTATTCAATGTGCCCCGCCCCCGTGCATGCATGCGCAACTCCCCTGTGCGACCCCGCTTTTGGCACTTGATGGTCCAGTGGCCCGGTAGGCCCATTTTTTGCCCTCCCCAGGCTCCAGAGGCTTTCTAGGAGCCTGGGGAGGGTGAAAACGGCCTTCCCCACTCCCCCGAAGGCCCTCTGGAGGCCAGGAACGGCCCGTTTCCCAACTTCCAGAAAGGCCCAAAAGTCAGCTGGCCAGCGCATGATGCAGGCTGGAGCTGAGCTAGGGCAATGCTCGCGTGCCCACAGATATGGCTCCGTGTGCCACCTAGGGTTTGGATTAGAAGACCTCCAAGGTCCCTTCCAACTCTGTTATTCTGTATTATTTATTCTTTCACAGCTCATGCTTCAGCCCCAGAAATAACTCTGTTCTCTAGAAATGAATCTGTATAACAAAATGTCAAGTTCTTTTCTTTGCTTTCTCCTTCAGATTCACAAGTTCCATCTTAACATGAAATAAAGTTCTCCAAGCTTGAGAATGGCTAGCAAACAGAAAAGAGAACATCTAATATTACTTCAGCATTCTCAAAACTTCAACTATGATTATATTTTTATATAAAGGAATGAAGCTTGAGCCGAGGAAGAGGAGATATCATATTTATATTTAATGCACTCTGAAAGTCTCTATCCCTTGAGAAAATCCATTGCAAGCACGGATAACATCTACAGTCATTTCTGAGCTAAATGACTAGAATTTTGTGCAGAACCAGGACAGTATTAAATCATGTAATTCCAACTAGTTCCCAGGCTTTTTAAAGGACCTAATAATGACATCATCTGCTGAAATTATCAGTAATATGTTTGATGAAGCACAAAAAATGAAATCTTTGAAGCAGTTTAATTCCATCAATTTGTAATGCTTGTTTCCTTTCCTGAGTAGGTTTTTATATTCTTTTGTTGAACACTAATATTAAGGTCGATAGTTTAAACTGATGATACACTAGGGTATCATTTTATATCTTATTCTGTCCACCCTTGCCTCCACCCCCCTGCCTTAAAAAAACAGATTTTTCTGGCACTTCAAATTCTTCCATCTGCTACATGTAATTAAATGCAATGTCCAGAAATTTAAAAAAAAACAAACAATCATACTTTCCTAAGTACTCAGTAACTGTGTAAAATCTTAGGCTTTTCAGCTCATAGCAGGCACGATATGCTATAATGTAAGCAATTAAAAGAACTGATCGATTATGTGCCGTCAAGTTGTTTTCGACTACTAGTGACTGCATAGATTTTCTCCCATGATGATCTATTCCTAACCTTTTATTTTCAAATCTCCCAACAGTGCATTCATTGCTACTGTAACTGAGTCCATTCAACTCACTGCTGGTTCTCTTCTTCTTTTCCTTTCAACTTTCTCGGCATTAGAACCTTTTCCAGAGAGCTGGGCCTTCACATATTGTGTCCACAGTAGGATAATTTGATCCTGGGTCATTTGTACCTTAAATGAAAATTCTGGGCTGATTTGTTCAATGATCCATTGGTTTGTCTTCTTGGCTATCCATGGCATTTTCAGGAGTCTTTCCCAAAGTTCAGAAGCATCAAAACGCTTCATATCCTGCTTTTTTAGAGTCCAACTTTCACTTCCATAGACTGTCACAGGGAATATCATGGCTTGCACGATTCTGATCTTTGCTATACTGTACGTGCAGACGCAATGTGGCATTTGAAGATCTTTTCCAAATCCTTTTATGGCTGCTCTATTGAGCATTTGTCTGCAGTGTTATTTCCTAACTGCTTGTTCTTTTACTGTTGATGGTTGATCATAAAAGGCAGAAACTATCCACCACTTCAATAATTTTATTATCAGTTCTAAGGCTAGTTGTTTTTTCTACCTGTTGTCATCAGTTTGGCATTCTTTCTATTTCATTTTTTTTTTCACTCTGCTCTTTGACTTTTAGTACTAGGGCTTTTAAATCCTTTGCATTTTCATTATCAAGGTAGCATCACCAGCACAGCACAGCACAGGTTACTGATGTTTCTTCCTACCATTTTAAACCACACTCATCTTCTTCCAATCCAGTTTCCTTAATATAGGCTCCACATATACTGTAAGTTGAATAAATAAGGAGGGAGTGTGCAATCTTGTCACACTCCATTGGCAAGCTGGAATCAGTCTTTCTTCACTATGTTCTATCCATACTGTGACTTCTTGGATTGCATAAAAGTTTCTTATGAGGACAATGAGCTGTTCTGGGATTCCCTTTTTTCTGAGCACTTTCTGTAGCTTGACGTGATCAACAAAACCAAAGACTTTTCTATAATCAATAAAGTACATACTGACTTCTTTTTGGTATTCTTTGACTTTCTCAAATATCTAGCCTGTATCAGCAATAACTCTCAGGGTTCCCAGGCAAAACGCAGCAAGACACAGAATTACTAAGGTAGGTCTCTTTGGTTTAATGCTGGTTTAATGCGTGCTGGCTCCAGGTACACGCTGCAATCAAAACGAAAACGAATTTGGCGCTATAATCAGCCGGTCTGTGACGCCTAAAAAGCCCTCCCCCTTAACTGTCACGCCCATCGCCCCATTATGCTGTTCTGGGGTTATTAGTCCATCGGCGCAATGAAGGTGGAGTCGGCAGTCCTTTCATCACCAGCGATCTGTGGCCGTTCGGCGTTTCTTGTGCATAGTCCCTAACCCCAGCGTACGTGCCCCCCTACACCCCGCACACAGCTGCCTAACACCCGGTGCCACCATCCCCTTCATGTGAATCATGGTCTGTTCCCTTCTTCCGTTTCATCGCTTCCGCGTTAGCGTTGTCGAGCGCGAGGCTGGGCTCAACAATAATGTCTTGTTTTCCTCAGCCTTTTCTAAAGCCATCTTGAACATCTGGCATCTTTTTTTTTCATGTAAGGCTCTAATCCAGTGGTTCTCAACCTGTGGGTCAGGACCCCTTTGGGGGTCGAATGACCCTTTCACAGGGGTTGCCTAAGACCATCGGAAAACACATATTTTCAATGGTTTTAGGAATAATTTTATTGTTGGGGGTCACCACAACATGAGGAATTGTATTAAAGGGTCGCAGAATTAGGAAGGTTGAGAACCACTTCTCTAATCTGTGTTGGATTATCCTAAACGTTATTTTACTATCATGTGAAATTAAGGATATTGTACAATAGTTTAGTTTGCATACTCTGTTTTGCCATTGGAATGGTTGGCCATGGTGTTGTTCTCCAAATTTCCTGGTGTAACATGGTTAGAACTTTGGTTAAAACTTTGATGTTCTGTTGCTTGTATATTTCAATGTATATTTCATCAGGTTTTGCAGCCTTCCAACTTGCTAGCGACCAAGTGCTGATCAAACTTTGTCTTCTAGCAATAGCAATAGCAGTTAGATTTATATACCGCTTCACAGTGCTTTACAGCCCTCTCTAAGCGGTTTACAGAGTCAGCATATTGCCCCCAACAATCTTTACCGACCTCAGAAGGATGGAAGGCTGAGTCAACCTTGAGCCGGTGAGACTCAAACTGCTGAACTGCTGGTAGCCAGCAGTCAGCAGAATTAGCCTGCAGTACTGCATTCTAACCACTGGGCCACCAAAGCTCCTAGTTCTAGATGTTCTTGTAAGTAAAGAATATATTCCAAGTATATTGAAAGTTGATCTCTCTACTGAATAGTTTTCCAGTATACTTCCCTTTTCCTTTGATTTCCTTTGAATTTCTTACTTTTCATCCTTTGGCATCCTTTAGCCTACCAATTTGAGGCTGCATAGATTTTGAGTTCATAGATCTTTTAAAAGATTTTCAAAGGAAAACAACTTAATGTTACTGAAAAGTTCTTTGAAAAAGTTATTCCAAGAAGCTATGAATCTCAGGCCATTCTTTAGCTTTGGCTCCCCTGACATCCTATAAATGTGGGACAAGAAGGAACATCTCCATGCATGATATAAAGGATCCATGCAAATACACTCAGAGGAGGTGATCCCATAGGTACCCAGATGCCAAACATGGAGGACTTTGAAAGGTTAAATTCAGCATTTTAAATTGTACTCCAAAAGAAACTCATAAGTAGCCAAAAGCCAGCAGTAGATTTCTAACATGTTCCCATTGTCCGAAGCCAATTAAGCCAGCAACTGCTGCATTCTCTACTACCTGTAATTTCCAAGTAATCGTGAAAGATTTTAAAGACATAGCCATAGTCTCTGTGAGAGTAGGAGTTATTGTTGCAGGATCCTCCTGAACCAGATAAGGATATAATTAGCGCACTAGCTAAAAGCTGGGGAAAAGTCCTCCTCAATCAGGTTCTTTACCTGTTGTTCAGGCAGGAGCTTTTTGTCCATAAGAAGATACAACATAAATAAATCTGTTCTTGATTTGGATAATTTTTGTCTGTCCAGAGACAGACTGGGGTCACTGGAACCAAAACAGAGCACCAATATCTGAAGTCCATCTTGCATGAGTTCAGTCTGAAGCTGAACTCCCATAAAGAACCTTAAATCTTACATAACCTGGAATAGAACAGCAGCAGTATCTCCCTCACAGCCCAGAGGAATGGTGCATACTCCCTGCCCTAGCAGTTTCATACAGGTATTAAAAAATAACAGGTGAAGGTCAACTACTATTCTATCTCATAAATGAAGGCCTTTCTCTCCCCAAAGACTAAAGCTATCTACAAAAAAAAAAAAAATACTGTAAAATATTGTCACTGATCTTCAACGTATACTGGCAGTTTCATAAGACATCACGGCTGATAGCACAAGGGGCTATTTAGAACTCTAAAAAGGACCAGAAGAGGTGCGCTTGTGTAAGTCCTGACACAGGTCTTCCACAAGAACAACTAGTGCCATCTGAACCATATACCCAGCCTTGAATTTAGATTGAAAAGGATTAAGATAATTCACTTCCTCACAGGGTTGTATAGCTGATCTGCCATCATGTTACCAACAACTTTCCCCCGAAAAAGGAAGTTTGGTACTGGTGAGTAATTCCAGGATCACACGATTGAAAGACAGGCTCTTCAGCAAGTATCACACCACAATCTTTTTCAAAGCAACCGAGTGCTGCCCATTATGTAAGAAATCATTGACGAGCTCATGGATCCACAGCAAACTAAAACACTGTTTTGTTGAATCTGCCTCTTATGTATATGTGCCTTTGAGTGATTATTGATTCTTGGCTTAACACCCCCCCCCCCCTTAGATATTTTTAATTGTTAATCGATTTTAGTTGGGGTGTTTTAAATTATTGGACCAAAATTTGTTTTAATTCTTTTTAAAAACATTTTAAATTTTGTATGTGATGTTTTTATTCTTGGCTGTTCACCGCCCTGAGTCCAGTGGGAGAAGGGCAGTATAAAAATCTAATAAAATAAAATAATAATAATAAATAATTGCCTAGCCCTAGACAGTTCCCTGCAGTTTTTTGGCAAGATTTTGAAAGTGGTTTGCCATTGCTTGCTTCTTGTGGTTGAAAGTGACTGGCTCAAGATCACCTAGCTGGCTTTCTGCCTAAAGTGGGACTAGAATTCATGGTCTGTAGCCTTGTACCTTGTTTCTAGCCGAGTGGCTTAATGTATCATGTAGGTATAGGTGTAGGCATAGGCATACACATATGTTGTTCACAGCATCTAGGTCAGGGGTTCCCAACCTTGGCAACTTTAAGACTTGTGGACTTCTCTGGGCGTTGAAGTCCACCAGTCTTAAAGTTGCCAAGGTCGGGGACCCCTGATCTAGGTTGTTCACAAAACAAAAACAATGGAGTCATTTCTCAGAGTTCTTGTGAGAGAACACAGGATGTCTTTTAACATGCTCACTAAAGTCTAGCAAAAATGTGTGCAGTGTTTTATGTATTTATTGTGCTACTTTTTAAGCCACGTCTATCAAATGTTTCTAAGCAAGATAAAAGACCAAAAAATAATAAATTAGTTTTAGCAGAATACAGGCAGTTTTAGGAGAGGCATGTTATGTAATTGCTGACTCTACAGCAAATTCTGAACCCAAGAAACAGATGGAATGATTTCAGCTGAAAAGTATATATCATAAATAATCAAGTTAGTAAAATCATCATCCTCAATTTACCAAAAAAATATTACATTTTCTCCTCCTTCATTTTCTTTTTCTTTCTTCCTTGGGCATAATTATGGATTTCTAGCATATAGCTCCTACTTATAGTGGTCTTTTAGGCCTAGTTATCCTTAACTGGTTCTTTTCTTTTTTTTTTTTTTAATAAAAAAGTTTTTATTTTCTGATCAAACAAGTATACAATATAAACAATCATTCATACTATCATCAGAAAAAAAGGGGAAAAAAATCAATTTGGTAAACTCAATCTTCAACCCCTCCTCACCACCCCCCACCCCCGACTTCCCAGAACAAAAACAGGGCATAGATTTCACCAAACATTCGCTAAAATAAACTAGCTAACTGCAAGATTTAATAACTCCCAAGACCCCTTAACTCCCCTTTTACAATTTCATCAACCTCCCTTTATATAAACACAAAGTAACATGTAATCCAATAACTCTAAGAATTTTAAAACCATTAACAAATCTTAAACATTCAAACCTAAAAACATTTTTCCCCCTCCTACTTTTCTCAAAGTTCAAATATTTTGAAATCTCATAACAAAAAATAAACCTTAGATATTCACTAATTAAATTTCTACATTTTTATAATTAACCATTAGTACATTAACTAGAAAACCAAAAAAGATTAATCAACCATTAATACATCATATTTAAAAATCAATATTCAACTTTATACTTTTTCCCCCTCAGTAATTATAACACCTAAAACATAATCAATTTAAACCATGAATAGAACAACTGCAAAGCCAAAAAAAAAAAAAATAATAATCTTCCATTCTTGGTTTCTTATTTTAAAATCTCATAACAAAAAATAAACCTTAGATATTCACTAATTAAATTTCTACATTTTTTAAGTTTCTAAATTTCCCCCCTTCATTATTCCTCCCTCCAATTTTTAAAATTTAAAAGATAATCAACAACATAATTAACCATTAATACATAAACTAAAAAACCAAAAAGGATTAATCAACCATTAGTACATCATATTTAAAAATCAATATTTAACTTTATACTTTTCCCCCCCTCAGTAGTAATACCTACAACATAATCATTTTTAACCATGAGTAGAACAACTACAAAGCCAAAAGAAAAGGTTAATCTTCCATTCTTGCTTTCTTTTTATATTTTTTCCAATCTTTCTGCATCCCTCCTACTTCTATTTTGAGGAGGTTTTTCATTTTAATTTGAGGTTGATATAACTGCAAAAATTGTCCCCTTTTTAAAAAAGTTTCCTCTGATTTAGAGCCCCCAAATCGCCTCTTCATGCTTATATAAATCAGTTCATTCCTTCGTCTGTAAAACCAAAGTTTGTCAAGAGTTTGTGAAGAAAAGTTCAATTGTTTCTTTTCTATTAAATGTATAGATGCCACTGACAAGTCTCCTTCATCTTCTGAAACTTCGAAAGTCTGGTCATTTACTACTTTTTTCCAAACCAAGTCATAATTTTGAAGGATTCTATCAATTTTTCCGAAAAGAGCAGAGAGTAAGTTCGAAAATTCTTGAGAAAATTCTTCCACCCTCTCTGCTGCAATATCTCCTGAGTTGTCATCATGCTCCGTAGTTGTTTTGATTTCCTCAGTCATTTCTGTTGTTATCCCTTTAAGAATTGCTATTTGGTTACTTATAGCTGCAGTATGATTATTCATGGCTTCTTTTATAAATTCTGTAAGTTCTGCATCAAAATCCTTACAACTCTGTAAATCAGACAACTGTTTCGTTTCTGACACCTCCAAATAGCATCCAGCACTTTCAAGATCTCCTTTCTTAGAAGCCATTTTATTTTAAAGAAATTTTCTTTCTTCCCACAACCATAAAATCATAAAGTCAGAGCCATCCTTTTGAGCAGCATTCAGCAATTTCTTTATAAACAATCTTTTCCCAAACAGCTCTTCAAAATCTATTCCAGCAACTTAAAGCCAGTCTCTGAGCACGAGTCTATTAACAAAAACTTTTTCTAACTTTCCCTTTTAAAATCGCAACAAAGAAACGCCATCTTAACTTCCAGCTCAGAAAATCCAATTAGAAACATTGTATCCCCGGAGTTAAGTGTTATACTTGCAAAAAGCTTGTCCTCCTGCTTCTGTTCCGCCTGCTTTTTTGAAATCATTTAATCTTCTGTTTGACAGCAGAAATTGGACGCAACACCTAGCTCTGTAAAAAAAAACAGAGTCCCCCCGGATCCGGAGCTTCAGTGGGCTGAACGGGGAGCTCTCACCCTCCTAACCCCTGGAATTAATCCAGGGGTTTTCAGGGAGCTCTACCCTCACCCACCTGCTCTCCTCCCCTTCTTTTCCCGAAGGGGAGATTTTCAAGCCGTTTGACAGCTGATTAACGCTGTCAGAACGGCTCAACGGAATCACGGGGGCGGCGGTCTAAAAAGACCGTCAATGGTGCTGCGGAGCCAACCCGGAAGTCCGTTAACTGGTTCTTTTCCATATTTTTATTAACCCAGCTGAACTCCAGACATGTAG
Source organism: Pituophis catenifer annectens (assembly GCF_029215685.1). Classification (NCBI taxonomy): domain Eukaryota; kingdom Metazoa; phylum Chordata; class Lepidosauria; order Squamata; family Colubridae; genus Pituophis; species Pituophis catenifer. Next base: position 206,872,460 of record NW_027256881.1, read on the forward strand.
GGTTTTTTAGGCTGCTGTTGTTGTTATTGTTTTTACTAAAAAAAAAAAAAAACAGCCCATGCTCTTATCTACCCAGGCTTCAGCTATATTTAATGCATGTTATGTGCTTGCTTCCATCATACATTTGTGTTATGTGACTGCAGTCGTGTATTAACCATTAAACAGACTAGGCATGTGTTTAGGGCACCAAGCCCAAAGGGAGCACCACAAAGTTGAGAAATGGGGGGGGAAGCAATGAAGATTTTGAAAGGAGGGGAACACCAAGATTTATCAGTGCTTAGGGCACCAGTGAGCCTTAATCTGCCACTGTGTGACTGAAAGTAGCTTCTGTTCACAGACAACAAATTCCATGATCCAAAACATTCATTTTCTTGGAGTAAAATGCCTATTGCCGTGATGGCGAACCTGTGGCACGCAGAGCCATATTAGTGGGCACGCCAGCTCAGCTCTGGGGCGCATGCGCGCGCCGGCCAGCTAATTTTCGGGCCTTCTGGGCCCACCAGAAGTAGGGAAACAGGCTGTTTCCTGCCTCTGGAGGGCCTGGGGGGGTGGGGAAGGCCCGTTTTTCTTTCTTACCTGGCTCCAGATCCTCTCTGTGTATCTGGGAACGGCGAAAACAGCCTTTCCCACTCCCTTGGAGGCCCTACGGAGGCTGAAAGGGCCGATTTCCCCACTCCCGGTGGGACAGGAAGTGACGTTTTTTCCTGTCCCCAGCCTCCAGCGACTCCTAGAGAGGCTCCTACAGACTCCTAGAGAGGTTCTGGAGGCTGGGGACAGCAAAAAATGTCACTTCCTATCCCACCGGGAGTTGGGAAATGGGCCCTTTCAGCCTCCGTAGGGCCTCCAAGGGAGTGGGAAAGGCTGTTTTCGCCGTTCCCAGATACACAGAGAGGATTTGGAACCAGGTAAGAAAGAAAAACGGGCCTACCAGGCCATCATGTGCCAGGAGCGGGGGGAAGGGGGTTGCACACACATGCGCATGGGCATATGTGCGTGCGACCCTCCCCCGCCCACCCCTCTCCTGGCACGGGATGGCAAAAAGGTTAGCCATCACTGGCCTATTGCATTAATCAAACACAATGTCCAAATTTAGGAATTACAAATGTTTTTTTTTTTAATCTAGCAGCTATTCATAATCAATTAATCCCAGAGTAAAGAAAATGAGTATCCATTTTTATATTGAGCTGTATCTGCAGAAATGTATAAAAATGGGCATTTATTCAACTATGTTAATCTCCAATCTGGTCAACTGCAGATATACTTTCTCTTCGATTTCTGAGGACCCTCAGAATGAGTCATTCCTATCTCTGGAACTACAAAAGCTGTTGACAAGCTCAACTCCTGTAACAGGCCTTGGCACAGAATGCAGGAGACAATATGCTATACTCCATTCCATATGTATGTATATTTGGGTGCATGCTTGCCAGACTTTTTTTTTTTTTTTTTTTTTTTTTACAAACATAGGCAGTATTCCATATAAACAAGAATCCTGCTTTTAGAGTTCTAAACTAAACTGCTCCCAATGAAGCATCTGGCTTTCAAATGACTTTTGCTGAAATATGCTCACTTTATAGTGAAACACAAGCATCTTTGCCCAACACTCACTAGGCAAGGTATCCTTTTGAATGACAGATCAATTATTTGTGCTTTTTGCATTATGCATAAACACCATACAAATTATTTACTTATTTCCTTTCTTGCCAAAGCTTGCATACTGAACAGCTAAGAAATAAACATTCAGAACTGAGTTATACAGAAAAATGGGGGGGAGGGAAACATATTTATATTTAGAACAGTGATTGCATATAATTATTAATTATTACATAAATCATTTTCAATACTGTGTCACAGAGAAATACTATTGATTGAATATTTGGACAATCCCTTATGTTGCATTTTCCATCATTTCTGTGCAGCAAAGTCAATAGAAACAAAGGTTTTAAGATATGAGATCCAGTTTGAAATGACTTAGTCAATCATAAATCTCAACAAGTGGTCTCAACAGGTTATTCAGCTATGTTCTAATTATGATTATTGCAAAAAAAATAAAAATAAATAGAAACTATATCATGTGGCAAACAACTCCTATCTCCTGCTGGCAGATTGATAAGTAGTGGAAACTTCACAGTACCAGAGAATCTATATTCATTCTCATTCTAAATAACTAATTGTTGTCACTTCCTCTTGTGACAATGTGAAATGTGAAATTGACTAATCTTGATTACAAGCAGCTTCTTGTCAATCAATTTACTACCAAGAGGTTTTTTTTTTAATGAGATTTTCCTGAGAACCGATAGCCATTGCTCTCCCCCAACCTTCACTTCTTTTTAAAATGTTACATGTGCTAATTATATCTTATATATAAACATTCTTACAGGCCGGAATGTCTTATTCGTTATATACACACATATTCAGTAATACCAAGGAACCACATTATAGAAGCTTCTTTAGAGCCAATCTGGCTTTTTCTTCATGTTGAATCTGAAGTACCATGTGAATCCGCAAAAGGAGAGCATAAGAAGTAGGAAGTGAAATCCTGCAAATAACAACCCTATTTAGTGCAGTGGTGAAGTGCTGGCCTGGGAGCTAGGAGACTGTGAGTTCTAGTTCTACCTTAAGCATGAAAGTTGAAAGAATGACTGGGCCAGTCACTCTTTCTCTCTCAGCCCAATCCAATTCACAGGCTTGTTGTTGGAAAAATAGGAAGCTAGAGTATTAGGTATGTTCACCATCTTGAGTTATATATTAAAAAGGTAGGATAAACTTCTAATAATGATTATCATAATAATAACCAGCTCTTATATGTTTATCTCTAGATTACTGAAAAGTTATAGCCAACATTCAGTTACTGTGTAAACTACTCAACTAGCTTATGAAGGACTTAAAAAACTTTTAAAAATTATGTTTCAGCATCTTTCTGCTACACAGTAGTATAATAACAGTAGTAGTAGCAGCACTAATAACTGTATAGTTGTTGCTCTTGAGAAACCACTCAACTTTGCACCTTTCTATTCCCCACAGAAACAAGGCCATAAGGACTGAGTTGATCTTCAGACTTTGCTGGAAACCTATGTAGTAAAATATCAGTTTTATTATAATTGCAAAATGTTCAAGTCAAATACCATACTATACAACTGTATGTTCTCATCTCTTGAAAACAGACAATGACATGGCATTTCATTGCTTCACAATGGTAATCTTGCAATATCCTTTGCATCTTCATTTCCTGCTTTAATAACCGAGGAGAGAAGGATGTTGTTGGACTGGGCTTTAAATGTGAAAGCAACACCTATATCTTTAAAAAGTCCATCAACTTTTACTCCAGTATCTGTCTTCAAAGAATTTATCTTGTTATTCATTTTGTACTATCTCCACTAAACTGGTACAGCATAAAACTAATAAAGAGCCAGTTTGGTGTTGTGGTTGGGGCATCAGACTAGAAACCAGGAGACTGTGAGTTCCAGTCCTATCATAGGCACAAAGCCAGCTGGGGAACCTTGGACCAGTTGCTTTCTCTTAGCTCTAGGATTGAAATAAGGGCAAACCACTTCTGAAATCTTGCCAAGAAAATTGCAGGGAACTTGTCCAGGCACTTGCCAGGAGTCAAAACTAATTTGAATGCACCAAAAAGTATTTTTTTAAAAAAAACACCCAATAAACACAAAACATATTCTGAATATTTAGAACAAAATGTTATACCAGTTATCTCAAGATTCAAGTGTATTATCATGGGTAAAAATGCTGCTCACAGAAGGAGACAGATTAAAGAAAAATCTTCACTTTACTCAGTGAGTTCAATACAGAAGAGTTAGAATATACTAACTAGACTTGATTATGGGATAGTTAAAGACCCAGGCTATGCCTAAAAATATCTTTGTTGGGCTCAGCTCGAGAAACATTTTACAGGGGAAAAAAATGCTAATATACAAAGATTTGCTAGTATAAGAAAATGGAGAGCTTAAAATGAAATCAAGAGAACAATTATATGCACTGTGATTTAGTTTTTAACGGATTCTCATATACCCAATTAAGAGAAGGATTTAGTAGAGATAAAAAGTACCAGGAATAAAATATGATAAAAGAGAATTGCCTTATCTAGAAATGAATATGTGATTGCGAAAACATCTAAATTTTTGCTGATATTTAAAACAAAAGAAAAACAAGTTAAAGAATTTATGACAAAAATGAGTCAAGAATTTTGGTTGTAACACTCAAATGGATCATGGGAGGAAATGTAAACGGTTTGAAATTCATATTGTATTATGATTTAAAAGAATGTTTTTTTAAAAAAATGATGTACCTTTGGTATGTGACAATGGAAAAACTGTCTAAGATGTATAAAGGTACTAGCTGGACGCCCGTGCTTCGCTATGAAACTATGTGCTCGGGCTTGATAAATTGACACTTACAGCCTGAAACTTAATGTAGAATGTGTAACTCCGTAGCATCAGTGTGTGTTAATATAATGCCACTGGCAGTTGGAACAGAGGGGGAGGGAAGTAGAATGTCCCAGCTGCAGCATCCATCAGTATTCATCTGGCTAGCATCCTGTCAGGGTGTGAGAGTTGATTGCTGAAAATGGACAAAAATGAACTAGTGATTTCAAGATTTATTTTAAAAAAAGGTTTCTTTTATGAGAAGAATGGAACTGTGATATGCATACGGCAGGGTGGAGATGATCATTATTATGTAATTGCTGCAAAGAAGATAGAAAGTTGCTTTTTCAGACTTCTTTCACTTCTTTTGGCTTTTTATATTTTCTTTCTTTTTCTACTTTTTCTTTTATGTTTTATGTAAAATCTTCTTTTAATAATAATTAAAATTATGTTTAAAATGATATACTAACTAGATTGTCAGCCTGTGCATTAGTATACAGTTTAAATTACATTAAAACTCGTTTGAAAATACACTATCGGGGCAAACTTATTCACTAAAAAGAATTTCAAAGCAGAGGTCTTGGAGGTTAAATGAAAATCTGTTTAGATATGAGGAAAATGTAAAAGAATGTAAAAAGTTTACGAAAGCATTTTTTATTATAAATATGCATAAGGGTACATCTATGGAAATGGTTTGGGATGCAAGTAAAGCATATATGAGAGGCATTTTGATATATTTGAATAATAAATACAGACGTAAACAGGAAAAAAAAAGGAAGGACTTAGAAGAGGAAATCAGGAAAAAAGAACAAGCTTTGATATTGAATCCAGCAGATAAGAAAATAAAAGAGGCAATTAATTTATTGCGCGGGCAATTTAATATGTTAATGGCAGATCAGGTCTCAACTAATTTGCAATATGCTAAACATAATACTTTTTGTAATGCTAATAAATTAGGGAGGTGGTTAGCATATTTGTTAAGGAAAAAGCAAAAGTCACGGACCATAGAGAAAATAGAATATAAAGGTAAAGAGGTTTATCAGCAAAATATGATTAAAAAAGCATTTTTAGAATTTTATACGAGGTTGTACACTGGTGATAAAATTCAAGGTACACATATAGATAGATACCTACAGAAAGAGTACATTCCTACAATTACAAAAGAGCAAAGGGAGAGTTTAAATCAACCAATAACTACTAAGGAGATTATGTCTGCAATTAAGCAGTTGAAAGTGGGTAAAGCTCCTGGGACAGATGGCTTGACAGCTGCTTATTATAAACATTTGCAGCTAGAAATGGTGGGACCACTTAAAGAATTATTTACTAATATACAATCCGGAGGAGATGTACCCCCATCTTGGAGGGCAGCTTATATTTCTTTGATTCCAAAGGAGGAGCAAGACCATACCCAGCCAAAAAATTATAGGCCCATATCACTCTTAAATACAGATTACAAGATTTTTGCAAAAATATTAGCAAATAGGTTAATGACAGTCATGCAACAAATGATTCATAATGATCAAACTGGTTTTATAAATGGTAGACAAATGAAGTGTAATGTAAGGCAAGTTGTTAACCTATTGGAGTATTTGGGGAAGAACAACCAAATCCCTGCGGTGCTGATATTTCTTGATGCAGAGAAAGCATTTGATCGATTGAATTGGCAATTTTTATTGAAAATAATAGAAAACATGCAGTTTGGGGAACATTTCACAAAATCTATTAAGGCAATATATCAGAAACAAACAGTGCAAATAATAATTAATGGTAGTTTAACAGACACTTTTAATATAGAAAAAGGAACAAGACAAGGATGCCCTTTGTCTCCATTATTGTTTATTTTGACTTTGGAATTTTTCTTAAGTAAGATACCTGGGTCGGACAAAATAATTAAGATTAGGCAGTATGACTATAGATTACGAGCATTTGCAGATGACCTGGTTGTTACTTTAACCCAACCATTACAGTTGGTTATAGGTCTAATGGATATAATTAATCAATATGGACAAGTATCTGGATTTAAAATAAATGCAGGGAAAGCGAAGATAATAACTAAAAATATGACTATAAAGCAAAAAGAAGAACTAGAAAGACTAACAGAATTTGAAATTGTAAAAAAGGTTAAGTATTTAGGGGTCTATATTATGACATCAAATGCAAAATTATTTAAGTATAATTGTGATCCATTGTGGCAAAAAATATATAGAGAGATGGAAAACTGGAAAAAATTACAATTATCCTTGTTAGGAAGAATAGCAGCAGTAAAAATGAATGTTTTGCCTAAATTTTTGTTTCTTTTTCAAATGATACCAATACTTTAAAAAGATGAGAATTTGAAGATATGGAAGAAGGGTATTAATAATTTTGTTTGGGCAGGGAAGAGACCGAGAATAAAACAAAAAATAATGCAGGATACACGTGAAAGAGGAGGTCTCAAAATGCCTAACTTAAGACTTTATTATGAGGCAGCTGTTCTATCAGCAAGGAGTGATTGGATGAATTTAACAGAAGAAAGAATATTGAATATCGAGGGATATGATTTGGTTTACGGGTGGCATGCTTATTTATTATATGATAAGAAAGTCGACAAGACTTTTAAAAGTCATATATTAAGGAATGCTCTATTGGGTGTCTGGAAAAAGTACAAGTATAAACTAAACGAGAAGTTACCATTGTGGGCAATACCCAGACACGCGATAGAGAATATAAGTGTAGAGCAAAGGCAGGATGTGATTACATATAAAGAGCTTCTTAACAAGGAAAGAGGTATACTACAATTAAAATCTCTGAATCAACTAAGAGAAGAAAGGACAATTTGAACATGGTTTCAATATGTACAGATGCAAGCTAGATGGAGAGAAGATCAGAAAATTGGTTTTCTGCAAAATGAGGAGAATTTGGTAAAACAGATTAGAGATCAAAGTCAAATGTATATAAAAAGGTTGTATAATGCGTTGCTAGAAATAGATTCAGAAACAGAGTTAGTTAAGGACTGTATGATAAAGTGGGCACAAAATATTGAAGAACCAATAATGATGGAAACATGGGAAAAAATATGGGTTAGAAATGTGAAGTTCACGCAAGCCCAAAACTTAAGAGAGAATTTTTACAAAATGTTTTATAGATGGCATCTGGATCCTAAAAAGCTAGCCTGTATGTATCCAAGTGTGCAATCTAAGTGTTGGAGATGTGAATGTGATGATGCTACGTATTATCATATATGGTGGACATGTAAAAAAATTAAGGCATTTTGGATAAAAATATGGTGGATTATTCAAAATATTCTCAAAAAGAAGATAAAATTTACTCCATAGTTTTTTCTGTTAGGCATAATTACAGATTGTACTGTTATAGAGACTAAGTTGATTTTAAATTTAATAACAGCAGCCAGACTCTTAGTGGCACAGTACTGGAAGAAGGAAGATTTGCCTACTATCAAAGAATGGACAGTAAAATGGACGTTGCTTACCTGAACGTCCCTTCTAGGCGCGCTGCTGAATCCAAAAGCGAGGGTTATTCATCAGTTCAGTAGTCAGTGCTGAGTGCATATGTCTTTAAATTTTGTGGCCAAGCCTCCTTATGTGCGTCAGGTGGTCAGTTTTTGTTCACGAAGAAAACAGTTCAAGGAGACGTGAAGTCCATCCTAGCAGCCTGACTGAGCGGGTTGGATTCTCCAGCAGCGCGCCTAGAAGGGACGTTCAGGTAAGCAACGTCCATTCTCCAGTGCACTGCTTGGAGAATCCAAAAGCGAGGGACATGCCCAAACAAGTTTAATGAGTGAGACAGAAGGCTGCACCTGTGTGACCGGAGTAGAACACACAGATTGCAGAACCCGCCGGCCAAAGGAGGCGTCAGCCGAAGTGAAGGAATCAACTTTGTAGTGGCGGATGAACGTATTCAAGGACATCCAGGTTGCCGCTTTGCAGATGTCATCAATGGTGGCCTGAGTCGCCCAAGCGGCCGTGGTGGAAGCGCTTCGTGTAGAATGTCGTAAAATCCTTCCAGGAACTAGTTTATTCAGAATCATGTACACTTTGGAGATACAGGCCTTCAGCCACCTCCCGATGGTGGACGACGAGACCTTCCTCCCCATCGTTGTGGGCAGAAAGGAGACGAACAGCGCTTCCGACTTACGGAAATGGCTAGTCCTCCGAATATACCTGCATAAGGCCCTGTGGACATCTAAGGTGTGCCATTGGGCCTCTCGCAGATATCTTGGGTCCAGGCAGAAGTCCGGAAGGACCAACTCCTGTTGACGATGGTAGAGGCAGTTTACCTTCGGCAGAAATGACGGGTCTAGTTGAAGAACCACCCGGTTAGGGTAGAACGTGCAGAGATCGTCTCGTACGGATAAGGTGGCCAGTTCGGAAATGCGGAGGGCCGAGGTAATCACGACCAAGAAGGCAGTCTTTAAGGTGAGAAGCCGTAAGCTGATGGAACCTAATGGCTCGAAGGGAGACTGTGTAAGTGCCTGAAGGACCAAAGACAAGTCCCAGGTCGGGTATCGGTGGACGACCGGGGGTCTCAGATTCACAGCGCCCCGGAGAAAACCTCGAATCTTCGCGTCGTGCGAGAGAGGCAGGTCGTTTTTGGCGGAAAGGACTGTGGACAAGGCCGCAACTTTTCGCTGGAGCGTGTTCGGGGCAAGACCCTTGTCCAGACCATCTTGGAGAAAATCTATCACCTCAGGGACAGATGCGGATGTAGGGTCCGTGTGGGCCCTGGAGCACCAATTGCAGAATGAAGACCAGGTGGCGTTATAGATGCGACACGTGAAGGGACGCCGGGATGCCTGGATAGTACGTATCGCCTTCCCAGAGATATTGTCCCTTCTCAGGAGGATCCGCTTAAGCGCCAGGTGGTCAACTGCAACCATTGAGGTTCTGGGTGCAACATGACCCCCTGGCTGAGAGAAATCCTGTCGTCCGGAATGCGCCATGGTGGTATGACAGACAGATTCAGCAGATCCGCGTACCAGGCCCTCCGTGGCCAGTGTGGAGCAACTAGTAGAATTTCTGCCTTCTCACGTAGGATCTTGCGGACGAGACATGGAATGAGCGGAATCGGGGGGAAGGCATATAGCAGGCCCGGAGGCCAGGGAACTGCGAGTGTGTCAATTCCCTCCGCGTGCTGACAAGGGTGGCGAGTGAAGAACCGAGGGAGCTGGGTGTTGTCCCGACGGGCGAACAGGTCTACAACGGGAAGCCCGAAGCGGTGGGAAAACTCGCAGAAGATAGCTGGGTGGAGACGCCATTCCGAGTTGTCTATTTGCGTTCTGCTCAACCAGTCCGTGGTCAAGTTCGTCGACACGGAGATGTGTTGTGCTCGTAGGGAGAGGAGGTGACCCTCCACCCAAGACAGCAACCAGGAAGCCTCATCCATCAGCAGTTTCAAGCGAGTTCCTCCTCACGGTTCACGTGTGACATCGCTGTTACATTGTCCATCCGGACTAACACATGATGGCCCTCCACCGATGGTTGGAAATGGAGGAGAGTGAGGCGGACCACCCGGAGTTCGAGCCAGTTGATCTCGTTCTGGCGATCCGACATGCTTGTGAGCATCCCATCTGGTCAGGCTGGCATCTGTCGTTATCAGGAGACGATGTGGCTCTAGGAAGGCGCAGCCCCTGTCAGAGATCCAGCAGCGAAGAGACCCACAAACCTCTGACGGGAGAGATACTCGAGCTGTGGAGTTGCTGCGGCGGGAACGTTGGTATGGGAGCAGATTCCAGGATCGTTGTACAACCTCCGTGAACAGTTGAGGACACGGAATGAATGTTTGTTCAGTTTTAGGCATGTTAAACAGAGCGTCGTGCGGCTAAGACGCTGTTGGTGAGTCGGAGAGGCCCTCCGAGGTAGCCATATGAATAGACGCCTTTGCTTTGTGAAGCAGAGACTTAAATAGAGACAGTCGAAACAGACCAGTGAAAGCCGGCCTGTCAGGAAGCAGATCGTTGTCATTGGAAAACTCCATGTCTCTTGGGGCCTCCTCATCCTCCAGGGAAGAGTCCTCAGGTTGCGCAGACTCCAACTGCGGCGAGTAGCGTTCTGCCGGGTCATCAGCATGAGAGCACCGAGGAGCCGGAGGAGGTGGTGGAGGAGGCGGAGTTGGTGGTGGTGGTGGAGGAGGAGGTGGAGGAGGAGGTGGAGGAGGAGCAGCTATCGAGACCAGCCTGTACAGTATAGGTTGGTGTATGCTAGCTGCCAAGGTCTTGGATATAGTCTGAGAAATGATATTCTCAATGTCACAAGCTAGCATAACATGTGAGGTTCCCCCCAGGCGGAGCCCCGCGGCCGTGGGGGTGTAGGTAGCCTCTGGAGGAGGGCGCTGAGTAGGAGGTCTAGTCTGAGACAAATCCACCGGAACAGCAATGTCGTGTGAGGCGGCAGCAGAAGGATGAACTACAGCAGGCATCGAAGGAGATTCGATCACTGGAGAGAGACCCTGGTATACCGATGGCATGATCCCAGAATGGGAAACAGAATGCACTACAGTGCCGGCTGGTGGCATGATGGTAGGCGCAGCAGTCAACTGAGCCTGTCGCTGAGCTTGATCAAAGTGTCGCTCATGCGCCTTTTGGCGTCTGTCAGCATCCTTGGCAGCAGCCGCAGAGGAAGTACAGCTCCTCGTTGAAATGGCCGGGGCGGTGTTAGTCCCAGACCTATGCCGCTTTTTTGACTTCTTTTTTGCAGGGCCTGGAGAAGCTGGAGCCTCAGTGGGGCCAGAACTATGCTCCAAATCGGAAGAAAGCTCGCAGTCAGACATGTTGACAATGCTGAAGACACGAGGAGAATAAGGGTAAGTATACATTTGTCACAGTGATAACTTTGACATGCCTTATTAATTTGACACCTCCCTTATATTAATTAATGTTCATTCTTACAATTATTATTTTATCTTAATTGTATTTTGTTTCATTTTATTTCATTTATTTATTTATTTTTGTCCATTGCAGGGAGCTGTTTGGTTACAGCTACTCTCCCCCCCCCCTTCTTTTCTTTCTTTTTATTTTGTATTTTTGGCCCAGAAGTGGCTCAAAAAGACAGCATGCCAAGAGCTAATACACATCTCAGCCAATCTAAACAGAAGAGGGGCTGCATCAAATAATATAGGGCAAAAAAAACCCAAAACCAGTGACAATATTCTGCACTAGCCTTGCTAACAGCAGAGGGCGCCGGAGCATTCAGATTGTAATTGCTGCTACTAAGAGAGCAGGCTTACATTAAGTAAAGCAGCGTGGCACCTCCAGCCATGGCTGCTGCGCTGGCAAAGATGGCTAGCAGCCCCAGCTCGCCACAGTAGAGCTGTAAGGGCATGGAGAAAAACGCAGGACAACCCCTGCGTGGCTGCGATGCTGTTGCCGGGCAGAAAACAGCGCCAGAGGCAATCAGCGGTTGCGCAGCTTCCCGGGCGAAAATGAGGCTCACCGTGCCTGCGCAAGCCTGTTCCCGGGCAAATTATGGTCAGAAGAGGTGAAAAACCTGCCTCGTCATTATGGCGCCCCTTACTATGATCGTTTGAGCGAAAAGCGCCGGCATCCTGCACAGCGACAATCGGTCTTTCCCCCACAGCGTTATAGACGTGCAGCTGCTCAAAAGCAGCCCTTGCACCAGGAAAAAACAAGGGATTTGGAAGAGTTTACCAGAGAGCAGGGCAGGGACTCTAAAGCGGCAATTTGAGCTCTAAATGTATTCGAGTTTGCCGCTGAGAACAGGGCAGGGACTCATTAGCCGCCCCAACACGCAAGTGTGACAATTCAAAGGGGAAGAAGGTACCATGGCTGGGCAGAGCTTCTTATTAGGGGAAGTTAATATGGCCAAACAGGATAGGGGCCAGTAGACTTACCCAGCCGTTGATGTTAGGGAATATAATGAATTTATTTTTTAAATCCAAGAAATTGAAGATATCCAAATCAATCCAGAAATCAAGGTCAATCCAGTCCAAGGTCAAAAATGAGAATCCAAAAGCGCTGAATTTATTCAAAAATTCAGAAAATAGAGAGAGCAAAAGGAACAAGTCTGATTAACTGACTGAGTGAATAAAAACTGACCACCTGACGCACAGGAGGCGTGGCCACAAAATTTAAAGACATATACACTCAGCACTGACTACTGAACTGATGAATAACCCTCGCTTTTGGATTCTCCAAGCAGCGCGCTGGAGAAGTAGTGAATTTAGCAGAGATGGCCAAAATTTCAGCGTATTTGAAGGACCATAAAAATGAAAGATATATATCGGAATGGAGAAGATGGATTGACTATATTCAAAACAAATATCGGACTAAAAAGTTACAAATAGCTTATGAATGAAATCTATATTTCTTTTTTGAATATGTTTAGTTAGTTGAAGGGGGAGTTAAGCAAGGGGGAGTTTGGATACTACAGAAAGTTAGATTATTTTAGTTTATGTTTGTTATACTATACCCTGTTTTTGCTCTGGGAAGTCTGGGGTGGGTGGGTGGGGGGGGAGGGGGGTTGGAGGGAGAGGGGGGGATGGGGGGTGGAAGGGGGGGAAATTGTTGTAATGATTGTTAAAACTTTTTAAATAAAAAAAAAAGAATTTCAAAGCAACAACAAACAATTCTTCGCTGGTTCTTCTAGATCCTAAGGAATAACAGAACTGATTAAAAGCATGTCTAAAAGGAATGAAAGTATTAATTTTCCTGTCTTCTGCCTGTAGATACATTTTATTATCACACAACAGAGGATTCACTTTGAAAATGAGAGATCATATTCATAAGAAGTGGTACCATTTTTGGTGAGTTGTAGTAGGAAGCTTGGAGCATTTCAGGTAAATGGGAGAAAACAGAAATTGGACTTTTCTATGGATTTCTGTCCTCTGTTGTAACACAAAACTAACATAGAACATAGACAGCCTTCATTGTTAGAAAAGCATTTGTCTCAATGATAGGCAAGTTCTGATTTGAAATACAGACCCCCATGGTCTGGGAGATAAGAAATCAAATTCTAAAAAACACCAAGAGTCATTTTTTTAAAAGTTACTGATTGTTTTGAAAAAGAGAAGTTAAGGAAGACAAAAAAGAAGATCTTCCCAATGCTTTAGATATAAGGAGACTTGGAAACTAAATTACTAGTAGTACCAATAGCACTTAGACTTATATACAATTTCACTGTGTTTTACAGCCCTCTCTAAGCGGTTTTACAGAGTCAGCATATTGCCCCCAACAATCTGGGTCCTCATTTTACTGACCTCAGAAGGGTGGAAGGCTAAATCAACCGTGAACCGGCAAGAATCAAACTGCTGGCAATTGGCAGAATTAGCCTGCAATACTGTATTCTAACTGAGTGCTATGAAGCAAAATCAGCTCTAAAACAAGAATCTCGTAGCCTCTGAAGTTCCTTATTACATGAGATTTACATATACAGTTTATGAGAAATAGTCATGATTCCTGACAGACACTGAAAATTAATCGTTGTTTTCAAGAACAGAGACAGTAATGTTCCATGTAAGGGCCAGATACAATGTATGGTATCCAGAAGATTTGTAAACAATTATACAAAATGAAAAGACAAGTTTGACACTGAAAATATTGACTAACCTCTAAATTGAGGTTGAGATTATTGGATGAGAGAAACTAGGTATGTCTCTAATGATGGCTATAATTTTAGACACACAAATGAGAATTGCTTAACTACTAGATAAAAAAAAATTGTGTGGTCATCTAAGATAATAGAAACATGCATGCAACAAATGTATATTTCTGTTTTTCAAATGGTTTTATGTTCTATATTCTATTGTGACAATAAAGTTTCTAATATTCTTCTGTGTGTGTGTGTGTGTGTGTGTGTGTGTGTGTGTGTGTGTGTAAAATGATAAGCAGCTTAGAAAATGATTTCAGAGTTGGACATTGCACACAGAAAAAAGGATAGTTACACAGATCAATCTGTTTAGTCTGCCTCAATCTTATATTTGTTTATACTCGTATGTCTGTTTCATCTCATAGTCATTTTAATTTGTGAGTATATTTATTTATTTATTTATTTATTTATTTATTTATTTATTTATTTATTTAATTGGACTTATATGATGCCCTATCTCCGCAGGACTCAGGGAGGCTCACAACAATAAACAAAAACAAACAAACTGTTAAAAACAAAGTCCATGATAAAATTGACAAAAAACCAATAAAACCCCATTAAATTCTATTAAAAACCCCATCAGTCTAGGGCGGCTAGATGGAATAGCCATGTTTTCAGCCCATGGCGAAAGGAGCGAAGGTCGGGGGCCACCTGGAGCTCCAGAGGGAGTTGATTCCAAAGGGTGGGTGCGCCTACAGAGAAAGCTCTCTCCCTGGGGTCGCCAGCTGACATTGTCTGGCCGACGGCACCCTGAGTAGGCCCTCCCTGTGAGAGCGCACCGGGCGATGGAAAGTTGTTGCTAGCTGCAGATGGTCCGCCAAATATCCCGGGCCTAAGCCATGTAGGGCTTTATAGGTGATCACCAGCACCTTGAATCACACTCGGAGGGCAACCGGCAACCAATGCAGGTCGCGCAGGAGAGGTGTAACATGCAAGTGTCGGGACACTCCCATCACTATCCGTGCAGCCGCATTCTGCACCAGCTGAAGCCTCTGAGTGGTCTTCAAGCCCCATGTAGAGAGCATTGCAGTAGTCAATACAGGAGGTGACGAGCGCATGAGTGACTGTGCGTAGGGCATCTCGGTCCAAATAAGGGCGCAACTGACGTACCATGTGAACCTGAGCAAATGCCCCCCTGGTCACAGTCATAACATGATCTTCCAAATTTAACCGTGAATCCAGAAGGACGCCCAGGTTACGTGCCCTGTCTACAGGGGGTAGCACTTCACCCCCTATAGCCAGAGATTTTAACATCATATAAATATGAACTTTGATTGAATTTTCACAAAAACAACTACTGTATCCTGATATACAATTCAAGTTATTTTTTTAGGTTTTTTTCAATATTGAAGAATGTATTTAAAAAACTCAGAAAAATGAAATCTGAGAGCTACAGAATTCTAATCTACCCATTAGCCCCTGATGCATCAATTAAGAAAGTTCAATCCCAAAGGAAAATCAAACAAAAACCTTAAGCATTTCAAGAGAAATTTCATATTTACTTACTGGACCACCTTCTGCCACCGATAACCTCCCACCAGCCAGTATGCTCCCACAGAGAGGGACTCCTCAGGGTGCCATCGGCCACACAATGTCGGCTGGCGACGCCCAGGGGGAGGGCCTTCTCTGTGGCAGCACCTGCCCTCTGGAACGACCTGCCCCCGGAGATACGTAGGATACCAGATCTCCGTGCTTTTCGCCGTGCCCTTAAAACTTTTTTATTTCATCAAGCTGGGCTGGCATAATCCCCCCTTAGATATTTTTAGATATTTTAAACTGTAAATTGATTTTAGTTGGGGCGTTTTAAATTTATTGGGCCAAAATTTGTTTAATTCTTTTAAAAATTTTAAATTTTGTATGTGATGTTTTTATTCTTGGTTGTTCACCGCCCTGAGTCCAGCAGCAGAAGGGCGGTATAAAAATTTAATAAAATAAACAAAATAAATAAAATAAATAAAGATATACTCTGCTGACATTTTTCACAGGAAATGAAATGGCGGTGGTGGGTGGGGAAGAATTATAATTCTTGAAAAGGCTGTTATTATTCTTTCCCTTGAGGTATTCAGCTTCTAGGTGTTTTGTTTTGTTTGCTTAAAGTCTAATATGATCATATCTATAATCACATCAATGATAGGTAATGAAAAATTTCAACATCCAGAAAAATATTTGGAAAAGGAAGTTTTTGTTAAAAGATAATTGATTGATAATAGATATTTGTGTATTATGTGCCGTGGTGGCACAATGGCTAGAATGCAGTATTGCAGGAAAACTCTGCCCACAGCCAGGAGTTTGATCCTGACCAGCTCAAGGTTGATTCAGCCTTTCATCCTTCCGCGGTCGGTAAAATGAGGACTCAGATTGCTGGCTGTGTAAACTGCTTAGAGAGGGCTATAAAGCACTATGAAGCGCTATATAAGTCTAAGTGTTATGTTTGTTTGCTGCCTTGAATTAATTATAAAGTAATAGAGGAGAGTTTAAAAAAATAAAACAAAACAAAATAGTGCAAATATAACTATAAAGACCATTTTCTGTCGTTTGGATAGTTTATATATGTATATTTAATGAGACAATGTAAATTTAAGCTATTTAAAGTTTCTTGGTCCACACAATTAATATTTCAGCTTTAATTGGCAAATAAATGATTAAATGAACTGAAAGTAATTTCAGTATATATATGAACTGGAATTAATCTGAATTTTTGTTCATAAATTAAACCAAGTAGTGATGAAGCATGTCAAGAAATTTTAATGCAATATTGAATGCTAGCTTTTATTTTAGCTTTTCTATTTCCCAATTGCTTTTTTGTCATTACAAGCACTGTGTCTTTCTTGACACAGCTTATGCATAATGCAATTCCTAATTAACATCACTGATTTATTTCATTTTACTCCAGTGCTAATATGAAGCACCAATCAATCCTTTCTCAGAAAGTACTGAATGAAAATCTTAAGATCTATGCGTTGTGCTCTCAAGCAAGCAACAACAACAGCAACAAAACCAAAGGCGAAGAAAATTAAACTTTTGACTTCTGCCTCGTATCCTTATAGAAGTCTATGTAATTTTCCTTCAGGAGTCCTTATCGGAGAGCAAACAGCTTGACTATCGCTTATAGTTGCCATTCAAGCAACAAAGAACTTTCGTTGCTGTTTGTTTTTTTCTTTGTGGTCCCAGAGCAGACAACCTTTTTTTTTTTAGAGGGTTTCAATCAGCCTTTGCAATCCTACCATTACAACATTTTCTGCCAAGATTGAAAAAGTCACAGCAGAGTACTTCTATGCCTTTTGACAAAGGCATGCAGTCGTCATGCATTAGAGCAGGGGTGTCAAACTCGATTTCATTGAGGAATGCATCAGGGTTGTGTTTGACCTCAGGGGGCTGAGGGGTGGGCATGGCTGGGGTGGGCGTCGCTGGGGGCACGCCCAGCTTGACGTCACTTGCCGAGGCCCCATTTTTGGCCGCGACTGCCTCCTGCAGCCCTCTGTCAGCAAAAACAGAGCTTGTGGCGGGCTGCACACAACACATACCCCTGAGCTCCATTTTTGCTGGCAGAGGGCTGGAGGCATGCCCCCCCCCAAGCTCCATTTTCATTGGCAGAGGCACTGCGAGCCAGTCCTTCGCTGTTTCCAGGATGGCCCTGCAGGCCAGATCTAAGCACCCTGTGGTTTGGATATGGCCCATGGGCCTTCAGTTTGACACCCCTGCATTAGAGGCAAAAGACTATGCATTTCCCAATAAACACAATAGAGCCGTGATTGCGAACCTATTGTATGCGTGCCAGAAGTGGCATCCAGAGCCATCTCTCCGGGCACGCCAGCCATCGCCCGTTGCTCTTCTGGGTTTCAGCATGTACATGCGCACCGGCCAGCTGGTCTTCGCACGCGCATGCTTATCAGAAACTGGAAGACCAAGTGACTGGCACACATGCGTACTCTGAAAATCAGAAGCTCAGGGAGCTACTCTTCTGGTTTCCGGCATTCCCGTACGCGTGTGCACCCGCTCCCATTTTGGCACGCGGTGCCGAAAAGGTTCGCCAATAATCCAATAGAGCATACTGGAGAAAACTGCCCAAACTTTCAAGGGACAGAGGCATATTTTCTGGCCTTATTCCATTTTGCTAATGGAACCCAGAATCATAGCCCAAATGAACAAGGGTCTACCTGTTTTTTTTAATGTACAGAATTAGGCCCTGAAGGTAAGAATTTGCTTTTGGATGAAAGTATTAAAGCAGGTGGAAACTGTGCCTTTACTCCTTCATTCACAGTAAGTGTAAAACAAAGTTTAAAAAAACCTGATAAAACTCTGAGGAAGGAACAGCTACTGAATTTTTCCTAAAACAACAAAACAAAAAACATACCGCCTACATTAACGTGATAACAATTTTCCCCAATTTCAGTTTCTGCCTTCTGGTTTCCTTATAATGCCAAGTATTCAGTTCCAAAAGAACTTAGTTTACAATTAAAGTTAATCAGACTATTCCAAAATATTTTTTTAATACCCCACAGCATAACATACTGATGGTAATATTTAAGTGACAGCATTTGTCGGCTGCAGCAAAACAAATTGATTTTTCTGATTTTGGAATCCAATTTAAAAATGTATCTTGCTGAACTAAGAAAATAGGAAAATAGAACAAATGTGCATGCAGGAATTGGATAAGGGCAAGTAATTATTCTTGAAAGAAACATCGTATTAGGACTTAGTGTAAGAAATATACTGGATAGCGCACTTTTGAGTTGGATTCCTTAAGGTAGGGCACCTAAGGCTGCAGAGGGACCCGAATATAAAAAGTTACATTGCCAAACTGTGTCCCAAATAAACAAGTGAGCCAATGCTGGGTTTCACTTACCTTTGCTACCGGTTCGCTCATGTGCATGCGCAGAGCACATGACATTCGGGTGGGTTGGCGAAGCCTCCCGCCGCTGCTACTGGTTTGCCCGAACCAGGGAAAACCGATAGCAACCCACCACTGAAATGAGCTAATCAAACAATAATCAAGCAGATTAGCCCAACCTTCCCTTCCCAGTCATACTCCAGCCCCTTACGCATTTTAGCTGAAGGAAGTTAACACAGTTTCGCCTAGAATTCCTGAAAGAGAATCAAGATCCTTGGCTGAGAGGGCAATTTGTTAACTTTTCTCAGTCGAGAAAGAACCAAGAGCAGCAGAAGGGAGATTAACAGGCTCCAAATAGCATTTGACTTGACAGCATTCTTGTCCATTAGTTTTTAAGACAGTTTATAGCATACTGAGCATATTATAAACTGTGTTTGTTTCTCAACAGGTTTCAAGGCCAGGTAGGATCAATGACAAGAAGCTGTCAAATTAATGCCGCTCATCACTTTCAAAAACTCTTCAATCACTTACAGCTATCACAGTTGTAATAAATAGCCCATCCATACCCAATACTGTGCCAACTGTAAGAATGGGGGTGGGGAGAGACAGAGAGAGAGAGAGAGAGAGGAGAAAGAGAGAAAGAGAGAAAGAGAGAGAGAGAGAGACTAAAAGAGACAGAGAGAGAAGAAAAAGAGAGAGAGGTAGACACAGAGAGAGACAGAGACAGAGAGAGAGGGCAGAAGTGAGGGAGAGGGAGACTGTATGCAGGATCTGCCTAAAACTTATATTACAGTGGAAAATTGCTAGTCAGGGTGTTATATGGGGTGTGGTATGCAAGTGAGATCTTACTAAAGAATATTTAAAACGATGGTTCTGATAGGAAATAGGGACCTCAAAAATGATGACAACATACACCTCAGAGAAAGGGGTTGGATTTTACTGAAGAACAATACCTCAGTTCACAATTGATTGAAAGCATGTCACTGAGAAATAGCAATGATCAAGAAAGAAGCAATTATTGAGTGAATAGCACTGAATGGAGAAATAGCTTTTAGAACAGTGTTGATAGAATAGCAATGGAGATATGAAAACATTTCACAAAGCACTTAGTGAAGAGAGTGACACTCAGTGCAAAATGGCAACGGAGAAAGTAGCCATTCTGGCGGAAACAGCATTCAACAGAAATTGTTGGATTTTTTTTTTAAGGGAGGGGAGGAAAGGGGGGCTAGGAAGCCTCTTTGTGCATAAAACAATAGATAAGAGGTATCAGGAGAAGCAGTGACAACAAAAAAGATTGATAGCTTTCCATTGCAAAGAAAGATTGCCACCAACTGGATAGTTTTCTGGAAGACCCCTGAAGATGTGGTTCTACCAGCAGACCTGGCGACCAGGTTGATATGGAGCGGATGGAGTGGCTGGTGTTTGTTGCTGACATGGGAGATGAGGTGTTTTGGGGTTACTGCAGATTTTAAATGTTTGTAAGCCAACCCAAGTCACCGTGTGTGAGTTGGGTGGTCATATAAATTTGTTAAATAAATAAATGTCCTGGTTCCTGAGGCGTGATGATAAATGGAACTTCTAGAAGTTTATGAGATGAGTGGTATCTGCTTACCAATCCTCTTTTCCTAGGTTATTTCAACATTCATCTTGCTTTCCTGAACTCACAGGTTTCCTGCAATTGGGAATCTAGACAAGCTCAAAAAAGTGGACACTGATATACTTCTCCAAAAGGACACAGTTGGCTATGTGAAGTCAGCTCACTGTCCCTTGACTTAAAACTGGGCTCAGAGGGGGACTATTCCATGGATTTGTTCTCCTGAAATATAAGGAGACAATAGATTGGAGAAACTAAGCTCAGCTCTTGGAAGGCTCAGTAGCTCCTTGGGGGTGTAACATCAATTCAAAGTCTGTGAAGTACCCCAAAAGGCCTTGCTTGTTTTGGGTCACTGGCTGGCATCACATAGCTCAAAGAAGCTTCTTTCTGAGATAAGCAAAGAATTGTAAATTAGGGAGAAGTGGCCTTACAACTCTATAGGTTCACAATGAATGACTAACTAGATTAAAAAAATATTTTTAAAAGAGGCTGGGGAAAGTCAAGGTTTCATTCTATTGGAAAAGTCAAGGTTTTATGCTGTGTCTGTTCAATGTGGTTTATTCTGAATCATTTCATTGCCAGAGACAATTTCAATGAAAGGCTTCCCAGTTATGGTTTTCTTTAAAAAAAAATATAACTTTCCTCGTGCATTCAACAGCATATTTATCCACTTGCTCTATCTTTCTGGAATGGAAGTTTTATCCTGATAGACAGTCTACAACTGATTACAGATTACAACTGAACAAAAGGTCACACTGACAAGCAGGGGGTTAAATGGCAGGAAATGAAGGAAAGAAGATACCACATAGGCAGTGTCCTATAGTAACTTCAAATTTTCAACAGTGAAAATTGAAAAATAGCAAAATAGTGCAGTGTTGAGGTTTTAGAGGTGCAAGACTCTCAAAACAAGTTGAAAGGTGGGGTTTAATAAAAAATGAAGCCTTCATTTCACTCTCTAACTTGTCCAAAATGGAGCAATTCTTGTCAAAGGACCATTCTTGCTTTTCCACAACAGTCTCAAAATGGTTACTGTTTGGGATTTTTATTAGAGGAGAAACAAGTTGCCCATAAACACTTAAGACAATAAAGCTACCATTACCAGAACTACCACAGGTTTCTTTAAAAAAAAACTTCTATCTTTTCATCACATTAATTTGGGACATTAAGAAGTCCAAGGTATCTTAATATGTCCTTATGGAGACTTTGCATATAAATGGTATTCGACTTAGGTAGACTATACAGGAAACACAACCAAATGAGCTAATTCTATTTTATTGTAAAGCTACATTAACAGAATATTGCAAATCCCTCTCCCCCTTCCCCATCTCCTTTACAGCCCAAGAAACTAGAGGATTTTTTCTGGACCTTTTGCCCAGCCCAGATTCCTGCTGGAGGCTGAGCTGCCTTTTATCTGACTATTCCCTTGATTTCATCTCTTTGCCCTATATTCCAAGGTATTCTCACATACCGTTAAAGTGAACTAGACAGTACTGCAGTTTAGTGATGGCAAACAATTGAAGAACTGAATCTGAAGGGTTATGATTTGTCTGCAATTCTGCAACATCCTGGGGGGGGAGCACTGAGGGGAGCCCCTTGGGTTTCATCCTTGCCCCAATGCTACTCAGCATCTTTATAAAAGAGACTGAAAGGATGGAACAAAAGGAATGCTTACCCAATCCTGGATTGGAAAAAATTGGCTAATACCTTAGAACAGGGGTGTCAAACTAAAGACCCGGGGGGCAGATCCGTCCCATGGGGTACTTAGATCTGGCCCGCAGGGCCACCCTGGAAACAGCGAAGAACCAGCTCGCAGAGCTTCTGCCAGTGAAAGTGGCCTCCCGAGCTCTGTTTTCAGCTGCCACGGCCTCCTGCAACCCTCTGCCAATGAAATGGAACTTGGGAGGGCACCCTCCCGAGCTCTGTTTTCACTGGCAGGGGGTTGCAGGAAGCTGTGGCAGCCAAAAATGAAGCTCGGGAGGCCACTTTCGCTGGCAGAGTACTTGGGCCGTCACAGGCACCCCTGACTGGAGTGACGTTTAGCTAGCCACACCCATCCTGGCCATACCCACCCCAGGCCAGAGATCAAACACAACCCTGATGCGGCCCTCAATGAAATTGAGTTTGATACCCCTGCCTTAGAGGACAAAATTACAACACAGAGCTAAGTACAGTGGGCTGCTGTTCAATTGCATCTAGACTCTGAATGTGGATATGAAAGTCAAATGCAATGGGACAGGATTAGAGAGACCTAATATAAGAAGACTCTAGAAATACTGAGGGACCAATATCTGAACATGTGCAAACATTGTGGTACTAGGAAGGCCAATGCAATCTTGGGATGGATTTAACAGAATAATTATGTCTATATCATATGGGGAATTATTGACAGTATATTATGCATGCGATAGATTGAGTACTGTGTCTAATTCTTGACACTGAACCTTTAAAAGGACATGAAGAAGTTGAGAACTGTTCAGAGGAGAACTATCAGTATAGTTAAAGGGGTTCTGAAAACCAAACCCTACGAAGAATAGTTAAAAGAGATGGGTAAGTTCAGCCTGCAAAAGAGAAGATTCTACGATAGTGGTCTTCTATTAATAAAAATGCTGATACATGTAAAAAGGGTAGACCTATTCACTGTTGAAACTGAGAACAGAACTAAGACTAACCAAGTGAAATTAAATTAACTTTAGTTGTTTACAATTGTTAAGTAGTAAAAGTAATTATGGACTCCCCCTCAATGGATATTTTCAAAGTTTCAGTGAGACTGAATGGCTAGTTGTCAGGAATGGTTAAATTAGTAGATTTTGGTACTAAGCAGGGGGTTAGAACAGATGATCAATATGGTCTTTCCTACCCCATACATTCTATGACTCCAACACAAAATTATTTGAGTTTCACTTTAAAATAAATTGTGTGTGTGTGTGTGTGTGTGTGTGTGTGTGTGTGTGTGTGTGTCGGGGGGAAGGGGAGGACAGCCAGTTTGGCCTAGTGATTAAGGCATCAGGTTAGAAAGAACTGGTTGGATGACTTTGGACCAGTCATTCTTTTTCAGCCCATGATGTCAAGTTCAAATGACAGCCATCAATCAATTCCTGTCATAATTCAATGGATCAACACTTGATCTGAAAAAAGTCGGTCCTGTGAATAGTGAGCGAGTGATCCCTTCTCACCCATATAGGTGGGGTGAGTCTTCCTCAATTTTGGGCATGGGAGTTTGAGGGTTCTGTGCCAGTTCTTATCTGTTCCTAGCATTGCCATCTTCTGGATAGAGCTCTGATGTTTCTAGAATTTGTTGGAGCCACTCTCCCAGTTTAGGAGACACAGCCCCGGATTGCTCCTAGAAACCCTGGCACAAATTTGGCCTTTACCTTCCATTTCCTTTGTAGTTTCTTCCTATGGCTCTGGTATCTTTTCAGCTTCTCATATTCCTTCTTCCGGATGTTTCATTTGGCAGTGCTACATTGATCACTACCACTGTCTTCTCGACACTGTCTACTACCACAAAGTCTGGTTGACTAGCTAGTATCTGCCTGTCTGCTGGGATATAGAAGTCCTACAGGCTCTTAGCCCCGTTAGTCTCACAAGGACCTTATTAATCCATGGAACATCGGAAGCAGCATGATTCTATTAATTCATGTCACTCTCATATCCAAGATAGGCAGGTGAAGTGTTAGGGGGTCTTTACCCTATCTTTCCCCTGCTGGTAAGGTATGCACCAGCTGGGATTCAAATCTGGTCTCCTGTGCAAAACTCTAATCACTACACTAGACACATCATACATATGTGAAAACTTGTAAAATGCTAATGTACTTACAAAGTATAGATGCAGAAATCTGTATATATATGGGAGAGTTAAACTTGTAGGGTTAAATTTCTAATACCTTATTTATATGATTTGGGAACCTGGAAGACTAGAAAAAGACCCAGAATATGAATTCAACAGGAATTCAGAGTAATATTTAAACAACTTGCTCTCAACACACCTTACCATTTGCAAAGGTTACAGTTTGAACTTAAGCAAAATGTCAGATACACCTTGTTTGCCTCCCTTCACAAGACTTTATTTTGTAATTTTCCCTTTAGACTTAATTAAGCACGGGTTTTACTGAAAAATTAAGGGCTGTGTTCTACTCCATCCTGTTTTCTATGACTTGAGTCTATGAATTATTATAGCGGAGCATTTCTCTCATTCATATGTATAGTCACTCACAGCCTCCTGGAAGAGAATAACAGTTGTCTTTTTTATTTTACAATATCAGAGAGAGAAATTAACTGTTGTGTTTGAATAACAGCTATTATCTAACAAGAATATATGTACAAAATGAAAAAGGGGATGTGATGGTTCAGCGGTTAAAGGCCCTGAGCTTGTCAGCTGGAGAGCTGGCAACCCAGGTTAAGACCCAAGCTCCACGCAACAGGGTGATCTCTTATTCCTGCCCCAGCTCTTGCCCACCTAGCAGTTCCAAAAACATGCAAATGCGAGTAGATTAATAGGTACCACTTCGGTGGTAAGGTAACAGCATTCCATGCGCCTTTGGCATATAGACATGCTGGCCACATGACCGCTAAAATTGCCTTCAGACAACCTGGCTCCCTCCGTCAAGAAACGGAAATGAGCACCGTGCCCTAGAATCCGACACAACTGATAGGGAAACTTTTGCCTTTTTACTTCAATATAGTAAAACACAAGTTCACAAAATTTAATTTATATATCAAGAGTTTGGCAATCTTCTGTTCTTATTTCTAGATTACTTGCTAGTTAGGTTAACATGATTCTTTTCCCTTTAAAAGCTATACAGGTAGTCCACGAGTTACAACAGTTCATTTAATGACTGTTTGAATTTACATTGGCTCAGAAAGAAGTGACTTATTACCGTTTTTCATGCTTATGACTCTTGCAGCAACCCCACGGTCACATGATCAAAATTCAGACACTCGGCAACTGACACATATTTATGATGGTTGCAGTGTCCCAGGGTCATGTGATCATTTTTAGCAACCTTCTTACAAGTAAAATCAATGGGGAAGCCAGGTTCACTTAACAACCATGTTACTAACTTAACAAAGTGCAGTGATTTATTTAACAACTGTGGCAAGAAAAGTCATAAACTGGGGCAAAATTCAGTTAACTGTCTAACTTAGCAACAGAAATGTTGGGCTCCAAGGTTGAGAATGCAGATGAGACAGCAACTTTGGGAGCTCGCATGTTAACAATTAAGGGTTTAACCCTTTCCTCACAGAAAACTCTGACGGGAAGATTTGAAAGGAGGCTAGATGTGCCTTCATCTTGAATAGCATCAGTGGTATGGTCGGCTGTTTGAAAGACAGAAGTATCCACTTCCAATTTGGGGCCTCAGGAAGCCACTCCGCAGCACGGAGATCAATCTGCCCCAGTGACAGTGAAGAAGCTGGCTTAGGGAATTTAGTATAGCACTCTTAGTAATCCAGCGTCCATGATTAATTCTGTTCATATGGATTCTAAGCGCAACCTGATGTGTTTGTAGTGAGCGATGTGATTGCTGTAATTGTAGGGGAGATGCTTTACTGTCTTCCAATGAAACTTCTCTATTAATACCTCTATTAATATCTCCTCCTCTTGATGCCTTGTGTGGAGAAGGACTGTTTTTCCGAGTGGGCTGCCACTTTTTGGCAGGCTCTTTAACTGTTTCCCTGGGTCTTTGCTCTTTTTCCTCTTCCTTATCCTGAGTATGGGATTTACCCAAGTCTGCTATACGGACTTTAGTGGGGGTGCCTGTAGCCCGATGTTGTGCTTGCAGAAAAACACCTATATCTTTTTTCAGTGTCTCTACATCATGTTGAATGGTTATTAGTTGTTCAAATATTGAAACAACTGTTTGTGCTGTAAGAAGGCATTGCTTTGCCATAAACTCTGTTGTATTCTCCCACAGTAAGCTCTCCACACTCTGGATTAGTTTGTTGTTAAACATTTTAGACATTATTTCGGTCTCCATACAGGCTGTAGCTGGACTCGTTTGTGAAAACAGCTGATTGTCATTTTGCTTCCCTCCCCCCAGATCGGGAAAGTCTAGTATCTGCTGTTTTGTCAAATCTCTTTGCCGGTCCCATTCTAACCTCCCCAGATTGTTGGAAATGAAGGGGGGGATATTTTTACTTACAAATCTCTTGTCAGCAAAGTGCTCGTCAATTTTTGGTTGTTTTCCATTCTTCATTGGTGGGAAAGATCCCGGGCTGGTGCCATGGCACTTCTTTCTTTTCCCCATGCCTTATGAGTCCTTATCAGCCAAAACTTTGTCTGTGTTGTGATCTACTCTGTTATCATCTCCGAAAAATATTATTTAAATAAAAAGGCTCCAATGGGTATACTAAAAATTGATAAAATAAAATAAAATCAAGAGGAAGCTGCTGCAAACACGCTCTGGTAGCAGCAGCAGCTTTGCCCCTCTCGTTGGACTCAATTGTGATCGTAAGTCGAGGACTACTTGTATAATCCTATGTTGATCACAAAAGCCAAAGCAGTCTCAATAGGAGCTCAACCGAGCAATATGACTTTAGCAAAAACCAATAAGCCCCTTCAGTAAATGACATGCACATTTTAAGATTGCTATTGCTTTACGCTGGGAAGAACATCAGATTTAGTACTAATGAGTTTCTGGAGAGCACTTTCTATATATGAGGCACAACTGCAAAAATCCCCTTCTGATCATCAGCCTCCTTATTTCTGAAGGCTGTTAAGGAAAGGGGAAAAAAGGTAATTTCTGATGAGTTCAGGGGGAATCATGTGTGACATGAACATTCTAGATAGGAGAGGCCTAAACTTTTACAGCTTTGAAAGCAAGATCTGGATGTTGAACGAAGCTCAGAAACACTCCAGCAGCCAGCAGACAGGTAAAAGAAGCCTAATTCTGTTCTCCATTTCAACAAACCGACATTAGAATGAGCCGTAGCACAGCACAAACAGGCAGAAATTAATAATGTCCACTATTGCCCATTATTCCTTTCTCAAATGTTCACGCCAGGAAGTTTATTTTTCAAAACCTGCACTGAAATGTAAATATCTGGGGAAATTACCTTATGTAATGGGGCAGTTGTATTTAAAAAAAAAACACAGTAGAATTACGTACACAATTCTGTATATTTATTCATTTATTTATTTAATAAATCGCTATGCTGCCCACCTCCCTACAAAATAATAATAATAATAATAATTTTATTTCTATACCGCCCTTCTCCCGAAGGACTCAGGGCGGTGTACAGCCTATTTAAAAACACAGAACAAAACAATGATTAAAATTTAAAATCATTAAATAATTAGGCTCCAATTAAAATCCCAAAAATTTAAAATACCCCAATTTAAAATTATTATGTTGATAGCCCGGCCTGGCGGAACAACAGGGTCTTCAGTGCGCAGCGAAACACCCGGAGGTCGGAGATCTTACGTATTTCTGGGGGCAGTTCATTCCACAGGGCTGGGGCTCCCACAGAGAAGGCCCTCCCCCTGGGTGTCGCCAGCCGACATAACTTGGCCGATGGCACCCTGAGGAGACCCTCTCTATGGGAGTGGACTGGTCGGTGGGAGGCTATTGGTGGCAGAAGTCAGTCTCGAAGATGATTCTGGGTGGCTTGTAAATAACAACAACTTACTGAAGAATAACACACACAGTTTTTCCAACAATAAAAAAAAATCGACAAAAATATTCCCAGTACCAGAAATATATAAAAACTTCTAACACTGACATGGATTACATCTGAACCAAACAGCACATTCAAAAGAACCTGGTGCAGTTGTTACCATTTTCCATTTTGTCTCAATGAATAGCCTAAGTTCTGTGTTTTAAAACAGCAGAAGCATCCAAAATGTCTTGAAAAGCAGCTACACATATAGGCTGGTGTTTTTGTTCAGAAGAGACCCTAATTGTTGTAAAGTGTCAACTGATGCCAAACTGGACAACAAGCATCCCCCAACTACAACTCTATAATTCTGTTAATGTATGAGCGCTAGAACACCGACTAAAACTCTTTTAACATTTTAAATTAATTCAAGTTAAGCCCCTAAGCCCATTACAAGGGTTCTTCTAACATTATCTTTTGTACAGTTTACTGATATACTGTGTACTACAATATTGTAAACTCTCTAACCTACCGTTACCTTTTGAATTAATTGTTGGAGTAGGATGAATTAAAGGTGACACCGGTCACAGTAAAATCAATAAACCTGAATTATCTAAAAGCAATTAAGTTTCAGTGTTACACTACAGCAATTGTATAGTGAACTAAACTAGAGAACTGCATTTCTTCAGAAGAAACACCTGTAAACCAAACAAGTAAAGAATTAGACATTTTCAAGCAGGTGCTATAGATTTTTTTTTAACTATATTAAATCTAGAATTGGATATAATGCCTCTGGATATATCAGATTCTACCACGACCTGGTAGAATGTCTTCAAACCTCAGCAGGCAGCAACTGAATCAATGATTGTAAGAGAAGATTCACTAGAACTGAATTTTAAAAACCTTAAAGTAACTTCATCTGAGAGAACAGAAATAAAAGGAAATATTTAAACAGAATCCTCTTGAATAAAATTCACTTCGTACTATTTCTCACAAACCAGCTCTTCATTACTTTATCTGTGGCCTTCAGGAATCGTCTGGAACAGTGGTGGGTTCCTCCCGGTTCGGTCCAGTTCGGCAGAGCCGGTAGCGGTGACGATATGACATCACCGAACC
The DNA here is from genome assembly GCF_029215685.1 of Pituophis catenifer annectens. Taxonomy (NCBI): domain Eukaryota; kingdom Metazoa; phylum Chordata; class Lepidosauria; order Squamata; family Colubridae; genus Pituophis; species Pituophis catenifer. Next base: position 206,901,569 of record NW_027256881.1, read on the forward strand.
GGTTCTTCCCCCCCACCCTCCCACCCACCCACCCACATTATTCTTACCTTTTATTTGGTCCCACCCCCAATCTATTGCTGTCTCCTGAGTCCCAGCTGATGACTAGAGGGAAAAAACCTGTTTAAACTCTTGCCGCGGGGCTTCAAAGGGCCATCCTACAGCTGATCAGTGTTAAAAGCAAACAAATGAGTCGGGTTGTAAGTGCGAGGACTGGTCGTAAGTGCGAGGACCTTCCAGAAATGACTCTGACCAGCTAGCCACGCCCACCTAGTCACATGACCTCCAAGCCACACCCACAAAATAAGCCACGCCCACAGAACCGGTAGTAAAAAAATTTAGAACCCACCCCTGGTCTGGAATTGTACCAGTAAAGTTTAGTTTAGAAAACAGCCTAGTACTGATGGGGCAAGTTTCTCACTGGCTTCAGTGGGAGAACAAAGGAATTAATCAGATTAGTGTCCCTTAAATTACAAAATCATAATAATCACTGGTAGGAATTATTTAATTTAATGCTTTAGATCAGGGATATGCAATCTTAAACACTCAAAGAGCCATTTGGACCTGTTTCACACAGAAAAGAAAACACCGGGAGCCACAAAAACCTTCCCGTGCCTGACTATTTCTTGAGCTGCCACAAAACTAGCATATGTAGTTGAATTAAACCTTCTGTTTTCTTCTGAAACTTTACTTTTCTTGGATTTATCCATGGTTGGCCTACCGAGGGTTGAAAAGCTCAATAAATCATGTGCCGGTGGGTGTTGCATATTGGCGGTTGTGACACATATTTTGAGTGACAGGTAAGCCGCAGCAGAGAGGTGAAAGAGCCACATGCGGCTCCAGAGCCGCAGGTTGCTGACCCCTGCTTTAGATGAAAGAGAGAAGGTTCAGAAAGATGTAGATAGGGCTGAAATGAAACTTAAAAGGGAAAAAATTGTAAAATTCCCTATTAGGATACACATAATATAATAAACAAGGTAAGACAGAGAAAACCTGGCTTGACAATAGTATTCCTGAAAGGAATATAGGTGACCTTACGAATCCATAGGTAATATTGGCCAGCACTATAATGCAATTGCTAAATATAATCTTGAGCTGTCAGATCAGGCTGCAGAGTGAGTTTGCCTTGACTAGAGAGGTCTCTAAACAGAGGTTGGATGGTGATTAGTCTAGTAGATCCTGAGACTAAATGACTAGATGACTTCTAAAGTAGCTTCCATGATTCTCTGGCGCAATAAGCATCACCACTACTGGCGATAAAAAATCAAGTTTGCTCACTGAATTGCTATTACTGTCTTAACTCTTGCAGCTACACGTAGTCCTTGATATATGACCAGAATTGAACCCAAAAATTTATGTTGCTAAGTGAGAAATTTGTTAAGTGACTTTTCTGGCCACGTTTGTTAAGTGACTTTTCTGCAGTAGTTAAATTGGTAACATGATTGTTAAGTGAATCTGCTTTCCTCATTGACTTTGCTTGTCAGAAGGTTGCAAAGGGGGATCACATGACCCCCAGGACACTGTAACCGTCATAAATGTGAGTCAGTTGTCAAGCATCTGAATATAAATCACATGACCATGAGGATGCTGCAACGGTCATAAATGTGAAAAATGGTCATAAGTCACTTCAGTGCCATTGTACCTTCGAACGGTCACTAAGTAAACTGTTCTAAGTCAAGGACTACCTATACTCGATACTGAAAATGCTATTTTTTTCAAAGTATGCAAAAGAAAATGCCCCTGTATATCCAATTTAAGATTACCTACAAACATTAGCAAATAATAACAGGAGCTACTGTACACAAATAGAGTATGATGCTGTATCTACATTTTTGCTGTTGTTTCAGCTTTTTCATTCAGAAAATCAAGTTTGAAAATCCTACTCTAAACGTATTAGAACTATAAGGCAATGCACTGCATATATAAAAATTAAGATTTCTGATGAAACAGCCCTTTGCAAAATAAATTAGCTCTCACGGTCTTTCACTTCATTTGTGAAGATTAATAGACTGGACTTCTTGGATACATGCAACATGCAAGTACTGTATGCCCTATTTCACATGAACAATAAAAATTTAACACTGTGCATTAAGTTTTCAGGAAAAGCATGCCCAGTTAAATGGCCATATCCTCCGAAACACTCCATTATCTTTATTACTTGGAATAATCATCATCTTGACTACCATATTCAAAGAAAAGAACATTACAGCATCCAAATACACAAGCTGCATTTGTTTCAACTTTTATTAGCGTGCTAGTAATTAGTATTCTCTCCACAGAGCAAAACAAAAACATTTCACCCCAAAGTGGAGACTTCATAGTTTTGCATGCTTCCTTAGAACAATTATATTTAGCCCTAACAGAAACTGGGGTTCTAATGTACTGTATTCAAATGAGCTCAAGCAGAGCACCTCTTATTGCTGCTGACAGTATCAGAGAAGGCAGAGAAGGAATATAGACGCCCCACATCAAAATTTGGCAGGAAATAATAAGAAACCTAATCAGTCTTCTGTGCAAACAGCAGAGCTATCTGACCATGTGAGAATATGGAAGACTTAATTAGACTAACATGCATTCCTAGGGAGACAGAACTGCTGCTGAGCAGGAGAGGATAAATGAATAGGTAAGCAACAGGATACAAATGGAAACACTCTACGTTTGTGATGTTACTGAAGGAACAGAAAAATGCTATTCGTTATCTACAGGAAAGAACGGATACCCATGTACTGCTAACCATAAATGTGTTTCTGGATATTTTTTTTTGCTTCTGTGCATTGCTCTTGACCCTGTTCTTGAGGCTGTAAAATATAGAAACTGAACTGCAGGAAAATCGACAGTAATGATATATATATATCACAATGTGTTGTGGCCCGCCCAGCAGCCAGCGGAGCTGGTAGCAGATTCGGACAGTGAGGAGGTTGGGGAGGAACATGGGCCAGTCCTGGAGTCTGGGGAAGGCTCTGATGCGGACTCTCTGTCAAGAGGCAGAGAGGGGGCCAGGGCCGTATGCCAGTTATCAGCTGCCTTCAGAGTCAGACATCAGTGAGGCAGACGAACAGCTGGAACCTGTTCCCAGTATGAGCATGCGCAGAGTTGCCAGACGAAGGGAACAGCTAAAGAACAAGGGTCGACTTGGGAGTAAGGCCACAGGTGGATGATGAATGGCCCCTCCTATAGAAAATAAAAGAGGAGCAAAAGAGGAGTGGGCTTTTGCAGGAAACAATTCATTTGTTCATTCATTTCAGGAATGTGAAGATCTATCTGTGAATCTCACAGACTTTGTGCCAAGTCTTTCCTTGCACAGCACTGCGTTTGGAAAATATTTACATGGCAGCTTTCCAAACTAGATAAGGTCTGTAGCGATAAATTCACCTTTTGCCAGGTCTTTGCTGAAGGTGAATGAGAGGAATTCACTGTTTGTTTAATAAAAGGGGTTTTGTCGGGACCAGGATTCTGCTTCGTGCTTTTTGGGGAAGCCTAGGTCAGAACACAATGCTAATAGTCACTAACAGTAGGATGTACATATATATGCCCTCCCCAACCTTATGCTCTCCAAATGTGATACACTTCAGCTTTAGCCTTATGCACAGAAATATATTTTTCACCTTCAGCATTCTAAATCCTTACTGGGCATCTGGAAGAAACCAAGTAAAAAAATATGTTACATTGGTAGAAAATCCCTTCCAAGGAAAGCCAAGCAAAAATTATTGAATTTCTCTCAAAATATAGGGCCATAATTATGCTTCTAGAATATGCTCCAACACTAGAATCTAAAGTGCAATTTTTGATTTGCCACATCAGCATAAATTAAAGTATAGTCTTCAGTCAGGAGTTAACAACAAACAACTAATTATTAAACAGAGCTATGCACACTTTGAAAACGATTCAGAAGTGTCTCAGACATCACACTGTTACATAAAATGCTCTACTATTCATTAAAATCGCCTGATTTTGTTTTGTTTTTCCTTCAGATTTCTACACAAAGCTCAGACAAGGCATTTGCTTTTAAAAAAATCACATACACTCTAATGAATGGATTTCCTATTATTCAATACTGTGCTTATTTTTTGTGCCCAACATTTGATAAAGAAAAACTTGTAACTGGTACAGAATGTCATGCAAAATCTCCATCTCTGCATTAGATTCCTTACGATTGCCTTCCCCTTGTATAAATGATAGTAAAGCAGCATATTCCATTTATGTGTACAGATAGTCCTCAATTTACAACCGCAATTGAGCCCAAAATTTATGTTGCTAAGTGAGAAATTTGTTAAGTAGGTTTTGTCCCATTGTACGACTTTTCTTGCCAGGGTTGTTGAGTGAATCACTGCAGTTTTTCAGTTAGTCACATGGTTGTTAAGTGAATCTGGCTTTCCCATTGATTTTGTTTGTCAGAAGATCACAAGAGGGAATCACAGGGCCCCGGGACACTGCAACCATCATATGAGTCAGTTGCCAAACATTCAAATTTTGATCTCATGACTATGGGGATACTGCAATAGTTGTAACTATGAAAAATGGCCATAAGTCACTTTTTTCAGTTGTAACTTTGGGCGGTCACTAAATGAATTGTTGTAAGTCAAGGACTACCTGTACAGAGGAAGGGAAAGCAACAGCAAGCTGTTACGGTTTTCCACAGAATTGCAACACTCAATGAATAGTCCGTGCTCGTTTGATTTTGTGCAATAATTTGCATACTTTTAATAAATCATCCCGGAGAAAATCTATCTATGAGGTTACTAGGGGTCAGCACCAACTTAATGGCATCTTATCATAATCATCATCAAATTACTTCTTTAAGGCTTTACATATTGTGGCAATATAAACAATTATCTTTCCAAACTTGAGAAAATACTAAATAGCCTTCCTTCCTACTTTTGAATTCAAATTTAGTTATAAGAGAATGTGTAACATATACATTTTTCCAGTGAATGATCATTGATTTTTCAAACCGACAGTCTAACATGAAACATATCTGCCCAATTTATATAGTATGTTAAATGGTCAATTGCCAGGTTCTGAGCATTTCAGATCTAAATGGGGAGGGAGAGGATGTTTTGAAGTAGAAATGAGCATGGACATAGCATCACTCAGCAATTCCTTGTACCCTACAGTCCAAGGAAAAGATGCAGCTGCTGAGAAGGGCTCTGTTACTGCAAGCTGTGAAACATCTAGTAAATTATACATTTTTTTGCAGTTAAGAGTTTTAAAGTATTATTTTTATCCTGAATAATTTGACTCTTGAAAAGATGGTTGATACCTCATAACTGTTCAAACCTAGTAGCAAACTTTACTCATCACCATATGCTAGGCCATCCTAACTTCCATTATTCCACTGATATACAAGTGAAAGGTTGCAATTACTGTTAAATTGCAGCAAAGAGACATAACAACAGTAGGAATTTTAATAGTGTATTATCTGGAAGAAAATTAACCTTGAATTTAAAACAATCTCTCCCTCCCCACAAAGAAAATTAGATAGAATGTTTCAGTTTTGGTCCATAATTTATTATGGACTGCAGAGCCTGGTTTAGCTCTGCAGACTAAAGCACCGTAATTAACATCCAGCTATCTGCAATTACACCAGTTCGAATCTCCCCAGGCTCAAGGTGGACTCAGCCTTCCATCCTTTCTAAGGTAGGTAAATTGAGGACCCAGTTTGTGGGGGCAATAAGCTGACTTTGTATAAATATACAAAAGTATGAAGGCTATTGCTTAACACATTGTAAGCCGCCCGAGTCTTCGGAGAAGGGCAGCATATAAATCAAATTAAAAAATAAAAAAAAATGAATCTTATTGACCCCAACAAGAATCTATATATCCGAATACATGGCATGAAAGTGTGTAACACAGCTATGGAGAAATTAAATATTTATAGAAATGACATGTCTAGTAACAATTGCCATTAATTGGCTTTAAATAAGGAACGCAAGTTACACAACGGACCTACCTAACCTCTATCAATCTATCCAAAACTTGTTTTCTCAGTAACAAGTGGGTTGTATACATACATATATACAAAGTAGTTTGCACACACACAATAATGGCTACTCCATGGGGATAAATGCAAACGTGCATATTATGCATATTATGTAAAAAGTCAACTGTACTCAGCCAGTATAGGAGGGCTTCTGCAATGCTGAAAACGGATTTGAATTGCCCATATTTTTTTCATAACTAGTGAAGAGATCAGAGGTCTTGAACCCTTTCCTTCCCTTCCCTTCCCTTCCCTTCCTTTTCACAAAGGAAACAGACTGGTATGAGGTGCATGCAGAGTGTTTCCCTGAGTTCAGTAGTCCTCACTCCTAAGAAATGTATTTCAGCAACGGCCACATCCTCTCAAATACTCACTGCAGCAGTTTCAAGGACTTACCCACATCATCCACATATGTATATGCATGCCTGGAAAATGTATCTGTCAGAACTATCATTGAAGTGACTCACATATACATCACCACCCCATCCACCGGTAATAACTGGGAGGAAAAAATGTTTTTCTCCCACAAAATATGGTGCAATGCCTCAGAATTATCATTCTTTGAGCAAACTCTTTACTTATGATCAGCAACATTTATTTTGTTTCCTAAGCATTTTCCTGCCAGTGCAGTCTACTTTTTCTCAGATCCATTGGTTGTGACAACTCGCTTGAGGCCTGACATTGTGGGCTAAAAAGAGAGGCACTGTCTCAAAATCACCCAGCTGGTTTTCATACTTAAGGCAGGACTAGAATTCACCAATTGCTTGGTTTTTAGCCTGGTACCTTAACCATGACAACAAACTGGCTTGTCTAATTATCACCGTGATATTTTTAAATTCTGTTTCTGTTTTATTTTCTTGGATTTATTTGGATTTCCAACACTTCTTTCTTTATCCCAATCAAACAACTCAACAATTTTTGCCAAATACTAGATTCATCCATTTTAGCTTCTCAGCCAACCTTCATTTGGAATTTTTTAGGTGTATGAGGTGAGAATTGGCAGGATATATAAAACACCTATTAGACCACATTCAAGATCAGATTCTGTGTAGAACAGGGCTGTCAAACTCCCGGCCCATGGACTGGATGTGTCACATGCTAGCCACACCCAAACCCAGTTTAGCGAAGGGGGGAAAAGTCCCCGATACATCACGTGACACCGCCGTGACGACGTTTTGACACCCCTGATGTAGACCTATGAATGGCTACAGTGAAATAGTACACTGGAATCACCAGAACAAGCAAGCAAACACACTTCATTGCAACTGCATCAAATTCCTAGTCACCTATTAAGGGTTTGAGTTTTTTTTTTTTAAATTTTAAAGTAATGTATCTATTAATATTTTTTGTTGTAAGCTGTCCAAACCACAGTGTTCAAGACAGCCATATAAATAACAAATAAAATATCTCTATTTTTTTCCCCATACAAGATTAAATACCCTGAAGGGAAAAGAGAAAAAAAAACAGGCTTGTTTTCATTGAATTTATCCTGGAGTTACTTGCTTTCAAGTTGCCATTTCTGTGAGGGTCCACATATGTGTTTTTGATATTTAATCTTTATTTACAATTTTCATGTGGATAATGGACCAAGCAAATAGAATCTTAACTATACAGAACTCAAGGGTGGTTTTGCAGGCATATTCCTAAACCCCCCTTCTGTATTACTTTCTATTCAACAACCCAGGATCTGTGGTTTTGCTTCTAATCACAAACGCTTTGGTTTTTTTCCATGAAAATGTGTCACTCTGTAAAACTGATAATTCAAAACATTTCACATAAATCCCAGTGAAAACCTCCTAAGTGCAAGCCCTCTGCAGTCTGCTTTAGTTACAAGGAGACCAAGTTCCACGTGAATGTGAAAAACTCCCATCATTAATCACACTATCATCTATCTAGCAATCTGCAGCACCTTAAGTTCCCAAAGGAATTCAGATCAACCTAATGAATTCCAATTAAATCTGAAAACTCCAATGGTTTTTTTTTCTTTTTCTTTTTTTTTCTTTATTTCAGAATTAGAAACAGGGAAACTACAAAACATGAAAGATTTGTGCAATTATGTCACATAGGAAATAGCACTCTATCACTCAGGACAATAATTCAAAATCATCACCAAATTAAATCCCAAAACATCCTGATTGTGAAACAAGGGGGAAAAGGCCAGTAGTGGGTTCCTCTTACCTTTGCTACTGGTTCAGAACCAGGAGCCTGCACATGCAGTGCAGAACCTTCTGATGATGTCCGGATGGGTTGGCTGAGCATCCCACCACCACCACTACTTGTTTGCCCAAACTGGGGTGAACTGGTAGAAAACTATCACTGAAAAAGGCCTTCTTATACCACAAAAGAAGGCAGTTTAAGTTGGAATGCCTGCATGGTCTCCCTATACACTCTCCAGAGCCCCTCCTTGAGGTGGTTTAGAAACATGGAATACAAACAAACACATTGTCTTTGAGGCATAACCCAAAGTACATACTGATTTTTTTAAATTACCTGAATGATTAGAGACCAGGGCACACTTGAAAGATGACCTTTTCCCATTCACATTTAGGGAGTTTCTGAATACCCCAGAAATGCGCTTAATTGAGACTAAGAAAAACTTTGGCAGCTGAACTTAACTAGTTTTTAGGGGAAAATTCATTTTTTTCAAAAGAGTAGGCTGCTTCATCTCTTCTCTAATTATAGCCTTCTGCAAGTTGGTGAGGCTTTAGCTTTTCAGGAGAGCATTTGGGCTGCGAATTGCTGTTTCACTGAACTGAGTTTCAGCAGTCTCTGGTTTTTGAATAATTTATTTCTGTTCTATTCTGTTTTTCACTGCTGTTATATTGTTATATAGTACAGGTCATTTAAAATTGTTAATTTATGGTTTTTATCCTTGCTGGATGCTTTTGAGTTCTCCTGAGCAAAAGTGTGGCACCAATTCACGTCTGATTTTATGCCAGAAGGAAAGAGAACATACACCCACTTTGACAAACTTACTCTTTGCTTTTTGGAAAGTTTAGGGGCAAGTTTAATTACAATCATCCAGTCGTGACAGTGCTACCCATAAGCAACAAATTACTATACTGCAAATTACAACTTGGTGGCTATTTCCTTCTTAAAGCATTAACTGTCAGTCCTATTATCTGAAATGAGCTAAATCTGAACATGTTTAAATTATTCCCGCAGCATTTACTTATAGATGTGGAACAAGCTTTCTAGCAAACTCTTTGACACATATAGTATGGCAAGGTGGTTATGCAACTACTAGTACTGTAGTACTACTTCTATTTTTTTTGTTTGGTATGTACAGTATGTACAGTTATAAGCAAAACAATAAAAAAAAATCAGAAAATAAACTAGCATCAACAATATGCCAATATAACAATGAATTAAAGAAGGCTGCACTTTGGCCCATGCAGAAAACTGGGGGTGGGGGGGGGAATCAGGCTTCTGATTTTATGAATTTTTATTCAAGTAGAGCCACACTAGTGGGGTTACATACGTCTAGATCAGAGGTGTGGAACTATGACCCCTTTATGACTTGTGGACTTCAACTTTCAGAATTCTGGGAGTTGAAGTCCATGAGTCATAAAAGGGCCATAATTCCACACCCGTCAGACTGACGGCCCATGGGCCAGATGTGTCACGCGCAGGCCACACCCACCCCATCTCTGTGAATAGGGAAAACATCACGAAATGTCACATGACAGCAACATGGCGCAGCAAGTTTGACATTCGTGCTCTAGATTAGATGATCACCAGATGGTTTTTAAGGGGCTTTTTTTAAATCTGTTTGCTGTCATCTTTTTGGTTATCTCAGTTTTTGCAGCCTAAATCTTACAGGCTTGATAAAAGGTTAAGTAATTACACTGAAGGAAAATACAGCCTAAGATATGTTTTCTAGACAATTTGGTAATATAAAATAATATTTTAAGTGATATGCATCCAGCACCAAACTTTAAAATAGAGTGGTAAAGATTCTTCATATTAACCAAGATGAACTCAAACAAAGAAACCCAAAGCAATACACACACACACACACACACACACACACACACGGATTCTGAAATGCATGAACGTTTTTGTCTCTCAGAAGTTATAAGTTATAAATGATGCCATAAATTTTGCACAAGATAAACAGAATTATCTAAATACCAAAATAGAAAAACTGCCAGTCTGCATCATCATCTTTCCGTAAGGTGTCCTTAAATATTTCCTATTTCTGAGAAACTGCATACCTTAAAAGAATGCATTTGTCCTCCGAGCAAACAAAGAATAATGATCACTAACAGAAAAAGCATACTTTGTAGCACCACACTGTACCAATTCAAGCTCCACACAGCTGAAGCAAAGCCACATATAAATGCTTAGAAATGTGATATATGAATTTAAGTTCTTAAAATAATCTAAATGATGGCTGTCCCTTGGTTAGGAAGGTCACCTGAGTCCTTGTTCCAGCCTCTAGAGTACAGACTGGATGAAGCTGAGATAAAGTGTGTGCAAACTTTTTTGAGCTGCACGCCTCTGTTTATTTAAACATAATTTAAATAAAAACTTGAATCTACTTAACATGTTTATTTGTTTATATGTATGTGTGTGTGTGTACATGAACCACTCCACAAAAATATTCAAGCAGAATGATCTGAAGTTTGAAAGTTACTCATCTTCCAGAAATTTAATTGTTCATCTTCACCACTTACAGCCAATTTATAAATTCTATAAATAAACAAAATACAGGTAGACCTCATTTACCAATCTCACACACACCCTTCCCAAGGAGCGGAGAGAGATTGGAGAGGAATTTCAAGAGAGAAACTTTCTGCACTTGTATACATTGAAAACAATATGATCACACTGGCAGTGGGAAAGAGACTGGCAAAAGAGACACTGCCTGTAGAAATTGCTTGATTTCCCCCCCTCCCTCCTCGCAAAGCAGAGAGATTGGAGATGAAGAGATTTCAAGAGAATACTATATACTTGTTCGGTGGCTATGGAATAGTCATGTTGCTTTCAATGTGTACAAAACAATAAGGAATTGAGCATTCCAAATTGTTAGGAGGCAAACAAAAGCCAAAAAAACAGAGTAAATGTATCTCTTTTCAGCCAAAAAGCACAGTCACAGTCACATGATTTCTCACTTAGTGACTGTTTCGCTCAGAGGTGGAATTGCTAGTCACAATTAGGGTCATTAAGCATGGATCATCTGTAACTCAACTGTATTTGAGTATAACATTTTAAATTAACAACATCCCATTTTTCTACTGATAAAATCTTGAAACAAATCCATATTCAATGTCATTTCAAAATTTATTAGTCTCTAAAGTACTTCATTCCTGAGATGGTGAGGTATAGGAGTGCACAGATGTTTAATTGGGCTGTAAGGACAGGCTGGGTGTATTTCTGCTGTACTGAATATGATGCTGCTCAGTTAGATTGTTCTCTGGTGAATGCTGGCATCATTATGCCTATAATGTTGAGTGACTTCAACATTCATGGTTTGGGTGTGGACCTGGGAAAGTGCAGAGAATAAAAAAGATAACCTCGGAGAGAGGGAAGATTCATTACCAAAGCAAAATAAAGGAAAATATTTCATAGGTCCAAATGATGGGGGAGGATTACACAAATGTCTCAGACAGACACTCCTCCAAATTCACATGAATATTAAAAAAAGAGAGAGAAAGCACAATCAGAGATCAAGTTTATGTTATTATAGTTAATCTAAATAAAAGTAGTTTTTAGTCTTCCATGAAGCCTATTTCTTCATCTGCTCGATCTTGTAGGGGTGACAGAAAACCAAAAGTTCAGTGTCACCATGTATGTGACAAATGCAGGAAGTCATATGTTTGACCACATATTCACCTTGGAATAGTAATGTGGTGGTTTCAATATGGAGAGCATTACATCCAGCCTGGTGCCATGGTAGGATTATCTTTTGGTCCAGTTCAGGTTAATTGCAATTCAGGAGTTCTGCAGCACTAAGACCCGACAGGATCCATGATGTAATGTATTCCAAAGCATACTTAGACTGTTCCCAATGATATCACAGGCAGTGCAACTGAAGGCCTTGTTAACCTTTGACAACAGGAGGCAAATTGGGCTCTTGACAAAATTGCTCCAAACCACCATTCTTTGTGGGCCAATACTAGGGTATATCCTAGTTAACTGGAAAACTCCAGGAGATGAAATATTAGAAATGCTTAAAATATCAGTGCAGGAAATCCAAAGATGAGTCTTGCCAAATTATAGTTACAGATAGTCCTCAACTTACCACAACTGAGTTCAAAATTTATGTGCTAAGTGAGAAATTTGTTAAGAGAGTTTTGCCCCATTTTACAACTTTTCTCGCCACATTTGTTTAGTGAATCACTGCAGTTCTTAAATTAAAAACATGGTTGTTAAGTGAATCTGGTTTCCCGATTGACTTTGCTATCCAGAAAAGTTGGAAAAGGAGATCACATGACATGAGACACTGCAACCGTCATAACTGTGAGTCGGCTGTCAAGCATCCGAATGTAAATCACGTGACTGTAGGGATGCTACAATGGCCGTAAGTGTAAAAAATTGTCGTAAGTCACTTTTTTCAGTGTTGTTGTAACTTTGGTCACTAAATGAACTGTTGTAAGTCAAGAATAGCTGTATAAGTTCACATTTGGTCCACACATCATAATGATGTATTCCTACTTCTCATTGCATTGACAAACTGTTGATTGACTTTTATTTAGGAAAATAAATTTTCCTTTTAGTGAACAAGGAGAGGAAGGACTTCCCAACTAGCTGTTGTGAGCATTTGCCAACAAAACCCTTCAAATTTTCCAACATCTTGATTCCTTCTGGACAGATTCCAATGAGGTGACTGGGATAATTTACAGCTATTATTCAAGATTCCTTTTGGGCTGTGAGCTCTGAGAATGGACGTTGTCTTACCTGAACGTCCTTTTTCGGAACGCTGCGTATACACTCCAGCATAGGGTTAAATCCTCATTTCTGCCAGCAACTGAGAGAACCTTTATTTAAATAACTTCCTACTCTGTGCTCTCACCACGCCCCTTTTGCACACAGTTCCCCAGTCTTGAACGAAGACACAGCGAGTTAAACACAACAAGTTTATTAAACCAACCAGAAACAAAACACACAAACCAACAAAAGAAACCAAATGGGTGGGAAATGGAGTGTATACGCAGCGTTCCGAAAAAGGACGTTCAGGTAAGACAACGTCCATTTTCCAGAACGCTGCTACTACACTCCAGCATAGGGACATACCCAAGCCTAATTCCCAGGGCCGGGCAAACCACCACTCCCCTCAGAGGAGCCAGAAACCACAGTTTGCAGCACTCTCCGACCAAAAGACGCCTCCGCCGAAGCGTAAGCATCAATGCGATAGTGCCGAATGAACGGCGACAAGGAAGTCCATGTGGCTGCTCTGCAAATGTCTAACACCGATGCCTGGGTAGCCCAGGCCGCCGAGGTGGCAGCACTCCGGGTCGAATGAGACTGAATTCTCGCAGGCACAGGGCGCGCCTGCCTCTCGTAAACCGAGGAGATGCAGGCCTTAATCCAACGACCAATAGTGGCCGACGACACCTTCTTCCCCATCGAAGCTGGATGAAACGAAACAAACAATGCCTCCGTCTTACGAAAAGACTCCGTTCTGCGAATGTAGCGCCTTAGAGCCCTGCGCACATCCAGCGTGTGCCAAAGAACCTCACGGTGATGCCTGGGCGATGGACAGAAGTCCGGAAGAATCAGTTCCTGCGAGCGGTGAAACCAAGAGTTAACCTTGGGGGTAAAAGCAGGATCCAGTCGAAGCACAACAGTGTTAGCCTGGAAAATGCACAAATCCTTCCGTACGGATAAGGCCGACAGCTCCGATATGCGCCGTGCCGACGTAATAGCTATCAAGAAAGCCACTTTGAACGATAGAAATTTCAAAGAAATAGAACCCAGCGGCTCAAACGGTGAAACAGTAAGGGCCTGTAAAACCAGCGCCAAATCCCAAGAGGGATAACGGTGAACGGTGGGCGGCCGCAGGTTTGTAGCTCCATGAAGAAACCCCCTCACCCACGGGTGATGGGACAGGGATGTGTATGGAGGAAAGGAAAGCACCGTGGCCAGGGCCGCCACCTGACGTCGAAGGGTAGCCGGAGCCAAGCCTTTGCGCAACCCCGCTTGCAGGAAACCCAAAACATCCTGGATAGTCGCGGACGTCGGATCCACATGGGCCCCCGCGCACCAGCAGCAAAAGGCCCTCCACGAGGCTTCATAAATCCTTGTTGTAGAAGGCCTACGGGCCGCCTGAATCGTCCCAATCACCTCGTCTGGCAAACGGCCCTTCCTCAGGATAACGCGTTCAAATGCCAAACGGCCAACTGGAACCGCTGGGGCTCGGGGTGTCGAATGGCCCCTTGACGCAAGACAATCCGATGAGGAGGGATTCGCCACGGCGCCGACGTCGAAAGTTCCACGAGGTCCGCGAACCACTGTCTGCGCGGCCAGTACGGCGCCACCAGCAGCACCTCCGCCCTCTCCACCAGCAACTTCCGGATCACTCGCTGAATCAATGGCACTGGCGGGAAGGCGTACAGAAGGCCGGCCGGCCAACTGCATCTCAATGCATCTGTGCCCTCTGCGAGCGGCGTCGGAAATCGCGAGATGAACCTTGGGAGTTGCGCGTTGGCCGGGCTGGCGAAGAGGTCCACCACCGGCTGCCCGAAGCGAAGTGATGCTTCCTGAAACAGACTGGGAAGCAGCTGCCACTCGGCCTGATCGATCACTTCTCTGCTGAGCCAGTCCGCCCGAGTATTGGCTATCCCGGAGATGTGATCCGCTCGGATCGATGCCAGATGAATCTCCGCCCAGCTGAACAGACGCTCCGACTCGTGCATCAGTCTCCGCGACCTCGTCCCTCCTTCGCGGTTTACGTGCGCCTTGGCGGACGTGTTGTCCGTGAGTATTAGAACGTGACGGCCGCGAATCAGGGACTTGAAGTGTATCAGAGCGAGGCGGATCGCTCGTAGTTCCAGCAAGTTGATACTGTGAGTGCGCTCCGCCGGAGTCCATTGTCCCTGCGCCACTTGTGCCTCCATATGGGCTCCCCAACCATGGAGACTGGCATCCGTGGTGATCACGATCCGGTCTGGCTCCAGAAAGTTGCATCCCCTCCGAATGGCCGTCGACTTCCACCAACGTAGCGATAGGCGAACTCGTGGAGGGACCAGCACCCTTCTTGACGAATTGGAGCTGCGGTCTCTCTGAAAGGGGAGCAGGAGCCATTGCAATGGGCGAGAGTGTCTGCGCGCCCATGGCACAATGCGGAAGCACGACACCATCTTCCCCAACAACCGGGACAATGTCAGCAGTGGTACCGACCTCTGGGCTAAGATCTGGTCCAGGAGTGCCAGAATGCTTCTCACTCTGTCTTCTGACAGGAAGACCTGCCCCCTCCCAGAGTCTATCACCGTCCCTAGATGCAAAATCGAGGTTGAAGGAACTAGGTGGCTCTTGTCCAGATTGATAGTGAAGCCGTGCTTCCTGAAGGCCGAGATCACCTGCTCCATGTCTCGCACTGCCCGTTGTCTGGACGAGGAAAGGACCAGCACATCGTCCAGGTAACAGAGCGCCCTGACTGGAATGGCACTGAGTGTTGCCGCCACCACCGCCACCAACTTGGTGAAAGTACGGGGAGCCGAAGAAAGACCGAACGGCATTGCACAATATTGGTAATGACCGCCCGCATATTCGAAGCGAAGAAATTGACGATGCGAAGGCAGCACTGGAACATGCAGGTAGGCCTCCCGTAAATCCACCGACTGCATCAGGTCCCCTGGACGAATCGAAGCCAGTATCGAGTGAAGGGAGTGCATTTTGAATCGACGGTAACGCACCGTACGATTCAAATCTCTGAGGTTGAGAATCCCTCGAACGCCCCCTGAAGATTTTGGCACCAAGAACAGGACCGAATAGAACCCGGTTCCTCGTTGATCCACCGGCACCGGTTCTATCGCCCTGATCTCCAAAAGGTGTGAGATCTCCTCCTCCATCAGGGTGCGACAGTCCATGGACAGGGGCACGGGGCATCTCAGGAAGCGTCGAGGAGGTCGATCCAAGAATTCTATCGCGAGTCCGTCTGAAATCGTGCGACGAACCCACTCGTCCGACGTGGACTGGTCCCACTGGCGATGAAAGGATTGAAGTCGCCCTCCGACGGGACCTGGAGTCGGTGAGTCATTTGCCCCTGCGATAGGGCTTGGAGTTGGCTCCGCGGTAGGGACGCTTAGAGGCAGGTTGAGGTCTGCCACGGTCTC
This sequence comes from Pituophis catenifer annectens, assembly GCF_029215685.1. Classification (NCBI taxonomy): domain Eukaryota; kingdom Metazoa; phylum Chordata; class Lepidosauria; order Squamata; family Colubridae; genus Pituophis; species Pituophis catenifer. The sequence goes on from NW_027256881.1 coordinate 206,917,823, forward strand.
TGAATCGTTGCCTGTCTGTGAAACGTTCTGACTGCTGGAACGGAGGTCTGTAAGTGGAGGGGCCTCCCTGCCCCGAGTAAGACCGAAAGGGCTGACGCTGCGAGTACGGGGTATAGCGCCTGTCTTGCTTGCGAGAAGAGGAAGGCATAATTTTACGTTTGTCTTTGTCCTCCACCAGGACCGGATCCAAAGCAGCGCCGAACAGGTGGGAGGCCCTATACGGAGCCGCCGCCAGCTTCCACTTGGCTTTGATGTCCGCCTTCCACGGGCGAAGCCAGAACAGACGACGTGAAGTAATGGAAGCTGCCATCGCCCGGGATGCAAATTTGACCGAGTTCAACGAGGCATCTGCTGAGTATTCCGTGGCGGCGATGATTTTATTGATATCATGCAGCATACGCCGCTCCTCTGGCGGCAGCCGTTCTCGGAGCTGTCGCAGCCAAATCAGAGATGCACGATTGAAGAACGACGTAGCCGTGGCCGTCCTGACCGTCCAAGCAACTGCTTGATGAGACCTGCGGAAAGCCAGTTCGGTACGCCTGTCCTCAGATTTTAGACCTTCAAGAGGATCAGACGATACCATTGACTGAGAAGTGAGACTAGCGACAGGGGCATCCACAGCGGGCAAGTCCAACAGTGCATCCAACTCAGGTGCCGAACAAAACAATTTCTTGTCCAGGTTACTGGGCGCGGTAGACGACCCAGGTTGGCCCCAAGGTGCCTGCAACACATCCGTGAAGAGTTGGGGGCACGGAATGAAGTCCTTTTCCTGCTTTACTTGTTTGAACAAGGCGTCGTGCGGGCCAGGCTCGGGTTGGGACACCGGGGGTTGAGCCCCCACCGACCCCAAATTGGTTGTCTGCCGGGCCTTGTGGAGCAGGGATTTGAATAATGCGGGCCGGAACAAACCCGTGAAAGCCGGGGAGTCAGGAGGTAGGTCTTCATCCTCCGAAAACTCGAGGTCCTCTGGCGCCTCCTCCTCCTGATCCGAAGTTTCAGACGAATCAGAGTCCAGACGGGACGGGGAGCGGGCCCTGCGAGAACCCGCAGTCCCCAACCCCCCAGAGGAAGTCCCCGCAGGGGAAGTCAGTGCTGCTGTTTGAGCGCCAGCCGCCATAATAGATGCCAGAGCGGTGGAAAGCATCGACTGGAAATCATACTGAGGAGGGGGCGGTGGCTGATCCACAGGGCGAAGCCCCGCAGCCGTAGGTGTGAAAGTGGCAGAAGGTTGGCGTCGTGGAGGCGGTAGAGAATCCAGACCCACTAACGAGACGTCCGGCATCGACTGGGACACGCCTCTCTGCAACGCCAAAGGCCTGAGTTGGACCGCCCTTCGCTCCGGATCCTGGGGAGCGCAAGAAGACTGAAGCGCGAGCCCCGCGTCCCGGCTTGACGAGGAAGCGGAAGCCAGTCTGGCCTTCTCGTATTGTTTCTCCAAGGCCTTATGACGACGGAGCTCATCTTTGTCCGCTGAAGAAGACTTAGAAGACCGGGACTTGTGGCCATCTGCCTTGGACCGCTTGGCCGGCTGCTTTTTGCGAGATTTGCTTGCTCTGACCGGGCTGGCCTCCTGCTCCACGTCAGAGGAAAATGATGAATCCGCCATCATAGAAGCCAGGGGCCCACCTATGTGACCAGGGGGCGTGGCTTTTTTTTTTTTTTATTAATTTATTAATTTATTAATTTATTTGGTTAATTAATTGCACAGTCAATCAAAACTCTCTGGCTCAAGGAGAGAGAAAGTGACTGGATAGACCACTAACAACTTGGGTCGCAGCGCGCTCAGACACTTCAGGGCCCTAGCCCAGGCCAGGCAGGAGGGCTGGCTTTGTAGGGCAGATAGCCTTAAAGTCGCCCCCCCCCCAGCCAACAGGGGGAAACAGCTGGTGGGGCCAATTAAATCTCCTTGACTTGGGAGAAGGTGCGAGCGGTGACACGCCTGTGGACGCCCCAGAATGGGCCCTCTGAAGGCGAACAAACTTATGGGAGTCGGGCCACTCCACGCGGTCAGAAAAAATGGCTGCCGCCCAACAATCAAAATGGCGGCCGCGCGGCTACAGCGCGGGGATGCTGCGGTCCCACGCGCTCTCCAACGGCCTCCGCTGCACCCCTGGCGCCTCTCCCTAGGTCGCCACGTGGAAGGGGTCTCCGGCCGCTTGCCCAGTCACAGGAGGGTGGCGAGCGATGTTCCGCCACGCCGCGCCCTCCGGAAGCCTTATAAATGCCGGAACGGAGCCCACGCGGCAATCCAACGGCTGGCCGAGACGCCGCCCGCAGGCACCTGACGGGACGGTCGTCTGAAAGGCTCCGTGGCGGTAGCGCGCCCGCTAACCGCCGTTTGCGATGCCCCGCCGCTCGGCTCTCTCCCCAAGCAATCGGTGTGGGGGGGGAGCGCAGCCCTCAGCCGACTCCACCGGCAGTTCTTAATCAGCCGGATCCGCCCCGAGGGGACAGAAACCGGCAGCTGTGAGCGCACGCAGGCGCTGGCTGGGACGACCTGGATCCCCAGGCACGAACCCAGCTAACAGCAGGCAGGCAGGGAAGCAAAATAAACCAATTTACAAAAGGGGAAACCCTACCAAACCGAAAATAAAGAAGGGGCTAATCAAAAATAAACAAAGGCCTAACGCTTACCTCGGAGCACAGAGAAAAACCCTCTCAGTCTGGCAGCAACTGAGAGAAAGACTGGGGAACTGTGTGCAAAAGGGGCGTGGTGAGAGCACAGAGTAGGAAGTTATTTAAATAAAGGTTCTCTCAGTTGCTGGCAGAAATGAGGATTTAACCCTATGCTGGAGTGTAGTAGCAGCGTTCTGGAAAAAACAGAGCTCTCTGATATAAGCTCTGCCACTTGTGACCCTGATCCATGTCTCTTCTGGTTCCTTCTTAGAGCTGATGGGGCACAGACAACTTGGACCTAGATCATCAACATCTCTCTTTGGGCAAGGATGATGTTGCAGCTTTGAAGGAGAATCTGCTGCTCCATTCTTCTTAAGCAATTCTCCCTGAACCCAGGACTGAGTTATAAATATCATTCAGCCCCCAACCTTACTTTTTCCAGAAATCTGTTGAGCTCATGGCAAGGCTTCAGCTGCAAACCACTTTATTAGAAATGGTTCATTTGGACTCTTTATTAGCTAAGTTTCAGATCCAAGCAAGATTGTTGTCAGGACTTTGATGGGGAGAGTTATATCCCTCTTGTCCTACTTGATCTGTCAGTGATTTTTGTTACTGTCAACTATGATATCATTAAGGACTACGTTAATGGTTGTGATAATACAATGTAATTAATCCACTAGTGACTCTGTTTTTGATCCCTTTCCACTACTGTTTAATAATTACCTAAAGCTGCTGTAATAGAATGTGGGAAAGACCTTGGGAGATGGAGCAAAGGGATGCTGCCGAGTAAACAATCAGGTAAGAGAAAGCGTAGCTCACAGCTGGATAATGGGTAGAGCAAGTGGCTCAAAGAGGACCCTTCCTAGTTTCTTAAGATGTAAAAGAGACCGTGGAAGAATTGTACTTTCAGACTTGCAATATTTTGTTAATGTAGCTTTGCAATAAAGTACAATTAGCTTATCAGGTTGTGTTGCCTTTCTGATCTACCTGGTAAGGGAGACATCAATCTTGCAAGTCTTCAAGTACAATTCCTCAGAGTGTTTGCAAAACGATCTACCTCAATCAGGTGCAGTGAGATATCAATTCCTTTGGTTCTGATTTGATGTGCTGTATCACAGGATGCTGGGATTAGAGAAAATAGCTCAGTAGGGGGGCAAAATGGAGTCATGAGGTAAATTTCAGTCAGGGTACGATAACTAGAAATAGCAGGTTTGTCAGAAGACTCTCCAGATGTCTTAATATGCTTATGCAGTTTGGGTATATTTATGAGTCTGTTTCAACTATTTAACTTTGATATTTTCTAATGTCAGAAGACGTACAGTATCATTGTTTCTATCTATCAAAGGGTGGAATGTAGTCAATTTGTTCATACCTTGAACAGCCAAACAAATCAATATTTCAACACATCTAAGAATGCTCACTCACTAGGATGAGAAGACATATTTTCATCCTTGTAAGTGGATCATAAAATTTTATCAGTAGTGTAATAACTTCTTTTCAAGCCTATCACTTTGAGTCTTAATGCTGCACTTGTCTAACCTGATAAAATACTATGAACATTTTATTTCCCCTCGAGAATGCCAAGGAACTATGATAAGACATAGTTAATGCCTTCATGTCTTAAGAGTTGAGATCACTTTGAAAGAGCACCAAGCAAATGCAGAATATTTCCAACCTCTCAGTCAGGGCGTAATAACAATGTCTCGTTGCAGATGAAGTGATACCAGTGAAGACATTTGTATAGTTATGTTTGTGTGTCTGTCTAGAAGTTCTTTTAAAGCTAATTCAGGAAAGCATAGGAGGCCTAAAAAACAGGCAGCTAAAACTGTAATGGTGGCATTTAGTAATATTTGGTAAACAGTCCATGTTTGCATCCAAATCCAGCCTCTGCTAATTAACAGCATAAAACATAACAGACCAGAAAAACAAACTAAGATGCTTCAGATTTCACAGCCAGGAATGAGAAAAACATTTTAATCTTTGATTGTTATTTAGCAAAGATAATGTTAAGATAAAGTTTTGAGTAATTGAGGCTATAATTCTACCCCCATTAGGAAATTTTAATCTCTTTGACTTCAAGAGGATTGAGGTCATATATCAGATCATCTTAAAACAATTATTCTTTAAATCACATGATCAACCCAGTTTTGTTCCAATAAGTTCACAACCAAGCAATAAGGCTGTTCTGATAAATAAAAAATTATGCCACAATTTTCTGGCCCAACATTTTAACTAGCCACACCACTCAATGATTAAGTAATGGTTAAACATATGTAAAAGAGGGCAAGAGCCAACTCCGCGAAAGCAAACTACATCACAAGGTATTATAGTTGGGACATCTTTACACAACATACAATGGGTAGTCCATAAACATAAGGTCACAATGAACATTTACAGGTAGTTCTTGACTTACAACCATTCATTTAGTGACCGTTCGAAGTTACAACAGCACTGAAAAAAGTGACTTATGACCATCCATGCTGGTCAACCACAATAGAGCAACCAGTAAAATAAATTTAAAGTCCAGAATGCTGAAGCCATTGAATAATAGGAAAAGGTCAGAGCAAAAATTTTATAACCAGAGGTTCCACTTGCAGCACCTCTAGATGTGAGGACCTAAGTGCATTCTTGTCCAAATTGCCAGAAAAGTACAGTCAGTGTAGACAAAACTGAGTCAAATGGAGCCCACTTGACTTGGTAGAAAGGCATTTCTCATTTCTCACTAGTACAAGTCCTACATCTCCTTGAGCGTACTTTGAAGAATTTGGAAATTACGAATGAAGGCGAATATACGTGTCCCAGGATAATGTTGCAGGATCCAATCTGGGTCGGTCACTGGGACCAGAGGTTTGTCTTCCGAGCTTTTGGACTTGGGCTGGAGTCCATCTTCAGGGAACTTCTAGAGCAGGGGTGTCAAACTCAAGGCCCGTAGGCCGGATCCGGCCAATGGAGTGCTTAAATCTGGCCCATGGGGCTTCCCTGGAAAGAGCAGAAGACCAGTTCGCAGCACCTCTGCCAAAAAAAACAAAGCTTGGAAGGGCCATGTGCGGTCCTCGCGAGATCCGTTTTCTCTGGCAGAAGGTTGCAGGAGGCTGTCACAGCCAGAAACGGAGCTCGGGAGCCCATTTTTGCTGGCAGAGCACTCAGGCCACCACAGACGCCCAAACACGAGTGACATTGAGCTGACCATGTTCACCCCAGCCCCCCACGAGGTCAAACACAACCCTGATGCGGACCTCAATGAAAGAGAGTTTGACACCCCTGTTCTAGAGAGCAGTTACGAAAGTTTGGAAGACAAAATCTCTGGTCCCGGTGACCGAGCCAGATTGGATCCTATAATTTAGAAATTATTTGCCACTATATATTTTGGGGATGCATCCCATGGCATGTTCAAAAATGTATTTGTTGTCAAAAACAACAAACATTATTTACAAACAGCGAAGCTCTATACAAAATATTCTTTACAGGCATAGCCACATTTCTAGATATGTAATAGGTAAAAAGATCTGCCCTATGATTATAGCTCCAGCACAGAAGAGTAGATAATCATTGAAACATTTACTTGGAAACAGCAGATGGATATCACTAAGTCACATTACAGCATGTGCTCACAGAACAGAACTGTGCTGGGATTTAGTAAGAAGTGCTGCATTGTGTAAGTATCAGATTTAATTATTTCTGTAATAAATTCTGAAGTTGAATGAACCATTTATCGTATAACATTCATGACCCAGTTCATGCCCTAGCTTAATTAATTTAGTGTGGTGATAATACTTCTCTTTAAAAGATTCAAACAACAAAACAATATTTCCCGATCTTCCCCAGAAAAGAGACATTTTTGCTGCATCAGGTTCTCTGGCCTTTGCAATTGGGCAGATTGAATCAGTTCAAAAAATGAGAAACCGATCATTTCATTCTAAAGCAATACATCAGGAACATCCACTTTTAGCAAAATAGGCTAACGGCTGCAGCTACTGTATATGTAGAGCATGGTAGAGACTACTGATTTATTCTCATGTTTGGTCTACAAATCAGTAAATGCGTTGACATCTCCATTATTCATTAAACTGATGGGTTGCACTTCTCCTCTCTTATAAACGAAAGTAGTTAAAAGGACCTTTTAGAAGTGATATATCCCAATCCAATTTGAGGCTCAGAATCACTCTGGCTCTTTTTTTATAGATTATATTAAAAAGTTAGGAAGGACAATTGATCTAATTTGTCAAACCAATCTTACTGCCTCTTCAGTTTGTGGCTTATGGAATGATTGCTTACTGTAATTGGTTACTGTGCATTAGAATGATTGTTTACTTTACAATGATTAAAATTAGTCCATAATAGCCGCAGCTTATATTTGCTACTGTATTTTACAGGAATGGTTTGGATTTGGATTCTTGATAGTCTCATGTCTTTAATTTATTTGGCTCACTATTTGATTGTTAGTTGATTACTGTTTGATTGCTGTAAGCAACAGTTTGATTGCCTGACTTGTTGAGAGTCAGGCAGCATACGAATTTAATGAATTACTGTTATTGTTAGTCACATAGTCAGCCAGATATATAGACTGCATTTATCACTTTTATCCACCTATCAAGTCTTCCTAAGGACAGGAAGATGTTGTTGCTTGATGGTGTTAGAGGTATTGTCAAAGGATGTCAGCTGTTCCAAGTAAAGCTGCTTTTTTGCAATTGACTGGTGATTTTGTCAATGCCAATAATATTCAAGTGATGCTTCAGATGTTTTGTGATTGCACCCAAGTTGCCAAATTACTATTGGTGCTATGCTTGTTTTCTTTTGCCAGTCATTCTATTTCTATTTGCAAGTCTTTGTATTTTGTGATTTTTTTCCAATTCTTTCTCTTCTTTTCTCTTTCCAGGCATTGCATTGTCCGTGATCTGGACTTTTTTTCTTTCTTTCTTCTTTCTTGCTCTTTTTCAGAGCATAATGCTGCTTACCAAAAAGGCACTGTATGGTATGTACATCCATACATAGATGTTTAGAGCAAAGATTATTTGTTTTGGGTACTTATAATGAACCATATTGCTTTTGTTCATGAACAATGTATATTAAATCAATGAATATTAAAAGCCAATGAAACCTTTTAAAAACTACTATTATTTTGCTAATCAATATCTTTAAAATGCAAAGTTAAAGTTCATCTTGAAGGCCATAGATTTCTTCTCTGAAAACAGTTCTGGGAACCATTTACACTCCCCTTGATGAATAGTAGCAAATGTTTACACTCAAATTTAACTGGAGGAATTACTGTTTAGAATTCAAGTTGAAGAGTGCTGTTTGAGCCCCTTGTGAATTTCTGACTGAAATGCCAGATGGAAGGGCCTTAGATAATAACCCAGATCAGCATTCCCCAATTTGCTATTCTCCAGATACATTAGAGTATAATTCTGTGAATTTCTAGTCCACACAGATTGTGAGTAAACTGGCTGGGAATTCTAATGTTGTAGCCCCAAGACACCTGAAGAGCATCAGGTTGAGGAAAGCTGCAGTACATTGAACATCTTTTTGAGCTTTATCGTATATGGGGAAACATTTTACAGCATTCAGGCTGGATTGTTGAAAGGACTTCTGTTACATTATTCTTGCCAACAATTCCAATTCAAGTATTTCACTTAGGCATTCAAATTACATTTAGCACCACTCACCAACAATCAAAACTAAGTCAAGGGTGATCACCAAGTTTTATCTTACCCCTTAGAGCAGGCAGCAGGGACCTTTCTTTCTTGTCATCGCATTTGTTACACTCACTGAAGTACAGCAGGAGAAACACATCCACCAAAACCCACATGAGAGAAGTGGCAAGAACCACTTTGCAGTAGACAAATCTCCTCATCCTTTATTGAGTTATTAGTTACAGGCTGTAGTAAAAGCAGGTGCTAATACGATGCTATATCCAAGCCAAGAAAGCTGGCACGAATGCACAGATGAGAACATCCCACTGAAAAATAAAAGCAGAAAAATAGAATTAGCTGACAAGTAAACAACTTCATAAACACAACCATTTTCATCTGTTACTGTTTTCTTTTAAAACATGTTTATTAATTTTTATTGTCATCCATTTGTACGTAAGAAATGCATACCAAATTTTCAGAAACAAAAATGAAACGAACTTTCCAGTGTTTAATGGTATGTGAAAATGGCTTTGGGAGACAGGAGGAAGAGTAGTAGACTAGGCAACAGTCAGAGAAGAGGCAACTGTCCCTGTAGAAGGAATAGGGATGCAACAAATTTCTCAGAAGGGGCACTCACTTGTTTCATGGACTGTAAAGGTATGGGGAGGGGAATGTACTTTTAGATAATGGTCAGCCTCACAAAGTAGTCGAGACAAAAAACACCCAGATGTACTAACATTAACTTTATTACAGAGTTATATTAAAGAGAATCTTTCAAGTCATTCCCATATTCCATTACAAGTGTATTTTAGTGGTGGTTGCTTTGATGTTTTCCAAATTTGGGTTATGAGTATCTTTAAAGAACTCTTCAGAAATGTACGCTGGCTCCAAAAAAGAAAAAAAATGAGCAAGCATAAACAGAGGATTTAATGAATTCTCAAGTGAAATACCTTGTTGCAATAACACTTACAAGAAAATGGATAAATGATATAGCATTGGTGTTAACTACAGCTAAAAGATGCGCTATTCATGCTCAAGTAGGCAGACATGGAGTATCAGCATCAACAGATATTGTTTCATATTTCCTTTAATAATACATGCAATTGCATGCTCCTCCCCTTAAAAATCACTTTCTGTTGACATATTTGGGGTTCTTGTCTGGTCTATGCATTACTTCACACAAATAATTATTGTAGCATTTTCACTTTTACAATATGAAACTATTTTCCAAAGTAAGTCAACGATGTAATTCAGTTTCAGTTGATTATGATCAGTCAATAATGGCGCAATTAATCTCTTGATGACTCAGTTGAGAAAATATATATATATTGAAAAAAATGGGAACATAATACTGGGTGCGAGGTTCTTTAAATTTAAATTCATACAGTTTCATTTATTACCTAGCAGCAGGTTGCTTCCTCTATCTACTTTTACCATTTTTTTTATTTTGTAAACTTTTACCTTTCCAATGTATTAAAAACAGTTCTACAAACTGAAATCCCAAGCTTCTTCAAGTGTCTTGAAGAAATGTCCCCAATGAGCCACGTAACGCAGGAGGGAAAAAATGAGAATACAACAGGGACATTTGGAAGAATCAAGCACAAATTTTAAGCCCAAATTCAGAAACCATGAATAGGAGGAATCAAAGCTGGTAGGCTGAATAAATAATGGATTTTTTCTTCAAATCTGCAGGGACTCCTTTCCTCCCCCACCCTTCCAAAAAGGAACAGACAAGCAGTAGTTTTAAATACCTTGGTAGCCATTCCCAGGAACGACAGGTCAGAAAAATGGGACCACTAATTGGATCATTATCTTAGAAACTTTGATAGAAGTAGCCACATTGAAACTGATGAAACTGATTAGGAAATAAAAAGGTGCTATATATAATTTATTTATAAGATACCACCCAAAAAGCAGGGTTATCTTTGAATTATGGTTTTGTTATAGTGAAGTTTTTTTTTCCTTATAAAATTCAAATATTTAAATTTCCATTCACTCATTCTTTAGAATTCGACTTATTAACTCCAACAAAATAAAATTATTAAAACAAATTCCTTTATAATACATTAAAGGTAATTTCTTAAATACAGTTAATAGGCTTATTTCCATATAGTTAATTTTCCCACTTAACATATTAAAATTATAATTGTGGCGCAGTGGTTAGAATGCAGTACTGCAGGCTACTTCTGCTGAGTGCAATTTGGCAGTTCAAATGTCACCAGGCTCACGGTTCTCTCAGCCTTCCAACCTTCCGAGGTGGGTAAAATGAGGACCCAGATTGTTGGGGGCAATATGCTGACTCTGTAAACCGCTTAGAGAGGGCTGTAAAGCACTGTAAAGCATTATATAAGTCTAAGTGCTATTGCTATTGCTATAATTCCATGCAATGTTTCAAAGGGCTTTCAGTTTTGGTGGACACCACCACAGAGGTTGTCCACTCCTGATTAAAACCTGTGACTGATCAATCCACATCTCAGTTCCCTCATGCCTAAATGGACCTTATCTGTTTCCTATCTTCTTTGGCACCAGTTTCACCAATTTCCATAAAAAGTCTTTTTAACACTATGTTTTCTATGTCCAGCTCTGAGTGTAGCTGCTAGAACAGCTGCTAATTTTTAAGATGTCTCTTCTCTCCAGTTACAGCACATTAGCAGACGTGCTCAGAGACAAGCCCACTCCAAGCATGGTGGGACAAGTGACACTCAGTACTGGAAACTAGGATTTTTCCCATGCTAGGCAGTAAGGAAGATCCCATTGTGAAAACAGGATTTATTTTCCCCCTGGTAACCTTTCTAGAAAAAAGGGGATTTTCATGTCAGCGCAAGGGGAAAGCCGGAGGAAGGAAGGCTATAAAGTTGTATGTATGTACAAATGCCTGTGGGTATGACAGACAGTGCAAGAGAGGGGAAGGATATGTTTGTGTGCCTCTCTGATTGGAAGGTGAAAACACATTTCTGTGTGGTTATGTATCAGGGGAATGCTGTGTGTCTGTTTCCTGTTTTTTATGGAACTATCTTAAGATAACTTTGACAAAAGACGGTGTTTAACCTATCCCTAAGGAATCAACAGCTTGCACACTATTTGATAACCAAGCCTGCTGCTCTCCATGACTTTCCTTTATTAAAACAAACTCAGCGGAAAAAGCATCCAGAAAACTCACACATTCCTATGTCGTACGCAATCCAAGTCTAAATAATTTACATGGGTAACAATTAGGGCAAAATCTACTACACAGGTAGTTAATTGAGTTTTGGGAGAGAATGTGTCTCAGCCCAGCCCACCTCACACGGATGATTTTCCACATCAATCATGACTTGCCCCCTGCAACAAGAATAGTGGAGGGTGTAAACTCATATTATATATCCAATTTTATCATGACACCCAAGCAAAATCTGCAAAGACTTTCAAAATAGTATTCATGCCATCTAAGAAAATGAAATATATAATACTCAAGGTATATAGATCTGGATTCTAAAGGTTAATACAAAGAAGTTTGTAGAAGAAAAGCTTGCCACCCCTTCCACTGCTAGAAAAACTTGGCCTCCTTTCTCCCTTTAAAAAAAAAAAAAAAGCCAAAGGTTTCCCCTGACCACTTGTGTCCAACACTAGGGGGCAGTGCTCATCTCCATTTCTTAGCCAAGGGAATTAGCATTGTTTGGAGACCCTTCCATGGTCATGTGACCAGCATGACAATACACCAAGGGGCATGGAATGCTATTACCTTCCCGCTGAAGTGATACCTATTTATGTTCTTGCATTTAGCAATAGCACTTAGACTTATATACCGCTTCACAGTGCTTTACAGCCCTCTCTAAGCGATTTACAGGGTCAGCATATTGCCCCCAACAATTTGAGTCCTCATTTTACGAACCTCGGAAGGATGGAAGGCTGAGTCAACTTTGAGCCGGTGAGAATCAAACTCCTGGAGTGAGCAGTGAGTTAGCCTGCAATATAGCATTCTAGCCACCCTACCACCACAGTTCTTATTTGAATGCTTTTAAACTGCTAGGTGGGCAGTAGCTGGGACAGGAACGGGAGCTCACTCCATCATGCAGTACATGCTCTCAAACTGCCAACCTTCCAGCCAACAAGCCCAGCTTCTTAACTGTTAGGCTACCATGCCTTCCCCCCACCCTCCAGTTCCTCCAAAAACTATTTCCAGAGGATGGAAATGGAAAGATTTTCGTTTGTGATTCCCCCAAACAATTTACATTTGGAAGCCATGCTAATTTTGGATTGTTTTCCTCCTCCTTCTCCTCCTTTGGATTTTCTAGAAGACTCCCTCAACCTTGGGATGGGGACGAGTGTGGGTGACTGCAATGAGGAGGAAGGAAATGAAAATTTTCTTTTCATTAAGTTATTCCATGTATTCTATATAAGGCTCTGGGTTGAAATGGAAGCAATTTTACATCCAAGAAATGCTTATATCATTCTTGGACTATTTCTAACTATTTCTAAACACTCAGTGAACTTAAAATCTCTCAGTGAGAAATCTGAAATGCTCTCCGTGTAATATTTTTACCGTAATTAATATATTGACAGCTATATATTCCAGAAACAGAGAAGAAAGTATACTAGACAGAAAGGATGCAGCAGACTAGAAGGTGCCTGAACAAATTCAGAACGTCATTCAACCTATTCAGTTCATGACTCTTTAATTTAGTTTTCACTGTAGTGTTAGAGGCTTTGAGCCAGCATCCGAAGATACAAAGGCTGCTACACCACAGATTTAATATACACAGGCCTTGGTTTCCAACAGTGCTCTTCTTAAAGCAGCTTAAGTGTCTTTTAATTGAACTGTAATGCCAAGGAACATTGCATTTCCGATATTAAATATCAGAGCAGGTAAGAGTTCATAGACTTTTAAGACATTTCCAACATTTTGTAAACCAACATTGGTTAGAATCAAGTCTGGCAACAGAACAGTTAAACTCAAAATGAATGTTTATCTTGGGAACGTAATGCTTCATAATTGAAGAAGGGATTGTGCAAAAAGTTCATGAATTGGGGCTTTTACAGAGCTCATTACTGGAGAGCTATAAAAACACTGGTGGTTAAAAGTTGTTGTTAACAAGGTAAAAAGCCTGAAAGCTGCATTACAATGGAAGCATAAGTAATATGTGATAACATGCTATCTGCGGAATGGTTCTCGCCTAAAAGTAAAATCAATTTGCTGGCAGCACGGCCAACTATAAAAGCCATTTAAATCATGAGTTCTGAACCAAGGACAGGAGAATTACAAAAATAAATTACTATCCGCTCAATCGCCCTTAAAGGGGATTATAATTGTCCCGATTCACAATTTAGTTACATTTTAATAATGTATATTCTGGGTTAAAACAAGATCTAATCCTCCTTGTGGAGTTTTCTAAATTCATAGCTATTCAATCTCCCTCAGGGCCTTTCACCTATCATGGTATACACTCCCATAAATAGGAACCGAGGGATGCTAACAATTTGGCATTTATATCCCAAGAAGACTTGAAAGATACTAATTTGCTTTTCTGACTTAGATTACTGATTTTTTCATCCACTTTTATTTAAGGTCAAAAGGCTCTCCCAATAAAAATAAGTTTTCAACTGCTCCTCATCAAAGCCTTTTTTTTTTTAATCCAAATTGAAAATGCCACTAAGAATTGTGAGTGAGCTAAATTATGCAAAATCCCCCCCAGTGATGATATTTAGGGTGCCAGGAATCAGGTAGCTCCCAAGTTGTATACACAACACAGCTCAGGAAAAATCCTGATCCTTGTAAAGAAAGGAACTTAGTTACAGGAACTCATCAAATGGTTGCGCTAAAGCACATCATTCCTTCCTTTTTAAAGCATAAGAAAATTGTCTTCCACCCCACTGATATGCAGTGAAATCAGAGGCAGGGGAGGGGAGTACCTGCATTACTAGTGACAACCACAATTGTCTCAGAAGATGAACATTTCTTTTCTTTTTTATTCTTTCCAACCATACTGAAAATAAATTATGTAAATTGGTTCGGAGTTTTTTCTATCAGCAGGACAGTTCTTCTCCATGACTAAATTATAAACAGAGAAAAAAGCCAGCAAAAAAAAGACTTTTGACCATTCTTCCCAATTCCAAAAGTGTACCATAATGGAAGAGGCAGTTCAGTATTTAACAGTAACAGAGTTGGAAGGTACCTTGGAGGTCATCTAGTCCAACCCCCTGCTCACGCAGGAGACCTGTACTAGGGATTCGAACCACCGAACTGCCAACCTTTCTGATTGACAAGCTCAGTGTCTTAGCCACTGAGTCACCTAGTTAGGTACTTCTAGGAAAGCTCCAGTTTAAGCCTCTTCCCTCCTGGTCATGTGACTCAGAGCTGAAGCTTTGCAGCCTGCCCAGTGCCCACATACACGGAAACACAACACAAGAAGGGGGGTGGGGGAATACAGATGCTTCCTATGGACACTGCTGGTTAACAGGGTTGAAATTCCAGAGGCTGTGTTCTGCCTGCTTTCCCTATCTTATTTGTAAATCCAGAATCTCCTTGAGCTAAATATTGTAAAGAAACTTCAGAATAACTTCATGATGAAAAGAGCTGCTACAAAAAAAAGCATATGAGAGAAAAAGCAAAACAAAAAACAAAAAAAAAAACAACTGATAAGCTTTTTTTATCAGATGTAAGTTGAAGATAACTTCCAGATATCATTCTGACTTCTTTTTTCTAGCGGATATTATTTCATGGAAACATATGCAAGTTTTCAGATCTTATCAATCTGGTTATCTCTATATTACCAGAAATACTGTATATTCTGTATTATTTATAGCCAACAAGAGACATTCAGGCTCAGAAAATGAATGTGTGTTGTGGCCCCGCCCTCTGAGCCTATCCCATCGGAGGAAGAAAGCTCCGAGCATGAGGAAGAGGAGTCAGCCAGGCCTCCCTCTCCAGGCCCCTCCCCTCTGGCACTGTCTCAGGTGCCGGCCGAGGGAGAGGAGATTAGCAGGGAGACAGGTGTCTCGGATGAGAGCGAAGGAGAGACATCATTCCTGGACGCACGCCTCCAAAGGCGTGATAAACGATTGCAGCAGCTCAGGAGGCGTGCTAGGGATTAGAACTGAGTCACTGGACCACACCCCAGAGACTATATAATAGAGGGTGGTGGCCAGTGATCCTTGTGACGAACAAAAATAAACCTTGGATAGTCACTAAAGCCTTGTTCGAAACTGCTGAGAGGAATATTTATGGACTCTTGTACGCTGAGTATATTATCTTTCTGTTTCTGTGGAAATAAAGCACTTGGCAGACGGTGTGTATATCGCTGCCAAGTTGGAGATAAAGACCTGGGTGTGTGCCAAGTGCTTCCTTAACCCTCAGCTGGCTGTGTTTGTGTGTGTGTGGACGGGGACAGATCAACGTGATAGCTACAACTCTTTTCCATAGGAGGCTTCCCACAATTTGCCTTGGAAATCACCTTAAAGTCACCTTAGCAAGATGGATGACATAGAATAATAAATAAAATAAAAATTCCAGAGGCAACATACAACCCTTAGGGCTAGTTGCCACTGATAATCTGATTCTCAATGAAGATTGACCCTCATGCCAGTAGACATATTCTCTCCCTGGTATCTCCCCAAAACTGACTCTCCAAATTACGGTGGTTTATGTATTCTTTATATAAGATGTAAGCTGTTGCTCTAACCCCCGTGCCTAGATCTAGCACTGGAGAGACAGTTCTTGCTATTTCATTTGAACTAACCAGGGTTAGTCAAGCCTAGGATCCAGATCATTCAGCTTGCTTGCTCCAAACCATTACCAAGTTGTATCTTGATCCAACACCACAAGCACTACACAGAGCTTTCAAAATTGTTTCTGGAGGATGGGAACTTTGGTACAGTAGAGCAATAAATTAGGATTAATCTCTAATTGATACGATATCTGAGTGCACACATGCTAAATCCTTTGATATTCAGAGCTGGAGGAAATGAGAGTCATAGATCTCGGGCACTGCAGAATATGATAAGCCAGGTTGTGTGAATTGAAAATGAACTCTCTGTTGGTCACTTCCTCAACTCTGCATCTGCCCATTCTGCCTTTAGCTGGCCACTGTTCCTCTTCCTTTCATTTTCAGATATTTCTGAAGCAATTTTGTGGGGGGGAGGCTTCAAATCTAAAATGTCACACAGCTTCAAAGATATCTGAATGCACATGTAGCACTAGCCTGTAACTCAATAGATTAAATATGTATTTCCTCACCATTGTTTGCAGTTGACTGGTGCTATGTGAGCTTCTTTGTGAACCTCAAAGCATCTTTAGATCTTCCAGTTCAAAACACTAGTGTCCTAATAGGAATAGTTAGGATGGCCTAATGATTCAACTGATGGCCATGTATTCTCTCTCAAGCTTGGGCACACCCTTCCAAAACTTGGTGTTGATAGAAGAGGACAATTATTAAATATTAATAACTCATGGTTCTGGGCGACTTAAAAATGCAGTCATGAAATTCATAAAAATCTAAAAGGTTACTATTCAGATGTACAATGTACATCTCTTGCATGGCATAAGAAGAACCTTTATCTAATCTGAGTTACATAAAGCAAATTTCAGCATGACTAGACAATAATGTATCATTTGGCTAATTAATTTATTTTTGATGTGTGTGATGAGTCTTGGCAGTTTGCAACCATTATAACAATGTAAGCTACCAATTCATATTAATAAAATAATTGCAAAAATACCTAAGAAAATTACTAAGTAGGTTTAATTAATTACTCAAAACCAATAAAAAAAGATAGGCACCTATCACAACATTTGTCCCTAAAGGGTCTATGAAAGATGATGCCTTAAAATAAACCAGCTTCATAAATTACGCTTTGTACAGTTTAAAAATTTGTAGTTAAAAATTACATTTCCTTTCCCTGATCTGGATGTCATTACAAGAAAGTTCATCCAAAAAGGGAACTAAAGCAAGTGTGAAGGGACTGCAAATGCTGGTGGATAGTTTGCACAACGTATTACACTATATTGTGGTAAGAAACAGGAATAGCCACAAAGCAGTTCTATTTCTGCAAACACGCCTCTGCTAGATTATTTTAAACAGCAAGACAGCTGGGAAAAACTTAACTTTCTTCAATTTACTCATAGTGGCTACAATTCCAAATAAGCCACCACTTCAGTCACTCTGACACTGGCTGGAATATCCATATGGGAAGACTAGCAAACTGTTTCCAAGAATCACTTGCCATGTTATGCCATGATGAATTGACCTTCATCAATTATCTACTATTATCTCATATTCAAATCACTCAGTCACGGCTTTATAGAGACCAGATTCTTTTTTTTTAAGGAAAGGACATCATTTTGTAAAACACGACAGCAGCCAATTATGTTTGAAAAAATTAAGAGGTCACACTCTCATGAGCGATCTCAGGAGAACACAGAAATATAATGAGATTAGGATATTTTTATGAAATATTTTTCATTTTATGTAATGTATTTGTTTGACCACATCTATAAACCTCCCCAATCTAACTGACCAGGTACAGGAGCAAACTAAGGCAGAATATCTTGAAAATAAAAACATTCCAACTACCCAAATAATGAAAGCAATGTATAAGAAAAGAAACTCCAAAGTAGAATACAGTAAGTTTCCATTTGAACAAAACCCTTTTAAGGGCCTCCCTGAATAAAAGGGATCTCACACAGGCCAATCATATTGCTGACGGGAGAATGTGTGAGGTCTACTACCAATAAGTCTGCTTAATTCAGAGTTCTTTGACCTCCTGTGGTGGTGAAGTCAATTCTGCAGTAGACTTTCCCTTGTTTTGTATATACCAATCATTCTTGGCAAGGCAAAAATAAATCCTCCATCTTTCACCACGGTAACAAGCACTCTGAGTCAGGCCCGGTAATTTACCAGTAGCCAAAACAGATCCTAGTTCTCAGTAACAGGTTTCTTCAACTACTGTAGCAGTCCAACTGCTGCCTTTCTATACAAGTTATAGCTTCTAGGTCCGTGATGGTGAACCAATGGCATGCATGCCACAGGTTGCACATGGAGCCATATCTGTGGGCACGCGAGCCTTGCCCTAGCTCAGCTCCAGCATGTACACGTGCGCCGACCAGCTGATTTTCGGGCCTCCCAGGCCCACCGGAAGTTGGGAAACGGGCTGTTTCCGGCCTTCAGAGGGCCTCCAGGGGGTTGGGGAAGGCCGTTTTTGTCCTCCCCAGGCTCCAAGAAAGCCTCTGGAGCCTGGGGAAGGCGAAAAACGGACCTACCGGGCCCACAATGCCATCATGTGCCCAAAGTGTGGGGCACGTGGGGGGGTCTCGTGCGCATGCATGGGGGTGGCACACATTGAATTATGGGTGGGGGCACGTGTGCGCACGACCCCCCCACACTCCCCCCACTTTTGGCATGCAATGCCAAAAAGGTTAGCCATCACTGCTCTAGGTCTTCTTCAAAGGCAACTCCAGTTACACGTTGAAATGATCCAGTTATGAAGTTATCAAGTATAATTTAATGTTGCTAGAGCATCAAGGTTGAAGAAGAGCCTGTAGTACAGTGGACTAAAGCACTGTTATTAACAACTGCTGCTTGCAATTACTGCAAGTTCAAATCTCACCAGACTCAAGGTTGACTCAGCCTTCCATCCTTTCTAAGGTAGGTGAAATGAGGACCCAGATTGTGGGGGCAATAAGCTGACTTTGTATAAATATACAAAAGTATGAAGGCTATTGCTTAATGCATTGTAAGCTGCCCTGAGTCTCCGAAGGGCAGCATATAAATTAAAGCAAAAAAAAAAAAAAAAGGTTCAGACAGAGCTGCAACTGCACACCAGCCAAACCTAACTAAGGGACATTTTAGTTATTGCTTCCACTCATTGATCCAGGAAGCTCTGTACATCCAGGAGGACCTCAAGTCACACACCGATATTTTCAGCCCCTTGACCCAACTAATAGCAAATATTGGGACTGATGTTAGTTAATGAGCCCAATGTTTACAGCAATACCATATTGAACTTGAGCTTGTTTATCTTACCCACACCCTAGCAGCAGTTAGACATTGATTCAAGCTATCTACAGGATTTCAAATTTTCCATAGGGTGACAGTATAAATCAGAATACTGATGCCATTTCATTCCAGACTGATGGATAACTTCTCTCATATAACTAATAAGGCGAAGGAACCAAGTCCTGCAAGATTCCAAAATGGTACACCCAAGGACCCAATCAATATTTCTCCATGATGCTGGCTGGATTACCCAGTCGGGTAGTAGTGGAACCAATACAGCATGGTGGCTCCTACTTCCAACCATTTCAGGTGCTGTTAAAGATTATCATGATCAACAATATTAAATGTTGCCTAGGTGTCCAAAATGAGGAGTACATTCCCTCATCCAGGTGCCAACCAAAATAATTTATTACAGTCACTAATGTAATTAGGTGATTTTTTAAATCAGATCTCTGCAGTGTAATCCACAGCACCTTTTCAACAACTTTTCCTAAAAAGGGGTCAGAAGAAATGTATCAAATATGGCTGGATTGACAAGCAATCTCTTCAAAAGTGTGTGTCTGTGTGTGTGTGTGCAACACTGTCTCCCTTCAAGGCTAGTAGGATCCCACCTCTTTCAAAGAACCATGTGCTACCTCTCAAATCCTGCCACACATGTCCTGCCTGAAGGAAACAGAATGGACATGGATTTGGCCAACAGGTATAGAAGTTCACATTGCCAAGATCCTTATCCACTTCCTTACATTCCATAAGGTGAAAACCATTCTAAGCTAAAATGAAAGACACTCCCTTCAAACACAAGACCATTTTACACATCTGTGTAATTCATGTGTACTCTAATATTCAGAAGTAAAGGCACATCCCCTGACAACATTATCTTGGCCCTATTTTAGAGAAACAGTCTCTTAAAAATAAGTTCATTTCATACTTCTGACAGACTTATTTTCAAGAATAGACTAATTCATTTATTTAACTCCAATTCAGAATAGACAATGAACAACAATACAATATACAACATGTTGTTACCTGTTTCTCAACAATTATCCTAACCCTAAATTTTAAGCAATTTTTGGTAACATATATGTTTGTGAAATTTTTGTTACGAGATTAAATTAAACAATATTACTGCCTGCCTTCTTTTGTACACATTTGCTTTCCACAGCTGAATCCATCACCAACTTCACTGTGAGGCATTGAATTTGACAGCAGTTGCTTGGCAACAAAATTAATAGTTTTCTCCATTGTACCTGTGGTGCTTGCATTCTCAGATTTTGGTAGAATTCACTGATATACAACTTCACTTGGTCCAACATTTAAAACAGTCCAAACAATTGTTGAAAAATAATGCACTAATGGAAGATTGTAGCTAAGAGTATAGTTATTGGTTTTCATGTTCTACTGAACTAACTAGGATTTAATTGTAGGTAGGTAGGTAGGCAGGCAGGCAGGCAGGCATGAGATCTGGGAAAGTTAAACAAGGACTTTCCTGAATCTCACGTCCTATGAAATAATATATTCCTGGAAATAAATTGGATTAAGTGTAATGGTATTTACTTCTAAGCAGAGGTGTGGATAGGACTGACAATTCATCTCAGCCTACACCTCCTACTTCCTACAAAAGTTTCAAAGACAAAGTTATTCTGTACCTCAACAAAGGCAGACTGTTATTAATGAAAAGCAAAACTATTTTGAGCAACCATATGTTAATGGGCCAAATCCAGTTTACTTATGATAGGCTCAAACATGTTTTTGAATTATGCACATAAAGGATTATGCACATTCTTTTTCAGTTTCTTTAGATAGGTATTTTTCATTTTTGTCTATTTGCTGCATTATGAGTAATGGGAAGGAACACGAACTTCTTCTATTGGATAATATTAGGTTTTTTTTTGCAACCAAGTTAAATCAATGTTACAAAAAGTCTTGCTTGTGTATGGTCATAAACCTATCCTCGATAGCTGTTATTTGTAAGTAGGAGCAGCAGTCAATAGGACTATTACAATTGCTTCACCTGAACTTAAAGAGAGAGTAAGTCAATATTCTACCGATTAATTAT
This sequence comes from Pituophis catenifer annectens, assembly GCF_029215685.1. Taxonomy (NCBI): domain Eukaryota; kingdom Metazoa; phylum Chordata; class Lepidosauria; order Squamata; family Colubridae; genus Pituophis; species Pituophis catenifer. The sequence goes on from NW_027256881.1 coordinate 206,939,095, forward strand.
GCTTTCTCCTATGCATGTTGATGGCTAGAGCAACATTTAAAGATATTTTTCTTATTTATTCAATTTGTATAATTGCCCACTCAACACGTGAGTCAGAGAAGCAATAGCAACTAACTAAAAAATATGAAATATACTACAGCCAGTTGAAGCCACCAAAGACCAGGCAGTCTCACTAGACTTCATGATCCAGAGAAAAAACAGGCCTTTCGGCAGGACTGGAAGCATCCTGATCTCAAAGACAAAAGTTGTTCCCTAGGTCAGCCATCACAATGGAAAAGGTATTAGAGAATCAGTTTGATCTTAAGGCACCAGGCTTTAAACCCGGAAACTGTGAATTCAAGTCCAGCCTTAGCCAAAAAAACTTGCTGAGTAATATTAGGCCAGTCACTCTCTCTCTTTCAGTCCAACTCACCTCACAAGCTATTATTGTGGGGAAAACAGGAAAAGGAAGGGGCATTAGATATGTTCACCATCTTGAGGTGTTTACAAAAAATAATAAAGGAAAGATATAAATAAATAATATCACATTGTATCTACCAGAGGACACTATTTAAACGATGGGACTTGAAGCAACTCTATCAGATCTTATCAGATAGGCAATATACTTATCTGCTATATAAAACATTATTTTAAATTTATAAAATTACATTTTTAAAAGCTATTTCAAAAATATGAAGTGGGTTGGATTTATATTTCGTTATGCTTCTCACACATTTATCTTTTACACTGATTTCTAAAATCTATATCAAGGATCAACTCAAAATCTCTAACTTGAATCAAAGCAGGCAGAAAATGTATAGCTAAACCAGTTCTCTGCATTAAAGGTACCTAATTAGAACATAAAAGACAATGAAGATCGAGTCCCAAAATATTTAACTGGAGTCCCCATAAACACTACTATACAATCAAACTGAAAAGAGAATGGAGCATCAAATTATTACAGAAATGAGAGGGAAATGAAGCATTTAAATATCAAGTATTCAGAGCCCTAAAAAGACACTTGATTTGCTCAGCTACAGTAATTTCAAACCAAAACTGACACTGTAATAATAATAAACACAACAGCAAGGTTAATGCAGTTCAAAATAATTGCTCCACCGCTATTCCAGATATGGTGACAAAAAAAAATCACACATTTTCTATGCTAGAGCTTAATTACTGTATATCTATTTTAAAAAATGAAAATCCGATGCTCCTTTGCAGCAGTGAACAAGTCAGTGGAAAAACTCAAAGACTGCTAGAGAAGGTTCTCAAATGTTTCAAAGCAGTTTTGTGGGGTATGATGGAAGGAATTTGCCACGAGCTTCTACTGACTAAACAGAAGCAGGAGAGTCCACCTAAGCAAGTAGTTCTACCTTAATTTGGAATACTGTTTTTAAAAGCAGCAACTTTGAATTATTTCACAAAGTAACTGCTGACTTTCACTACAACTCCCACAACTTTTGTCACTGACAATGATGGGTGAAGCTTCTGGAATTTGAAATCCTAAACAACTGGAAGGTACTGGATTGCCCATTTCTGTATTAAGCATTACCCTACTGCTTCATACCTGGTGTTTTAGCACAGACTCTTTCTATATGCTCATTTTCCTATCAACAGTACTTTATACGCTGCAAATAAATTTACTACTCTGGGCAGAGGAATGTAAATAAAGTAAAATGTCAATGCTTGTTGCAAGAAACACTATTCTTCTGAAGCAGAAGCCGATGGTCATCACTGAGCAGTTTTCTTCCTTACTGTAAGAAGGGACAGTTGGCTGGGAAATTCTGTGAATTGAAGTCCACAAATCTTAAAGTTGCCAAGTTTGAGAAATACTGATAATGTCAATACTAGATGACTGATAGACAGGCTTCAGGATTTTAAGTCCAAAGATGAAATGCAGTCAAATTTCATCACAATATAACACTTGGAAAATAATTATCACAGGTTGTAAGAAAAAAAGTATACATTATCATTTAATTCCCACTATTTTAAGATACGTATATTTATTTCATAGATATGACAGCATACCACTAGTTGCTTAGCAGTCGTCATATGGTGAATTAAACTGGATTTTGGGAAGAAAATAATTAACATATATTTAGATTAGAACCATCTTAAATTATTTTCTAATAATTTTCAACCTGCAGGTTTTAGCTCTACTATAGCATTTCTAAAACAGCTGAGGTGGCAAAAATTATATTTAAATTTTAATTCTATTTAAAAATTTCCTTAAATTGTTCTTTTTGTTTGTGGCTATATGTTGCATATAATTTTTAAAAAACGCTGTTCAACACAAGGGAGACGGAACTACATACAAATAAGTTTATAATCCATCAACCTGAGTATGTATTAAAAAATTTGACTTCAGAAAATGCAGTATTAAGAGTTGTATTATCCCATGTATGATGTTTGCGATAAGCACACAACTTCCTTTCATATTCATCCATAGCCAAATAAAACACACCTGCATCCGTGAAGAACTGGCTATTCCTACAAAAGCATTAGATAATTACATAATTTAACTTCCCAGGATGGTTCTTTGTCATCCTGACAATAGACATTTTCCCTCACAAAATTCCAGCAGGAAATGTTGCATTCATAATCCATACTATGGAACATTTTGCCATGATATAGACAGACTTCAACATCCCCTAGCTGATGGATTTATTGATTATTTATTTAAAACATGTATATAGCTGCCCATATAACAAACTCTGGGCATTTCCCAATCAAAATAAAAAACATATTAAAACTATTAAAATCAAGCGCATAAATACAAAAAAACTGAAGACAATCTAGCTTTGATATGCATTCACCTCATCTTATTAAAGCCTGTGGAACTCAATGGGATTTAAGCAGCCCATTGAAAAGTGGAAATCCATCCTTTGCAGTCAAAGTGTCGTATGTCTTTCAAGTCTATAAGGTGAGGCTTTAAAATGTAGCCTACAGTTTGACATAGCTTGCTGAAAAGATATTTTCAAGCAACCAAGATTTTAAAGCCTATCTCTATATTAGATTTGATTCTGTGTTATACAGAACAGATCATATTTTCTCCAAAGTTTAGGAAAATTTTTCCAATCAAGTTCATAAAACTAAATCAGAGGGTTTTTAGAAAAAGAATGGGTTGTATGTAGAATGATTGAACAACTACATTCAAATAGAAAATATGAATTTTGCTTTTACAAACAAGACAGTAGGTACTTGGTTTATATTACTTGCAATGCCGTAACTTTAGTTGTCAGTTTTAAATCTAGTCTCTCAAAAATAGTTTGCACAGACACTTAACAGTAGTGTCTACAGTTATATTTCGATTTCATTGCCATATGTTCCTTGATTAGCAAGGAATAAATACATAGAAAGCAGGTTTACCTCGAATGCGTAATGAGGGCATTCTAAAGGTCAAGAAATTTCAATTTTCTTGATTCAGAACTATTCATTTGACACATAGAAGCTGCACACTCCACTAAGAGTATATAGTCATTAATTCTGCATTTTTCCCACTAGAGTGAATTAGCTGTGCTTACACATGCATCAGACTCAGCAGAGATCAGCTTACAAAGCAGACCTACAAGCCTGGGAGAAAAAAAAGACATGGTTGCTTTAAGAATTCAAATGGAAGTGCTTTGCATGCATCCCCACATTCCAAATCACTTCTTTCAAAGATTTGCACAAACTTACACTTTATTTATGTATAAAATATTTAAAGCCAGCTCATTCTCTATTGGTTATGAATCAGAAAAAAAAATTGCTTAGTTTTTATAATCCCAGCTGAAAGTTGCAGATACTTACATACTAGAAAATAACTACTTCTGATCAAAATGCAACAGTCAATGTCATAATGCAACGTAATATTTAGGATTAAAATGGGAGGACAGAGAAAGAGAGGCAAAAAGCCAGAATGTGACTTCTTCCAATTTCTCATGCGTTATAGTCAAGGAACTAAGAGTTGCTAGATGACTTTCAAGAACTGGCTGACAATCAGACATACAGGTAGTCTTTGTTTAATGAGCAGTTGTTTAGCAAACATTCAAAGTTACAACAGATCTCCACAGAGCAACTTACAACCAGCATATTCTTCTCACAATCACATGGGTGAATTTTGGGCAGTTAGCAACCAGCCGTTTGCAGCATCCTACAGTCACAATGCAATGGTTTTCTGCAGTTTTTGTCAGTTTCCACCATTTACTTCCTGTTTCCGGCAAAAAGAAAAAGAAAAAAAAAAACCACTGAAGAAAATGGGTTTAGTAAAACAACTGCTGCAAAAATCAGGTGTGGTTGCATGGTGACCCATGTAACAACCACAACTTATGACTGTAATTCCAAGATCAATACAACTGCCTGTATTGACCTGTTCTGCTAACTCAGAAACATCATGTTTCTTTTTTAAAAAAACTGGAAAAAGAGTATTTAAACCTTTCAATTTATCATTTGTGTTCTTTGAATATACATGGCACAACACTGAAAGATTATTCTTTCTAATCTATATACAGCTATCATTCTCTTGAGAGAGAGACAGAGACAGATCTCTGCTGCATGAGCCGCTTTGCTGAACAGCAACAGGGACAAGGGCTACTCTGCTTCTCCCAAAGTAAATCAGATCCTTAGGACTTCCTACCTTGAGGCCCTCGAGTTCTATCAAAATTTTTGCTTTCCCCATTGTTTGGGGTTCCTCTTCCTTGTATAGCAGGCATGCATTGATTGTTGCAATAAACATGGTTCTTCTCTCCCGTACTTCTGAATTTTCTATGATACTTTCATCTAGCAGTTGATTTTAGATTTTGGCACTTTATCATCCCCCCCTCCCCAATACATCCCTATCTCTCTATCTGTCTCTGTCTCTCAGAGAATGATTGGCACAGGTCTGTTTTATATATATACTAACTACTGGTAACAGTAACTCATAGACTTATATACTACTCTATAGTGCTTTACAGCAGGGGTCTCCAACCTTGACCACTTTACGACTTGTGGACGTCAACTCCCAGAACTCCTCAGCCAGCCATGCTAGCTGAGGAATTCTGGGAATTGAAGTCCACAAGTCGTAAAGTGGCCAAAGTTGGAGACCCCTGCCTTACAGCACTCTCTGAGTGGTTTACAACATCTGCATATTGCCCCCATCCTTCTGAAGTTGGTAAAATGGTCCTCATTTTACCAACTCCGGAAGGATGAAAGGCTGAATCAACCTTGAGCCGGCCAGAATTGAACTCCTGGCAGTTGGCAGAATTTAGCCTGCAATATTGCATTCTAACTACTGGGCCACCACGGCTTTTGATACATTCTATACATTCTAATCCCCAAGGGGAGGGGGGGAAGCATATGATTAAGCCATTGATATACTGTATGAGAATAACTTGGCCAAAACCATGCTAAATGTTCTTCGTACCATTTGAGATAGAAGTCAAACTACAAGTCTTTAAAATATTTCAGACTTGCATATGTTAATCTTTTTCAACATACTTTTTATGTAGACACAAATCTGTACAGTGATTAGATTAGCCCACGATCCTAATAGTGACAACAAATCAAGGAAATTGGGGCTTTTCTGTGCCAAATTTCAACAAGCAGTATCTGTCAAGAGTCTGTCCTCTATACAACTGTTATGATTCAGAAATCCTGCTTTGAGCACATGCATCTGGGCAGTGTAATCTTTTAAGTAGCAGATCAAGGATTTAAAATAGGAGCCTTTTAAGCAGCAGTGAAGGCTTGTGGGAGGCAGGAAAGGGAAGCCACACACGGTAGCAGCAATAATTACCACAATCTTTCCTTTGCTTAAATAAGTGAGACAAAATATTCTGTTTTATCAGTGAATTTAAACAAGTGCTTTATTTATTTATTGGCTTCTGCAATAACAGGACTAGACTCTTCCATGTAGAGGTTCAATTACCTTTAAGGTAATTTTAATCTATTACCAGTTCACTAAATGTTGAGAGCTTTTTCTAAAAGGTTGCAAACAAAATAGCTGATATACTAAGATGCTTGCTGCCAAACACACAAGTTAAACTTTCCAGTTATATCTGAATACATAAATCCTGAAACTGTTTCAATCAGTACTATGAAGGTATGAAAGATCATTCATACATATATTTCTATAATAGTTTAGTGACAGCAAAGAAATCCATTCAGCGGTCACCCACTTATATCACAAAAGAGAAAATATTTGCAAAAATAAATGAGTTACATATATATACTTTATCATGAATACATTCACTTTTAAATGATTGCAGTACTCCAGGATAAAATATAGCTCATGTTAAATTAATAACAGCAAAATTAAATTAAATTACCTGAGATTGTTTGCATTCAAACTTAAATCAAACAATTAATAATTCAAATAATTATTAATCAATATTCCCCCCCTTTTCTAACAGGAGTTTATTCTGATCATGGGTCCTCTTAATCTTTTTTTTTCCTCGTTAGTATTTTCAAGCAACTAAAAACATCTCGATATCCAACTTCTCTCTATTCTACAACAGAAAAATGTATGATAGTTCTATAGTTGGATGATTCTGCTTTTCAAAACCATATGTCCAACACAAATATTCATTTGAAAACCATATTTATGACTAATTAACAAAAGAGTATAATAGCATAATGATTAAAAATAGAAAATAATGTAACATTTTTTAAAAGCCGCTTTAATGTGGCAATTCAAATTCCATATGGAGAAGCTAAAGCCATCATAGTTGAGAGCGCATACCACTATGAATTTCAAATGGGCCTGCAATTGTAATATTCTGGATAGTGACTGAACAGGAAAATGGGATTTTTCTGATTGCCTAATAGTATTAGATGGATAATATATCCACAGAAACTCTAATCCAAACTGGGATAAGTGACTACAGGTAGTCCTCAATTTACAACAGTTCATTTAGTGACCATTCAAAGTTAAAACGGCACTGAAAAAAGTGACATATGACCATGTTTCACAGTTACGACCTTTGCAGCATCCCCATGATCATGTGATCAAAATTCAGACGCTTGGCAACTGGTTCATACTTATGACCGTTGCTGTGTCCCAAGGACATGTGATCACCTTTTGCAACCTTCTGACCAGCAAAGTCAATGGGGAAGCCAGATTCACTTAACAACCAGGTTACTAACTTATCCACTGCAGTTATTCGCTTAACAACTGTGGCAAGAAAGGTCATAAAACAGGGCAACACTCATTTGACAAATGTCTCACTTAACAACAGAAATTTTGGGCTCATTTGTGGTCATATGTCGAGGACTACCTGTATTGACTCCTGGGAACTGTTTGGATTAGTCCCTGCAAATTTTCTTGGCAAAATTATGGAAATGATTTGACGTTGCTTTCTTCCTCAGGCAGAGAGTGTGAGTGATTGGCCAATGTCACCCAACTGGCTTGGGATCTAAGGAAGGACTAGAACCCTCAGTCTCCCACTTTCTCACCTGGTCCCTTAAGCATTACACCAAACTGGCTCTTAATGCAAATCAGTCCATTCATATAAGAACCCAACATGACCTCATGTGCCATCTCAAGACCAAAGTGAATTGTTTCTTAGGACTGTAGCTCCATCCTTATATTATGCTTAACACCTGTATAAGATGATTTAAATACAGAAGGCTGACTGAGGTTATAAAATATTTAAAGGTAAACCTTAGAAATACATTCACCACACATACCAGAAAGGTTAACTCTATCTTAAAGGGAAGAAAGCCTTGAACAATGTGCCTTTGTATATAAGCTTGGACGAGAACTGAACCAAATATTAAATCAGACATCTTGGTTTCTGAAGCAATTACACAGACATCATAATATGATGCAATAAAGTATTGAATTAGTTTATTGAAAAATATGTCTCTGAGTTCAGGGTAACGTATCATTGAATAATAGTGGTGTTATCTTCTAATAATTGTGTTTAGAACTGCAAAGAGAATATTTGTTTAAAAGATATAAAAGCATTGAAGTCAGGTGTTATGCTGACTTCAGAAACTATGGAACTGTTTGCAACTGTCTTCTATCAAAGCATCATTTCCTACATTACAGTACATTCTCCAGAATTCTTGTAACTCACAACTTCCATCAACCTTCCCCCTACTTGCATACAGGTAGTCCTTGACTTACGAGTTCATTTAGTGACCGTTTGAAGTTACAACAGCACTGAAAAAAGTGACTTATAACCATTTTTCACACTTTCAATTGTGCAGCATCCCCACGGTCACATGATCAAAATTCAGACACTTGGCAACTGACTCATATTTATGAGTGTCCTGAGGTCATATGTTCACCTTTTGTGGCCTTCTGACAAGCAGATTCACTTAACAACCGGGTTACTAATTTAGCAACTGCAGTGATTCACTTAACTGTGGCAAGAAAAATAAAATGAGGCAAAGTTCACTTAACAACTGTCTCACCTAGCAACAGAAATGTTGGGCTCAATTGTGGTCATAGGTTGAGGACTACCTAGTTGGAATTAAAGCAATCATCATTCAATATGGGCCCCCAATAGCAATCGTAAGTCCTTCTTTATCCCTGTCCTGAACAAACTGAAACCCTGGACTATTAGATTTCAAAGTCAAAAACATTGCACTCCAACAGATATTGCTCTCAGATGGAAAATAACTACTCATGAGGAGCAAAGTTCTCTTTGCTAACGTGTTCTTCCCTGGAATATTCATTAACTGTACAGATATTCCTGGAGATATGACAAGGATCACAAATTATGTTTGTAAGAATGCCCCCAACCCTCCAGTTAACATAGAAAATAATCTCCAATACAGGATCTCAGGTGCATTCTCAAGAGACTTAATTAAGATGTTATCCTAAACAAATTATATAGTATACTATTCTCATTACCAGCTTTATTTTGCTACACTCATTCTTGTCACGGCATTTCTTTTTCCTAGACCAGAAGCAGTCTCAACTATACGTATTACATATAAATCTAGACGATGTGTTTGATCTTAATGTCTTTCTGCTATATAAGCATACATTTAAAAACAAAACAAAAACACATAGCCTTACTTACTTAATAAGTCAAAAAAGTGAGACCTTAAAGTAATATGCAATCAAGTACATAATCCTGCTTTACAACTAGGTTCTGGGGGGGCGGGAGGAAGCAATTTCATGGCTGCTCTCTCCTGTGAGACCACCACTCGGCATAGAGTCCATATAGTTACTAGCAGCCTGTAGTCAAAATATTGAAATGCCTCCTTTTAGTACTATGGCCAATAGGTAAATACGTCATCTTAAATTGTATCGTTTCCGAATACTGATTTACAAAAATGTCTTGCTGGATCTCATATTCTCAAGAGCTCATTTAAGCAATGTCAATCGCCTTCAAAATTACTTTATTCTGTATTTAAAATTCAGCCTGATAGATTTGAATAATTACAGGCATTTTGCTCCTGTTATATAGGCCTGAGAAGAAAACCTACCGACAGAAACACACCCTGTTTTATACCTATTTCCTCATTAAGGGGATATATGTAAGACTGCAGCTTAACTACCTGATTTTTCCATATTTACTCAGAAGTTCCCATGAAGTTTATAGGCACACTTACTTGTAAAGAAGACTCATTATTAGCTTTGAGCAAATATACATAGAAATCCCAAGAATACCTAAGCATGAAGATCTACTAAAATTTGAATGTATTTGCTGGATGGAGTGACATACTGTATCCAATTCATGGATCCAACTGCATCTCTTTTATACACAATATTGATTTGATTCCAAAATCTTTGCAAAATGTATACAGCCCCGTTTCTCTGAATATAATTCACTTTGGGGTTAAGATTTTGCATGCTTTATAAATAGCTGTACTTAGGAGCACAATGGACCTTAGCTGCATTATCCCATAGAAACTGGGAAGTAGAAGATTGGGGGGGGGGGGAAGGGGGGGACTGGATGCAAAGATTTTAAGGGATCAAGGGGCAACCAAAATAGTAAATTTCAAAATCCAAAAAATATAGCTCAAATACGTTGGCAAAGAGAGAAATGGAAATTCTGGACAGGCATCAATACTGTAATGGTGTTTGCTTACTATCCAGGGAAAGGAGTTAAGATGTGTTCAAGGACACCAGTGCACTATTCCCCACTGACTTCTGACATTAAAAAAAACAAAACAAAAAAAACAGAATCCAGTGGCTCGACCATACAGAAAATCCTCAGCAGCCCCCCAATTTAAGGATTCCCCTCTATCCAGTATTTTCCTCCTCGTTTTTAAAGAGGAACCATGATGCGAAGGAGAGCCATGTGAGTGAGACGAATTCCTCCGCAGTAGCAATCTCCCAGCGAAAAAGCAAAGGAAGGAACATTAAGTGCTTAAGCCTCTCTTGATCCTTTCATCCGCCCACCCGGTCCTGAGTCCATGATCCGCAGCCAAGCCAGCAAGACAATCGGCACCAGCTGTGGGCTAAAGCAGCAGTACGCTTTGCCCTCAAGCCACAACCCTCCAGAGAGATGAAATTGAAAGGAGAGACTCTTCCCGGTCACCTTTCCAAGCACTGTGATCGCGTCTTTTAGGTGACAAGAGACAGAGAGAGAGAGAGAGAGAGAGAGAGAGAGAGAGAGAGAAGCACGGAGTCCCGTGCGAAACCTTACTGCGTACTTCGTTGAGTCTGGGAAAAAGACCAGCCTTTGCTATATAGCTCCCTCGGCCTTAAAGAAAGCGAAGGCGCCAAGCTTCAGCCAAGCCACCTTCCTTTTTAAGGAGAGGGGCCGTTTCGTACCAGCAAGCAGATTCATTTCGTTTAAAAAGAATAGAAAAATGAAGTGATCGCGCCCACTCTTTCTTCTTCTTCTTCTTCTTCTTCTTCTTCTTCTTCTTCTTCTTCCCCTGCCTTCCAAAACAGCTGCTCCAACCCTGCCTCCGGGATAGCTGCTCCTCATTAACCGATTCACACTCAAAACACACACACACACACCCCACCGACTGAAGCCTCCCAACACACCCGGGGCTCCCAAAAAAAAAAAGCCAAAAAAAAAAAAAGCCGAGCCAGAAAGTTACCGCTGCTCCACCGGCCTTGCGCGCCACTGCAAACCACAGCTGGGGAGCCCGGGTGATGCCGCGCAAAAATGCTTTCTCGCAACCGGGGATCGCGCGCTGCTGCCGCCGCCAGACGTGGGGCAGACGCGCTGGCCAAAGTTGCGGGTTGTCTCCCCTCCCCTCCCCTTTCTCAACGCGCTCGCCCTGCCAACACCCCTCCGTCAGAGCCCACCTCCGACACGTAGACGGACCCTGTGCGGGCAGTGCTACTTCTCTCCTTCCACCAGCCTTTTTTGCCTTGGGAGATGCGCCGGCAATCGGTAGCTCTCGCCTCTCCCTCCCCCGCCGCCCTTTTTTGCGGCTTTACCTGCCAAGAAGTCAGCTCGCCTCGCCGTCGCGCTGCCGCCTCTGGAGGGAAAGCCCGGCTCTCCTCTCCCGCTGGATCCCTCGATTAAAAAGGACACGCCTGACGGGGGGAAATTTCCAGCGCGGCCAGAGGAGGCTTCTTCATCTCGCGGATTCCTCGGCCCGCTTTCTGCTCCGCTGCTCGGGGTTGGGGTGGACCGGAGTGGGGAGGTGCTTCGCTTCCCTTCTTCTCCGGGATAAAACGAAAGCGCCGTCCACACCTCGGCGGCCGGTGCTGCTGCTGCTGTTGCCGCTGCCGGGGCTGTTACTAATAATATCAAGCCACGGCACAGGAGCGAGGCAAGCTCGGCTAAGTCACGCCCCTTTCTCTCCGGCTCCGCCTCTAAAAATCGCCCAGGGGATTGGCTGGAGCTGGGCTGGAGCCTTTACGTAATCGACCCCCCCCCTCTCTCTCTCTCTCTTTTTCTCTCTCCGCCCAGGGAAGTGAGGCAGCAAATGGGTTGCGCGCGGCGGGTTACGCTCTGCCTTCTGCGCCCTCCTCCGCCAGCAAAGGAGGCCGAGCCCGCCTTCTCCTTCGGGCTGCTGGGAGCGTTTACGTAACCGGCCCGCCCTTCTAGCTCTTTTGAGCAGCTTTGGTGTGCCTGGACCATCGAGTCTCCAGGGGGGAGGAAAAAAAAAATCAAGCAGACGGGGGTGGGGAAGGGAGAGCGCGTCTCCTTTTGTCCCTTTCGCGTACAACCCCGTCGATGTGACGCTGCCTTTCTTGCTTGCTTAAAATGGGATCTGCTTCTTTAATGACTCGGAGATCTATAGTTTTGCCGCGGGATGCATGGCTCTAGGAAGGCGGGTGTACGCTGCATGGTATACAGGGCCATTTCCCCTTTGGTTTCACGGGAGGAAATGTCATTCTGCCCTGCTGTGGAAGGACCTGGCTTTTGGTTTCCCTCCCTTCCCCGTAGGATTGGATCGTAGCGCAGGACGAGCGGCTTAAAAAAAAATAATTTGGAAACTGAAGGATTGCTTCTGAACGCAACAAACAAACCCAAGCTTTCTGCGCTTGCTCCTCGGCAGTTAATCCCAGAGGTTTTTTTCAGTAAGACTTAATTGCAATAATTACACGTGTATAGCAACTTTCCACTGGCTGATGGCCTCCGGGGGATCCTGGAACTACATTTGCAATCAACCCAAACAATATAGCCGATTGCTAAGAACAATGAATTTTGTCCTGAGGGCAGGTGGCTGGAGACACCTGGTGTTTTATAGGTAGAGGTAAAAAGACTTACGACTGTGGATGCATCCATAGCGTTCTCCCGTCAATCAGAAAGAGCTGCTCTGAATTGTCGTACGGGGTGTTTCAGTTCCCCAAACTTGTACAACAGTGTATCATGGTTGATTCTTCCTCTGGCTCTTGTTCCTTTTTCGCTTGCCGCCAGTGTAAAAACCTCTGTCTGAAAAAGTTTTGACCTGCTGTGAACATAATTAATGTGATATCCTTGTTGGAATAACGGGGTGGGTGGGTAGATAAATTCACAGAGATAACTGTCAGCCGGTGATCAATGCCCTAATCCTAACCCATTTGGCGGGGAAGAAAAAGTGAGGCAGCTGAAATAAGCAGATGTAATCGATTGGTGAGCATAACTTGCTGGCAAGCAAAAAGGGAACAAGAACTTCCCTTGTAACCCTAATTAGCTTTTTGAGGCGAGCCATGATGGGCAAATGCTTCTGGGTTCCTTAAGTAAGAAACCCCTTCACACATCCATGCAGTTTTGCTGGCAATGCTATAGAAATTGTTTGCCACTTCCTTCCAAAGGTTTTGGGACCCTCCATCAAGTCTACAACCCTGACATCTCCTGGTGCTTTCTCAAGGATTAATCAAGACTGACCCTGCCTACCTGCCAAAGACAGACAGCATTGGCCAATGCTGCCACCTGCTGAGATAGTTCATTTTAGTTAATTAAAATTAATATGAGTGTTTTGTCTACAAAGCTTGGAAGAAATAGCAAACTGGAGCAACACTAATATTAAACGAGTCAGGATCAGATTGTACAACCAGAGGCATTTCTCACTCTTACCAACAAATGAAAAAAAAAACTAAATTACATATAAAAAGTAATCAAGATGAAGAGATCACCACCATGGTGGTGTTGGAAAAGGAATAGAAATGAAAAAATTGAGGATAGTTCTAATGCCCTACCTATCTCACTGTTCTTGTTTGTGCAAGTCATCCTCATATCAGAGTAGATTTTTTAAAAATAAAAGTTTCAGGATTTTTTTTTAAAAAAAATCTTGCAGCAATAGCATTAGCTTCATAAAAGAGGTGGGTTTTTTTTGACACCTCACAAGCCATATTGGTGGCTGCAGCAATAAGGGCAGGTTTTGCGCTATTACAGGAATATTAGCCATCTTCCATTAAGCATCGTGGCAAAAAGAGTGATGGGTATTAATCAGATTCTGCCCTGAATCAATTCATCAAGTGATAAATTAGAAACTGCGCAAGCATTAACTGTAGTCCCCACTAAATACTACATAAAGATTTTGAAAAATAGAATAATAATTTGATAGAAACTGTATACTTTTCTGATTTCTTTTTAAATGCTTTTTTCACCATTTTTTTTTCAAAATGGCAGCCTTCCTAAAGTGGCTTTCAGTGTAGGATAAAGCTATTCAGTATCAATAACAGGGTCCCATAACTGTAGATCCACTTTAAGCACATTTAAGAGGTTTAAAAATTAAATGAGTATTATTCATATTAACACAGAAATAGGTCCCATAGAGTGCAATAAACCTTAGTCCCTAGTAAGTAACCATTCAATTAGAGTTACTGACTTACTGTTCCATTCAAGTGGAGTACTTAGAATGCAGGAGGAACACCCAAAGTTTAATTGCAGTTAAGCTGCCAGCCAATACGCTAATGCCTTCCCTTTTCCATGAGGTAGAGGAAAAAAACAGACAACACTGCAAAAAGGCTAAGCTTGTTGGAAAAAAAATATTGCAATGGTTAATTTCCTCCATTTATTTAAACAGGTTGATCTTCTTTATGGATTGTAGGTCATTTTTTCCTACCAAACAAAATACAGATGTTTGCTTTCCACATCCATAAACATCTGAAGCGCTATACAGAGGTGACAGATCCAACAAAAGATAATATCATTTGTTATCTTTGGGATGTAGTCACTTGGATTGGTTCCTAGGGTTGCAAAGTATTATGATTCCAGATTAAGTATTACCATATCGGTGCCAGTTGCTAAATGATCACCAAACATAGGTAGATCTAAAATTCATTATCTAGTTTATATTTAGTAAAATATGCCCTAGCTCACAATCATATTGAGACACATCTGTGGGTTCTATTTGAATGCAAACATTCAGATCAGTATATAAGGCATTGTGTTTGAATGCACCTACAGATATATCATGAGAATCATTTTTATTTTTAGTTTTCAACAGTAGGGCATTGTAGCTATATAAAATAAAATTATAAAGATAGAGTAGCAGAACATAAATTACTCTAAGTTTTAGTCCTGCCTTAGTCATGAAAACCAACTGAGGTATTTTGGGTCAGTCACTATTTCTAGGAAAAAGGCTGGGCAAACCACTTCCAAAAATGATGTCATGTTGTCAAAGAGAAGGAAGAGAGAGAGAGAGAGATGCATCCTGGGGATAATATTCATGTTGTGTTCTTCCTAGGATGTGGTGTTCTGAACTATAGAATATATTTGATTCGGTCTAGATTAATGATCTTCACTTAAGAACAGCTATAGAATAAAACGTAATCTTAAATGCCTGCATACTATGGAAAGGAATTTTAGAGGCTACATACTCAGTTTTATAAAACTTTTTGTCAACAGAGTTTTTTAAAAAGATTCTTTGCTGAAAATATCACCTAAGTATTTTTTTTCAGCTGCAAAGTTTCAGTTAATCAGTTTTATATACTGTATACAAATCCAAAGTATTTGTTCGTACCGTACTACGGTAGTACAGAATATGCTTATATTTTGTTTGCTTACACTTTGTGCTTTTTCTGGTGATAGAGAGTGGGTGGGTGTCTCCAATGATTTATTCTCATAACCCTGAGAGATAGATTACCCTAAAAGGGAATGATTGGCCTAAAGTCACCCAGCAATTTTTGTGGTTAAGTGGCAGCCTGGACATGAATCTCTCCATTTGGAGTCCCAACACAAAAAACAATGTTTCTAATTCAGATTATAAACTCTCATCACATTCTCTTTTTTTTTTATCCTACAAAGATGAAAGTATACATTAGAAGATTGAAGTAACCTTGTATTGCAATATTTTAATGAAATGTATTCCTCCCTTGCACAAATCTTATACTTTTTTTTAAAAAAAAAGCAAGACCAGACACTCAGTCTACCGTTTTAACGCTGCTGCGGCTATGCGCAATGATAAACTACATACTTTGGGCAGTAATCCAGTTCTTCCAAGACTACAGTCTTTTTTTTTTCCAAGACACTCAGAGAATACTATCTAGTTTGTGTGATTTATCGCAATATAATATCTTAGCTATTTTCTTAGGCTCTTCAGTGTTGTACCTCTCACCTTTACTGTCTCTGAAGTATAAATCCAGAATATAAATGTTGAGGGATGGGAGAAGGAAAAAGAAGAGGAAACTAATATAATGTACAATGAGGTTAAAAGATGAGTTTAAATAGTGGCCTGCTTTCTTGGGTTCTTTTACCTTTCTGTTTTAGAATCTCTTTCCATCACCCAAACCCTTGGGTACTTCACAATCTGTTGGTTTTGCTAAATGTTTCAGTATCAGAGAAAAAGGTAATGCGGCCCCAAATTGTTTAAAGTAGAAGGTTTAAAAGTACAGCCAGAAATCAACATTTGTCCCCCATGTCTATAGAGAGTCTTAATCACCCAGCTCATGGTTGTCCCAAGGTGCTTTTCCAAAAAGCAACTGGATTTTCTTGGGGTTTTTTTCCTTGAAAATGTTTCGCTTCTCATCCAAGAAGCTTCTTCAGTTCAGAACTTAGAATGACCTTAGATTCCGTGCAGCACACAATGGCAGAGAGAATGGTATGCTTTTTCTGAGTGGAAGGCTGAGGAAGCCCATCATCTGTCATTTAATCTTCACAAGTAACTACCGCAACAAGAGTTAAGGGTCAGACCCAATTACAACCTTCAAAGAGAAAGAAAATACAAATGTAGATCTGAAGTGAAAAACTCCAATAACCAATCAGAATGCATAGTATTTTCTCTTGGCAGTTATTGGACACCAGATGTATACCTAAGTCTCTTCCATAACATGATTCTCTCATGGGGTCTGATCAGAATGATCCCTCCCTCCCCAATTGAAGGTCACAAAGTATCAAACAGACACAAAGATTTTAGTAGTTTACCACTTGACAGCATCAAATACATTTTCATGTTGCTTATACATGCCGCATGGAACTCTCTACTAATCTCTTTAATGGTGAAAAACATAGTGTGTTAGATAGAACTCCTGCTAATGAGAGAATAAAGCAATCTCTACAATTCTATGAAACTCTGGTTCATTTTATCAACAAAACATTCTTTTTAAGTCATGTCTTGCTGGCTGAGGAATTCTGGGAGTTAAAAGTTCATACATCTTAACATTCCCAAATTTGGAAAACTGGTTTTGTGTATTCGTAATGACAGGCATACTAAGAAGATATTTATGTCATCATATATTCTGTTTATCAAAAGCTATTTAGACAAATTGGTGCCCTCTGGATATTTCATATCGTTACCTCCTTATCCCCAACTCATGGGCACAGTGATTGGATAGACAGAGAAGAGATTTCTTCAGAATCTGTCTCACCACCTCTCTTCCTTTTAAACAAGCAACAGTATTTTTAATAAAAACAGTAAACCTCCTATTTTACTATACTATATTATCTTTTTTTCAGAGGGGTCGGGAAGGTTTACAGGATCACGACTTTGAACTTTGAGAACACGAGAATAGCGAATGAAGTTTTCAAACTCACAAACTGTGACATTCTTCTCTTAAACTGAAACAACAAAAAGATGAATGTACAAGACATGTTAATGATTTTTTTAAATGATCATCTGCAACTGGTTATTCCATAATATATTGCATCCTTATAATAAATGGCATTGCCCCCCAGACGTCTGTTTTGCTAAAAGTGCTGTACTATCTATCTTTGCAACAGTTTTAAAAAGGACTATTCTGTAAAATATCCAAATCTTAAACTAAATATCTTCTGGTGGCCTATTCTAATTGTTACCCGTTGGAAGTCAGCAGGGGCAGAGGGCTGGAGGATACGAGGCAGGGGAAGGCTAATGGTGAAGGGACACCCAGGATATTGAGCCTGTGGTGGTACAGCCAGGTATAGGTGACTGGCAGTGAGGTGGGGCCTGCTGTGGGTTGGCTGGGATGGGGGCCACAATTTGAGTTTTGAGTTTGAGTTTATTTAGATTTATATACCACCCTACTCCCGAAGGACTCAGGGCGGTGAACAGCCAAAGATAAAACAGATGCAATATAAAATTTAAAAAACAGTTTAAAAACATATTAAATAAATTTGGCCCATACTAATTAAAACACCCCTGTTTTTAAAAACAAATTAAAATTAAACAATTAAAAAGAGGCCAGCCCCGCCCGCTTGTTGGAATAAAAAAGTCTTGAGGGCACGGCGGAAAGTGCATAAATCCAGGATCCTCCATATCTCCAGGGGGAGCTTGTTCCAAAGGGCAGGCGCCCCCACAGAGAAGGCTCTCCCCCTGGGGGCCACCAGTTGACACTGTTTGGCTAACGGCACCCTGAGGAGCCCCTCTCTGTGGGAGCGTACTGGCCGGTGAGAGGCTACCAGTGGCAGAAGGTGGTCTCATAGATACCCAGGTCCTAAGCCATGGAGCGTTCTAAAGGTGGTAACCAATACCTTGAAGCGCACCCAGAAGACCACCGGGAGCCAGTGCAGCTTGCGCAGGAGAGGTGTTACATGGGAACGCCATGTCGCTCCCATAACCACCCGCGCAGCCGCATTCTGGACCAGTTGGAGCCTCCGGGTACTCCTCAAGGGGAGCCCCATGTAGAGAGAATTACAGTAGTCCAGGTGGGAAGTGATGAGGGCATGAGTGACCGTGCATAAGGAGTCCCGATCCAGAAAGGGATGCCTGGTGAATCAGACGAACCTGATAGAAAGTCCCCCTGGCCACAGCCGTCAGATGCTCTTCTAAAGACAGCCATGTATCCAGGAGGACATCCAAGTTGCGAGCCCTCTCCGTGGGGGCCAACGACTCACTCCCAATAGTCAGTGATGGCACCTACTGACTATATCAGGACACCGGAAACCACAGCTACTCAGTCTTGGACGGGTTGAATCTGAGTCTGTTTCTCCCCATCCAGATCCGCACGGCCTCCAGGCATCGGGACATCACTTCAAGGGCATCATTGGGGTGGCCCGGGGTGGAGATGTACAACTGAGTGTCATCAGCATACTGGTGGTACTTCACCCCGAAACCACGGATGATCTCACCCAGTGGCTTCATATAAATGTTGAACAGAAGGGGCGAGAGGACCGACTCTTGTGGCACCCTGCACACAAGGCGCCTCGGGGTCGACCTCTACCCCCCTGCCAACACAGACTGCGACTGGTCAGAAAGGAAGGAGGAGAACCACCGCAACAGGGTATCCCCCACCCCCAACTCTTCCAACCGGCGCAGCATGATACCATGGAAGATGGTATTGAAACAATGAAGTTGCCATGTCAGTGTGGCCATGGCCAATTGTCCTAGACCCTGGCTTGATTGCCAGACCATACTGCCTATTTTCTCCACTGGTCTAGCCATCATTTTATTTGCCATTTCATGTGCCCTAACTTGCTAATTTATTTCCTTCGCTAACTCCCCAAAATAATGAACTAATGCCTCTAGAGTTCATTCCACAGCAATATCTGTCAAACTTCTTTTCTGGTAGACTACTATCCTCCTTCTCACTGTCAGAGAGGTGGTACTTTATTAATAATGAATACAGGCTACATTCATAAGAAGATTTCTAGTAGACCTGGAAGAAAAAGGCCAGAGAGTACTCATGAATTAGAAAAGCCAAAAGAAACTATAATGTTCTCAAAACTGGTCAAATATAAAGAACCAAGACAATAATAAATTATCTGCACAAAAGATAGGATTCAAAGGAACAAAAGCACAATGTAGTAAAAGCTAAGCAACAGTCAAAGTTCTAGAAATAAACGGGGGGAAAAGAACTATGGGAGTTTCCCTCATAGCAAATTTGTGTTACTTGGAGTGATTTGATTTCATGGAATATAAAAAGTTTTTTGGAAGTCAATTATTGAATAGGAAGGCACAAGAATACTGCAGTCTAAATGGACTCTTGAAAACGTATGTAGGTTTGCACAGCATATCACACAAAGCCAACCAATAATAATAGGATAGATTTAGATAAATTCAACTGTGGTAGTTTGTAAATTAGGGGTTATGGCTTCACATCATCCATACACCCAACCATTTGTGATTCAACGAGTTTTTTTTAAAAAAAAAACCTCATGGCTTAAAACTGCTTTAACTGAGCCAAAGAACTCAGTCCTTGCATTTGAAAAAGGAAGTGATGAAAGCTTTCAGAATATCCGGATAACCAATAGGAGGCATGTTTGCTAGAGATATGCAAAGTGAGTCTTTTAGACAAGGAATGGGTAGAAACTTGGAGTCCTGCCAACTATCTCTATGTCTATTGGTCCTAGTAGGTCAGTAAGTGTATAGATGCAGAATGCTGGTACCTGGATTCTTGAAATCTACATTCTAATCGGTATTAACCACAGGACAATATATAATATTCTGTCAATAAGTAGAAATTATTTGTTACATAATACTTACTCTGCTTTAATTTCTTCCATGGTATTTGGGATTCAGAGCACTGAATACAATGTGGGTCTTATCAATGATATTTTTGAGCCATATTTTAACTTATGGGAATACTGTGCTTATCACTGATTCCTATAATAGAGGAAGCATTCGACTTTCATCATATACACATGGATTCAAAGCAAAGATTCTCTTTATCAGTTGTATGTGCACTATTATTATTTATTCTTTTGAAAAAGTGTGTATTTATGTGATATGCTTTTATGTTTAAAACAGGCTGTCTGGTATTGAAAAGAAGCCACCTTCAAGTAATAACAGGAAGCTAATTTACTTATTACCATATTTCTCTATGTTCAGTCAAAATTTCATCTCTAGAGTAAAAGATTTATCGCCTATTTCTTCCCAATATGCATTTTCATTTATATAACTGACAGGTTCAGCAGCTGGAAGAGTATCTGAGTTTCCTTCCAATCAAAGTACCCATCTCTGTGACATTTATTACAAGTTTATTACTTCCATACTCATCTCGGCAAAATTCTTGCTGTCTTTGTGGGAGTGTCAAAAACATAGTTTTTCATTACCTGTGGCTCTCATTAATTTGTTCCTCGCTTCTCAGTTAGAACAGTTTTTCAAAGACAAACCAGAAGCATAAAATATACAGACCAATTAAGGGGAGGAGAAACTAATTTAGCAGAATGGAAGAGAAGTTTTGTTTCCTGATTAAGTTTCCTCCCAAACTGATTTTCTTCAAACTGTTGTAAAAATATTCTTTTTTTAAAAAAAAAAAATCACTCCTGTTCAATAAAAACAGTGACTTATTTGAATTCTGAAATGAGAAGCAGAAAAAATAAGAAGCTTAAAAAGCTAAGAAAACAATAAGGCAGTCTTTGATCCAAGGAGTTATACATGCAATATGCTGGTATGATCTAGAAAATCATTCCAAGAATGGTCCAAAAGAGTTAATGAGGATGGAGAAATAGGCAGAGATTGGTTATTTGCAGCTATCTGAGAAATGTTGCTTGCAGTGTTTAACCTCAAAGGAAAGTTCTTTGTCCTGCAATGTCTGGAGTAGGCACAGGGTTCATAGTCTGCTCTTTTCATTTTATCCTCATCAGAGATCTTGAGAGAGGCTCAGCTAAATTATCTAAGGCAGCTTGGACATTCTCTGCACCACTGCTTGCTTCCAACTTTCTCTAGTTCATTATTCTATCTTTGGATAACAGAAAACAAAAAGTATAGGGGCTAATTTATAAGTTTACTATACAGATGTTTTGCTTTGCCATATCACCTTTATTTTTTTACTGTAGTCACTGGACAAGCATGGAGACAATGCAAAATAGCTGGTGGTTGTGGCCTGTTAAGTTCCAGAGTTACAGGTCCAATAAATTTCTCTGACAGTTAGTTTACTGAATGCAATAATATACAGATTGTCCACATACATAGCCAAACCTTGAATGGAAAGTTAAATTTATGCTGGCCAAGAAAACATTCTGGAACAGATCCATTAAGAACATGGGCATATATGGGGTTGCACAGTTTCCTACCCCACCTCCCTGGCATTCACTTTATACTGGGAAACTTTATTCTACAAGCAGAAATATCTGGTTATAAGCTTACCCGTGTTTAAATTCACTTTGAACCATTCTAATGTTGTATATTTAGAATAAGATACAATGCATGGAAAGGTTTAGAGTTAACTCCTTTACAATGCCATTTAATATCTGCACTGTTCATTGCTGTTAATATAGTCCTGATTTGGATGGTTTATGCTCTGATCCCTTCTTCTGCATCCATCTTCAGGTTCTGTTTCCATTATTTGTGCTTACATTTCCTTTTAATATCTGATAAAAAGTCCAATATCATTTAGGAATTTCAATCCTCCTGACCTAAAGTTACATTTGTACCTAAGTATATCCATTCAGATAACATTTATGCATTCTTACTTCGCATTCTCAAACAGAGAAACAAATCAGGCTTATTTGGGTGAGGCCATTTGCAACCCTAAACCATTATGATCAGCACTGCCAAACTGATACCTAGTGCTAATGTACAATTTGAAAAATAGCATGGTTTTTTTTTTTTTTTTTTACAACAAATGTGAATTGTGTTCCTTCTTTGTTTTCATGGAAGTATTTCAGGGAACGCTATGGCAGACAATGAGTAATGTTTTCGTATCCAACTTTATTATTATGTGCTATGTGACTTTTCTAAATAAAACTGTAAACTCTGACAGCTGGGAGATATTTCAAAGGACATAAAGTTTAACTCTCCAGCCAACGCAGAAAATTCATTAATAAAATTATAGACTTAAGGAGAACTTCAAAGAAAAATAATGTTGCTTGGTTTTGATAGTGCTGGGTAATTAATATATACATGACATTTATAGCTTATGGGTTATAGGTTATGTTCAATTTTTAACAGGCATGTTATCAGTGAGCTTATAATGATTAGGGCATTAGCTTCCCTGTCAGCTATAAAGCTCACCAGGTGACCATGGTCCACTCAAAATCTCTTAGCTCAGGGGTGTCAAACTCGATTTCATTGAGGGCTGCTTCAGGGTTGTGTTTAACCTTGGAGGGCCGGGGTGGATGTGGCCAGGGTGGGCATGGCCACATGGCCATCTCAACGTCACTTGTGTTGGGGGCACCTGTGGAGGCCCGAACACTCTGCCAGTGAAAATGGGCCCCCGAACTCTGTTTTTTGCTGGATTGCTCCCTCTGCCAGCAAAAACGAAGCTCAAGAGGGTTGCCTGTCCCAAGCTCCGTTTTCAGTGGCAGAGGCACCATGGGCTGGTCCTTCGCTGTTTCCCGCAGGCTAGATCTAAGCACCCCGTGGGCCACATACGGTCCCTGGGCCTTGAGTTTGACAGCCCTGTCTTAGCTTAAACTCTCTCATCTGGGCACTTTTCAGCCACATTGGACTTTGAGTTAATCGCAATAGTTGTGCAAACCAGGAATTATGGGAGCTGAAATCCAACATTTTGATGTGTACCAGCTTGAGAAAGATTATCTTATTGAAGCTATTTCATACACACATTTAAATAAAATGAGAGATGGAACTGTGTGTGTCAGTTTTGGAGTAAGTGCAAGATAAAAAATGTCATCTTCATAATGTTTAAATCTGCAGTTTCATACAATGCTACTTTTAAAATTCAAAAGCCTTAGGAAGTCATTGCTATCATTTCAATCTACTCAAAACTTGGACACTTATTCTGATGTGATAAGGGCAACAGTTTTTGAAAGACATTCTGTAGAAATCTAGAACCAAAATAACCAACAGCAGTAGCAGAAGCATATTGAAAATAAATTAATTCTGAACCTGGGCTATAAAAATGATGGATGGGAATTACTGGAGAGATTAGACTAAGATTTATTTTCATTCTGGCCTTGGAAATGTATCACTTGAGAGCACATGAATAGAAGTGAAGATATGAATGGCAAGCTAAGATAATTATAAAAATAAAAAAAAATAAAAAATATAGTACAGTGACTATAGGAATAGCACATTCTGCCCATTTCACCAAGATATACTCTCAGCAGATTGCAGTAAGTGAATCAGAAGGTCACTATTACAAACCAGTCATGGAGGAAACTCCATGAATGAAATTTATCAGAGGATGGAAGAAGCCACTTCCTTTTAAGTTCAAACCCCGTCCCCGCCCCATGCTAAACATTTACCTGATAGGCAGTAATCAGTAAGGGATGATTCTACTGGCAGTTCTACTGACAGGGGCTTCAAAAGAGAAGGGAGAGGAGGAGAGAATCTAAGCATTGCAGAAAAGAAATGAAAATAATTTTTATCCATATACCCAAGAAAGAAAAATATTTAAAGGGAAAAAAGAATGTTTGTGTACAAAGTAAATGAAAATTTAAGTTATTAAATGTGTGAAGTCTGCTGTTAAAGAAAAATAGACGATCCTAACACTGAAACCAGGGGTGGGTTCTACTTACCTTTACCACCGGTTCATAACAGGATCGCAAGTCTTGCTTCTGCGCATGCGCAGATCCCTGATGATGACATCCGTGGCGGTGGGCGGAGCCTCCTGCCAGTTTTACTACCGGTTCTTGTGAACCGGTCCGAACTAGGGGCAACCCACCACTGACTGAAACGTTGCATGTACTTTCTTGGAACAAACCCAACCAAACTAAGATAGAGCTACACTGAGTAGGCCTGCAAAGGATTATGTTGCTACTCTACTTGTTTTACAGACATCATCCAGGCAGAATGATCAGAATACTATCGGAGAAAAAGAGGGTGTAATATAGCAAATGTATGTCCAAAAGAAATTGAAAATATAACGGCAGAGTCTTCGAGCCAAGAAACATTTGCTGTTGTTATAGGAAAAATAACAATTATGCTGTGTCAGTTTTTTTTTTTAATTATAGTTCTTTCTGCTATGTGATTACAGAGGTTGTAGCAAATTATACAGAGTCAGACAATAAGTTACAGTATCAGAAATTGTAACTTCAGTAAACTTCACTACAGTAAGTACACTGTCCTCCAAAAGCAGTTGTTTAGGTTTGCATGTTCATGGGCTTCTCCATACATTGGATGTCCGGCTATAGTATTGAAGATTGTCATATGGATGCCATATCTGGATAGAAATGACTGAGCTCAGATTAACAGAGTTGGAAGGGATCTTGTAGGTCATCTAGTCCAACACCCCCCCCAAGCAGGAGACCCTACACCATTTCTGACAAATGGCAGTTCAATCTTTTCTTGAAAGTCTCAAGTGATGAAGCTCCCACAATTTCCGAAGGCAAGCTGTTCCATTGGTTGATTGTTCTCACTGTCAGAAAATTTATCCTTATTTCCAGGTTGAATCTCTCTTTGATCAGTTTCCATCCACTATTCCTTGTCTGGCTTCCAGGTGGTTTGGAAAATAGCTTGACCCCTTCCTGTCTGTGGCAGCCCCTCAAATATTGGAACACTGCTATCATGTCTCCCCTGGTCCTTCTCTTCACTAAACTAGCCATGCCCAGCTCAAATGCTTTCCACAGTGACTGAAGTGGGATGTGGGTAGTGTTTATTTACCAATGGTATTCTTGTTATTGAGCAGATGGCAGACAACTTCAAAATCCTTATTTTAAAAAATAAAATAAAATAAAACTTGCTGGTGGGCATCATCTCCATCATCTCAGGAATCTGGAAGCTTAACAATAATGCTTTCACAGAAGTGAAATGGAATACTACTCCAAAGATTTAGATGTTATATAAGGAAAATACAAAACTAGGCCAATGTGAGGCTTCCCCAACTGGATCTGGGCCAGAAAAAGCAAGGGAAATTAGAGGGAGTTGAGAATAAGTTGGAAGTAAGAATTCTTAGAATTACAACCGGGAATATCTATAGGCAGAATGGAAAAGGAAATTCTTTATCATGTTTCTAGAAATCAGAAGAAATTCGCACTATATCTAGACTGATATATAAAATGCAACAGATTGGTGTCCAAATTAGCACAATAATTGTTCTGTAGATATTTGCCAGATGCTAAAAAAAATTAACTTCCTAGATTAAGAATATCCAATTTAGAGATAACTAGTACTTACAAACCTATTATTTAAAATGGCAGACAACTGAATGGCAACATGCAAATAAAGTGGAAATAATAAAGCATTCAAGAAGAGATGAAACATCAATCGGACATTGGAAATGTGTTAGATTACACCCAAACAACAATCAGAACAATTTTAAAGGATAAAGTGAGAAAAATGGAACATGTGAAAGGCCCTGCCCTGATGAAAGCTACAATTATTACTAAGCAACACAATGGTTTAATCATTGAAATGGAAAGGCTATTGATAATTTGATTAGACTGTCAAAATCAGAGTAATATACCTAGTAGCCTTACTTTATTCAAGAAAAGGCTTGAAGCCTTTCCAATTATTTAAAAGCTGCACGTGCAGCAAGTGAAGTAATTGTGATGAAGAATTTGTTGTGAGTAGGGGTTAGTTCAATTGCTTCAAAGTGAGGGCAAATTTACATAACATTAAAGTGCAAGGTGAAACAGCAAGTGCTGATGAAAGTGCTGTGCGTAATGATTTCCCTGACATGTTTAAAATAATTATTGAGGAGGGAGGTTATTTGCCAAACCAGATATTTCACGTAGAGAAATATCTGGCTTATTTTGAGGAAAAAATGCCTAAGAAGACTTATATTTTGAAAGAGGGGAAAAATTACACCAAGGAATAAAGCAGCAGAGGATAGGCTAACATAATTGCTTCGGGTAACATATGTTTATCGCTCCTTAAATCCAAGGGCACTTTGTCATACCAGTAAGGCATCCCTTCTGGTTATTTGGAAAGCAAATCCAAAGGCTTGGGTTATGCCTGCCATTTTTCAAGATCAGTTGTTAAACCATTTTGTTAAACCTGCTGTTGAATGTTATTGCTTGGCAAATTCCTTTCAAGAATCTCCTTATATTTGACACCACATCTGGCTATCCAGGCACTTTAGAAGACTGTCACTCAACATGAAAGGTGGTATTTTACACACACCCACACACCAGAGGTGGGTTTCATCAGGTTCTGACCAGTTCTGGTGAACCAGTAGCGGAAATTTTGAGTAGTTCGGAGAATCGGTAAATACCACCTCTGACTGGCTCCACCCCCATCTATTCTCTGCCTCCCAAGTCCCAGCTGATTGGGAGGAAATGGGGATTTTACAGTATCCTTCCCTGGAGTGGGGTGGAAATGGAGATTTTACAGTATCCTTCCCCTGCCAGGCCCACCAAGGCACGTCCACTAAGCCATGCCACGCCCACCAAGCCACACCCATAGAACCGGTAGTAAAAAAAATTTGAAACCCACTTCTGCCACACACCCAATGCAACACCACATTGCTACTTCAGCCAATGGATCAGGGAGCCATAGCCTCCTTTAAGTTCCATTATTTACCGCAAACATTTTCACAATGTTTGTGAAAATCAGAACAATCAGAACTACCCAAAATAATGTGATGAACTTAAGGAAGTTCATCTGGAGAAATTATAATATCTATGATGCCATCAAAAATACTGCTGTAGAATAAATTGTGTTCCCCAGTCATGCACGCTTTTCAGGAGTGTACAGCTGACAACATTGCCAAAGCCAGTAAACTCTGGTTCATATTGGTAATCAACTGCAGTTAGACATAAGTGGAAAAGATGTTGTACAGTTATTTGACTACTGTGCTAAAGAACTAATCAATGAAGTAGACCAACAGATGATAGTATTTGAGGAAGAAGACTGGGACCAGAGGTGGTATTCAGCAGGTTCTGACCAGTTCTGTAGAACCAGTAGCAGAAATTTTGAGTAGTTCAGAGAACTGGTAAATTCCATCTCTGACTGGCCCTGCCCCTGTCTATTATTTGCCTCCCGAGTCTCAGCTGATCAGGAGGAAATGGGGATTTTGCAGTAACCTTCCCCTGGAATGGGGTGGGAATGGAGATTTTACAGTATCTTTTCCCTGCCATGCCCACCAAGCCACGCCCACAGAACTGGTCGTAAAAAAAATTGAATCCCACCACTGACTGGGACCTACAAACTCCAGAACCAAAAAAAGTTTTGACAAAAGTGTTAGCTGAAGTCTTTCATCTCATTGAAACAGGGATGGCAAAGTTAGAGGATAAAGAATATCATAATACAGAGAGGTTGACCCAGTTTTTCCATACAGTTATTAAGAGCCTCAGCTGCTACAAGGTCATTTATGATGAGAAAAAGCTATGTGCAAACCTCCCTTGATGCCTACTTCAAGAAACTGACCCCAGTAATAACTGTTTTCCCCTAGCAGCTGAATCAAGCCCTGATTCTCCAGCACAAGGTCCATTTTTTCCAACAACAGGCCCATCATCTTCAACACTAACTATGTTCAGTTAACCTTTAAAGACAAACTTTTTTACTTTTTTTTCTCTATGTAAACTATTTTAAGAACTGATTATTATTTTATTATTATTATATTATTATGGTTGGTCGCTTAGTAGTCAGCCAGATGTTTAGCCTGGATTTGGCATTTTTATCCAGTTATAAAGTTATATGGAGATTCTCAATCATCCGGTCATGGTTGTTCCAAAGGTGCTTTTTCAGGAGGCAATTGGACTTTCTTGTTTTCTTTGAAAATGTTTCACTTCTCATCCAAGAAGCTTCTTCAGCTCTGACTAGATGGTGGGGAATGAAGAAACATCTTCAAAGAAAACAAAGAAGTCCAGTTGCCTCCTGAAAAAGCACTTTTGGGACAGTTATAAAGTTCTTCTCAAGGATCTGGGATAGGCTAAGATGGATGTTTGATGATGTTAAGGGGGTTTAAGCTGTTTCAAATAAATCTGCTTATTGCAATTAACTGATGGTGGTTTTGTCCATAGCGATGGTCTTCAAGTTGTGTTTTGGGACTGCTCCCAATGAGTCTATCATTGCTTTCTTTTGCCACAGTCATTCTATTTGCAGGGCTTTGTATTTTATGATATTCTCCAGCTCTGTCACTTCTATTTGCTGTCTCCAAGTATTGCACTGCCCACTCATTTTTGTCTTTCTTATTGACAGCGGTTAAGTTTGGGGTATTATGTGGCAGTGGCTTATCTATTTGAATTCCAAAATCCCAGAGTGTTTTTGCTTCTTCATTTTCTATTGCTTTCTCTAATTTTGGTCTCATCAGTTATTCCTACTGTTATGTACGGATTGGCTAGAATCTACATAAGTTTTCATGCTCGCCATGGATTGGCTAGAATCTGCATAAGGTTTCATGCTCACTGCTGATTGGCTGTCCGGACCGTGGGAGATTTAACCAGCTGTAATTGGCCGGCTGGTCTGCCGGGAGCTCCTTAAAAAGGCGAGCTCCGGCAGCCCAGCCGGCAGAGCACAGTCACATTTTGCTGGAAATAAAAAGGTACTGAATTCACGAACGACTCTCGCCTGCTGTTTTGCACCGATCTAACACCTACTATAAAGATAAAATAAATACTACACGACAAAAAATTGGGTAATCAACCTGTACATACAAATTCAACTTAAAAGACAGAGTTAGGAAGAAATCTCATTCTTAACCTGGGGTTAGCCATTTAAATTCAAGAGATCACAAGAAACAGAAGTTGTCTTTGCTTTTTGCTTTTATTTGATTGTTTTATTTGGTGGCTCTGTATTGTATATTTTGTATAGAATTTAATCTTTTGTATTGCAATGGTCTATAAATGGATGGATAACTAACAGCGTGAACTCCTTTTGGGCCTTAATCTAATCAATGTAATTGCTCCCTGTGGAAATAATGTTCTTGAAATTTCATTTCTTTGTTATGTCTGACATAAATCATCTTAATTTCATGCCTCGGTGCCTAATCTTTTCTGCTTTTTTTTTTCTTGGTTTAGTTTGGTTAATGTGCTCATTTATTACTTGGCACACAGAGGTGTGTGTTAAAAAAAGGAAAGCTAAAATTGTTTTCTTTTGAAAATGTTCCACATAAATAGTCCCCTATTTTTCATACTCACATACCAAAGTCAGCTTTACAGTCACTTGTGATTCTGGACATCAGGTCCACCCAGTGGTGAGATTCAGATTTTTTTACTACCGGTTCTGTGGGCATGGCATGGCTTGGTGGGCGTGGCTTGGTGGGTGTGACAGGGGAAGGATACTGTAAAATCTCCATTCCCTCCCCACTCCAGGGGAAGGTTACTGCAAAATTGCCCTTTCCTCCCGATCACCTGAGACTCAGGAGGCAGGGAATAGATGGGGGCGGGACCAGTCAGAGGTGGTATTTACTGGTTTTCCGAACTACTCAAAATTTCTGCTACCAGAACTGGTCAGAATCTGCTGAATACCACCTCTGGGTCCACCCTCATACCAAGCCTAAAGAATTTAAAATTCCTGCTTTAGATATCAGCATAGGATTGGTTTCAATTGCTCATCAGCAATATAATGTAGTTCTGCTACATCTAGAAAACACCCTAATTTTAGGATTGGAAGCAGTGGTGGGTTCCTCCCGGTTCGGTCCGGTTCGGCTGAGCCGGTAGCGGTGACGATATGATGTCACCGAACCGGTTCTCCCCCCCCCCGCCCTCCCACGTTATTCTTACCTTTTATTTGATCCCACCCCCAATCTATTGCTGGCTCCTGAGTCCCAGCTGATGACTAGAGGGAAAAAAACTGTTTAAACTCTTGCCGCGGGGCTTCAAAGGGCCATCCTACAGCTGATCAGTGTTAAAAGCAAACAAATGAGTCGGGTCATAAGTGCGAGGACTGGTCGTAAGTGTGAGGACCTTCCAGAAATGACTCTGACCAGCTAGTCATGCCCACCTAGTCACATGACCTCCAAGCCACACCCACAAAATAAGCCACGCCCACAGAACCAGTAGTAAAAAAATTTAGAACCCACCCCTGATTGGAAGGTAGTACCCAGCTCTTTTCTGGATGTATATAAATGTATCAGGAATAGAGGGGAAGCTCCATCCCCTAGTTTTTCTCAAATTCATCCAGATTTGAGATTATCTGAAGAAATATGGTGCTCATGTTTGCTTGAATGGAAATGCAGTAGTCAGTCCAATGTAAGACTAACCCAAGCAGGGCCCTGAACAAGCATGGAAGGCTCTGCTCATGTTGAAGCCAATAAGTACACCCACCTTCAAGTCCTCCTGAAAGTGGACTTAGATTTGGATACTATTGGATATACTGGATTTTCTACAATATTCATCAAATTCAACAACCAACAACTTAATAGCCAGCCATCAACAACCCATCAATATCTAAAGAAACCACACACAACAGTCACTATATAAATACCACACACAGAGTAGCCCAAAGCACACAGAGAAGTTCCCTGAGGATGGACTCCAGCATGAGTCTGAAAGCTCGGAAGACAAAACCTCTGGTCCCGATGACCAATCCAGGTTGAATCCTGTAACATTATTATTTTTTATTACTCAAACTTATCTTGAGATACGTATATTTGCCTATCCATCATCAAATACAGCCCGTGAGTATTACAACCACAAATAACAGATTTTACGGTATTAGTCTTCCTGTTGTCATTCTGTTGTCACACCAAATTGTCTCTGGGGAGGCAAGGGACCATCTGGAGCCATTTGAGAGGGAGCTAATGAAATGCGGAGGCAAGAGGAGACAAAGGGGAAATGCCACTGCAGGAGCACAATCATGCAACTTTTATTTGGGGCATAAAAATACAGCTAGTGAAAAATAAAATGTTATATACACTATAGCTGTGATGGTGAACCTATGGCATGCATGCCAGAGGTGGCACGCAGCACCGTCTCTGTGGGCACACGAGCCGTTGCCCCAGTTCAGGTCCGCTGTGCATGTGCACGCGCCTCCCGCCAGCCAGCTGGTCTTCAGGTCTCTGCCATGCATGCACGAGGAGGTGGGGCATGCAGGGGTCCATGCGCACATGCATGGGGTGCATGTGGGGGGGACCCACGTGTGCATGCATGGGGGCAGGGCACATGCAAGGGGTGAATGCGGGGGCCACACACACATGCATGGGTAGATGGGGCACGTGCAGGGGGCGTGCGCATATGCGGGGGGCAGGGCACATGTGGGGACTGCACATGCATTGCATTTTGGGGATGTGGGTGCATGCGTACACTTTGGGCACTTGGTCCTGAAAAGGTTAGCCATCACTGCACTATAGCATAATTCTGTCTCAATGGAATTGACAGTTCTTGTGTTAGATAACCCTTTAACTCAAAGTTGCTGTTCAGTCCTGCTCATTTATATACATACATACATACATACATACATACATACATACATACATATATATATATATATATATATATATATATATATATATATATACATATATATATTACTCTTATTTTACAAATGGAAAGTCATCATATAGTTTATTTGGTTGTGGCTAAAGGCATTATGTGATCTCTGCTATTGTGGGAAATCTTCATTTACAGTTTTAAGTGATGTGTGAACCTAGTTTGTGTAGATTAAATTAATCCAGCTAAGTGCTCTACATTTAACTAGCATTGAACTGTAATAGAGAATTTTATGGAGTTTTGTCCCCTTCTTGCAAAGCAGCCCCACAATGGTGCAGTTGATTTAATCTCAGCAACATCATTGTATGGCAAAAGTACTTGACTCTGTGATGCTTTTCAGGGCTAGCAAGTGATCCCTAATTTGCAGCAGAAATTTATAGGTGTATATAATGAATAACCCAATGGAGCAGTTAATTGATTGCTATAAACGATCATGTACAAAAGAACCAAGTTTTTTTTAATATCACATTTTGCCCCAAGGCAAATAGCAAATTTAGCACTGAAAATGAAGGAAAAATGTGTTACAGCCCTGAATTTATCAGCTATTGTTCTTGCTCCTGGTGTTAAAAACTGTTCTCAGAAAACATGATGGCAGAAGTGCGCGTGTGTGTGGCAGTTGTAATTTCTAGGATGGGTTGTAAGTTCGTTGTAACTTCTAATAGTCATTCAGCAAATGGTCATTTACGAGAAGAGAAACAGCAAATGAGATCTAATTCCTATTCCAGAAGATCTTAACTCAGACTAGGTTTGGTTTCTGAAGACTGGTATGTTCTTGTATTATTCTACCCCATTTCTGTTCAGCTTGCATTTTTGTTAAGGAAGGAGAAAGCAATTTTGAAACCTGAGCTCACAGAGGCATCTGCAGAAAAAAGAAATAAATGTAAAACAAAGAAGAAGTCTGGAAAGTCCAAAATACTCTCAGAAATGCTAATCAAGGCAATTTCATTCATGCTCTCTCTCCACACTCAATAAGAAGAAAGGTTTTTCAGATATCTTCATTTTGTTTCTATATATTATTTGGCATGCCAGTAAATTCCATTAGAGAATGGAAGGAGAGGTTTTGAGATAGTTGCTCTGTCAATATTGAACAAGATACATTTCATACCAGTCCTTTCACTAAATGGGGAAGGTTTTTGTTTTATGTACTGAAAAGAAACAAGGTTGTGGAAAAAAGCCAAATATAGACAGAGTTTAGTAAAAGTGCAATCGGAAGATTGATGGATTTGTTTGAACTATTTAAAGTAAACGAAGGTTTTAAACTAAGGTAATTATAATTGATATTCCCCTCCCCAAAGGATGCTGTTATAAATAAAGTTTCCATTTGGTTGTTAGCCACCAATTAGATCACCAAAAGTAATTATAATTCCATACTTAACACTGAAGAAATGTACCAATGTACAATCAAATGCCACCATTTCCTTGGGGAATCCAAAATAATTTCTGAGGACGCCAACTTGATAGGTTTGCTACGAATAGAGGAGCATCCATGAGAGCTGCATCTTTGTATGGAATTAATAAAAACTGCTTCTTGGAAAATGGAGTTGGCTTGATTTTGACATTTAAGTATGGACAATATCTTGGGAAATTAAACCGGATGTTGGGATAGATGTCCGAGACATAAAATTTGTTCCGAACATGTCTATAAACCAGAGGTGAACTCTACTTACTTTCCCTACTGGTTTGGAAGTGTGCGCGCCATCATCATGTCTGATTTTTGACCCTCTGTGCATGCATAAAGCCTTCTGCATATGCGCAGAGGGTAAAAAACGGATTACTTCTTGGTTAAAACCAGGAAGTAACAACATCCAGGCAGGTGGGCAGAGCTTTGAGCTGCCACTGCTATCGGTTCACCGAATCACATGTTGCCGCCGCTACCAGTTCGCACAAGCCGGACAGAACCAGCAGGATTTCACCACTGCTATAAACCATACATTTTCACATGGAAATGTAAACTGGAAATTTGAATTAGAGAAACAAATGCTCTGACATCAGACTTTTAAAATAATGGGGAATCCCATGAAATGAAATGAAGTTTCTACAATGTATTCTTTTCTTTGTGTTGAAAAATGATTCTCATATTTACTACTTTCCAATATCTCAGCTATGCTTGTGTCATTGGAAAAATTTCTATCTTCTTTTCCCTTTCTGGCTTAATTGATGGCTTTATTTATAAATCCTCTGTCAGGCACAAAGTGGCCTGGGATCAATGGTGGGATTCAGCCAGTTCGCACCACTTCGGGAGAACCGGTTGTTAACTTTCTCAGCAGTTTGGTGAACTGGTTGTTGGAAGAAATCATTAGGCAGAGAACCGGTTGTTAAATTATTTGAATCCCACCACTGATTGTGACTATATGTTAATTTGTAGCACAAAAGATTTATTTAAGCCTATACACACGAAAGTAGTCAACCAACTACTAAATTGACACTAGATAAGGCCCATGAATTCAAGGAGGGCTGGACTTGGATTGCTTATGACAGCGGTCACCAACCGGTGGTCCGTGGACCACTGGTGGTCCGCGAGAAAAGTTTGGTGGTCCCCAGAAAAATTATTTGCATTTTCAATATTGCACTAAATCAGGGGTCCTCCAACTACGGCCCCTGGGCCGGATACATGCAATGAATGTTTGTGTTGCTGCAGAGAGTCTCCCCCTTCTGGGTCTTTTTGTGCAGGTCAGAGGGGCAGAAATTCCAACTTGGGATCTGCTTCAGTCTCCTGGTGTGGGGCTTTGGGCAAAGGCTGGAGGGAAGCACTGCTGGTGGTGAAGAGCCAGAGGGCCTCGTTCCAGTGGGGCTGCATCATGGCCTGGAACTGGCTGACCATCTCAGCCCGCTGAGTCTCCAGGCATTGGTACCTGGCCTTGCACTCCTGCAGGTCTTCCCTCTGCTTGGAAAACCTACACTCGTAGTCCTCAGTGAGGTGCTTCTGCTGAGCCTCCTTCTCGGTCAGATCCAATTTGAACTGAGCCAGCTGTTTTGCCAACTCTTTCTCATGGTGGCTGCTTGTCAGAATTCGAGGATCTTGCCCAATAAATACTCAGAGTCTGTTATGATATTAATTATCATTTATTTTCATCTATTCTCTTACAGGAGATATAGCAGAAGAACTAAGAATCAGGGAGGAGTCGGTATATATACAGAGGAGGAGTGGTTAGAGGTAAGTAGGAGTGGTTACTGGGATGATGTAGGCAGAATGGGAGGTGAACATAATTATATACATAGACAAATATATATTAGGCATTTACGTATGTAACACTGCTTAGCTATAACAACTGCTTCCTGTTGGGGCCCTAAGGAGCCCAGGCGGGGAGGCGAGGAGTTGGCCACACCCACCCAGTTACATGACCACCTAGCCACACCCACCCAGCCAGTCATTAAACAGATCATGTTAGTGGTCCACGGGATTTAAAATTATGAACTTAGTGGTCCCTGATGTCCGAAACGTTGGTGACCCCTGGCTTATGGCAATGCAAGGACTCTAAGATAATAACACATTTAACTCCACCCTCCAGCTCTGCCTGCTCTTCTCCTATATCTTTTGCCCCATCCCCATGAGGTATGGTATGTTCTCAATGGCATCCTGAGTGGTTGACCTTGAACATTCTGAATAAGAAAGTATCTTTATAACCAGTATATAAAATACAGCTTACAGAAATTTATGTTCTTGTTTTCTTGATTTTGCCCAGCTGCATAAAGCTTGACAGTCGATGTAGGTCCCTATTCTCATAATACAGAACATTTAAACTTGAACAGATGTACAAGTCCTGGACAGGTTCCCTTCAACACAGAAGAGAAATCACTTTATGCTACCTGAAAAGTTGCTCTTTTTCACATTATTCCAATTTCGTGGATACAACTATTGATTCACACTAATTGCCTTAATCTTGCAATAAGAAAACTCTGAACTAGAACAATCTTCCCAATCATGATGGAATGAACATAAGAAAGAAAGAAAGAAAAGAAAGAAAGAAAGAAAGAGAGAGAGAGAGAGAGAGAGAGAGACAGACAGACAGACAGACAGACAGACAGACAGACAGACAAACAGACACAGTTTTTTATTTGTTTATTCCATATGCTATGGCCACTCATTTCAAACTCTGGATGATGAACAGTTATAAAATCAGTTACAAACAAATACAAATACAAAAAATAATATATATATAGCAGTTGAGAAAAATCATAACCATAGATGTTAATATAACCAAAAAAATGGGGTCCTTCACACACATTGAATCCCAAGGTCTAGCATATAACCAGGCTTTCAAGACCTTCCAAAAGGACAACAGAGATTAGGCAACCTAATCTCAGGAGATAAAATGTTCTAGAGGACAAGAAGATGCTCAGATTGGATCCATCTGGGACAGTGGCACTCCATCCAGGACCAAAGGTTAAAAAAAAACACCTTGATGCTGGGAAGTCCAAGTACCCAAAGCCACTCCATATTGCATGGGTTCAGTTGAACCCCATTGTACCCCATCCAGGCCCCCACAGCCTCCAGGCATTAGGACAGGGCATCCCTGGCATCACTCAGGTAGCCTGAGGTTGAGATATAAAGCATACTGATGATAGCTCACCCCAAACTGTTGGATCACCTCATCCAGTAGCCTGATGTTAAATAAGAGGGGAGAGAGGGCCAACCCTTGCAGCACATCCACAAAGCAGGGGCTGTGGTCTAGACCTAACTTCATTATCAATACCAACTAAAACAAGTTCAAAAGGAAGGAGGAGAATCCAATATTCAGCCAATATTTGAGTTTGGGGGTGGGGAGGCTTGCCTCTGGCCCCCCAGCTCCCCCCTCACCCCTTGGGTTGCTTTTCCCCAATGAACCCCAGATCTTGGGGGGAGAGGGTATCTCCAATCAGGGCTTGGGCACTTCCTCCCTCACCCCCCTTCCTTCCCAAGGACCCCCCTCCAAATCCAGGCACCCCCTCTCAGGGTTCAAGCCAGGACACGCTCCCTTTAGCTGACCTCCCCACGAATCCCAGAGCTCACCCCCTCCTTGCCCTGCCCACCTTTGGCTTTGTCTCCCCCCCTCTCCCCCCCAGGCAACCTCTCTCCCTCCAAGACCCCTGAAGATAGCCCCCTTCCCTCCCCTCTTTCTCCCCACCCTGCTGCTCATGAGAGCACTGCACTGACTCCTCCCTCTTTACCCCGCCAACTCCTTTCGCACACCCTCCCCTGGAACCCTGTGGGACTACATCACCCATCAGTGCTGCCCAATCCTAGTTCTTAAAGCTGTCTAGAAGGATATCGTGATCAGTATTATTGAAGGGCGCTGAAATGTCATGAAGAACAAGGATGGCTATACTATCCCCACCCATTCTGTTCCTGCCAGAGGTCATCACAGACCATGCTGAGTGCCATCTCAGTCCTACTGGCCTGAACCCTCAGTCCTATTCTGGCCTGAATCCTGACTGAAAGACTCCTAATAATCCCTCCATCTGCTGATAAATAATATATCTTGTATATCTTGTATTGTATATGCCTTTTTTTGTCAAAACAGATCTCATCCCCAAGCCTGTTGGTTTCTTATAATTTAATCACATCTTTTCCTGATTAAAAACATTCTAAAGTGCATATTTATTCCAGGGTTTTGACTGCAGCTTTATGTTCAATAGTGATTTCCTCAGAAACGTAATAACAAATAAGTTGTGTCGGGAGTATTTTTAAGACACTGATATGACTCCATGAATTACCACACTCTTCCTTCAACCCAGGATATTTCTGAAGCAGAACTTATATATATTTTTGCCGAGGAAAGGGCTTTCACTGCCAAAATGCCCTTTAAACTTTATTACTCAATGAAATGGGCTGGGATTAAGCTCCTCAACATTCGCTTTGTTGCTACAAAAATTCAGTTTGGATTTCTGGAACTGCTGAGTCCTTGAGGATTGATTGGGGAGTCCTATTTATTCAGGATTTAAGATTAAATAACATCTGTCTCTCTGGTCCCACATATTACATGTCATTGATCACATTCTCAGCCGGAAATAAACTTGTTTTTCTCTCACACAAAAAGAGGAAACAAAGAACTCTGCCTTTGGTGTCCAGCACAACACCCGCTAGTAACAAAACACATCAATTTATCTTTAGCTATAGAACAATTTCTCTGCTTTTCCCCGTGTTTTGTCCCTTTTTTGTTGTTGCAAGATTTTGTCATTACTTAGATGCTTTGGAAAGCTGCGAAATGGGATGATTGGCTTTCATTCTTCTCTGATCTTTACTTCTTGTCCCTAGAAATGAAGGGAGAAAACAAACAAACAAACAGTCAGACAAATAAATATCCTATTGTGTTCATTGACTTTTAACCCCGGCTCAAGTCAGTCAGGCCACCTGCATATCAGAGGTGGATTCTACTTACCTTTACTACCAGTTCGCAACGGGAGTGCGTGCATGTGCTTTTCACTCTCTCTCGTGCGTGCAAATCTGCGCATGCGCAGAAGCTTCTGCACATGCACAGATTGTCAATTATGATGTCCAGGCAGGTGGGAGGAGCCTCTTGCCGCTTTTACTACCTGTTCTAAAAAACAGACAGAACCGGGAGCAACCCACCACTGCTGTATATAGTCCCTAATGCTTCCCTAGAGTAGCAATCATGCATGTATCAGCTCTGCTTTATTAACATCAGCATTAGGAGTAGCAGATCCCAGAGGATACAGGGAGTTGGACAGTGGGCATTGTTTTGATGTGGCACCTAGGGTTTGAGCATCAGCCTTGGAGCAGCTGTTCTAATAAAGAAATAGAGCAAGTTCAGGAGGAGAAGGTGAGGATATTAGCTAAGATTATTTTCTTTCAGAAATAAGAAATACTTGGAGACCACAAAATAACTGCAGCCCATAATGAGTCTGACAATGCATTTATCGTGGCATCCGCTCTATAGACCAATGCCTGCTCTACTATATTAAATGGGAGTGAGTGAGTGAGTGAGTGAGGGAGGGAGGGAGGGAAGGAAGGAAGGAAGGAAGGAAGGAAGGAAGGAAGGAAGGAAGGAAAATTAACTGAGATGGCAGAATGATTGGCTGCAGTCTTAATGGGCAAAGTCTCATTGTCCTGATTTATTTTATAATTCAATTTCCCCAGTTGTGTCTGCAGCAAAACGATAAGGCATAGGCTTATTGTGTGTTTTAAAATGATTTCTCACTTTAAAAAAAATCTCATTTGGGTGGAACACCCAAGATCGGCACTTATGTCAGCATGTGGAGGTCCAGTTCTGAGCATTCGTTTTTGGCATTAAAGCTCAAAAACTCTGCGCTAAATCTTATCCATATTTGCTGACTAGCAGTTTACACCCAAGATTATTACTGCACTTGCTTGAAATTTGGAGAAGCACAGCAAAATGTGTGATGATCGTCAATAGGAATTTATCCCAACAGGCTATATTTCTCTCCCTGCTTCAGACATGCAAACAAGTAAATTGGCATAACATAAACATTTGCCTATAAACAAGGATGTTTGGAAAGCAGGTCAGACTGGGCATCTGTATTTTCAATCAGGCAGAAGAGGGCATTTGGGCAAGTAACTGTAACTGTATAACTGTGCTGGAACTCCCAAGCCACCCCTAAAAACACCCACGACTATCCTGTTTTGCATTTGATTATCTAAATGAAATCTAGCACAATGTTGTGCTAGATTGCAATATCTCCAGGTCACCTGTATGGGCAAAACTCACTCAACGCAGCATGCACTATGATTAAAAGGAATAAAACATCAATAAAGGTGAATGTTAAATATTAAATGAATATTAAATGAAATGACTATTAAAATGAATACGCCTTCTGCCCCCAGTTCTTTAGAACAGAATTGGAATTCCAGATGCAGGTAATCCTCATTTAGCAACTGCCTTGTACAGTAATTGTTTGCAGTTACAACAATGATGACAAAGTAATTGTGCAACAAATCCTGCATAGGAGAAGCAGTGGCAGAACCTGGGGGCGGAGTGAAAAGAGTCCCTACATGCAAAGTAAGTCCAAACTCCTTTGAATTTTGTTGACCCTTATCTAATTCCAAGCAGGTGCAACCTGTTAAATAAATAAATGAATAATTTTATTTCTATACTGCCCTTTTCCAGAAGGACTCAGGGTGGTGTACAGCCTATTAAAAGCACAAAGACAGACATCAGTTAAAAATAATTAAAATTATTAAATAATTTTGGCTCAGATTTAAAACCCCAAAAATTTAAAACTCATTACAATTTAAAAATCATTACATTGATAGGCCGGCCTGGCGGAACAGCAGGGTCTTGAGGGCACAGCTAAATACGCGGAGGTCGGAGATCTTACACATTTCCAGGGGCAGTTCATTCCACAGGGCAGGGGCTCCCACAGAGAAGGCCCTCACCCTGGGTGTCGCCAGCCGACATAATTTGGCTGACAGCACCCTAAGGAGACCCTCTCTGTGGGAGTGAACTGGCCAGTGGGAGGCTGTTGGTGGCAGAAGTTGGTCTCGAAGGTACCCAGGTCCTATGCCATGGAGCGCTTTAAAGGTGGTAACCAACACCTTGAATCGCACCCAGAAGACCACTGGGAGCCAGTGCAGCTCGCGCAGGAGGGGTGTCATGTGGGCACAACACGTTGTGCCCATAACCACCCGCATGGCCGCATTCTGGACCAGTTGGAGCCTCCGAGTGCTCTTCAAGGGGAGCCCCATGTAGAGAGCATTACAATAGTCCAGCCGGGAGGTGACAAGGGTGTGAGTGACCGTGCGCAAGACATCCCGGTCCAGAAAGGGCTGCAACTGGCGAATCAGGCGAACCTGATAAAAAGCCCCCCTGGCCACGGCCGTCATATGCTCTTCTAAAGACAGCCATGCATCCAGGCGGACACCCAGATTGCGAGCCCTCTCTGTGGGGGGCAGAGATTCACCCCCAATAGTCAGCGATGGCACCAGCTGATTATATCGGGACGCCGGAAGCCACAGCCACTCGGTCTTGGAAGGATTGAGTCTGAGCCTATTTCTCCCCATCCAGACCCGCACAGCCCCCAGGCAGCGAGACATCACATCAAGGGCATCGTTGGGGTGGTCTGGGGTGGAGATGTACAGCTGAGTGTCATCAGCATACTGATGGACTCTCACCCCAAAACCACGGATGATCTCACCCAGCGGCTTCACATAAATGTTGAACCGAAGGGGCGAGAGGACTGACCTTTGTGGCACTCCCCATGCAAGGCGCCTCGAGGTCAACCTCTGCCCCCCTGCCAACACCAACTGCGAACGGTCGGAGAGGAAGGAGGAGAACCACCACAGGATGGTGCCCCGTATTCCTAACCCCCTCAACCGCTGCAGCATGATACCATGGTCGATGGTATCAAAAGCCACTGAGAGATCTAATAGGACCAGGACAGAGGAGCAACCCCTGTCCTGAGCCCTCCAGAGATCATCCACCAACGCGACCAATGCCGTTTCTGTGCTGTACCCCTGCCTGAAGCCCGACTGGTACAGGTCCAGATAGATAGCTTCATCCAGGTGCCGGGGAAGCTGTCGTGCCACCACACTCTCAACAACCTTCGCCACAAAATGAAGGTTGGAGACCAGACAGTAGTTAGCTAATTCAGCCGGGTCCAGGGAAGGCTTCTTGAGGAGGGGCCTCACCACTGCCTCTTTCAAGGTGGCGGGAAAGACACCCTCACTCAAAGAAGCACTTATAATCCCCTGGAGCCAGCCTCGTGTAACCTCCTGGGAGGCCAGTACCAACCAGGAGGGACACGGGTCCAATAAACATGTGGCGGCACTAATCTTACCCAGAACCCTGTCCACATTCTCGGGAGCCACAGGATCAAACTCCTCCCAGATAATATTCTCAAGACCTACCCTCGTCTCCTCCCCTGGACTCATCCAGTCGGAGTCCAAGCCTTCCCAAATCTGAGCGACTTTATCATGCAGGAATTGCACAAAATCCTCAGCTCGACCCTGCAAGGGATCTTCCCGCACTCCCCCCCCTAAAGAAGGGAGTGGGTCACCCTAAACCGAGCAGCTGGGTGGTTCTCTGTAGATGCGATAAGAGCAGAAAAATGGTTAGATTTCACCGCTTTTATCACCACTAGGTAGGTCTTGATATAAGACTTCACCAGTGTCCGGTCAGAATCGGATTGACTAGTCCTCCAGATGCTCTCTAGGTGTCTTTTTCAATGCTTCATCTCTCTCAGCTCCTTGGAGAACCAAGGAGCCAATTGAGATCGGCATCGGGTCAGAGGCCGCAAAGGCACGACACGGTCCAAAGCTCCGGTGGCCACACTCTCCCAGGCGGCCACCAGGTCTTCGGTCGGGTCGTGTGCCAGGGTCTCAGGAAATGGCCCAAGCTCCGTCAGGAACCTCCGTCAACTAACCCTGTTAGTTGAGAATATTCCTATGCATAGGCTTTTAGGCAATAAATCAGTTCAATTGGACCTCCACATGTGGACCTGACCTTTTTTTTTGAAAAAAGTTTTTTATTTCAAAACAAAACTTAAAACAACCATCATCCATTACAATTACAGAAAGTGTATCGATTGGTTACAAATCTTTTGTGCTTAATCCCATATCCAAGTTCTCTTATTTGACAATTTATTATATCCCTTTATATTATTGTTCTCATTTACCAATTATTTAACAATGGCTTATCTCCCATAAAAAAAACCCGCTTTATATATTTTATTATTACATCCATTTCATATTTAATATTTCTTTTCCATGCTTTATTATCTAGCCATTGATAAAATAAGTCCCATATCAAGTAATATTGTTTATCTTCCTGTTCTCTAATTTCAAATGTCAATTTGCTCATTTCAGCACATTCCAAAATTTTCTTAATAACATCATCATCAGTAGGTATCTTCTCTCCTTTCCAGTTTTTAGCAAATACAATTCTAGCCGCTGTTAAGACATTCACAATTAAGTATCTCAGTTCTCTATTATATGTTTCTGGTACAATCCCTAATAAAAATATCTCTGGTTTAAAATCAATATGTTTCTTTATCATTTTTTCCAACCATGTGTGGATTTTAGTCCAATATCTTTTTGCTTCTGGGCATGTCCACCACATATGGTAGTATGAACCCGGAGTCTGATGACACTTCCAACACTTCTCCGATTTGTTCTTGTACATTCTGGCTATTCTCGCCGAGGGTAGATGCCACCTGTAAAACATCTTATACAAATTCTCCTTATACGCTGTTGACATTGTCATTTTATAATTCTGCAACCACAATTTCTGCCATTTCTCTAAATCAATCCCATGACCAACATTTTCCCCCCATGCAATCATTGTTTCTTTAACTTGTTCTTCTTCCAGTTTAACTTCTTCATGTGGACCTGATCTTTTGTGCAGCATCACATTTATGATTTTAACAGGTCTGGAAAGGGAAGGAAAGCAGAACTGAGTTGATAAGCGTAGTTGCAGTTTCACTTAGTTTCACTTGTACTTAATGAGCAAGATGCCGGTCCCAATTGTGGTCACTAAATGAAAATTACCTGTATAGCAACCAGACATATTCCAATGGAAAGTTGCATAAATAAATGGATCTTTAGGGTTTTTGAAATCTATTTGAAGTCTCTATGAAGTCTTTATAGAGAGGCTAATGATAACCACAGCCACACACACACAGAACGACTAATCGAGCAATCCCCAAAAGAGAATAAGAGAGGAAAGTCTATAATAGTGACTGAAAAAAGTGAACAGATAGCTACAATAAAGTTCATCCTTAACTGGTGACTGTTCTGACCCAGCCTTCGCAAGTACTGATAAGATGTTTACTCGTGAGTAAAACAAACCCCTTTTTATAACAGGGCCGTCTTTTATTCACATGGATAAAAAAAAATCAAACGGAATTAGTCCCAACAAACCTGGGTTTAGCCAAGAAATCTGAATTGCTTGCTGAATACTAGAAATGAACCACTCCCAAACCCCAAACCCTCTCCTATTTATTTCCCAGCCAGGGAGGGGCTGGCTGTCATCTGCGTCTACCTCTCCCTGAGAACTGGCTTACTGTTTTCCTTTGCTCTCCTCTCTTTTCCTCTCTACACATACGTGCATCTGTGATGGGCCCTCCCTCTCACTCAGCTCAGGCCCCAAAGGCAGCTGCCTCTCCATCTGGGGGAGGACAGAAGGCCCCAGCTCTGCCTCTGTCTCTGATGCTGTTTCCTTATCAGAGCCTTCCAAAGGATCCGAAGCTGGCCCAGGCTCTCCCTCAATCTCCTCCTCATCTGACTCTGCAGCTAGCTCTGCTGGCAGCTGATGGGCCACAACAGTGGCTTTAAATATAAGAACTAATAAAACTATCACAGATATACAGAACTATACAAATGTAGTATTGGGGAGGGGGTTCCACCTGTTTCAACCTCTTGCTCCTCTCCCCCAATTTGGCCACACCGCCTATTGCAATAAAGAACTTGGGAAGTTATCAGTGCACCCGAAGTACTGAACCAGTTTCTATTCATTTAAAACAACACTTTCAAAAATAGAAACATCTGACTGAAAGGATTTCAGATTCCATCCAGACGAAATTAGATTAGATTGCTCTTTAGTTTTACCTCTTATAGAAAATAAAACAACCCAATTCCAGTGAATGTGAGATGGACAAAACAACCTCATACTCTGAAACTGCTGAGCAAGTGTATTTCAGAGCTTCATCCACAGTCTTCATATAACACAAAAGCATATTAATATTTTCTTCTTTAGGAAAGGTTATATTTATTCAAGGACGATGGCCATGAGTGAACTTCAAGTCTAGTGAAAAAGTTCGGCTAATCCATCCAAGGGCAGAAGGATTTTTAAGCGGATGAAGGAGGCCTGAGAAGCTTATCTTTGCCTATTTAAGAAGTAATAGGGCAGCCACGAATTTACCCTGTCTCAAGAAGAAGGCTGTTCTCTACAAATAGACTTCAATTTACAACCAAAATTCAGCTTGGAATTACAATTATAAGTTGCACCAGTCCTTAAGCAGGTCGCCATTTTATAACCT
This sequence comes from Pituophis catenifer annectens, assembly GCF_029215685.1. NCBI lineage: Eukaryota > Metazoa > Chordata > Lepidosauria > Squamata > Colubridae > Pituophis > Pituophis catenifer. The sequence goes on from NW_027256881.1 coordinate 206,983,896, forward strand.
TTCTTCCCAGTAGCAGTTGAGCGAATGCCACGGTCACTAAGCAAATCCATTTCCGCAATAATTGTCTTCTTCCGGATGTTATAAATGTTATAAATCAACTCACGTCACTATGGGACACTGAAAATGGCAATGCAGTAAATGCAAGCCAATTGCCAAACACCCAAAATGTGGTCATGTGACTACAGAGGCTGTTGTAAGTTCAAATTTGGACCATAAATAGTCTTGAGCAGTGGTGGGTTGCTACCGGTTCACCCCGGATCGGGCGAACCCATAGTGGCAGCGGTGGAAGGCTCCGCCCACCCACTGGGAACTTCTGTGCCTGCGCAGAAGTGTCACATGCGCAGAAGCAACACATGTGCATGTGCAGAAGTATCGCATGTACAGAAGTGTCACAGGTGCATGCGCAGAAGTGTTGCGTGCATGCACGAGCATGCCCTTGAGTGAACCGGTAGCCACGGGAATTGCATCCCACTATTGGCCTTGAGGAAGTCTGTCCTGGCTTCAAACAGTCAACAAGTTGAGGACTGTGGACTTCAGGACTGCCCTCAAAGAACTGAATTGACACATTTCCTTCGTCCTGCATGGGGAACCACTTGAGCTGTCTAGAAGAAAGGTGCAAGAAATCAGGAACCAGGATAGAGTTCAAAAGCACTACAAGTTTATTTCATGCTATCTGTAGAAAAAGAATCTGACCTACTAACAGTCAGTGCAAATTGGTGCCAGATAAGAGTCAACAGACTTCAGGTGGGGGTGGATTTAGGTATCTTATGGAGATGTAATGACTCCAAAATGATGATGTGTTTGACCCCTCCCTCAGGCTCAGCCTAGCCATCTCCTACAGGAGTATCCGGTGCACAAGGGGGAGTAATTCTTCTGGAGATAATATCATGTTCTCCAATAAGCTTGTTACCCATTCACACTGCCCATAAATAAAATCCCAGGTATTCCTTATTATTCATTTCCCATTTTTCATTTTTTTGTATAGTGTCTACATATAACTAGATTTCCTCCACTCAGAACGGAACCTAAAAATAGAGACACTCAATAAGCATCTTCTTACCCTAAATGCGGAGAATTGAAAGCCAGTTTGTCCACAATAAGTGGTCAAAGTTCTGGATTAGGAATAGGAAACACTATATTCTAGTCCTGTTTTAGGCATGAAAGGCATCTGAGTGACTTTGGCCCATACCCTCCTTCTCAGACTTATAAAGAAAGCGATGAAAGAGCCACTTCTGAAAATGCAACCTAGCAAACTACTGTCTCCAGAACTCAAATTAGACTCAAAGGCAAAAATACAGAACAAAACAAAAATAATGCTTATATTTGAGGAACTGGGAAGATAAATACATGAATACATTTCCATCACAATATTTCTTTTGAGGGTATGCAACATTATGCAAAGCACAGAAAAACCACACAAAGAAGTGAGGGAAAGAAATTGGAGGCAGGAGATAAGAAAAAGTACATATAATTAAATCTAGTTTACACGAACACTATTTCACAATTCCATACTTAAATCATTCTTGCTATTACCTCATTCAGTCCCGGTTCTGCATCCAAAGCCAAAAATATTCAGGTCACCTACTTCTGCATTCAATCCACATACAATCAGCACTGTTCATTCATGACTTTATCTCTTCTTGTTCTACCAAACACAGACTTCTTAAGAAACCTGTTCCAGTGCATTCAGCTTTTTTCCTGAAATATCCAATTATTGCTTTCCATAAAATGGGCAGAGGCACACTCTTATACACAGTTACTTTAATTATTTCAATATTTATTTCCTGCCACCCACTGCTTTTCTACCAATACTTGTACTTCTTAAGTTTTCAATTCCACCCCCCGCCCCAATCTTTAAGAAACTCTGCTAAAATACTCAAACTCAACTAACTGCTCTCAATTTTTATTTTTATTTTTTTGCTTTTATGTATAACTTGCAATAATTCACTCTACATCTCCTGTCAAACACAAATGGTTTGGTCTTTGACCCATTAATTTTCTGATTGATATTTCTGATTGCATCATATAATCTCTAATAATTGCTGCAAATTATGTGAGATAGCAACATTGCATTTTTACATATAAAGGGAGATGCATCCAAGTCCCTGATAATACAATTCTAACGCTTTCACAAATACTTATTATTTTTCCATAATGCATTAACTAACAAAAGCAACATCACACATCCCTGTCTTACTCCTTCTTCAGTACTAACTTGCTTAATATTCAATTTACTCCTTCCATCTGTTATGTTTCCAGGATGTATCATCTGATAGCATTCAGAAACAACCTTCAGCCCGTTTGCAAAAAAAACTAGCCATAATTCAAGCCTATTCAATTTATCATATGTTTTCTCAATATCAAAAAATACAATCAATTTTATCAAACTCATGCATTTCTCAATTTTTTATTACCGCATTATTAACTAATGTATGTGCTGCCCACTTCCCTGTTTAGCAACTGTTTGAAGTTACAATAGCAGTGAAAAAATAACTTTAAAATACGTCCGCGCACTTACAACCTTTGCAATATCCCATGGTTATGTCATCACATTTGTGCACTTCACAGCCAGCTTCTGATGAGTAGAGTCAATGGAGAAGCCAGCAGCAAAATCACAAGACACAGTCACATGTCTTGTTTAATGCCTGCTGTCAATGACCTATGGCAGTAATGGCTAACCTTTTCACCATCGCGTGCCAGGAGCGGGGGGGAGGAGGGGTGGTCGCACTCATGCGTGTCCACACCCATAATTCTATGCGCCCTGCCCCTGCGCATGACCCCCCGCCCCCCTCACTCCTGGCCAGTGAGCACGGTAGGCCTGTTTTTCTCTCTCTCCAGCCTTCACAGCCTTTCTAGGAGTTTGGGGAGGGCAAAAATGGCCTTCCCCACCCACTCGGAGGCCCTCCGGAGGCCGGAAACAGCCCGTTTGCAGACTTCCGGTGGGCCCAAAAATCAGCTGGCCAGCATGCACATGCGCGCCGGAGCTGAGCTCGCGTGCCCACCGATATGGTTACGTGTGCCGCCTGTAGCATGCGTGCCATAGGTTCACCATCATGGACCTATGGTGACTCCCTTAACAACCACAGCAGAAGTGAGGTCTTAAGACCATCATGATCATGTGTTTTTCTTTTAAATTTAACAACCACATTGCTTAGCAATGAAGTTGCTAATTGTGGTCATTAAATGAGGACTACCTGTATTTACAGAAACATTGTCTATTATATCTTCTTCAATTGCTAGGAATGTTTTCAAATTGGATTCTGGTACATATTAATTCCATGGACATTAATCTCATGGCTAGAGAGAGGTTTTCATCCATCTGTCCATCTATTTGTCAACAGCCATTCTAACTTTCCAGCTCTGCATCCTATAAAACATTTTTACCTCTCCTTGTCACATTCTCCACATTTTGAAAACTCTGGCATACGGAACTACACAAATATATCTATCTTATTTATTTGCAATTTCTTCTGATGATAGAATTTGGGATTCGGCATATTTGGAGATGATAGGTATACAGACCTCAATCACAGTATGAATAAATTAAGTGTCCTGGGTGATTTGCTTATTTGTTTGTTTCATGTCCTCTTATTGGGATTTTGAATCTAAACTCTTGTAACCAGGGTCCTTCTTTGGAGCATGACTTTAATGTTAATGTAGCATTTCTTAGTAGTGTAAGCTTAAGTAGCTTAACGCATTGTAAGCCGCCCTGAGTCTCCGGAGAAGGGCAGCATATAAATTAAAGCAAATAAATAAATAAATAAATAAATAAAGGTAGCCCAAAATATCTGCAGGGTTCCACTTCCAAATCATCTGTGCCCTGTTGATTCAGTGAGGTTCTAGAGAGTACCTTCAAACAAAGTTGTTGCAGATTTTTGTGGTCTAGAAACTTGTCTAGACACGCACTTCTGAACATTTGCTCAGCAATTAAGCCACTAGGAGAACCAGACTGCATGTCATGCTAGAAAAGGCATAACATTGCTCAGATGTAATGCCAATGTCGAGCCTAGCAACCTGCTCGACACCGCTAACGCGTGTTGAAAGCATTGAGGGACATATACATACTTGGTGGTGGTGGCACTGGGTGCAGGCGGCCGTCTGCGGGGTGAGGGGAGATGGTATCGGGTGCGACGGGATTAGGACGTCTCCAAATGATGCTGCAACCAGCACCTTCGAGAACCAGCTAAGACACTTCCGCGCTAACAAGGGTGTGGTGATAAACAGGGGCGCGGTTTAAAAGGGTTAATGAGAAGGGAGGGCTATATAAACGCCCATTTCTACTACACTGTAGCGCCGATTTCATTCGTCTTTACGAGTCACAGCGTGTAGCCGTCCACGGACACGAATAAACCAGCGTGCCAAAAAGAGCTGAAAGGGGTGCTGCTGTGTTTTGATTGCGTCTCGCACGGTCAACCTGAGAGCCAATGTTGACAGTCAGTTTCAGAAGCATGAGGACAGAGAGTTCCACAATTGAACATAATTACTAGCACCTCTAGTATCTGAATCAAACATGATGTCAAAGAAGAGTTTCCTTCAGAGGTTAATACATTTCCATTCCTCTCACATGTTAAATGAGATGGAAATAAAGCTGAACAGAAATGCAAACAGGCCTTGATTTATTCAGTGGCTACAGGGTGTGACAAAGACATCAAAGCTGAAAAATACTTCTGCACTACATGCTGTCCAAATGGCTGGAGCTACAGATAATGCTGTTCAAAAGTAGCCAGGATGAACGTTTCCTAGGATAAGCCCTTGGAAGCTAAGAAAACACTTTATCAACAACTAGAAAAGCAGAGGTCCATGAAAATCAGACTGCCTAGCAATGGCAACAGATTTGGGCTCCCAAATTTTCAGGAATGAGTTAATATCCCAGGAATGGAAAGGAGGCTTCCAGGACCCATAAAATGTTCTCCAAATAGCTTCCAAAGACATAACATTTCACACTTGAAAGATATCTTGGAGAACATTTTTTACGATTCTTGAAGCCTCCTTTTCATGCCAGTTACCTCTAAAATGCTTGCATCACCGGGTACATTGCTAAGTGATGGGAAAAATAATGTCTGCATTCCAACTATGGGTGGTTCAACATCCTTCATATGTTGGATGGCATTCCAACATATGAAGGAGCATCCTTTGAATAGTGTTTTGGTATTAGAAGAGCAAGATGTATACTTTTCCATTAATAAAAGGGGAGTATTGGTTTGTGGGAATCAAGCCAACCAGCTGTTTTTAGATCTTGGCCAAAAGAGCTAGTGGGACAGATCAAAGAAGTATGTCTATGGAGATTCTCAACCATTCAGGTCATTGTTGTCCCAAACATGCTTTTCAAAAGGCAACTGGACTTTCTTGGCTTTTTCCTTGAAAACATTTAGCTTCTCATCCAAGAAGAAATGCTGGAGAAGATCTGTGCTCTGGCAGTTTGAGTCCTAGCATCGTATGATGGAGTGAGCTCCCATCACTTGCCTCAGCTTCTACTAACCTACCAGTTCGAAAGCATGCTACATGCAAGTAAATAAATAGGCACCACCTCTGTGGGAAAAATAATGTTGCTTCTTGGGAAAGTACGATCCCAACCAGAGTTGGGCCTAGGGGATCAGCAACCTGCGGCTCTGGAGTCACATGTGGCTCTTTCACCCCTCTGCTGCGGCTCCCTGTCACTCAAAATATGTGTCACAACCGCCAATGTGTGACACCCACCGGCACACGATTTATTAAGCTTTTCAACCTCCAACAGGCTAACCATGGATACATCCAAGAAAAGAAAAATTTCAGAAGAAAACAGAACGTTTAATTCAACTACATATGCTAGTTTTGTGGCCACTCAAGAAATAGTCAGGCACGGGAAGGATTTTGTGGTTTCTGGTATTTTCTTTTCTGTGGGAAACAGGTCCAAATGGCTCTTTGAGTGTTTAAGGTTGCAGACCCCTGGCCTATGCAAATGCAATGCCCAAGTGTGAGGCAACATCAGTGCAGGGAAAAGCCCCAGATGCTGCTGCAGAACGCTTTAGCTATTCTGAGTGTGGAGCTAGTTCGCCCCTTGTGGTGCACCATGGATAGCACATGAGGGTGAATCGAACGGATTAGCAGACAGTCAACAACGACTCTGTACTAACACTGTAGTCTCCTGGCTAATGTACCATCGCCACACACTAAATAAACAACTTGCCCAATAAGCTTTATAAAACAGAGCCAATTCAGAATAAGGCTAGCTCATTATATTCCTTCTGGATGTCTGGGTGGGCAGGAAGAAGGAAGGGAGGTAGAAGAAGATAATTCCTACTGTGATCTGTGTCAGTTTCTCTGAGAAAATATGTGAAGTTTTTCAGAGTTCAAATCACAGTATTCCAGCCTGGGGTACCAAAACACAATCCATTCTGTTGCTTGCAGACAGAGCAATAAGCCTTTGAAACTGCTTAACTGAGTCCTGATATGAACACCTCTGCTTCCTTATTTTAGCTTTGGGGTTGTATGCTGAGACTTTGAGGCAAGAGATTGACCCAGTAAGATAAGAAAACACCCCAGGAAAATACAGCTGGGTATAAAAAGAGAAAATTAATTATGAGAAAGCTAGTACATTCATACAACATGTGCTGAAGATAAATATCACAGAAACAATGGCTGAAATTAAATTTCAGGAATGGGAAATTACACTGTCTAATTATTTAATATTTTCTTAAAGACAAAAACTCTAGACAGTTCCCATATTCTCTCTGCAGCAAAAGTAAAAATAGAAAATTCAAGCTGGAATAATTTTATAAATCTGGGGAACTCTGTTGGAGTTGAGTATTACAACAAATGAATATGCATGACAGGTGAATAATTTTCTCCTTGCCTTAAAAGACTATTCTGAACCAAACAGATAATATAACCACACACACACAAAAAGCATTTTATCAGAATAATAACTATTTCATATTTTTCCACCCTGACTTGGATCAGCTGAAATAAGAACAAGGCACATATAAAAGAAACTGAACAGAGCAGAATTAAGCCACAGGTAGAAAATTGCCAGTTGAATATTAAGCCACATTTCTAACAATAAGAGCAATGCGGTAATGGAACAAATTGCCCATCTGTTCCATTACTGGTGGTGGGCTTCTCCCATGGAAGTCTACAAGCAGAGACTAGACAGCAAACTGTCATTTTTTAAATTTAGGTTCCTGCCTGGAACAAGGAGCTTGGTGTTTCCAATTCTACGATGCTAGGATTCAAAGCCACCAGGAATGCTCAAGTTGTCTATAATAAAGACTGCAAGCCTATGTAGCACACAGCAAGATTTTGAGCCTATCAGATCATTTTAGGAACATGCTGCAAGAAGGAATGGGATATTATATATTCCCAGGGACCTTAATTAAACCAAACAAATAGAAGTAGGCTCAGTTGTCTGAATTGCAACGTTGTGCCAACAATTGGGCCTGTGCAACCAGTGGGATGCGCTGCTGTGTTAACAAAGTCTGATAGGGGATCAAATCATGAACTAACATGCATCCAAAGGTAACAATTTTCATACATATTTGAAGCACAGCAGCAGAATGATTCGCCCATATGAATGCTTTTCAAAGGCAACAGCCAATTTCTCATTCAAAACATCTTGGGAATATTAAAGGAGTAAAAGGCTAAGTCAGAAACAAGAATAAGAACAGCAAGGAGCAGGAAGAGAACGTGCAAATGTTAAGAATGAAGCAAAAGTAAGAGAGACAGTGCAAACAGGTAAGAAAGCTACTCAATGCCTGAACTTGGAAAGAAAGGTGAACATACAGAGAACTCTCTGATTTTGGAGTTTCTCAGATCAGTCTAAGATGGAACAAGGCATCTGGAAATGGCAACAGTGAATTTGGATGTCCTCCCTGACTTTTGAAAGCAGAAAAAAAAATAGTTCCTTCCCAATAACCTTGAAAAAGCAAAGAGGGAGCTGTTCGTTTTCTTTGATGTTATCACCTTGGAACACAAGCAGTTGTGCTGTGACAAAAACATTCTTTATTGTGGTCTTCTTTGACCTCTAAATCTAGAGCAGTCCCTTAAAGTTGAGTTAACAGCAAATGAAAGATAAACTAGCACAAATGGCAAATGTAGAAAGAAAGAGCAGGGGAAGAATTTTCACCACTAATCCTCCAGTGCAAAAGCAAAGGGGGTAGCCCTGGGTTCATTTTATGAAGAGGCAAGGAACACAGAAAGTGATCTTATCGTGTTGTTTTAAAGATCAGCTGTCATTCAACAGTGACCTGCATCATAAAGGACTAAGTTGATGGCATCTTATTCCCCATAACATGGGTAGGTCTTTGCAGACCCCTCCCTGATATGTGTATCTGAGATTTTTAGGCAAATGTTTGCAGGAATGTTATGGAACCTTCAATTTTCCGCTTGTAAAAGACGTTTGTGGGGGTTTTATTCATTCCTGGAGTGTTTTAGATGTGATTTTGAGTTACTTTATTACTGCAAGATGGCAGGAGTTAATACAACTCTCATCCTTGCACCATTCAATATGGCATTAATTTGTGTCAATTTAAAGAGACTTAACTGAGGCAGTCAAATAGATGGAACATTATTCCAACAATTCAGCAGAATGGAGGGAAAGTGTTGTGAGCAAAGTCTGGTTTATTTAAACAATGTAAACATTATATATTAAGCTCAGACATATCACCATCATTAGTCCCAGTCTGGAGAGTGAGGAAGGGGCCCTCTGCAGATGATAGTGTATAGCAGAAAAACACAAAATGGGTTTTAAAGAGAAGAACGTGATTGTATTATTTTATTATATAAAGAAATCCAGTAGAAATTTAAAATCAAGCACATTCTCCTTTAGACTTCCAAACAAAGCTGCAGGAATGCATCCCGAATGGTCTTTCCCAACATGATATGACATCTTAAAGCTTAAACATATACACCGGAGACAAATTCCTTCTGTATCCAATCACACTTGGCCAATAAAGAACTGTTCTGTTCTGTTCTGTTCTGTTCATTTTCTATTCTGTTCCATTCGGTGGCAAAATTCAATTTTTTTTACTACCGGTTCTGTGGGCATGGCTTGGTGGGCATGGTGTGGCTTGGTGGGTGTGGCTTGGTGGGCATGGCAGCAGAAGGATACTGCAAAAACCCCATTCTCTCCCCACTCCTGGGGGAAGGATATTGCAAAATCTCCATTGCCACCCCACTCTGGGGCCAGCCAGAGGTGGTATTTGCCGGTTCTCTGAACTACTCAAAATTTCCGCTACTGGTTCTCCAGAATCTGTCAGAACCTGCTGGATTTCACCCCTCGTTCTATTCTATTCTATTCTATTCTATTCTATTCTATTCTATTCTATTCTATTCTATTCTATTCTATTCTATTCTATCCTATCCTATCCTATCCTATTCATTTTCTGTCCTGTCCTGTCCTCTCCTCTCCTGTCCTATCCTATCCTATCCTATCCTGAAATGTGTGTTGGATTAGAACACCCATAATGCATCATCCAACAGACCCAAAGGTACTGTTGCTTTGAAATGATGAGTGTGGTAATCTGATGCAGCTAGAGGTCACCAAGTTGTAAAATGCTGCTGTGGGTGGGAATGGGTAGATTAATTTGCAAGCGGAAAGTAATTGCCAACATTCTTGACGATGTGCATTTCATCTAATATCTGTTGCTTCCTGTAGCACCCAGGGAGATCTCAACAGTCAATTATCTCAGGATGTTAAAGTTATTTTTATATGGTAGTAGATATTATACACCCTGGGGGTGAGGTCAGGGTATGGATTCAACGTTGCTTGGCTGTTAATTGGCCTGAAACAGTAGTCTTTCTCTGAAGCCAAACACATTTGCTGCAGAAGAACTCAGCTAATATGAAAAATAGGTGTTGGACTTAAGCTTTCCCCAGCTGTGAATTTGCTTATTCACAGTTCCTAATTTATAATATTGCATTATGACTTAGTGGTTCTATGTTTGCTCCAGAAGTTAATTATGCATATTAGAATTGGCAGAGCAATTAAAATGCTAACTGTTACCATAACAGAGAGCGTAGGGATGATGGGCTCTGTTAATGTGTCTGTTGCAAACTGCTTGCGCGTTTCATATTTAACAACTTTCTGGTGGATTATTGGGGATACGTGAGCTGTCAGATACAATCATCCTGTTTTGATCTTGGATGAGAAAGCTTTTCCTGTCCCTGATTTCTGTAGATATGGTTTGTATTTGAATCGCATCATTTTCTCTGACAAGCGCTGCCCTCAGTAAAAGAATCCTTGGTTTTGTTAAAAAGAGTGGGTTTTTTTTTAAAAAAATAAACTCAGTATTCCATAGACACAGTCTCTTTCTGCTTTGTATCATTGAATCAACTACAATAATTTAATAGAATGAATGAATAAGTTCCTGGGCACTCTGTAGTTGGATCTGGAAGAATTACTGTGTGTGGTTAATTCTAGAGGGAAAAAAAGAAGAAATAAAAAAAAAATCTGATACTGCAATGTACAGGTACAGACTCTTAAAACCAAAAATAGCAGAAAGTCCATACTGTAAGAACTAGAGAGACTGTGGGGCCATCTGATTTAAAGGGATCCTAAGGATCCTAAGACCCTTCTCTGGATTCTAAATCCCCCCTTTCTTTCTTGTAACCATGAGTCTACTTCATGAGAAAACCTTTTCTAATACCTGCCACCATTGCTTGCTCCAAAACATTTGCCTGTTCCTATCCATGGCCATTAAGGAAGAAGAGGAGGGACATGGATCATGGTCAGCAGGCTCTGACCAGTTCTGGAGAACCGGTAGCGGAAATTTTAAGTAGTTCGGAGAACCGGTAAATACCACCTCTGACTGGCCCCACCCCCATCTATTTTCTGCCTCCCGAGTCCCAGCTGATCGGGAGGAAATGTGGATTTTGCAGTAACCTTCCCCTGGAATGGGGAGGGAATGGAGATTTTATAGTATCCTTTCCCTGCCACACCCACCAAGGCACGTCCACCAAGCCATGCCATGCCCACCAAGCCACGCCCACAGAACCGGTAGTAAAAAATTTTTGAAACCCATCACTGATCTGTCCCTTGAGGTTGTGGGGATCAAGCCAGGGTTTCTTAGTTGCAACTATTTCCTGCTTTGCATTTTTGGTGCTGTAGTAATAACCAAAGAATGAATGAATTGCTGGATATTGCAGATAGTGCAAATTGCAGAGAGTCAAACAAGCTTTAGAAGAGCAAAAAAAAAAAAAAAAACAACACACCAAACAATGAAAAAGGCCACATAGATACCATTGTCTGAAGCTGAGGGTTTATTGAAGACATTTTTACTTAATAAGATACATTAGAAAAATGAAAGTAAAAAGCTTCTTCACCCAAGAAAGCAGAATACCAAACTACAGAAGTCTGAAGCAATTCTTAAGATCCAAAGCTAGTGGGTGAACGAAACATTTTCCTGGCATTTTGGCAGGTGGTGTTTATTCCAGAACAATTGCCAAAAAGTTCTTTCAACAAACATTCCTAGGAAGTCAACACATTGTTGGAGACAGCTGTTAGCAGGAATTAGTTTGCTGCAGGAAAATAAATTTCTGAGATGGCAAAACATGTTCCCACCACCGTAACAGATGTTAAGGATTGTGGTAAACTTGACATTTTGGACTGAATAATAAATTAGGAAGCATCAAGACAGCTTCCCAGCAATCCAGGACAAGGACTTTTGGTGAAATCCCTTTTTCATGAGACTTGCCTTTAATCTGTTTCCTGCCCTGTTTAAAGCCAAAAGTATATCAATAACAGCTATTTCAATGAGCAATTTTTTTCTAGGACAATATGGGTGACTCTAAGAGTATAAAAGGAAAAGAAGAGAAGGTCTTTTGCTAATCTTGAAGAGAGAACTCCTAGGCAACTATTTAAAGTCTAAGAACCTGAAACTGTTGCACTGATTATGTTACCTAGTTTGGTTATGAAATCTCTGCAAGCAAACCACAAAGCTCAGAGGACATCAAGGACCCCCTCTGTTGCACTTGGCTGCTTTTATGACACAAATCTGTGCCAAATTGAGGGGGGAAAATTATGTTTATTCATATGCCCAAAGTGGACCTGCAGTGAAAAATTCAGTGGAATTCAGTGGAAAAATTCAGTGGAACCATTGCTTCAAAGCTATCCTAGTGAACAGTCACATTCATTCAAATTTCATATAAAAATGCCTATGGGGCATTTTCAGCAAATGTAATGAATCCCACATTTAAAGCTAGGCAGTAACGTTTTCATTCAAGGCTTTTAGAGGAAGGATAAAACTTGAAAAGCCTACACCATCTTGTTTCCATAAACATATAGGACTATAAGTATATAATCCTATGCGCATCGGTCTTTTTTCCCAAAAGATATTTGCACTATACTGCACATCAATAAGCATCTTTCATAAATTTTAGCTTGTGAATACTTGAGGGCACAGAGTCTCTTAATAATTACTGCATTTGCCAATAAGGCACTTTTTAAAAAAGCAAAATGTCTGATAGGGAAGGGTTTTTTTTTTCCCCTTCCTTTTCTTCTTTCTTTATAGAAGGGTTGACTCAGAGAATATCAGTTTAGAATCATTCGGTTAAAAGCTATTTAGCTATATAAGTACCATAATTTAGTTTTCTACTTGCAGCTCTACTTTCATCTCTGCTTTGCACCTTGGCAACTGGAGGAAGAAATGAGAAACCTCTTCTTTTTCTTCTTCTTCTTCTTTTTTTTTTTAGCCAAAGGCAACTTCTGAATAGGAAAGTGTAATTAATTTTAACTCTGGAGTATGCTGGGATCATCAATCAAGGTTCAAAGCTGGCTTGTTTGGATGAAATGACAAACTGCTGTATGGAGGAAGGGGAATCGGTGTTTCTGATCATCTTTCTGATAGCCGTGATGAAAACACATCTGAAAGCAAAGACAGAGGAACTGATCTGAAATCTAAACAATGCCAAGATTTTGTACTGCTTGAACCAAACTCTTCAATTACTAGATTCAGCTTCAAAGCCATAAAGCAGGAGTCCCCAACCCCAGGTCCATGGATCGGCACCAGGCTGCAGCACAGGGGTGCTATTTAGCAGGTTCTGACAGGTTCTGGAGAACCGGTAGTGGAAATTTTGAGTAGTTTGGAGAACCGGCAAATACCACCTCTGGCTGGCCCCAGAGTGGGGTGGCAATGGAGATTTTGCAGTATCTTTCCCCTGAGTGGGGTGGGAATGGAGATTTTGCAGTATCCTTCCCCTGCCATGCCCATCAAGCCATGCCCACCAAGCCACACCACCCCCACCAAGCCACGCCCACAGAACCAGTAGTAAAAAAAATTGAATTTCACCACTGCCGCGGCATGCCAGAAACCGGGCCATGCAAACAAGCAAAGCCCCATCCATGGGATGCAGGAAGCATGCAAAACCATACCCCTCCGGTCCACGGAAAAATCTCTCTCCACAGAACCAGTCACTGGTGCTCAAAAGGTTGGGGGCCACTGCCATAAAAATTTCAAATAAAAAGGAACACACAAAAGTAGTCTTCTAATTTTTCAAATGTTTTAATCGTATGTAGAAAGTGTAAGACTGCTTTGTCACTGAAATGAGAAAAGAATGCTGCTGCTACCCCAAAGGAATGTATGTAGACCAGGGCATTCCATGAAAGCAACGCAACTACAATATATCAGGCCTGTTTCACATTAGAAAAGGGTGCGATTCCCGTTGCTTGTTTCTCCATTTGCCCTCCCTAGAAGAACGAATGGTGCCATTTAGGTCCAGGCTCAGGAAGAGCAAGGGGTCCTTTAAGATGGAGACAGCACTAGGCACACACAAAGAATAACAAAATCTTTGACACTCCGTGTAGATTTCGAATGTGATTATGTGCAAGCCTTTTCCACTTGAAGCCTTTTGCCAAAAGAGATTTCATTCTGCTGTCACTTGAGTAGCTCCTTTCCTTTGACATTTACTGATGCTTTTTCGACATCAGAAGGATTAGGTAGAAGCTGGAGGGGTGGGGGCGGAGGGGTGGGAATAGTGATTTCCACTGCAATTTAGCTAACTCTGCCTGTCTTTGCTAGAAGGAAATCACATGTTACAAATCACCACTAAGGGGAAAGCGTAGTTCTTCCCTGTGTGGTTTCCATTTCGGTTTTTCTGTATCTATGAAGGGATGTCATTCTAAGATGATAGCATTGGCTCCACCATTTTGGACAACAGTTGGAGAATCAAGTTTCCCCCTCTAGGAAAATACCATTGGGGGAAATGTGTTTATCAGAAAAGGGCTGCTGTAGGAACTCTTCTTCTGAGCCAGAATTTTTCTTGATATTTCTTCAGTTTCATTTTTAACATCTGCGGTTTTCTGTTTCCGTTCTGCCTGCAAAAGAGTAAATAGTGACAATAAAAGAATTCATTTCAAGGAGGCACTCAATTGTGTCTGGAGGGAGTCTAAACTTTTCTAAAATCTTTTGTTCGGGGGCAAGATAGATTAAATGTTCATGTAGCTTGTAAGCCTTGTGTTCTGACAAGGTCTTTCATACACTGGCCTCACAAATGACCAGTGTGAAAGATACTAGTTAAAAGCAAAGTGATTTTTGTGTTTGCTAAGCTTTTAATGGTTAAGATTTTAACCTACTGTATATAGTATGAGCCGTGGGGTTGCAGTGGTTAGACTGCAGTACTGCAGGCTACTTCTGCTGACTGCCGGCTGCCAGCAGTTTGGCAGTTCGAGTCTCACCAGCTCAAAGTTGACCCAGACTTCCATCCTTCTGAGGTCAGTAAAATGAGGACCCAGGCTGTTGGGGGCAATATGCTGACTCTGTAAACTGCTTAGAGAGGACTGTAAAACACAAGCGGTATCTAAGTCTAAGTGCTATTGCTATTGCTATTTTAATGATTAAGACCAGTGGTGAAATGTAAAATTTGTTACTACCGGTTCTGTGGGCGTGGCTTGGAGGGGGGTAATGTGACTGAGTGGGCGTGGCCAACTTTTTTTTTTATTATTTTTAAAACCATTTTTTCTACAACCTCTTCGGCCAAAGAGGTTGTTAAAAATGCTTTTAAAAGCCTCTGACGATCCCAGCTGAGTTGCCTGATCATCAGAGGCTTTTTTTTCTTTTAAAACCATTTTTTCTACAACCTCTTCGGCTGAAGAGGTTGTAAAAAAAAATGCTTTTAAAAGCCTCTGAGGATCCCAGCTGAGCCGCGCAATCATCAGAGGCTTTTTTTTTTACTTTTAAAAGCATTTTTTGGCTGAAGAGGTTGTAGAAAAAATGCTTTTAAAAATTACAATAAAAGCCTCTGATGATTGCACAGCTCATCTGGGCATGGGGGGGGCAGGGATTTTTGCATTTCACCCCTGGTTAAGACTTAACCTATAGGTGCTGGCCTTAGGCCATTAGAGGCAAAAGTTTCATAAAGTTCTGCAAGACTTCATTCTCACCTGAAATGCAGTCTCACTTTGTAATAAGAACTCCTGTAGTAAAGACAGCTAGAAAGAAACTGACTTCTAGTCCCATCTTAGCCATGAAATCCAGCTGGCTGACTTTGAGCAAATCACTCTGTCTCTCAGCCTAACCCACCTCACACAGTTATTGTTGTGGGGGGGAAAGAAGAGGAGGAAGGAGTGTTGAGTATGCTATTTGTAAAATAATAAAGGCAGGATACAAATAAATAAAAATAACATTGGGATGTCTCTTGTAATACAGGTAGTCCTTGACTTACAACAGTTCATTTAATGACTGTTCAAAGTTACAACTGTACAGAAAAAAGTGACATGACTATTTTTCACAGTTACAACTTTTTCAGCATCCTCAAAATTCAGACGCTTGGCAACTGGTTCATATTTTTGATGGTTGCAGTGTCCTGGGGTCCTGCGATCACCTTTTATGATTTTCTGACAAGCAAAGTCAATGGGGAGGCCAGATTCACCTAACATCCAGCTTACTAGCTTAACAACTGCAGTGATTCACTGAACAACTGTGGAAAGAAACTCACTGAACAAATGTCTCACTTAAGAACAGAAATTTTGTGCTCAATTGCAGTCATAATTTGAGGACTACCTGTGTCAAGTAGGAGTGAAATCTAAGAAGAAAATGATTCCCCCATTTCTTTCTATCATAGAATAAGTGATTTTTCTTTTTCTTTTGCAGCATGGTGACGTAGCGGTGAAAATCCTCACCTCCCATTCAGAAAGTCGAGAATTCAATCCTAGGTAGTGGCAGATGTTTCTCTCTCAGGGCACAAAGAAAAAAATATTTACTGCGAACTCCACATAGGCATCAGGAAGGGTATCCGGCCAGTAAACACTCAACTCCATCCAGTCACCCCAGCTCTACCTTGCATTAAGGGGCTACAGGATCATAAAAGAAAAAAAAAACAACAACCAGTGATTTATGAGTTGCCAACATGCAAAAAGAAAAGCAAATGTATCTTCCAACTAACGACCAAAAGGGTCATAGGCTGCAAACAGTTTGGACATGCTGATGTATATTTATTGATGCAAATTTAGAAATAATTACTACAATTAGAATGTAAAATTGTGAAGACTGGAACTAGAGGGTGCTAGTTTCCAGTAAAATATGCACATTAATTACAGCCTTGCAATTAATATTATGTCTAGATTGGCCTTGAGGTTTTAAAGAAGTTATTCCACACAGCTTGTATATATTTAAAGGCTTCTAATACACTCTCACAAAACCTGAGAGAGTGGAGTGGTGGCAGTTACGAAGAAATAATTTACTGAATATATTACAGAATGAACTTGCTAAACATTTCACTCCTGGACAAAGAAATATTCTCTAAAATCACATTTTTTTGAACCTGCAATGCAGAGGTGGGTTTCAGCAGGTTCTGACCAGTTCTGGAGAACCGGTAGCGGAAATTTTGACTAGTTCGGAGAACCGGTAGTAAAAATTCTGACTGGCCCCGCCCCCATCTATTCTCTGCCTCCGGAGTCCCAGCTGATAAGGGAGGAAATGGGGATTTCGCAGTAACCTTCCCCTGGAGTGGGGTGGGAATGGAGATTTTACAGTATCCTTCCCCTGCCATGCCCACCAAGCCACACCCACAGAACTGGTAGTAAAAAAATTTGAAACCCACCACTGCTGCAATGGCAACACACCCATGCCATTTTACTAGGCTAATTACAAAAATCACAAATTTCATATCTCATGAAATCTCTTCTAACCTGGCTGCTTGGCAATATAAATTAACTAGGCAAAGTAATATAGCATGAACTAAGGCTGCAATTTCCAAGTAAAATTATTGATCAGCAATGGCATACTGAACGGGGGGTGGGATGTTTCAGTCATTTATTGGATTAGAATTACATCTCCTCGGGGTTGCAATCTTGTTGCTACTTGTTTTTACAACAAGCTCTTGGCTTCATAGAAATCTAATTTCACCAAATTTCTCTCTCATTGTACACAGCTGATACAGACATCTAATCATCTTTGTTGCTCTTCTCTGCACTCTTTCTAGAATCTCAACATCTTTTTATAGTGTGGTGACCATCACTGCAGGTAAAGGTCCAAGGAAATGGATTCTTGCTTTTGTTTCTCAAAACCCATTTCAGCAGTAATGGCGAAAGCTAATCCTAGCTGCAAGAGAATAAGTTCTGTGAGGTGGTTAAGGCATAAGGCTAGAAAGGGATGAGTTCCAGTCTTGCCTTAGGCATGAAGTCAGCTTGGTGATCCTGGTCAGTCACTCTCTCTCAGTCCTAGAAAACAGGCAATGGCAAATCATTTTCAAGAAAACTGCAGGGACTGGACCAGGCAGTTGACAGGAGTCAACACTGACTCAAAGCCCTTCCCCCATCCTACCAAATCATTGTTGAACTGCAGTTTGAGCCAGTTTGTAGGCCAGGATGTCCATCTGAACCTGTCTCACAGACGTACATCTGCAATACTGACTTATACACATAATATTTCAGTTAAATGAGCTTCATGAAGATTCTTGATGAAAAACGATGGAGATGGAACCCTTCACTGTAAATACACTTTCTATTATGTAATTAGCCTGTGAAGGTAAGGTCCTTGGAAAGCATGTTGTTTGCCTTGGCTAAACGGTTGCAAAATCCTAATTTTGCCGTGCTATTTTAGACCTCCATCACATAAATTTATGCAAAATGCAAATTGAATCTATGATTCGAAGGGATTTAATTGTAATCAAGTTTTTCTAGATTGCAAATATGGGTTTCAATATATCTCACTTGACATAAACGCAGCAATATGATTAGCCAGATTTAAATGCCATCTTACCTCTTTGTGCAATATGTGAACAATAAGTCATGCAGAAGCATCTAATCAACACTATTTTAGTTGCTTTAAGCTGTCAAAATTTCTATAAGAGTTGGGGCAGCTTTTCCGCGTATGTTGTTTCTAATCACTGTTTCCTTTCAGCATCCTTTTTTTATTTTTCAAAAGATGGGCTATTTATGATTGATCAGACTGTGATGAAACAATCGCTCCCAGTTGAACAGCAACACATCAAAGTAAACAAACAGGAGAGGGATATTACCTGAAATCCTGATTGCTGTGATAATTCTGTCTTAGGAAATCACTTTATAGTTCTCCAATTATATTGCTTCCTGTCATTGTAATGGTGTAGAACAGATCCAATATAATTTACATATTGCAAGGACTATACTGAAGATCCCAAAATATCCATATGTCAAACACAGCATGGTTGAACTGGTTTAAGCTGGAAAAGAAATGTGTGTGTGTGTGTGTGTGTGTGTGTGTGTGTGTGTCTAAAAATTGTACACATATATTCATTAAGATACATGTATTAAAATAAAGTAGCAAAATGTACCATACTAACAAAAGATACTTTTAAAAGTTGCAGAAACAAACAAAAAAAAAATTGCAAAAATAGTGAAGTGATTGTTTTGCTTTGTCTCTCTTCCGAAACCTCTCCCGGCAACTCCAGTAGCAGTCAAGGAGACATAATGCACCTCATCAGTTTTTTCTTTGCCGCCACAAAAAGAACGATGTGCAAAACATTTCACTAAAATAAATCCAAGCTGCCTTACAGGCCGCCTTGATGTATCTGCAAAAAAAGAAGCCCGGAGAAGAATTGGATCTGATATATTTGTTTCTCTGTTTCTCATTTCTGCAAATATTTGGCTCAGACTGATTTCTAAAATGATGATTTGCTATCCGTGCATTTTTCCTTCAGGGTGAAGGAAATTCCACTTGTTCCTATATGTCAGGATCTGAAGTTCAGATGCTTTACCTTGAGTACCACCAAGGGATTCTGAGTTGACCAATCCAAAATGTTCTACATACTAATACTATTTGGAGTTCATCTACAAGAGACTTTCATTGTGCTAATCCAACTACACCTGGTTCAGAAAACCTGGATAAAACCACTACTTAATCCCAATCCGCCCTAATGCAGAGTGTGATAGATCATTCAACCACATAACATTCACTATGATTAAGCAGTTCTCTCTCTCTCTCCCTCCCTCCCTCCCTCCCTCTCTCTCTCTCTCTCTCTCTCTCTCTCTCTCTCTCTCTCTCTCTCTCTCTCTCTCCCTCTGTGTATGTGTGTGTGTGTGTGTACGCATGTGTGAGAATCACATGCTGTTAGTGCTATATGCATATCTCCAATTTTTCCAAGGTTAGGAAAAATCTACCAATGGAAGCATCATCAGGAAAAGATTAATGTAAAGTAACATGTTCCTCACATAATGCCTCTGGAAATATTTGTGCGCCATATTTCTGCCATACCAGAAAAAAGCATGCCAGCCTAATTGTAAGTCTTGCCATTCTAGTAATAATAGTCTTCTGTTATTCAAATTTACCTAATCTTTTAGCCAGGTGAGAGCTGGCTAAATATAATTCCCAGTCTGGGAACCCAAAACCACCATTATTCCTAGAATTCTATAATACTTTCAATTTTATTCTCAATTTTTTCCCTTGCCAAATATATTGCAGAGTCGTTTTATTCAGTTCATCACAAAATTTCTTTTCTAATTTTACTGGTATGGTTTGAAATAGAAAGAGTAGTTTTGGTAGTACGTTCATTTTCACCACTGCAATTCTCCCTATCATTGATAACTGTACATTCTTCCATCTTTCCAAATCTATTTTAATTTGTTGTATCTGCTTTGTATAGTTGTCCTTTTGATTGTCCCACACCTAGTTGTTAAGAAAATACCAAGGTATTTAACCTTTTTTTCTATCTGTAGGTCAATTTTCTCTGTCAATTCCTTTTTCTGTCTGTTGGTGAGATTTTTAACTAATATCTTGGTTTATCTTTATTTATTTTCATCTCTGCCATCTTTCCATATTCCTCATTTGGGAAAAAAATTAAACTACAACACTATAGGGAAGTACCAGTCTGGCTCTCTCCAATGGAGGCAATAATATATCCAAATCTTATAAATTGGGGGGAAATTGTATGTTACAAAGACATTTTAGATGAAAGGGGGGATTTTAAATCCAGACAACAATTGCAGAAGCAGGGGTTGGACATATCTTGGTGGCCGTATTTGCAGATCCAAGCAAGGCATGAAAAAGATGTTAAATTATGGGGTGTAAACAAAGAACTAACAGCATTGGACAAAATTTTAATGAGGACGGATGAAAAATTGATTAAAAATATATATAATTATTTACTGAATTATAAAATGGAGGAAGAGATAGTTAAAAAAACAATGATTGCCTGGGCAAGGAATTTCGGATGCAACATAGAATTAGAAAAATGGTTAAAAATTTGGGAGAGAAACTACAAACTGATAATGGCCACGGCATATAAAGAAAAGCTTTACAAAATGTTTTACAGGTGGCACTTGTTGCCAGCAAGATTAGCCAAATTGTATGAGAACCCCTCTGCCGATTGTTGGAAATGCAACCAGACTCCAGGATCATACTACCACATGTGGTGGACATGTAAGAAAGCAAGGAGTTACTGGGAGAAAATTCATAAATGGCTAGAAATGATAACTGAGCAACATATTGAGTTCAAACCAGAAATGTGCCTCTTTGGTATATTGTTGGAAAGTTATGACAAAGCAACCATCTACTTAGTGTTACATATATTGACGCAACTAGAATTACGTATGCTAAATATTGGAAAAATGTGAACATCCCACCGGATGATAACATAATTAGGAAAATTTGGGATTGTGCAGAAATGGACAGATTAACTTTAGAAATTAAAGATAAAGAAGACTCGAAATATTACAAGACATGGAATAAATTTTACGAATGGATAGAGACAAAAGGTAGAAATGAGAGGGAAGTTTATGAATGTCAGTACAACAAAGATATATAAAACTATCGATATAATATCCCACTGCCTGGAGGCTGTGCGGATCTGGATGGGGAGAAATAGTCTCAGACTCAACCCTTCCAAGACCGAGTGGTTGTGGCTTCCGGCGTCCCGATATAGTCAGCTGGTGCCATCGCTGACTATTGGGGGTGAATCTTTACCCCACACAGAGAGGGCTCGCAATCTGGGTGTCCTACTGGATGCACGGCTTCTTTGGAAGAACATATGACGGCCGTGGCCAGGGTGGCTTTTTATCAGGTTCGCCTAATCCGCCAGTTGCGGCCCTTTTTGGACTGGGATGCCTTACGCATGGTCACTCACACCCTTGTCACCTCCCGGCTGGACTACTGTAATGCTCTCTACATGGGGCTCCCCTTGAAGAGCACTCGGAAGCTCTAGCTGGTCCAGAATGCGGCCGCGCGGGTGGTTATGGGCGCGACTCATTGTGCTCATGTGACACCTTTCCTGCGCGAGCTGCACTGGCTCCCAGTGGTCTTCCGGGTGTGATTCAAGGTGTTGGTTACCACCTTTAAAGCGCTCCATGGCTCAGGACCTGGATACCTTTGAGACCGACTTCTGCCACCAGTAGCCTCCCACCGGCCAATTCGCTTCCACAGAGAGGGACTCCTCAGGGTGCCATCGACCAAGTTATGCCGGCTGGCGACACCCAGGGGAAGGGCCTTCTCTGTGGGAGCTCCTGCCCTGTGGAACGAACTGCCCCCGGAAATACGCAAGATTTCTGACCTTCGTGTGTTTCGCTGTGCCCTTAAGACCCTATTGTTCCGCCAGGCAGGGCTATCTATGTAAATGATTTTTAAATTGGTGTTTTAAATTTTGGGTTTTAAATTTTGGCCAAAATTATTTAATATTTTTAATTTATTTTAAAATTGTTGTTGTATTTTGTGTTTTTAATTGGCTGTACACCGCCCTGAGTCCTTCGGGAGGGGGGCAGTATATAAATTAAATTATAAAATAAAATAAATAAAAATATAAAAATAAAATAATATGGAAAAAATGTAAATGAGCTAATATGTAAGTAGAAACTTAATTGAAGTTTTCTTTTATTTCCTTTTTTTTTGGTTGTATTGTTGCAATTACTGTTAACATAGTACAATTATAGTTATTAGCATGTATGTTATTCATCATTGATCTCTCTCTGGTTCTGCTTTATTTGCATTGTTATCCTGACATGGCACTATCTTTTCAATAAAATAAAATAAATAAATAAAAAAAGGAAAAGATTAATGTAGTATAACAAAACAAAACTCCATCCAGGATATTTTTTAAAACACGCATGACAACAAGAGCCACCTCAGAGCAGCTTCTTACTAATGAATTAGGGGGGAAAAAAAATAATTCCCAGATTTGGTGACCTACTTAATGCCATAGTTTAGCAATGAAACAGCTGCAGGGTAAAGTCTAGTAAAGTCTCACACTCGGAAATGTAATTCTGTTCTATGGCATAAAAAGCCAATAAGCTCCCAGTAAAGGGTAACTTGATTTGCATCCGATTAGCATCTTTCTGGTCTTTCTTACGAATACAAAACAGGAGCCATGATCAATTCTAGCTACTACGGTCCTCTCTACATCACCGCAATTCAGTTAATCTCAACATTGGCAACTTTAAGGGATGTGATCTTCAACTCCCGGAGTTCCCCAGCCAGCAATTCTGAGAATTGAAATCCACCTGCCTTAAAGTTGCCAAGGTTGAGTAACGCTAGTGTAGATAATGAAAGCTGAGATGTTTGGAGAAGCTGCTCAGATTTAATTCAAAGCTCAAAAAAAAAAAAAAAAACAACCCAGCATTTTTTTTAAAAAAAGGACTTCCATTGTCTGCAGGAGGCCTTCATCCCAATGCTGATGAATCATTAAACTGCTTCAGGTCTGACTTTGGGGAGAAAAAACAAAATCCAGTAAGTCTCAGTATTTCTAAGGCAAGATGATGATGATGATGATGATTTATTCAATTTGTACACCATTTGACTCCCAGCAACTCTGGATGGTTTCACAAACTTAAACAAAACACCTCAGGAAAAATAAAAATAAAGCAATATAATAAAGGCGCAAAATGGTGGCAAAATGGGGCAACAATAAAAAAAAAACATGTCCACATTACTCAGAAAGGACTTCAAACAACACCTTAGCCAAAGTCTGGGAGAAGAATCAATTCTTCAAGGCCTTCCAGAATGCCAATAAGATAGCAGCCCTCTCATTCTGGAGATTGGGTGCTATGCATGCTATTAAATTAAATTAATTTGATTTTTGATTTGTTTATTTGATTTTTATCCTGCCTTTCTTATTGTTATTCAAGGTGGTGAACATGCCTAATGCTCCTTTCCTCCTTCTATTTTTCTCGCCGCAACAATCTTGTGAGGTGACTTGGGCTGAGAGAGAGAGAGTGGCCGGTCCCATGTTACCCAGCTAGCTTTTCATGCCTAAAGAGGGACTAGAACTCACCGATTCCTGGTTTCTCAACCAGCTCCTTAACCACTAAAACAAACTGGCTCTTGCATGTTGCTAGACAACTTAAAATATATGATTTGTTAAAGTCGATCTGATATCCTTCAAGGTAGCACACATATCATGCCATCCTCCATTTTTTTTTTCCTCTGCAGCAGTAACCCTGTGGGACAGGTTAGGCTCAGAGAGAGCCACAAGCCAAAAGTCCCTCAGTGAACTTCTGTAGCTGAGAACTCCCTGCTCTTGGTCTATCACCTTAACTACTGTACTCTCTCTCTATATAGCAATAATGTCTTTTCTTTAATTGTCCTGTCTCTCCATATTTAATGAGTACAGGTAGGCCTTAACTTACGACCACAATTGAGCCCAGAATTTATGTTGCTAGGTGAGAAATTTTTTGAGTACATTTTGCCCCATTTTACGACTTTTCTTGCCACATTGGCCAAGGGAATCACTTCAGTAGTTAAATTAGTAACACGGTTGTTAAGTGAATCTGGCTACCCCATTGACTTTGCTTGTCAGAAGGTTGCAAAAGGTGATCTCGTGACACTCCCCCCCCCCAGGATACTTCAACCGTCATAAATATGAACCAGTTGTCAAGCATCTAAATGTAAATCACTTGACCACGGGGATGCTGTGTGGTGGTCGTAAGTGTGAAAAACGGCCATAAGCCGCTTTTTTCAGTACCGTTGCAACTTTGAACGGTCACTAAAATGAACTGTTGTAAGTCGAGGACCACCTACACACAGTGGACACAACTTTATTTCAACATACATTATTAGTAGTATGATTCAGTATGCCTCATATTAGTTAGAAATCACAGACTGACAAAAACCAAATGAGACACTATTTAATTTTAGCTTAGCCTCTTATTTTCTGTTCCATTCATTAGTGCCCATGCTTTCCTAATTTTTTCTTTCTTCATTCAAGTCTGACAGTAAGAATGAACTTTAGCAAAGAACAGATTCCATTTATTTATGAAACTCTGGCATAAATTCCTTTTCACATTTGGCCTCTGGAGGTTTTTTCCAAATAAATCAGATGATGCGCAACTCAAATTGTCCTGCCGTAGACCTGCGTGCTTTCTGTTATCCTTGAGTGTCTCTTACATGACATTTTGTTTTGTAGTGTTTCTTGCAGCGTGGTAGTACGTGAAGTCAAGTTGTCCTTAAGTGAATGATTTCTTGTTGTAAGTCGCTGGCAGTAATGTTTTTCTTACCAAAGCAGGAAACAGATGCCGCCCGTTTAGCAGACAAGAGAGACAGACAGGTTTATGTAATTTGGATGAATCAAAGAAGAATCCTTGTTTGTTTATTTCACTATGAAATGAATGATGTAAACTTTCAGAGAGGTGTCCTATACACATCAGCTCAGGGATGAGTCGCACGGCAACCAGAGGAATTTATTTTCCACTCTGCATAAACAGCATCACACACACACACAGAAAGAGAGAGAGAGTCTTTGGCATCTCACCTTATAACACTAATCATTATGCTAACTGAAGTTACCTGTCTGGTTTTAAGAAGAGATCGCTCTACGTAATCTAAGGTGCTTCTGATCTAAATTTAGACAAGCCAGGAGGAGATTGAAAGGGAAAGTCAAATGAAAAATAGCTATTTGCACTGGATGAGCAATCTTGCTTCTAGTCTGTTTGATGCCATCCTTATTTCCATCAGGCCTTTTTCCCAATTGGATAATCTCCAGATGCAGTGCTATCACACTTTTCACTGTCCACAAACAGAATTTTGATGATATATGTGGAGGGTAGCAGGTTAGGGAAGACCGAGTTACGTTATTTACGAAGTGTATGCGCTACTAAAGGGTCTGCACCTGGAGATATGTAACAAAAATCGTCTCTGTTTTTTAGTTGAGAGCAGCTAGGCACCGATGTGACTTTGGGGATCCATTAATGTTTACCAGGAGCTCTGCATGACTGCATGTTGAAGAATGCCAGTTGTGTTTCCAGCGGAGAATAAACCAAGGCTTGGACTATAGCAACAGCATCCTCAGGGCAGGCTAGCATAGCGAACTGAGACCCAGAGAATGCTGTCATGGCATCTCTCGTTTGTGGGAGAGAAAAGATGTAGCCAGCAGCAAAGGAATGAGAGGGGAAAAACACGTGAGCTAACTCAGAGAAAGTCACTTCTGATCTGAAGCTTATTAAAATTCCAAAATCGATATGTACTGGGCATCCACAGGAGAGGACCTGTGTTGTGATGCCAAAATGAAAATGCGATGTGGGTGCTCTCTTGGCTTGGTTGTTTCCCTGCAGACATTTCATTGTCCATCTAGGTAACATTATCAGTGGTGTTCAGGCAATAAATGATTTAGGCACTGATAATGTTATCTAGTTTGGTAATGAAACGTCTGTAAGAAAACAACCGAGTTCAGAAAACACCAAGGACCTCACAGTTCAAAACCCTGAGCTACAAATATTCTCTACTGATGGCATACGTACTTGTAATATATCAAGAGGTGCAAGTAGATAAAGATTGGATCTGTATCATAACATCATGTCCACGCATTATCATTTTTGTATCATTGTGGTTTGCTGTGGATGTTGCTTGTCTGGTGGCTGGGCCAAGATCGGGGTTGGTAGCTTGTGGAATGGCAAACATGCCAATCACTTGCCAGGGAGAAATTACAATCCATATTCAATATTTGGCAGTCATATTTTCAGTACAGTTACACTGCACTGATGAGCTATACAATATGTGTGCCTCCCTTGTGATTGTTCAGTCACTCTGACACTTTGTGAATTGACAGATATCATTTTGCCTGGACTGTCTGTTAGAACAGTCTGTCTGCTTCTTGGAGTTCTTATAAGCCAGGAGTGTCAAACTCAAGGCCCGAGGGCCGGATCCGGGCCGTAGGATGTTTAGATCTGGCCCACGGGGCTCCCCTGGAAACAGCTGGCCCGCAGTGTCTCTGCCAGTAAAAATGAAGCTCGGGAGGGCTGTGCACAGCCCTCTCGAGCTCCGTTTTCGGCTGCAATGGCCTCCTACAACCCTCTGCAAATGAAAATGGAGCTTGGGAGGGCCGTGCGCAGCCCTCCTGAGCTCTGTTTTCGGCTGCAATGGCCTCCTGCAACCCTCTGCCAGTGAAAACGGAGCTTGGGAGGGCCTCAAGCACTCGGGCCAGCACAAGGGCCCCTGATACGAGTGATGTTGAGCTGGCCATGACTACCCTGGCCATGCCCACCTGGCCCTCTGAGGTCAAACACAACTCTGTTGCATTTGTTAAATGTTTCACTTAACAACAGAATGGGGAGTTTTGCCCCATTTTATGACCTTTTTTTGTCACTCTTGTTAAGTGATAATAAATAAATACTTTATTACGGTCATTGATCAGCAATAGACATACAATAAATTAAAAATAATACTGACATTAATCCTGAATAATAACTTCCCTGTTATGAAAATACATGATCTCAAACCTTTAGGGTCACTCCCTAATTTACATGAGTGGTGATCCGATAAGTATGTGAGTAAATAATTATTATTATAGATATCTCCAAAAAATTGGCACCAGTTGACATCTATAATTCTGTAACCATTTTTTTTCTTGTGGACATTGCAGCGACACAGAATTTTGCCACTGCACGCGTGGTAGCCGGGTTTGAATCTTGGAGGAGAAAACCTACATAAGAGTCGTCTGTCCTCCTGGCCTAGTGTTAAGTGAATCACTGCTGTTGTTAAGTTAGTAACCTGGTTGTTAAGTGAATCTGGCTTCCCTATTGATTTTCTTGCCAGAAGGCCATAAAATGTGATCACATGACCCCGGAACATTGCAACTATCATAAATATGAGCCAGTTGCCAAACATCCAAATATTGATCACATGGCCCTGGGGAGGCTGCAATGGACGTAACTGTGAAAAAAGGTCATAAGTCACTTTTTTCTGTGTTGTTCCAACTTTGAACAGTCACTAAATGAACTGTTGTAAATCGAGGACTATCTGTACTTCTTGCAACCCAAGATATTTCTGTTCCAGCATCACAATCCAAGGACATCCATTTTTGTTAAGCTTTTCTAGGGATCCAATTTTCACAGCCATATTTTAAAATTTTCACAATCTGTATTTGTATCTCTTTTTTTTGTCAGTTTAATACATCAGCACTGTATTATTTTGTGTAGATCTGCCACAATCTTTTGTCCCAAGTTATCAGATACTAATACTATATGTTTTTATTTTATGTCTGCAGCCACTATGCATGTGGATTTTCGAGTCTTGGAAAATGACGTTTGTTTATTTTTATCTTCTTCTCCATCTATTTGCATTGGATGGGCATTGCCTGTTGACAGAATCGTAATTTAAATTTTAAAAAAATATTGAGCATCAGACTAGCTTTTGCATGCTGGTTTTTTTTTTCCAACAAGAGCTCTTTAAGTCCTCTTCGCTTCCAACCATCAAAGTGCTATTCTCAGCATGTCTGAGGCTATTGGTGCTAATTTTTATTTCTTCTAATCTAGGATTTCTCATGATATGTTGTACATGTCAGTTAAATAAAGTAGGGCAGATTGTGCATTCTAGGCACACTTCTTTCCTAATTTTGAACAACTGTGCAGTTGCTCCATATTCCGTTGCAACTGTTGTCAATGAACTATTTCTTGAACAGGCAGATAAGCGGCCCAGGGATCCATCTGTTGTAGTCAGAAACTTCTGTATGTAAGTAGTAAAGAATAATAATTGTCCTTTTCAATTATCTATCGGAGGTTAGCAATGGGATCCCTGGTGTCCCTGCCTACCGTGGAACCAACTGGCTCGCACATATAGTGGCTCATCTTCCATGTATTATTGAAGTCTAGTTTACAAAACCTAGAATATTGTCTTGCTAGCATGTCAGATAAATGCAATTTCTTTGATCATTTGAACGTCCTTTAGCGCTGCCCTTTTGGGTGCTGCAATATAAACCAACCTTTTCCAGTTCCTTGACCACAATTGAGTTTTCTGAACCTGCTTTTTTTTAAAAAAAACCACAGTTCTATCAGTATTACAACAATTCCTGTGGTTCCATTATTACTAATATAAGACAGGGCAGGGGTGAAATTTACTTATTTCCATTACCGGTTCGGAAGCGCACACGCTATGCATGCACACCTTCTGCGCAGGTGCAAAACCTTCTGTGTATGTACAGAAAGTAAAAAAAACATTACTTCCTGGTTAAAACCAGGAAGTAATGACATCCGGGCGGCAATCGCTACCGGATCGCCGAACCACAAGGAAAAATCGCTACCGGATCGGGCGGTCCAGTCTGATCCAGGAGCATTTCACCCCTGAGACAGAGGTGTCAAATTCAAGGTCCCGGGAGCTGGATCCGGCCTGTGGGGTGCTTAGATCTGGCCCATGGGGCCAACTTGGAAACAGTAAAGGACCGGCCCGCAGTGCCTCTGCCAGCAAAAATGGAGCTTGGGAGAGAGGCCTGAGTGGCCCTCCCGAGCTCCATTTTTGCTGGCAGAGGGTTGCAGGAAGCTGTCGCAACCAAAAACACAGCTCAGGAGTCCATTTTCGCTGTCAGAGTGCTTGGGCCACCACAGGCGCCCCCGACATGAGTGACGTCGAGCTAGTACGCCCACCCCAGGCCCCCGAGGTCAAACACAACCCTGATGTGGTCCTCAATGAAATCGAGTTTGACACCCCTGATATAAGAAATCCTCACTTACGACTAGTCATTAAACAACTATTTAACTTCTTTATGGATTTAAAAGAAACTTGTCCTTGAAGTTACAACTTCCACACCACCCAGTGCACGTCACATGATCACACTTGGCAACTGGCTCACATTCATGAACAATTGTGGTGTTTTGTGTTCATGTGCCCATGACTGGCAACATTTTTTTTGTTGGTTTCTAAGCAGTTTTTTGCCAGTTTCTGGCAAAAAAAACCACCCATTTGGAAGAATGGATTTGCTTAATAACCATACAGTTCATTTAATGACCATGTGATTCACTTATCCAACTGCAGTGATTCACTTTTGCTTAATGACTACACAATTCACTTAATGACAGCAGTGACTTACTTTATGACTGTGGTAAAAATGGTCATAAAATCAAGTAAGTCCTGTCACATGGTACATATGATCACAACAATATCTGGCTGAAATTCCAAGCTCCATTGTGGTTATCAGTCAAGAACCACCTGTATTTTCTAGGATCCATTAAACCACAATTTCCAGAATGTCTGGCTCTAATTCAGTGATCATACCTACATAGGTATCATTGACATTTTACATGTATCTCCTTTCTCTGCAGATTATTCACCCTTTTTATCCTTTAGGAGCAGTGGTGGTGCAGTGGTTAGAATGCAATACTGCAGGCTATTTCTGCTGACTGCCAGTTGTCTGCAATTTGGCAGTTCAAATCCCACCAGGTTCAAGGTTGACTCAGCCTTCCATCCTTCTGAGGTGGGTAAAATGAGGACCCAAATTGTTGAGGGAAAATATGTTGACTCTGTAAACCGCTTAGAGAGGGCTGTAAAACACTGTAAAGCGGTATATAAGTCTAAGTGCTATTGCTGTTGCTATTTATCATGCCCATCTATGCATAAAAACATCCCTTGATTTCCATAGTATTCTTAAATAGTTCCTTTGTCCTTTGTATATGAATGATATCTTTAATTTCTCTGCATTGCTTCTTATATCTTTCTTGTCTCTTACTGCTCTCTGGGAACTCAGAATTTAGTCAGGCAAACTTTCTTCTGTCTCTGTTGCCTTTTGCTTTCTGCTTTTGTTCAGCTATTTTTAATAGATCAAAAGACAGGGGTTTTTTGGCATATTTTACTTTTTTGCAATTTGGGTTATTTTATCTGCCTCGTTTTGATGTCAAAAATTTAAGTCCAGAGTTTCCCCCCACCACCACTCCCCATATCAATCTAATCAATTATATCTCTTCTTTATATTCCCTATACATAACCACATGGGGTATTGGCAAGGATGCATGTTGTTGGTCTGAATATTTTATTCATTTTCTTTCCACTGCAGCTTTGCAAGAATGAGTATATGGCCAGAGGTATGGTCAGCTAACTGAGTAGAACCTCTCCAGCTGTGCTTTGCAATCTGATTTCCGTATTGTCCATCTGGTGATGTCCATGTCTAGAATTGTCCTTTAGGCTGTTGAAAAAAAGATACTGCTTGAAACATTGAATATTCTTGGCAGAATGCTAGTGGTCTGTTTCCTGTTTGGTTTTGTATACTGAGGCTTAATATTCCCATTCTTCCAGTAGATATTTTACTTTCAGCTGTAGTATTCCAGTTTCTTATAATTAGTAAGACTTTTTGTGCTCTCTCTATATTTCTCAAAGTTGTTAAAAACTGATGTAGTACTTTTCAACTTTCCCTTCCTCTGCATCTATATGGAATATAAATTTGAGTTGCTGTAGGATTGATTGGTTTGTATTAGATCTAATAATTCTTCCATTTGGGGATTATGTCTGAACGTTGACTCTGACGCCATTTTGTTCGTAACAGTGACCATGTTTCCTTTTATCTTGTCCACTGCAGAAAATGTCATACTCCTTTGATGTGAATTGACTTGTTCTAGCCTATTTCTGCCTGCTGCTTCCCAAACTGTCAACATTCTGTTTTGACATGTTTGTTCTAACAATGTCAAATTTCCTCTAGCTCTTGGCTGTGACATTCCACATTCTTTGCAGCCCTGGATTTTCCTTTTCCTCTGGCCACATCAGAGGGCATTCTTTTGGGTTTTATCCAGCCACCTCATAAGTACCAGTGTTGTTTATACTGACTCATCTTCCAGTCTCGTGTTGATGTAGTCCAGGTGGTGAATATTCATTTGATCTTCTTGGAAGAATACTGGAGTCATTACCTTCTCCATTGGATCATATTTACACTGATCCTCCTGGAAGGCCTGCATCTCTCAGGGGGTCCTTCTGATGCTGTACAGTCCCAGTGTATAGCCAATAGTATCATTGTGATATGCATGGCCTTTCATCAGAAGAATGGTCTAGTTTTCTTCTTTTCATAAGCTCAACAATCTGATCTCTGACATGCATGAACTATACATGATGAGTGAGGTTAGGTAGCCCTACAGTTCAAAATATTTTGGAACTACTACGTCCCAATTTCTAACTTATAGCAAGATTATCAAAACCTATAAAAGGAACTTGTTAGCAGTGGTGGGTTTCTACTGGTTCGCCCCAGTTTGGAAGGAGGCTCCTCCCAGCCACCCGGATGTCATCACAGATGCTCTGGGCATGCGCAGAAGTGCCACAAGCAAGCAAAGCGCACGCATGCACACATGCGCTCACAGTTCCGAACCGGTAGCGAAGGTAAATGGAACCCACAACTGCTTGTTAGATTTCAGAAATTGCAAGGATGGGAATGGGACAACTTGCCACAGCCAAGTTGCTGTGGCCAACTCACCACGGCCAACCTGCCACAACCAACTCACTGCAACCATCTCATCATGGCCAACTTGCTGCAGGGCAATTCACCACAGCTAACTTGCCATGGGACAACTCTCTGCAGGACAATTTAACAATTATATTTAATTATTTAAAATAAATAAAAATGTTTTAAGTTTTGCCATTCACATTTCATTCTGTCCCTCCTTTTGCATCCTTTCTTTAATGATGCTATTCCACCATTTCTTTGATATTAGTGTAACTCTTGTCCCACAGCAAGTTGTCTGTGGCGAGACGGCCGTGGCAAGTTGTCCTGTAGTGAGTTAACTGTGGTGAGTTAGTGGTGGTGAGTTGGCCATGGCAAATTGTCATATAGACCTTCAGAGGATCCTCTTGCAGTATTTTAGAAGTCTCATGAAATCTGAAGTAAGGTTGCCAAAATCTTATGAGACTGCAAATTGTTGTGGCCCACCAGCGGCCTGTGCGGATCGTGGCTGATCCCGGCAACGAGGAGGCTAGTGTGGTGTCACGCCAGCAGCCTGCACAGCCAGCGCTCACGTCGGACAGCGAGGAGGCCGAAGAGGATGTGATGCCAGAGGCAGAGACTCAGCCAGGGCCTTCAGAACCTCTAGAGGCTCCTTCCAGTGGAGAGAGCGAAGTGGAGGAGCCTCTCCTCAATGCTCGGGCATGCAGGGCTGCCAAAAGGCAGGAGTGGCTACTCAGGAGGAGGAGGTCTATTTGAGAGTAGGGCTTGAAGATAATTGGCCACTCCCTTAGCCTATTTAAGTCACACGCAGCTAGTGCTTTCTTGCTAGAAACAACGTCTCATTACTACAGAGCATCTTGGAGACCGAGCGACTTCTCATATCTGGTTTTCTGGGCTGGTTGCCAACTTTTGTTGGACTTTGTTCTTAATAACTTTGATAAGGACCCTTTGCACGGGAAGCCTGCATTCTTGAAAGAGGTTTGTTTGGAATTAAACAGTGTTTGCGAAGCTTGGTGTGTGTCACATTCTCTGGGAATCCGAAGCTGGGGCAGAACACAAATTCTTCATTTTTATCTTGGTGAGGACAGTAGGTTTCTCAGCAGAGGCAACTGCTATCTTCTTTTTTGTTTATTTGTGACTTTCTTCCATTTTTTTGCAACATAGGATAGGCCTATGGGATAAGCAAACATTTTGATAGTAATTAAAGTTTCCCCAACTATGGTTGCATCATTTATTTACCTAAGGTTTCATGACTCATTTCTATCAAAGGGCAAGAAAGAACGCTGTTAGAGATCAATTCTATTTAACTTTGAGTAGGCAGATGAAGTGAAAGGATTATTGTGATTCTCAAATACGATATTTGGAACTGCAGTCAAGGAGAGACTCAGGTTTCCTTTCTGTTGAACTGTACAACTACATAGCAAAGCTAAAAACTTCCCTCTCGTTCATTTCTTCACCATATGACCAACAAGACCTTATGACTGCATGCCAGATGGCTTCAGTCTCATCAGCACTAACATTTCTGCCTGTGACAAAATAAAACTAACTCAGTGCAAAGCAAAGCATGCAACATCAGCTATTCATAATTCACTTCTGGAGCATGCTTTAAATCTGGCTTGAAGCTCAAGGCAGAGAATTTGGTGATGAAAACAGTATTTCCCTTCCAATGCATCACAGGTATTTTTAGTTCAATTAGGCATGACTGACAATTTCTTCAGGGGTGGGGGGAGAAAAGAATAAGAAGCAGACAGGCAAGGAAAATGAATAATTTTTCCCACACAGCTAAGACTGCTTTTTTCCCAAGGCAAAACTGAAGTTAATTAGCAGAGCAAACATTAGACAATGAAGTAGATACAACTATCAATGCTTGCCACTACTTTTATTATCAAAAATGGATGGATCTCACCACAATGCAAAAT
This sequence comes from Pituophis catenifer annectens, assembly GCF_029215685.1. Lineage (NCBI taxonomy): Eukaryota > Metazoa > Chordata > Lepidosauria > Squamata > Colubridae > Pituophis > Pituophis catenifer. Next base: position 207,017,810 of record NW_027256881.1, read on the forward strand.
TGCACAAGGAAGCATAAAACTGATATTTTTCAATTTATTTTAATTGGACAGGATTTATGACTCGGGGTTTCCAGGCTAAGACTTCAAATATCAATCAGCCCCTTAGAGCTAATGAAATCAATCTCATCTGTTTCAGATAAGTGTGCGATATCATGCTATTGAAAAGCTTTCTGCTTCCTTTCCTGTTGGCACTGCCAACATTATATCACGAGTTACTGCTACATGGAAGCTGATCTTTTAGTGAAAGTGTTGCTGGTGGTTACAGAATGCTTTGATGCCATAGGGCAAATTTGCAGAAAGGCACAATGTGGATGTGCAGGTAAATGATTACTACATACAGTATTGTTTGTGAATGAAAGTCCTACTGGATGGTTCTCATCCTGAAAATCAAAAATGGAATCTGGCATGTATACAGGTAGTCCACAATTTACAACAGTTTGTCCAGTGACTGTTCAAAGTTACGACGGCACTGAAAAAAGTGATGTATTATGGCCGTTTTTCACACTTACGACCATTGCAACATTCCCATGGCCACATGATCAAAATTCAGATGCATGTCAACCAGCTCATATTTATGACGGTTGCCATGACCTGGGGTCATGTGATCTCCTTTTGTGACCTTCCGACAAGCAAAGCCATTGAGGAAGCCAGATTCACTTAACAATCGTGTTACTAATTTAACAGCTGCAATAATTCATTTAACAATTGTAGTGATAAAGGTCGTAAAATGAGACAAAGGTTACTTAATAAATGCCTCACTTAGCAACATAAAATCTGGACACTATTGTGGTCATAAATTGAGGACTACTTGCATTTTCTTGTCTGTTGGTTGGAGCAACAATATTTTTCTTTTCTAATAGCAGATCTGACCTTTCCAATGTATATGTTTGCATAAGGCAAATGGAATGCATGAAGCGGAGACTGGAAAAAAACAGTCTCCATACTAATTTTTAAAAAGGACTATTGTTCTTCCATGGATGATAATTATTATTTATTACTCCTTTTTAAAAGATAATTTTCTGTCACAAAGGTTTCAGTTCTCCTATTTACTTATGATCCAATTTACTTACGTTTGACTGACTGTAATCCTGAATGACAGAATACATTATAATCCAAGCCAAATAGGGAAGGAAGGAAGGGAAGGAGGGAGGAAGGGAAGGAGGGAGGGGAGGGGAGGGGAGGGGAAGGAGGGAGGTGAGGAAGGAAGGAAGGAAGGACTGGGATTATTCAAATTATAGGTTACATGTACTTCATGTAAGAAAATATATGAAATATATACTTTAATATGATAGGCCATTCATACAGAGAGAGAGAGAAGAAAGAGAGAGAGAAAACAGCATTCCCTCTGAGATGACATGGCTACAACCTTAAAACATTTTTTTTATATATAACAGAGCCCAGAGTAGGACACAGTGATTGGTTCCCTGATGTTGGTTGGCTGGGAATGTTTGTCTAGTTACTATTTCCTAATGTACACTATGTATTTCCCTGTTTATTTTGTCCTCTGGGTATTTTTCTTACTATTTTACAAGGGTATTTTAATTCTACTCTGTACACTATGGAGTCACTTTATGATTGTGGCAGCGTACAACCTGATAAAATAAACATATAACCAGAGAAAGAAAACCTGCAGTGCTCAAAAATATTGCTATCCAATGTGCAGAAAAATTGGCTGAAGGGTTGATTTTAAAAGCATTTTTTTAAAAAAGAATCAAATCCCTACAAGGAAACAAGGAAAAGCCATTCTTAGCTCATCCAAAAGAAAAATCAATTAATTTACAATCTGTTTTCAGTAAATATCTATCCTCCATCCCTAACTATTATTTCAGCAGTGAAGAATTTTCATTTCGTCAAGAAAATCCTGTAGTACTCAATCATCACATTAATAGGACAAAAGAACTGCTGTCTTTAAAGTCCCATCCTGATAGAACAGTGGTTCTCAACCTTCCTAATGCCGCGACCCTTTAATACATTTCCTCATGTTGTGGTGACCCCCAACCAGGGGTGGGTTCTAAATTTTTTTACTACCGGTTCTGTGGGCGTGGCTTATTTTGTGGGCGTGGCTTGGAGGTCATGTGACTGGGTGGGCATGGCTAGCTGGTCATGTGACCGGGTGGCCATGGCTATATGTATAGGGACTACTCAGAGGGCTGAAAAAAGTCATTTCTGACAGGTCCTCACACTTTTGACTAGTCCTCACACTTATGACCATCCTCACATTTATGCCTGTGCAGCATTCTTAACAACCATGTCACTCATTTCACAACTGCTTCTCTTCAACATGGTATAAGATAGGGCAAAAAACGTAAAATGTGAGGACAGTCGTAAATTCGAGGACTGGTCAAAAGTGCGAGGACCAGTCAAAAATAACTTTTTCAGCCCTTTGAGTAGTCCATATGCATAAAAGGATACAGCAATAGAGAGGGATGAAGGAAGGGAAGGGAAATTAGAGTAGGAGTGAGGGTAAGAGAGGGAGGAAGAGAGGAGGAGAAGGAGAAAGGAAGAGGAAGTAGGGAGGAGAAGAAGAAGGGGAGGAAGAGAAAGTAAGAAGAAAAGAAAAGAGAGAGGTGGTAGGTTTGAGGAGAAAGATTGCTGTACAATAAAAAAGATGAAAGGGAAGAAAGCCAACCCCAAACAAATATTAAGATATTAAGATAAAGAATGAATTGTTAAACTTTAAAGAATAAAAGAGAACAAATAGCAATAAATAGTAATAATTAGAAACACACATACAAACATACAACGTATTTTCTTTGAACAGAGTATTTGGCCGGTTCACAAATTTAAACAGTTGTAGGAGGTTAGCATCCACCCCTTTCCTAGAAGAATGAAATATTTTGGGAAATATTAAAAAGGCAGAATATTATATTTCCCTACCTGGATGAGAAATGGAGAAGCATATTTTACAGACAAAGCAACTCCCACCTTCCTGCCCCCCACCCTTTGTTAATGGGCCAGAGGCAGAAACTCAATCCTTTGTCAAAGGACATTTGCAACACAATAGCAACAGAAACTAACACAATGGGCCCCATCAAGCCATGTGATCCTGTCCACCATTAAACCATCTTTCCAAGCAGTCTCCATGTTTCCAGTGTCTTTTTCCCCACTTGGAGCAGAATCCAGAAGGATATTTCTTCCAACACAGTATTTAGTCATTTCAATTAAATTTACAATTTTTATATTTCCTTTTTACCATATTTATTCCTCATCTATTTTTTAAAAAACCAATATTACCCTTCATCCTCATCTCTAATCTTAATCAAATTCATTTTTTCCCTTCTATTCTATATTATACCCCTTCCCATTGTCATCTATTTTTATATCCATCCTCACATTGGTTAATTATGTAATACAGTTGTTTAATACAAATTCAACATTTTAATATAAATCAATTAGTTATATAGCTACCTTTTTTGTATATTAATCAATATGAACATGAATATTCCAATTATTTCCATGCAATCCAATTTCTTACAAATCAATTAATTATATTTACCAATAATAATAAACCAAATTATTTCCCCCATATATTCCTCCAAACCACAACTTAACCATTTCTGCTTTCAACACAATATACAATTAATAGTATCTCAATTATTACAATTCCCTAGTTAAATAGAGCTTTTTTTCTTCTGTGTTTTAAAATCTTGAACCTCCTCTTGCCCTAAATTTCCCATTGTTTGCAGTTTGCACCTACCTTTTTTGGTGAGGAAAAAGAAATCTCTCTGCCTCATTTTGTCACGTTGCAGCCAAGACCCTGCTTACTTTCAATTTCCCTTTCTCAGCATAGCTAGGGGGGAAAAATCTGCTCCAGGAATTTACCTCTTTGCAGCTAGCTAGCAACAGAGCCCTCCGCAAAACAGTTGAGAGTAGGGCGGCTCTTTGAAGCTCCGTGGCAAGAATTTAAAGTTTTTTTCCCCTCTAGCCATCAGATGGGACTCCGGAGGCAGCAATAGATTGGGAGTGGGCGGGGTAAATGAACGGCGACCAGGCGATCTGGCAGAGGGTGAGGGTGAGTGAAGGCATGGGGGGGGGGGCGAGAGAGGGCTTTGGCGACCCCTGGGAAATGGCCGTTCGATCCCCAAAGGGGTCGCGACCCCCAGGTTGAGAACCGCTGTGATAGAATATAAGAGAGAATGTTTTCTATATCTCTTTGTTGCCACCTAGTGATCATCTGGGTATTTGCAGGGAAATGCAATATAAAAACAGTGTTTTGGAGAAGAGGGACAAAAGGTGAAAAAAACCTTTCATCTCTGAAGTTTTCTACAAGTGCAAAAATAGAAATGTCAGCATATGCATACTTGTAAGAACTTTCCAATGAAAATTAACCAAAACGATCTCCTGAATGGCTTTCCCTTTTCAGCTCTGAATAACTCTCAAGAGCGACTCTACAGTAAGAGAAGTGTTACATCAATTCTTTTCCATTATCATCGGAGATACTGAAGAGCATGTACAAAGATGTCACCGTTTTGAAAGGTGTAAAAATGCTGCCAGCTAAACTGCATTTTCTTTCTTCAATTTAATCTCCCCTGGGTCACATCATCCCTTCCAACAGCATTGCCATGGCATCTTTATCTGAAGATTTGCCTCTGTATGAACTTACGAAACTGGAATGTCTGATAACAGCTGCCTGTGTCACCAGGGAAAATACCCGATCATGGTAACCAAGCAGTTTGGACTCTGGACTGAAACTTGGTTCTGAGTCCTGGGAGACGCTCCTTTGAAAATCAGGGGCTCAGCATAGAGCTGTGATGGCGAACCTATGGCATGCGTGCCACAGGTGGCACACGTAGCCATATCAGTGGGCATGCCACCACAGCTCTGTCGTGCATGCATGCGCTGGCCAGCTGATTTTCAGGCCTTCTGGGCCCACCAGAAGTAGGGAAACAGGCTGTTTCCTGCCTCTGGAGGGCCTTGGGGATGGGAAGGCCTGTTTTTCTTTCTTACCTGGCTCCAGATTCTCTCTATGCAACTGGGGAGGGTGAAAACAACCTTCCCCACCCCCTCGGAGGCCCTCTGGAGGCCCGAAACAGCCCATTTCCAAACTTCCAGTTTGACAGGAAGTAACATTTTTTGCTGTCCCCAGCCTCCAGAGACTCCTAGAGAGGCAGGGCACATAGAATTATGGGTGTGGGCACATGCACGCACGAACCTCCCCCATCCCCCCCTCCTGGCACGCAATGGCAAAAAGGTTAGCCATCATTGGCATAGGGAATGCACCTTAGGGGTGTGCAATGGCTCACACTCAAGGAAAACCCAGGCTTTGAATTTCTGTTAAGAGGGCGGGTAGAATTTCTGTTAAGAGGGCGGGTATTTGAACAGTAGAGGACTACCTGTTCAAATACAGGTAGTCCTCAACTTACAACAATTCATTCAAGTGACCATCCAAAGTTACAACGGCATGAAAGAAGTGACTCATGACCATGTTTCACACTTACAACGGTTGCAGCATGATCAGAATTCATGCGCTTGGCAACTGGCATGTATTTATGATGGTTGCAATGTCCTGGGGTCATGGACAAGCAAAGTCAATGGGCAAGCTGGATTCATTTAACCACCATGTTACTACTTAATGATTCACTTGGTGACTCGCTTAACAAATGGGGCAAGAAAGCTCGTAAAATGGACCAAGACTTAGCTCCTGTCTTGTTTAGCAACAGAAATGTTGAGCTCCATTGTGACAGTAAGTCGAGGATCATCTGTAGCATTCCCAAGCAAATCATTGCGTAGCAAGACTGGCAGCTCGATCACACCACTGACCATCTTGAGATGCAGAAGCATCTGAAATAATTGAGGAAAAGGAGTCTTTTTCCATTAGTACTGTAGAAAGTTAGCTCCCACCCTTCTCCTAGAAGAATGAAATATTCTAGGAAATATTAAAAAGGCAGAAATTTATATTTCCCTGGAGGAGAAAAGGAGAAACATGCTATTGGAAAGCAGCCCCACCTTTGTTAGTAGCCTCAGAAAGTGTGGGCCAGCTCATCTACAACACAAAAGATCTTCACCCTCAGGACATAATAGGATTAGCCTTCTACCCATCTTATCACATGATAACCTGAGAAGATTACATCACCCAGCAAGATTCAACCAAGCCTGGGAGTCAAGACAACCTACAAAGTTACCCCTGCATGGCCCCATGGGAGTCTGACAACCAATCAGGATACATTTCTTGCCACAGGAACAGGAAGCAAGTTCAAAGCCCAACAGAGGGTATACATCTCTCTCCCTCTCTCACCCATGTGCTCTTTTTGCCCATGTGGTCCCGTCCACTATTAAACCATCTTAACCAAACAAGTCTCCATGTTTCCAGTGTCTTTCTTCCCACTTGGAACTAAACTCAGATGGACATTTCTTCCAACAGTACATTAGCCCTTACTAAATACTTTCTTAGGCAAATGTGTGTGGCTGCCTAATGGTCAGACTCTTCCAGTAGAAAAGCCTCTCTTTCCATAGCATCATAGCTGTGTCCTTTCTTCTTCTGTATTGGAAGAAACCTGGATTGCATAGGAAGAAACAAACAAGAGCTCATAACCAAAAAAATACCTGTAATGCAGTGGTCCCTAACCTTTTGGGTACCAGGGACCAGTTCCATGGAGAGAGGTGTTTCTGCAGATCAGAGGGGCCCGTGATTTTGCATGCTGCCTACATCCCACGGATGAGGCTTTACTTGTATGCACAGCTCAGTTTATTTTTTATTTATTTTTTATTTTTATTTATTTTTATATGCCGCCCTTCTCCAGAGACTCAGGGCGGCTTACAATGCATTAAGCAATAGCCTTCATACTTTTGTATATTTTATACAAAGTCAGCTTATTGCCCCCACAAACCGGGTCCTCATTTTACCTACCTTAGAAAGGATGGATGGCTGAGTCAACCTTGAGCCTGGTGAGAATTGAACTCGCAGTAATTGCAGACAGCTGGGTGTTAAATGCTGCCTTAGTAGGAGGCATTAGCCTCCTACACCACTCAGGCTCCCTAAGTTGCTGGCATGCAGCAGACCAGTGCCAGTCCACGGACCAGGGGTTGGGGACCCCTGCTCTAATGAACACATCAATACCTATGACATGCTAGCCCAGTTGCAATTGACAGTGTAAGGTCTGTCCGTAAATCCTCAGGCAATCAAGTCATATTGAAGAGGTATTTTATGCCTTCTGCATCAGCATCAAAAAAAACTACATAAGACTGGTTAGCAGTTAAGCAGAACCACCTCAGCACCAACGTTTTCTTCAAGAAGAGCATTCCCAAAGTAGCAATGAACCAACAGATGCCCAATGTCTGCATCTGCTTTTTGTTGGACGTGCAATTCTTGTGTGTCAGATGTGATGCTCTAACAAAAAAAAAGGGTGAGTATTTTCCTTCTACTTTTCATTCGCCTTTGGTAGAAGAGGGAGCCACCTACAGTCCTAGGATTACATACCGCTGTCTCCCTAATTACAGGTATTCCTCAGCCTAATATCAAAAGCGCTTTGCAAATTATCAGTTCTGTCTCTTACTCAGCAGGTCTGCTAGATGAGTAAGGAGGCAGAAAGAAAAAGTGCCAGAAAGAATAAGAGAAAAGAATATTAGAAAGAGAGAGTATGCAAAGGCCTGCTGGCTCCTGTCTTTGCCCCATTCATCAGTTGGTTCAGATCTATTAAGCATCTGCATAAGATCCAACCCTAATAAATGATGCCATTGGGAGCAGTTTAGAATAGAATAGAATAGAATAGAATAGAATAGAATAGAATAGAATAGAATAGAATAGAACAGAACAGAACAGAACAGAACAGAACAGAACAGAACAGAACAGAACAGAACAGAATAGAATAGAATAGAATAGAATAGAATAGAATTTTTTATTGGCCAAATGTGATTGGACACACAAGGAATTTGTCTTGGTGCATATGTTCTCAGTGTACATAAAAAGACAAGATACGTTCATCAAGAATCATAAGGTACAACACTTAATGATAGTCATAGAGTACAAATAAGCACTCAGGAAACAATCAATATCAATAAAAATCGTAAAGATATAAGCAGCAAGTTAACAGTCATACAGTCATAAGTGGGAGGAGATGGGAGATAGGAACGATGAGAAGATTAATAGTAATAGTAATGCAAACTTAGTGAATAGTTTGACAGTGTTGAGGGAATTATTTGTTTAGCAGAGTGATGGCGTTTGGGAAAAAACTGTTCTTGTGTCTAGTTGTTCTGGTGTGCAGTGCTCTATAGCTTCATTTTGAGGGTAGGAGTTGAAACAGTTTATGTGCAGGATGTGAGGGGTCTGTAAATATTTTCACAGCCCCCTTTTTGACTCATTCAGTATACAGGTCCTCAATGGAAGGCGGCTGTTTAGACAAATTAACACCTATACCTTTTTCAGGGGTCTATGAGCAACCCCAAAATGAATGACAAAGGCAACAAACAGGTTGGCTTTGGGGCAATAGTTGATTAAATAGTTTATCCATTTCCAGAGAGAGAGAGAGATTACAAAGCAGTGTGCAGCGACAGCTAAAAAAGCCAATGCAACCCTAAATTGCATTAACAGAGGGATACAATCAAGCTCAAGTGAGGTACTAATACCACTCTATAAAGCCCTGGTCACACCTACTGCATCCAGTTTTGGTCACCACACTATAAAAAAGATGTTGAGACTCTAGAAAAAGTGCAGAGAAGAGCAACCAGGATGATTAGGGGACCAGAGCCTAAAACATATGAAGAATGATTACAGGAACTAGGCATGGCTAGTCTAGTGAAGAGATGGACCAGGGGAGACATGATAGCAGTGTTCCAATACTTGAGGGGCTGCCACAGAGAGGAGGGGGTCAACCTGTTTTCTAAAGCACCTGAAGGCCAGACAAGGAATAATGGATGGAAACTAAATTAGGAGAGATTTAATTTAGAAATGAGGAGGAACTTCTGACAGTGAGAACAATCAACCAATGGAACAGTTTGCCTTCAGAAGTTGTGGGAGCTTCTTCACCTGAGACTTTCAAGAAAAGATTGGACTGTCATTTGTCAGGGTATAGGGTCTCCTGCTTGAGCGGGGGTTGGACTAGATGACCTATAAGGTCCCTTCCAACTCTGTTAATCTGTTAATGAGTTCTTGCAGATTATCATTTGAGGAACAATTGTAACAAGAGTGGTGGAAATGGTACTCAGGTGGCTTAATTGCACGTCAGTACTGCTCCTGGTACCATGTCCAATATACTTGCTTCCCAGATGTTCTGCTTTATCTAGGGAGATCTTATATCGCAGTTAGGCATAAGCACATGCCAAATAAAAAGACCATGCATTTAATACTAAGCATTAAACATTTCTTTCCATCCTGGCTTGCAAGAGAACTGAAGCACTGTATTCCTTGGCAAACCAGCAGCAGTATTTCACTTGCTTTTCCTCCTGATTTTGGACTTCAGAAAAAAGTTGGAGCAACTTGGATCTATTCTGCATGGGCTTCAGATAAGATGGGATAGGGCACGGGTGTCAAAGTCACCGCATCGCATTGCAGTCACTTGACATTTCGTGATGTTTTTCCTCTTTGCAGAGCTAGGGTGGGCGTGGCCTGCATGTGATGCATCCGGCCTGCGGGCCGCCAGTTTGATACTCCTGGGATAGGGTTTAGCAACCACATTTGATTTTCTTCATGATGATCTGTCCCTAATTGGATATTTGAGGTCTTCCGACAGTTCACTCCTTGCCACAGTAACTAAATTTGTCCACCTTGCTGCTGGTCATCCTCTTCTATTTCCTTCCATCTTTCCCAGCATTAAAGCCTTCTCCAGAAAGCTAGGTCCATAATTTGAGCCTGATCATTTGTTCCTTGAGTGAGAACCCTGGATTGATTTGTTGATTTCCGTGGCTGTCCATGATTTTCTCGAGAGTGTTCTCCATCAGCAGAGTTCAAAAGCATTATTATTCTTCCTATTTTGCTTCTTCAAAATCCAACTTTTGCTTCCACCGTGTCACATAATACCATGACTTGCATGATTCTAATCTTTATATGTACAGACACATCATAGGATTCGCTGGCTGAGGAATTATGGGAGTTGAAGTCCACAAGTCTTAAAGTTGCCAAGGTTGGAGACCCCTGGTCTATGGTCTATTTCTTGATTGCTTGTTCCTTTACTGCTGATTCTAAAAGATGGAAGCTATCTACAACATTGATATCATCATTGTTAATTCTAAGGCTGTTTGTTTTACCTTTTCTCATTAGCCTGGCCTTTATATTTAATTTTAGTCTCATGCACTCCTTACATTTTGGTGCTAGATTTTGTAGAACCTTTGCATTTTCAGATACCAGGGCAGTATCATCAGCTTCCTGCACATTGTTGATTTTATTTCTCCAATTTTAAAACCATGTACATCTTCTTCCAAACCAACTTCCCTTAACATACATTCAACATATAATGTGAATGAATATAACAAAATGGTATACAACCTTGTCACATTCCTTTGCCAACTTGGGGCCAATATTGATTGACACAATAAAGGCCTTTTTATAATCAGTGAATTATGCTTGGTATTCTTTGACTTTCTCCATATTTGGCAATAATATCTCATGCAGCCTTTTCTAAAGTTAGTGAAGTTCCTGGTGCTGAGCTTGAATGTTTGTTTGCAGATGTTTCATTACACAATGAGGTAACATCAGCAGTGCAAGTAAATTAGGGGGCTTGCTCGCTGTTTTTGTACAGTAGCTTGCCCTCCCAGTTTTGGTGTGGGTGTGGTTTTCCCCTTAGTACAGTAGTTTCTTGATTAGGGAATTCTTTTCTGCCTGATTGTCTGGTATTAATCCATGCTGATCTAGGCTGCTGGAGAGAATGTGTTTTGGTCTATTTGTTTCCTTTGTAGCTTTTTATTGTCTCTCTTGAATGGTGTGTGAATGTGGTTTATCTCTATGTGTCTGTTGATTTAGATAAATACCAGGCTTCCAAGAATTCCCTGGTGTTTTTGGATTTGGCTTGGTCTATGATGCCAACAGCTTCTCAGCTGAAACTGTGGTTGAGTGTCTCCATATGTTGTGAGATTAAAGTTGATTTGAACAAAGTCAATTTGAACATCTGGCATCTCTTTTTCCATGTGGTCCTCTAATCTGCATTGGATGATCCCAACCAGTATTTTGCTAGTATGTGAAATTAAAGCGATTGTGCAATAGTTTGCACGCTCTGAGAAACCAATATTGAGGGAGAAACCTACCTAACTGCTAGAGATTTCAAAAGGTCACACACATACAAATAAATCAGAAAGATTCCATCACCTGATGATAAATCTGGCCCTCTGAATCCTGTTGCTGTAAGGTGTTTTTGAACTCCTAATAAGCTTCTGTTGGATTCTGTTCTTTTGGCTTCTTCTATTGGAATGAGCATTTCCAATTTCCTTTTATGAGCTGCAGTGTAAGAAGATTTATTTTTAATTATGTTTGTAGTGTAATTTATGTCTTGTTTAGTTACCTATTTTACCTCCTCCCATCCACTTGTGGCTGAAGTTGGGTTCTAGGGAACAGTTGGTTGTGTTGTTATTGTACTAGCCTCCCTGCTCTCACAGTAACTTCTTTGATGGAGATGCTGCGTGCTGTGGCTGAGTGTAACAGTGTGTGGGAATTACCTTGGGAAATAGGGAAAATAGCCACGGGAATGATTGGGCAAGAGGCAGTTTAGACCACAAAAGGATTGTGAGGGTGGCAAATGTCTCAGACAGGACCCTCCTTTACTTTACTTTTTACTTTATTTTGCATTTATATACCGCCCGAATCCCGAAGGACTCAGGGTGGTGAATAGCCAAAAGATAAAACACACATAATACAAAATTTAAAAAACAATGTAAAAGCACATTAAATAATTTGGCCCAAACAATTTAAAACACCCCTATTGTTTTAAAACAAATTTAAAATTAACAATTAAAAAGGAGGTTAGGCTAGGCCAGCCTGTTGAAATAAAAAGGTCTTGAGGGCACGGCGGAAAGTGCGTAAGTCCGGGATCCTCCGTATCTCCGGGGGGAGCTCGTTCCAGATGGCAGATGCCCCCACAGAGAAGGCTCTCCCCCTGGGGGCCACCAGTCGACACTGTTTGGCCAACGGCACCCTGAGGAGCCGCTCTCTATGGGAGCGTACTGGTCGGTGAGAGGCTACTGGTGGCAGAAGGCGGTCTCGTAAGTACCCAGGTCCTAAGCCATGGAGCGCTCTAAAGGTGATAACCAAGACCTTGAAGTGCACCCGGAAGACCACCGGGAGCCAGTGCAGCTCGTGCAGGAGGGGTGTTACATGTACAAATAAAAGTGTCCTTATTTCTTTGGGTGGTAAAGATGATGGGGAGAAGAGTATTTTCAAACTTGCACAATTCTATTAATGTAACCTTAAAATAAAGTAGAATTAGTTCATCTGGATAACCTTCCAGCTGGACCAGCTATTTGGGCTACCTCAGAAAGCTGACGCTATTGATTTCCCGAGGCTGATAGCCCTTAGGATTTCCATTGGCCCCTGGATGAAAATTGAGTTTGGGGCAGTTCAGGAGTTCACAGCCACCATTGGAACCAGGGGCACTGTCCCAATTGAGGGTCCAACCAGGGGCCTGACCCCCATTGATGATCCAACACATAGCATTGGTTGCACACTAGATCTGATTTTTGTATCAGGGCAGTTGTGATAACTGAAGGTGGACAACATCACCATCAGTCTTTTGTCATGGTCAGAACATTGTTCAGTCCTTCTCAGTTATTTAGTAATATTCATCCCCCACCCACCCATGGGTAGGACTTATAAAATTGATCTGCCCAAAGTGCCTAGTGAAGGATTTCAGAGGACTTTGGGTCTTTTCCCAAATCTATAGGCTACTCATCTGAGGCTTTGTTTCTATAAGAAACAGGCACGTATCATTCTTGGGGAAGGGGACTTTTTGGTTTTTCTGAAGATCTCTAAAAAATAAAACATCAGAAGAGATTCCTAGAGTGCTCTTGGAGAAGATGAAGAGTGAATCCTTTTAAATCTTCCCGGTGGGCTTTAGTTGGGTAAAGGACAACATTGTGCATTCCTACCATGAATTGGCCAACAATGCCCTGTATTCATGCTGAGGAAATCTGATCATATGGATCAGACCTAATCACCACTAATTTCTAGGGGTGAAAATCATGGATTGCCTATTCAATCATGTGTTTTCTGCCACTTCTGCCCATAGCATTGTAAGAACGCAAAAGGTAAGAACAGATTTGGACATTTTAAGCCACCCAGAGTCACTTCAAAGAGAGATGTGTGGCAAACAAATCTAATAAATATAAATACTCCATCTAATTGAAATTGGACAGAGTTCTGTTTGATTCAGATCTACAGCTTGAAAAACATACTCAAGATGGAACTAAACCTTCTAAGCGAAGGTTGCATATTAATAGGCAACTCACAAATGCACTCTAAAAGGGTTGTTGCAGAGGTGGGTTTCAGCAGGTCCTGATCAGTTCTGGACAACCGGTAGTGGAAATTTTGAGTAGTTTGGAGAACCGGTAGTAAAAATTCTGACTGGCCCCGCCCCCATCTATTCTCTGCCTCCCAAGTCCCAGCTGATCAGGAAGAAATGGGGATTTTGCAGTATCCTTCCCCTGGATTGGGGAGGGAATAGAGATTTTAAAGTATCCTTCCCCTGCCATGCCCACCAAGCCATGCCCACCAAGCCATGCCACACTCACCAAGCCACACCCACAGAACTGATAGTAAAAAATTTTGAAACCCACCACTGGGTTATTGCTATAGTGCAGTGTGAAAATGTTGGACCAGGATTAGGGAGACCACAGGATCAAATTCACTCTCTACCAAAGAAGGTGACTGTGGGGAAAAAACTGGAAGAAGGAAAGGCAGAATATTGAACCAAGTAAATGCCAATATACACCAGCACTTTCGTGATGGTTTGACAGGCGAACACTTTAAGAAAAGTTGACATTTCACATTATAGTCATTGGTTAAGTACTGGAGATGACTTTCTACTTCCTTGTTGGCAGTGGTGAAATTTGAACCAACTTGCCACTGGTTCACTGGATACATGCTGCGTGAGCAGACATGTGCAATGTGTATCAAACGCTCGCTTCGCATGGAAAAAGGAGGCTTGGGACAGTAAGTAGAACAGCGAGGTGGGGAACAGCTGTGACGCACAATTTAGATTCACAATGCAAGGCGTTGAATGGTTCTTATCAGTTTGCCACCGGTTCACTGCCTGTGCATGCGCGATGTGTACCAAGCACATGCTGTGTGCGCGCATACACAGTACGAGCCAAATGTGTGCCATGCGCACATGCACGCACAGTGCGCACCAAATGTGCACTCACAGTGCGCACCAAAGATACGTTGCATGTGATGCACAATACACACCAAACGCGTGCTTTGCATGGAAAAAGGAGGCTTGGGAAGATAAGTAGAACAACTTACTTAGTTGTTCTAAGGGGGGGGAACAGCTGTGCCATGCGATTTAGATTCACTAGAAAGCAGGATTTCCTGCTTTCTAGCGATTTTAAATCGCGCGGCACAGCTGATCGTCGGAAATACCAGTTCGGACCAACCGGTAGCTTTTTTTTACTACCGGTTCACCTGAACCGGTAATTTTTATCACTACCAGTTTGCCCGAACTGGTACGAACCGGTAGCATTTCACCACTGCCTTTTGGTGATAATTCCATGAGTAGCATGATTCACACTTGGTTTTTCTGAGGAAATACTGGAAACTTAAGGTATCTTTGCAATAGTGGCATAGTTGCAGGCAAATCATAAGTGAGGGTAAAAAATTGACATCCTAGAGGGAGAAAAGACCCACAGTCTTAAAGGGATTCTTATACTTTCATTGAACTGAACTAGTAGCAATATCTGTCAAAAGTCATGTCACCCAGAGACATTCTCCTGTCCTGTCTTTCCACTGCCAAGTCACCTTTCTGGTGCTTTCCTCCCTCCACATCCTTCTGTGCAATCCAAAAGAAAGAATCAATGAAATAACTACTCCAAAGAGAGGGGGAGGAAGGTCAGTAATGTCATTACACAGCGAAAGTCCTCTCCCTGAGAAATTGGAGACAAAATTCTTTTTTTTCCCTAGAAAAAATCTGGAGACATCCTCCCTCATATTTTCTACCTTTCAATTGAATGGAGAATTTTGAAAATCCATGTGCATCCAACTCTTGGTACCATTTGGTTTTTAATGCATTTTTCTGTTAAGAAATTGGGCAGAATTAGTGGGAAGACACGACTAATATATCACCTATAACCTGCATGAAATTTCTTTAACAAAGCCGAGCCTTTCCACAATACATTTTTTTACATCTCTATTCTCCCAAAGAGCAAAACTGCTTCTTCTTTGTAGATATAGATTTTGTCTGATTTGCTCTCCCACCTTCATTTTATTCCAGTTTTGATGGATATTGATTTATTAAGAAACCATCTCCTAACCTTTAGCCTCCATCAGCCATCCATTCGGCACTCTTCATCAGCAATCTGCCAAATGAAGAAAATCCATTCATTCTAATCTTAACCAAGACGGTTTAGCAATTCCTTTGCAACTAGGTGTAGGAACAACAGTCCTGGATGGGTGTGCTTTAGGGGAAGGAGCAAGATGTGTTTGAGGAAACGATTTCAAAAGGAAAAGAACGAAAGAATCAAACTGTGCTTTGCTCAGCATGACCCTGATGATTGCATTCATATGACATTATGCCACAAAACTAACCATTTCCTAATTTCCTTGGAACTTGCAGTGGAAGATGAAGGAGAAAAAAAGAAACACAAAGCGGGGCAACAAAAGCATTTAATTTTGGCAGTCCAAATATACTTCCCACTGGAAGTAGAAAGGTGGTTTGCTTGCTTCTTTGTTTGCTTGTTATTTTGTTTTTTTATTTGTCTTTCATTGTATTTCCCCCCAAAAAAAGCTTTTTACCTTACATATTAATTTCAACAGTTTGCATTCAAGAAGATTCATGTGACCTTTCTATTTTTATTCTCTACCAAAGTAGAAAGCAAATTTTGACACTGGGGGGAAAAAGGTTGGAACCAGACATCTTTTCACCTTTTTTTTTTAAGCTGTCGTTTATGCAGACTCCTTCATTGATGGATTAGTTGTTGAGATAGCGGCCAAGACTTACTAATCCTTTCTAACATTAACATGTCAAGACTTCTAATCACAAGAAAATAAATATACTTTAATCCGAAAGCTGATTCAATGTCCAATGACATCCTATACTCCTCAAAAGCCAGATCAAGCCACTGAAAATATAGAGATTCCAGAAGGAATTTGGGCCTTTCCTCTGGTTATTTATGCACGTATATTTTTTGTTCTATGATATAACAACTGATGCTGGAAAAAGAAAATAAGATATGATGTGATGTCATAACTCTACTTCAGTCTGCCTTGTCTTGATCTCCCTTTTATCAGATATTTTAGATGTAGACACGAAAAGCAACTTTTGATGAAACTCTAAAATGAAATAAGAACAGATCTTTATTGCATGATTGATTGGTAAGTAGATCTAGTTTTACCAGACTACATTTTTGCTAAGTGGTTCCAGTATAGTCCTCAAGAGAAAAATTATACCTTCATCCACAATATGTTTCAGTTCTGAATTACTGGTTCACACATTCTATAAATTGCAATGTAATATAAATTGATCTCTAGTGCAAAATACTACGTAGCATAAAGACCTCTGATCCTTATTGTTTTTGTAAATACTGTAGGTTGTGCTATGATATATTTGTTAGTACTTTTGATGCTTTTAGGCATATATATATATATATATATATATATATATATATATATATATATATATTTGCAATTCTCAGGCTCATAAGACATTCATTTCAAATGATCTGCATCAGCTTTTTCCAACCTTATGCACTCCATTTGTGTTGGGACCACAAATCTCCAGCCAGCAATGACATGTAGCTCAATCCTTTTGAATGGTCCTGAAATGGGGAGGATCCTGATCTTTGTTGTACCTAGATTTCCTTGGTGACTCCAGTGTTGCTGACTGAAAAGTTGTTCAAGAAAATTCAAGAAAATACATTTCGGAAATATAACTTGTATTATTACGGATGAGATGCAGATCTTTTAGTGGTCTTCTAACCTATGCCTCTTTTTCCCCCCAATATAATTTATTTTAGCCCTTTAACAAAGTGGCACAAAGATGGATATATTAATGCACAGAAGGAATGAAAATCACTGTTGTAATCTAGTCTCATTAACTTAATCTTCTTAAGACTCTATGGGTCTCAGGAGAATAACTTCAGTTTCAAGACTGGAAAAGAGACTTCTTATTTTATCCAATACCATCCATGAAGCAGCCTAGTCTTCTATTTATTTCTCAAAATACTTATAGCCTGTATCAATAAATCTCTCCTCATTGACCTCCTTCCCATATTTTGGAGGGAATATCATTTGAGCAAAGGCTGAAATGATCTCACATATTCCCTGTCAAGTAAAAATAGAACTTCTATCTCGTCTACCCTGTAGCTCATATTCATAGAAACCAAAGGATATCTGACTTTTACATATTTTCTGTGATGTTTGATTAAATAACAAGCAATAACAATAGCCATAGCACTTAGACTTCTATACCACTTCACAGTGCATAAAGCTCTCGTTAAGCAGAGTCAGCCTATTGCCTCCAACAATCTGGGTTCTCATTTTACTGACCTTGGAAGGATGGAAGGCAGAGTCAACTTTGAGCCGGTGAGAATCGAACTGCCAACTGCTGGCAGAAGTAGCCTGCAGTACTGTATTTTAACCACTGCACCACCATGGCCAAAGGCATTTTTCACTATCATTATTTTAAGGAGAACTAGTAGAATCTAAAGTCTCTCCCTTTTTATTACTTGTAAAATCTAGTCTGACCAGAATTAATTCTCCTTTTTAGAAAATATAGAAGTCTGTCTCTACTTAAAATTATTTTGCAACCACTCGAAGGGTCATTTTGATCCAGAAAGAGAAACAAAGTATGAGAAACACCAAGCAAATCTTCCTAAGATTGCCCTGGCCATTGCACTCAGAACAAGAACTGATTTAAGCAGGTCAGATTGTTCTGAAGCGAGCTGACTTGTGCTGTTCTCATTCCAAGTTCTCTGTATTTCAGCCTGGATATCTGAAAATAGCTTTGAAATGAGCCAGAGCCAGGCAGAACCTATTCTAATTACTTCCCTTAAGCTTTACATAGGCAAAATTTCCCTGGAAAGCATAGGTCTTAAATTCTATGAAGGTATTTACCGAAGCAGAATGGCAAAATTGGGTCCGCAGAGCCCATTTTAAATAGTAAAAGTAAGATAGTAAAAGTAAAAGTATGGTGCCCATAACAGCTGTAACTCCGCTAACTACTGATATATAAAGGCATAAATATGATATATGATATCGATGGGCTACAGTTGTTTGGGGAACTATAACTTCCGAAACCTCTTCTTCTTCTTCTTCTTCTTTTTTTTTTTTTGCTCTTTTAACATCAGATGCTCAATTCAAAACATGTGTTCTGAACTCAGAATGCTTTCTGGTCCCATGCTTTTCAATCTTGAGGGTCTTTCTGTGGTTTATAATTGAACGTTACAAGCTCTGCCATAGAAATCTAACCTCACCATGATGCAACAAGAGCTGGACCGCAGGACAAATGTCTAATTCTCCTTACTAATGAGGAGGCTACAGATAGCTATCTAAAGACACCCAGAGTCACCATATAGCGATGATGGGGTGGCATAAAAGTTAAAGAAATATAATTAATTAATTAATTAATTAATTAATTAATTAATTAAATTTAGAATGGCAATTGAATAGGTTTCACTTCAATATTGAGTATGCCAAGACTGACAATCCTCACCTTAATATCCCTTTCCCCCCACCCCTTAGTTTAGAAAAACGATTAGGAATGGGCAGGACATATCTAGTCCTCATGTTCACTTGAATCACTAGGGTCTAGGAATCCTTCACTACCAGTCTCATGTTTTGAAAAAAAAAACACTTTGATGACTTTTTTCATGATTCAAATATAATATTAAAAAACCCTTGCTTAAAACTGAAAGAACCCGTCTTCAGAAGAAATCCAAAATCCCTGAATTGTCCTGTCATGTTCACACTATCATATATAAGCAAGGATCAAATATCAATTCATCATCAGAGGAAAGAAGTATTGCATATCCATGTTAGTTATTCTCAATATGAAAAATAGCACTGGGAGCATAGTCAATTTCCCAAACCATATCTCTGTCTCCGTCTCCATCTCCATCTCTATCGTCTTTATCTGTACCATAATATACTCCATGAAGTTTGAATCCTTTGTCTAACCTTGCTGTTCCTATACGAGCTTGCCTTTTCCTTTACCCTAGAATTATTGTCTATAAGAAATCCACAAATAGGTGTGATGATATCAACAACAAACAACATCTGATTGGCTTTTCTTTTTCTTCCTATGCAAGGACATAGTGAAAAACATTATAGGAAGGAAGGCATACTTATCAGAACATACCCAATCTTCTTAAACCAACTAACCACTTATATATAAGAATAGCTAATACTATTCAATCCTAAAATTTAAACATATACTATGTTTCCCTGAAAATAAGACCCTGTCTTATATTTTTTTTGAATCCTGAAATAAGTGCTTGGTCTTATTGCCATGCGCTCAAAAGTCTAATTGGGCTTATTATCAAGGGGATGTCTTATTTTGGGGGAAACAGGTTATTGTTGAGCAGGCTTTCTTTTGGATGCAGGATAAAACCAAGCAGACAGTTATACTAAACTCAAGCACAAGTAGAAACAAAATAAACAACCCCTCTCTATTTTCTATCAGCATTGATCAAAGTTGCCTCTGATGTTATTGTAAGGAAGTTTCATCAGTATACAAACTAACAAAGTTGTCCAGATATGTTGATTTATCAGCACCATGGACAGCATTCTTTTTTAAAAGAAAAGGGGAAGAAAACACAAAGACATTCTTGAAAGTAAACTACACTTACTTTCAAACCTATTGCTGAAATAAGATCAAATCTAACCTCAGCCAATTATAGGTATTGCAGGTAGATTTTGATCTAATCAAAAGGAGCTTGGCTTTTGACTAGAATAGAAGCTAACCTATCTATGATCTTATTATTGTCTACCTATAACCAGGATAGGAAAACAGATGATTACCAAAAAGGTCAGATAAGTAGCTGAAAATATTATAGTTAACCTCAAGTTGGCATGAAAACAAAATCAATTACAAGAAAGAGGGAAAATTAATATTTCTTTTATAGAAATATAGAATTATATCTGGCTAACAGGAATTAACCTGCTGTCATGGCACCATCATAATACCTAACAGGAAATGAGCAAGTGATTAATGGGTTGTGACAACCTGAAACTTCATGACATACATACTTGCACCCAAGCTGGGACAAATGTACAAAAATCAAGGTTTAGATCATGACTTTGCAATGGTTTGTCATTTTCTTCATCATTACACTTTTGAAGCTGATGCCTATATTTCATCTATCAGTAGAATTAGTGGAATCCGGAGCCTAGACAGCAAATCTAGAGTTAGAGTAACATGTTTGACTAGGACAAGAAGATGAAGGTTCTTGAAGGGAACATGAAGATGAATCCCACTCAATCATGTTCCTCAGTTGAAGCCCTGTAGCTAGTCATTCTCTTTCATTTATAATCTGAGAAGGTTGCGAGAATGAAATGAAAGTGTGCAGAAACATCAAAATAAGGGAAATAAAGCATAACATATTAAATAAAGAGAAACATACAGAATTACAGAATTAAAGGGAAATTCACGCAATTCTGTGTTTTTACAATATTTCTCTTTCCAAAACTCAATATTGGTCATCCTCAGTGTGTGACCACAATTGAGCCAAAAATATTTGTTGCTAAGTGAGACAGTTATTAATTGAGTTTTGCCCCCTTTATGACCTTTCTTGTCAGTTGTTAAATGAACCGTTGCAATTGTTAATTTAGAACACAGTTGTTAAAAGGTGGTCATGTGATCTCAGGACACTGCAACCATCATAAATATGGGACAGTTGTCATATGTCTGAATTTTGATCATGTTACCAAGGGGACGCTGCAACAATTGTAAGTGTGAAAAATAATCACAAGTTGCTTTTTTCAATGTTGTTATAACTTCGAACAGGCACTAAACGAACTGTTGTAAGCCGAGGACTGTCTGTATACCAATTATATTTATGGATCTACTGTTTACAATTTATTTCACCTGAATATTTTGAGTTTTCACATTAGATGGGTCGAGTCCCCATTCTGCATTTAGCTCATTTTATTGCTTGTGTGTCTAAACAGTAGTTTAAACCTGGTGTAATATACAGTCATAAATTCTGTCACCTCCTTATAGCAACCTCAGCAGTATATCCCATATCTCAGGAGATGGCTATCTGAAGATTTCAATCACAGTATTTTTATGTGGTAATATATTCCCCTGAGGAGATTTAAAAGAAAGTGAAATGGTCAGTCCGAATGATGGAAAGCACTCGGGAGTTTTAGACAGTGACAGAGAAATCATTCTGACTGTTTCCATGGCTAAAAGCAATACTTTTGCAGCAAGTTTATATCTGGTTCTTTTTCTCTAGTAATACCTGTGTGCAGAAGATGAGAAAAAGAGGGGAGGGCATAGGGAGTTTTCATCTGAAAAGTCTGTCAAAGGAAATATCACTAGATTAAACTTCAGGTTTGGAGGCTGAAAAGTGATCTAGAAAAAAAAAGAGATAAAATAATTTCGGCCCAATTGCAAATTAGTATGTCCCTAACTTGATCTCCTCTAGATATGTTATATCTACTTTTCTACAATTCCTGCCTGTTTATTGCAGGTGAATGAAGTGTATAGAAATTCTGGACATAGAACAATGCTTCACACCAGGTCAGGCTACTGCATTACATGATGCACTTCCAATGCTAGTCTTGAGTGGTTGTGTTCTTCCAGATTTAGGAATGGAATGGAATGGAATGGAATGGAAGGGAAGGGAAGGGAAGGGAAGGGAAGGGAAGGGAAGGGAAGGGAAGAGAAGAGAAGAGAAGAGAAGAGAAGAGAAGAGAAGAGAAGAGAAGAGAAGAGAAGAGAAGAGAAGAGAAGAGAAGAGTTGGAAGGGACCTTGGAGGTCTTCTAATCCAACCTTATACCATTTCAAATAAATGGTTATCCAATCTCTTCTTAAAAACTTCCAGTGTTGGAGCATTCACGACTTCTGGAGGCAAGTTGTTCCACTGATTAATTGTTCTGTCAGGAAATTTCTCCTTAGTTCTAGGTTGCTTCTCTCCTTGATCCATTGCTTCTTGTCCTGTCCTCAGGTACTTTGGAGAATAGCTTGACTCCCTCTTCTTTGTGGCAGCCCCTGAGATATTGGAACACTGCTATCATGTCTCCCCTAGTCCTTCTTTTTACTAAGCTAGACATACCCAGTTCCTGCAACCGTTCTTCATATGTTTTAGCCTCCAGTCCCCTAATCTGTTACCTAATCTTTTTGGTTGACAATGTCTACAGCAACTACTATCTCCATTGCAAAAAATGCCCTCCTTTTACAAAGAAAAAAGGAATTCAAGTGTTTACGCATCAAAAGAAATTGTGTTCATGGGAACGAATCAATTAACCAGGGAGAAGAATCTTATTTCCTTCTAAATCAGATAGGAGCAGCACAGGGCAATATAGCATGGCAACTGTTATATGAAAACTCTGCATCCTTCATCTTTCCAATCTGCGTGAAAAACACCATAGAAAGAACAGACATTATCTACGCTGCACTGATGAAAGCACAATATTTATCTTGCTAGAAAAGGCATTGGAAGTTATAGAAACATCCTAAATTCATGAAAAGTGAACCAAACAGCATGCCTGAAACATTTTTTTGATAGTGACAAAGCTATTTTTAGAAGGCATGGTAGAGTGTTTTTTCCCCCAAAAAACATTTCAATTAATTTTACTTTATCATAGCTTTTTAAAGTCGATTGTTGGGGCTCAAATGATCCATTGATTAATATAGCATGCCAGACAGGCCATATCTTAAAAAGCTGAATGTAATTACCATCGAACGTCTGCATGAAAATAAGTGCATACTATCATTCTCCCGCCATTGAGGGAAAATGGCCCTGGGAATAATTACTAAATTTGCAATAGTGGCGAATATCTGTATAATTACTATAATAATTATAAAGGTAAAACTAGAACCTTGGTGGGTTGTTGTTGTTGTTGTTTTAAGTTTTTTTTTAATTTTTTAAGACAAACAAACATTTAATACCTCATTCATTTCTTCCATGTGACATTTCGGTCTTATCTCCAAAAACTTCTTCTCTTCTCTTATCTCTTCTATCTTCGTTCTCATCAGGCCCATTACAAAAATTTTCCACTAATATAATATTCTAGTTACAATATTTCTTTTTTTTTTCCAATCTCTTTTCAGTCTTATTGTATATCTCTTTTCTAACCAATAATAAAATTGATTCCATATCTTAAAATACTCTGAATCTTCTCTTTCTTTTATCATCATAGTTAATCTGTTCATTTCTGCACAATCTACATTTTTTTTAATTACTTCTCCCTCCGATGGTATATTCTCTGCTTTCCAATTTTGTGCATAAACAGTCCTTGCCGCTGTTATTACATGTATAATCAAATATATGTTATCTTTACTAATTTTTTCTGGTAAGATACCCACCTTAGTGGGTTGTTGTTGTTGTTAAGTAGCTTCATTGCCAAATATCTCCAAATGGGCCAATCGTTGTTGTTTTTAGTTGCGAAGTCATGTCCGACTCATCGTGACTCCATGGAAAACGTTCCTGCAGGCCTTCCTGTCCTCTACCATCCTCTGGAGTCCATTTAAGCTCACGCCGACTGCTTCAGTGACTCCATCCAGCCACCTCATTCTCTGTCGTCCCGTTCTTCTTTTGCCCTCAACCTTTCCCAGCATTAGGCGCTTCTCCAGTGAGTCCTTCCTTCTCATTAGGTGGCCAAAGTATTTGAGGGCCAATCATTAGATATTCCAAAAACAAGAAGCAGTATAAATACAAAGTCTTCATTTTGGGATTACAACTTTTCTCGCACAAGAGTGTTCTTCCTGACATGCATTTCTGGCCCTGGTACCCATCAGACAGTTACTGAATTACTTGTCACTCAGTTTCAGTTGACAACATGAACTGTCTACTGGGGAAAACATCTTCTTGTCTTGCAACCCAACCAGTTTGTCAGCCTGAGAGCTCTTGTAGTCAGAGGATTGTGTCCCCATCAATAAAAATAACTTTACATGCAGTAGTGGGTTCCACTAGAGCCGAGGTGGGGCAGTCATTAGGGTGCAGTACTGCAGCTACTTCAGCTGACTGCTAGTTCAGCAGATCAGCGGATCAAATCTCACTGGCTCAAGGTTGACTCAGCCTTCCATCCTTCCGAGGTGGGTAAAATAAGGACCCAGATTGTTGGAGGCAATATGCTATTTAGTATACTGTCTTTGGTGTAAGCCGCCCAGAGTCCTCGGAGAGTGGGCGGCATAGAAATATGACTAAAATAAATAAATAAATAAATAAATAAATAAATAAATAAATAAATAAATAAATAAATAAATACCTTTGCTACCAGTTCAGAACTGTGAGCGCGCGCGGTGCTTCTGCAGAGCGTCCGTGATGACATCCGGGTGGGTGGACGGAGCCTCCTGCTACCATCACTACCGGTTCCCCCGAACCAGGGCGAACCGTTAGAAACCCACCACTGTTTACGTGCCATCCTGATGTGTGTCTCCTGGGATACCCCTGTGGAACTGACTTTCCAACATAATCATTATTAGGCTTTTTAAGAAATTGCTCTTATTATTATCCTTCCGTTCCCATTCCCCACCATTCAGTCAGAGCTGAAGAAGCTTCTTGGATGAGAAGAGAAACGTCTTCAAAGAAAAAAAAAAGAAAGTTGCCTCTTGAAAAAGCACCTTTGGGACATGACCTGCATGACTGAGAATCTCTACAGACACTTTTATTATTATGTATTGAAGTTTTAGCTGCTGCTGTTTTTATATGTGTTTTTTGTTTTTGTTTTTGTTTTGTTTTTTTGCTATTTTACTCTCGCCCATTCATGTGAATCAGTTGGGCTAAGAAAGAATTACCTAAAGCTTTTCACGAGCTTCTGGGTTGATTGGAACTCTGAATACAGATCGTTATGCTTCAAGTTCAAGAGTTATATTTAGTTATACTCTTTATCTCCAGTCTTTATTAACAACTGAGGCTGGCAAGGGATTTTTAAATTTTCTTTCCGCAAGCCCTCTGAGTCTGCTTTCTGTTTTATCCTGGCCTTTAAGCAGATTTTCTGGGGGGTACCACATAGAGGGTCCCTGAGCGAGAATCCTCTCCTTTCCTGCAGCATTAGTGGATATGTCTGTTGGATCAAAAGCTTTTCTGTACATGGAAGGGCACAGCTGGATTCAGTCCTACCACTTTCATTATTCTACCACGGTATGTAGGAAAAATGAATCTACATGGCTACACATAAAGAATGAATAGCTTTGCAAATGCGGAATTAAAATAAATTAGTTTTCTTCCCATGCATCTTTCCTCTGGGTCCACCACCATCTTAAATAGAAGTGTTATTTTTAGGAACAGCTGTTGTTCCATGAGAGGTAAATCTAATGTTCCCCCTAACTCTTGCAATGATTATGACTGAAAAACTGCTATCACACAAGGCAATGAATAACATTGACAGTACAATGGTGGTCTATTACAGGTTTGATAGGAATATTTTTCATCAGCCCAGGCAATTATGACTATAGAGTCCTATCTGAAATAGCATAATATTGATAATTCACCTCACTGGTTTGCTATATGAGAATCTACCTTAAAAGAGTTTTAAAGTTTTATTCTGGCCACTGCAGAGCTTCTAGAACAGTGATGGCTAACCTTTTCCAGACCGAGTGCCCAAAGCGCACATGCGCCCAAACCCCCCAAATGTAATGTGCGCACAGCCCCCCTCATGTGCCCCACCCCCATGCATGCACACATGACTCCCCTGCATGCACTTCGCCCTCGCACATGTGTGCGCAACCCCCTGCATGTGCCCCCCGCCCATGCATGCATGCCCCTCCCCCCATGCATGCGCGGCAGAGACACGAAGACCAACTGGCTGGTGGGAAGTGTGTGCGCATGTGCGGTGTAGCTGATCTGTGGGCTCATGTGCCATAGGTTCACCATTACGGTTCTAGAATAACTGGGACTGGCAGATACTATTATGCAGTGCTCAAGCTTCATTGGCTGCACTGCAGGTAGTCTTTGATTTACAACAGTTCATTTAGTGACCGTTCAAAGTTACAACGGCATTGATAAAAGTGACTTATGACTGTTTTTCATACTTACGACTGTTGCAGCATCCCCATGGTCATGCGATCAAAATTCAGATGCTTGGCAACTGACTCATATTTCTGACGGTTGCAATGTCCCGGGGTCATGTGATCCCCTTTTGCGGCCTTCTGACAAGCAAAATCAATGGGGAAACCATGATTCACTTAACACTCGATTTCACTACTGTAGTGATTCACTTGATTGGGATGCGGTGGCTCAGTGGCTAAGATGCTGAGCTTGTCGATCGAAAGGTCGGCAGTTCAGCGGTTCAAATCCCTAGTGCCGCATAACGGGGTGAGCTCCCGTTACGTGTCCCAGCTTCTGCCAACCTAGCAGTTCGAAAGCACGTAAAAAATGCAAGTAGAAAAATAGGGACCACCTTTGGTGGGAAGGTAACAGCGTTCCGTGCACCTTTGGTGTTGAGTCATGCTGGCCACATGACCACGGAGATGTCTTTGGACAGCGCTGGCTCTTCAGCTTTGAAATGGAGATGAGCACTGCCCTCTAGAGTCAGGAACGACTAGCACATATGTGCGAGGGGAACCTTTACCTTTACTAGTGATTCACTTAACAGGTGTGGCAAGAAAGAAGATAAAATGGGGCAAAACTCGCTTAACAAATGTCTCACTTAGTAACAGAAATTTTGAGCTCAATTGTGCTCATAAGTCGAGGACTACCTGTACATTACAAAAACATTATTCTGGGTCTATTTCCATGTAGAATCCATATAACCTGTTAATCACATTTAAGAATCTGCAATCTGTATTATTTTCAGCAACAATTGGATTGTCTTGGCTATTTGATTCTTTATGTCTTTCCTCAAGATGTTAGTTGCATATTTGGCACGTTGGCAGCAAATAATACTGAATTCTTCATCGATAAATTAACTGTCTTCAAAGCTGCAGGAGGCAAAATGTTATTTCTATTCCACCCCCCAAAAAAATCGAACTTTGTCTGTGACACAGATTCTGCCATGTTGCTAAAGCTGGAACATTTAATTGACAACCATCTCCAGAGAAATTGGTTTTTTTTTTTCACTTTTCAAGTATTTGGACAGGCAAAGATAAGTATAACTTTGTTTCACTTTACTACAAATAGCCTAACATAACACCTTTTAATACCGTTGTCAAGATTTGTGGAAGCAATGCTATTTTTATACAGTTTATATCATCTTATTATTTTCGGTTTGAGGTTATTTTAAAAATCTTTAAAGATCCATTTGGGGACAATTCTTTTGGTCAGCAGAAAACGTAACCCTCATTCTACATAAAACTCTAATGCTTCGATGAAACACAGGGATGTTATTCAGCTTGCAACTTGTTTAATGCTGCAATTATATAGAAATTAACCTGGGAGCAAGTCCGAATAATTCTAATGGAATTTATTTCTCAAAAGACATATAAAGACCGACAGCTTAAGTGGATATGCTTTCCTTCTCAATTTCCTTCCCGGAACCAGACTTTTTCAGGTGCTGAAAAAAATCTTCGTAATCCATTGTTCTTTTCAGAATTACAATTCCCTAAATGCTTTAGTTGGCAGGCCTGCCAATTTAACCAGTGTGAAATTACCGCATAGTTCCTAGACATTTCTGAATATCGCTTAGTTTCAATTTAAATGTAAGCAAACCCCCTCCCACAAGCATAGCTTAGAAATTGCATTCTATGAACAGAGGGAAGGAGGCTATTTGGCTGTAACTACCCATGTTTCTCCATATAGGAGAATTATATTTGCTTATTTGGGATTTGAATCATGATACTTGCTGGTCTCACCTCAATGGATTTTTCCCAAGGATAAAGAGAATGTGGTTTTGGAATGCTTTCTCTACTTCTGCCAAAAATGAGACCAACAAGGTGAAAGAATAGCTGTGCCTCAAATTTAATTGGAATAGAAAGATTGAATTGAATACTTTATTTGGCCAAGTGTGATTCGACACACCAGGAATTTGTATTTAGTGCAGAAGCTCACAGTGTACATGCAAAGCAACAGAACACAGGTAGTCCTCGACTTATGACCACAATTGAGCCCAATATTACTGTTCCTAAGCGAGATGTTTGTTAAGTATTTGTATTTATTAAATTTTTATACTGCCCTTCTCCCAAAGGACTCAGGGCCATATTAAAACAACATATACCCACAAAATTTAAAAACAATTTAAAATATATTAAAAATTTGGCCCTTATATTAAAAACTACAAACACCCAATTAAAATTCATTTTCTAAGCCAGCCCGGCCTGTCGAAACAAAAGAGTCTTAAGGGCACGGCGAAAGGTACGTAGGTCGGGGATCATGCAGATCTCTGGGGTTAGTTCATTCCAGAGGGCAGGTGCCCCCACAGAGAAGGCTCTCCCCCTGGGTGTTGCCAGTCGACATAGTTTGGCCGACGGCACCCTGAGGAGTCCCTCTCTGTGGGAGCGTATTGGCTGGTGGGAGGCTATCGGTGGCAGAAGTGAGTTTTGCTCCATTTTACAATCTCTCTTACCACACTTGTTAAGTGAATCGCTACAGTAGCGAAATTAGTAACATGGTTGTTAAGTGAATCTGGCTTCCCCATTGACTTTGCTGGTCAGAAGGTCGCAAAAGGGGTTAGGGCAAAGGTGGCTTCACATAATTTAATAACTGGTTCCCCAGCACTGAAAACGTGAGTGTGCTTGCATGCATATGCGTGGCTTAGAAAACGTGGCTAAATAGGACAGCAAAGCACCGGGCGGGGGGGGCGGGGGTGGCCCCACCCGCAGGTCACTACTACCGGTTAGCCCGAATCATTCCGAACCAGCTGAATCCCACCACTGGGTTAGGGTTAAGGGTTAGGCTTCACCTGTTGCTTCCTATCTATCAAGAAGCTAATAACCCTTATGACCTTCACAGCATTCTTTACCTCAGGGATGTCAAACTCAAGGCCCGCAGGCCAAATCCGGCCCGCAAGGTGCTTAGATCTGGCCTGCGGAGCCGCCCTGGAAACAGAGGAGGACTGGCCCATGGTGCTTCTGCCAGCGAAAACAAAGCTCAGGGGGCCGCGTGCACCCCCCTGAGCTCTATTTTCAATGGCAGAGGGTTGCAGGAGGCCGTCACAACATGAGTGATTTTGAGCTGGCCACCCCCACCCTGGCCATGTCTCCCCCACCCACCCAAGGTCAAACACAACCCTGATGCGGCCCTCAATGAAATCGAGTTTGACACTCCTGCTTTACATGATAGCTATTACATTCATGGTGCATTACAATTAGCATGTATTGTCCTGTGGCTGTTTTTTAATTTTTTTTTCCCTTGAAGAGTGGAGAGATTGAAGAGGAAGGGATTACAAGAAAGTAAGCAGGCATGCCCTCTTGTATGAAGAACATGCCATGCTGTTTGCACTTGAAATTCCCAGATGACTTGACACGGTGGCACCACTGCAATGCTCTTTCCTTCTTCTTCTTTTTTTTTTTTAAAAAAAGGATAAACAGTTATAAATTGGAAAAAAAAATAAAAGTCATTACAAATTAAAAAAAAAATGAAAACTGAAAGGTCACAAGAAAAAAAGGGAGGAAATCCTGGTTGAACAAGCCAATCTTATACACTTTCCTTATACACTTTCCCTGAGATTTTAAAATTATTCTTTAATCCTTTCCTTTCCCCCAAAAGAAAAACCTCAGAGATAGTTTGCTGATCATCTGTGCTGCAGAGTTAAAATCATTCAGAACTTTAACATTACTTTTGTATCAATAAGTGTAATTTATCCTATTGTTTGTCACTCCTAAAAAAAAGTCCTTCCAAACTTTAGCAGAATATTTTTTTTTATAGCCAGAAAAGAAGAATTATCCGAATCAGTTTCCTGGTTTAATATCTGTTCATCTCCTTTAGAGAATAAGTCATCCATCAAATCCATTTGTATTATATTTAAATCCTCTCTCTAGATTAATTTCACAGTCATCCATTGCAGCTCATTCTTGTTTTACAACTACATTAGAACCCACTCTGACAACTTTATCAAGCAATTTGATCCATTCTGTGCAAAAACATGACTGAAAGGTATTCACAAGTTTGCAGTAAGGATTTCTGCTCCATTTTTTAAATCCTCTGGCTCTAGTGTCCAGCCTTCAGGGTCTCCTTATCATTTAAAAAAAAAAAAAACACCCTAAAGCAATCAATGAACTAAATAGTTGCAAATTGTAATTCCAAATCCCTCTGGCTCCTTAATCCATTATTAACTTTCCAAAAGCCTAAGCACTAGATGTGCTGCACAGTCCAAAAATTCATGTATTTTTGAAACTTTTAAAACTAAATATACACCATCTTTTAAGGATGCAGAAACTCGGCTGATGAATACAATAAGACCTTGCCAGTCTGAAGCATTTTAATCTCTCCAATATATGAACAAAACAAAAATAATCCAAAAAATGCTTAAGATATGAAGTTTGATCAAGTTTAATGTCCATAAAGACTGCTTAGAGAGTGTGAACTTATGAATAACAGAATTGGAAGGTACCTTGGAGGTTTTCTACTCCAACCCCCTGCTCAGACAGGAAACCCTATACCCATGATGGCGAACCTATGGCACTCGTGCTACATGCAGCACATGGAGCCATATCTGTGGACATGCAAGCGTTGCCCTAGCTCAGCTCCAGTGTGCATATGTGTGCCAGCCAGCTGATTTTCGGGCATCCCGGACCCACTGGAAGTTGGGAAATGGGCCATTTCTGGCCTTTGGAGGGCCTCGGGGGGAGGCCGTTTTCGCCCTTCACAGGCTCCTAGAAAGGCTCTGGAGCCTGGGGAGGCAAAAAATGGGCCTTCCGGTCCCACTGGAAGTCGGGGAATGGGCTGTTTCCTGCCTCCAGAGGGCCCCCAGGAGGGTGGGAAAAGCCGTTTTTGCCCTCCCCAGGCTCCAAGAAAGCCTCTGGAGCCTGGTGAGGGCGAAAAATGGTTCTACTGGGCCAACCGTGCCATGACGTGCCAAAAGCGGAGGGATGCGGGCAGGTCCCGCACGCACATTGAATTATGGGTGTGGGCACCCTGTGTTCCCTCCGCTTTTGGCAACCGACGGCAAAAAGGTTAGCCATCACTGCCCTATACCATTTCAGACAAGTGGTTGTCCAATCTTCTCTTAAAAACTTTCAGTGTTGGAGCATTCACAACTTCTGAAGGCAAGTTGTTCCATTGATTAATTGTTCTGTCAGGGAATTTCTCCTTAGTTCTAGGTTGCTTCTTTCCTTGGTTAGTTTCCATCCATTGCTTCTTGTCCTGCCTTCAGGTGCTTTGGAGAATAGCTTGACTCCCTCTTCTTTGTGACAACTCCTGAGATATTGGAATATTGCTATCATGTCACCCTTTATTCCTTCTTTTCATTAAACTAGACATACCCAATTCCAGCAACTGTTTTTTTTATATGTTTTAGCCTCCAGTCCCCTATGTAATCCCAACTCCCAACCACTCCACTTATAAGACAACCACAAAAGGCAGTTTCTGCAGAGTACTCATGAAGAGTGGCTGTCCAGAGTCACATGGATCATT
Source organism: Pituophis catenifer annectens (assembly GCF_029215685.1). NCBI lineage: Eukaryota > Metazoa > Chordata > Lepidosauria > Squamata > Colubridae > Pituophis > Pituophis catenifer. The sequence goes on from NW_027256881.1 coordinate 207,049,554, forward strand.
TCAATAAACTTTCCTTTGGTCCAGATGATTATAGCAGCTCGGATCCAGCATCCAGTGGCAATTCTCTTACAAAAACTGACTTGCTAGTTAGAGAAAGCTGACAAGAAATCATATCATTACGGCACTTTCAGAAAGCCTGGCATTACCACACTACTTTCATTGTGTATTTCCCATTATGTATCTGGATACTCTCTTTTAATCCCTCCCTCTCCAATGAATGTAAACAGAAACATTAATTCCCTTCTTGCTAATCATTCCAGCACTGGGATGACCATTTCAAAGGGCAGAGAGGTGGAGAAAAGAATGGCACTGTCATGGTCATTTGATTTCTCCCTTAGCAACTACTTTGCTAAACCACAGAGTGCCTGTCACAATTATAGTCACCAAGCAAGGATTACCTGTAGTGGGAACAATGCCAAGCTCTTGGCTTTAATCTTTAAAGCCTTATAGCAGTGGTTCTCAACCTTCCTAATGCTGCGACCCCTTAATACAGTTCCTCATGTTGTGGTGACCCCCAACCATAAAATTATTCCTAAAACTATTGAAAATATATGTTTTCCGATGGTCTTAGGCGACCCCTGTGAAAGGGTCATTCGACCCCCAAAGGGGTCCCGACCCACAGGTTGAGAACCACTGCCTTATAGGGACCACCTGTCTCCTTATAAACCTGCTGGATTGTGCTTCCTTTTAGGTACCTATAGAAAATGGCAAAAAGTTTTATAAAACTTTAATTTAAAATGCCCATCGAGGTGGCTCAAAAAGCAAACATTATACTCAGGATTGAAAAAGATTTACTGATTGGGAGCAAAAGACATTACTAAACTAAAAATCTTGGGAAATTCTTGGATAGTGTTTTCTGAATCAAAATACCTAGATTGATCCATTTGAATCTTTCCTTTGACCTTGTGATTTATATTCATGTGACTCTCTTCACACATTGGTTGTTTGTGAGATAATAAATAACATATTTTATTACCCTGTCAATCCTTCAAAGCTTCCAGGATGTTTTAATCTAGTACTATACAGGAAAATTACACTCAATAATAGATGAGAAGCTGATGCCTGGGTTTTTTTTTTTAATCTCCAGATCATTTTGGAATATACTACATGTGTGAAAAGATGGCTGCAGATCAAAATTTTGAAAATTAACTCAAATTTTCATTATCCTAAATGCATAATTCAAAAATCTCAGTACTGATGCTTTCTTACATTTGCAATGATTTAATGAATGATTGATAATGACTGCAAATTTAGGCAAGTTTAATGAGCTGTATTTTAAGACTGCCATAGAATTGTACAGCCTGATCACATGTTAACAGAGATGGAATCCCAAGGGCACAAAGGATATATTTTAGGCTTGACTTGAAGCTGGCCAAGAATTGGACAAAGGTCAATGGATTTCCATGCAAATAGTCCCAGGTTTTAGACTAGGAGTGTTAAACTCAAGGCTCGGGGGCTGGATTCAGCCTGTGGAGTGCTTAGATCTGGCCTGCAGGGCTGCCCAGGAAACAGCAAAGGACGGGCCCACAAACAGCAAAGGACCGGCCATGGACAGCCCTCCCAAGCTCAGTTTTGCTGACAGAGGATTGCAGGAGGCCATTGCAGCCAAAACGAAGCTTGGGAGCCTGTTTTCACTGGCACAGCGCTTGGGTCACCACAGGTGCCCCCGACATGAGTGACGTCAAGTTGGCCACACCCACCTCGGTTATTCAAGGTCAAACACAACCCTGATGTGGCCCTAAATGAAATCAAGTATGACGCCCCTGTTTTAGACCATCTTTTCAGTTTAGTTAAATATAACTTCTCACATTTATAACGAGGAAGGAAATGTTTACTCAATACAGTTTTGTCCCGGGGAAATAATTAATTCAAATAATAATTAATAATAAAATCACAAAGAAAGATAATATTAGCATTGACTGCCAATGGATGGTCATGGAGGAAGTCATATCTCAAGATCATATATCTTTGCTGGAACTAACTTGCAAACAGCAAGATGGGAATTTTTGTAGAAATGAAGAGATCAGGCTGTCTACAAAAGTAAAGAGTGGGCTCAAGTATGATTTCTTTTGCAGTGGTTCTTTAGGTATAACAGAGACTGCTAAACTGTCTCTTGAATGGAATTGGGGATGGCAGAGCTTTTCAAGAGAGCTTTTCAAGATGATACGTTTTTCCCAGGCTCAATATATATATTCTTATTGCAATGTTCTTTAAGATCAAACTAAAAAGCGGTGACATTATGGGGGTGGGGGTGGGGAAACCCATTTTATCGTCTTGTGCAGCTGGGGATATCACAATTGACAGCCACTGGTGGAAAATATCTGTGTGTCGTAAGGAACAGAGGGAAAAACAACTCAAGTTGCCAAGTAAAATAAAATTTGTTCTTTTTGTTTGTTCTTTTCCTTTCCTGTTGGGAGAGCAATATACTGACATATTTCTTCCTGATTAACTAGTTCTTAATACTGACAGTGGGAAAGTGTCTTATTAGGGTTTACAAATGCTTTTCTTGCTTTGTTTCCCAACCAAAACTCTTCAGCAGATTTTGAAATTTCATTTCAATTTGAATCTGAACATTAACCATCTGTAGGATTCTCCAGTGAAGAAACAAATATACTACATGGTAGCTCAACATGAGAGCCATACCCCGAGCAAACAGAGTTTGTTTCAAAACAAAAACAAAAAAAACTATAAAAATCCCATATGATATAACTAGGAGCTTTAGGCAACTGCCCAAAATTCCTGCCAAAACATAAAGAACTAAAAGAGAAAACTTGAAAAGCACCACATCTGACTTGGTATCTACATTTTCTTTTACACCAGAATTAGAAATGAATGCAACGGCATTCACATCCTTGAGGGACATGTCAGTACATTGAAAAACAGATATCCAAATTATTTGCAAAACTTTTAAAGTTAGAGATATGGCAGAATCGATGTATTGCAGAATAAAAAGTGTTATATTGTGAGACTAGGCTGAAGCTGCCACATAAGCAGGGTGAACATTACAATAACTAGGAATCTTGTCTAAAAGATCCCGTAGGGGAGATAGTTAAGAAGAAATCAAACCAGTAAGGAAAGGAAGGGGAAAAAATGCAACCTGAACATGGTAAAGGAATTTGGGCCTGAACCAGGGGTGAAATGTAAAAATTTTCCCTACTGGTTCTGTGGGCGTGGCTTAATTGGTGGGCGTGGCTTGGTGGTCAGGTGACTGGATGGGCATGGTCAATAATAATAAATAATAAAAAATAATAAACAAAGTACACAAAACAATAAGAGGTACCAAAAACCAACTTTCACACTTTACACACAGACACAACTGATTCACACACAATATAAAAGCAGCTGTACTTCACCCAAAATGGCCCCTGTAACAAGCAGGAACCTCACACAGCCACAAAAAGCTCAAAATCCAACGTTCACACTTTTTCACACACAAAATGCCACATACAGCTTTGTGAGATTTTGTGTGTTTGTGTAGTTAGAGTGAAACACTACAGAAACAACCAAATCTCAAAAAGCTGCACAAATATTTTATTTTATTATTTTATTTTATTTATATTTTTAGATAAAAGCAGCTAAATTTAAAACTTCCTTAACTTTAAATTGCTATGTCTTAAAAAAAATAAAACTCCTAAAAAACCCCAATTAACTATTTTTTAAAAAATTACTTACCAAATTGAAGGCACAAGGCAGGCAGGTAGGCAGATTGAGCTGCTCATAGATTGCATTGATTGCAGGCAGGCAGATTAAGTTGCTAGCAAACGCAATGGATTGCAGCAGCCAAAGCAAGGCAGGAAAAGCAAGCGAGCCCGAAAAAAACAGCAAGCTGCCAAGTAGACAAGTGGGGACCGGGAAATTGGGTGGGCATGGGTGGGTGGGCCAGGGATTTTTGCTACCAGTTCTCTGAACTACCTGCCGCCATTGCTAATGGATTGCCTGATCCGGTCCAAACTGGGAACATTTCACCCCTGGCCTGAACACATGGAAACCTCCCCTCCCCCTCAAGTCCCATCAACAGGTGTCAGATTTGTAAATTAACAAGACAAGTCTTTTGAATCAACAAAGCAAGGACTTTGTGGGATAAAAGGGATCCTAAAACCTGCCCACTCTTTGAGTCATTTTTTTGGGGGGGGGATCCAGACTTGGTGGCTTCCATTCCTCTAGCTTTGCCTGGCAGCCTAGTTGAGAAGGATGAGTGGGCGTATGTGTGCGCACATGTGGAAAAGAGCAAATGTACATTATAACTAGTTAAGTTTTGCTGAAAGCAGGCAAATGCGAATAGATAAATAGGTAACACTTTGCTGAGAATGAAACTTTACATTCTCAGCAAAGTGTTACCTATTTATCTACTCGCATTTGCCTGCTTTCAGCAATACTTCTGTGCACCTCAGCATATAGTCATGCTGGCCACATGACCACAGAAATGTCTTCGGACAACACTGGCTCCGTCGGCTAAGAAATGGAGATGAACACTGACCCCTAGAGTTGGGCACGATTGGCCAAGGGAAATCTTTTATCTTTTTAAATTCACTGGGTCTCTTGTGTATTCCAAAGAACCTCAGAATCTGGTTGAAAGTGATTTGTATCATGTAATTATTTCTCAGCTGTTAACCAGGGTTGTGAGTGTGCGAATAAGTGATATAAGCAAACATGCAGCATGTGTAAGAATATGATAAAATATATATTTATTATTGGAAAATAATATTTAAAGGATGAGAACCTAATTTTCCTGCTGCATTTGTAAATGGAAACATGAAATACAACTTGCAGACAGCAAGATGGAAATATCCTTTATTGGCATGCTGCAAAGCAAGGTGTCTGATTTGATCACATTTTTAAAAAGCACTGTTAGCTAATAAAAAATATTAAATGATTATAACTCAAACTTTATTTGAAAATCTGCCTTCTTCAGAAGAAGATAAGTTGAGGTATGCATGTGTGTTTATGTGTATATGTATATATATGTATATCATCATCTTCTTTTAACCACCCATGTGGGGTGGAGTCTGGGCAACTGAATGGAGCTAAGTGTTTACTGGCTGGATGCCCTTCCTGTCACCAATGCAGAGTTTTGTTCAGCAGATATATGCTCAATGGGCACAGAAAGAGAAATACCTGACTCTACCTATGATCGAACGCACAGCCTCCTGATTGTGAGGTGAGAACTCCACCTCTAGGCCACCGCAACATTCATATGTATATGTTGTGGCCCGCCAGTGGCCTGTGCGGATCGTGGCTGATCCTGACGACGAGGAGGCTGGTGTGGTGTCGCGTCAGCAGCCTGCGCAGCCGGTGCTCGCGTTGGACAGCGAGGAGGCCAAAGAGGATGTGATGCCAGAGGTAGAGACTCAGCCAGGGCCTTCAGAACCTCCAGAGGCTCCTTCCAGTGGAGAGAGCAAAGTGGAGGAGCCTCTCCTCAATGCTCAGGCACACAGGGCTGCCAAAAGGCAGGAGTGGCTACTCAGGAGGAGGAGGTCTACTCGAGAGTAGGGCTTGAGGATAATTGGCCACTCCCTTAGCCTATTTAAGTCACACGCAGCTAGTGCTTTCTTGCTAGAAACAAGAGCATCTACTACAGAGCATCTTGGAGAGCGAGCGACTTCTCATATCTGGTTTTCTGGGCTGGTTGCCAACCTTTGTCAGACTTTGTTCTTAATAACTTTGATAAGGACCCTTTGCACGGGAAGCCTGCATTCTTGAAAGAGGTTTGTTTGGAATTAAACAGTGTTTGCGAAGCTTGGTGTGTGTCACATTCTCTGGGAATCCGAAGCTGGGGCAGAATGTGTGTGTGTGTGTGTGTGTGTGTGTGTGTGTGTGTGTGTGTGTTTCTATCGAAGCAACCTGATCTACTCAATTATGGGAAGGAGCATATCACTTCCTTTTCGCCTTTCAGCCCCAATCCAGGAGCCCTCAGGCAGTTGTTTCATGACAAACTATTTTGTGTTAAATTTATATTTACTGACAAAGAAATAAAGGGAGACTAGTATAGATCTATTTCAAGCTATTTAGCTCTCATCAGCTAGCCATATCCTTCTGGGATTCGAACCTGGGCTTGCTTGCATATTAGGTAGTATTAACCTCTAACCCACAGGTTCTCCTTGCTTTGTCATCTTGCACCAGGGGAGATTAAATGGATTTTAATCTGTGAAAAGGAAGCAGTATGCTCCTTCCCATATTTGGGTAGACCAGGTTGCTTCGATAGAAAACCCATTTAATATACGTGTGTGTGTATGTATACACACACATATATTTTAAGCAATGTAGACATAAAGTGAATACTCACATGACTACCATATGTTGGGTTTCAGTTCTATATGTATTTCATATATGATCATTAAGTAAATCAATACAGGTAGTCAAGTGTAATATCACATGACCATGACTTGTGAATTCCTGTCAGCTTCCCCCACTGGCTGTGAAGATTGTAAATGGTTGTAAATGGAGACCACATGACTGTGGGACGCTGTGACCCTCGTAAATGAACATCAGTTGCAAAGCTGCAGAATCATGATAACATGAAAGCAGGGATGCTGCAATGGCTGCAGCTTTGAAGACTAGTTGTAAGTTGCCTATTTCAGTGCTGTTGTAACTTTGAACAATCGCTGAACAAGTGGTCAATAAGCAAGAATTACCTGTATATTGGAGTAATTGCTCAGAGTCACTTTGCAGAGTGAGAAATGATTTTACTCACAGAATGCAAATAAAGATCCTTGAACTAATGACAACAAGTAGGACAGCCAACCTTAGAACTTGGTAGGGCACAAAGGACTTGGGAAAGATACTCATGCCACATAATATCTCTGTATCTGCAAAGATCAAAGTCATTCAAGCCATGGTATTTCCTGTGACATTTTATGGAAGTGAAACGTGAACTTTGAAGAAGCAGAATAGGAATATGATTGAAGCCTTTGAACTTTGGTGTGGGAGAAGACTCCAGAGAACACAAGGGACAGCAAAGAAAACAAACAAATGGATCATCAATCCAAAGTTTACACTGGAGGCACAAATGACCAACCTCCCATTAACCTATTATGGACACATTATGTGAAGAGCTAAGTCTCTAGAGAAGGCTCTAATGCTGGGAAAAGTGAAAGGAAATAGAAGAAGGAGACGACAGCAGCAAAGTGGATAGATTCAGTTACAGTGGAAGTGAGGGCACAGTTGGGAGTCTCGAAAGAACAGGTTCGAGATAGATCATCATGGAGGAAATCCAACTATCTAATCCCTGGGAGTCAAAAACAACTTTATGGTATTTAATCAATCAATCAGTCAATCAGTCTCCTGAAATACTGTTCTGGTATGCTGGGGAGCATAAAAATCATTGTGGGACTTGGCCTGGGAGAAAGATGAAGAGTAGTGCTATAGTTTCAAGCAAAGAGGCTTCAGTGGAAGGAATGCTTTCATTTGCTGTGGAAATGTCTGGATCCAGTCTATTGTCTTAAAAGGGGGTTATTTTTTTTTCTTTTTTGATTCTGACCTTTTATCTGGTGAAGGGCAAAATGAATCTGAATGGGGTTGTAATGGGTAGAGTATGAATTGGTGCAGGGGTGAAATGCTCCCAGTTCGAAACGGATCACTCGATCCGGTAGTGATGGAGGCGGGTGGTTCGGAGAACCGGTAGCAAAAATCCCTGTTTCCCCCCCCCATACCCAGCTGAGCCACGCAATCATCAGAGGCGTTTTTGTTTTTTTTTTTACTTTTAAAAGCATTTTTTCTTTGGCCGAAAAAATGCTTTTAAAAGTAAAAAAAAAAAAAGCCTTTGACGATCATGCGGCTCGGCTGGGATCGTCAGAGCCTTAAAAGCATTTTTTCTACAACCTCTTCGGCCAAAGAGGTTGTAGAAAAAATGCTTTTAAAAGCTTAAAAAAAAAAAGTTGGCCACGCCCACCCAGTCACATTACCTCCCCCAACAAGCCACGCCCACAGAACCGGTAGTAACAAATTTTACATTTCACCACTCAATTGGTGCTGGGCTGAAGCATTGAGCAGACAGGGAGTCCTCACTTACTGACCATTCATTCACAGTTACAACAGTGCTGAAAAATAACTTTACAACCAATATGTGACTTTCGCAGCATCCCTCAGTCATGTGATTGCCAGCACAGTCAGTAAGTATGCTTTGTCCTGTGTCAGATCTGTGGGGGATGGTGTTTCCACCTTTGCAGAGCAGAGAAATTGGAGAGGAAGGGATTGCAAGAGAGTAAGCCATGAATTTTTCTACATATTGAGAACAATGCAATCACAGAGGAAATAGTCAGGCAAAGGAGAGATTGCCTAGAGAAATCGCTTGCTTTTTTTCCCTTCCCTCACAGAGCAGAGATTGGGAAAGAAGAAGAGAGGATTTTAAATTGTTTGCCTAGCATACCAGCCTCTTTCAGCCCCGGGCTGTGGCCTGATCACATTACTTTTGATGTGTACAAGACAATAAGCAGGCACCTGAGCATTCCAAAGAGCAGGGAAGTGGTTAGAAAGCAAACAAAAGGCAAAGATGTGAAACTGAGTGGTTTTGCCTTTTTCCAGCACTTTTGCAGTCATGTGATTTCCCACATAGCAATTGCTTCGCTTAGCCGCAAAGTTTACTGATCCGGTTAAGGTCATTAAGAAAGGACTATCTGTAGTGTTTTAAAGAATTCCATCCCCTTCTTGTCTACAAAAGAGATGTTAAAATCCTACCCCAGGTGTGATTGCAAGCTAATTCGGATTTCCGCATTTTACTAGAAAGCCTCTAAAAAAAGATTGGAAAAGAAGGTTTGCTACTGCAAAGGGTGTACAAAGAGCAATAATTGTTGTCCTTAAAGAGAAATTGAAAAAAACTATATTTTTAAAGCCAGTATCTGGGAAATTTATGAGTCAAAGAAAAAAGCACTAGAATTTTCATTAAAGCGACAACTGCATCAGTTAAAGAAAATGTGTATAAGAACAATAATTGTTACAAAAAACTGTTAACATAAATGGATACCAATTCCTTCACGTGCTTTTTAAAAAAATAAGCAAATCCATAAAAAAGAAGAAAACTCATACTGAAATATCTTGCTACTAATATGCAGAGGTGGGCTTCAGATCTTTTAGCAACGGGTTCGCTGCCATGTTGCTGGGTGGGCATGGCCGTGGCGGGCATGGCCTAATTGGCTGCCTGTACCACGGTGGAGGGATGATAATTTTCACCCTTCCCAGCAGTGGTGAAATCTAAAATTTGTTACTACCGGTTCTTTGGGCGTGGCTTGGTGGGAGGGTTAATGTGACTGGGTGGGCATGGCCAATTTTTTTTTTAACTTTTAAAACCATTTTTTCTACAACCTCTTCGGCGAAGAGGTTGTAGAAAAAAATGCTTTCAAAAGGCTCTGACAATCCCAGCTGAGTTGCCTGATCGTCAGAGGGTTTTTAAAAACGCCTGTGCCGATCAGGCAACTCAGCTTGGATAGTCAGAGGCATTTAAAAGAAAAAAAAGGTTTTTTTCTTTTAAAAGCCTTTGAGGACCCCAGCTGAGCCGCGCGGTCATCAGAGGCTTTTTTTTTTTACTTTTAAAAGCATTTTTTGCCCTAAGAGGTTGTAGAAAAAATACTTTTAAAAGTAAAAAAAAAGCCTCTGATGATTGTGTGGCTCAGCTGGGCATGGGGGGGGCAGGGATTTTTGCTACCGGTTCTCCTAACCACCCGCCTCCATCGCTACCGGATCAGGTGATCCGGTCCGAACCGGAAGCATTTCACCCCTGAGCCACGCCCACCAAGCCATGCCCACAGAATCGGTAGTAAAAATATTTGGATTTCACCACTGCAACCGGGGTTTCTTAACCCAAGTTGCACACTCACTTGCCATGAGGCCCTCACAAATTATTTATTTAGTTATTTATTTGTTTGTTTGTTTTTTGTTTGGTCAAACATGTATGCGATAACAGAAATAGAGCTCTGGTGGCTCAGCAGACTAAAGCACTGTTATTAACATCCACTTACATCTGCTGCCTGCAATTACTGCAAATTCAAATCTCACCAGGCTCAAGGTTGACTCAGCCTTCCATCCTTTCTAAGGTAGGTGAAATGAGGACCCAGTTTGTGGGGGCAATAAGCTGACTTTGTATAAACATACAAAAGTATGAAGACTATTGCTTAACGCATTGTAAGCTGTCCTGAGTCTCCTGAGAAGGGCGGCATATAAATCAAATTTTAAAAAAGAAGTATAAACATGGATATTAATACAGGAAATGGGTATGAATAAAAGGGGACAGTAGGACAGGGACGGAAGGCACACTGGTGCGTTTACAGTATGCACGCCCCTTACAGACCTCTTAGGAATGGGGTGAGCTCCACGGTAGACAGTTTAAGGTTAAAGTTATGGGGGTTAGGGTTATGGTGGAGTGTATTGTTCTTTGAATATGTGGCACCAGGAAGGAGTCAACTCCTGAGTGACCACATGGGTTTTTTTTTCTTAATAATCTTTCGTTGAGGGAGGGAGGGAGGGGGGAGAAGGAAGGGAGGGAGGGAGGGAGGGAGGAAGGAAGGAAGGAAGGAAGGAAGGAAGGAAGGAAGGAAGGAAGGAAGGAAGGAAGGAAGGAAGGAAAGATCATCTCAATATTAATCTTCAAAATTCTTTGCATCGTTATATTATTTGTTTCCAATTTGTTTTGCTTTCCCACAAATCCACCATGTGCGGTAAACTGCCCCTCCACGTTTTTCATATTTCCAGCATTAACAAGAAGTACCTTCATATATCTCTGATAATTTCTCTGGTGTCCTGCCAAAGGTTTATCTTTTTGTGAAAATTCTCTCTTAACTTAAAACAGGGTGTGAATTTCGGTCCCTTTTTCCACATTGTCTCCTACTGGTCCATCTGTATACTATAGCCATAATTCGTACCCCATTTTATCATTGAATAATAATAATAATAATAATAATAATAATAATAATAATAATAATAATAATAATAATAATAATAATAATTTTATTTCTATACCGCCCTTCTCCCGAAGGACTCAGGGCGGTGTACAGCCTATTTAAAAACACAAAAAACACGACAACAATTAAAATTTAAAATCATTAAATAATTAGGCTCCAATTAAAATCCCAGAAATTTAAAATACCCCAATTTAAAACATTATGTTAATAGCCCTGCCTGGCGGAACAACAGGGTCTTCAGAGCGCAGCGAAACACCCGGAGGTCGGAAATCTTTCGTATTTCGGGGGGCAATTCATTCCACAGGGCTGGAGCTCCCACAGAGAAGGCCCTCCCCCTGGGTGTCGCCAGCCGACATAACTTGGCTGATGGCACCCGGAGGAGACCCTCTCTGTGGGAGCGAACTGGTCGGTGGGAGGCTATTGGTGGCAGAAGTCGGTCTCGAAGGTACCCGGGTCCTATGCCATGGAGCGCTTTAAAGGTGGTAACCAACACCTTGAATCGCACCCGGAAGACCACTGGGAGCCAGTGCAGCTCGCGCAGGAGGGGTGTCACATGGGCACAACGGGTTGCACCCATAACCACCCGCGCGGCCGCATTCTGGACCAGTTGGAGCCTCCGAGTGCTCTTCAAGGGGAGCCCCATGTAGAGAGCATTACAATAGTCCAACCGGGAGGTGACAAGGGCGTGAGTGACCGTGCGCAAGGCGTCCCGATCCAGAAAGGGCTGCAACTGGCGAATCAGGCGAACCTGATAAAAGGCCCCCCTGGCCACGGCCGTCATATGCTCTTCTAAAGACAGCCGTGCGTCCAGGAGGACACCCAGATTGCGAGCCCTCTCTGTGGGGGGCAAAGATTCACCCCCAATAGTCAGCGATGGCACCTGCTGACCATATCGGGGCGCCGGAAGCCACAGCCACTCGGTCTTGGAGGGGTTGAGTCTGAGCCTGTTCCTCCCCATCCAGGCCCGCACGGCCTCCAGGCAGCGGGACATCACATCAAGGGCATCGTTGGGGTGGTCTGGGGTGGAGATGTACAGCTGAGTATCGTCAGCGTACAGATGACACTTCACCCCGAAACCACGGATGATCTCACCCAGCGGCTTCACATAAATGTTGAACAGGAGAGGCGAGAGGACCGACCCTTGTGGCACTCCCCATGCGAGATGCCTCGAGGTCGACCTCTGTCCCCCTGCCAACACAAACTGCGAGCGGTCGGAGAGGAAGGAGGAGAACCACCGCAAAACGGTGCCCCCTATTCCTAACCCCCTCAACCGCTGCAGCATGATACCATGGTCGATGGTATCAAAAGCCGCCGAGAGGTCTAATAGGACTAGGACAGAGGAGCAGCCCCTGTCCCGAGCCCTCCAGAGATCATCCACCAACGCGACCAATGCCGTTTCAGTGCTGTACCCCTGCCTGAAGCCCGACTGGTACGGGTCTAGATAGATAGCTTCATCCAGGTGCCGGGGAAGTTGTCGTGCCACCACGCTCTCAACAACCTTCGCCACAAAACGAAGGTTGGAGACTGGACGATAGTTGGCTAATTCAGCCGGGTCCAGGGAAGGCTTCTTGAGGAGGGGCCTCACTACCGCCTCTTTCAAGGCGGCAGGAAAGGCACCCTCACTCAGAGAAGCACTTATAATCCCCTGGAGCCAGCCTCGTGTAACCTCCCGGGAGGCCAGCACCAACCAGGAGGGACACGGGTCCAATAAACACGTGGCGGCACTAATCTTACCCAGAACCCTGTCCACATCCTCGGGAGTCACAGGATCAAACTCCTCCCAGGTAACATTCTCAAGACCTGCCCTCGTCTCCTCCCGTGGACTCATCCAGTCGGAGTCCAAGCCATCCCGAATCTGAGCGACTTTATCGTGCAGGAATTGCACAAAATCCTCAGCGCGACCCTGCAAGGGATCTTCCCGCACTCCCCCCCGGAGGAGGGAGTGGGTCACCCTAAACAAGGCGGCTGGGCGGTTCTCTGCAGATGCGATAAGAGCGGAAAAGTGGTTAGACTTTGCCGCTTTTATCGCCACTAGGTAGGTCTTGATATAAGACCTCACCTGTGTCCGGTCGGAATCGGATTGGCTAGTCCTCCAAATGCTCTCTAGGCGTCTTTTCCGACGCTTCATCTCTCTCAGCTCCTCAGAAAACCAAGGAGCCAGTTGAGATCGGCATCGGGTCAGAGGCCGCAAAGGCACGACGCGGTCCAAAGCTCCAGCGGCCGCCCTTTCCCAGGCGGCCACCAGCTCTTCAGTCGAGTCGTGTGTTAGGGTCTCAGGACACGGCCCAAGCTCCGTCAGGAACCTTTCGGGTTCCATCAGGCGCCTGGGACGGAACCATCTAGTTGGCTCCGTCTCCCTGCGGCGGGGGGCGGCGGTAGGAAAGTCTAGTTGGAGGAGCGAATGATCTGTCCATGACAAGGGTTTAATATCTAGGTCCCCTCTACCAAGATCATTCAACCACTGACCAGAGACAAAAATCAGGTCCAGAGTGTGTCCCCCTATGTGAGTGGGGCCTTGAACTAACTGGGTCAGGTCCATGGCCGTCATGGAAGCCATGAACTCCCGAGCCACCTCTGACGCCTCACCCGCGGATGGAAGGTTGAAATCCCCCATGACAATAAGTCTGGGGGTATCAACCGCCACCCCGGCAATGACGTCGAGTAGCTCGGGCAGGGTCGCTGCCACGTGGCAGGGAGCCAGGTACGTAGTCAGCAAACCCATCTGCACCCCACGGCCCCACTTTACACAGAGGGACTCACATCCGGCTATCTGAGGAACAGTGGTCTCCCTCGGACAAAGACTTTCCCTAATAATCACCGCCACTCCCCCACCCCTCCCCTGGGCCCTTGGCTGATGAAATGCACGGAAACCTGGCGGGCACATCTCAACGAGGGGGACCCCCCTTCCTGGCCCAACCAGGTCTCCGTGATACCTGCCAGGTCCGCACCCCCCTCCGAAATAAGGTCACAAATGAGGGGGGCTTTATTAACCACCGACCTGGCATTACACAACATCAGCCGCGGACCCAGGGCCTGAGACTCCACACAACCCAGGACACGAGTCACGCATCGGGGGCCGGAGTGCGCAATCGCTCGTAAACAGCGTATGCGCACCCCCGACACTTGATATGGCCCCCTGCGTCCGTCATACCTGCCCCTCCCACTCATTATTTCAATTTCACAGCCCTTCCTGTCATCCCCCTGCTTCCCGGTTGAATTTCCTTTCGCGACCCTCCTGCTGCAACTAATCGACCCATCATCCCGCTCGGTTGCTATCTGGACCCCCCCAGGTCCGCTTTTACAACCCCCCCCCCTCCCTCCCGGGTCCCCTTAAAATTTTTTTAAAAAAATTTCCTAAAAAACCCCTCAACCCCCTCTTCGCTACATGCCATCTCTCGGGGTTCCAAAGCCCGTCATCAAGATAGGCCCTCGATAATGTGGAGGGCCAGGCCTGCGAGAGGGGGGAGTCTCGCAGCGCAAGAAGGTCGGCTTTTTGGAGCATCAACCGAACCAGAGATGGGAAAAAGGCCAGTCCGGGGGTCTATCATAGTCCAAAGGGGTGACTGAACATACAGATCACAAAAATGTCCATTTGTAGAGCTGGACTCCACTGTCCTCTCACGACAGGGAGAAGGAATCTTTATGTTTGTGGAATTCACAGTCGTGGTTGCCCCAAAGGTGCCTTTTCAAAAGGCAACTGGGCTTTCTTGTTTTTTTCCTTGAAGATGTTCCGCTTCTCCTCCAAGAAACTTCTTCACTTCTGACTGAATATAAATCCATCCATTCCCACCATTCAGCCAAAACTGAAAAAGTTTCTTGGATGAGAAGCAAAACCAAAGAAAATCTAGTTTCCTTTTGAAAAAGCCCCTCTGGGACACACAATCCTTACATTAAAACTTTCTCTTAGTTGTGCATATGAAAACCCTTGAAAACTAAACCCTTCTGCAGTTCATTACTCTCTTGACTTCATCCTGAGCTGTTCAGGAACACAAAATGCCAAAACCATCAATACTCATTCTATCTTGGTTTTCTAAAAATTGGTATTATTTCAGCCTAACCATGATGTCTTATCACGCCTTGAGCAAGTGAGGACACCTCGGTCTCCTGACTCCATCTTCTCCTCTGTTCTCTCACCTAGCTCGTCACAATCTTGTTAGTGTTGCACTTTAGCCAAGCCACAGACCTTTGTTGCCCAGCTCTGAACAAAGAGGGAGGACTTTCCAGGTGGGCTGCAGGCCAAATGCCCACTGGGTCTGGAGCCAACGCAAACGTCCCTTGTTTGGAGAACGTCAATGGGTAAGGTCAGCCTGCCAGCCGGGGCCCTCATGGCATCAGGGCCCAGCCAAGAAAAACCCCGTTATCTTGGTGGTTGCATGCCTGGATGGAGGTTATGCAAGCCTCTGCAAGGGTGGGGGAGGGCATGGGGATCCCCTTAGGCTCTATAAGAGCAGGAGCCCCCGCAAATGCCAGTCACCTGCCTCCGAGTCTCAGAATATTCTTCGGCTGAGGAAGAGAAAGGACCGAGCGAGATGAAATCCCTGCTGTTTGCTTTGGGCATTGCCCTCTGCTGCTTTGTCCAGGCTGAATGGAAAGAAGTGACCAAAACCAGCATAGAGGTAGACCGAGGTGGTTGGAGCAGGGCTGGCTTCCTTTGGGATAATTGATCGGGGGACCCCAATACTGTAATCTCATATATGGAAAGGGATCGCCACTGCTGACCTGAGAGATTTACTAACGCTGAAGATAAATTGTGCCAGGTCTCCCCCCCCCCTTCTCTCTCTAGGCCAAAGGACCAGCCAGAGGGATTGTGATAGCCTGAGGGGGGTCCCTACAGACTGGGGAAGATCGTTCCTCTCTCCCTCAGTCTGTGACTGAGAAGACTTGGCTCAGGGTCTTATGGGGGGGGGACATCTGCTTCTGCAGCTGCCCCATGTAAACGCTCTTTTTGCAGTGAATCAAATCGAAGCAGTGTTTGCGTTCTCCCCTCGGTTGATGGGACAATACAAAGAGAGCTATTTGTTGCGGCTGCATCTAAATTCTAGTCCAACGCCCTGCTGAGGCAGGAAACCCTCTATCATTTCAGACAAATGGCTGTCCAGTCTCGTCTTAAAACCCTCCAGTGATGAAGCACCCACAACTCCTGGAGAGAAGCCGTTCTCACTGCCAGGAAATTCCTCCTTAGTTCTTAGGTTGCTTCTCTCCTGGATTAGTTTCCTTCCATTGCTTCTTGTCCTGCCTTCGGGTGCTTTGGAGAATAGGTTGCCCCTCCCCACCCAAGTCTATCTCCTGAGCAGCAAGGCAGGACCAGCTCCCTTGATTGAAACTGGAATTGCAAAGGAGCCTGGTTTAGCTCAACAGACAGAAGACTGTAATTTAACACCAGCTGTCTGCAATTACTGTAAGTTTGAATCTCACCAGGCTCAAGGTTGACTCAGCCTTCCATCCTTTCTAAGGTAGGTAAATTGAGGACCCAGTTGTGGGGGCAATAAGCTGACTTTGTATAAATATACAAACGTATGAAGGCTATTGCTTAACGCACTGTAAGCCGCCCTGAGTCTTCGGAGAAGGGCAGCATATAAATCAAATAAAAAAAAAAAAAGCTGTGGAGTAGCTTCAATGGAGTGCCTCAAGTGAGCAGGTGGGAGGCTGGTCCCTTCCAGAGACTTAATGTGGCTCTTCTTCCTTCTTTCTGCTTCAGGATCTGGGTCGCTGGGTGATTCTTGCAGTTGCGGGCAATTCATTAGACAATGTGGAGCAGATAAGAAACATGTCGGCATTAGTTGTTGACCTGTCAAGACCACAGGAAGATATGTTTAGCGTTTCAGTCTTTCTCCCCACGTAAGTATCCTAGCTCAAGCCAATCCCTTGTGGACCGACTGCAATGCATTAGACAAGGCCATCCCAAGTGCCCAGCAGGCTGGAAGGGTGGATTTCTGAGGCAATTTGAAGGAGCACACTGGGCTTGTCCTATGAATTCAAGGCTCAAGTAAGGGACAGCCCCATGCCAGTGCAGGAGAAAGCCCAACTATCTTTGAAGGAACAGTGAAGGTATCTGTTGAGGTTCTTCAGCCACTGACACAAATACTTTGATCCAGTTGTGATTCTGAAATGCTCAAATTAGTAGGATACCAGTCTGGCAGATGTCCCAAAAGACTAAAATGTCAGAAAGAGAGGCTGTAACTGGGCAGCCGGATTCAGCTCGAGCAGCTGGAAATGCTCACCAATCTGGCTTCCTTAGCAACAAGCCTTTAATCAAATGGAGGGAGGCAGAAAGAGGCCTCTGGGAAGCCCACAGCCAGGGATAGTGAAAGCCAGATGGCCGTAGCTGGGTGATGCTTCCCACCCGGTTGGACAATCTGGAAAGCCTTCCTCGATAGGTCAGTTCATATTAATGTTCAGCAGTGGGACTATTGACTGTCTAGGACAGGAAGCCTCCCCCTTTCATGCCACCTTTTCTTTTGCAGGCCGGACGGATGCAAGAATGTAACATGCCAGCTCAGAAAAGAAGAGAATGGAAAATATCACAGCCTCTCTGGTCTGTACTGGTGAAGGGATGCCCTGTGTTCCTGCTTGATTCAGTCACCTGTGAAAACTGGGCCCCGGGGAGGGCTTTGCTCCCAACTCCAGCAAACAGATGCTGGCCAGGAGCTGGTGGGCAACCCCATAGCATCTCTTCCAGGTTTCCTGCTCTCTTGGGACCACCTCTCTTCAGGCACGCTGGCCTTTGGGGACCCAGTCCACGTAAAGGGATCGGGGCCCCAGGGCCACTGCAGGGCAAATCCATCCGTCAACAGATTGAGAGAGTGAGATGGAGATTGCCTCGAGAGGCTGTGGATGCTTCATCGCTGGAGGTTTTTGAGACTGGACAACCATTTGTCTAAAATAGTAAAGGGTTGGACTAGAAGACCTCCAAGGTCCCTTCCAACTGTGTTATTACATTATTCTGACCTTCCAAGAACTGCAGTTGCTCCTTCATAAAGAGTATATATTCTAAATTTTATTTTATTTATTATTTTATTTTTCAGATTTCTATACCGCCCTTCTCCTTCTGGACTCAGGGCGGTGAACAGCCAAATATAAAACATTCATACACAAAAGTTAAAATAGATTTAAAATAATTAAATAAAATTTGGCCCATAATTTAAAACATTTCAATTAAAATCAATATCAAATTTAAAACCAACCATAAAATCAGGACAGCCCGGCTAACTGAAAAAAGTAGGTTTTAAGGGCCCGACGAAAAGTCCGGAGGTCGGGGATCACTCGTATCTCTGGGGGGTAGATTGTTCCAGAGGGTAGGTGCCACCACAGAGAAGGCTGTCCCCCTGGGAGTTGCCAGCCGACGTTGTCTGGCCGACGGCACCCTGAGGAGGCCCTCTCTGTGGGAGCGAACTGGCCGGTGGGAGGCAATTGGTGGCAGAAGGCGGTCCCGTAAGTACCCCGGCCCTTTAAATATTTTAAAGCCATATGTTATTTCAAAATATAAGCCTTTCCTGCTTATCTATCTTTTCCATTGAAAAGAGATGACTGGGAAGCCTTGACTCCCCTGATTCCTGGGGGTCCCAGTGCAAGTGAGGGGGAGGGATGGAGAGCGAGAGAGGTGAAACAGCAGCTTGGATTGTCACTTGTACATGAACTACAGGGGTCCTATTCATCTCCATTCTTTGAGGACACAAGGAACCCGAAGGCTGGAAATAAAGGGAACGTCCTCCCACAAGGTCCCAACCTGTTCGGGATGCAGCAAGTTGCTATTTTTGTGGTTCAAAGGGGAAAAGCCCAAGGGGGAAAGTCAGACTGTCGGGCTGCCCCTCCTTCCTAGGAGCCCAACCAGGTGCAGAAAGTCCATCCTCCATTTCGTTAACCATCTCAAAATACTACATTATAAAGGGTTAAAGGATGTTAATATTACTATTAGCTTCTATATTTAAACTGTAATTTCTGCAGTTTGATTTTATAATAATTACACATCCTTTTCTGATAGGTACGCACTGCTGTTATCTGTAATATACCTGAAACGGTCTGGAGACTTATCAGATAAACTGTTCTGCCTAATGAGCCAACACTGAGTTCCGACTTCCAAAAGGTCACCAGCTTGGCTACAGTTGAGTCTGCCTGAATCTCCCCCTCATGTCCCAAACCTTTTCTGGCAGATAATACAACGGTGACGGTGAAGTCAGTGAAGATCCTAGACGGTTTCATCATGACCACCTTGGAAAATGACAACACCACAGCCTCAACACTTCTCAGTAGGTGCTCCAAGGCCCATCGTCCCTGCAAGGTGGAATTAGGCTGGGCTTTGTCATCACCTCACCTGTCCTTATGCATTTCCCTAAAAGTTAAAACTCGGGGCTTCTGAAAGGGTTAAGAGTCTGCCCAGCATTTACTTATCTGGCAAAATCCTGACACAATGGGAAACCCCTGATTAAGCCTGCCACCCCCACTCCCCTTCCCCCTGGAAATCTTCCCCTCTTCCCCATTCAGCACACACCCCTGCTCTGCCTCTGTCCCCACAGGTCGGACACCAACTCCGAATCCAGAGATAATTCAGAAATTCAAAGAAGAATGTAAAAAGCTCGGCTACAGCGAAGCTCAGATTGCGGTTTTAAAACCAACCGGTAATGCAATTCAGAGCAGAAAAGTAACGAATAGAGGAGAGCAGGTTTGGTGGAAGGGTTAAAGCCTCCAGGCTAGAAACTGGGAGACCTGAGTTCTAGTCCTGCCTTAAGTATAGAAGTCATTGGGCTGACTTTGGGACGGTCCCTGTCTCTCCCTTCTGGCAAACCACAATGAAAAATGTGGCCACAAATACAGCAGGGACCTGTCCAAGAAGTTGGCTCAAAGGCAGAAATAAAGAGAGACACATGATGGATGGATGGATGGATGGATGGATGGATGGATGGATGGATGGATGGATCTAAATAGAGTCCATTCACGGGAATGGACTTCTTGAAATCTCTTTTGAGTCTGTCTTATGTAGAAAGACGGGTGCAGATGGGTGGTCTACATGCAAAGGGAGGGGAGGAGTCATGTTGGTGGGCAGATGACCTAAGAATTTACCTTTCCTTGCAACACATCTTGCATTCATCCTATTCGCCATTAATGGCCACCTTTTCTCCTCCCCAGTGAAGTGCCAGTAAGAATAATAGGTGAGTTTTCTAAGATGGGTCACCCCGTTTACAATGCCAAATCCTACCCATTTGCATGAAAAACAGGGGGAGGCAGCACCCTGATTCTACTCACTGGCTCCTTTCCTTGCAGGTGACCAGAGGCCTCGAAATGGCTGGGGGCAGCAGCTGGGCATGTTTCGGGCTTGGCTCAAATTCCAGGGAGGAATCTTAATAAATGGACTCAGAAAATGCAACTCCTTTCTCCAGTGTGACTTTTATTTCCAATGGGGCCATCATGATCTGTGGCTTGGAGGTGGGAGAGGGTCCAATGGGGGGGAATGAGGGGCAGCAGCAGACCTGGATTGAAAAAGGTAGGGGATGCAAAATAAAGGGGTTGGGCAGCAGAATAGCTGGCCCACCGGACCACCCCAGGCTCTTCCTGCAGGACTTTTGCCCAGTGGTGAAATCCAAATTTTTTTAATACTGGTTCCATGGGCATGGCTTGGTGGGCGTAGTGTGGCTTGGTGGGCGTAGTGTGGCTTGGTGGGCGTGGCAAGGGATGGATACTGCAAAATCTCCATTCCCTCCCTACTCTGGGGCCAGCCAGAGGTGGTATTTGCCGGTTCTCCGAACTGCTCAAAATTTCCGCTACCGGTTCTCCAGAACCTGTCAGAACCTGCTGGATTTCACCCCTGCTTTGGCAGGGCAGGATTGCTTCCTCTGCACCTCAACCCTCTGACCCCAAAGGAGATGTGGGGCAGATGGTACAATCCTTCCCCTGCTGGGGAAGGGTGAGGTGCTGGGCAAGGATCGGTTCCGATCCCTCCAGCCCAGGAGCTCCCCAGGGGCTCCAGGACAGATCCTAACCCAAATGGCCCTCCCACATGTGGTGGCTACTTCTGCTTCTCCTGGGAAACTGCCTGCAGGCCCCGCCTGGTGGAGGGGGCTAGGTGAAAAGAGGGGTGAACTGGGAGCCTCTTGTGAGGGGTGGGATCCCAGTCCCCCAAAGGGGAAAAGTCAATGGGATCCAGCCCTTCTCAGGGTCACTCTGCCTGCTGATTAAGGCCAGAGTACAGGTTGCTCTCCAACCAATCCAGGGGTGGATTCTAAATATTTTTACTACCGGTTCTGTGGGCGTGGCTTATTTTGTGGGTGTGGCTTGGAGGTCATGTGACTAGGTGGGCATAGCTAGCTGATCAGAGTCATTTCTGGAAGGTCCTCGCACTTACAACCAGTCCTCGCACTTACGACCCGACTCATTTGTTTGCTTTTAATACTGATCAGCTGTAGGACGGCCCTTTGAAGCCCCGTGGCAAGAGTTTAAACAGTTTTTTTTCCTCTAGTCATCAGCTGGGACTCAGGAGGCAGCAATAGATTGGGGGTGGGACCAAATAAAAGGTAAGAATAATGTGGGGGGGGTGGGGGGGGAACCAGTTCGGTGACATCATATCATCACCACTACCGGCTCAGCCGAACCGGACCAAACCGGGAGGAACCCACCACTGAACCAATCCTCACAAATGAGGAGGAAGGATGTGGCTTTCTCTGAGTCCCAGAGCAATTATGGGCAGCGGGAGAGCGGGAAAAAAAGCCCCCCCCTCCGGCTGGAAACTGCCTTCCTGCAAACAATACCGTAGGACTTTTGGGTTCAGAACACAGCCTGGTAAGGGGTAGGGTTCAGTTGGGCAGCATCCCAAGAGGGCCACAAAGCAAGATTCGGCCCCATCACAGATGTGGCAAAGAAGGGAGGGGGAATGGCATTGTCCCCCCATGGAGGCCCATCTTCCTTCCCAATGTTGGGGCGCAGGAGGGAGATTGTGGGGTCCTTGGTGCTCTCTGAGCTTCCATGTTTTTTTACAGACGTTTCATTACCAAACTAGGTAACATCATCCATGCACACCTTTGAGGAAGCATGAGACTAAGTGCAAAGTGTCTCTTTGGCATCAGGAGCCTCTTGCGCCCTCTGGACTAAACCTTTGCATTGGAGCCTGCAGCCTGCTCTGATTCCAGGGGGTTGCAGAAGGGAAATCCTCATGACTATGACCCCCACCCAGGCTGCTCAGGAGGGAAGGCGATGCTTCCAAGCTCTCTCTGCAGGGAACGTCCCATCCGGCTGTGTTCCAAAGGGCAGCCATCCGGGGCCCATTTCTTCTGCCAATGGTCCATGCAGTCCTCCTTCCATAGCTTCCTGGACAAGGGTGGATTCACTGGAGGAGTCTCCGGAGGATAAAAGGGGCAAGGGGCGAGGCTGATCAGCCAGAGGGGCAAAAGGGTTGCAGCCATGAAGCTCCTGCTGGGCAACCTCTTGGCTGGGGTCTGCTGGCTGCGAGCCGCAATGGACTTCCCCACCATGTCAAACTTCAAGAGCAAAAAGGTCAGAGCTGGGAATCCTGGATGGAAATTTTTCTCCTCCCAACTCTAAGTGGAAGAGGACCCTGGGGGATGGGACTGTGGGGTCCCTGGTGCTCTCTGGGCTGGCTGGCAGACATTTCACCACCCAACTAGGGAACATCATCAGTCTTGCAAGGGTTGGCTCTCACTACACATGGTATAGAGGAGATGACCGCCCTGAGTCCTATTGGAGAAGGGCAGTATATAACTTGAAACAAATAAATAAATAAATAAATAAAATAAATGATGCTGTTCTGGGCTCAGGGTACCTCCCCACATTTGGGAGGAGAAGCCTCAATTGCTGCCTCTCTTCTGGGCTCCAGAGAGGCATCTTCTGCACTGCCAGTTTTTCACCCAATTTCTTTTGGCCAAGTCTTTGGTGTGTCTCCGGGATTCAGAACCCTCTTGTGGTGGAAAGCAAGAACCCCTCCCTTCCCCGAAGGGCTCTGCTTCTGGCATGGAGCTTCCCCAGGTCTGGCAGGAAGGATTTGGATTTTGGAGACCCTTCAGGGCAAACAAACTCTCCTGGTTTCTCCTTCCATATTTCTGGGGATTGGCATCCTGTGGCAAACATTGTCACTGAAAAACAGTTTCCCCGATATACATTAAAGGCCACGCCGAAGGGAGGTCTGTCGTACAGCTATAAGTATCTTGCGTAAATTTTGGGGGCTTAATGCCCTCGCTGGCCTGGTCTCCCATCCCCCAGAGGGCAGGTGGGTGGGGGAAAGCCCAAAGGAAAAGGGAATCATTCCATGCTTGGGACTCCCATATCCATCATCCCCTCTATTGGCACGATGTCTGGGGTCCCGTTAACAGCTGACTAGGCTGTTCTCTGCAACACTTCTGCCGAAAGCGGGCTCGCTTGGGTCCCTCCACCTCCACCCCAGTGGTGAAATCTAAAATTTGTTACTACCGGGCGTGGCTTGGTGGGAGGGGTAATGTGACTGGGTGGGTGTGGCCATTTTTTTTTGTACTTTTAAAACCATTTTTTCTACAACCTCTTCGGCGACGAGGTTGTAAAAAATGCTTTCAAAAGGCTCTGACGATCCCAGCCGAGTTGCCTGATCGGCAGAGGGTTTTTTAAAAAGCCTCTGCCAATCAGGAAACTCAGCTTGGATCGTCAGAGGCATTTAGAGTCGAGGTGGCGCAGTGGTTAGAGTGCAGTACTTCAGCTACTTCAGCTGACTGCTAGTTCAGCAGATCAGCAGATCAAATCTCACCGGCTCAAGGTTGACTCAGCCTTCCATCCTTCCGAGGTGGGTAAAATGAGGACCCAGATTGTTGGGGGCAATATGCTATTTAGTATACTGTCTTTAATGTAAGCCGCCCAGAGTCCTTGGAGAGTGGGCGGCATAGAAATGTGAATAACAACAACAACAACAACAACAACAACAACAAAAGGAAAAAAAGGGGGTTTTCTTTTAAAAGCCTATGAGGATCCCAGCTGAGCCATGCGATCATCAGAGGCTTTTTTTTTTTTACTTTCAAAAGCATTTTTTGCCTGAAGAGGTTTTAGAAAAAATGCTTTTAAAAGTAAAAAAAAAGCCTCTGATGATTGTGCGGCTCAGCTGGGCATGGGGGGGGGGCAGGGATTTTTGCTACCAGTTCTCCTAACCACCCGCCTCTATCGCTACCGGATCAGGTGATCCAGTCCGAACCGGGAGTATTTCATCCCTGCTTCCCAGGCTCCGGAGGCTTTTCTTGAGCTCCAGGAGGGCGAAAATTGCTTCCCCTGGGCTCCGGAGGCCCTCCAGAGGCCGGAAACAGACCCGTTTCCAGACTTCTGGAATCCTTTTTTTGTCCTCCCAGACCTCCCCTGCACTTACCTGGAATGATGAATGGGAAGCGTAGGGACTCCTGGGCGGGGAGGGGCAGGGAGGGGTGAGTAGGAGAGGCATGGCCAGCAGGGGTGGCATCTGGGGGTTTGCTGAACCCTGGCAACCCTTGGCTAGAGGAATGCCCGAACCCTGCCGAACCCCCAGGAGCCCTCCCCTGCTAATATGGAAATTAAAGGAATTGGATTTTTATTGATTTGTAATCCCTGTTTACAAAATAATAATAACTGACAGTAAGAAAACAAGAATTGCTTTGTGGAGTCACAACATGGTCTGTTTTGCATCAGCAATTTTGAATATAAATCAAAATTATAAAGTGATTTAAAGCTTAGAGCTTGTTGACTTTAAAATGTAATTCACCTCTGAAATGTAATCATTATATACCTCTTTTACACTACAGCCAATTGCTTCACATTTTCCTCCTCTTCTAATTAACAATAGGGCTTTACTTTAGATACAGTTTTCCTTTAATTTAATCCTCAATTTAGCAGCCACTTATACAATAGCGGAAGCTTCCCAATTACATATGCAACAAATTGTTTCATTAAGCTGTCATTGGTAAATTCATCATTTTAACATAACTAGGCTTATGAATGGGAAAAGTATTTACATGTTTTTAAGCAGCACCTATTGGCATAATCCTTGAGTTATGTTTACATTTGTTTTACAAAGAGAAACTACAGCATTTTATTAAAACTAATAGAAAGATAAAGTTTGCATTAGGGAATGCCCAACAGTGATGGCTAAGTCAAGCTAATCCTCCAAACAGGCTAATCCTTAACTCTGAAGAAAAGGTGCCTCCTATAATTAGCCCATATTGATTTCAGTACTTTATAAAGCAAAAGACCTCTACTTAAAACGTAAAAGTTCAGATGTTTTTGAATCAATCACATATATAGCCCTGTCTTAGATAATTTTCTCCATACTCTTCATGGGTTTTAATTAAGATTTAGCTATTGGCTTCAGCATTTTTAATTACCGTACTTTTCGGAGTATAAGACGCACTTCCCCCCCCCAAAGAGGGTGAAAATTTGGGTGCATCTTATACACTGAATGTAGCCGCACTCACCCGCCGGCCCCCACCCTTTGCCCTCTGCCTCCAACAATTTGCCTCCTTGCAATAAATAGCTAACAACTCATTTCAGTTTCAGCTGTAGCACAGCCTGATTAGCATAAGCAGCTGATTGTTGGTTGGATCAGCCTCCCATCAGCTGTTTCAGGCTGCAGGGATTGCCATTGCCTATTGCCATCTCCGGGTGCCCCATTTTCAGCCTCTGCTGTTTGCTGCAAGGAGGTAAATTGCTGGGAGGCAGAGGCAGATTTTTTCCCCATGTGCTAATCAGGCAGTGCTGAAAATGAAAATGAAACAGGCTGCAAGAAGGTAAATTGCTGAGAGGCAGAGGCAGATTTTTTTTCTTGTTTTGCTCCCCAAAAAGGTAGGTGCATCTTATAGTCCAGAGCAACTTATACTCCGAAAAATACAGAACTTGTTTCCACTCCTGTTTTTTTTAAGGCAACGCATTTGCAAAATGACTTAAGAACAAGAATGGGAGAAATAATTTTTGAAGAGTATATTCAAAAATAAATTTATCACATCCTAGAATAAATTCAAATGGTCCTCGACGTACGATCACAATTGGGACCACAATTTCCATTCCTAAGCAATGCGGTTGTTAAATGAGTCACACATGATTTAATGACCTCTTTTGCCACTCTGGTTAAGCCAATCACGCCGGTTGTTAAGTGATTATGAGTTCTTAAATGAATTCAGCTCTCTCCAATGACTTTGTTTCTCAGAAGCTGGTTGGGAGGGTCACAAATGGGAATCACATGACCCCAGAATGCTGCAAACATCACAAATATATGCTGTTTGCTAAGCGCCCGAATTATGATCATGTGGCTGTGGGGATGCTATGCTGTTCATGAGTGTGAGGACCAGTTATAAGTTACCTTTTTCACTACTGTTGTAACTCCGAAAGGTTGTTAAACAGATGGTTGTAAGTTGAAGACAACCTGTAGAATACTCTGAGAAGATACATGATGGTTACTAGCTGAGTTAAAGGCAAGACTGAAATGGAAAATTGTCAAAATTCATAGAAACAACCGTACTGATGAGGCAAGATCAGAGTTCAATAAGAAGAAACCACTGGCCTTCAGGACATCACTAAGGAAGCCCTACAGTATCTTCATGCCTGCTTATCATTAGAGATGTAGTCAAGAGAAGACCAGTGGAAATATTCCTAGTGTAAATGAAAGTTTAATTTATTATAAAGTTATTAAGGTTTTAACAGAATAACAGATTTACAGAGTTGGAAGGGGCCTTATAGGTCATCTAGTCCAATCCCCCACTCAAGCAGGAGACCCTACACCATTTCTGACAAATGGCAGTCCAATCTTTTCTTGAAAGTCTCAAGTGATGAAGCTCCCACAACTTCCGAAGGCAACTTCTGTTCCATTGGTTGATTGTTCTCACTGTCAGAAAGTTCCTCCTCATTTCTAGGTTGAATCTCTCCTTGGTCAGTTTCCATCCATTATTCCTTGTCTGGCCTTCAGGTGCTTTAGAAAACAGCTTGACCCCCTCTTCTCTGTGACAGCCCCTCAAGTACTGGAAAACGGCTATCATGTCTCCCCTGGTCCTTCTCTTCACTAAACTAGCCATGCCTAGTTCATGTAACCCTTCTACATGTTTTAGGCTCTGGTCCCCTAATCATCCTGGTTGCTCTCCTCTGCACTTTTTCTAGAGTCTCAACATCTTTTCTATAGTGTGGTGACAAAAACTGGATGCTGTACTCTAGGTGTGGTCTTACTAGGGCTTTATAGAGTGGTATTAGTACCTCACTTGACCTTGATTGTATCCCTCTGTTAATGCAATTTAGGATTGCATTGGCTTTTTTAGCTGCCACTGCACACTGCTGGCTCATATTTAGCTGATTGTCCACTAAGACTCCAAGTTCCCTCTCATGGTCACTGTTATTAAGCCTGGTTTTCCCCAGTTTATATGTGTGCTTTTGGTTTTTCTTACCTAAGTGTAAGACTTTACTTTTCTCTACATTGAATTTCATTTTGTTAGATAGGGCCCAGTGTTCAAGTCTGTTAAGATCAAAGTGGTCAACTTGACACAAAAACAGAATTTAAAACTGCCAAAGAATAGATGCTATAACAATGTCTCTGCTGCTATTTGGTGTGTTTCTGCGATGGTGTGTTATTTACAAACAGAATAATCATATCGCTTACACTGTATGTAATTTAGAGAAATATTAACCACTAATTTAGCTTGAATTTGTAGCAAACTTGACAAAAGATTACCATTCATGATGTTCCTGCAAGCTCAGTGCACTTATTACACCTCTAAATTATATGTGTTAAAACTGAAATAAGCACAGACATAATTGAAAAAAAATAATACTGCATCTTGTGGTACAAGATCTCTGTATGTCCATAGGAGCTCATTCTCATCAATTTGGATAACAATAATGATTTAATAATTAATGAAATAATTAATCAGCTCATGCAAATAGATCACACAAACTGATTATAAACAATCACATAACACAGTTGCCAAAATGATTCACTGGACCATCTGTAAAAATTATCATGTGCCAGTAACAAAAAATTGGTATTTTGAAAAATACCAAAATTTTGAAAAAAATACTTCAAAATGAGCAGGTTGAAGGATTTTCAGATATACATTGATAAACTCTTGGCTCATAATCCACCAGATTTAATTGTAGTTGAAAAGAAGAGAGCATGAGTAACTGATGTGACAATATCAGGGATAATAGAGTAGAAGACAAAGAATTGAAGAAGACCATAAAGTATGAAGACCTGAAAATTGGTTTGAAGATTATGGCATAAATCAGCCATGGTGGGCCCAGTGGTAATCGGTACACTGGGTGTCATTCCAAAAAAGATTGGATGGCACTTAAAAAATTTACATATCTACCAAATTTCCATCTGTCAATTACAAAAATCCACACTTGGATCTACACCTATATTAGGCTGATACATTACAACATCCTATGTTCTTGGGAAAAATTCAATACATATGAACACTAGCTAAAATACTGGCAACTGTGATCTCACAGTTTTGTATACAATAATTAATAATACCACTAGTGTCACTAGGTGTCCCTAGTGCTATACAGCTCCAAAATCAAAGAGGGATGTTTGAAAGAGTCTGTTGGCAGAAATGCAGTGCTTAACCTTAAACCAAAATATATTTTTGTTTTAATGAACTATAAGCCGATACTAAACTCATGCTCTTTTATGCTCTGAAGCACATTTTTGCTTGGGAATCCAAAGTGCTATGTAATCCTAGAATTAAGCTGGCATCTTGAGTCTGCTGGGGATGACTTTACAAGGGAGACATCATATCCCTATCTTTTTAAAAAAATAACAGAAAAATCAATATTAGTAATAAAAAACATCCCCCCCAAAATAGCAATGTTCAGTAAGGCATCAAAAGAAGTATCCAAGGATATTTACACATGATACAAAATAAATCAGAAACATCCTCACACACAGGTTTACAAATCAATCCAATAAATTCAGAACCCAGTATTAATATAAAAACAACCAACACAACAATACAATCAAAGCAATGCTGTGGAATAGGATCAATTAAATGTATAATATCCATAATACATTTAAAAGAAATGTTAAAAAGGTAATTTAAAAGTATTTTAGATATGTAGTATGTTCTGGTGTAAGCTTAACAAAAGTAGCTGTCTCAGATTGTGCTATGGGGACATCCAAAGGTATGGATTCTTCCTGTTTATAAATTTAGATTGAGATTGTGTTTACTGTATATATCAGTGATGACTAACCTTTACCGGACCAAGTGCCCAACGTGTGTGCCCAAACCCCCAAATTGCAATGCGCACACAGGCCCCGCATATCTGCCCTGCTCCCATGCATGCGCCCCACCTCCGCACATGTGCGGGCAGCCCCCTGCATGTGGTCTGCCCCCCGCACTCACCCCACACATGTGCACATGCCCCCCACACGCCCCCCATCCCCACCTATGCATGCACCGCCCTCCCCTGCACCCCGCCCTCCCCTGCATGTATGGCCTGACAACCAGCTGGCCAGTGGGAGGCGCGCATGCATGCGTGGTAGAGCTAAACTGGGGTGATGGCTCGTGTGTCTACAGAGAGGGCGCTGTGTGCCACCTGTGGCACACATGCCATAGGTTTGCCATCACGGGTATATATTGTTTTGGAAACTGCTTCTAGCAAAGTCTTAAAATATTTATCCAAATAACTCATCAAAGAACCAAGCAAAGAAACAATACTTAGGAAAAATATCTAAGAATAAAACCCTACAAATCTGTATTTTTATTTTATTGTATGATTATTAATATTATTTGGGGGCATGATGGCTCAGTGATTACAGATGTTGAGCTTGTCATCTGGAAAGCTGAAAGCATGGATTCGAGACGCAAGCAATAGGGTGAACTCCTGTTACTTGTCCCACGTCCTGCCCACCTAGAAGTTCAAAAACATGCAAATGCAAGTAGATTAATAGGCACCACTTCAGTGGGAAGGTAATATCATTCTGGGTGTCTTTGGCATATAGCCAAAGTGGGCCACATGGGCATGGAGGATGTCTTTGGACAATGCTGGCACCCTCAGCCAAGAAATGGAGATGAGCACTGTGCCCTAGAGTCAAAGCTGATTGGTCAGAAAAACTTTACATTTAATCAGTATTTATTAATACTTTTTAAATACTTGTATGCCATTCCCTGGAACAGTACTGTAAAGATGAGTGCCAATTTAAGAGAACCATTATAAGCCTGGGCATCAGCTCTAAATGAGAATTTTGAAATTTGATATGGATTATTGAACACCGAAACATTCCTGAAACATTTTTATTGTGACCCATTTCCTGTTCAAAATATGTTTGACGTCCTTTCCCCCCTCCCTATACTCTGTTAAGCTTTTCATCTCAATTAATGTCTCCAAACGGAACAAATGTGGTGTCTTCCATCATTCCGCAATATGAGAAGGAAAGGGCTTGTAATTCAGATTTGCGGAGTTAATTCTGCAGGGCCCCTACAGAACCACCATCGATGGCTCAGGTTTTTCTAGCATTCCATTATTGCACAGAGTGTTTTTGCCCATGAAAAATGTGCAAATGTGAAATATTGACTCTTAAGCTCATGATGCTGCTGGACACGGAGGTGAGATATTAGCTCTGAGTTTTCTGCCAGAAGACGGAAAGCTATACTGTACTATGTGCATTACCAGAAGGCTTAAAAAGGAAAAAAAAAAAAAAGTTCAACAAACTGAAAATAAAAACAACTCGTTTGGTTCCATTGCCAAATTTCCCTTAGCTAAAGAAGATCCAGTGTGCTTGATTTAATGTTCTCAATAGGTTTTTTTCTATATAGAAAGAAAATATATATACAGGAAGATAGTTAATGAGATAATTTGTGAGCAACAAATAATAATAATAATAATAATAATAATAATAATAATAATAATAATAATAATAATAATAATTAATAATAATAATAAGAAGAAGAAGAAGAAGAAGAAGAAGAAGAAGAAGAAGAAGAAGAAGAAGAAGAAGAAGAAGAAGAAGAAGAAGAAGAAGAAGAAGAAGAAGAAGAAGAAGAAGAAGAAGAAGAAGAAGAAGAAACTATGATAGAGAGGTATAAGGTTGGAGAAAAGCTTGGTGTTTTTCTGCAATACAGAATTTCAGGGAAGTCATTCCTAGATGGTTCTCTATTTAAAAAAAAACATATTAAAGGCATCTTTGTCCATTAACTACGGTATTTAAGGATTCAGAAAATTTTTGTTTCCTTCCACACTAGAAAGGAGAGAAATATATTGAGAAGGAGTTGATTAATGAAAGAGTCTTAGTTGGGAATCCCAAACTGAAAGCAGTTCTTTATTCAGAGATGGACATTTTGATCTGATGGTTTCCAAGTCATAATCCAACAGATAAAGTGTCATGCTGTGCCTCTTTCAATGTTGGCGGCATTCAATAAATTAATGTAATAAAGAACATCATTGTAAAATAATAATAACAACAACAGTAATGAGGAGGAGAAGAAGGAGTTGTTTCAAGGGTGAAATCCAGCAGGTTCTGACAAGTTCTGGAGAACCTGGAATGGAAATTTTCAGTAGTTCGGAGAACCAGTAGCGGAACTTTTGAGTAGAGTGGGGTGGGAATGGATATTTTGTAGTATCCTTCCCCTGGAGTGGGGCAGGAATGGAGATTTTGCAGTATCCTTCCCCTGCCACGCCCACCAAGCCACACCCACACAGCCCACCAAGCCACGCCCACAGAACCAGTAGTAAAAAAATGTGAATTTCACCACTGAGTTGTTTCCATTGTCTATTCAGGGGGCTTGCAGAAATGGCTGCTCAGATGTGCTGTATGACATCTATGAGTTGCCAATAGTCAATTACCTGAATGAAGTTATCTGTCAATACAGTCTGGTATACTATAGAAATCTGTAGTCCCTGAATGCTGCAAAGTTCCTATGTTTGCACACTGGACTAAATGAAACAGGGTGACCACAGTACTGGTCAGTCGAATAGGAGCCTGGTGGCGCAGCAGACTAAAAAACTGTTAAAGCTGTTAAAAAACTGTTTAGCTGCCAGCTGCCTGCAATTACTGCGAGTTCAATTCTCACCAGGCTCAAGGTTGACTCAGCCTTCCATCCTTTCAAGGTAGGTAAAATGAGGACCCGGTTTGTGGGGGCAATAAACTGACTTTGTATAAAATAGAACACCGCTTGGGGGGGGGGCAAAAAAGGCCCTACTAAGCAGGTATATACAAAAGTATGAAGGCTATTGCTTAATGCATTGTAAGCCGCCCTGAGTCTCCGGAGAAGGGCAGCATATAAATCAAACTAATAAAATAAATAAATAATAAATAAATATGTAAATGTCTCTAATATAACTTTGACCAGAGAGATTGTTTTGAAAATCTGTTATGAGAATTCTTTAAATGAGACCTATAGAGGTGTAAAATACCATTCAAATATTCAACATGAGAAATAGAATATAATATGGAGTTTAGCTCCAGTTTAGTATATTAAAACCCCCATAAGGGAGCAGATTAAAACTAGTAATCTCAATTAGCAGTCTCAAATCAGTCTCAAATACAATTAGCAATAGATACAAAATATAAAATCTCCAAATCAACAAGATAGCACTAAAAAGGAAGGTTTTGAAAAGGAAATTTTGGAGATTGGACATTTTCCTTCCTCAGATTATGGGTGCAAAGCAATCCTGGCAGCATTTAAATATCTTCTACAAATACTACAAAGCTCATGATGGTTTGGCCATATTAAGCATTGTTTCTGCATAGGACCTTTGTGAATTTAAAATGAGAATTTCTGAAGTTCTGGGGAATACCGCACGGTCAGTATTCCCCAGGTGCACAAAGTTAATTGAACACTGTAGTCATGAACTTTCCCCCCATTGTAATGATATTAGTGATCTAACAGTAGCTGAAACTTTTGTCAACTGCTGGGAATGGTGTAATTATCTCCTCGGTTGGGCTCAGCTGTCTACTTTTTGTTTGTTTTTGTTCTTGAATATTTTATGTGGCTTTTGTACACCATTCAGGAGTACAACAAACGTCTTTTGTTCGTAGGTGTGTATTTCAGGAGACACTTGCGTATCTATGACACTTTCATCTCAAATGCACCGACAACAATGTGGAACAGGTTACAAGTGGTACGGGAGATAATTTCCTTGAATGGGACTTTGCCACCTTTTTGCCAATGCTGCTCCTTCTTTTTGATAGAGGTGTTCCAAGTCCTGCCTAACCTGCAATTGCCTCCCATTGTTGAATAGAACATATCCATCTCCCTAATACTGGAATGAGCCATTTGAAATCTCAGACTCCTATGGACTCTTAGCTCTGACCATGAATGCTGAAAATCAGCACCATAATTTTCTGCAAGGCAGAGGCAGGAAATAGTGACTCAGTGGCTAAGATACTGAGCTTGTCAATCAGAAAGGTTGACAGTTCGGCAGTTTGAATCCCTAGTACAGGCCTCCGGCGTTAGCGTTGGAGGTCATCTAGGTTGGACTAGATGACCTCCAAGGTCCCTTCCAACTTTGTTACTGTTACCATATGGAAATTGTGGAGTACAGTATACACTCATGAATACAGGTAGCCCTTGACTTACAGGCAGTCATTTAGTGACAACACTGGAAAAGTGATTTATGATAGTTTTTCATACTTACGACTATTGCAGCATCCTCATGGTCATATGATCAGAATTCAAGCACTTGGCCACTGGCATGTACACAGGACAGTTGCAGTCCTTGGGTCACATGATCACCATTTGTAACCTTCCCAGCCGGCTTCCAACGAGAAAAGTCAATTGGAGAAGCCGGAGTCGCTTAACAACCAAATGATTCACTTAACAATTGTGGCCAAAAAAGGTTGTAAAATGGGGCACAATTCATTTAACAACTGTATTGCTTAGCAACAGAAATGTTGGGCTCAATTATGGTCATGTCAAGGACTATCTACAAGTTAAGAATTCTAGGTGCCAAATAACACTACAAAATTTGATTCAACTTATCCATGGATGAGCTTATACATGAGTATGTATGATACATATGTTCTTCCATCCATTATCTATAATTTCCTTCCCTACTCTGGTTCTTGGTCTCCCAAAATGTTACATTTGGATCCAAGTCACCAGAAGATTGTGCATGTGTCCTCTTCAGTTACATTTTTAATCTAGATAGCCCAAGTACTGTTAGATCCTCCTGTCAATCAGGGAAAAAACGTTTTCCCCTTTTGATAGAGGAAAATATTTAAGGATATGGTGATAGAACAGATTTTCCCAATCTGAAGCCTACAGACATGTTGGACTATATCTCCTAGAATTTTTGCAGGTATTCATACTCACATTACATTGGAGGAGGTAGGCTTTGCTTTTCTCTTCTTGGAAATGAATTGAGTTTTTCTGTACCTGCAGGCACTATTAATATCTTGAAAATGCAAAGTACATTTGCTTCTTCAACCCATAACAGGTGGCAGCACAATAG
This sequence comes from Pituophis catenifer annectens, assembly GCF_029215685.1. Taxonomy (NCBI): domain Eukaryota; kingdom Metazoa; phylum Chordata; class Lepidosauria; order Squamata; family Colubridae; genus Pituophis; species Pituophis catenifer. Next base: position 207,083,804 of record NW_027256881.1, read on the forward strand.
ATTTGGGATCAAGAGACATACTTCGAGAGTCAAAGGTTGAGGTTTTGAAATGACAATGAATTTCAAATGTCAAAAAACAAATGAGGTTGGTAAAATATGGGTGAACTTCTGTTGGACTATTTTATCTAGGAAGTGTGTTTTATAGAATTTTCTTGCAAAAATAGATTGATGGATGCTTTATTGCAATTGTTTCCCAAGGAAGAGGTAATTAAAGAGACCACATTAGAGTCATGAATTAAAACCAAGGTAGATTGAAGAAAGTGTTCTTACAACTTAATTTCAATTCTTGCAATAACTGAACTTTTAAGCTATAAAGCAGTGTTCTGTCATTGCACATCTTCAATGCTACTGTATTAGCATTATACCATGTTCTCCAACATTGTTTTCCAAATATTAATTAGATATGTTCATGTGATATGCAAAGATGGAATCCATGAAGGAAAAGAAACCAAGCAAATATCAAAGGAGACCTCAACAATACATATGAAGGAGTAAAGGCTGGTTCGAATCTGTTATACATATGAAATAGGAACAAAAATTAGGTCCTTGGCTACTACCCTCAGCCTGACCAAACTGCTTGGATAGGCAATGGCTGATCTGATCTGGAAAACTATTTGGTTCTGTTCAGCAAGGTTGGTTAGAAATAATCTTATGCTAGATTGACATGGATGGTATTTTACATCTAATTTTTGATCATGGCACCAAAATCTTGATTCCATCAGTGTCATCATCTATACTAATTTAATAAGTAAATTATACCAAAACTGGAATTTTGTGTAGGAGGGCCATGAACTAACTTGCTCAAAATTCCGGTTCCATGTTCTTAGGATTCTTGTTTTTTTAAAAAAAAAATGAAAGTAGATTCCATATGTTAATTCCTCTTCTAATTCATTTAATTAATTCATGCTTTAGGTTTGGTTTTGTCACTGAAACGGCATGATATGCCATATGGGATGACCTTTGCTCATAAAAATATAGGGGCACTATATCTTATTGATTTTCCTAGATATCTCAATGGCTTTCCATATCATCAATCAAGATATATTCTTCTTAAGACTCTGATGCATGAAGAAGACAGAATAGTTTCGTATGGATATTTTCAGAAGGTGTGTTGCTGTATCTGCTGAACTTTATGGCATGTTTGTTTTAAATCCCAAAGGATTTATAATGTTATTTAACTTCTCTTGAAAATAGCTGAGTGTGGTTTTTCCACAGATTTAGAATGCAGACTATCAGTACACTAATGAAACAGCACACCAACTCTCCCATATGTATTCTTTTCCATTAGATTCAGATTAGGCAGGACAATACTTAATCAATGGACCATTAAACAGAAGCTTTATCCAGATAAAATGGAGACAATTTTGGAGGTGGTCCACCTGCTGAGGTAGGTTATTGTTATTCAGTTCTGGAGTGGGTTGCACTCCCTTTAAGCAAAGCATGGCAAGTCAAAAGCTGCATTCATCCCACACCCTTGATATAGCAGCCCATCCTAACTCCACATTGTGAAATTTGGAGGCAAGGAGGCTAATTTTTAGTAGCGTGATTTTGATACCAATAGACGAGGCTAACCTGGATGCATTGAATCTATTTTGATATTAAATATCCTCCCCCCCCCCAATCTTTTCAAAACAAAAATAAGATTTACCCATCATATCACTAGGACTTGACTTTATGCTACTCAAAAGCTAATGACAAGGGTTCTCCAGGTCATGAAAGTTGCTTACCCCTGCCTTAATGGATAGATTGATAATTTGATGATATTTCCAGATGCATGTCTATAATCAGGCCCAGTGACAGACACCCTACTAACATTCTGTGTGGACTACCGCAGTGTAATGTACATGGGCCTACCCTTGAATGTTTGTTAAATACAAATATGGCACATAAAGAACTAAGTGAAGCAAGAGCTGGTGTTTTCGGCTTTGTGCTTGTGCGAGGAAAGCATGATCGGAGCCACCGCCTCTCTGTAAATACTGGTGGGGGGGTGGGGGGTGCTTGCTTTGTTGCTGTGAGCGGGTTGGTTGCCTGTGTTGTTAGAGGTTGGTTGATAGAGTTGATGTTTGCAGATTAGTCAGCTGTTTTGTAACATCCTGTTTGGGTGAGGTGTGTGCCTATTAGTCTTTTGTGTTTTAACGACCTGGGTAATGGGCTGTGTGTTAACATCCTGAGTTTTAGTATTGTGATATCCTGAGTTTTTTGATGTAATGTCCTGAGCAGATGGCTGTGATGCCACATCCCGAGCTTTGGTTTGGCTCCGAGTTTGAGGTGTTGTCATGTATTCATGGCATGTGTCAGTTTGCTTTGTGTGGGGATCGGAGGGGGGTGCAGCAGCTGGTGATGCCGCCGTGGTCTGGCTTCTGGATGGTGGTTTTATTTTGTCTATGGGATGGGTTTGGGTTTGAATCTGGTGAGAATGATTGGTGGTGGTGTCATGTGTTATCTTGGTTCCGGTGTTAATCTTCATGGCTGGGACTCTTCTGTTGACTAGGGCTAGTTTCCAGATGTCCAGTAGGTGGGAGGTATCGTCACGTTTATTCATGTTATGGGGGTGTTTCTCTATTTCAATGGCTTCCATGATTATTCTCTTGTTGAAGTATTCAGTTTTGGAGATTAATTTGGTTCCTTCAAAGTCAATTTCATGTCCTGTTGTTTTAAGGTGCTGGAAAAGGGAGGAAGTTTTTTCTTCTTTTCTGATTGCGTTCTTGTGTTCTGCAATGTGTGCATTTATTCTCCTATTAGTTTGTCCAATGTATGTGGCTGGGCAGATTTTGCATGGTATTTCATAGACTCCTTGGTTTTCTAGCTGGATCTTGTCTTTGGGGTTTCTTAATCCAAAGGGAGACACCCTCCAAGAACCAAGACACAGAACAGGGCAACGGCATCGCCCTCCTCCCTTACATCAAAGGCACCACAGATAAAATCAGCAAAATTCTCCACAAACACAATATCAAGACAGCCTTCTGCACTAACCAAAAAATAGCCAACATCTTAAGAGCATGCAGACTCAGCCTGTGAAGGCATAGTCAGTCCTGACCAAACACAGAGCAACCCAGCAGGGCTGTCTCAAACTGTAACAGATAGGATTAATGAGAAACAAACCTGGCCAACCACAAGGTCACAGACAAGGCAGCAAATTGCAATGGTTGACAGACTAACATCATCCCCCACTGATAAGCAAGCTAGGAGGGAGGAAACAGTAGGAATTTTTTTTATTTGATTTATATGCCACCCTTCTCCGGAGACTCAGGGCAGCTTACAATGCGTTAAGCAATAGCCTTCATACTTTTGTATATTTATACAAAGTCAGCTTATTGCCCCCACAATCTGGGTCCTCATTTTACCTACCTTAGAAAGGATGGAAGGCTGAGTCAACTTTGAGCCTGGTGAGATTTGAACTTGCAGTAATTGCAGGCAGCTGATGTTAATATCAGTGCTTTAGTCTGTTGAGCCACCAGGAATTAAGCCTCCATCATCCAGCATGATGACAGCAAAAACAACACAGCTAATTACCAGTAGGAGATGGCTGGAAGGGCCTATTACACACGCAATGGCCAAATTGATTAATGGCATATAAAGGCAGAAATCTCTATAATAGCAGTTTAATACTCTGACGATGTCAGCAGATGGCTGACGAAAGCTTAGTAAAATAAAATTTAAATTCTTTTAAAATTTTAAAATTTTAAGTTCCGGAGCTCACAGGATGTCTGCTTCTTTCTTTAAGATAGATAAATAGATAGATAGATAGATAGATAGATAGATAGATAGATAGATAGATAGATAGATAGCAGTGGAACACCTGGTTAGTATGGGTGGTTTTTCTGTAGACTTGCATTTCTAATTTGCCATTGTGGTCTCTGTCGATCAGAATGTCCAGGAAGGATAATGAGTTCTTTTCTTCTTCTCCAGTAAACTGGTTTCCTTTAAAAATGTTGTTGATGGTTCTGTGGGTGTTCTCTAATTGGTCCTTTTTTTATTATGGTGAAGGTGTTGTCTACAGATCTGATCCATATTTTTGGTTATATTTTAAGTATCTAAGCCTTAAAGGTTTGGTGATAATCAAAGAAAATACAACTGAAAAAATGGATCAGATAGTTTCAATTGGGAAAATGTGACCATCCTAGATCAAGCCAAGTCTAAAAATGCCAGGGAATTTCTGGAAGCCTGGCACTCTGACAAATCAGCCATCAATAGACACATAGACATTAACAGCATCTATAGACCAGTGGTGGGTTCCTCCCGGTTCCACCTGGTTCCGCCAAGCCGGTAACGGTGACGATATGATGGCACTGAACCAGTTCTGCCCCCCACCGCCCCACCCCCCCCACCCCCCCCGTGTTATTCGGCCCCACCCCCAATCTATTGCTGCCTCCTGAGTCCCAGCTGATGGCTAGAGGGAAAAAACTGTTTAAATTCTTGCCACGGGGCTTCAAAGGGCCACCCTACAGCTGATCAGTGTTAAAAGAAAACAAATGAGTAGACCCGTGCCTGCAAAAATACATGAGTAGATCAGTGCCTGCAAAAATACATGAATAGATCAGTGCCTGCAAAAATACATGAATAGATCAGTGCCTGCAAAAATAAATGGGTAGACCAGTGCCTGCAAAAACAAATGGGTAGATCGATACAGCTCTGCAAGCAGTTAAAAGCCTGGTAGTACCAGTACCTCTGCTAAATCCTAAATAATTGTCACATGATAATCAAGCCACGCCCACAAAATAAGCCACGCCCACAGAACCGGTAGTAAAAAAATTTAGAACCCACCCCTGCTATAGACTATGCAAAAGAGACAATCAACCAGCCAAAACAGGAACAAAATGTCCCAAGCACCTCTCCACCAGCAATCAGCACCCAGGTCAGCATACAGTAACTTCAAGGTTAACATCAGAACAACAATCTAGTAAGCAATACCCTAATCGAGAAACTGCCAAAGAAACCAACAGCAAACAGCCCAACCAAAAAAATTCTAAGACCATCCCCACCAAAACTGACAGGCAAGCCACTAGAATATAAACTGACAGCAAACCGCACTCCTTACTAACTAGCACTGATTATGTTACCTAGTTTGGGAAATGAAACGTCTGCCAGAAAACAAGCAAGCTCAGAGAGCACCAAGGACCCCTCATGTCAACCCTGAGCTACAAATATTCTCCATCTTTATAGAGTTCTATTCTTATGCTGTATTTTAAAAGCTGTTTTAGTTTTTGCTGTTTGCAATTTATTGTCTTTCTCTACATTTTGGATTTTGCTTTTGTTTTCTTATTATAGGGTACCTTAAAAGGTATCACTTGTATGGGGATTAGAAATAAAATCAATAAAGGCTATCCCTTATTTTGTTCATAAAAATAAGTAAATAAAGGAAATTCCTATTTAACAGTGTCTGCTGTCGGAAAACGCAGATATAAGTATGTGAAGTGTGAGTTGTTTTTTTTTTTTTTTTTAATTTGATTTATATGCCGCCCTTCTCCGGAGACTCAGGGCGGCTTACAATGTGCTCAGCAATAGCCTTCATCCTTTTGTATATTAATACAAAGTCAGCTTATTGCCCCCACAACTGGGTCCTCAATTTACCTACCTTAGAAAGGATGGAAGGCTGAGTCAACCTTGAGCCTTGGCGAGATTCGAACCTGCAGTAATTGCAGGCAGCTGGTCTTAATAACCAGCTTAATAACAGGGTGCCTTAGACCACTGTACTACCAAGGTTTTTCATAGAGTCAGGATTTATTATGGTAAAAGAGTATGTAATTATAAACTGAGCTAATACTGAGAACTCCAACACAATGAACATAGATTTATTGTGAAGTCCTTTGTGCTCTCTGAGCTTGGTTATTTTCTTCTATGTGTTTCATTACCCAGTTAGATAACATCATCAGTGCTAGAAGGGAATGGGGTTTACTTTCTGTTTATATTCGAATCTAGTGACTTGCCCTGTCAGTATTGGTAGGAGAATTAGGCTGTGTTAGATATATACTGACTGAATCAAATGCAGTGGTAACTTTGGGGCTGTCTGTCTCTTTTGCTGGAGATTTTCTTTTAGTCTAAGGCAGTGGTGAAATCCATTTTTTTTTTACTACAGGTTCTGTGGGTGTGGCTTGGTAGGCGTGGTGTGGTTTGGTGGGCATGGCTTGGTGCGCATGGCCACCAAGGGGAAGGATACGGTAAAATCTCCATTCCCACCCCACTCCAGGGGAAAGATACTGCAAAATCTCCATTCCCTCTGTAGGAAGTTAGCACCCACCCCTTTCCTAGAGGAATGAAATATTTTGGGAAATATTAAAAAGGCAGAATATTATGTTTCCCTGGATGAGAAATAGAGAAGCATGTTTTAAAGATGAAGCAGCTCCCATCTTCCTGCCCCCACCGTTTGTCAATGGGCCAGAGGCAGAAACTCAATCTTTGTCAATGGACCATCATCTGCAACACAATAGGACCCATCTAGCAACAGAAACTCACCACATGGCACCTGGGAAGATTACATCAGCCAGCAAGGCTAGCTAAGACTCCCACCCCCTGGGAGTCTGACAACCAATCAGGATACTCTTTCTGGTCCCCAGGAAGTTCAAAGCCAGATAGGGCATAAAACCCGGGGACTCGCAGTATCTCCGCCTTTTTCTGTTCAGGAACTCAAACCATGTGATCCTGTCCACTATTAAACCATCTTTCCAAGCAGTCTCCATGTTTCCAGTGTCTTTTTCCCCACTTGGAGCAAAACCCAGAAGGATATTTCTTCCTACAATTCCCCACTCCAGGGGGAAGGATATTGCAAAATCTCCATTCCCACCCCACTCTGGGTCCAGCCAGAGGTGGTATTTGCCGGTTCTCCAAACTACTCAAAATGTCTGCTACCGGTTCTCCAGAACCTGTCAGAACCTGCTGGATTCCACCCCTGGTCTAAGGTCAGCATTTGGAAAACAAAATCATAAACAATCTTATAAAGTGTAGGCTATCTGCACTGCAAGTCAAATGCAAGCTGTACATGCTGAGAGTGCCAAATCTTTCATAGCTGTTTGAGAGACCTTCAAAGAGAGCAGATGTTCCTGCCTGATCCAAATCAAGTGCAGTCCACAGGGCTGACAAGGATGCAGAAGCATCCATCCAACTTGAAAATAGAGCAGATGACCTTTCTAACAGTATGGAAATATGCAGGCTAAGCAATGTCATTTTTTAATACTAATAGCAATGGATGGAATTAGAAAAATTCACAGAGAATCAGCCTGTTAACCATGATGGCTATAGGTTATCTCCAAAATTGCTTCTCAGACTTTTTTTTTTTAATTTGATTTATACGCGGCCCTTCTCCAGAGAATCAGGGTGGCTTACAATGCGTTAAGCAATAGCCTTCATACTTTTGTATATTTTATACAAAGTCAGCTTATTGCCCCTACAAACTGGGTCCTCAATTTACCTACCTTAGAAAGGATGGAAGGCTGAGTCAACCTTGAGCCTGGGGAGATTCGAACTTGCAGTAATTGCAGGCAGCTGAATGTTAATAACAGGCTATTAGTCTGCTGCGCCACCAGGCTCCAGACTTGGCTGCTTGAGAAGAGAAGGGTGGAGGGACAATGGTGTGGCTCATGTCCTGTTTGTGGGATTTCTAGAAGCATTTTAGTTGGGCATGGAGTAAGCTTTTCTTTCTGATCCAACAGAGAATTTATTCTACTTATATGAAATAGAGGGAAATAGAGGGAAATTGATGGATTGGTTGGTTGGTTGGTTGATTGGTTGATTGATTATGTGCCATCAAGTTGTTTTCAAGTCCTAGTGAAGAGGACTGTTAGGTTCAGCTTGCAGCGTACTTCTAACTTGTTGGTCAGGCAATATCTGTTTCTTTAAGAAACAACTGAGCCACGTAATCAGGGTTTGCTGAACCCTGTAATTAGGCTACAGTGCATAAATAAGCAGCACAGAGAAGCGTTCGTTCTTCCTGGTTCTTCCTGCTTCTTCCGGATTGATACCTGATTGTATCCTGTTGCTTACTATGTCTATTATATGGTACTGTATACCAAGAGTTACTAAAGTCTGTTTGCTTTGGTAAGGGAAGATACTTACTGGACTGATATTACTGTTTATGACCTTGGACTGTTTTACTTACACCGAGACTGCTTGTTATCTATAAAGTATTATTCTCACATGAGCTGGACGTTTATCTCCTTCCCTGTGTGTTTCTGCTCTGCTCGTTGCACAAGCAACAAATACTTTTTACACACACCCTAACATTGGTTATGGGCCCAGAACGTTCCAGGGCTCTTTAATTTGTTTTTGTGGAAGTGAGAAGTGCAGGCAGTGGGTGTAGTAGTCAAGATGATGGTTTTTGAGCAAGGTACAAGTTATTCTACTATAACCCGGTTGGATGGAACAAACTATGTTACCTGGTCCACAAAATGCTGTCTACTTTTGCGAAAAGAAGGACTGTGGGACATGGTTAATAATCCACCGGACATAACTGCATTGAATGCTGATGACGAAGAAGATGCCAAAAAGATAGCGAAGTTTCACAGGGACAACGAGCATGCTTTATGCATCATTGGCCTGACACTGGGAGACCAGCAACTTGTCCATTTCCAGGGCGAAGAGTCTGCTGCGAGGTGTTGGTCAAAGCTAAAGAAGCTCTACGTTCGTGACTCTGTGGGTGTCCATATCTACCTGACACGGAAATTATTTCGCTTACATCTTCAGAAAGGAGGAGACATGATGGCTCACCTGGACTCCATGACAGGGCTTTTCCAGGAGCTACATGAGAAAGACCTTGTGTTTACTGAACTGCAGCAAGTTTATATTATTCTTTCATCGTTGGATGACAGTTATGACTCTTTTGTTTCATCATTAGAAGTATTGTCTAGAGATGAACTAACATTGGCCAGTATAACTGGTAGGTTACTGGATGAGGCCAAACGTAGGCAAGAACGAGACCAGTTAAGGATGCCACAGCAACCAAAAGTGGAAGCTGTATATGAGAATGTTAATATTGTTAAACGCTGTTATGCATGTGGGGCTAAGGGGCACATTGCAAAATATTGTAAAAATAAGAAAGTGTCTGCTAGAAACTCTGCTAAACCCAGGAAAGGGTGTAATTTAGCAACCAGTTCATCTAATAATATAAAAGATGATTGGTGGGTGATTGATAGCGGTGCCTCTCAATCAATAACAAAAAACAGAAAACTGTTTCTAAATATGAAGAAAAGTACTAAAAAGGTCAAATTAGCTAATGGCTGGAATGTGACTGTAGCTGGGGAGGGACTTGTTCAATGTTCTATTAGTAAGCACCCTTTACCCATGCTTTATATCCCTAGTTTGAAATATAACCTTTTATCTGTAAAGTCATTACTACATTCTGGGTTTACAGTAACTTTTAAAAACAACAAATGTTTGCTGGAATGTGAAGGCACTGTAGTTACTGCAGAATTAGAAAACGACTTATTTGTTATTAGAGATAAGTCATTACTGTTAGTTCAGTCAAAAGCTAAATTTGGAAATGTAAAGCCTCATGATGAATGCGTACATTTATTACATAGAAGGCTTGGTCATCTGAATTTCAGGTTGTTGAATTTGACTGTTAAGCAGTCTAATGGCATAAAATTAAGGGCTTGCAGCAAATACCTGAACTGTAATACCTGTAACCAGCATAAAAGTAAAGTTACACCTGCAAACCGCTGCAATGGGTTTAAAACAACTAAACCTTTGGAGGTAGTCTTTTTAGACTTAATAGGGCCAAAGAAACCCAGTTTAGGGGGAGCATGCTATATTTTGAGTATAGTTGATCACTTTACCAGATATGGTTTTTGCTACCTTATGAAGTCCAAAAGTGATACGTTCCAATGTATCACAAATTGGCTTCGTTTTGTAGAAAGGAAGCAGAGGTTTAAGGTGAAATGCATTGTTACCGACAATGGAACTGAGTTTACTAACCATCAGTTGGCTAAGTTTTTGAAGGATGCTGGGATACAGCATAAACGTTCTGCCCCTTTTCGGCCAGAACATAATGCATATATAGAAAGAAGAGGCCAGACCCTACAAGCTATGACTAGGACTATGCTGGCTGATGCTTGTTTACCTGATAAATTGTGGGGAGAAGCAATACTATGTGCCAATCATATTTTAAATAATGTGGTGCACTCCTCTACAGGAAAAATACCTTTTACTTTATGGCACGGGAGGAAGCCTGATTTAAGTTATATACATACTTTTGGTGCACCAGCCTGGGTGCATATACCAATTAGTCAGAGAAGGAAGGACCAACAGAGAGCAAAGAAAATGATTTTTGTTGGCTATGAGGCTAACCATAGGTCCTATAGGTTCTGGGAAACAGGAACAACAAAAGTTTTGTGTAGCGCTAGTGCTAAATTCCTAGAACATGAAGGCTGGGACAGGTTAGAAAAAGCAGACTATGGTTTTACAGATATTGATGTTAAGGTAGACCATATTCCTGATGATAGTTCATCTGAGATGGATGATAAACCATCTATTAAGGTGGAAGAACAGGAACAGGAATCAGGGTTAGGGGAGGATGAACACAATATACCTGATGTTAGTCCTGTTATGCCTAGACGATCTTCCAGGGACCGGCATCCACCAGATCGCTATAAAGCCACAGTGGTTTGCCAAGTAGATATCGAACCATCCAGTTATCATGATATAAAATTATATCCAGAAAAGGAGCAAAAAGCCTGGCAAGAGGCAATGGATAGAGAAATTGATTCATTGAAGAGGCTTGGTGTCTATGAAGTTGTAAGAATACCACCAAATGAGAAACTTATAGGCTGTAGGTGGGTCTATAAGGTAAAGAAAAGTGTAGATGGGGTAGTAACCCATAAAGCTCGGCTTGTTGCACAAGGGTTCTCACAGACAGATAAAGACTATGATGAAGTTTTTGCTCCAAGTCTACGAGCGAGCACTTTGAGAACGATGCTTGTTTGGGCAGCTAGAAATAAATGCTCTATTACTCATATAGATGTCGAGACAGCTTACTTGAACGCTCCGTTGAGGCATACAATATATATGAAGAAACCTCCTGGTTATGATACACAGGATAGAACTGAGTGTTGGAGGCTACAAAAAAGCCTATATGGTTTAAGGCAATCAGGTTACGAGTGGAACCAATGTATAGTGCAGGAATTACATAACATTGGGTTCTATGAGGGCGTAGCAGATAAATGTCTGTTTAAAAAAGAACAGGATGGATGTGTTTCATTCTTGTTACTCTTTACAGACGACATTGCCATAATTACCAGAACTGACGCTGAGGCCAGAGAGATTATCGGTCAGTTGCAAACAAAATTTAAACTTAGAAATCTAGGACATATACGGCATTATCTAGGGCTGGATATCCTGAAAACATCTAGAGGATTTAAAATATCACAATCTAATAAGATCTGCAAATTGTTGAAAAAATATGGGATGGAATTATGTAAACCTGCCAAGACTCCTATGGCACAAGAATTCCAACAGGATAGTTTGCAGAGTCCACAGTTCAGTAAAGAACTGTATCAATCATTAATAGGCAGTTTGTCGTATTTGAGCAACTGGACACGGCCTGATATAGCTTTTAGTGTTAATCAACTAGCACAATATAGTTCAGAGCCCACTGATAGGCATTGGCAGGCTGCTAAACGTGTTCTTAGATATCTTAAAAGAACATTACATTTTGCTATGTATTTAGAACCAAATGCCAATATGATGTTAAAGGCATATGCTGATGCCAGTTTTGCCAGAAAATCTACGTCTGGAATAGCAATCATGTTGGATAACTGCCTGATTGGATGGAAATCAATTCGCCAGAAACACATCAGTTTGTCTACCATGGAAGCGGAATTTTCTTGTCTATCACTTACATGTACTGAACTGATTTATTATAAACAGTTGATGGAAGATATTGGATTCAAAATGGATTATCCTATTACGGTTTATGAGGATAACCAGGCAGCCATTAAAATGGCAACGAATCTTGCTGTAAAGACAAGGACTAAATACACTGATATACGTTATCTGAATGTTCGGCAATGTGTTAAGGATAACATGATTACATTGGAATATTGCGCATCAGAGGACAATATTGCCGACAACTTTACTAAAGCGCAAGGTGCCATTAAACACACCAATTGTTGTGAAAGATTTGGATTAAGAATCTGAAATGTAACTGATACCACTGTACAATGTATGATTTGGATGTGTGTTTTTGTTTCTGTACCTATTGTGTATATTGTCCTGCCCAATGGGGAGAATGTTAGGTTCAGCTTGCAGCGTACTTCTAACTTGTTGGTCAGGCAATATCTGTTTCTTTAAGAAACAACTGAGCCACGTAATCAGGGTTTGCTGAACCCTGTAATTAGGCTACAGTGCATAAATAAGCAGCACAGAGAAGCGTTCGTTCTTCCTGGTTCTTCCTGCTTCTTCCGGATTGATACCTGATTGTATCCTGTTGCTTACTATGTCTATTATATGGTACTGTATACCAAGAGTTACTAAAGTCTGTTTGCTTTGGTAAGGGAAGATACTTACTGGACTGATATTACTGTTTATGACCTTGGACTGTTTTACTTACACCGAGACTGCTTGTTATCTATAAAGTATTATTCTCACATGAGCTGGACGTTTATCTCCTTCCCTGTGTGTTTCTGCTCTGCTCGTTGCACAAGCAACAAATACTTTTTACACACCCCCTAACAAGGACAAAATATTCAACTATTACATTAAAAGTTTAAAAGAGAACATAAAAATTAACACACACAAATATAGAATAACAAAGAAAAAGAGAAAGAAAAGAAAAAAGACAGAAGTGCAGAAAGAAAAAGTAAATAAAAAGAAATAGAAACTTCCAGTTTCCTTGCAGCAAATTAAACAAGATTACAAAATTATCTCTTGCTCTCTGGTTACAAAAAGAAAAGCTCACTTTTTTCTCTTATCCATTTTTTTTTCCTAATCATCAAAATCACAAATCAGAATTGCATTCTTTTTTTCCCCGTTACATGCAAAAAGTCTGTAAAGGGTTTTCAGTCAGGTATAAATGTAGATATTGTGTTTTTTTCCCCCTCAAATCAAGAAACTCAATTTTGCCATTTCTGCAAATTCCATCTTCGCCAGACAAGGTGGGTAATGTCAAACTTTTCTATTTTCGAGCATATAGTAATCTCGCTGAAGTTGTCATATGAAAAAACAAAGTTCCATGGTTTTTTCTAGCTGTCTGTCTATTAATCCTAAAAGAACGTCCTCTGTTTTCAGTTGTACATAAACATTTTAAATCTTCAGAATTAGTATATTTATTTGCATCCAAGTTTTCTTGGCTTTTCTTGGAGTGGGGAGGGAAAGGAGATTTTGCAGTCTCCTTTTCCTGCCACGCCCACCAAGCCACGCCCACCACACCATGCCATGCCCACCAAGCCACGCCCACAGAATTAATAGTAAAAAAAATTGGATTTCAACACTGATGTATACTTAGTATTCCATGCAGATGTTTTGGATATCAACTCCCAGCAGGCCCTATCAGCATGCCCATGGATAAGAACTGTAGGAGTAAATGACTCTAAACTATCCACCAGATTGGTTCTTTTGAAGTAAAACAAACAGTGGAATTGGCATCTGGACTAAAGTTAGTAAGTATGAAAACTTACAAGAATTCTTTCCTATTCTGGTTTAACATCCAGTACTGATCAGAAATGTATTAAGATATTCTAATATAGAATAAATTTAATCCTCCCATTCGTTTTAACTCTCATGGGGTTGGACATTGGTTCAACCTGAGCACACCTGTGATTTGGGGGCCTGTTGCAGCCACCTCAGAACTGATCTCATACTAATGTCAGAAAGAATGAGAAGTGAAAAATGGCTGATGAGGTGATTTCATATTCAAAGATTTCAGATGGAGAGAACTGTCCACGTTTCTTCTCTCTTATCTTAACAGAAGATGAGCTGCTCCCTTAATTACATGGAGACATGGTTTCCCAATACATTTGTCACAGTGGTGGAATTCAATTTTTTTTACTACCGGTTCTGTGGGCGTGGCTTGGTGGGTGTGGCTTGGTGGGTGTGGCAGGAGAAGGATACTGCAAAATCTCCACACCACTTCAGGGGAAGGATACTGCAAAATCCCCATTCCCTCCCCACTCCTGGGGGAAGGATATTGCAAAATCTCCATTCCCACCCCCACTCTGGGGCCAGCCAGAGGTGGTATTGGTTGGTTCTCTGGAGTACTCAAAATTTCTGCTACTGGTTCTCCAGAATCTGTCAGAACCTGCTGAATAGCACCCCTGATTAGTCAGCCATAATATCTTAGATCTTGCCTTCTTGTGCAATGATTCTACTTCTGATTATTACATCTACATTGTTCCAAGGTAGATTTTCATGCAATAATTTGATCTTGGGTAAGTGATATTCTCTTGATGCCAAATCAGTGATAAAGGATATATGCACAAATAATCAGGCCCTCTTTTTTTAATACACAAGATGTACCAACATGGAACATACTGGGACTCAAGAAAAATTTAGAAAATGACAATAAATCTCTTGTGACCGTCGCCAAGGATGCAAAAGCTGAATCTAGAGGCACAGATCCTCAGAAAAACTCCTCCAGGTTACCACTGAAATGTAATTTTTGATGTGAGAGAACAAGGACATTACAAAACTCACAGGGTGTTCTCACTGTAACGGTTCTAAGTAATTTAACTTCAGCACAGACAAGATATTTTAAATAAATCATGTATAGCTGTTATTCTAATCAAGATTATTTTGTTCCCTTCGAACTCCGTTGTTTTGAAATGCATCTGCGCTACAGCATTCTGATCGTTGGCCAAGCAAAGAAATAAAGGATGTACCTCTCTTCTTTAAAAAATCCCTAAAGTCTTCCACCTACAGAGTTATCACTGCTGGGCTCTGGTGAAATCCAATTTTTTTTACTACTGGTTCTGTGGGCATGGCTTGGTGGGTGTGACAGGGGAAGGATACTGCAAAATCTCCATTCTCTCCCCACTCCTGGGGGAAGGATATTGCAAAATCTCCATTCCCACCCCACTCTGGGGCCAGCCAGAGGTGGTATTTGCTGGTTCTCCGAACTACTCAAAATTTCCGCTACCGGTTCTCCAGGACCTGTCAGAACCTGCTGGATTTCACCCCTGCTGCTGGGGAAATTGGAATATGAATAACAGGGGTGTCAAACTCACGACAACACATTGTTGTCACGTGACGTATCACAACCTTTTTTCCCCCTTCGCTAAAACGGGGATGTGCATGACACATCCAGCCCGTGGGCCATGACTTTGACACCCCTGGTGTATAATGTGTATAACATTATAGTTTCTCTGAGGCAGCACATTTGCATTTGTGAGAAGACTCTTTCAAACAAAAATTAACTTTTGGCATCAATCCATGGCTATTAGCAGTCTTGTTAGGATTTTCAGAGCAAGAAAGGAACATGGTTGGGGATCCTTGGGCATGATTTCTTTTTAGAAGTTTCAAATTCAGTGAACATATACACACGACAGAGACCGTGTCTGATGCCTATTGTGCATTACACACACTAGATGTCACTGCATGCCCTAGAATATGCTCTGTCTTTCATCTCTTTTCTTTTGCTCAAATGATATTCTGCTTGCAGGCGGTAGGAGCTGATCTGTCTTAAATTTGCATTATTATCTCAGTGGATTTGTCTAAGCTTTAATGCCCTTTCTCTTTGCTGGTTGTCTTTTTTTGGTGGTGGCGGGGAGGAAACATCTCTCCTTCCCTCCCTCTCTCCTTCCCTGCAATTCTCGCTTCTAAGCCTGCAGTGATTATCCTGAAATTTTGAAAACTGCCATGAGAAATTTGTAATGGAAAGAAACTATGTAATTGCCAGAAGAAAAGAATTCACTGTCTCTTCCTGTAACTTACCATGTTGCCTAGAGCTACCCTGGTGATTGAGGTGGCCTACAAGTTCATTTAAAAATAAAAATGAAAAATGAACTGTTGTAGGAATTTTTTTTTTTAATGGTTTTTAAACCACTTTTATTTCTTCCTTTCCTAATGGGAAATGCATGCCATTAGAAGCTCATTCTTAGTGATGTTTGACCCCACATATCAGTGGTGGGTTGCTCCCAGTTCGGTCCAGTTCTTGTGAACCGGTAGTAATGGCAGTGGGAGGCTCCGCCCACCCACCCTGACGTCATCACTGACAATCTGTGCATGCGCAGAAGTGCACACGCTCCTGTTGCGAACCGGTAGTAAAGGTAAGTGGAACCCACCCCTGCCACATATTCCTACAATTGGGGGCAGGGAAGGGGAGGGAATCTAATATGTTTGAGTACAGAGCAATGTGGAGATAATCTGAATGAATGCATGCAGGTGCCCTTAAGGAGGAAGAATGTAAACTGAGGCCTGGGGAAGGAAAAAGCATCTCAAAATAACCTGGCTTGAATCTCTTGTGCATAATAGGGACAGAAGGAAACTCTGACAGCCTTTCAGGATTCTATAGTTATACTCTACAATGTTTTTTTTAAAAAAAACTTGGCAAACTTAAGATATGTGAAGTTCAATTCCCAGAATTCCCCAGCCAGCATGCTGCTGAGTTAAGGTTTGCCCATCTTAACAGTCTCATTCCGTCAAATTCAAAAGCTGCTCCAATTTCATCCTGACATATCAGAGATATATTGCTTTAACGGAAAGAAACTGCCAAAGAAGAAAAGTTAACGCATTGGTTTATTTAGCTAATGAAATAGATTCTCGGTTTTCTAATATGTACAACCGCTTTGAATAATAGTTAAGAAGACCATGGCAAACCTCTTCTGTACTGCTGCAAAGAATACTATATTTCCATGTACATGAAATCACCAGAAATTGAGCTTAGGTTAACATGTAGCTATGTTATGATGTTATGTTAGTATTCTTTTGGCGACGTTTCGACGAGGTCCCACTCGTCATCTTCAGGCTGGTGTCTTCGGCTTCGTGCTTGTGCGAGCAAAGCGTGATCGGAGATGCTGTCTCTCTATAAATACTGGTGGGGAGATGTGGAGTGCTAGCTTTGTTGTTGTAAGCGGATTGGTTGGCTGTGTTGTTACATCTTGATTAGTTGATGGAGTTGATGTTTGCAGATTAATCGGCTGTTTCGTAACATCCTGTGTGGGCGAGGTCCTAGCTGTGTGCCCATTAGTCTTTTGTGTTTTAACGACTTGGGTAATGGCTTGTGTGGTAGCATCCTGAGCTCTAGTGTTGTGACATCCTGAGTTATGTGATGTATTGTCATGAGCAGGTGGCTGTGATGCAACATCCCAAGCTTTGGTTTGGCTCCGAGTCTGAGGTCTTGTTATGTGCTCATGGTGTGTGGAATGCTGCAACAGGCGTAATCGTGAAAAATGGTCATAAGTTACTTTTTTCAACAGTGCCGTTGAACGGTCACTAAATGAACTGTTGTAAGCTGAGGACTACCCATACTGTATTTATGAAATATTCTTATGCTAGCTATACTTTGCACTATTACATATTGTATGTACATAACATTCCTGTATTAATGTAATAGCATTGATATATTAATGTATATAGACATTAATGCAACATGGATGTATGTACACATTAGTGTGTGTGTGTGTGTGTGTGTGTGTGTGTGTGTGTATGCCTATATTCAGTAGAAAATACTGAAATAAGACAGATGTCATTTTGTCGACATTTCCTTGTCCTTTCTTTTTTGGATGAACTGGCTCCAGGAATTAGTTATTCCCCTGGTCCTCTCTCTATTTAAATCAATTTCTGGCCTTTAATTCATCAGGCATCTTGATTGGAAATTTTACACACTGCTCTCACTAAAGTTACCTGGTTGCAGATGGGTAGAGCAGGTGTTGTTTGAAAGACTTGGGGACCATCTGGCACCTGACTTCACAACCAATGAACTAAATGAATGGGAGAAAATGTTTAGATCGAGTTACAACCTGTGGGGTATTTTCTCCTTGCATTCCACTTGCATCAAGTCTCCAAATTAGACAAGTGGATCAAAAAAGCACATCCTGTAACCTGCTACTTTATGATCTGCACTACTATGCTGGCTTTTAACAGTCATAGACTATTCTTAGGATGATTTTTTTTTCAACTGTACCTCTCTTAAAATAGGGGAACCCTCAAATTTTATACATCTTAACCCAATGCTTGTTTTTGGTTACAAACCAGTACAGGTAGCGGTTGACTTACAACAGTTCATTTAGTGACCATTCAAAGTTACAACAGCACTGAAAAAAGTGACTTATGACCGTTTTCCACAGTTACAACCATTGCAGCATCCCCATGGTCATGAGATCAAAATTCAGCTGGCTCATATTTATGACTGTTGCAGTGTCCTGGGGTCATACGATCAGTTTCTGCAACCTTCTGATAAGCAAAATCAATGGGGAAGCCACATTCAGTTAACCACCATACTATTAACTTAACAACTGTGGTGATTCACTTAATCAATGTGACCAGAAAAGTCGTAAAATGGGGCAAAACTCACTTAACAAATGTCTCACTTAGCAACAGGAATGCTGGGCTCAATTGTGGTCATAAGCTGAGGACTACCTGTATATTTCTTTTAAAAAAACTTTCTGGGTCTTCCTTTTTTTTAATGAATTCATCATTACAATCCTACCCCAGTTTAATCCCAGTTTATTTGAACATACTTTCTTACAAGTCATCTAGCTCAGGGGTCTCCAAATCTGGCAACTTCAACTCCCAGAATTCCTCAGCCAGCCTGATCTAGCTGATAAACAAAATGAATTAATGGCCATTCGTATTTCACTGTAAGAATACTTGATTTTTTATGTGTGTTTTGGGGAAAATGTTTAGATATCTTAATAGAGGTAACTCACCATGTTTGCTCATTAGAAGAAATTAAAAGTGTAATGCTTTTGTTTTCTCAGCAGATGGCAGAAGCTGGCGCTTTTTTTTTTTTTTCTTTTTGGTCTCATCAGCTAACAGGAGTTGGATAGGGACCTTCTGCGTATAAAAAGGTTATGGGCTAAAGAGGAGAGTAAAAATATAAAAGCAAACAAACAGGTGACAGCAATGGCACATTCATTCCTTAGCATTGCTAAGGAAATGGTATGATGGCATCCATAGTCTGTCAGCAGTATTCAAGCTTTGCAAAAGCTGAGGAAGCAGTTCAGTGGTGGGTTGCCCCCGGTTTGGACCGGTTCGCAAGAATGGTAGTAAAACCAGCGGGAGGCCCCACCCACTGTCGCGGATGTCGTCATCGGCGATCAGAAGCAAGATGCGCGCACAATCCCATTGCGAACCGATAGTAAAGATAAGTAGAACCCACCCCTGAAGCGGTTGTTTATTTGAATAGAGAACAGAACAGAACAGAACGGAACGGAACGGAACGGAACGGAACGGAACGGAACGGAACAGAACAGAACAGAACAGAATAGAATAGCTTTATTTGGCCAAGTGTGGTTTGGCCGCAAGGAATATTCTTTTCAGCTTAATGTTATTTTTTTAAAAAGGTTATTTATTTTAGCTTCCTTGGGGAATCAAGTTCAGATACAACTTTGCATGCTATTGTGTGAAATAAATCTTCACATGGAGTTGCCTTGTGGTGAGATGTGCTGCAAATTTATTTATTTATTAGTTCGATTTATATACGCTGCCCTTCTCTGGAGACTCAGGGCGGCTTACAATGCATTAAGCAATAGCCTTCATACTTTTGTATATACCTGCTTAGTAGGGCTTTTTGGCCCCCCCTGAGCGGTGTTCTATTTTATACAAAGTCAGCTTATTGACCCCACAAACTGGGTCCTCATTTTACCTACCTCGAAAGGATGGAAGGCTGAGTCAACCTTGAGCCTGCTGAGAATTGAACTCGCAGTAATTGCAGGCAGCTGGCAGCTAAGTACTACTTCAACAGCAGCAGTTTAGTTCACTGAGCCACCAGGCTCTTTATCTTTATATTATACCAAATTTATATTTTGCTGATAAAGAAATAAAGGGAGACTAGTATAGACCTATTTCAAGCTTTTTAGCTTTCATCAGCAAGCCATACCCAGCCAGACTTTGCGGCAACAAGGAGAACCGTATCAGGGCAGATCCGGGAGCCACGCCATCCCTTCTTACTTTATTAAATAAATTTAATAAATAAATCTTACATTTCATCAACCTTACTGGATAAAAAATGGTCCCCAAACTTATCTGCTCCTACCAATATAGCTTTACCTTTCATTAGCTAACTTAATATCCTTCTTCCCTCAATTTAATAGCTAACTTGGATTTTTACACTTTATTTTCCTTATTTTTAGAATCTTATCTGTTGCTTGTTATGTGTCTTTTTTTCTGTATAAGCATGTGCTCCTGACTCCTTAGGCCAGATTTTGATATATTGACGTGTAAACATGTACTTCCGTTAGACTGTTTTCTGATGGACCCAAATTTGAAAAATCGACAAACAATGGACACATTTTCTGCCAAAGTGTTGCATCTGATACAGAGAGAGAGATTTTACAAATCAGTGAGATGCTGTTTCTTAACAGAATATACACAGAGGGAGGGGGAGAGAGAGGGAGAGAGAGAGACTTTATAAAAGGAATAGCGTTCGTCCAATCTATCCTAATATTGGTCAGAGCAGAAATAGATAATTCTGAATTATCCAACTAAGCAATTTGGAGCACATATAAACAACAGCAGACAGACAAAGCAGAAAGCTAAGGCTACCTCATTTCGAATAACCGATGTATTATCCTTAAAGTTGCCCTATCAACTTTTGGGGGAGCGCTGCCTCACTGTTGATAAAACTGAAATCACGGTCGTTGGGTATATCAAAGCAAAATTTTCATTTTGTTTCCCTTTCAAAAAATAATAATAATAATAATCCGAGATAACGAACAACTAAAAAGAAACTCAGTATTTGATCCTCGAGGCTTGACTCTCTCTCTCTCTCTCTCTCTCTGTGTGTGTGTGTGTGTGTGCGCGCGCGCGCGTGTGTTTGTGTATCTCTCTCTCTCTCCCCCCCCCCTCCTTCCCCTGATGCGAGGCGGAGCGAAACGACGCGTGTGTGGCTGCCGGTTCTTTTCCAGGCCAAGCTGCCGGGGGGCGGGGAGGGAGTTCGGGACTCTTTGTACCCGCCCGTCTCCTGTTGTATCAAAAGAGCCGCTCGGAGGCGCGGGGCTAGCGGCTTCTTTTACTTCTGGCTGCCTGTCGGCGCTGCGCTCATTTGCTCCCCTTTCATTTTTTCCTTGACGGCTCAGCGCCCTCGAAGCAAGTGGGGGGCAGCTTCTGCGCTCAGGCCGGGCTCCCTTCCCTACAGCAGCCCCTCTTTTGGCGGAGAAGCGGGATCCTCGACAGGCGCCTCAGATCCGGGCAAAGGAGCGCGCCTCTTGCCCGGGATTCCCAGCCGTCGGCCCGTTTGCGCGCCACAGGTTGCTCTCCTCCATCAGGGGCCACCTCTGCAGCTGCCGCATGAGGTTCGCTGGGCGTCGGGCACATCTCCGGGGAAGCTGCGCCGTTCTCTCGCTCCGTCGCCGGTGCTCGCAGCAGCCCCGTCTCCCTGCCGCCGGGGCCATGAACTCCACGCTGGGGAACCAGACGGAGCTGCTGGGGCTGTTGCTGGCCAACGGCACTGACTCTCTGGAGCGAGCGCTCCAGTCCTTCACGCCCAAATCCGTGGTGACCGACGACGGCTTCGTGGTGACCGCGCCGGACGAGAGGAGCCTGTACATCATGCGAGTGGTGCAGATCGCCGTCATGTGCGTCCTGTCGCTCACCGTCGTCTTCGGCATTTTCTTCCTCGGCTGCAACCTGCTCATCAAATCCGAAGGCATGATCAACTTTCTGGTGAAGGAACGCAGGCCGTCCAAGGAGGTGGAGGCGGTGGCCGTGGGCCCCTACTGACCCCGGCGCCGCCCACCAGCCCGCTTGGCCTCTCCAGCCGCGGACCGGACTCACGAGGGACCTTTGGCTGCGCGTTGTGGCTGCTGCTGCTGCTGCCTTTCCCGAAAGGCGATGCCGGCCGGTGGAAGCCATTCCTGGGAGGCGAGAAACAAACGACCCTTCCCCCCACCTCCCCCGACGGGACGATAGTAGCAGGACTCCATCCGAAGTCAAGTGCCGTGACTTTGGACTGGGCGTGGGAGAGGGTTTTACAGTAACTTCCCTTGATCTCCGGACAGGTGGGGAAGAGCTCCGACCTCGACCTGCGGTGGTGGGGGGGTGGGGGGGACAGTGGTGGTCCCGCGGTGGGAACGGGGGTAAAGTGGAAAAGAGACAGAGATGGGGGAAGCTCTTGAATGTCATTGGATGTTCTGTATATAACACTGTAAATGCCACCAGCTAAACATTTCCAGCTTTGCTGCTTTGTTTTAAGGGAGGGGGGAGGGAGGGAGAGGAGAGAGGGACAAATTGGTCTTAAAGTTTAATTGTCAAAAACTTTTGCTCTCTTTCAAGATACTTTCCTTCCAGATTTGAATTGGGGGTGGGGGGGAGGATGGAAGGGTCCAATGGGAGAGGTTGACTTTGGTGGTTTTGGTGCGTGGTGTCTGTTCGATTCACATTTGGCTTGATTGTCTGTAACAGAAACGCCTGTACTGATGTCTGAATGACAGCTTCAAGTCATCTAATTCTGCTGTAAAGTCTCCTTTTTAAAACTGTAGCCTCCTGTTTGTTTTTGTTGCTTCTTGCGCAGATTGTCCACAGCTTTAAAAAAAAAACACCCAGTGTGTTTGACCACTGGGCTCAGAGCTTTAGAAATTGCATCAGTTTATGCAAACAAAAAGCAGAGGGGAAAAAGTGTGTGCCCCCCCACCCCAATTTAATTTCTTTTAATAAAAACTGCCATTTTTTATTAAAAGTGTTTCTGCCACAATTTTCACTGAAATCCAGGAAAGCTCCGATCAACATTGGAAAGATGGAGAGGGAGATGGAATTGCGTACTGTCCGGTAGATCATCCCAAGAATGAGGAATGGGAAGAAAAGTATTAAAAGCAGTAAAGAAATTGAGAGAACAGATGGTGCCCGAGATACACAGGAACCTGTGTTTTGCTTTACAACAACAACAAAAGTTAAGATTCAGATTCTGCCTCTTCTTCGTGTTCTTTATGAGATATGGATTCAAGGAAAAAGATGTGTGGAATGATAAGGTTTCAATCGTGGAGGCGATCCATTTGGGAATATTATGGAATTATTCCTAATGGGAGATAAAGAACAGCAACCCTACAAATGCAATTATTTAGACAGCAAACCAATGAGAGCAAAGCATTAATTGAATCAGACTTTGCTTCCTTGGCTGAACCAGCCGTTTGAACCAAGCCAAAAAGCTGCGTTTTTTTCTAAGCTTCTGTCTTCTTTCCTTTTGTGGAATAAGAAACAGAAGCATAGGAAGGCACTGAATATCCTTTCTTTATAAATTCAAATTTATAAGTAGGGTAACTTCATGAACGAGAATGGCGCCCCAAGTTAGAAATATTTAACAAAACTCCAACCTCTTTGCTTTCTTGCAGTCTGAGACTATCTCCCATGGCTTCATTTTCTAATCCTTCTTCCCTTATTTTTTTAATTAAAAATTCATGATTCATTCCTGTGGCATAGCATCCAATTATTCTATAATTGTATTTTAATGAGAGTAGATAAAATTGGTACATTTTTTAAGTGTAGAAAAAAAAAAAACCATAGCTGTCTTCCCTTTCCATCTTCTCATTTTGTAAAGGGAAGAACATAGATTGTGGACTGGCCTCAGAGAAGGAGATATTAAAATACAACATATGCCACAATAAGGTGGTTTAGATCATTTAGCTGCATTCTAAAGCAGCCTTCCCCTCTTCGATGCCCTCCAGGTATCCTGACTACAATCCTCATCATCCCCTGCTAGACAAAGGTTGGGGAGGGACTGAGTTAAACCAAAAAGGTTAGAAGCTGTTCAAAGTATATAAGCGTGGAAGACAATCTCAGGTATATCTTGTGCAGGGAAGAGGAAATCATCACAGAAATATAACAGCAAGGGAAGCAGAAAAATAACAACAAATAAGGGACCCGAGATGGTGTAGGATAAATGGGAAGGAATAGTGATATAGAAAAGGTAAATTACATTAAAGTCCCATCGAGGACAGTTGTCTCTCCGTTCCCTCCCATTGAACTCATACCCTGGGTGTTGAGTTGGATGCAGTCAGTGGGGAAAAGGAAAGCAAATTTAAATTGATCAGTGGCCTGTGAGGAACCACAAAGCCTGACATTACAAAACTCTGTTTTGATCTAAACTGTATTCTTTGCCTTCAGCGTTTATATATAAAAAAAATCTTGCTCACACAGATTAAGTGCAACATGCCCTTTATTCATTCCTGATGGATTTTTTCTGAAAAGAATAATAACAATAAAAAAAGAAAGCTCTCAACCTCAGAAGAACCCAGCAAACATGGAACGATTGAAAGTAGAAAATACTTGAAAGAGTCCACCAAGGAGCTGATTGGTTGACTCTGTAACAAAGCTCTGGATCCATTCCTAATTTCAGATGGGTAAGGATCAGCCAGTGATGGAGACTACAATACCACCACACATTCATGGGCTGGGGAGCATGCCACTTTTGTCAAACTGTCAAAAGTAGTGTCAAACAGCACAAAGTAATGTTGTGCTGTGAGCTTTGCCTCTTTCTTACATGTGTAATGTCACAGCGCTTGCATGCTCACACTGCAATATCATTTTCATTAACAAATTAAGTGAAACTAAAACAGAATAAAATGAAAATATTTTTTTTAAAATTAATTAATTAATTAATTCAAAAGCGAGTACTAGAAGAAAAAAGCTTAGCGGCCTGGAAGAGGTGCACAAAGAAGCATTTGTGTTGTCTAGTGCCAAACTGTACCTTGGGGGTTACTAGGGTTGAACCCTGGCACAGATTAAGGGAGCATTTTGCAGGAGACCTAATTCTAGCAATTTAAAAGTAAACAATTAACCAAATAAACAATGGCTCCCTTTTTTTTTCTTCAACCAGAAAAACAAGGATACCTGGTTGAGATTTTATAATAATTTCATGCTGCAGTTACCATTGTGGTAACCACATAAATTAAACAATATGCAGAATTCTCTGGAGAAGGGAGCAACAAGGGATAAAAGTTCAATCACAGTAATTACTATGTGCTGTATCCTATCTAATACCTCCAGTGAACCGGGTGCTTTCTTGGCTTGAAAGATAACAGAAGATTTCTAATTTAAACTCTGCACTTCAGTATTTATGAAAGTATTGAAACTTCCCATAAATATTTTAGTCATCTTTCCATGTACCATTATATCCTGACTGCAGAAGTGACCACATGGCTAAGATGAGATTTAAATGAATGGCAAAGCTCCCTGGGGTATAAATCAACTCTGGATTCCAATCAGTGAAAGCTTTGATTTGTTGTTATTCAAGATCCGTAGTCTGTGACAAAACACAAAATTCTATCTTCCTGCAATTTATGGCAGGGTCATAGCATTTTTGACTGATTATATTTTCCAAATGCTTTCAAACAAAAGGTTTCAAAACAGCTCACTTCAGAAATCCGAATTATAATCTTATTTCTTATTCAGGACATTTAAAATGAACATATCCCTCCATTATGGAAGCAGATACACTAATTTATTTTTTAAGCCTCTTCAAATTGTAAACAAGTCAAGACAATTTTTATTCTTGTGTTCAAAGACTAGCATGTCAAAATAAAATGGAATCAATACAACCAAAAGATGAAATTAATAAAATAGAAAAACGGTTGAAGTACAAACTTAGAGCTGTGTTATCCACACAAAATTTGGCTCCTTTGTTCCTGGTAACCAAGTTGTAGTCCAAAGATGAACATCTGTCCATTATAATACAGCAGTACATGGTGAATGGTTTATGGATGATATCCAGAGCTGCAAGGGCAGGTGTGTTCTAGGTCTTGGTGAATCTACCTTGTGGGGAAGCTGATGGAAGCACCTGGTACCTAGCTCTAAAAAGCTTCCTCCTTAACCTAAGGATGGTTAACCTGTATCAGGGGTATCAAACTTGAATTCATTGAGGGTTGTGTTTGACCTCGGGGGAGGGAGCAGGGGGGGCGTGGCCAGGGTGGCCATGGCCAGCTCAACATCACTTGTGTCGTGGGTGCCTGTGGAGGCCCAAGTGCTCTGCCAGCAAAAATGGGTCCCGAGATCCATTTTTGGCTGCGACAGCCTCCTTCAACCCTCTGCCAGCGAAAATGGAGCTCGGGAGTGCCGCTGGCAAAGACACCACGGGCCAGTCCTTCACTGTTTCCAGGGTGGCCCCGCAGGCCAGATCAAAGCACCCCGCAGGCCGGAGTCAACCCACTGGCCTTGAGTTTGACACCTTTGACCTGTACGAACAGCTTGCAGGTCACCATGTAACTTTTGCTGTCAGAGCTCTGCTGCTGTAGGACAAGGTCCTAATTTCAATCTCACATTCCATTTCATTCAACCTTTGAAGGACTGTCCTTTTTGCCTGGTCAGAAGCAGATGATATAAGCAAATCTATGGTAAGACCAGAACATTTTAGTTCCTGATTCATTGCTAACATTCATAGTGAGAGTTAGTCACCCTTCAGAATTATTGGAACCAGGCCATTAGGGAAGAATGTTGGCATTCTTGGTTCATGGCCGTCAGATGTTGTTGTAGTTCCTTAGCTGTACTTGCTATCTAATACCTAATCATCTGCAAAGAGTAGTTCGTTGATATTATTCCCATTCTTGGGTTTGGCTTCTTTGCTTATGCAATTGATGTAGGTGAGAGTACACATCCCTCTTTTATTCTAAATGTTATTGGGAAGGGTTCTGATGTTTATTGGTTTGTTCCGACTACAATTCTACAAACACTATATAAACTTTTGCATACTCTAATAATATCCATGGTCACTTGATCAAAATTTGAAAGCTTGGCAAACTGGCTCATGACAGTGTCCTAGGATCATGTGATCACCTTTTGTTGATCTGTTGACCTTCTCACAAGCAGAGTCAACAGGGAAGTCATAATCACTTAATAACTGTGTTACTAACTGAACAACTGTTGTGATTCACTTAACAACTGTGGCAAGAAAG
This sequence comes from Pituophis catenifer annectens, assembly GCF_029215685.1. NCBI lineage: Eukaryota > Metazoa > Chordata > Lepidosauria > Squamata > Colubridae > Pituophis > Pituophis catenifer. The sequence continues at coordinate 207,110,767 of NW_027256881.1, forward strand.
GTAATAAAATGGGGTATAACTCACTTAATAACTGTCTTGCTTAGCAACAGAAATTTTGGGTTCAATTGTGGTCATGGGTCAAGGACTACCTGCATTCCTAAGTATGGAAAACCTTTCCCAACTATTTAAAAATAAATCGCTGTTCTATTTTGTTTCTATTTATTACCCAACTGCTTTGGTTTTTTAGAGGTTACTGGGAATACACATTTTTTGAACTTATAGTCAGTATCCTTACTGCATTTTGCTGAATTGAATTATGGCTTTCAGCTATTGATAAGGATATCCACCCTCTCTCATATAAAACTGGCCAGATCTCCCTGTTTATGTCTCATTATTCCCTGAAAAAAATGTTTTGTTTGGGGGGGGGGGCGGACTTTGATTATTTTGCTGCACAAAATCCAGTTTTGACTCCATCTCTATAGTCTTCCATTACAAAATATCCAATTCTGTGGAGAAGATGAATTGTTTTTATCTATGGGAGGTGTTTGAGGATTGAAGAGCAGGGTCCTAATCCTTTCCAAAACGAAATACATTCTTACATTCATGATATTACACATAGAAAATTTGAGGCCCGATAAATGTTGGATTTCAGTGTCCACTAACCACATAATCCTGGTATCTGAAATTGCTGGCACATTTATTAACCCTCTATAGAGAAATCAGCAGTAAGGAACAGGAAAAAAATAGAATTTGTGACTTGAAGCCACTTTCTCCTGAAAAGAATCCTGCTAATCCAATTTCTGCAGGAAGAATGCAAAAAAGGGATTCCTTACAGGATCACCATTCACTCAGTTACATTATGCAAAGTGACAAGAGATGGTAAATATGAATCACTTCTCCAGCTACACTTTCCCTTTAAGCTTTTCCTTGAATTATGACTTTCCATTTTCAGGACTAAGCCAAACAATTTATGCAAGTTACATAATTACAGTGCTTCAGATTCAGGAATTCACATGGGGTCCAGACACCATGGTCTTTGCTTTTTAACCTTCCACTATTTATCTCTATTTATATCTGATAAGGAGAAAAAGAAACAGTCTTGTATTTTATTTCCCTTGGTACAACCAATAACGATTTATCTGTAGTGATGTAATGTGGATGGATCCATTATTAAATATTCTGATTTGGTCTTCCTTCCAATTCATTTCCTTTTTAAAGAAACTTCCCCTCCTGGCAAGTTCTGAACTTGAGTATAATGACAGGGTGGGGTTATGGAGTCTTAAAACATTTTCCCCTCACAGGCTTTCATTGATCTAAACACACATACACATCTCCTATTAATGACTCCTCCAAGCTTGCCAAATTCGGCTCTTAAATCACTCCTCACTGAGCTTGAATTCCAGGCCACACAGAAACTAGATATCCCTGAAAGAGCCGGCGCCTAACCCTACCTATTATCTGCTGCTGTTTGCTGTGCATGTAATGAGAGGCATAGGCAGGAGGGCTAAGGGAGGGCAAGTGATTAAACATGCATTGCAACTTTGCGATGCAAACTCCACTTCTAGTGTGCTTAATACAAGAACAAAACGAAAAGGCAGAGCTTGCCCTGTGATGCACGTGTTTCATCGTTTCAGCATCATCCCAGTTAGGAATGGATAAAGGTAAAGGTAAAGGTTCCCCTCGCACATATGTGCTAGTCGTTTCCGACTCTAGGGGGCGGTGCTCATCTCCGTTTCTAAGCCAAAGAGTCAGCACTGTCCGAAGATGTCTCCGTGGTCATGTGGCCAGCATGACTAAATGCCAAAGGCACATGGAACGCTGTTACCTTCCCACCAAAGGTGGTCCCTATTTTTCTACTTGCATTTTTTACGTGCTTTCGAACTGCTAGGTTGGCAGAAGCTGGGACAAGTAACGGGAGCTCACCTCATTACGTGGCACTAGGGATTCGAATCACTGAACTGCCAACCTTTCGATTGACAAGCTCAGCATCTTAGCCACTGAGCCACCGCGTTGCTTGTATAGAAATGGATACCTATGCACAAAATGCCTTGGGGGTGGAAGAACATTCATCTTGTGAGTGCTTATTTGCAATCTGTAGTGGTACAATCCTGGCACAAGTTTGCTATCCCAATTATCCTAAAGTCCTAGTCCAGGTGTGGGGAAAAACGAATGATGGATGAACTTGTAAAGCAACTTCCCCAATTCTCTTTCTTTGAAGGGGAAGGAGAGAGAGAGAACTGATCATCTGTAGATTTCTGTGTGATTTATGGGAGTTGTTTAAGAACAGCAACAGCAGAATCCCTCACCTTAAATGCTAGATTTGATTGTTGAAAAGGTGGTTTATCCTCTTCTCATTTGGTATTTGGAACAAATTCTGGGACGCAACCTTTTTATTTTCTTACACTTATGCTATTTCCACGGGCTACAGGTGACGTAGCTTGTTGTGCCAGTAAAAACAAAATAGATTTAAGCTTTGTGCCTGCCTCGTTTGCTCCATTTTATCGGCATTCCAGTTTTACTTGATTATATTTAATATCTACAAAACAAGGCACTCCACGGTTTAACCAGTGAAAATTAATGGAAGATGGAGCTGAAATGCACCCTTGAATATCAATATTTCTCCTGCGAAAATATGATTAGAGAAAATATGCTTTTCTAGCTGAGAGGAAAGCAAAAACTTAAGGCAGACATTTTGGTGCAGAAAAACAGCTAAATCTGATGTCCTTTGAGCACAATGGACCGCCCAATTCCTGGCGCTGAGAAAGGTGCTGTGAAATTTTAAGTTACCCACCATAAACATCTTACACAAAATTACCAAAACGTGCTGCCCAAACCTTAGAACCTTTGCGCAGTAACAACTTCAGGAAACCATCCTTCATTCTGGAATGTTTAATTCTTTTGAACTACCTTTAGTCACAAGTTGTTTTGAAGTCACAGCTCCAGAGAAGAGCTTGAGTGAATAGGCTTGATTAGCAAAGAGAACATGTTGTATTTATGCAGTATCTGGGATTTGGGCTCATTAAACTGTCTTAGTGAGATATAACAAGCTGCTAAACTGGAATGTTATTATCTGCTAACCTGCAACATTCTCCAGTGCTGGAGGAGCTACAAACAATGTCAGTTAAAAAAAAAACAACAGAGAAGATGATTCAAAGGTCAGTTCCATACTTCAAAGCTGTAAGCCAAGATGAACACTCACATATTTTCTATGTAAGGCTAGATATTCCAGCACAATTTTGGATGTACACACGTCACATTGTCTCCAGGATGTTAAGGGTTAACTAAATAGTTGCTGCTCAGTTGAATGACCAAACCCCAAAGCATGGATGTCCCAAAGTTGCTTTTTTCAAAAGGCAACTGGACTTCCTTTGTTTTTGCTTGAAGACGTTTCACTTCTCTTCCAAAAAGCTTCTTCAGTTCGTTCTTCAGAACTGAAGAAGCTTCTTGGATGAGAAGCGAAACGTCTTCAAACAAAAACAAAGAAATTCCAATTGTCTTTTGAAAAACCACCTTTGGGACAACCATGACCTGGATGACAGAGACTCTCCATAGGCAAAAGCATGGATGATAGCCCTAGAGATCCATGAGCAAAATATGAAATTTTAAGAGTGTCCTGGATATTCCCACAAAATTAGGGTTACCATATCACAATCTAAACAGACAAAGAAGGACATGGACATGAAAAGGAGGATAAATAGGGAAAAAGGTGCGGGCACCAATTGTCTAACTTTCTTGTCATCTGCAACAAAAAATATGGTGAAAAATAGTCCAAAAAATATAATTAGGCCTTTATACCTATGAAATTACTTTTTCCAGAATGGCGAAGACGGGTTTTTGAATCACAATATTTTTCCAACCAATCTTTATTTTCAAAAACACATGTTGTAATATAGAATCGATGACAAAATGCTTTTCAAATTTCCCCATAGAAACTGTGAGGTGCTCTGAGCTCTACAGCTATGCTAGATTTATACAGTAGATGATAGATTTGAAGGGGCTGGATTGAAGCCAATTGCTGGAAATAAATTAAACAATGTAAATCTAGGCTGCCGAGTTGTTGATGGATGAAGAAAAGAAAAAAACCAGACAGTGTACGATATACAGGAAAGTTTGAATGACTACTGTTGTGAAAACAGTCACACTCCAAAAGCCAGACCATACAGTATTTGATTTTAAGGCTATAGTTGCTGGACATAGAAGCTGAGGACAAAAAGGAGGACATGCCTGGCAAACAAAATAGCTGTTCAGAAATCAGGCTGATCAAAATACCTTGGAAGCCCTCTCTCCCCTCCATGTTGGGCTGTTGTCCTTTTCTTTCTCCCCTCCCAAATCCCTTTGGCTGCCTCCTGTCCTCTTCTCTCTTCTCCTCCTCTTCCCATCTTATAATTTTGATACTTCTCTTAGCCACATGAATATTCCTTAACAGCCCCTTGTGTCTCATCTTCTAAGATTCCACCACAATCACAGAAGCTCATGGAATCTCACAAACAACACACCCTCTTGCAAAATGTTTCAGTGAGGTACAAACTTTCCTCAGCTGTCATGCTTGCTGCATTTTTTCATAAGGGGGCTGCTCATAATTATAAAGAAATGTCTGTTGGAGGTGAAAGGGCCACAAGGAAAGAAGACCTCTGGGATTGCCATGGTACCTATTCTATTGATGATTGTGATGTGTTGCAGTGGAAATATTACTGCAGTGTATCAAGTGAAGAGAAGATTTTAGCTTTTCATCTGGTTGGATTGTTAATAAATATTGATAGTCAATAAGTTGACAGGGAGCAAAATATATTAGCTGAAGGATCTGGAGAGTAGGCCATAACTTTTGCTGACTTCACAATTACAAAGGTCATTGGGAGTTGAGCAATAGGGTTGGTTGCACAGCAGCCAGAAGTTTTGCAATAACAATAGCACTTAAACTTATATACCGTTTCATAGTGATTTACAGCCTTTTCTAAATTGCCCACAATATTTTGCCCACAACAATCTGGGTCCTCATTTTACCAACCTCGGAAGGATGGAAGGCTGAGTCAACCTTCAGAATCAACAATCAAAATCAAACCGATAGCAGAATTAGCTTGCAATACTGCATTCTAACCACTGCGCCACCACAGTTCTTAGACTGGATTTGGCAAAATATATATTATTTTTAACTATAGAACGTAAAGATTTTCTGGATCAACACAATGAAGTGACAAAGGTGGTTATGTTGCGAAGTTGCTTGCAACAATTGCATGACATACTTTACCCATCAAGTAAGCGATATGTAAGCAAAGGGGCTCCCTCCTAACTTGTAGAAAGTGAGAGATATGGTGAGAAAGGGATTAATTTAAAAAGACATTCTACTCGCAGAGATGATCTTATAAGAGTGGTGCCGGAAGCATGTCAGCAGATCATCTTGAATGGATGGACACTCTTTATAGAGTCGAAGAGCTGGCCTTGCTATTTTGCACAGTGAAGTAGCAGCCTGAGGCAGCAAATTCTGGTAATCATTAGTTCTTGCTGCCCTCACAATTGGCAGAAGTGTCTCCATTTCATAATTCAAGTGCCACTTGAGGGAGGGAAGAAGCACCACTTTGTCTTTCGCCTCAGGCAAAATATATTTTTTGGGTCTGATGCTGTAGAACTGAAGTTGTCATAATTTTAAAGGGACAGATGCATGGCAGGTTGGCTACAGATGCTAAGTCCTATTCAAAGTTTATTGCCTGGTACACAATGCAGAGGGTCTTATTTACGCTCTGTTATAATGAAGTGGGGTGTGTGTGTCTGGAAGACCACCTCAAAACTCTTAGTCAATAATTAAGATAAAGCTAGAGACTGGGAGACTGGGAGTTCTAGCGCTGCATTGGACACAAAGCCAGCTGGGTGACTTTGGGCCAGTCACTTTCTCTCAGCCCTAGCAAGGAAGCAAGCAATGGCAAACTACGTAAAAAAACCTTGCCAAGAAAACTGCAGGGACTTGTCCAGGTACTCACTGAGAATCGGACACAATTGAATGAAAAAACAACAACCACCTTTAAATGCAAAAAAATGATACCACCCTATCTCCATCTTTTCATAAACCATTCTATTGCATTCAGGGGGGCATTGCATTCAAAATTTCTGCTCAAAAGTCAGTCCCACTGAGTTCAATGACACTTTGCTTACACTACTCAGACGTCAGTGCCACTGCTCAGGGTGGCATTTACTTCTGTAGCTACATATAGAGAAGTGCACCAGCAGTATTTTAAGCTCATTTGCATGTCTCAGATTCTTGAACCCATTAGATATTTCCTGTAATGTAAAAATCGTGTCCTTTTGCTACTTAACTCTCCACTATTAAGACAGCTATTTAGAAATCTTTCAAAGCTGATAAAGCTGACTGTTTTATGTTGTTGGACAAATTGCATAAAATACTTCCATGTACTCCTTTGTAGCATGGCAAAAAATATCTCCACAGTACAAGGTCATTTTCCATTTACATTATCACTGATCCTGCCCAAGGGCTGAATGTGCTAAAAGGTTGTTTGAAATTGGACTGGAATGCATCCAGGGGTGAAATCCAGCAGGTTCTGACAGGTTCTGGAGAACTTTGAGCAGTTCGGAGAACCGGCAAATACCACCTCTGGCTGGCCCCAGAGTGGGGTGGGAATGGAGATTTTGCAATATCCTTCACCACTGAATGCATCCCTCCAGAAGAACAGAATAAAAATTGTCTTACCATCAGGACTAGAGAACAGGTTTACAGAAAGCTAGAGCTTCCACAAGGAATTTAAATATTAGTTTACTGTCTCCAAAAAAACTGCCATCGAAGTATTAATTGATATTCTTAGTTTCTAGGTGAATGAAAACATAAAATGACAACAAGTAGTCAACTAGCACAAATTAGCCAAGTATAATATACTGAATGGCTACACGTTAAGTATGAGAAGGCTTTTCATATTCTAAGGAAAAGAATTCTAAGCAGAAGTCATTGCAGAATAAAATCAACTATCTTTCTTTTAGAACCGAGATGGTCACTTTGGAAACCTTGGCCAGCATGTTGTCTTCAGCCGATTCTATGAAGTCCTCTGTGAGCAATTAGTTCAGATTACTGGTAAATCAGATGTGTCCCTTCAATAAAGCTTAATGTCTCAGAGAGAGAGAGGTGGAATGTCATAAAGAGAGGGGAAAGTATCAGAAAATGAACATAAGAGAAGGTGATGTCCTCATTCACTTTTGGTTCGATCTGAATCCATCGTCTGAGGAAATGCAATGTTTGATAGAACAGGTTAGCATGTTGCAATTGTAGCAGAACCCAATATTTTAATATAAAAGAGAGAATGTGAGAAGACAAGGTCTCTTCTAGAGCCCTCCTAACTTTGAGTCTAGTAGAAACATTTGGAATTTTGGGCATTTCTTACAGATTCACACTAAAAATATATAGAGCTCCTGATGACTGTTACCAGCTACAGAACATCCAAGGTAAAAAAGATAAATTACTGATTTTGTTCTCTGTTTCCCTTCTAACTCCTCAGGTTGATTGCAACTGGATTGCTACATGATTTGCCCCAGGTTTTTTCCCACCCCTGGGAGGCTATACTTCCAAGAATTGGGTTGCAGATACTAATATTCTTATTTTCCTAATAATATATATAGGTGAGAAGGGGATCCAAAAACATACATGAACTGGAACTTTGCTTGTAAGAATGCTAGTTTCTCACTGGATTTAGAAGAACCAAAACAAGATAAAATCAAGTCGGTCAGGGAAACCTAGTAGGCACAAGGGAGTTTGGGGGGCATTTTTGAACTCCTGTGTGTCACTTTAGAAACTGAGTCTGTATTTAATTATTGGGCAGAATTATTGAATTCATCACAGAAATGAGGTTTCCCTAAAGTCACCCTGCAATACCTGAACAGGACAAAGAGAAAATTTGGAAAGTCCACTCGGAAGTGGAAAATGCCAGACCTTTTAGCATGGAACTACCATCGAAATAAAGGTAAAAAAGGGACGCAGTGGCTAAGACGCTGAGCTTGTCAATCGAAAAGTCGGCAGTTCAGCGGTTCAAATCCCTAGTGCCGTGTAGCAGAGTGAGCTTCTGTTACTTGTCCCAGTTTCTGCCAACCCAGCAGTTCGAAAGCACGTAAAAAATGCAACTGGAAAAATAGGGACCGCCTTTGGAGGGAAGGTAACAGCGTTCCATGCGCCTTCGGCATTTAGTCATGCGGGCCACATGACATGGAGACGTCTTTGGACAGCGCTGGCTCTTCGGCTCTGAAACGGAGATGAGCACCGCCCCCTAGAGTCAGGAACGACTAGCATGCATGTGCGAGGGGAATCTTTACCTTTACCTTTTACCATCTAAATGTAAAGAACTCAGCTTTTGAAAAGGAATCGAAGAAAGTGAAAAGTTTTTAGTACAGCAGCTAGAAATTGGCACTGTATTTTACCTGCCATGAGCATGAAGATCATGAGCCAAGCATTTGATGTGGGGGAAAAACATGGACATACCTCAAGCCATGTTTCATCTTCCTGTATTCAAATCAATAATGTGATAGAAGAAAAGGGAGAAACTATTTCAGAAGAAAGACAAAACTCTAGGAAAAGGAAGTAGGATCCTTTAGTGGCCTCAATATGCATCATTCTGTGGCAGCATTTTTTTTTTCCAAGTGAAGATTACAGGAGGAACTGAACATCAGTGGGAAATTGCTGTTGTTTTTAATGTTTTATTGAAGAACCTAAAGTTAGAAAAATAAAAGAAGGAAGAAGGCTGCAAAGAGACAGGAAAAAAAAATAGTGACTTCTGACTTTTTCCAGTGTAATAGACTACAAAAATATTACAGCCTCAACCTTTTGCCTTATATTTCTAAACATCTCAAGCTATTTCTATAGCAGCAGCAGTCATTCTAAACATCAAAACCTAAAATCAAAGTTTCATTTTCTTAAATTTTGAGCAAAAAGTCGAGAAATGGTTTCCAAGCAGAAACAAAGCTAGATAGGTTCTTCTCTTTAATTGAAACGGTAAATTTTGACATCTCCACCAAGTCCATCTCCTTTACCGTCCGTTCTTCCATGGTGGGAATTAGGGTGTCTTTTCCATTTTTGTGCATATAAGATTCTTGCCACTGTCAACATACAATATATAGGGTTCCAAATTTTCTTCCAAGCTTTTCATCAATGAGAAAGATAAATGCTAGCTGTGCTTTTAATACACAGCATATATATCTACTGTTTATTTTCTACTACAAGATTGTTACTGACCATGCTTCTGGATAATTGAATATTTCTGCCTATCCACATATCATCTCTTTTCCATCCCTTGTCTGTCTATTATTTAGTTCTTAAAACAAACACTATCCCATATTTTATTTCAAAATGAGTGCTCATAACCGATGGTGGAATAGCTCATATGAGCTAATAAAACCAATACAAACATTTAGTATCAGACATAAGAGATTAATAGAGGGACTGGGAATGTAGAGGCTCTCAAAGGTTCTTTTGAGGCAATTGGCAATTGGAGGAGGAGGAGGAGGAGGAGGAGGAGGAGGAGGAGGAGGAGGAGGAGGAGGAGGAGGAGGGGAAGAAGAAGAAGAAGAAGAAGAAGAAGAAGAAGAAGAAGAAGAAGAAGAAGAAGAAGAAGAAGAAGAAGAAGAAGAAGAAGAAGAACAACAACAACAACAACAACAACAACAACAACAACAACAACAACAACAACAACAACAACTTAGGACTTATGAAGCTTCTTAGATGAGAAGCAAACTTCTTCTTCTTCTTCCTCAAAGGAAAAAAAATGTCCAGTTGCCTTTTCCAGTTGCCTTTGAGACAGCTAAGACCTGGATGACTGAGAATCTTCATAGATGAATGGATTTCATCTTCCAAATTTCCATTGGTAGGGAAGACAATTCACCAAAAAAGGAAATTCCTTAGATGTTGGCTGAAGATCACTCATGACTGCCTCATAGTGTCTTCCATCAATAGGAAAAACTAAAATGTAGAACTCGGGTGTATTGGAGAGGTTTGTATGATGGATCATGCACTATCCCAAGAATTGCCATAATGTAGAAGAATAAACAACAACAGTAGAGTTATGCCATGATAAGTAAGTCCCTTACTTGCAGATTGATTTGTCAAATAGCTTTGCTGTTTAAACTAGAGTTAATGGAACATTTTCATCCCATTACATCTGCCTGTACCACCATACAGATACAGCAACCAGCTGTTTCTTTGCAAAATGGAAGGACCATGCTTCCCACAACTGACAGTCTTCATGAATATAGGCTTTGTACCACAAGCTGCTCTCTACTGCTAGTACATAATGGAAGCTAGACAGCATGGGGAAATATTACCTCCCCCTCAACTACCAATTCCTATCCCCTCCCCAAGCAGTGCAACTGCTAACCAAGCAAGAAAAATTAGGAGCAATTTGTGTATGTTTGGACGCATACAAACCATAGATAGATAGATAGGGAGGGAGAGAGGGAGGGAGAGAGGGAGGGGGGAGTGAGTGAGAGAGAGAGAGAGAGAGAGAGAGAGAGAGAGAGAGAGAGAGAGAGAGAGAGAGAGATCCTTCACATTTTAGGTCATATTTATGCAGAAATATTGAACATTCAAAAGGGTTCACAAACTTTTAAGTACCATTGTATACAAAATAGCTTTAGTTCAGATTCAGATTCCCATGAGCTTTCAAAATCCCAAATGACTGCTAGGACTTTGCTGTCCTTTTGTGGCCATCTGGATTTTTACAGCTCATTCTGGAAGTTCCATGCCTCTGAAGTACTGTAAATCTAAGAATACAGTACAGTACCTCCAGTGTTCCTGGATCCACACTCTTGATTAAATGTTGTTTGTGACAGCAGGATGATGGCAATAGGGAATTTATAGTGATGCGGGATGTCAGAAAAAGAAATAAATTTGGGCCAGCATCAGGAAAGAGGCTGCAGTGGAATAGCTTAATTCTTCTCTCCAAGGTTACCGGCCGTGATTAGATTCATTTTCCTGCAATCTTTTCCACACAAAAAAAGGACCTTGGGAGGGACTGCAACCAGAGCAGAGGAAAGACTTGAATTATTTGAAAGAAAATATAGTATGAATGTAAACCCTCTGAAGATTACAGAAGCTCCTTCCAACTTACTACCAACCTGCCTTCCATTGAGGACCTGTAGTCTGCACTAGTCAAAAAGAGGGCTGTGAAAATATTTACAGATCCTGGACATAAACTGTTTCAACTCCTACCTTCAAAACGATGCTATAGAGCACTGCACACCAGAACAACTAGACACAAGAACAGTTTTTTCCCAAACACCATCAATCTGCTAAACAAATAATTCCCTCAACACTGTTAAACTATTTGCTAAGTCTGCACTACTATTAATCTTCTCATCGTTCCCATCACCCATCTCCTTCCACTTATGATTGTATGACTGTAACTTTGTTGCTGGTATCCTTAAGTTTTATATTAACTGTTTCCCTATGACTATCATTAAGTGTTGTACCTTATGATTCTTGACGAATGTATCTTTTCTTTTATGTACTCTGAGAGCGTACGCATCAAGACAAATTCCTTGTGTGTGCAATCACACTTGGCCAATAAAGAATTCTGTTCTGTTCTGTTCTGTTCTGTTCTGTTCTGTTCTGTTCTGTTCTGTGCAACATAACATGCCAATCCAGTATCCAGTTATCAAAGAGTAAAGCCCACTGACCTCAGATGGACTATCCTTTGAGGAAATAGGCCTCATATGTCCCTACCTGGCCCTCTACTGCCTCTCCTTCTGTGATGCACAGCTATTCTTCATCTAATATGAGGCACCCAAAAGCTCTTTCTTTAAAAAAAGCCTTTTTGTTTCAGGGACACCACAATTTGTCACTCATCAGTTGTTGGGAAAATGCCTGCCGGCCCATCCTCTCCAATCATGGCTAATAGAACCATGGCAATTCAACACATTTTCACAAATGCAGTTAATAGTCCCCATCACAGTGCAAAATGGTGAGTGATTGAAGCCTCCTTCCTCACCTCTTCTGATCCCACTAAAATATGGCCTCTCCAAAGGTGATTAAACTAAGAATGAAAACTAAATCGTAAGATGAAGTCTGTAATATATTGCTTTGCTCCTGCACTCTGAATTTGGATGGTTCTTTGAGACTTTACCTGGACTAGATAGAGAAGGTGGTTGACGGGGGTCTCTTTCAGCTTTTGCCTTCAGACTTTAGGGCCAATGGAAGAGGGAACAAAGTTTTAGGGGAAGGAAACATTTATGGCTTCATTTTTTTTTTCATATTCCCCCAGTTTGAATAGATTGAGGACTACAAAAAACTAGCATTCACTGTTGTAGTTCCTTTGTGTATTTCTTCCTTCCAAGGATGTTGGATTTTCACTCCAATAATGTCCAACTAGCATGCCTTAGTGGCAGTTATGGAGATATGGTCCAACAGTTCTAGGGATCCCACACTGGCTTCACTGTTCCAGAATAACAATTCATTTTTGAAATTGTCAATACAGTGCCTATCCACAACAGTATGCCTGCCAGATGCCCTGTCCAAACTTGCTTTTTGAATGTATAAACAAATTCAAAAAAAGCTCCCTATTCCATATGTCTAAGAAATACTCTGAGCTTTACACACACCACAGAAAATTAAAAAATGGTGGATGATTGCAGCCTATTTGTCCAGGGGAAAAAAAATAGAAAAGCACCTTCTTCAATTTGCCTTCTGATTACAAGGAGATTTGTGACTAGACAAGATCATTCTGGCAGCCATTTTGAGAGAGAGTTTACAGCATACTCAAATTACCTCATATATACACACTGGCTCCAAAGGTTTTGGATTATCTAACTAAAATTACCTAAATCTGAGCCTCCCCGAGTCGTTGGATGTGAGATAGTGGTAAATAAATTTTATAAATAAATTAAATTTTATAAATGAAATAAATAAATCATAAATGGCACACTGCTGAAATTAAAGGAACAGATGCCACATGTCAACTGTTCAAGGTAATCCAGACAGAAACCCAAAACATGAGTAGTAACACTACTGCTATTGTAAGATTACAGTAACAGAATCTTGTGAGTCTGAAACCATGTCTCTCCTCCCTTGTCTTTACCTTCCACAGAACTAGGGAAGTGCCCTTCTGAAATGCTTTCTCTGTGCCCTGTGGGCTGAGAGAACTCTGGTCTGACCATTGCCATGGCTGCAGCTCTTCCTCCTGTTTCCCAAGGTTACTCTCACATCTCATCACATCACCTTCCATTTCCTTCCTTCCCAATTTTAGATGATTAATAACCTCTATAAGATTCAAACAAACAACTGCAAAGTATAGGACTGGCTGCAAAAACATCAGATGAACATTTGATGCAGTGGTGAAATCCAAACTTTTTTACTACCGGTTCTGTGGGCGTGGTTTGGTGAGCGTGGTGTGGCTTGGTGGGCGTGGCTTGATGGGCATGGCAGGGGAAGGATATTGCAAAATCTCCATTCCCACCCCACTCCTGGGGGAAGAATATTGCAAAATCTCCATTCCCATCCTACTCTGGGGCCAGCCAGAGGTGGTATTTGCCGGTTCTCTGAACTACTCAAAATTGTCTCTACCGGTTCTCCAGAACCTGTCAGAACCTGCTAGATTTCACCCCTGAAATATATATCAGTCCACATCATCATATATATCATCATATATATGTATCAGTCCATAATATAATACAGTCCATAATATGCATATAACACAGAAAGTTGCATATATTATACATATAACACAGAAAGTTGCTAGAACATCAGCCTAGGAGATCCTTCCATTTATTATATCCAGTAGCAGCAGCAGGGGAAGAATCTGAGACCAAAATTCGGGAGCATTAGAATGTGGTTTCCTCAAATGAAGCAGATCTGCTCACAATATTTTGAAGCAATACTCATCTGAAGAGCCCTTCTGCCACATTATAAGTCAATTAAGTCTAGAGTCTAAAATTACCCAACTGTGCTATAGCTTGCTTCTATTTTAATGATTAGAATTAGAGGAAAAGACTAGCATGCTGTTTAAGGAAAATTCTCAGCAAAGCACTGAGAGCAGTTAATTCCTCTCAGAGAAAGCTCAACCTGTACCAATTTGTCGACATGATGGCCTCAGAAAGAAGGAGCAGAAGCAAGCACATTTGCAATTTGTCAGCCAAATGTATATCTCCAGCAGGTTTTCCTTGTGGTTCTTGTTGGGAACATTCATTTCTACATGGATGCAATTGTTAATATAAGTATAAGAAAAATTAATGAGCTGTATGGTCTTTAGCTCTGCACTTTTATGAGGAGACATAATTCACTGAAAGGATCGATAGATTCACTTTAAATTCCAATCAGAGCCCAGGCATTATTAGTTCGACAATGGCAACTAGGTTTTCCAGCTGTGTTAAATAATTCTGTTCATCTAAAGCAGACTGAGCAAAAAATAGACGAGGATCTGTTGATTTGCAGTATAATGATAAGCATTTCTGGCAGCCAGTTGTTTAACCCTAGCAGGAGAAAAAGAGGAATCTTCTCCCCATTTTGTATTATATTGCTGAAATGAAAAAATGTGAAAGGCAAACAATTGCAAACAACTCTCTGGTTCCAGCATTAAAGCACTGTTTCCAGATCTTAGAGTTCTTCCATTCTGAGCATATGTCTTTGGCAACTGGTTCTAACAGGATGTTTGTCAGTTTTGAATGTTAAAAAAACTGGGGTTTTCACAAACATGAATAGCGTAGTCCCCTGGATTATCATCCAGACCTTGCAAAAATACTTTTCCCACAGGGATCCAGATGTGATTTTCAAAGTTAAGGTTTTATAGGGACGGTCTCTTTCAATTGTATTTGGTATCCCAGCTGGATTTTCTCATTCTGCTGTTAATGCATTGGACAGGGACCCAAAAATCTTGCTATGACGGCAGGATTCCTCCTTTTTTTTCCCCCCTTCAAAGAGACATAACCGTTTCATAAGCATTACAGCGTAACCAGGATATGTGTCTGATGTTGCCAAATAACCTTTTGAAAAGGCAGCCTGTTTACCAAACACTTTCAACAGATATATTGGAAGTGTAATATGCTAGAGAAAGAAAAGGCCAAATTTCTCAGTCATCCGTCTTCCTCCTTATCCAAGTAGGATCACAAACTAGTCCATTTATTACTTATGTGTCAAATTTTTTTGTAAACATACAAATAAGGGCATTATTGTATTTCACTCACTCACACCACATACACACACACACAAAGTGATTATACAATCATATTTGAAAAGTTGTTTCCTTTGAAGTCATTTTGCTAATTAGAGAGAATTTATTTTCTGTTGGCTTACTCATACGGGCCTAACAAGGCAGAAAGGCATGCTGATCTTATGATTGAAAATATGCCTCTTCTTTTCCATATCCTAATTAAATCAGAGCTGTCATCCAGTTAAAGACAATTCGAGTGAATTAATCTTGTGAATCCGAATTGTAATTGATCAATAGCATAATTGTTGACGTGTCTGTTCAGAACTGAGAAGTTTCACTTACTTCGTTAGAACTTAGTTCCAAAAAGATATTGAAGTCTTAAGGTGAACAGATTCATATGGGAATAAAAAGGGGCTAAACAACTGCAACTTGTTTGGAAATTTTACCTTTGCATTCTATTAGTTATTCTCTGCTGTATCATCTTTTAATAATACTTCTATGAGGTAGACCACATTAAGAATCAGTGACCAAGAAGCAGCATCACCAATGTAACATAAATTCTACCAATTTTTTAACAAGCATCATGACATTGCACACTTATATGAAAGGGACAAATTGCAGTATTTTCATAATTTTGATGAACTGGGGGATCCTGTGAATTTAGATGGCTAAGAATTTGAACTCTAGACCAGTTCAACCTTTCTGGGTCTGGAGATGGTTTTGCATGTGTGCCCACCACTTGCACAAATGGAGCTTTGCATTGTCACCTGCGGCTTGCGCAGCCCGGTTTTGAACGGACCACATACCAGTACCGGTCCGTAGATCAGGGGTTGGGGACCCCTGCTCTAGACTGTTTACTCATACTCTATTGGACATCCTACTGATATAAAATGTAACATATAGCAAAGGTTAGTGCTAGTTTCATCTTAGAAGACTAGTACCTCCTATGCAGAGGTGCTATTCAGAAGGTTCTGACAGGTTCTGGAGAACCGGTAGCGGAAATTTTGAGTAGTTCAGAGAACTGGCAAATACCACCTCTGGCTGGCTTCAGAGTAGGGAGGGAATGGAGATTTTGTAATATTGTTCCCTCAGGAGTGGGGAGGGAATGGTGATTTTGCAGTATCCTTCCCCTGGAGCTGGGTGGGAATAGAGATTTTGCAGTATCCTTCTCCTGCCACACCCACAAGCCACATCCAACAAGCCACACCACGCCCACCAAGCCACGCCCACAGAACCAGTAGTAAAAAAAATTGAATTCCACTACTGCTCCTATGTGTGCTTTTATAAGTACTTATAGTTGTTTAAAGTATTTTTTAATCCACTTTTTATAGTAGTGCTCCTTTTAAACAACAATTTAAGTAATGTTTTTCAGCCTTGAACTTGAACTAGAGGATCAAGGCTAATCCAACCTGAAACTGAAGGATAACTTTTTTGGTCTATAAATTGGCTATCCTGGGATAAAATTGAGAACAAAATCATGATCTTCTGAGGGAAAGGAACTGTATAAACCTACAGACAAATAAAAAGAATCTTCATAGCCCCTTTTTTTTCCAGAAAGTATCATGTCCTCAAGGGCTCTCTGAGAGGAAGAGGATGAAACAATGCACCTTAACTGGTGCTCCTTAATGGTTTTTCTCAACCTCCACTTATTCATCTGGGAGGTCTAAAGGGGAGCTGTCTGGATATGACATGATGCTAGGCCCTGCTTTGTTAGGATTATGGATTGCAGAGAGAAGTATTTGTATTCATGGAAACGCAG
Organism: Pituophis catenifer annectens; assembly: GCF_029215685.1. Lineage (NCBI taxonomy): Eukaryota > Metazoa > Chordata > Lepidosauria > Squamata > Colubridae > Pituophis > Pituophis catenifer. The sequence continues at coordinate 207,127,585 of NW_027256881.1, forward strand.
GTATAATTTTTCTTCAGACTTGTAGGCAAGGGATCAGGGGCACGAGCAGAAAGTTCGTCCTTTATTCCATTTCAACCCTTCAGATGTTCAGTCTCCTAAACAGGGAATGTAGTACTTCTCAATCCTCTGCCTTTTAAGTTCATTGGGTCACCTTGTGAAGGCTTTCACTTTGCTCAGCAGGATAAACAAAAGCCCAAAATTTTGCAAGGGCTTTTGACAGGACAGAGCAAAAAGACAACAATCTGCACTTGAGGAGTTCTAATAAGGAAGTAAGAAGATTTATCTCTAAAGCAAAGCAAAGAAAGCTGTAGGATACCAAACCATCTTCTATTGAACTTAGGGATATCAGTGGGGAAAAAAATCAAGGTACACTGAGACCCTAATAAAGGAAACATGCCCTGTTCTTCTATTTAGGTGTCTTTGGAGGAGAAAGATTTGACTCGCGAATCCTTTTCAAAAGGCAGAATTTTCTGCAGCCTCTTAATTTTTACAGGATTGAGCCTCGGGGCTTCTTCTCAGTCTGAGGATAAAAGTAGAAGGAAGCAGCCGTAATGTTACCTTTTCCCTGCTGAAGTGCCTGTAAGAATATTAGAAAAAAGAAATTTATAGCTCAAATTACTCCTGGGGAGTCGATGTATTGCTTCAAGCTATAAATCAAAAATGAAATGTCATTGTTTATATCAGCAACACATAGACCACCACAGCTTCTAAAACAGCAATTCCCAACTTTTCTTTTTTCTGTGGCCCACTTGGTCAGTGAAAGCTTTTGCAAACTATTATGCAAGTGGTATGTATAAGCCTCCAAATTAAATAAGATTCTGTATGTGTGTGAGAGAGAGAGGGAGGGAGGGAGGGAGAGAAGCCATGTTCATCCTGAAGGCTACTATTGTTGCTATTTTCTGCACCTTTTGCTGCCATTGAATAGCTATCTGAATGTTTGCAGCCTAAATGGTAATTCTGAATATACCATGACAGCTATAAAACAGAAATATGACTTTAAAACCCATGATTTTTTTTTAAAAAGGACCTGGAACAAGGCATGAAGGTCACACAGCCAGTTGAGAGTTTAAACTCCCCTTTAATGTTCCAAATGCTCCCATGTTCTTGGCAAGTCCCAGAGCAAAGTGCGTGCGTACACACACACACACACACACACACACACACACACAGAGAGAGAGAGAGAGAGAGAGAGAGAGAGAGAGAGAGAGAGAGAGAGAGAGAGAGAGAGAGCAGCCTCTGACTGCACCCAGTACAGCAAAATAAAGGAACAGGGAAATGAGTCTATGAAACAAGGAACAAACAATGAGTCCACAAAGTCAGGAACAAGGTACTGAGTCCATAAGTAAGGAAGAAGCAAGCAGTCCTGCAAACTCCAAATGTCTGTATCGGTACACCCAACTACCAATTCAGTGTTTATTCCTGACAAATGCCCCTCCCCCCAGTGTCTCCTTAAATCTCAGTCCCCAGGTGCGTCTTGTGAAGAGGGCTAGGGCGCTCTCCTCCCAAGTCATCAAGTCAGCCTGCGCTGTTCCTGCCTTCTCTCCACTCTCCGTATTCAGGGATCAGGAGGGGGCGGTCCTTGCTCATCACCTGAGCTCTGTCACTCCTCATGTCCACTGCTTTCCCTCTCCGTCATCCTGCCCCTGTTCCTCCATGCTAACAAGCAGTCCCAATCCTGAGGGATCCTGGGCTGCCTCAGTCTGCTCCTTCCCACATTCCTTCGAAGCCAATGAGCTGCCCCCTCAGTCTCCATCGGCTCTAGCTCTGGCTCATCCTTCTCCACAGATTCAGGCTCCAACGGGGGTATGACAGGTTCCAATCTTCCCTTTCACTTAACATTAAGCTTAGCATTAAGAACAGTGTCCTTAGCATCCGCAGGAGAAGGACCAACCTCACATCCTTCCATTTCTAATTGTTAAGTGTAAGCTCTTGTTCATGGTCTTGTTTCAGAAGCCAACATGCTGACCAATGTCTGTAGAATATGAAAACTGCTTGGACAGGTTGTCTCCCTTCATTTTTTTTTTCTTCTGCTCCATTCACAGCACCTACAGCTCTTCTTGAGTCTGAGGCCATCCCACACTGTCACCAATTGTCACAGAATCTTTTTTAAATAATCAGTGTCGACCGGACTCATTAGATACAAAAGCATTGGAAATTTGGGCATCTGTTTTTTTATTAATCTCCCTTCAATGGGTAGGGAGATTTTTACTGTACAGAACAAGGAACGCTTACCCCAAAAAGGGGGGAACTGTAATTTATAAATGCCTTCAGTTGTTTCAGAACTAATATTGCAACTCCCTATTTTTTATAGGCTCTTTATCTACACCATATTCTTCCAAGTGCTATTTCACCGTATCCTCATATCTTTCTGTGCCATATCTTTCATACATTTGCTCACTGCTGACCTCCCTATTTCTATATTTTGTCTTAAACCCTCTATATCCTGATTGTCACACTCTAGAGAGCTGTGTTCCTTTTCTTCGGATTCAATCTGTCCTTCATCTTTTTTTAGCTTTTGTGTTCTGTTCTGTCAAAACCTTGACTTTCTCATTGCCTCTTCAGCTGGGGTCTTCCCGGCTGGCCTTCTTCGCTTCCCCATCTTGAAAGGGAAAAAAAAACAGCTCTGACGCCCACCCACCCTTTCCCTCCTGTTTTCTCAGCTGCTGCTTCCTTTGCAGCTGCCTCTATCTCAGCAGACCTGACTTTGGCTGGGTTAATGATTTCTATCCTTTAGTTTCCCTCTATACTTTTCCTCCTGGGCTTTCGGCTCCATCGATTCTGTCTATTCATTGTCAAGCCTGTGTCTGGAGAGCTTCTGAGTGGACTTTTCCCTCCTCCTTTCTCCCTTGCGGCCTCCTTTGATTGGCAGTTGAGTACATTGCGGGAAGGCTAAGAAGGGAGGGGAAGGAAGGACCACAAGGCTTAGAATCCAACCAGGCACTTAGTCCTTCCACAATCCCTCAAGTATAAAAAGAACCAAATCAACCTAACAATTAAATTGTTAATAGGTAAGGATAAGAAAGGTGATACATCAATGATACATCAATGCTACTACAAATAAATAAAAGATTCCCTCTTCCCCAAAGAAACTACAGGTAGTCGTTGAATTACCACAGTTTAGTTAGTGACCATTTGAAGTTACGATAGCACTGAAAAAATTGACATATGACCATTTTTCTCACTCACAGACGTTGTAGCATCCCTTTGTTCACTTGATCAAAATCCGGAGACTTGGAAACTGGCATTTATTTATAGCAATATCACTTAAATTTCTATACCACTTAATAGTGCTTTACAGGACTCTCTAAGCAGTTTGTAAACTGTCAGTCTATTGCCCACAACAATATCGGTCCTCATTTTACCAACCTCGGAAGGATGGAAGGCTGACTCAACCTTGAGCCTGTCAGGATTGAACTGCTGGCAGTCGGCAGAATTAGTCTGCAATACTGCATTCTAACTACTGCGCCACCACAGGTCTCACGATTTTCAAGAGTTGCAGTATTCCAGAGTCATGTGACTGCTTTTTGTGATCTTCTCAGGGATGAAATCCAGCAGGTTCTGACAGGTTCTGGAGAACCGGTAGCAGAAATTTTGAGCAGTTCAGAGAACCGGTAGCGGAAATTTTGAGCAGTTTGAAGAACCGGCAAATACCACCTCTGGCTGGCCCCAGAGTGGGGTTGGAATGGAGATTTTGCAATATCCTTCCCCTGGAGTGGGGTGGGAATGGAGATTTTGCAATATCTTTCCCCTGGAGTGGGGAGGGAATGGGGATTTTGCAGTATCCTTCCCCTGCCATGCCTACCACGCCCACCAAGCCACGCCCACCAAGCTACACCATGCCCACGAAGCCATGCCCACAGAACTGGTAGTAAAAAAATTGGATTTCACCACTGGACCTTCTGGCAAGTAAAATCAATGGGGAAGATAGATTTACTTAACAACTGTGTTGTTAAACAACTGCAGTGATTCACCTAACAACGGGGGCAAGAAAGGTCATAAAATGAGGCAAAACTCACTTAATAGTTGTCTTGCTTAGCAACCAAAATTTTGGCCTCAATTGTGGTAATAAATTGAGGAATACCTGTATATTATTCTTGATTTTCTCAAAAGTGTACTACCATGGAGAATGATGTGGGATGAGGATGCAGAAAATGACTGGGAAATAATGATATTTTTGGATTTTCTGATGTACCATTCCATGCACAGATCAACAATAGATATTTTTCTGCCCTTACTACACGTTATTCTGTGTGCAACTCAACATGCAGCTAAACCCACCTATCCTCCAATAAAACAGACCATGTGCGTAGATCTGGATACTTTGTTGAAAGAACAGGATAGGGGGGAAACTGGGGAAAATAGGAATACATACAATGAAAACCAAATACAAGATAGGCAGTATTGAGCTGCTGCTGAGCATAACGATTAACAAATACAAGTACCATAATTTAAACCTCACCAGCAATGCTGTGTGTGTGGAATGTGGGTTCGTCTTTGGATGAATATGTGCCACAGATTAGGCTGGATTCTTCCTTGTATTTCTGCCTCCTCCAAAGGAAAATGGGGTCTGGCTTCCCAGCATGCACTTGTTTTGAGAATGTGGACTGATGGGTAAAGGGTTTGGATCAGCTTCAGAACAATACAGATTTGTCCCTCCAGCCACTATATGGGGCTAGAGAGCAACAACGGTATATATAAAAATTATATACTGGGGGATGACATACCGCATATGTTATTAGTTCACATACACTGACAGTACTATTCATTCTTGCTGGCTTTTAGCTGCCTGAAATTTCAGTCCAGAACACATGCTCATCTGCAACATAACATTTGCAGGAGCCCTGGTGGTGCAGTGATTAGAATACAGTATTGCAGGCTAACTCTGCCAACAGTCTAGCGTTCGATCCTGAGGTTGACTCAGCCTTCCATCCTTCTGAGGACCCAGATTGTTGGGGGCAATATGCTAACATTGTAAACTGCCCAGAGGGTGCTATAGAGTACTATAGGACGGTATGTAAGTCTAAGTGTTAATTGCTATTGCTATTAGGCTTAAAATGATTAACATTTGTTTAAAGGTGAAGCTGAACTTATCTAACAAACAGATTGTTCTCTTTAATGACTAACTGACTTCACAGCTAGAAAAGAAATCAAAGGGAAAGCATTCAGTAAGATTGGAGGTCATTAAAGGTAAAGCACCAAAATTAGCATTTCAGTTAATCCAATGTAATTGGATGGAAATCTTCTTCATTTGAACCCATCAAGATAACATATACGAGACTAAATCTAAGTTGCTGTGCCAGCACAAATTTATTTTATTTTTTATTTTATTTTATTTTGAATTTGTATACCGCCCTTCTCCCTGAGGACTCAGGGCGGTGAACAGCCAAGTAAAAACATCAAGTACAAATATTAAAATACAGTTAAAATATACATATATAAATTTGGCCCCATTAATTAAAAACAATAAACAAAACACTTAAAAACACTTAAAAAAATTAGGCCAGCCCGGCTTGCTGGAAAAGGAAGGTTTTAAGGGCACGGCGGAAGGCACCGAGGTCTTGGATTCTCCTTATCTCTGGAGGCAATTGATTCCAGAGGGTAGGTGCCCCCACAGAGAAGGCCCTCCCCCTGGGGGTCACCAGCCTGCACTGTTTGGCTGATGGCACCCCGAGGAGGCCCTCTCTGTGGGAGCGCACGGGTCGATGGGAGATTGTCGGTGGCAGCAGGCGGTCTCGAAGATAGCTAGGCCCTATGCCATGGAGCGCTTTAAAGGTGATAACCAACACCTTGAAGCGCACCCGGAAGACCACTGGGAGCCAGTGCAGCTCGCGCAGGAGCGGTGTTACATGGGAGCGCCAGGCTGCTCCCGTCACTACCCGCGCTGCTGCATTCTGGACCAGTTGGAGCCTCCGGGTGCTCCTCAAGGGGAGCCCCATGTAGAGAGCGTTGCAGTAGTCAAGGCGAGAGGTGACGAGGGCATGAGTGACTGTGCACAGGGAATCCCGATCAAGAAAGGGCCGCAACTGGCGGATCAGGCGAACCTGACAAAAGGTCCCCCTGGTTACAGCTGTCAGATGTTCCTCCAAGGACAGCTGCCTATCCAGGAGGACTCCCAGATTGCGAGCCCTCTCTGTGGGGGCCAACGACTCGCCCCCAATAGTCAGTGATGGAGTCAACTGACTATATCGGGATGCCGGGAGCCACAGCCACTCAGTCTTGGAAGGGTTGAGCCTGAGCCTGTTCCTCCCCATCCAGATCCGCACAGCCTCCAGGCACTGGGACATCACTTCAAGGGCATCGTTGGGGTGGCCTGGGGTGGAGATGTACAGCTGGGTGTCATCAGCGTACTGGTGGTATCTCACCCCAAAGCCACGGATGATCTCGCCCAGCGGCTTCACATAAATGTTGAACAGGAGGGGCGAGAGGACCGACCCCTGAGGCACTCCACATATAAGAGGCCTTGAGGTCGACCTCTGCCCACCTGCCAACACGAACTGCGACCGGTCGGAGAGAAAGGAGGAGAACCACCGTAATACGGTGCCCCCCATCCCCAACTCTTCCAGCCGGTGCAGCATGATACCATGGTCGATGGTATCAAAAGCCGCTGAGAGGTCTAACAGGACCAGAACAGAGGAACAACCCCTGTCCCGAGCCCTCCAGAGATCATCAACCAACGCGACCAATGCCGTTTCCGTGCTGTGCCCAGGCCTGAAACCAGACTGGAACGGATCTAGATAGGATGTTTCCTCCAAGAATTGTGGAAACTGTCGCGCGACCACACTCTCAACAACCTTCGCCAGGAAGCGAAGGTTGGAGACAGGACGATAGTTGGCCAATATTGCCGGATCCAGGGACGGCTTCTTGAGGAGAGGCCTCACCACCGCTTCTTTCAAAGCGGCGGGGAAGTGACCCTCACTCAACGAAGCGTTGATAACACCCTGGAGCCAGCCTCGTGTAACCTCCCGGGAGGCCAGTACCAACCAGGAGGGACACGGGTCCAGTAAACATGTGGCCGCACTAAGTCTCCCCAAAATCCTGTCCACATCATCCGGAGTCACAGCATCAAACTCCTCCCAGGTAACATTCTCAAGACTATTCCTCGTCACCCTGCCCTGATCTACCCAGTCAGAGTCCAAATCCCCCCGGATCTGAGCGATTTTGTCATACAGGTATTGTCCGAAATCCTCCGCCCTGCCTTCCAAGGGATCCTCCCGCGCTCCCGGATGGAGCAGGGAGCGGGTTACCCTGAACAGGGCGGCCGGACGATTCCCTGATGACGCAATAGAGGCGGAAAAGTAGTTAAACTTTGCCGTCTTTATCGCCACTAGGTAGGTCTTAATATGCGACCTTACCAGTGTTCGGTCAGATTCAGCGAGACTGGCCCTCCAACCACTCTCTAGGCGTCTTTTCCGGCGTTTCATCTCCCTCAGCTCCTCGGTGAACCAAGGAGCCACGAGGGATCGACACCGGGTCAGAGGCCGCAAAGGCACGACTCGATCCAAGGCCCCACCAGCCGCCCGATCCCAGGCAGCTACCAGGTCCTCGGCCGAGTCGTGTGCCAGATCTTCAGGAATTGGCCCAAGCTCCATCTGGAACCTATCAGGATCCATCAGGCGCCTGGGGCGGATCCATCTAATTGGGTCCGCCTCCCTGCGGCGGGGTGTAGCGGTTCGAAGGTCCAGACGAAGGAGTGAGTGATCTGACCATGACAAGGGTTTCATGTCTATATCCCCTATAATAAGACCACTCAACCACTGGCCAGAGACAAAAATCAGGTCCAAATTTATACAAGTTTATTCAGAAACAAATCTGAATTTTGCAAAGTTTACTCCCAAGATGTATGCTACTAGTGATGTGACAATATAGATTAATTTAGTGAGGAAACCAATGGATTCGTACGTGTTTTAGCTTTGATTTTTGAATAAGCTACAACTTGTAGTCATACATTGCAGTGAGCCATAAATCATGATTTAGAGACATTATTCAGACTAAACCATTAAGCAGTTTGTTTGGTTTGGGTTTGTTGCGTTGTGTTGTGTTGTGTTGTGTGAATAAGTCAATTCGCAACTTCCCCCCAGCTAATTTAGTTTTCTGTTTTCAGCAATGGCCACAGAAGTGCCTCCAGAAAACTTTTAAACTTGGGGCTACTATCATTTCCAATCTGATTGTTCGCTCTCTAGCAAGTGATGTTCAGGGTACACAAAGCAGTTGAACCTGGGGATTCCATTTATTTATTATGAAATTTATTTGCTGTCCATCCCGTGTCTAACAGTTTACAACATAAAAACATTTTTTAAAAACATTAAAACCATCAATTGAGCCTTGGTAGTACAGTGGTCTAAGGCACCCTGTTATTAAGCTGGTTATTAAGACCAGCTGCCTGCAATTACTGCAGGTTCGAATCTCGCCAAGGCTCAAGGTTGACTCAGCCTTCCATCCTTTCTAAGGTAGGTAAATTGAGGACCCAGTTGTGGGGGCAATAAGCTGACTTTGTATAAATATACAAAAGGATGAAGGCTATTGCTGAGCACATTGTAAGCCGCCCTGAGACTCCGGAGAAGGGCGGCATATAAATCAAATTAAAAAAAAATTATAAAACAACCACAGCAGATAAATTTAGTGTTGTAATTAACCATTAATTCAGCCATCTCCATGACTTTCTCTTACGCCTTTTAAATTCTCCTAAACCAGTGATCTTATGAATGCCACACACTAATCAATAAATACTTGATTGAATCTGCTTTGACTCTATTACCCGTTTGGGGGGTAGGTGATACAAAGTTGTAGTGTTGTGAGACAAAGTGTGATCTCTCTCTCCCTCCCTCCCTCCCTCCCTCCCTCCCTCTCTCTCCATGCTATTCATAATGTCAAAACCATTTAGCAAAAAAGAAGCTTAACCTTATCACACGTGTCAGTGAAACTGAAGAGAAGGAATTGCTTTGGCTTTCCTGAATATAGTTAGTACACACTACAGACACAGAAGCAGTTAGTTATAGACAAAGCATAACATTTTTCTCCAAGACAAACCTAAACAATTACATTCTTTCCTAATGTATTTTATAAAATTTCAGATTTTCCACACTGTTCCCCCGCATCATCCAACTACAGGAAAGACTAATTTTGGAAATCTTGGTGAGATTTATAGAGAACCAGTAAAAAAGAATCTACAGTGAAAGAAAATAGCTGACCTAGACAAGTCAGGGGGAAAAGAAATGGTGAACCAGCAGGCATTTTACATGAAGATCTAAAGAACTCAGTTGGAGATCAATTAATTGATTATGCCATCACGTTGATGTCAACTCTTAATGACCACATAGATTTTCTCCATGACAATCTGTCCCTAACCTCAACTTTTAGGTCTTCTGATGGTGCAGTCATTGCCATTGAACTATGACTGAATCCATCCACCTTTCTGTCCATGGTGCTAGTCTCCTTTTCCCTTCCATCTTTCCTAGCATTATAGCCGTCTCCAGAGAGCTAATTCTATAAACTGAATACAAGCAGTTCTCAACTTGCAACCTTTCATTTAGTGACCGTTTGAAGTTACAATGGAACTGAAAAAGCGATTTATGACTGTTTTTCACACTTACGACCATTGCAACATCCTCATGGTCATGTGATCAAAATTCAGACACTTGGCAACTGGCTCACATTTATGACCGTTGCAGTGTCCTGGGGTCCTGTGATCAGTTTCTGCAATCTTCTGACAAGCAAAGTCAATGGGAAAGCCAGATTCACTTAACAACCCTGTAACTAACATAACAACTGCAGTGATTCACTGAGCAACTGTGGCAAGGAAGGTCATAAAATGGAGCAAAACTCACATGATTATTTTCCTTAGGAATGGAAATTTTGGGCTCAATTGTGGTCGTAAGTCGAGGACAACCTAAAATTATGAAATCAAATCATGGCTAAAATGAATTAGTTTACCAACAGTGACCTCCAATACTATATAGTCATTTTATATATATATAATGTTGTCCTTCCCCTATATTACTTTCCTTTCCAGTTTCCTAAGCAAAAAGAAAGGGTACAATATAGCATAATCAAGGGCTCTCAGAAATACATTGGATAGATAAATAGTTATCTGCAATTGCCCAAAATCTTGAATGGGATATTTGAAATAAAGAAGGGATGCAATTAAAATGAAATAACATCAGTCTGCTCAGTAAATATGATTTAAAATATATCTGATCAGACTCATTATTTTGACTTGGATATGGGTTCAAGTCAAGAAGAATGAGAAATAACTCAGTGGTGAAAGCTGTCTTTTTTATGCACATGGAGCAGGGGGAGGGGGGCACTCTTGGAGTGCATGTTTCAACCAGTTCATCTCTGTCACTGGTCCTTCCAACCAAAACAATGGGAAGGCCTCTGCCTCAGTGATGGGTTGATCCCGGTTCAGCCTGGTTCAGCTGAGCCGGTAGCGGTGACGATGTGACGTCACCAAACCGGTTCTCTTTGTTTGGCAGCTGGGCCCTCCCGCCCGCCCCCGTGTTATTCCTACCTTTATTTCTTTTTTTTTTTAGCCCAGCTGATAGGTGCGCCAGAGTGGATTGCCGCACCTCAGCTGGGCAGCAAGCATTTGCGTGGTGATCACGTGCAAAACGCGTGCACAAAGAGAATCAGTGGTAACGCCGGTTGGAACCCACCACTGCTCTGCCTTGGAAGACTTCCACTAGTCAGAATGTAAGCTATTAGTTCCCAGACTAGGAAAGATTCATGAGGCCATCAAAAGCTATGGTGGCGCATTGGTTACAATGCAGTATTGTTGGCTAACACTGCCGACTGCCAGGAGTTCGATTCTCACTGGCTCAGCCTTCCATCCTTCCGAGGTCAGTAAAATGAGGACCCAGATTGTTAGGGGCAATATGCTAACTCTGTAAACCACTTAGAGCGGGCTGTAAAGCATTATGAAGCAGTATCAGTGGTGGGTTGCCCCTGGTTCGCACCGGTTCTATAGAACCGGTAGTAAAACTGGTGGGAGGCTCCACCTACTGACCCTGATGTCATGAAAATGCTTCTGCGCATGCGCAGAAGCTTCTGCGCTTACGCAGAAGAGTGTGCGCGCGGCCCCGTTGCAAACTGGTTGTAAAGGTAAGTAGAACCCACCCCTGAGCAGTACATGGGAAATATTAGCTCCAAATGAAAAAAAAATGTTTAATTGTTGGAATTCTTCCAAACTCAGTATCAATCAATCTTGCTAAAGAAAACTTCATGAGAATTGTGCTTGGAAAAGAATCCTTGTCAGTTGTAAGCCAAACAAAGAGTTTGGCACAATGTAGCTAATATTAATACTACCATTTTCAGCATCCTGCACTATTGGCAGAACTAGCTGGGACTGTTGGTGGATCTAATTTCACAATATTTACATAGCAAGGTTTTTCCACTTTTGGGCTAGATGGACAAACAGTTTGCCCTGTTGGAAGACAATATTGTTCTGACGAAGTTCCAAAGTTCATTTATATGTATAGCAGATGAGAATAATGGGAACAATTTGACCTTACATTTTGTCTTGATGAGAAGTAGGACACTAAAACAAGCTCCAGATATCTGTTCCAAGTGTGCGGTTTTTCAGTTATGAAAAGGAGTAGGCAGATCTTGTGATCAGAAAGTTATGCATAGAATCCACACCATGTGCTGTTATTCCTATAATAGTAAGAGTATACAAATACATTATTGCACCTTATATAAAATCTACACACAGGGGGGAGGGGGAAACAGCACCTACTAGGTCAACCTATACTTATCCTGCTGTCAGAGTATTGAAATAACTTGGAGTAACCTTCTATGCTGCCAATATAAATAACATTCATTTATATGAGATAGCTTGCATCAAGCCATGCTTTTATTCCCACTTCAGAAATACAAGCTTTTAAACTAACTAACTAACAATTCAGAAATCAGCCATGCCTGTAAAGCAGGGGTGTCAAACTGAAGGCCCGGGAGCCGGATCCAGCCCGCAGGGTGCTTAGATCTGGCCCGCTGGGCTGCCCTGGAAACAGCGAAGGACTGGCCCACAGTGCCTCTGCCAGTAAAAATGAAGCTTTAGCTCCATTTTTGTTGGCAGAGGGTTGCAGGAGGCTGTCACAGCCAAAAACAGAGCTTGCAAGGGCCATGTGTGACTCTCCTGAGCTCTATTTTTACTAGCAGAGGGTTACAGGAGGCCGTCGCAGCCAAAAATGGAGCTTGCGAGGGCCACATGCAGCTCTCCCGAGCTTTGTTTTCACTGGCAGAGGGTTGCAGGAGGCCATTGCAGCCCAAAACAGAGCTCAGAGGGCCACGTACGGCTCTCCCGAGATCTGTTTTCACTGGCAGAGGGTTGCAGGAGGTCATCGCAGCCAAAAATGGAGCCTGGGACCCCATTTTTGCTTGCAGAGCACCCAGGCCACCACAAGTGCCCCCGACACGAGTGACATTGAGTTGGCCATGCCAACCCTGGCCACGTCCATCCCGGCCCCCTGAGGTCAAACACAACCCTGTTGTGGCCCTCAATGAAATCGAGTTTGACAACCCTGCTTTAGAGAAACAGTAGTCCTCAACTTACAACTATTCATTTAGTGAGAACTTGGAAGATACAACAGTAGTGAAAAGAATGACTTATGACCAATCCTCGTATTTATGACTATCACAGCATCCCCATGGTCATGTGATCAAATTTTGGGGGTTTAGCAATTGGCATGTATTTAGGATGATTGCAATGTTCTGGGATCACGTGATCACCATTTCCAACCTTCCCAGCTGGTTTCAACAATCAGGGAAGCTGGATTCACTTAACAACTGTGTGATTCATTTAACAACTGCGGTGATTCGCTTGACCACTGTGGGAAAAAAAGGGGGTAGTAAAATCAAGTGTGATTCACTTAACAACCGCTTTGCTTAGCAATGGAAATTCCAGTCCAAAATTGTGGTCGTAAATCAAGGTTTACTTGAACTACAATCCCTATTTATGATTATTAGGATTATAGTGACTTGGGAGTCTTTTTGTGGCAGGTATTCATGGAAAGAAAAGTTTTTTTAAAAAAGGCATAGGAGAATATTCTAATGAAAAGGATTCTGACTTCTTGCCAGGCTTTCAGTACTTCAAAGCTTGCAAGGAGAAGCTGCTGAAAGATCTTTTGGACTGAGCTGGAGATGAATGCTGAGACTCTAGGAGGGGTTCCAAAAGAAGAATACAGTCAACTCCGTTCATGTCATCGTTGATTATCAGAGCATCCCTCCTTCAAACAATGCATGCAGTGCAAAGCTTCAAACCTCTTGAAATTGCAAATGAAGATTGAGAAAGCCAGTATTGCTTTAACCTGTAATTTTGAAATGTTTGTGGGGCGATGAATAGGAAAGAGGGGAGAATAACAATCAAACAGCATATGCATCACCATCCATTTCTTCCAGGGCTCTGTGCATATATTTCTGCTCCTCTTAGCTTTTAAAAAAATAATAAAAAAAACCCCTCTGAATACTAGTGGAAAAACTGCTGCTGGAAAAATGTTATAAATGCTGGATGCTGCTGGAAAATTTACTGTTTCATAACATTTCCAACTTGACTTCCAGTGTTCCTCCAAGTTTTTGTCACTTTTCGACAAAAAGAACAAAAAGAGATTTGTTTCCATCCATTCCAGAATAAAAATAACCATGCCACCTGTCGCTGTTTAATCATGAGAATGGAAGAAATTATTTCATTATAAAACAAAGACAAATGAAAAAGGAGACGGAGGAGGGAATCAGAATGCCGTTCTAGAGGAAGCAAAAATGAAAAAAAAAAAGTGCTTTATCTTTTGGTCAGGTTATCCTAAGCTGTAAAAGGCATAGTACCAGGGGATGGACCCAAACTCCACAGGAGTAACAAACTAGCCATGCTTTCGGTAAGAAAAGGGAGAGGTCATCAAAAATGTAATATCAGTGTATCCAGGCAGGAGAATTCCTTCCCATAAGGGAAGGAAGGAAGGAAGGAAGGAAGGAAGGAAGGAAGGAAGGAAGGAAGGAAGGAAGGAAGGAAGGAAGGAAGGAAGGAAGGAAGGAAGGAAGGTCTTTACATGGCAACCAGGAGATCAGATGAATATTTTACTGCTTCCTTTTTGTTAATTGTATGAATTTAGTTTTGTGCAGCAATGAAAAACAAATTGTTTTGGAGAAACACTTTTGAAGGAAGGAAGGGGAAAGGGAGCAAAAGTGGGATGGAGGGAAGGAAATGTTAAACAATTTGCAAGCACTTCTTATTTTTATTTTTGTAAACTATCAAATTGCTAAATGATATCAGAGCAGAATTGTAATCTACTGTTGTTTAAATTGGAAAACTCTGCTATGAAAATGATTCAGACTGTTTATAATTACAGCGGCAGTCTGCCGTTTCTCCTCCACAATCCAGAGATTAATGAGCAATCTTTGTGCTTTACCCAAAAAATCATAAGCTTTTTGTATTACTATCATCATCATCATTACTATTATTATTATTATTATTATTATTATTATTATTATTATTATTATTATTTAGCATCTACTTAATTTAGTGACTAACATCGGGCAGTAATGAGGCTGGTGCAAATTCATTCTCTTTTTCTTAGTCACTCACTCACCCAGGATGCCAAAAATCTTTCCCTTTTTATACACCAGGTTGTTAATAAGACTGAAAGTCACTGTAAATTTTGGAAAATTAAAAAGTGTTATGAATAAACACATTCATTTAAGGCGCTTGGTATTTGGTTTTTAAAAGGCAGATAATCTTTTAAATTTATTTTATTATTTTTGTGTTTATAAAACTGCCCATCTCACAGCAGTGGACTTGGTGGCATCCATATGAAAGTGTGCTACATTAAGATGTTAATTCAATCAATCTGATGAAGCTAATTCATAATATAATCAATGCATCTACCATCACAAACGAAAGGAAAAATTAAAAGCAGTGGATATTTCTTGATTATATAAATATCTGTGGTTTGTGATTGTAATAGTAATAGGTGGGAAAATGCTAGGGGGAAAGTAGAGGCCTTGGTGTTCTCTGAGTTTGGCAGCTTTCTTGCAGACGTTTCATTACCAAACTAGGTAGCATCATCAGTGCAAGGACCCCGCACAGTTCAACCCTGAGCTACAACATTGTCATCTACCTGGATTTGTTTCTTTCAGCCATTCAACTGGCCTATTATCCTTCGGCTGATTTTTTGCATGGAATGCTTTAACTGTGATTTCCAGCAGCCTTCCTATGAAGTTAAGTTACCATAGGGACAGCTCCTTCCTCCAGATGATGATAACTGCTGGTGCTCACTAGTTAAAGCAGTTCTTCTCAAAGTGCTTAGAGCAAAAGTAAACACAGGGTCCAAGAGATATTGCCTCCTTAAATCCTTCCGCTGGCAATTCTTCAACATGTAGCTGTTCTTTGACAGTTGATGGAAAGAAAATCTTTGATTGCAGGTTTCAGGTGTACCATAGGTGCAACAATAAATAGTGTAGCAGTCACGGGGCATTTCCACACTTCCCTCACTGAGGGCTGAGGGTGAGAATAACTTTAAGGAACAGAAAGATGAACAGCAACCAAGATAATGGTCAGAGCAATTAAATCTGAGTCCAAACTAAAAAAGTTGTTTGGGAAAACATCTGACTTGACTTTCCTATATCCCCATCATTCTCTTGAAGATAAAGGCAGGGAGTGGGGAGGCACTTTTAGATTTTCAAGGTTCTGTTAGTATAACCGTATAATAAATAATAATATTAGTATTATTATCTTTGGTTTCCTAGTCTGGTGTACCTCAAAGGGCTGGTACTACATTGCCTTTTCCTATCTTGGAGATTTTCAGAAGCATATCTACAGGAATATCTAGCATCTTTGACCATCTTCCTACATTTCTTGTAGTACACAATTTTTAAAAAATGAACCTTTTTTTGTGAGACACTTCCATTTTTATTTTTATTTTATTACGAATTTATATACCGCACCTTCTCCCGAGGGACTCAGGGCGGTGTACAGCCAGCTAAAAACATACAATACAAACATTAAAAACAATTAAAAGGATATATATTAATTTGGCTCCAATTTAAAATGACAAACCAGTTAAAAATGTTTTTAAAAAATGTTATGTTAAGCCAGCCCGGCTTGCTGGAAAAAGAAAGTTTTAAGGGCACGGCAGAAGGCACCGAGGTCTTGAATTCTCCTTATCTCTGGGGGCAGCTGATTCCAGAGGGTAGGTGCCCCCACAGAGAAGGCCCTCCCCCTGGGGGTCACCAGCCTACATTGTTTGGCTGATGGCACCCCGAGGAGGCCCTCTCTGTGGGAGCGCACAGGTCGGTGGGAGGTCATCGGTAACAGCACGCGGTCTCGAAGATAACTAGGTCCTATGCCATGGAGCGCTTTAAAGGTGGTGACCAACACCACATTATTATTGGAAGCACAACTAACTTCCTGACCATATCTTTGTTAATGTAAAATTGTGCTCAAATGAGACGAATTATATTGTTCAGTTGAATTGCTTCAGCCAAAACAGTTTCATGCTAGTAATATTGGGTTGGCTGCCCATTCAAGAAATGAAAACCTGCTTCTTGGGGAATTGAAAATCAAGAATTATTGAGTAGGGGTGCAAAACCATACACCTGTAAACATTTCTCCCTTTCACATTACCCAAACTAACATTTTATTAATTTTACCATTGCTTTCCTGATCTAACTGATCCATCAGGCCACTCGTACATATATTTACATGTAACATGTATTTAAGCAGTTGGTCCATTTAGTTTAGGCAGTCAATAGCAAACCACATTCCTTACTAGCACTGATGATATTACCTAGTCTGGGTAATAAAACATCTGCAAGAAAGCAGCCAAGCTCAGAGAGCACGAGGGACCCCACAGTTCAACCCTGAGCTAGAAATATTCTCCTTTATTGGCAGTCAGTCCATACAAAAAGGGCATGATCTGCTTTGTATTCATTATTTAATCTATCTAGCAAGCGTTACATTACATAGTAGCAAAAGGCAATAATTCAACAACTCATTTTCTAGAAAGGGAGCTCTGACCTGAGCTGATAAAGATATTTGGGAAGGGAACACTGAAGGGTCAAAATGGAATCCATTTGTGTACTTATTTATTTGAATTGCATTCATAACCTGCTTTTAAGCCATAAAACTATCCTATGGGGGGTCTTTTCCCATCAGAGTGTTTCATCTCCCCCAAATCTGTTCCAGTCAAGGGCTCTTCAAGTTTGCATATCAAGAGGTTGTACCAATAGGAGCAGCTGCATTACCTTGATATCACCCAAATATCCTGTTTTTCGTGTGAATTGTTACCAGCAAAGAGCAGGGCTCTCCAAACTTGGCAACTTTAAGACTTGTGGACTTCAGCTCCCAGAATTCCCCAGCCAGCCCTCTTTGGAGACCCCTGGTGAAGAGAGTCAAACCAACCATTGCCAGCAAATTCTGCAGGCTTTGCTCCAGCCACTCTAGTACAAGTTAAATGTATTTGCTGGTGTTCCAGGTCTATAGAGAACAGTTTTCCATTAATTTACTGTATGTTTCCTACAAATAGAAACATGCACCTGTATTTCTGTTTGCCTTGAAAGAAAAAAAAGATTAGATATACTCTGTGAATAGCAGGCCTTTGATACAAAAGGACTAACAATTTCCTAACAGGTGGTTCAAAAAAAGCTGTTTATTTGACCTCCCATGCCCCATATTAGACATTATTCTGCTCCAACCAGATGTTGTTCAGGGCAGTGGATTTTAATATCCAAGTTTAAGAAGTTGGTTATAATGAATACTAGCACTTTTAATGTCCATTAATTGTAACTAACAGAGTGCAAAGGGTGATAGAAGTCATCCGTTTAGGAAATTATACTAACTGAATACTTAACTCAATATGCTTGGATTCGTTAATCCAGGACATTTGCCTTCTAAGAATTGCTGGATAAATATTCATTCTCAATACCAAGTATTCTTTTAGAATCTAGGAAGTTGAATCTGGACCCTAGGTGGGTTAAGAACCTTATGGTAAATTGAAATCCTACTGAGTTAAGTATTTAGGTAGAATAATTGTCTACAAAGAACGCATAGCTTTAACGATGCAAGCAGTTCCTTCAGCAGAGATGGATAGAGTACTTATGGGCAAATTATAATATTGTCCAAAGTCTCTGCCTCTTATAACAGGGGTGAAATGCTCTCGGTTCAGACTGGTTCAGCCGAACCGGTAGTGATGGTGGCCGGTGGTTCGGAGAACCAGTAGCGATGGTGGCGCGAGGCTCTGCCCACCCGCCTGGTTGTCGTTACTTCCTGTTTTTAACCAGTAAATAACCTGTTTTTTACCCTCTGCACATGTACAGAAGGGTTTGCGCATGCACAGAGGGTCCGCGCACACACATGAGGGTCCACGCACCACGTGCACTTCCGAACCGGTTGGGAAGGTAAGTAGATTTCACCCCTGCCTTATAATCATTCTCAGATTGAGAATTTACCGCACTAACTTTTATGATGCCTGGCATATTTATCAATCTGTAAGAAATATATCAAAAAGAGGTGGTTTATCTTTTTAACACAGTTTGGATGAGGAAAAAGTATCCTCTCCTTCATCTGGTATTAATGAAGGCATGTGTCAGAGAATAATTCTAATGCACTAGCTGTACAAAGAATTTGTTTAAATCATTGGGAAATTAAATGGTGTGAGGTCAAGGTCTCAAATTAAGACATCGTGTTTTAATTGGGTTTTAATTTTTTTGTAATATTAATGTTAATTAATATCCATTAAGCAATGGTTGCACATAATTAACAAGGGGTCTGATAAAGGACATAATAAGTGGTAAGTATATTTCTCAAGGTGAAGCATGCATGCGCAGAGGGTAAAAAACAGGTTACAATTCCTTTAAGTAGTAAGTTTTGTTCAATAAGAACGACTTTCTTGGAAATGTACTTCATAGTCTGATCAATTAAGGAAGTAAGCACAATTGAACAACATGTTTTATCTATTCTATACAAGTAACTGTTTAATATAAAGAGGCCCAAATAAATACAAAAGCAGTCAACTCTTTTAATGTATCGCTACAAATCAGCCATTCATTGTTAAATTAAAATATCTAGTACGCAGCACAATTCTTTTGCCAGCATTTATACAGATTTGGTTGGTTTTAGCATACAAGAAAAAGAAGAGTTTTCAAAGGAACCTAACTCTGTGTTTTAAGCTGATCATCCGAGCCATTTATAATGTGTCATGAGGATCTGCAATATTTTCCTTTGAGATTCCTCACTTGATGGAAAGCAGTGTTGCCAGCATCTTTCCATTAGTAGTGCCAGACTAAAGATATACGCTTGCTGCCTCAAGCAGAAGCAATCAGCAGCTCTTGTTAAAGCAACTTTTTAAAAGGCTGGCTGCCCTACTCCCTTAGGCCAATATTTGCTTTTATTTACATTTATCCTCCATGTGTGGGGGTGCAGCAATTGCTTCACTCTATTTAATAAAAGCTAGCGGCTTTTACTCTCCATGTATTAACATGCATCTATTAATATATGTTCCCCATAAACTGAGAAGTGTACTTTGCATTGATATGTCTGTACCTCAAGCAAGACCGGAGCTTTATAATGTGTATTTTCAATCAAATACACAATTTATTACCCTGATCATTTTTTCCTTTATTAAAATTTCTACATGCCCACAGAACATTTGACTGCAGAAGATAATCACAGACTTTATAACACAGTCAGATTTTTCAAAAAAAGAGAACGTGGATGCAACAACTAATTTTTAAAAGTAAGAACAACCATTATGTTAAAAAGCAATAACAATAGCAAGGAGTAAATCAGCATCCAAACCGGGGGGGGGATTTTTATTCTGCCCTTTTTTTTCATGTAAAACTCAAGGTTGTGAACAAACCTAATATTCCTTTGTCC
Source organism: Pituophis catenifer annectens (assembly GCF_029215685.1). Classification (NCBI taxonomy): domain Eukaryota; kingdom Metazoa; phylum Chordata; class Lepidosauria; order Squamata; family Colubridae; genus Pituophis; species Pituophis catenifer. Next base: position 207,147,440 of record NW_027256881.1, read on the forward strand.
TACAACAACCCTGTGAGGTGGATTGGACTGAGACAGAGTGAGAGGCCCAAGGTCACCCAGTTGGCTTTCAACCTAAGGCAGGACTAGAACTCACAGTCTTCTAGTTTCTAGGCCAGCAGCTTAACCAATACACCTATGTCTCTATAGATATATGTAAATACACACATGCTGATTATTATATACATACAAACAGCATATTTATTTCCAGCCAAAGGGATACAGATGCACAAAAGACTGCTTACTCCAAAAAGGATCATGTTTCTTGTGTTCTCTCATAGATGTTCCTGAAATGACACCATGAAAAAAGCCTCTATTGCTGATCTTAATCCCCAGGCAGCTCTGTATAGGAACAAATAATCCCTAGAAATCCTTGGTACTAAGATATTTAAAGTTTTAAATCAAGAGTCAGCATTTTCACTTGATCCAGAAATAAATATAAACTCAACAGAGCCAATGTAAAGATAAGATATTATGATCTGGAGAGACCAGGTTAAATTCTTGTTCTAATTTGTTTTGGGGCACTTATAAAACAAGGCGCCATGAAGGGGTCAAAGTTTCAACAAAGTTTGAGGTATACTAAACTATACTATATATACTTATATATTATGTTAAGCCATAATTAATTTCTCATGCAAGGCACAAAAATGACCAGATTCAAATTATTCCTTTTTGGACATATTATGCAAAGACCTAGCTCTCTGGAGAAGGCTGTAATTTTGAGAAAGGTGGGAAGAAAGAGAAAAAGAGGACAACCAGCAGGAATTCTGTTGCTGTGATGATGAGTGAACATTTGGGAGATTTGAAAGAACAGGTTAGGAATAGACTGTCATAGAGAAATTCTGTGTGACCACTAGGAGTTGAAAATGCCTAGATGGCACACAATCAAATCAGAGTTTAAATAATCTCTTGACGAATAAGATGTAATCGCTGGGGTTATGCATAAAGCTAAACCATATGCATTGTTTATAAAATGCAACGGCTGGCTTCACCTATTACTGTTCACATGCAAAGCAAATAAACTATATGAAGGACATGATCCCTGCCTGTACTCCTACCCTCCATCTATGACACTCAACTCTGCATGAAAGGACACCTGTCTGGCCTGAAGGAAAGCATTTGGCTACTGCATTTCAGGATAATAGATCCTTCTGAATATCTCTCAAGACAGTTCCAGAATAGAGAGAATGGAAACATAGAAAAAGAAAGTCAAGTCTGTTTCATGACTTGGAATAGCAGTGGGATGAGTAGTAGCCTCCTATGATATTCTTATTAATTCATGGAACCATCTTCTTTTCTATTAACAATCAATTAATAAAATAAAATAAATCCACACACACACACACACACACACACACAAATCTTGCTCTGCTGCCTCGCGATGGTAGATGGGGAGAGATGAGCGAATAAAGGTGTGTATGCAAGAACCCCAGACGGCTCATCTAAAGTGTGAAGGCCATTTCAGCTGCACAGCTAAAGCAGGCAAGCAGGCATCTACTGTATCTTGGGCAGCAATGATATATTGGGGATAGACAATCATTTTAGTAACAATGGCAAAGGCACTATTTCATACTGAGCAGAAAAAGGCAATGGCAAATCACTCTTTTATCTTATCACGCAACCCATGGATAGAAACGTCTTGGAGGAAATCTCACAGCATTACTATCTGAGCTAGGTGCTGCCTATCCTGTACCTATGCATTTGATTTTTCCTGCCTAAGTTCAGGATCTTATTTTTCTCACCACTGAATTGCATCTTGTTGGATAAGGCCCAACACTCAAGTCTGTCAAGAACCTTTGGAATCTTGAGTCTATCTTCCAAATTGTTAACAATTCCCTCCAACTTGATGTCATCCGCAAATTTGATGATCCCCCCCTTTCAATCCCCTCATCTTAGTCATTTATGAAGATGTTGAAGAGCACTGAACCTTGAGGTACCTCACTGCATACTTCCATCCACGTAGAAATAGTTCCATTGAGGATCACAGGCTGAGTGCAGTTGGTTAGCCAACAGCAAATCCAACTGTGGATGGTGCTCTTTATCCCACATGGTTCTATCTTACCAAGAAGTAGACTATGGTCTACATCATCAAATGCTAGTCTACTTTATCAAATACCACTGATTTCAAAATAGTTGACCAATTATTTCTTAAAGGTATTCCCTTCTATTCATAGATCTGTAGCACTTCCTACTTTTTAATCATTCCCCCCCTAGGGGGCAAATTGGAGATTAAGTAGCCAGATATGGAAGAGAGCAGTGGAAAAATAATAATAATAAAAAAACACTGAATCATCCTTGGGAGTGCATGAGTGGTGAAATCCAAATTTTTTTACTACCAGTTCTGTGGGCGTGGCTTGGTGGGCGTGGCAGGGAAAGGATACTGCAAAATCTCCATTCCCACCCAACTCCTGGGGAAAGGATATTGCAAAATCTCCATTCCCACCCCACTCTGGGGCCAGCCAGAGGTGGTATTTGCCGGTTCTCTGAACTGCTCAAAATTTCTGCTACCGGTCTCCATCAGAACCTGCTGGATTTCACCCCTGGAGTGCATTTTTCATGGGTTTTCTCCCTTTTGACTAACTTTCCAATGACATTTGCAGTAAATGTTGCTGCAAAATATTGGGTGTCAACATTATTTCAGGTCACTAAGAACTCCTTAATTTTGAAACTTCTCAGGCACATCTTTTCATGCTTTCTTGTGAATCAGCTCACAATCAAAGGCTGAGTGTTGTTCAAACCGCTTTGTGAAAAAATACTGGCATTAAAGACTCCTTAGAGAAACTCATGCGGAGGCCATGTCTATCTGCTTTGCCTTGGAGAACTAAGCAGAAATGAAGAGATGCTTATTGTGGACAGTATGGGACAACATTGTGCAATTATTAGAAGGAGGGTATAAAATGGTTAATGTAGCAGTGGTGAAATTGCCGACATGGCTGCGTTCCCTTTTCCACCGAGGACAATAGTTTGGTTTCCTTTCAGTGATGTTGGCAAGCTTTGTATCTGATTGGCACCATGACAAACATGAATCTATTACATCATCCCTGTTTAGCTAGGATCACTCCCTGAAGGACAAAAAGTGGGGATAAACAGAGAAAAGGAAGAGCTTAGTGATGGTGGCAAATGCTCAGGAGTGAATGTCTTAAAAAAGTTTAGTTGGAGTCTCTTCAGAGAATATAATTCATTGCAAACATTACTTTTATGCCAGGCATTGAATGGTTCCTATCAGTGGTGAAATCTTCCCCGGTTTGCCACCGGTTCACTGCCCATGCATGCGCAGTGCGTGCCAAGCACACTCTGTGCGTGCACATGCACAGTACAAGCCAAATGCATGCACACATATCCACAGTGCACACCAAACATACATGCACATGCGCAGTGCGTGCCAAACGCATGCTGCACATGCATGCGCAATACACACCAAACACGCGCTTCGCATGGAAAAAGGAGGCTTGGGAACAGTGGTGAAATGTAAAACTTGTTACTATCAGTTCTGTGGGCATGGCTTGGTGGGGGGGGAGTAATGTGACTGGGTGGGCGTGGCCAACTTTTTTTTTTTTTACTTTTAAAAGCATTTTTTTCTACAACCTTAAGAGGTTGCAGAAAAAAATGCTTTTAAAAGCCTCTGACGATCAGGCAACTCAGCTGGGATCGTCAGAGGCTTTTAAAAGCATTTTTTCTACAACCTCTTCAGCTGAAGAGGTTGTAGAAAAAATGTTTTAAAAGCCTCTGACAATCCCAGCTGAGCCGCGAGATCATCAGAGGCTTTTTTTTTTTACTTTTAAAAGCATTTTTTCGGCCTAAGAGGTTGTAGAAAAAATGCTTTTAAAAGTTAAAAAGTTAAAAAGTTAAAAGTTAAAAAAAACTCTGATGATCACGCGGCTCAGCTGGGCATGGGAGGGGTGGGCAGGGATTTTTGCTACCAGTTCTCCGAACCACCCACCGCCATCGCTACTGGATCGGGCGATGCGGTCCGAACCGGGAGCATTTCACCCCTGCTTGGGTAGGTAAATAGAACAGTGAGAGGGGGGAACAGCTGTGCTGCACGATTTAGATTCACTAGAAAGCAGGACTTCCTGCTTTCTAGTGATTTTAAATCTCGCGGCACAGCTGATTGTCAGAAATACCGGTTCAGAGGAACCGGTAGCTTTTTTTCACTACCAGTTCAGTAGTTTTTATCACTACCATTTTACCCGAACTGGTGCGAACCGGTAGCATTTCACTGCTGGTTCCTATATGTTTTTCCCTCAGAACCTTCTTCCAGGTCCCTTTCTTATTCCCTTTACAACAATTAGACAGAAAATAAGAGTCACGAGCATTGCTATTTTGGTACATATTATTTTTAATGAAGCAGACTGAACAGGACTAATCCAAACATTAGAGAACCTGAGGGCTGCCTTAGGTGGCAACTGATGGGATATAATGAGCAGATTGGTTAGGGGCTCACCGTTAAGATTGCTCCTGTCTGCGTAGGCAGAGCAAAGCTTTTCACTCCTTGTCACTTCTAGATGACAAGCACAAGGGCCAGCCGGTTGAACAAGGTGGGTGGAAAATTCCTTTTTAGTGCTGAGAGGAAAGCATCCTACTCTTAGCAAAAATGTAAATACACAATTATTGCTCCTGAACTCAGCTGCAAGCTGAGACCCCACTAGCCCAACTAAACATCATGTGCCTTCACCTATAAACAGAGGCAGAGATATGCAAGTTGTCTTCTGGTGCTAAAAAATAAGAGTAGGGTTTGCTTTTCCTGTTTGTTTGTTTTTTTTTAATTATTATATGGTATTTGTAAGTTGGACTCATGTTGACTCGCCATCAGCACCACGAAAAATCTCTGAGTGACAATAGCAAAGTATTTTTAAGATCTCATGTAGGCTTTGAAAAAAACCTTTTCATCCTGGCTTGATGAGAAGTGAAAAACTTAAATGATTTATAAAATGAAATTTAACAGGTTCTTTATTATATTCTTTGCTCCCTTTGGAATTATTACTGTGTTTCAGCTAGAAGGGTAGAATATAACATGTATATTGTATATATGTCATCTATGCCGTATATATGTAGTCTATGTGTTCCTTAAGATGAACAATTACTGCGACATGCAAAAAGGAATAAGAAATAGTAAGGCAAAAATTAAGATCATTAAGGTAAGAAAAGGAAACATAGCTAAATCTGGTTTGCATCCACAGGATTAACTAGACTTTTTTTGTTTTTGTCAAGCATATATAAGATTACAGATAAAAGTATAAACATGATTATGAATACATGAAATGTATAAATATAATTATGAATACATGAAATGGATACGAATAAAAAGGAATATTAGGACAGGGACGGTAGGCACGCTGGTGCGCTTATGCACACCCCTTACAGACCTCTTAGGAATGGGGTGAAGTCAACAGTAGACAGTCTAAGGTTAAAGTTTTGGGGGTTTGGGGAAGAATTACTTCTCTATACTCTATACTTCTCTATAGCTTTCTGTCTCTGCATACTATATCTCAGCCAGGGAATTCTGGTGGGCGGGGTCTAGGAGAAGAGCTTCCTCTTTCATTGCTCCTTCATTTTGGAACATCCCCTCCCCCCAGAATGAGGTCAGCTCCATCACTCCTGACCTTCCACAAGAGCTTAAAGACCTGGCTCTGTCAGTTGGCTTGGATTTTACCCATGAAAATATACCTTTATAGTATATTCATATACTGCTTTGTACATTGCCTTTCACTCTTAAACTTAATATATTTATTAATAAAATATATGCAACTATTAGAAAGTCAAACAAAGAGCCAGTTCGGCATAGAGATTAAGCAGTGGTGGGTTTCAAATTTTTTTACTTCCGGTTCTGTGGGCGTGGCTTGGTGGGCATGGCTTGGTGGGTGTGGCAGGGGAAGGATAATGTAAAACCTCCATTCCCTCCCCAGTCCAAGGGAAGGTTATTACAAAATCCCCATTTCCTCCAATCAGCTGGGACTTGGGAGGCAAAGAATAAATGGGGGTGGGGCCAGTCAGAATTTTTATTACCGGTTCTCCAAACTACTCAAAATTTTTGCTACCGGTTCTCCAGAACTGGTCAGAACCTGCTGAAACCCACCTCTGAGGTGAAGGCACCAAACCAGAAACCTGGAGACTTTTGAATTCTAGTCCCACCTGAGGCATAAAGGCCAGCTGTGTGACAATGGGCCAGTCAACACACTTTAGGGTTTTGTTGTGGGGAAAATGGCAGGAGAAAGAAGTATTATGTTTGCTGCCTTGAGTTATTTATAAAAATAATAAAGACTGGATAAAAAAATCTTTTTAAAAAGTGCCCTGTGATCCCAGCAAAAGCATAGTTTTTACAGCAAAACTATAAACTCAGTAGAGGAGCTCATGTGGCTATTGAATTGGATCTTACTTGAGTGGGTGCTGTCTGGCTCTTTTTATTTTTAATGATGCTTTAATGAATTTGTTGGCATGGTGAAACATTTTCTTATTTTATGAGTACTGTTAATTTGTTGGCATGTAGAAGCTTTTTTATATAAAATATTCAGGACATAAAATCATTCTAGAACTAGATTCGTCATACCTAAATTGATTTTACCCTGAAAATCTCTTATTTGTTTTAATATTTCAGTTAAAATTCATGCTACATATCATTAATATTATTATGATGATTTCCATTTATATTGGGGAGGTTTTTCCCAAGAACTCAAAGCAGTTTACATAGGGATCTCCCCTAAATTTATTCTTATTTTTAATAGTAATTTTATTATAATTACACTTATGACAGTGAAAACTAATAAAAGCCAGGCCCCATTGGCCAGGGAATCCTAGTGGACGGGGTTTAGAAAAAGAGCCTTTTCAGCCATTGCTCCTGCCTTTTGGAACATCTTGCCTGCCCCCTCCCCTGAATGATGTCAGCTCCATTGCTCATGACTTTCCATAAGAGCTTAAAGACCTGACTCTGTCAACTGGCTTGGAACTCGGGGCGGGCGGGGGGGGCTTCACATTAGGTGTGATTGGCAGACTAATTAACAAATGCCACAACCTACTCCTTCCCTATCTTTTGCCTTAGATTGAGTATTTATCTTTTTATACTATTTAGTTCATATTGTGTATAGGTTTTGTACTATTTTATCTTTTTAATATTATAAACCATCCAGAGTTACCCTGTGGTAAGATAGGTGATCAATAAATTTAATAAACAACAATACATAATAAAAGTTAGCAGAATAAAAGGAAAGAGTAGAAGGTACAGAAAAGAAAGAAAAAATAGCATCTAGTAAAGAAAAAGAAAAGAAATCTATAAGAATGACTTCTCACCTTCATCACAACTATAAACAACTTAAGTAACATTTTCTTAAAATACAATTAAAAAAATGATTTCTTCTTCCTATATTCCATCTCTTATCTATAAATAAATCCATAAAACATTGCCATTTCAATCCTGACATTAACAAAAGTCCATTAATGGTTACCAAAGATAACAAGATATTTAATTTTATCTTTGATCAAATAAACCAACTTTATACTCCTTCCTTCTGCTTCTAATAATCTTAAACTTTAGTCCACTTAAATAGTGTTGTAGAGGTTGATTTCTTTTCATTTTTTTTTCTTCTGTCCTGTCTCACAATTTTTTTCAAAGCTTTAACAAGCTTCTTTTGTAAATCCAATATAGGAAAATTATCCAGACAGGTCACTTGCTTGGTTCATCGCTTGTACAGTGTATCCCTTTTAATTATTAAGACATTAACCATTTTCTTTTGTATGCCCACAACATCTTTTCCATGTCATTCTTGCAACCTGTCATTTTTAAATGTACTTTCAACTTAGTTTCAATTCAGATGGACACCACTGTCTCTTCAGGTAGAACTTGTTCCTATTTCATAATAGCTTTTAGATACAATGTATCCATAAAGGCAAACACTGTTACAGTTAACCTCTGGATCTATTGTTCAAAAATATATTTCATTATATATTAATTGCTAATGTCCAACATTAACATATTGTGCTTCATTTTATAATTATAATTCAAGTTTATGTATCCATTAAGTGTTCTTCTCCTTTAATTGTAATCTTTAATTCCCTTTAATGTCCAATTTTTAAAATCATACTTTTTTAAAAAATAAAAAATAAAAAAAATCATTTTCCCATGAAAAGGATTTTTTATAATTAATCCCAAAATCTTATGTCAAATTTATCTGGGTCCTTGGTCCATTTGTAACTTTATAAAATCAAAGTTTTAATCATCCTCTTGCTGTTCAGTCATAGATGGATGGATGGATGGATGGATGGATGGATGGATGGATGGATGGATATAGATCTTAAAGTATTGTAAACTTATTTTACTGATTGAAGAAAACTAACCTGGTGATGTAAAACTTGTTGATTCAGAGGTTCCTAATAGCTGAAAAGTGATTAACAAGCAATTTCTGAAAGCAATTAGAAAAGCAAGTATGTGGATTTAGTGTCATTTCAGAGGTTCCCTCCATGGTTTGAGCAAGATAGTTATTCCTTTATCTCCCAAAGCACTAACCACGAGAGACTACTATCTTGTGGTCTCCTCGCAAGAAACAGCTGTCTGGAGCACTTTGGGTAAACTTTGTCTGGAGAGGAATTATCAAAGAATTAGTCTGTTCTCTGGCCCTTCATTCTGCCACAGTCATCAACTCTGCTTTTCAGATCCATCTTCAGTCCACTATTTCTTACTTCTGAAGTTGGGATCTCCCCTAAATTTAATTTAAGAAGATACTGGACAGTCACTTGTGTGAAATGGTCTCCTGCTTAAGCAGAGAGTTGGATTAGAAGACCTTCAAGGTTCCTTCCAGCTCTATTCTGATTGGTTGGTTGGTTGGTTGTTGGTTGGTGTTGATTACAAGAATCCTGTAAATTAATTTGACTTCAAGAGAGCACCTGGGACAAAGCCATCCAATTGCAGATTCCATTCTCAGTGAAACTATTTACTGCATTTACAAATTCAAATTTAGACTATTTATATAGTCCATACATGATGGAGTTATATACAGAAAGTTTTCCTGGTATTTTTCCCTGATATTTCCCTGATATTCCCCAACTGCAGAGATGTCCATTTGATCCAGCAATTTTGTCAAAATGTCCAAAGAAGTATCAGACTGCAAGATCTTATACTGAGCTGTGAGAATAACTTTAATAAAGAGCTAGGAGAAAGAGCTACAGTCTACTGCAGACAATGTTCTGATAACCAAAGTTCAAAACAAGAATGGGGATGAAGAAAGCATCTCAGAAAGGACCCTCTCTAGTTCTCTGTAAAGTAAAGGCAGGGGAGAGGGAAGTGCTTTCAGGCTTGTAAGATTCTGTTATTGTAACCTCACAATAAAGGGTAGTCTTGGTACTCGTGGTTTTGGTTTCCTACCTGGATTACTTTAAAGGGCTGACACTGCCAACCCAGGGTTTCTAGCGAAAAGTCATCTGTGAATGTAATTATCATACAGATCTCGGTCACATTCTCAGAATGTGCTACTATTCTTCTAGCGCTGCCCAAATAAAACAACCTATCTCAGAGATTAAAGCCAATAAAATCTGAGAAAACACCTCTTGTCCAGATGTTTTGTGGCCAAATTATTGTGCAATTTCTCAAAGACCAAAGCAGAATATTGTTCTGGGGAGAATAGTAGTGCTGCCCAGAACTACAATTTCTTTGTATTGCTACATAATGAAAAACCAAGTGATATATCTAAACATAATATCTTTTGGCACCGGGTGCAGGCTCCATATTAATCATTATTCCTTGTGGAAATTGAATTTCAATCTCTTCATTTAAGATCCAGGTTTTAATTGCAAAAATATTATTAAGAACGCACTTGTTTTGACAGTGCTATTATCTTTCTCATATGAAGCAAAGACTTGTTCATTATTTCATGGCTTAGGAATTTTTATTTATTTATTTAATAAGGTTTGCAGTTAATTGCTAGTTCACCATCATTTATTATTGCAGATAAATTTTCTTTAATCAATAGACTTTTCTTTGATCAATGCATTTAACTTTTTTTTAATTAACCAAATTCCATCAATCAATACAGACTGTTGTAATAATCATATTGCGGATGTAAAAATAACTGCATGCACCAGACTTTAACTATTTGTAATCACACACAAACACACACACACACACACACACACACACACACACACACACACACAAAAGATATAAAGAACAAGCACACTCCATGACTGAAATAGAGATTTCTGCTGCAAAGCAAAACTCTGCCTTCCTTTCTGCCCCATAGGGGAGCTTCTCAGCTGATCTCTTAAAGAATCAGCACACAAACAGTTGCATGTTTTTTAGGGTTATGTATGCTTTGAAAATGACTCAGAAGAAATGCTTTGAGCTGTGAGAACCAGTATATTATCCTTCTGGTATTTATTAAAGCAACTCATCTTTTTTCAAGTTCTATGCAATTCATGGAGTGAGGGAGGGAGGGGGGAGGGAGAGAGAAAGAGAAAGAGAGATCATTGTGGCTGCTTTAATGAGCTCCTTGTGAAAGCAGTGACTTTTTTTTTTTTTTGCATTTTTAAAACAAGACTTTAACAAATACCAGTGAAGTGCTGGACTCCAAAGCATTTCTTCTGAATCATTTTCAGAATCACGCAGACTTACTGTTTTCTTCTTCTGTCAACTGCTTTAAGAAAACATTTAAGCTGAAGACTGTTTGTTGATAATTAACAAATAAATAAAATTTGGGAGATTGAATAGTGCTCTACTGTGCATCTCAAGGTCAGATGCATTCTATAAACTCTCAGTGAGGAGGGGGTTAGATAAGAAGATCTCTGAGGTCCCTTACAGTCCTATGAGTCTATGTTTTATAACAGAGTTGGCTAACCTTTTCGGCACTGAGGGCCAAAACGGGGGCGTGTGCACATGTGCACGCGTGCCGGAAACCAGAAGAGCAGCCGCTCGGTGCGCATGTGTCCCAGAAGCTGGAAGAGCAGCTGCCCATTGTGCATGCACGCGCCAGGAAGATGATCTTCTGGTTCCAGCATGTGCATGTGCACCGGTCACCTGGTCTTCCGGTTTCTGGCACACATGCATGCACGAAGACTAGCTGGCTGGTGCGCATGTGCATGCCAGAAACCAGAAGATCATCTTCCCACTCACGCATGCACACCGGGCAGCTGCTCTTCCGGTTCCCGGTGCTTCCACATGCATGAAGACAAGTCGGCCGATGCGCCAGAACCCAGAAGAGCAACGGGCGATGGCTCATGTACTCGGAGAGATGGCTCTGCGTGCCACTTCCAGCACACGTGCCATAGGTTCACTATCACGGATCTATAATATATAAGCATTTAAAAAGATGCATCTTTAATTTCTTCCTTTAATTGAAGGAAGAAATGGTGATGACATCTGAAGAAAGGAAGGGTGGGGGGGAACAATATGGAAACAGTATGGAAACTGAATGTGAAAGTTTTCCTGCAGCACAGAATGTTCCCAATCCTACTTTCATAGGCAGACTTCATTGTACAAATGTATTTGTGCTGCAAGAGAGATGAAAATCTTAATTAAATGTTTTTAATTTCAGACTCCAGGATTCAATTTCCAAGCTAGCTTACATTAACTGAAGTTGGATACAGACTTTCTGTTGACTGAACAGATCATATTTTTATTGCCCTGTGCTATAGCATATAAATATACAAAAGAGACATAGACACTCCATATCTGGAGATACTGAGATATAAATAATAGGGAGTAAATTGTTTTACTGTAATATGCAAGTCAGTGCAACTTAAACTTATTTGATGCCACCATCTCTAGAGCTCAGAAATTGGAAAGGGACATCATACTGAAATTGGCATTCTTCTCGCAGGATGATGAAATACACACTTAAGAGAAAACCCTGGCTTCTGCAGACACCATCACACATAGGTTGACCAATTTTCAAGTAAAATCTGTAAAAGTAAAAGATGAGGGATGGGAGGGGTACTTTCAGACCTGCAAGATTCTGTTAATGTGTCCTTACAATAAAGATGGAGTGAGCACTTATAGCTGTGCTTCTTGTCTGGACTAACTCGTAAGGTTAACACCACATGCAAGCATTTTACTTTTGATGCCAAGAAGCAGCATTCCCACTTGCAACAAACCCCATCCCCTTTCCCAAGAATTTAGATGTCTTCATTGATAGCATAAGTGAGGGGGATGCAGTTGGCCCTCCTTCCATTTTGGGTACACAAGATTGCTTTAAATAGAGCATGAAAATGTGCGCAAAAGAAGATAGCAATAGCAATAGCACTTAGACTTATATACCGCTTCACAGTGCTTTACAGCCCTCTCTAAGCCGTTTACAGAGTCCGCATATTTGACCTCAACAGTTTGGGTCCTTATTTTACCCACCTCGGAAGGATGGAAGGCTGAGTCAACCTTGAGCCTGGTGAGATTCGAACTGCCAAATTACAGACAGCTGGCAGTCAGCAGAAATAGCCAGCAGTACTGCATTCTGACCACTGCACCATCAGGGCTCTTCAAGGATGCATCTTTCCTTGAAAGAAAATGATGAAGTAAGACTGATGCACCTCACTTCAAGCTCCAAGGCTGACCCCATTGCCTTTGATACTGAAAGTGAAATACTGAGGACTGAGCCCACTTTGGAGAAGCCTAGCATTTTTTTTTAACCAGATCCTTACAGTACTGTTATTTTGGTCATTCTCCTATTAGCAATTTCAGGCGTCTTCTAGATTATCCAAATACAGTGGTAAGCCAACTATACAAGAGTCAGGCTTTGTTATCACTTCGGTGGTGGTTGGGTGTTGTTTTGAAGATGTTGTATATCTTCAATGGACAGAGCTTATTGTTTTTTCCACAGATGCTAGCCTGTGGAGCAGCATGGTGCTTTAATTTACCCAACAACTCCAGTTAACTTAGTTAAAGCACCATGCTGCTTTGCGAAATGCTATCTGTAGATTGATTTAATGAAATTCCTACCTAATTATATTGCTTTGCTGAAGCTTTGTCTAGCTCTATGCTCTGATGATTATCAAATAAAACTCACATCAAAGAAATATCCTCGTTCCTAACCCTTTCCCCATCTGTAATCTTCCACCAGTTTTGAACATCTCATCCTACATTCACCCTTCAAGCCCTACAAAGCATGCAAATCCCTTCTCATTCCATTTCCTTGGGACATTCAAATCTGCATTTAAAACTGAGGCACGGAAGAAAAAAAGTGGTTTCTAGGACACTTTGTAGTCCTTTTATACAACATTTACATTTTGTATCATTTGAAAAGTTATAAAGAACATCTTGAGCAGCAGTGTATCAGCTATGAATATAATTAATCTTGTGCCCTTTGTGAATCTATATTTATATTTTTAAATCTGATATTTCAAAAATTGGTGAGGAAAAAAAATATTTCTCACAGTCTCTGGAATTCAGTTTCACATAATTATTTTTTCTTCTGTTCAGTTATATTTTACTTTTTCTCAATGTTTTTCAAATTGGCAACTTTAAGATGTGTAGACTTCAGTTTTCTGAATTGGGCATGCTGGGTGGAGAATTCTGGAAGTTTGTGTGTGTGTGTGTGTATGTATGTATTTATTTAGCATCTGACATAATATATGGCAGTAGAAAATATATTAATATTTCACCTATATTAAAAACACATTAAAATTTAAATGTTAAAAAGATCTATATTCAAACATCAATGTCTATGCCATATAATCTTTTTCCATTTATCGGGGGGGAGATCAGATACTGGTCCAGTAGTATCTACCCTTAGCTTACAGCCAATCATAATCAACCAATCTACAATTTGATGTGGCCCCCACAGTCACACTGAGGGGAGGATGGTATACACCATTTATACAGTAAATCTTGGCAAACACCGTGTGAGATGTGAATCCTTTTCAGGGTTGCTCATTGCTGGTGAGGTAGCTCAAAATCTGGCACCTTTTATATGGGATCTTCCTGTGTCTGGGCATTCAGCAACCCAATTGGCTTTCCACTGAGAGTCAATGTTAACGTTGTTAAGAAGTTGTTGTGCCAGTGGGGGCTTCTTAGATTTGAGCCTTCCACTTGATAAATGGATACGGTCATTGTGAACTGGAAGGAGACAATTGTTCATAATTTTTCTGTATTTTCTCATTAGTACATCTTGCCTTTATAGAGCTGCTATGTGGCTCAGAACAGGAAGTAAAAAAATAGGAGTGGTTTGACACACTGCTGATGTTTTGACACCTCATGGTATCATTGAGCCTGGAATCTACTGGTATGGCAGCTGTTAAGCCATAGAGGGGCACAAGATTTCAGTTCTAGTGCTGATGTTCTGAGGGTGGCAGCTAAAGCTCCCTATTTAGTTCCACTTAATTTCTGGAATATGTTGTCCCTAGTATAATTTTTGCCTCCATGCTCTTTAGATGTATCCTATAGGAGAGAGCTCAGTGCAATGTTGTAGGGGAGTGAGTTGTGGTTTAAGTAAATCTTCAGGGCTTCATTTGTTAGTTTGTTATTAAGGTAGAAGGACGTATTTACCATTTTGCTGAGACTAGGAGTAAGCCTTCAGTCAATGAAAAAATTTCACATGCTCTTAAGATCATTGGAGAGGAGGCTGTCTGCCATCTCCATGTTGCACTGCCAAATCATCAGGGTAGTCCATCACTGATGATTTCTGGGAGTTGAGGTCCACAATCCAAAAGTTGCCAGTGTTGAAAAATGCTACTCTATACAGTTAAGATTATAGATACATGGTGCTGTTCTACGATATAATATTCCATACATGCAGTGATAGCTCCTCACTTCTCTTCTCAAACCTCCTCCTTTTTTTGCCCTTAAAGTAAACCAGCTATACTACCATTGAAAGATTTATGGGCACAGTTTAAAGTTCAGAAAAATGTTTGACAACAGAACAGTGTATTTAAAGTAAGAGTATCTGGAACAAAAGCCTGAGTTCAGGGAAAGAAAAGACACACACACACACACACACACACACACACACACACACACATTAAAAGGCATAGGGAAATCATTTTGGAAAATGTCTGGCACAGATAAACACCATAGAACAAACCTAACAGAAAGAAGACACTGCAATTCAGACCTCCTAAAGCTAAATACATAGCAAAGGCTTTCCGGAAACACTTGAGAAGAATGTGTGGAGGATTTAAAAGGTTCAGAGTGTCAGGGTTCCAAGGAACATCCCCAGACTCACTTCCCGCCTGGACTACTGCAACACTCTCTACATGGGGCTCCCCTTGAGGAGCACTCGGAGGCTCCAACTGGTGCAGAATGTGGCCGCGCGGGTACTTATGGAGGCGACATGGCGCTCCCACGTGACACCTCTCCTGCGCGAGCTGCATTGGCTTCCAGTGGTCTTCCGGATGCGCTTCAAGGTATTGGTTCTCATCTTCAAAGCGCTCCATGGCTTAGGGCCCGGTTATTTACGAGACCACCTTCTGCCTCCGATAACCTCCCACCGGCCAATACGCTCCCACAGAGAGGGCCTCCTCAGGGTGCCGTCAGTCAGGCAATGTTGGCTGGCGACCCCCGGGGAAGAGCCTTCTCTGTGGGGGCACCCGCCCTCTGGAATGAGCTACTCCCAGGGATACGACTGATCCCGGACCTCCGGACCTTCGCCGGGCCCTGAAGACTTTTTTATTTCAGCAAGCCGGGCTGGGTTAAAAATCTTTTAATTGGGGAATTTTATGGGTAAGGGGTTTTAAATTGGGGAAGGCAAAGATAAATTTAATTTCGTTTTAAAGTATTTTAATGTTTGTATTGTGTGTTTTTAATTTTGGCTGTTCACCGCCCCGAGTCCTTCAGGAGAGGGGGCAGTATAAAATTTTTTTAAATAAATAAAAAAATAAATAAAAAAATAAAGCTCTGAGGCCTGAGGTTCCTTTGTTTACCAAAGCTGAAGGGCACAGACAGGGAGCTGAAAGGCGCTGCATATTAAGCCATTTGCTTTCAAACTGGTTGATTTTTTTTTTTTTGACTGATTGTCTGATTTTAGTTTGAACAGTTAATTGGGAGGGGGAGGAGAACCACTAAAGCAGAATGGCTTAACATAATGTTACACAGTGAGGCTAGGCCAGGGATGAAATGCTACTGGCTTGCCCTACTTCAGGTGAACCGGTAGTGATAAAAACTACTGGTTTGGGCAAACTGGTAGTTAAAAAATGCTTTAAAAAGTTAAAAAAAAGAGGTTCCGACGATCACAGCTGTGTCGCGCAATCGTTGGAACCTTTTTTTTACTTTTTAAAAGCATTTTTTTACTACTGATTCGGGCAAATAGGTAGTAAAAAATGCTTTAAAAAGTTAAAAAAAAAAGTTGGCCATGCCCACCCAGTCACATGACCCCTACCAAGCCACACCCCACCAAGCCACACCCACAGAACCAGTAGCAAAAAAATTTGCATTTCCCCACTGGGCTAGGCCATCTGGTACTCTAATATAACAGAATTCCAAAGCATTGCATTGATATTTATAGGTATTGTGTCAGACCTAGCGCCCTCTACATCACAACTGCTGATTATTTATTTCTTAGACTCTTATCTCACCTTTATTATGTTATAAGTCACTCAAGGCAGCGGACATACCTAAAACTCCTTCCTCGTCCTATTTTCCCCACAACAATCCTGTGAGGTGGGTTGGGTTGAGAGTCTAAGGGGCTGCCACAAAGAAGAGGGGGGGGTCAACCTATTCTCCAAAAACACCTGAAGGCAGAACAAGAAGCAACAGATGGAAAACCTATGAAGGAGAGATCCAATCTAGAAATAAGGAAAAATTTCCTGACAGAATAATTAATCAGTGGAATGGCTTGCCTTCAGCAGCTGTGGGTGCCCCATCACTGGAGATTTTTAAGAAGAGATTGGACAGACATTTGTCTGAAATGGTATATGTCTCCTGCTTGAGCAGGCAGTTAGACTAGAAGACCTCCACAGTCCCTTCCAACTCTGATATTCTATTATTCTGAGAGTAAGTGATTTGTCCAAAGTCGCCCAGCCAGTTTTCGTGATTAAAAGCGGAACTAGAACTCACAGTCTCCTGGTTTCTAGGCCAGCATCTTAACCACTACACCAAACTGATTTTTTATTATTATTATTTGTTCATCATCCTTATTATTATTAGAAAGCTTAATCATCTGATTCTGGGGTGTATTGCTTAAAGTTGTAAAGAAACTATTTCATAAACAATTATCTGTGCCCAAATTATGCAAACAAAATCCTCCATTTAGAAAGTTACGATGCCAAAAGCCTAGGCCCATGATGGCGAATCTATGGCATGCTTGCCAGAGGTGGCGCACAGAGCCCTATCTGATGACACGCGAGCCATCGCCCCAGTTCAGGTTTGCTGCGCATGCGCGCACGCCTCCTGCCAGCCAACTGGTCTCCTGGTCTCTGCTGTGCATGCTCAGGGAGTGTGCGGGGGACCGCGCACTCATGCACGGCGGCGGGCTGTGTTCGGGGGCCACAGGCGTAGGGGCATGTGCATTCTGGGGGTTTGTGCATGCGTATTTGTGTGCGCACGCACTTTGGGCACTCAGTCTGGAAAAGGTTAGCCATCACTGACTGGTCTAGGCATTATTATATCCAGTTTGCTCCACACAAGGGTTGTGCCATCCTCTTCTTCTGCTCATACACAACTAGAAGTGGCACATTTTAAAGGCATATTTTACTCTTTATTTGCTGTTTCTGACAAATAAATACAAATTCCACCATTTTTCTAATTTGCTCATGGTTCCCCTCTTAAATATAATGTTTTGATCTTTTTTCCTTCACTGAATGACCATCTTCTTTTTATAAAGGACTTTTTATCCATTTAAATTGTTTTCTCATGGGGAATAACACCAGAAAATATAGCTCTATCACTTGAAATCTTTTTTTTAAAACTACAGCAGGGGAACAAAAGCCACAGCCTTAGGACTGCAAAGCTTAATATGACCTCTTCATTTCCATAATTTGCCATAAATAGTACTAAAGCTAAGGAAGAAATTAACAAGTATATGAAATACAAAGAGACTTATATTGACTGTAGTTAATTCAATTACAGTATAATTACATGTTAAATGGGTTGCAATCCAATTAAACCTATTTTGTTTTTTATCTTGTTCTGTCTATATGGCCTTGCTGTGGCCTTATCAACCTTTTGGGCCACAGCCTCTAGTAATCTTCTCAAAGGTCAAAAGTGATGGCTGCCTTCAACAAATTTGGCATTCCTGACTTATATAATTGGATGTCACATTGCACAAACATAATGCTACTCTGTTCCTGGACATTCTGCAAATAAGGACTGGTAATTGATTTGGATTTTAATGCCTCCTGCAGCAGTGCAAAGGTAGTCTGCCTACAATTCTGAAGCCTGTTGAGGTTAATAGTAAGGTCAATGCCTTCTGAGACATCGTAATTTGAGCAATTTTGATTGGGAGGTGATTTACCAAATTCTGGGGCTTTGGATTGATTTACATACTCATAAGGCATCCATTAAGCACTACATAATACAAGGCTGGGCCTTGTCAGAACTAATGCCACGAGTATTATATATCTCTGCAAATGGGATAGCTTTTCAATTCAATCAGCCCTGAATAATCAATGCAAAGACAACACTTCAAAAAACATTTTGTTACTGGAAAATACACATGTACACAAATAAGCAAATAAGCTTGTAACCAGCACATTAAATGGCCTTATTCTGATTTTCTTGATAAATGACATTTTGTATTATTGTCCTTAAGAATTTGCCAGGTCAGTTAAAAACTTTGATGAGAAATTACAAGTCCAAGACTGTCTTCTCGCTCATTTAGCAGCCAACAGATTTGAAGTTGCTCTGACAAAATGTGTAGCACTTCAATTTAAAATCAAGTATAGAATAAGAACAAGCCTGAGATTTTTTGGTATCCCCAACTTAATATGAATTGAGCAGAGGAAACGAAACTATTTAAGTATTTTATAGCATTTGCTTATCTGTCCAATTACCATGTCTTTGATGCTTTTAACCAAGAATGCCACATCTCTGCATGCATAGATTGCATTTGACCATAAAGTTACGGTTTCTTTTAATTTAATTTAATTTAATTTAATTTCCAATTTATATACCGCCCTTCTCCCTGAGGACTCAGGGCGGTGTACAGCCAAGATAAAAAACATAGAATACAAATATTAAAACATTTAAAATATATATAAATTTTGGCCCGAAGTTAAGAATCACAAACTAATTAAAAGAATTTAAAAATTTTGCTGCTTACTATTGTTTTTTTATGGAATCTAAGGAAATATGTCTAGGATCTTCTGCATTTACAAAATGTGCTCTGTGATTGTCACATTCCTTTTCAATCATAAAGAATGATAGGTTCAGGTCACTTGTTCAGATGTCCCTACAATAAATCTTGCTTATATTTTGACTCTTTTGGGACATTCTCATAAATAATATGATAGAAAGTGAATCTCACTGATGTTACATTAATAGCTATCCATATAATAGAATAACAAGTAGTAATTCCATTAATTTGCATATCAAAACTTCTGGAACCAAATTAGGTAATCTCAGTGTACACTAATACTAAGAAGGTTTTTAAAAATAAATATTGTTTGGATTGTTGTAAGCTCACACCATTCCTTCACTTTCAGATGTCAATAAATACTGATATTCACTCTGCTGATAAGGTTCGCCATAATTTATAATGAAAAGCTCTTGATGATTAAAAGATTAATGGTCCTTCTGAACTGCTGAGATCCTTTTGTTGGAAATGTTTTTGTTTGTGTCAGTCACAATTTGTGGAATGCCTTGCCCCAGAGATGCCTTGATCTCCTTTTCTGTCTCTGTTCAGACCTTACGGAAACAACTGAGAATCTACCTATGTTCAGGAAAAGCAGAACACACACAATGATTTGTGCCTTGCAACACAGTGCACAGATTGATGATGACCTCTTGTTCTTGGTTCCCCACCCACCACAAGTGATTAAGGAGCTTCTTTCCATATCAGGGACAAATCGAAAGCAATGGAGCCAGCCTGCTTCTCTCCATTTTTCAGAATTCCCAAAGAAGCCTTCTCGGGTCTTTAAAAAAGCTGTCCAATGACATCTTTATGATCTTACTTTTAAATTGTGTTTAAGTGTTTTAGTGTTGTTTTCAATCTGTTATGATGGCTTCAGTGTTCACTTTACGTTTTTATGATGTTGCTGATGATTTATTTTGATATGTTACAAGCTGCCTTGATGGCTTCAGCCCAAAATGAATACAAGAAATTAAATAAAGGCTGTAATAACATCTTGAGAGGAAAAAGTCATCTGTTCACATACCTTTGCACGAACATAGTTTTCCTTTTGAGGGCATCTTACCAGTGTGACAGTCACATTGTCCTTGGGGCCAAGGACCCATTTATTTCCACACAAATGGAATATAGTACAATGCCTTTTGCTAGTACTGAGTAACGTGCCAATCTAATTGGCTTTCGAAGATGGAATAGGAAAAACTCGGTCTTGTCCTTCTTTTTTAAAAAATCAATAAGCAAAATTGTAGGCTGTGAGTCTGTTTTTCCAACTCCTAGTCCAAAACACATGGACAGCATTGGACCAGGAAGGATTGAAAGGAACACATACAGCCTGTCAGGATCATGTTAACAAAATGTGGCAGCAAACCAAAGCACAGCTTTCCACCTTTGTATGTTGGAGTAAATAATACCGTGTTTCTCCAAAAAGATGACCCACTTTGAAAAGAAGCCCTATCACGTTTTTGAGCGCATGCGATCAAATTAAGCCCCACCCACAAAATTAGCCCTAATTAAGACTCTGCCCACCCTGGGGTGCAGGGGGTGGGGCAAGGCACATAGGTAAAAAATAAGCTAGAGTGGGGATGAGGGGGGTGGAGCTGCCCTACTTATCAGGCCTCACATATCCCAACACCTGTACTTGCATGCATTGCCCTGCCCTCCGTTTTGCCTTCAGATGCCTGCCGGAAGGCATCTGCAGTCGATAACAGCTATTATCATCTGCAGAGGGCTTTCCGGAAGGCACCTGAAGGCGAAACGGAGGCTGGAGCGATGCACGCGAGTGACGGCAAGCGGCTGCAGAAGAAGTGGGCCAGCAGCGGGCTCCTGCTGGGTGGGGTTATTGGTGCCACCGCCACAAGGTGAGTCAATAATTATAACCCTTCAAAACGAAGACCTAGCCATTTTTTTCGGGGGTCAAAAGAAAATAAGCCACCGCCTTCTTTTTGGAGAAACACGGGTAGTAAAAAAAGAAAATACACAGAAAAATGCAGTTGTTGAATCTCAGATAAGCACAATATAGCTAGAAAAAAAGTTAAAATCCCTTAACTCCCCAAGGATAAAAAAAAAAATATCTAAGCCTAGTATGCCTCTTCTTGTGATGTCATTATCTTGCAGTTTTATCCTATGTATGCCTGTTACTGAAATTTCTTTTTAGAAGAGTTGTCTTTGTGTTATTGAAAATTTGTGTACTCTTATTCTAAGTTATTCTATAAGTTAACGTGTGTGAACACTTGGTAAGTGTCAATTAAATCATGCTATCACTGTCACAAGTAAATGCCTTATTCTCCAATATGAAAACTGTATATACTCGGGGTATTAGGGGTTAATTTATTCTTACTTCCTTAACATATTCATATGTAACCACTCCCATACTTAACTCCGCCTTGTAAATATAAAAGGAGCTGTATGCACCTCCTCCTTGCTTCTATCTGTGATTATTCAGTGAATATAGAATGCCTACTGTAAATAAACAGTGTTATGTTTGAATACTTTATTCAAGAATCAATTATTGAGTCTGATCCTTAAAATTACGCAACAGTCACCTGTTAAGAAATCTCTCATAAATCATTAGGTAATAGTTGCAATAACAATAATAGCACTTAAACTTGTATATTGCCACATAGTGCCTCACAACATTCTCTGGGCAGTTTACAATGTCAGCATATTGCCCCCAACAATCATGGTCCTCATTTTATTAACCTTAGAAGGATGGAAGGCTAAAATAATCTTGAGCCCCATCAAGATCAAATTCCAAATTGTGGGCAGAGTTTGCCTGCAATACTGCATTCTAAGCACTACGCCGCCACGGTTCTTAGACTCATGAAAGAGGAATTTTCTAGATTTGCCAAAAATTATTGTGAGGGATATGACAAAGTTTTTGTGCAATGAATATGTTATGTTGTAAACTGAGAGGAACAGGGTATGGTGTCTATTGAATAAAAATTCATCACCAAGATTCTCTAATCCAATTTTATTTGAAGGTTAAGGTGCACAGAAGGCTGGCTCTAAGCCAGTTTTTAAAAATCCTGTCCAGTTGGAGACACTTTGGCAACAGCATGCAATGTATTCAGCCCAGACTGCAGGCTACCACTTATTTCCATTAGACAACTCCCCTGCTTTGTGACCTCCCACCTTTCTGTTCCAGGAAAGTAACTGGCAAAAGTGATTGAAGGCAAATCTTCCAGGACATATAAACATTTATATGCATGAGCGTGTAGCTCACAGATTATTTGGGAGCAGGGAACCAAACTCTTCTATCTCAAGTACCTGTGAAATTTTGTGGAATGCTCAAATTAAAGAAAAAAAAATAGAGAAAAGATAGATGGAGGAAACTAAGAAAAAAAGATAATAACTAAGAATAAAACATTTCTTTGGGATTTCAAACAAGCTATGATTGACTGATGAACCAGCATTACACTAACTATGCCATGCAACTGTCAGAACAAAGGTCTGAAACAGGGTTTCCCTAACTGTGAGGGGCCCATTTCTCAGGTAGGTACAGATAGACTCCAGGGGAGATGTGGAAAACCTTTTAGACACACCAATAATATCATCTTTTGCAAAGTTTCATATTGTATTGCTTTCATTGTTCAGTTGTGTTCATTTTTATGTTTGGATTTTTAGGGGAAGTATGTACATTAAGATTATAGTAAAGGGAGGTATGAGGGGAAAAGGTTGAAGAACCCTTGGTCTAAAACACGGATGTCAAACTCGATCACATCACGTGATGTATTGTGATGATTTTTGCCTTTGTAGAGCCAGGGTGGGCGTGGCCTGCACAGGATTGCATCTGGCCCACAGGCCGCCAGTTTAACACCCCTGGACTAAAAGGTACTAGAACTAAGCACTGGCTCAGTTGAAGGAATGGACCTTACACTGCAATGTGGTCAGTTAACTGCTGAGATTAGCCTGCAACAATCCCAAACAGGCAGGAGTACTTGGGATCGGATAGTCCCAAAGGTGCTTTTTCAAAGGGCAACTGGACTGCCTTTGTTTTTCCTTGAAGACATTTCGCTTCTCATCCAAGAAGCGTCACAAAATTCACAAAGAACATATAACTTCACTGAGATGAGAAGCGAAACGTCTTCAAGGAAAAACAAAGTCCAGTTGCCTTTTGAAAAGGCACCTTTGGGACAACCATGACCTGGATGACTGAGAATCTCCATACACATTGTGATCAGATAACAGGAAAAGATGCCCTTGGGAAACAAAGCAAACAAATGCACTCTGGGGTCACTTGGAAGCTGGAAGAGAGATCAACAGAAGGGAACAACATCCATTTCTGGTCTCTATACAGACAGTTGCCTGCTCATTCTGCAGAGAGGGCAACTGGGCAATAGGGATGAAGCTCATCCAATGCGCTCTTTCGGTCCTTGATAAAATAGCTTCTAGAATGGAGATGGGGGAAACATGCCTATTTTACCTCAGTCTCATTTATCAATCTCAAAAAGCCAGCTGTGAAGTTTCCGAAAGATGCCCTAATTAATCTCCCTCCCTCCTGCTCATGGCAACTGGAAAGCTTTGCAAGTTAACACCTGCAGTATTTCCTGGGGGAAAAACCAACCCATATGTGTGAGGCTCTTTACTTTCCCATCCAGGAAGTACTTTACTGCCCCAACTTCCTTTGGATTTCTTCTTAGACACTTCCAAACATAGCACTGGCTACAGCCACCCACCATTTTAACTTGCACATAATGGCTTATATGGGACAGAGACTCTTTCTTCTCAATAAAGATTAAGAGGGAAGATGGTTCTTTCCTGGATAGCAGGCTGGCTCCTCATCCTTTTGAAATTAATGAAAACAATATTGGGTTTTTTTTAAAAAAAATCCTCTTGTAATGAAAGGAACTTGGTTGACATGCAAGGAAATATTTGATGGCATAGTAGGATCCCTAAGCAGCACATTGCCCTAACCTGGAACAATAACTTTTACTTAATATGGTTTCTAACTAAACCATAGTGTATTTATGACATAGTAGGCATGCCTCTTCTATGTTATGTGAATATAACATTAAACAAAGCCATTCGAGCAGAAGCTTTATCTCATCTTCGAGCAACTACACAGGGGACCACCACAAATACATATTTCGGGTATATGTAAAAAGGAGGCTTGTATCAAAATTTAGCAGTGCTGAAAAAATCCAGGAACATCCATCTGAAACTTTGCCATAATTAAATGAACAATATGTACACCTACTGAGAAAAATTAGGGCCACAGTCTTGCAAACTTCCATTCATATCAGTACACCGCTTATATGGCACCATGCTATGTGAACCAGCTGCTTCTTTCTGGGGAGGGAAAAGAGAAGCGAGAGTTGATCAAATCTAATCCTTTTGTTTGATAAGCATCTGAACAAATTCCACCCTGGCTGCCTTTTTATTGCTATCTTGATGTAAAACCTGAACCATCTATCTTGGGGTGGATTTAGTGTGAAAAATTCTTAAACCGAGTGCACAGGATGTTCTGTTCCACTTCTGAAGACTTTTCTCCTTTCATCTATTAGGAGGGCTCTGACAGTTGGCAAGAAGCTTGTCATTTGCTCTGGATTAAGGAACACCTTCAGAAACTTCTCTCGTTAAATAGGAAGTTGAATTCTTCCCCTGGGAATGTGTCCTTTTTGACAAGCCTCGAAGCCTGTGGTGTGTATGTGCTAAAGCCACAATCTGCCTGACTGCCGTTTCTTACGACTAGGAAAACACTTGAGCTAAGCCACGACGAGGCTCCTTCCTGTCTCCTTCTTGCTCACACAGCAAATATTGTTTCACTTTCAAAACAGCCCTCTGATGCTAAGGAGTTCTACTCCCCCTCCCCACCTGAAAAGAAATCTGTTCCAAATGCAAAACACAAGCAGAGGAGAGGAATTTCACTTTCAGTTTTACAGTTTCACAGTTTCACAGCAGCAACCAGGGGGTAGGATAGGGGAGGCTTCTGTGGGGCAAGGCTGAGGGAGAGAAAGGGATAGAATAGGGGAGGCTTCTGTGGGGCAAGGCTGAGGGAGAGAAGGGGGATAGGATAGGATAGGGTTCTGTGGGGCAAGGCTGAGGGAGAGAAGGGGATAGGATAGGATTCTGTGGGGCAAGGCAGAGGGAGAGAAGGGGGATAGGATAGGGTTCTGTGGGGCAAGGCTGAGGGAGAGAAGGGGATAGGATAGGGTAGGGTTCTGTGGGGCAAGGCAGAGGGAGAGAAGGGGAAAGGAGAGGCCGATCGTAACTACGCATTAATTTTCAAGCTGTAAGTGTTGAATTATCAAGCCCGATCCTATAGTTTCGTAGTGAAGCACAGGTATCGAGCTTGTTGTTAATATATGTGAGTGCAAATATGGACATATTCTTTTATGGGTGGCTTTCCTCCATTGTTTGTTATTTGAACCATTTTTATCTTGCTGGCATTCAAATTACGCATCTAGCTAAAATGCCCAGCAATGATGGGTGATTTTTTTTTTTAAAAAAAACAGACTTCTGTTTTGAACTTCTCTCTATAAGGATACATTGGAGATTTAATATGTGTACAAATCAAGGGCCCTGTAACAGAGCTGTGGACTATATTATTGGCTACTTTCAGCAAAATGTTTATTTTAATTCAACCAATCCATATATTGTTTCTAATTGGATTTGTCAAGTTGTTCTAAATTCTATCGTTAGATAGAAGCCAGCTTCATTGCATTCAACGATGCCTCAAATAAGTAACTGCAGAACTGCAGCCTGAAGATAAGATAGAAAAGAACTTCTAAATGTTCATAATTTGATTTTCTACTGGATTAAGATATGTGCTATTTTCTAGGAAAAAGGAAAATTCATTTTAGTTCAACCTCTTAAGCACTCAGAGAAAGACTTGATAATCACAAAGCACACATACATTAGCTGCCATTATTATGAGCTGATCTAATCAACTAAATATATAAATAAATTCATGTGAAAGAGTATTTGTCACTGGCTCTCTCTGTTTTGCTGCTGTTATTGCTTCTGGTACTGTTATGATCTACACAATAATATCAGCAACAACACAACAGAGAAATACAGTGGACTGACATTAAACACGCTCTGTCTAATTACTTAATAAGATTTAATCTGTTTCTTTCTTGGAGATGAAAGATAAATGATGTGTTTCAGTTTAGATTTCTTTTTAGATTACCATATTTGTCCCATGTGACATAGATGAAT
Organism: Pituophis catenifer annectens; assembly: GCF_029215685.1. Lineage (NCBI taxonomy): Eukaryota > Metazoa > Chordata > Lepidosauria > Squamata > Colubridae > Pituophis > Pituophis catenifer. The sequence goes on from NW_027256881.1 coordinate 207,173,788, forward strand.
AATGCAACGTTTTCCACTACCCTAACAAAAATGCAAATCACCCTAGGGCAAAGGCAAATCAATTCCATATCGTTCTATTTAAAACATACCCATGCGCAGAATGTTTTGTTTTCACCACTATCGTAATTTATCAATATTTAGACTGATATTTGGACAGGAGGGAGGAAATGCTGTCATTGTTCGTATGCAAGTATTTAGTAATTAATTTCTCTAGAGCCTTCCCAATTTACATACGTATAAGTTCCTGTGAACCATACAGGACAGAACAGAAGCAAAACATGGGGAGGGGAAGATTTCTGAAGTGATTAGCCATTTGTACATCATTAGGAGCAGCTAGTTTGATGCTTAGTGCTGATGGTGGCTTCATTGCTTGCAAATCTTTTCATGAAACTAGCAGTGTAGAAGCTTTTCTTTAAGACAAGGATGGTGCATCAACCTGCCCAACAAACACAACACCATGTATTGAAACAACAATCGTATCCAGATAGGTAATGAAACCGCTGCAAGAAAACAACTGAGAATCCAGCAGTTCAACCCTAAACTACATATATTCTCTATGATTGGAGCACTATAATAGCTGATCAAGCTCCCGGGAGAACTGCTCTGATTCATCTCTATTTCCCCCAAAACAACTTTTCTTTTATACTGATCGTGATAAATGGTAGAAAGGCTAAATATAACTTTAATTCTAACCAAGGATTTAGTGTTCCTGTTTTGGCTTGATGATAAACACGTGAAGGACCTAAGACACGTTAAGGACCCATTGATTTTTAATTTGAGAGGTACCAAACTGTAATTAGTAGGATTCGTATGTACTTAACAGATGGATGATATTCTTTTCTTTTGGACAAAGCAAATTATTTAAACTGATTAAATAAAATTAATCAATCTATCCACTGCAGAGAGGCTGGATCTGTTAACTTGGTCTGACTCTGGTTGTTTTCAGAGGCTTGTTCCTGCAGGTTCTGCATGGCCCATCTGAGGCTTTGCTTGGAATTGAAGGGCAGCAAAAGCTCTGGATCATATTGTGCATATATGACCTCTCTCCTCTCATGGAAGCCATAACTTTAGCTACGTTGTCATTCAAATTATCTGATTTCAAGCAATTTAGGCCATCAGTGCAGTGATGGTATGATTCTAATTGTTCTAATTGCCTAATAAAAAAGGATACTCAAAAGAGAATCCCAATGAATTTCAGCTGATATGTTCCAGAGTGGTGAAAGACCAGTGGTGAAATTCAAATTTTTTTTACTACTGGTTCTGTGGGTGTGGCTTGGTGGGCATGGCAGGGGAAGGATACTGCAAAATCCCCATTCCCTCCCCATTCCTGGGGGAAGGATATTGCAAAATCTCCATTCCCACCCCATTCTGGGGACAGCCAGAGGTGGTATTTGCTGGTTCTCTGAACTACTCAAAAATTCTGCTACCAGTTCTCTAGAACCTATCCGAACCTGCTGGATTTCACCCCTGTGAAAGACCTCTTTACTCTTGCTTACTTGCTAAATCTCCTGAAATGGCACTGAGAAGAAAATTCAATCCTAAATCATTTATTGTCTTCAAAGTCAGAATAAGCTCTTTGAATTGATCTAGGAACAAATTAGATTCCAGTAAAGCTATCTGTCTATGGAGATTCTCAGTCATCCAGGTCATGGTTGTCCCAAAGGTGCTTTTTCAAAAGGCAACTGGACTTCATTAACTGAAGAAGCTTCTTGGATGAGAAGCAAAACGTCTTCAAGAAAAAACAAAATCCAGTTGCCTTTTGGAAAAGCACCTTTGGAACAGTAAATCTATCACAACTTTAAAGTCATGTTTAAAGTCACAATCAAGACTTCCAAAATCTGTTCAGAGATTTAAATGTATATTTAATGGACATTTAATCATCCTATCTAAAGTAATTGAAGTGTGAAGGACTGAAGTCAAGTCTATTTTCTCTAGCAAAGTTCTTAATGCCTAAGGATTTCCTAAACACATCAGCAATAGTGTCTAGCAATCACTGCTATATGAACAAATACAAATCACAATGCCTTCTCCATCTCTTCTTTCAAGAGTAGTTCAATTCTATTTAATGGTATGGGAGCAGCTCTGCAGCAGACATAAAAGCTCTACAGAGAATTATTAAAACTGCCCAGAATATCATCCGGCTCCAGCTACCAGACCTGGATGACATCTTCGCATCTCGCTGTTTGAGGAAGTTGCACAACATTCTCAGAGACTCTTCCCATCCTGCTTACAATCTTTTTGGACTGTTGCCTTCTGGCAGAAGATACAGAACAATTATTATTATTTATTTATTTATTAGTTTGATTTTATGCCGCCCTTCTCCGGAGACTCAGGGTGGCTTACAATGCTTTTAAGCAATAGCCTAGCCTTCATACTTTTGTATATACCTGCTTAGTAGAGCTTTTGCCCCCACCCCACCCCCCAGTGGTGTTCTATTTTATACAAAGTCAGCTTATTGCCCCCACAAACCGGGTCCTCATTTTACCTACCTCGGAAGGATGGAAGGCTGAGTCAACCTTGAGTCTGGTGAGAATTGAACTCGCAGTAATTGCAGGCAGCTGGCAGCTAAATACTACTTTAACAGTAGTTTAGTCCACTGCACCACCACTTAAAACTCAGACCACATGTCTTCTGAATAGTTTTTATCACAAAGCTATAATTACACTCAACAATGAACTAAAGGGCCACCATCAATAAGCTGTTGGACAGCATTACTTGGTCTGCTGTGTGGATGCTTGGGTGGTTTAGGGGTGGGAAATTTTTGGTGGGTGGGGTTGTGTCTGGGGATTGTCATGTGTGTTGGGCTTGGTCTCTGGGTGTTATGTGAATTTCATTGTATGGGTATACTGTGTATATATGTACAATGACAATAAACTTTATATAATGCCAGTGGAGTCATTTCACTGAGATATGAAATACCAATAAATAATATTTTACTTACACATAGATTCTCAATTTTTGTTAGCTATGTGTCAGGAATTTTCATCTTAAAAATATGATGTGGGGAAGCAGGCTGAAAGACAGGAGGTATGAGGTTACTATGGTTCAGAAAAGAAGAAAACCTGTTCCATTTTATATTGCCTACCATCCAAGAATAAATGGGGGGTGGGGGGAAGCAGATATTTCTTTGTGAGTACAACTACGAGAAAGATTATGGGAAGATATGATGACTATCATTTAAGCAACTAAACAGCAAGAATTTCTAAGGAATAATTGGATAGCCCCTGTTTTATTTTCAAAGCACATGTGAACATTATGCACATAAAGAAGTACAGTAGTTCAAGCTGAATTTTCTAACTCTGTTAAATATTTTAAAAATTAAATACAGATCAAATATTCATGGAATTCCATGTCTTCATTTATTTGATAAATCCACTTACAGAGCCTCAATCAAGATTACAACTCTAGGCTATTTGCAAAGTACAGATAAATAGGGTTAAAACAACAAGTAAAGACAAATCAAATGCTTAGCAATAAAAGTTCTAAAACCCACACTGGAGGAAAAACAAAATCATTTAAAAAAGCATTAATAAGAAGTGGAGTCACAAGCCACCCTACCCCAGGGCCTGATGAAAAAAACAGGTCAATGGATTTCTGAAAAACAACAGGGACACGTGGCTGTGAGGACTTCAAGGGAAACCACTGTTCCAGAGAACAGGGCAGTTACAGAAATTATCTATTTCCAGGGTCCCACCAAATGGCATTGCTTCATTGATGACACCTGGAGCATCTGGTCCTGCCAGATCTTACTGGAGAAGCAGAAGTAACCAATCCTGTGGTATCCAAGCCTGAAAGGGTTTAGAGGTAAAAACCATCACCTGGAATTGCACCCAGATGCTAACAGGAGCTTGTGCAACTTTATGAAACAAAGGTACTACATTGAGAAATATGATGCAGGCACATAACTATTCAACCTACTGCATTCTGGGCAAATTGTAGCATCCATGTATTCTAAGGTCTACCTCCATGTAGAATGTATCATCTGGCTTAATCATAAGAAGGGTCTCCCCATCCAGAAAATAACTGTTCTAGAACATCCTTCTAGATATATAGGCAATATGAACAAGGCTAACTTTCCAGTTCTGTAATCTCTTTATTCATTTTATATCTGACCACCTCTAAAATGGATCTGGCATAATTATTTATCTGTTCATTGATAACTCACTTATTGTAGGGTTAGTTAAGGGGCTTGTTAGTAGACAAGCCCCTTAACTAGGAAGGAAATTGGAATAAGGGAGAGGGCAAGTCAGAAGAAGTGTTGTGTGTGTGAAAGAGAGAAAGACATTTTAGAATTTGGATAGGATAATAAAAGATGTAACATTGTGGCTACGAAAGCATGCATGCAAACCTAGAGGCAAGGAACACGAAGATCATGAGACTCTACTTGGCACAGCCTCATCCTAAAGAAAAGAAGCCTAAAAAAATCACTAGAACAGAAAAAATTGAAATAATCAGCTTAGCAGAGCAAACTGAGGAGATATAAAGGAATCAGAGCCAGAAAATTAAAATGAAATAGAAAGACTACTCAAGAGCAAGGAATATCCTGTGACTAAAGTAGCCAGGAAAATGACAGAAAGAATACTTGTGAGTCCATGGTAAAGGTTACTACATGAAGTGGTTTCTTCATTGGAGATTCTCACACAGAGGCTGGATAGTCGTCTATTGGGGATGGTGTAGTGAATCCTGCAGTATCCAAGAGATTGGATATGAGGACCTCTTTGGTCATTTCCAACTCTTGTGGTTCTGTATGTCAGCTGGGAAAACAGATTGGGACTGGCAGAGATAAGGAGCTGAGATAGCAGGTGACAAACGACAGAAATTGGCACCAGATGTACATGCCTCACTATCTGAATGATTGTTATTTAGGTTTTTTTTTCTTTATTACTGACTCAGGGGTTTCAATTATGCTTTCTGTTGCTTTAATGGTTGGGAAGAGTTTGTACTTGTCTTGTCCCAGAAGAGTGGGTTAATAACGTTTTCTGCTTGAATACACATAGATTTTCTCCATCTTTACAACCGCAGGAGAGAATTATTCAATGGACGGGAATAAATTCGTAGGAGCTAGAATAGGTTTTGGTTGGCAGACCTCAATGGGATAGCAGCTCTTGAAGGCAGGACTGGGCGGGTTATAACCTCAGCTAAAATTACATTTCATTATTATGTTTTATTAAACAATTCTATGTAGTTTTTTTGAACTGAGGTCTAATTACAGACTTTGTACAAAGCTGTTACTAAATATCCAAGTGAAAATCAGTTGAAGGTTGCTGTTGTTTCCTATCCTGGTTTTTCCATAAAACCAGGAATATTTTGTTGTATACAAGACAAAATATGAGTGTCAACAAACTTTCAGGTTACCTTGTTGTGCCATTCTATGATTGATTGTAAGCCCTCACAATGCATTCAAAACAGCTCAGTGCTGTTTTCCACAATATAGTCCATTACTATGGATGTATGCCTCTTTGCTGACAGCTGTCAGAGACCTAATCCCTCCAATCACTAAAAGTGTACTTTGGTTATATCATGTTAAAAGCATTAATTCCTGCCAAATTTAAGGAGGCCTTTCCTCAAAACCTAGTTTTCTCCTCAGTTTATTCATTTTTTGTAGTACAATCCTCACCCTGTGACTCAAAGGAGAAGTTTGCCTCTTGGTCAAAAGCAGGTTGTGCAGTGGGCTATTCAGTTCTTCAGATCTGAAGGGCAAAGCTTGCTTTAAAGCAGGTGTCCCCAACCCCAATACTGTGGGCCAGGATTGGTCCATGCATGGCCTGTTAGGAACTGAGCTGTGCAAGCAAGCAAAGCTTCATCTGCGCATGCATGGGATCTAGGTTGTGCACAAAACCATTCTTCCCCCTCCCCCAGTCCATGGAAGACCATTTTTCTTCCAACGCTGGTACCTGGTGCCAGAAAGGTTGGGGGTTGCTGCTTTAGAGCACATAAGGTAAAGGTAAAGGTTCCCCCGCACATGCATGCTAGTTGTTTCTGGCTCTAGGGGTGGTGCTCATCTCTGTTTCTAAGCTGAAGAACCAGCACTGTCCGAAGACGTCTCCGTGGTCATGTGGCCGGCATGACTAAATGCCAAAGGTGCACAGAGCACTGTTACCTTCCCACCAAAGTGATCTCTATTTTTTCTACTTGCATTTTTACATGCTTTCGAACTCCTAGGTTGGCAGAACCTGGGACAAGTAACAGGAGCTCAGTCCATTACATGGCGCTAGGGATTCAAACCGCTGAACTGCCGACCTTCTGATCAACAAGCTCAGCGTCTTAGCCACTGAGCCAACACATCCCTCTTAGAGCACATAGATGTGCTCAAACTCTTTAAAACAGTTCCTTTTCTTTCTTTCTTTTTTTTTCAGGGTTTTGCTGCAGGTGTTGAAGCCAGATGAACAATCTTGGGGACAGATATAGCTGCTTTAAGAAGTTCCTGGCAAATGCCATATAAATGCCCCTATGTGCTCATGAATATCTTTGATCCTCCATGTCTTAAGGGCTTCACTGCCCTTGTGTGGCTTAGCCTTTGAGAAGGGTCACAGAGTTTGCAGAAGGTCCCGCGTTGACTCCTTGGCAACTCTAGAACCCTAGATCTCCTTTATTTTTCCATTTGTTTTTCAGCTTGATTTTTTTTGTTGTTGTTTAGGCTTTTTAATGGCCAATGAGGACGAGAAGGCAAGATAAAATAAAGCTGTGATGGCAATCCCTTAAAACAGAGCAGGCACTGAAATAAAATAAGAGTAATATGCAGAGCTTGGAGAACTCTGCAACTTAATTTGCCAGCTTTCCTTTCCCGACTCAATGGTAATAAACATCCTTTATTGCAGTGACCAACCAGAATCAGATTAATAGTCCAATTAGATAGATATGTATACCACAGATTTTATAGCGTGCCCTGTTCTGAAAAGGTGCTGAGGGTTGGAAGAAGAAGAAGGTTTCTAGTGCTACAAGACAAAACCAATTCTGGCCTTTGAAAAAAAATGAGATCAGAAGGCTCAAAGCATAAATTGCAAATCATTTGGATGGTGTTGGGGAAGGGACAATACTTCAGCATAACTACAGCTATAACAACTTCAGTAACTTATGAACAGAGCCCCCCCCCCAAAAAAAAAAGCTTAAGGGATCTGATTCAGAGGTGGGTTTCAGCAGGTTCTGAGCAGTTCTGGAGAACCGGTAGCGGAAATTTTGAGTAGTTCGAAGAACCGGTAAATACCACTTCTGACTGGCCCTGCCCCCATCTATTCTCTGCCTCCCGAGTCCCAGCTGATTGAGAGGGAATGGAGATTTTACAGTATCCTTCCTCTGCCACGCCCACCAAGCCACACTCACCAAGCCATGCCCACAGAACAGGGAGTAAAAAATTTTGAATCCCACCACTGGTCTGATTGCATAAGAATCTAACATTTGAGTCACGGAACTCTGGAAAAGTAGGGCCATTTCAAAACACTATGTGAGAAGTTTTATATCAAAACATATTTAATTCTTTATGCTGTTTCCATCTTCCCTTAAAGCATTAACAGAATCAAGTAAATCAAGTAAAAATCAGGTAAGTTAATCAAGTAAAAAAAATAGCAAACGGCCCAAATTATTTTTGTGACAACCAGCATTCATTTTAATTTTCAGAAAGAAACTGAGAAGACAAGTGTGGTTACCTCTGTGTTAGGCCAGATCCTTGGCTTTCCCTATACTAATTTATGAGCTGTTGCAGCATCATTCTTTGCAATGAATCTGAAGGAAATAATTCCCTTTGTCCTCTGCAAGATAATTAGGTAATATTTAATGTCTAGACATCCTGGTTAAGTGCAACTGGGAACGCAGCGTATGACTTTTCTGTCTCTAATTTCTGGACATTTGTTTTCTTTTAGCATACGTCATGGAGGATGTTGGTTGCTACTTATTTTAAGAGCAAAACCTATTAAAAGATGCACGAAGCTCCCTAATTGTAAACCTTTGGTTGCTACAATCAACAGACTGAAAGGCGATTCTGGTTTCTAGGTGCGCCTGTTTTCCACTGTATCTGTATATAAGTGGCCCGACTGGAGCTAACAGTTAAAGCAAACATGATACACAAACTATTTTTTAGCACATAATTAGTTATTGGCAGTGACCAAAGCTATTACAGCATTTGCAGAGCAAATATTCCTTTTTATTCCAGGGCAGCCATGATGCCACAATTACCGAACTCTGACCTCTTTATATACTAATCTATGAAAACTGCATTATAATGCCCACATTTTGTGTGTGTGTGTGTGTGTGAGAGAGAGAGAGATCCTTGGCAAACATTCCCTAAAACAATCAAATAATCCTAAGTATTCAATAATAAAATGCTTTTGAGTTTTCAGAGTAAACCAAGTGCGACCTTCAACAATTTTTTTGTACAGCAATCATGCTCAAACTTTCATTCATGGGAGGCAAACATGCCCTAAGCTATGGGTTATTTACGCATCTGTTTCAAGAGTATACAATGCAACAGCAAACTTTCCTGGGCCAAGCAATAAAAGATCTGACTAAATCAGAGGATTTAATAGAGAAGCGTCAGATGGAGAGCGCTTCGTCCAATCTTGGCACTGGTCACATCCTGACCTGCATTCACACCAGGGGGCAATGTTCCTATGAGCATGACCTTTAGTAGGTGACCAGAAGAAAGATAAGATCTAAAGCAAAGGTGTCCAACTTTAAGACTTCTGGTCAAGGTTGGATATCCCTGATCTACAACCTTACTTGAAATAATCCTTAAAGTTATATATTAGATACGGGACAATAGGATTAGTAATTTTTGCTATCTCAGACTCAAAGTTCATGCCTTGAGCATCCATCTAAGGCAAAGAGAGTTGTCTTGGAGTTGAATCTTCTTAAGTGGGCCTTAAAGACTGTTTGCTTTTCCTTTCTTTTTTTATAGAAAAAGCATTAGAAGCTTGCAGAGAAACCAAATCTAAGCTTAATGCACTTGGGTTTCTTAATGCTCTGGTTGAAGCTCACAAAAGGGTTGCTTTTCCTTACTACCTGGCTAGGTGGCTCAATGGCTAAGACACTGAGCTTGTTGATCAGAAAGGTTGGCAATTCGGTGGTTCGAATCCCTAGTATAGGTCTCCTGCATGAGCAGGGGGTTGGACTAGATGATCTCCACGGTCCCTTCCAACTCTGTTACTGTTGTTGTTACATTCAGCAGGAATACTCAAAAATCCCCAAAATGATTTGCAAAAGGAGTCAGGCCACAGAGAGTCGGTATATCAACTGGCTCTCAAAAGACAGAAAGAGAGAATGAATGAATGAATGAATGAATGAATGAATGAATGAATGAATATAAATGAATAACAAAACAGATCAGCCAGCTTGAGATTCCTTCTAATTCTGTTAATTCTGACAGTAACTATTAAATGGCTGCCTTTAAAATTACTATATTATTTGTAATGGTAGCCATATCATGTTGTGAGATTTACATTTAGACGTGCCTGACATTGTATCATCCAGCTAATTAATCTCAACAATGTTCTTGAGGGATAAGAAAGGGGAAAGGATATTTTTTTTAATGAAGAATATTTTATGCATACATTTCATTTGGCTGCTGTGAACTTAAGAACTCTCTCAAGGCATTCATCACCAAACCAATCTTTATAGTATATTTTAATTTTATGTGGCAATTTAATGAAGGATAAAATAAGTATAGGATGCCAATCATGTACAATAGCTTTGAAACAACAGGATATTGCCATATATTTTCTCCACTGAATTTTTAATCTTACCAATAGCATGTTTCTAAAGAAAAAGAAAATTGCTTTGTGTATCCCTAATGTGCTTTAGCTTTTGGCCATCCTTGTGCTGCTAAAATACCTCCTCCCGGTGAAGGAATACAAAAACCAGAAATGTTGAGAAAATTATATCACAAATAAAGACAAATATACATATCCCAGGATAATGCTGCAGGTTCTGGGTCGGTCCTCGGAACTAGTCTTCCAAGCTCGGAAAACTAAACCTGTAGTCCAGATGACTGACCCAGATTGGATCCTGCAGTAAATTATATTTTCAGGATTCCTTTAGGCTGGATCGTTTTAGTAGCAATCCTAAGTCTCTCTCTCACAAACACATACACAGATATACACACACATACAAACATACACATAATACTGGTGAAGCAGAAGCAGAGATTTAAATGAGTTAATTTATTTTCATGAAAAATCTAATCACCTAAAAATCTGTCTGAAAAAGGGATGCCACTGCTAAACAGTACAGGCAGTCCTCGGCTTACAACCACAATTGAGCCCAACATTTCTGAAACGTTGTTGTTAAGTGAATCACTGCAGTTGTTACATTAGTAACACAGTTGCAAAGTGAAGGAGAGAAAGTTGAACACCTTTCATATGCTCTGTCTCTGACGTATTCTTGGCATCACCTGGCAGGACAAAGTTCCAAATAGCGCAGTCTTGGAACGTGCTGGAATTTCTAGCATGTATACACTATTGAAACAACGACGTCTATGCTGGCTTGGGCATGTCGTGAGAATGGCTGATGGTCGGATTCCGAAAGATCTCCTGTATGGAGAATTAGTGCAGGGAAAGCGCCTCAGAGGGAGACCACAGCTGTATAAGGATATCTGCAAGAGGGACCTAAAGGCCCTGGGAATGGACATTAACAACTGGGAAACCTTCACCTCCAATCGTTCAGCTTGGAGGCTAAAGACACAGCATGGCCTTCTCCAATTCGAAGAGACACTTGTTCGGCAGGCTGAGGCAGAGGCAGTCCCGGAACCAGTGAAATCTGGGGACTCGCCAGGGGACAGAATGTATCTGCCCTCAGTGTGGAAGGGATTGCCCCTCTCGAATTGGCCTTTTTAGTCACACTAGATGCTGTTTTAGGACCTCTTTCCAGAGCACGATACCATAGTCTTTTGAGACTGAAGGATGCCAATGAAGTGTAGTGTAGTGTAGTGTAGTGGATTCCTCATTGACTTTGCTTGTCAGAAGGTCACAAAAGGTGGTTATATGACCTTGGGACACTGCAATGGTCATAAATATGAGTCAGTGGTCGAATTTTGATCATGTGACCATAGGGATGCTGTAACAGTCATAAGTGTGAGAAATGGTCTTAAATCACTCTTTTCAGTACTGTTATAACTTCAAATGAATGTAGTAGCTATTTGTTCCTATGTACCAAATTCACCATTGGAAAATATATCCCGAAAATAACATCTTTCCGAAATGTACGTATTTTAAATAAATAGGCAACCCTGGGAATACAAATCACAAGCAGCCTTATCTTTTATTAAAATGTTGGTTTTAGGAAATGTTATTACTTTTGTCTTTTGGTTACATCTTGAGAGCTCAAAAACGTGAGCTGTACATATCGTTTCTCCACAGCCCAAGTAGAATTTATTTTCACCCCAATGATGACGAGCGCAGGACTTCCGACAACAAACAGATGCCTGCCCTAATTTAAAACTTCATATCCCATCTACCCTCCACAGGGTTCTAGGCCATTTGCAGCAATAATCAAAACATTTCTCTAAAGACAAAAATGTAGAATGTAAAACAGCAGAGTTAAACACCGGGGTAGCGAGAGAAAAATATTAAAAATAATGAAACAGCATTTGATAAAATAGCAAGAAAAAATCTTTACCAAGGCCCTCCTAAAGAAGAAAACCTTCTCATCTTGCAGGGAAAAAAAGGCTGGTAAAAGCAGGTTAGAGGAAGAAAATGTTTCTAACTATGAATAGCAATTATACCAATTAGCGCACACACACAAAAAGACTGACCTGGGGAACATTACTTTTAAAGCCAGGTAAATCAAAGGAAATTGCATAAAAGGAGTATGTACTTGTATGTGAACTCAGTTGCCTATTTTTAGATGGAAGAGGGGGGGAGAGGGAGAGGGGGGAGATGGGGATGGGGATGCGGAACAGCCAGGAAGATAGAGAGGAACGTAAAATAATCAGAATAAGAAAACAGATCAGTTTTTATTGAACTACACTCATAAGCAGGAAAAGTAATAATGTGAATAATGCCTAGTGAAAAGTCAGATAAGAAAGGCCAATGCTCCCCTTTGTTGGAGGAAAAAGATGTTTATGCTATAAGGTTTGTGCTGGGCTACCTTTGTATCTCAAAAGCAATAATGGATGGTAACCCATCACCAGGACTAAAGCCAACCCAGTACACAGAATGGGATAGGGCAGTATAAAATTTTGGGAAAGCCCTTACAGTATTTCATATGACCTGTTCTGACCTAGGCTTCCTTAGAAAGCATGAAGCAAAGTCTTAATCCTGGTAAAACCTCTTTTATTAACAAGACTGTGAATTCCATTCATTCACAGTCAACAAGGCTCTGGCAAACAGTCTTTCAGAGGAATGTTTATCAACCCCCACCTTATCTCACTTGGAATGCTGCCAGAGAACCAATTTCCAAATACAGAGCAAAGCCAAACTTGGCACCGAGTTTATTAGAGTCACAAACAGAACTTTCCAATCTTGAAATGAGATGAACTAATTGCTTCCTGCAAAAGCCCACATCCCATTCGTTCCTCTTTTCTGTCCTATGGGAGGGGCCAATCATCTCCAAGGTGTGGTCTTACTCTCGAGTCTACCCTGCTTTCTTAATTGCTCTTGTTTTCTGGCAGCTCTGTGCATGCGCACACTGGGAACGGATTCCAGTTGTTCCTCTGCCTCGCTTCTAACTCCCTCTCTGCCTCTAATGCAGAGCCCTCGTCTGAGCTTTCTCCAGCCCCCAGGACTGGCGCAAGTTCCTCCGCAACCTCCTCACTGTCCGATTCTGCTGCCAGCTCCACTGGCCACCGGCGGGCCACAACATGACCACCTTACCATTGACTACCCTGACCTGATTAAATGTGTTGTGCCATTATAGCCAATACACACATGGCAGGAGGCTAGGGACCTGTACCTTTCTATCTGTTATCTGCACTATAAGTTCCTTGACAGAGTTTTATACACAGTTGGAGATCTTCCATAAGAAGCTGAAGAGTCCATCAGAATCCTAAGCTCCATCAAAACAGAGTCAACTATAGTTCAAAACTGACTAAAAGAGGAATGTTTTAACTATTTGAAGAAATAGACAATTGCAGAATCCAGTCTGAGTCGGTCACCGGGATCAGAGGTTTAATCTTCTGAGCTTTCGGACTTGTGCTGGAGCCCATCTTCAGGGAACTTCTGTCTAGCAAAGTGTGACAGAGTGTGTCACACTCTGCTAGGGAAAAGTTCTCTGAGGATGGGCTCCAGCATGAGTCCAAAAGCTCGGAAGATTAAACCTCTGGTCCTGGTAAAAGACCCAGATTGGATCCTGTAACATTATCCTGGGACATGTATGTTCACCTTCATTCAAAAGAGACAATTGCCAATTCTCCTCTGACATCTCAGGGATTCTATATCTGGGTTGCAAAAATCCAGACAGTTACTAGAAGGAAACAAAGAGATATAGGAATCCTACCTCTTTGCTCCAATCTAGGAGTTAGGCAGAGCTTTTGCCGGTCAAGGATGGACTTCTTTGTGGATTGAGTTGTGTCATTGCTTACTTTAAATTAGTGTTATTTTGATATAATTATAGCCATAATACTGTATAAGTACAGTACCTCTGTTAATGTTCTGTTGGCACAGAAGACTTTATTATCTGAATATTCCAAAACTCTAAACACTGAGTGTGGCATCATACCACTAAAAAGATTTCTAAATGCCCTATCCTAATCTTTTTTAAATAAATCTAAGGATATTTAAAACAAAAGCAAGAACAGAACATTCTGTGTCATTCTTTAAAAGATACTGCCAATTAATTCACTTCACTTAACAAGGGTCTTCCTGGAACAGGAGCTCAAGATTTTGGGTATTTTTACTCCTTCTATAAAAACCCATCAAACATTATGACATTAATCGAATACCAAGTACTCAGTCAACAGATTTGTAGGAAACTATATCTCATGCGCTATCGTTAAATACTGAATTTCTGAAGTGAGACAATGAAAAATAGATTCCTACTTATTATTGGTTAGGTATGAGAATATAATTAGAATGCAGAACAGATGGTGAAGTTTTCATTCTTCGTGATACAGGGTTAAAAACGGCTGCCAAATGGTAGCTGTATTGCTCACAGTACAGAGGGTAAGGTTTTTCAAGCACCAGTTGCATTTTTCGAAAACAGAGCTGAAGCAGAAAAGTCATGGTAGTCACTTTATTTATGTATGTATTTATTTCAGCTATGCAAACTATTGGAGGAGGCCTTTCATCAGGGTCTATGACAATTCTCCATGGCCAGCTCGCCATGACCAACTAGCCATGGCCAGGTTGCTATGAACAACTCGCCACAACCAACTTGCCATAGCCAACTTGCTGCAAAACAGCTTGCCACAGCCATCTCGCCACAGACAACTTGCTGTGGGACAAGAGTTACACTAATATCAAAGAAATGGTGGAATAAAATCATTAAAGAAAGGATGCAAAAGGAGGAACAGAATAAAATGTGAATGGCAAAAATTAAAATATTCTTTTATTTATTTTAAATAATTAAATAGAATTGTTATATTGTCCCACAGCAAGTTGTCCCATGGCGAGTTGTCCCACAGCAATTTGGCCATAATGAATTGGCCGTAATGAGTTGACTGTTGGCCGCGGCAACTTGGCCGTGGCAAGTTGTCCCATTCCCCTTTCATCAGAGGCCCTTTCCTGGTTCTCCTTTATTCCCTTCCCCGCCCCCCAAAAGGAACTTATGAAAAGAAAAATTAGAGGTGACAATATTATGTACCCTACCTTGAGTTGTATAAAATGAAGTCAGAATAAGAATAAAAGAAATAAGATTTTTTTTAAAAAAAAATAAATGAATGTAGCTAATGGAGCCTAGCTGTTCTGTCCCCGTCTCACACACGCACACAAACAAACAGATAGTCAGGGGTTAAATAAAACTGGCAGACAACAAATTCTTTCGATAAGAGGATTGGCAGCAACCCAGTAGCTGCTTGCCAAGAACTTTACTCATAGAGGGAGGGGTTGTTCCTCCAATAGATAAACCCAAACAAGATACACACGGTTCAAGAGTTGTCAAGTCCAGTCCATATTAAATCCAAGGCAGATAACGTTGTTTCAAAGATACAATGTGACTCGCTAGTAGTTAGTTTTGTCCGTCACAGAGTCTGAATGGCCACCTCTCCCCCTTTTATCCCCTCTGGGGTGTGGTCCAGTGACTCAGCTTAATCTCTGGCATGCTTCCTTTTCTGCTGCGTGCGCTTGTCTCTCCGACGTTGGCGTGGACCCAGCCAAGACTTATCTCCGTCACTGTCTGACTGCAAGGAGATACCTGGCTCCTGGCCAATCTCTTCTCCTTCGGGAGACACCTGAGGCATTGCCAGAGAGAAGGGTCCTGGAGAGGGAGGCCTGGCCAACTCCTCTCCTTCATGTTCGGACCCTTCTCCCTCTGATAAGTCGGCCTCGGGGGTCGAAGTCACAACACTAGCTAATAGGCATAAGTTAAGACATATTTTCTTGAAATGTAAGTTATTAAGTGACTCAAAAGTTATACAAAGAAATTTAACACCTTCATCTTGCTTTTGAATGCATTCAGATAATTTTAGAGAAGGCAAATAGGATTCTAATCCTAATCCTCTCTATGATGGAACTCCAAGGAGAAAAGAAGCTCCATTGCTAATTGTATATTGTACTTATTTTGTTTATATGTTTATTTATAGCCTGCCTTTATTATGTTTACAAATCCTTCAAGGCGGCGAACATATCCAAGACACCTTCCTTCTATATATCCCACAACAACAACCCTGTGAGGTCAGTTGGGCCGAGAGCTAATGACCGGCCTTGAACCTGTAGAGATAAGAGGGTGGAAGTCTCAAAGCTGTTTTCCCAGAAGCCCCTAGTTACCCTAGTTCCAACTTTTTGTTTTGGTGTGGGTTTCTTTAGGTGGGGCTCCTGGCAACTGCCAAAACTAGTCCCTGAAGTTTTCTTGACAAGATTTCAACAATTGCTTGCCATTGTCTCTTTCCTAGGGCTAAGAGAGAATGACTGGCCCAAAGTCACCCAGATGGCTTTGTGCCAAAGGCAAAACTCACCAACTTGTAGTTTGTAACCTGATGCTTTGACCACTACACAGACTGGCTGATTCGGTGTAGTTGTTTTGGTTTAGCTGTTTGGAAATTATTGCCGTCATACTTTTCACCCAAGAAGATACCTCAATTGATGTCCTCCCTACAATCTCAGCATCTGGGATAGTAATTCTGGAAATTCTGTGCCTTACTGGAAAGTAAACACACACACACACACAAAACTGATAAAAATGAAATAAAAGCCTATAGTGCTACTTTGTGACCTTGATAAGGCATGTAATTAAGGAAAATTGCTCCCCTCATTTGGGGGAATAGATCAATCACACAAGAAATGGACAATGCTGACTAAAAAACAGGAAAAGAGAAACAGTAACATTTCCTTTTTAACTTTAAATAGCCAAATACAAAGTATTTGACGGTGAACTAGAGAAAAATATAGAGCAGATGAAATTGCAGGGGGGGGAAATCTTAAAAGAATCTCCAGTGGAAAAAAATATAAAGGAAAATATAAAGTTTTGACAGAACACAGTCTGATGCTCCTAGTTTAGAGGCAACTTTGTTGTAAAGCAGTTCCAGCTGCAGGAAATCATGCAATTTACTGAATATGTACAGAGAACATAAATACTAAAGATAATAAAACTTTAACTAGCAGACACAGAAAAAGAAATAATGCAGATCTTAACTAATCTTTTCCTGTTCCTCTAGGGAACAGACTAGCCTTGAATCAAACTCCTTTTTAAATTCTACTAGACCATCCATATTCTGTTAGATTATTGTTTCAGGGATATTTCCCTATCTAAATAGAGCAATAAAATAACTGCGGGGGGGGGCAAAGCAGTGGGAGCAGGAATAACTTCTGATTTCCTGCCAGCTTCCCCACTAATTTTCTTTGTGGGAATCTGGCTGGGAGCATTGAAAATTCCCTTCCCTATTCCTATCTTTCCCTTCCCTTCCCAGCTGGCTGTTGCTAGAAGAGGGAGCGAGGGAATACAAGACTGGCTGGGAAACTGTCACAGAATATTGAAAATGAAGATGATATGACCAGAACAGCAGCCAATAGCATTGAAGCTGCCACAACTTTTCCAAATTTCATTCTCTTGGGAGTCACGAATGCCAGATTTTAGCCCATTTGAGGTATCTTGATTCAAAAAATGTTGCCCTATAATGCACCATTTTGCCTAATTAAAGGCCATGACAGCAAGAGTTTTAGTGATACCTGGATAGTAATAGAAATTCTTTTGCTCTGCAAATTCCACTATATCAGAGACTGAGGCAACATGGTAAATCATGATTTCCAGTCTGTCATTCCACAACATCTGTTTTTTGCATGTGTAAAAAAACCCCACTTGCTACTTTTTAAATAAGGTTTGGCCTCTCTGAAATCTTAGCTTGTTGTTTTCAGCCATTTCTCTATTTTCCTATCAAGACGCTTTTGAATGTTCTGTCTTCTAATATATTAGCAAGTCCACTCAAAATTGTGTTATTAAAAATGTGAGATAAGATTCCTCCTGCCTATTTATCAAATCAATAATATAATGAAGGTAAAATACCCATGACTGATCCTTGCTTGTTGATAATACTGCCAATTTAATAAGGGCTATTGATTAGCATTCTTTGAAATGATTTTCAAAGCAAGGCTATATCTATTTAGCTGCAATGTCATTCAGTTCATACTTGACTAGCTTGCTCATCAACATGTCATATGACACTTTGTCAAATTAGCATTCTCACAATCTATTTAAAAAGTTACTTGATTAAAATTTGAGATAAAATTAGTTTGTTAATGACAAATTCATACTGACTTTTCCAAATTGCTGCATTTTCAAGGTCTTATTTGTCATTCCCATTATGATCTGTTTAGATCTTTCCAGGTAACAATTTGAGACTGACAAGCTGAGACTAATTGAACTGCGCTTGGCTGGATCCTCCTTTTCTCTCTTTTTGAACTAGGGGAAACATTTGCCCTCCAATCTATGGCACTTCACCAGCTCTCACAAGGGTTTGGGTCAGTGGTGGGTTTCAAATTTTTTTACTACCGGTTCTGTAGGCATGGCTTGGTGGGCGTGGCATGGCATGGCATGGCATGCCTTGGTGGGTGTGGCTTGGTGGGCGTGGCAGGGGAAGGATACTGTAAAATCTCCATTCCCTCCCTAATCCAGGGAAAGGTTACTGCAAAATCCCCATTTCCTCCTTATCAGCTGGGACCTGGGAGGCAGAGAATAGATGGGGGTGGGGCCAGTCAGAATTTTTACTACTGGTTCTCTGAACTACTCAAAATTTCCACTACCGGTTCTCCAGAACTGGTCAGAACCTGCTGAAGCCCACATCTGGTTTGGTTGCACCATCACCTAGTTCCTTCAGCACTCTTAAGAAGCACTTCACCTGATCATGGAGATCTGTATTCAGCCAAAATGAAAAGGTGTTTCTTGACCATGGTTCTAAATCTCAGGCTTCGGTCCTGACCTTTGATCCTACTCTTTACGCTTACTGATGGACTGCATACCAAAGTTGCAGCTCTTCCTCTTCCTAGTTACCTCTTAACATTTTGCCTCCTTCACTGGGCTGCCAGCGCATTACTTCTTTTTCTTTTGTTTTGAAAGAACATATCTAACACTTTTGTTACTCTTCACAAAGTCTGCTAACCTCAGCTCATTCTGACATTTTGCTTTCTTACAGTTCAAGGCAACCTACCTTTCTTTGTCAGCTAGCTCTCTTTCTCTTTTCTGTATCGTATTTTATTTTCAGACCTTCACTGGGTCATATTGGTTTCTTCTGCTGATTTCCATTTGTGTTCTTGCTCAGAACATGTACAATTGTGTTTTTAATATCTTCTTTAGGTGCCCCCACCCATCCTGAGTTCCTATTAGATTCTCTTGCCCCAGGTTTATTTATTATTGCTTTTTGGAAGGGATGAAGTTTAAGATACACATTTAACTGTGCTTGGTTTTATTTTTCCTTAGAGTCAAGAGTTTTAGCTGAACATGTCACTATCTCCTATCCAGCTAGTTTTACTTTCTCAACTAAGTCTTTTCTACTGATTAGTATCAAGGATAGTTTTCTCACTTGTGCCTCTTGCCACTTGCTAAATGAAACATTTGTCAGCAAGACATGTGAGGACTTTTCTGGAAGGATTCTCTTTGGTAGAGTTTGTCTCTCCACAGAAATCAGGATGCTGAAATTTTCCATGGCTGCAGTCTTATGTCTTTTTAAAAGATACGTGCAATTTGCTTTTGCAAAGTATAATCCACATATTCTGGTTGGTTGGGAGCCATTCTTGTATTGGTTCCTCTACCTGTTTTAACTTGGATACTCTCTGCAGCACTGCAAAGCTCATCGATTTGAATTTCTAAGCAGGAATGGATATTTTTAATATGTGACCTCCTCTTCCCTTACTATTGCTTCTGTTCTTTCTGAGCAAACAGTACCGATAAGCCTATTGCAGTCATGGGTATCGTCCTAGATGTGCCTTTTTTATACCCATTAAATCATTTTTCTTTTCTGTACAATGAGGTCAAGCTCATCTTGTTTATGTCAAGAAATCTTGAGCTAAAGATTTCTTACCTTGATTTAGGCTGTCTTATTCAGAATTGTTTACTCTGACTGTCTACAACTCTCCATAACATTAGCAGGGCCATAACTCTGTGGCCAAGCATATTTCCACTAGTTCTGTGACAAAAACTGGCCTCCAATTTCCCAAAAGCATCCTTACTTCCCAAAAGAGGCATTTATTTTTCTACATTCTTTGTGAGTTGTGGATAGGATGCTGGTTCTGTAAGGTTTCCCCCCCCCTTCAATTACACATTTTTCCACTGCTTTACATGAACATGCACATTTTACCCTCATTGGTATCTCCTTAAAATAACTATGTCCTTTCCTGAGGCAGCATGGTTACTGCTGCGTGATCCCTATAAAAGATCCAGCTGCTTTGAGTTGCTGAGAGGCATGCAATGTTAATCACCTTTTATCTTTAGAACAGGAGTCCCCAACCCCTGATCTGCAGACTGCTACTGGTCGGTGGCCCGTTGGCAACTGAGCCACACAAGCAGCAGGCGAGTGCGGGAAGCTCCCTTTGTGTAAGCAGCATGCACGCAAAACCATCACCTCCTCTGGCCACTGCTGCTGCCGGTCAATGGAGCTAGAAAGGTTTACCACACTTCAAACAAAATTGCCTAATACCAGGAAGCCAAGTGGACAGAAAACGCATGTTGTTTCCTCAGATAGTGTCTGTTGCTTTTATGTTTTGTCTTGCATAATCATTGCAAAGGTAGGGAAGGCAATAGTCTGATCCTGGCAAAATATGGCAAAATCCAAACCCACACTAAGTTCCTTTTTTTAAACAAAGCAAGACTGAACATCTCCTCTTTCAGTCTCAAAGCACTCGACAGCTGTTCTGGAATATTATCCATCCACTAGAAATAGATTTTGAGGTTAAAATGAAGGTGGGCGAGAACGAATAAGTCCTCCTTATTGTCTTGGGGAAAACATTTCAACCAGCAGCATCAAGCTAATTGGAAACACCCACATATTCCTTTGGTCTGCTGTTTACCAACATATAAATTTGAACTTGCCATATTTTATACTCTATGCATATATTCTATCGCTGATTTTGTTTTATGCGATTTTTCACCTTCTTGGAAAGAAATTGATTGTATGAATCCAATTTTGTACACAGGAGTTTTCTCATCAGCATCTGTATTACGTTATGTTATATTTGCAACGGTGGGAAATGTCATGGTTCCCTCGTCTGTACATGAAGCTGCCACTGCCTTGATAGGCTGCTCAAGAAGTGATTACATATTACATTCCTCTCTCCCTCTCTTTCTCTCATTCTGTCATGTGTCGTGCCCAAAGCAGAGAGAAATGAAAAAATAAGTTATAACTTCCCTAACAATTTAATTAAAAATCTGGTGCCAGCTGCTGTGTTATTAAAAACCATTTTAATTAACACAACTAGTCCCTCAAAACCTGTCTCTGCAAAGTTCTTCAGGGAATGAGTCCCTTTTTGTTCCCATCAAGTTTCTGTTGGGAAAAAAAATGTGAAGATAGGACTGATCACTTTCTCTTGGCATGTTTTACCATAAGATCTATCACAGCAAGCCACAGTTACCAGAACTGCTTTATCAGCTTCCCTACCTGTGGTAAAATGTGTGGTAAAAGGGCAGCTGAATTCAAAATCATGGGAGTAACTGCGGCTATAACTCAAAGGAAAATAGAAGTTGCTAGAGATGGTTTATTGGATATAAATTTTAAATGGTAAAATGCACTCATGTGAAGCTTTTGCAGCATGAGACTATTGACATCCACAGCCTCGAATAGATTTATATGGATTATTTGTAAAACTAATTATAAAGTTTGGGGGAGTTCTAGTGAGGATTTATGGCAAATTAGATGTCCCTGAAGGAACAAATTTTGGCCAGTGAAGTCTCTCCAGAAAAAAGAGAGATTGTGAAATCTCCCATTTGCACTTCAGACAGCTGCTCTTTGTGGGTAGACTGCAAGAACTGTGATTTTTGTTGTCAGCTTGTGAGTCAAATGGCTGGAAGTTGAGGGATTTAAATCAGAGCCCATGGTTGTAATACGATCTATATGGACATAAGATTCACTGAGCTTCGTTTCTTTTATCACTTTCAGAAATTGTTTCTTAACTACTTTGCAGCTATTAGAAATCCTTGGAATGACCTGTTTTATAGCACCAAGAGATAACACCAAATCAACATCATGGCACATAATGTTGAAAGAAGGAAGAGGTGGTTTTTAAATAATTTCAGAGTCCCATCACTCCTGTAATAAGCTTTCAACACATACTTTTTTTTCCACTTGGAAATTATGGTTGGCATCATCAATTCCATATAAAGAACAAGAAACTAATGGCTGTGTGCAGTGGTGGGATTCAAATTTTTTTTACTACCGGTTCTGTGGGCGTGGCTTGGTGGGCGTAGCAGGGGAAGGATACTGTAAAATCTCCACTCCCTCCCCACTCCAGGGGAAGGCTACTGCAAAATCCCCATTTCCTCCTGATCAGCTGGGACTCGGGTGGCAGAGAATAGATGGGGCATGGCTAGTCAGAGGTAGTATTTACCAGTTCTCAGAACTACTCAAAATTTCCGCTACTGGTTCTCCAGAACTGGTCAGAACCTGCTGAATACCACCTCTTGCTATTTGTTATTATGTATATCAAATAATGAACCGTGATAATGAGTTTAATCATCTCCTAAGAGAGAGACATTTTTTCCATCATACTTGGTTGACAAATCCTTCCATCATTCAAAGACATCTGCAGAGAGGAAGGATTCTTGCAAGCTGATTATTATTTAGCATATGATGAGAACATGACAGAAGAGAAGCAAATGTATACACACAGCCTATCCATGTAATCATATGTAAAACTTCTATGGGGGTATGGCAGTGGATCTTCTTTCATAAAATATTTTCTTCTTTAATTTTAAAGCTCAAACAATGACAATCTATCTGTGGTCATTCTGTTTAGGTAAGGAAATATCTCTGAATCGCAGGTTGTCTCGTTTACAGAATATATCACTGAGTAGCACTTGGTTATAGTAACAATGAAACCCTTGGGGAAAATATTCAGATGTCAGGACATATCTCTATATAACAAAGATCAAAACCATACAAGCCATGGTTTTCTCTGTGACAGTCTGTGAAAGTTGGATTTTGAAGAAACAAGAAAGAGTATTGATGCTTTTGAACTTCAGTATTGGTGACTATTTCTGAAAGTACCATGGATAGCTAAGAAAACAAGCACATGGATGATAGAACAACATTCAGAGTTCTCATTAGAGGTACAAATGACCAGGCTCAAATTATCATCAGCAGAAATACTAGTTATGGAACTTTTATCCTCATGACAGAGCATAGTGATTAGATTGCTGGAAAAATACAAAACTCAAGCAATAAGCATGAGTATTGCAGCAAGGTAGTTTTCATGCTGCAAATGAAAAACTGAATTTATTGTTCCCTCCTGTGGTTTTAAAATGAATTATCTGTTATTAGCTTTTTTTTTATTTAATACATAAATATGTTTGAGGATAGGAATAAATAGCCTGCATCCCTACAGCTACAGTATGACTTGAAATTCTCTTTTCGAGGCTTCAGTTTCCTGTCATTTTGAAGTGGGAAACATATGAAAAGTGTAGTATAAACGGGAAAAAATCCTTAAAAGTACCACAAAATCCAGCTCCGCTCACATACTGTATTATATGACCCCACTCACTTGCATTCTATCAGTGCAATAGAAAGAATAAATGACTATTACGCTATATCTATCTGCTTAATTGTAAAATTATTTATTGATTAAGCTGACTGATATCCTTGTATGAACTGTAATATGGTTTTTTTAGTGTTTTTTTTTTCCATGTACAAGTCGTCCCGCAAGTTATGGCCACAATTGAACCCAAAATTTCCATTGCTAAACAAGACAGTTAAGTTAGTTTTTCCCCATTTTATGACCTTTCTTGCCATAGTTGTTAAGTGAATCACTGCAGTTGTTAAGTTAGTAACATGATTGTTAAATGAATCTGGCTTCCCCATTGACTTTGCTTGTCAGAAGGTCACAAAAGGGGATCACATGACCCCGGAACCCTGCAACCATCATAAATACATGCCAGTTGCCAAGGGCCCGAATTTGATCATGAGACCATGGGGATACTGCAATAGTCATCAGTGTGAAAAATGGTCATAAGTCACTTTTTTCAATGCCATGGTAACTTTGAACAGTCACTAAATGAATGGTTGTAAATTGAGGATTACCTGTATAAAATAAAGAAGTCAATATTAAAAAGGATGTTTTATTCCAATTGTTTTAAATATAACACAACTCAGTTTAATTTACTTGCAGCAATTCAATTCATATGAGTGAACTGTGTGTTTTTCTTTAAAAAGAGTTAGAAATGAATAATGAAACCCCAGTCCTCACAAGTTAAACAGTTATACTTTTACCCCAAATGTTAAACCCTTTGTGTGACATTTTAGCGTTTTATATTCCTTTTCATAAATCCAAGAGCACTAGTTTAAATACCAACCATTTAGCAAAGCTATTAACACTTTTAGTCATTTCCAAAACAAAATCTAAGTAAAAACATGACGCATGTACCACATTCCATCTTTCAGACCAAGTTTCTAAAATGAGAAACAGTATAATAGAGAAACCTGGCTCAGATCAGAGCCATGGACATTCAAGTGAAGTTGAGCAATGTTTCTCAGTCATCCAAATATTAAATATTATAGTTCCGTAACACAAGTGGCAATTCTTACTGAAGCCAAGTGTTTTTCTCATTTTCATTCACAAGCAGAACAAGAATCAAATTATATTTGAAATTTGATTAGGCAGCCTGTTGTATCATTAGATTAAGGTAATTTGAAAAACAAACAGCATAAGAAATAGATCCACAGGGATTAAATCGAGCCAGAATTCAGCACCAAGATATGATACGTAAGTCTGTAAGTCGCAAGTTCTCACTTCTGGTCCATTAATTTATTTTAAGTGCAGATCAAAATGGCTGCATGTTTAGTTTGTTTTTGTTTTATATGCAAAATGTTCATCACAAAGCCATTGGGGAGAGTAAGAGGAATTGCATGGGGAAGAAACCTTGTATGAGCAATGTAATATGGAAAATTTGATCATTCTACGTCTAATCCCTGTTACTGAGTGCAAAGCCAACCCAATATCAAAGGCTATATCTAGTTCACTATTTTTCCTATCGGTTCGGAACTGTGAGTGTGCGCGTTCACTTCGCTCGTGCGTGGCGTTTCTGTGCATGCGCAGAACCTTCTGTGCATGCACAGAGCATCTGTGATGACGTCCGGGTGGGTGGGCGGAGCCTCCCCCACTGCCATTACCGGGGCAAACCGGTAGAAACCCACCACTGGCTACCACTCTCTTTTATTGAATACAGAATGGAGAGGAAGGGTATTGGAGGATGGAAATGAGATCTCCTCTTTGACCCTAGGACATCAATAATGAAGAAAGCTTCATTATTGCACAGCCTTGCCTTGTTATCATGCAAGAAGGTGAAACAATTGTGAAAAAAGGAGACATTCCATAAGTGACACATAAGACACATAAGATAACCTTTATTGTCATTTTTTTACTGTGGGCATACTGGCAAACACTAAAAATGAAATTCTGTTGCCTGCTCTCAAAAGTGTACACATACATAACACCCATGTAAACATGCTACACATACATGCGTATATCCTAACATATACATAAACATTAGCCACTATTCATCTTGAATACATAGTAGAAAGAGGAAGCATGAATTACATATAGAAATTCTCAGTCTTCAGATGAAACCATCATAGAGTAGGAATGTGAAAAATTTCTCTGAAATTCTGGAGAGGTGCTATGAATTAAAAACGGGCTAGATGGAGATATAGACTGACCTTGCATAAAGCACTTATAATTCTTAGACCAAGAGTTGAGAATCTGAAGAATCATAACTATAAGAATTGCATTCCAAAACATCTAGACTATCAGGTTGCTGATTTTTCAAAAGGCCACCCTTACTCATGCAATAGTCATTAAATCATAATAGCCCTGCTTTCCCGCACAACTTGATTTAAATGAAGTTGTTTTTTAATCAAATCATAATAAGAGAGGGTTTTTTTCTTTTTCTTTTTTTTTTTAGTAATCATTCCTACACTTCATCTCATCCTTTTCTCCTGTTTGGTTTTGCATTGCTTAACTACTGCTTCTGTTCAGAAAATTTACAATTCAGTCAACTTTTCTCACTAAAGATTTAAGGAAACACTACCATACTTTAGAGAAAAGAGTTTCCAGAATATTAAACTACTGGTCAGGCATCTGCTTTTCTCAGTATTCCTGTAGCTGATTTTTGAAGAGACCAGGGAATTTGAAACACAACTCAAGTCATAAAATGGTTTCAGAAAAGATTTTGGAATATCTAGATATTTTATGAGAGGAGCAAAGGAGAAAGCTTTCCATATAGATTACATATTAACAGAGTTGGAAGGGACCTTATAGGTCATCTGGTCCAACCCTCTGCTCAAGCAGGAGACCAAATGGTGTACACCATTTCTGACAAAAGGCAGTCCATTCTTTTCTTGAAAGCCTCCAGTGATGAAGCTCCCACAAATTCCGAAGGCAAGCTGTTCCATTGTTGATTGTTCTCACTGTCAGAAAGTTCCTCCTCATTTCTAGGTTGAATCTCTCCTAGTTCAGTTTCCATCCATTATTCCTTGTCTGGCCTTCAGGTGCTTTGGAAAATAGGCTGACCCCACTCTTCTTTGTGGCAGCCCCTCAAATATTCGAACACTGCTATCATGTCTCCCCTGGTTCTTCTCTTCACTAGACCAGCCATGCCCAGTTCCTGTAACCGTTCTTCATATGTTTTAGTCTCCAGTCCCCTAATCATCCTGGTTGCTCTTCTCTGCACTTTTTCTAGAGTCTCAACATCTTTTTTTATAGTGTGGTGACAAAACTGGATGCAGTATCTAGGTTGTTGACTATTTAGTGAGAAGGACACTTTAGTATTTGATACAACTGAAAAGATTACCATGAAATTATAACTTCTTTTTATAGTATATTAGATCATCAAATGGGATATCAGAGAAAAGAGAGTATCTAGTTAGACATTCCAGCTTCAGAGCAGAAACTGGCACTAGGCAAATGTCACAGACTATTCTCTTCCCACTTTCTCCCTTCTTATCCCACACAGGAACTAAAAAAGGAAAGGACTCTGATTGGCATGCAGGCTCTTTCCCTTTCTTTTTTAATTCCTGGGCTCCGAAAGTGTGGATCTGTGGCAGCCTTACCGCCACAGCAGAAACTCAGGAAGGAAATAAATCTATTGCCAAAGATTGCCGAGCAGCTGGAATACTTGGCTGAATGTTGTTTGCTGCTGTTGCAGTCCAGTTGGCTTTGCTGGGTGCAAGCCCTACACTGTATGTTCAATTTCTGTGTGCTTGGCCAGCCCAACAGCTTTTTAAAAAAAATCAGCAAAAAGCAATAACCAGCTGTCTCCAATTATTTAAAATGGGAACAGATGGTGAAGAGCGCCTGCAGTTGACAGAGACTGAAAAAAGAGCCGCTGCAACTTCCAACAGCTTCCTGGTATAGCAGCAAAATGGAAAAGGCAACGTGGCATGGAGGGAACCACCATGACCTCATCATCCATCACAGATGATGAGGTCATTGCCAATTTGCTCTGTGAGGCATCATTCTCTTCATTCCGCTATAATACTCAGAGTAGCTTAGAATCACCAACATAAAAGGGATGACAGAATGGAATGCAACAATTGTGAACAAAGATTTAAAACCATGGGGAAAGGTTACACTTCAGGAACAGAGTGCGTGTTTTGCCCGCAGTTCATCTCAAGGTTATTGCTTGTATCTTCTAGGCTGGGTGGAAAAGTATTTTATTTAAAATGCTGGAAAACTCATGAGCCCAACAGGGTTGGAGTAAGACACATTCCTAGGTGCTACCATGCTTTTTTCATATAATACCTTCAAGGTCAAGGAGGAAATATTGCTTCATATAAAGTACAAAGAAATGAATGTGATAGAAAATCTCAAATAAAGAGAGAGCTGGGCAACAAAAGGCCTATTTAAATATTTTTTTCAGATTGAATATAATGAAATAAGGTTTTAGTAGAATGAAATAAAAATTACTGTTAGCATTACAAAATAACAAACTATGGCTACCCTACAAGTTTAATAAATGACTATCAGCACCAAAGTGCTGAATAGATTACACCTGTACCATTGCTAAGAGTAGAGAAATTTTGTTTCATTTAAAAGAAATGCATAAGAAATTGGTTCTTTGTTGAAATACAAACCAGAGGAAACATTGGCAGGAGCCGCCATTTTCTGTCCCACTGTTCAGACTTCTAATCGGGTTATTACTAAAGAAATTTCTTTTAACAAAATTCTTTTTGCAAACATTTTTAACCTTGAACATTATGTCCCAGAATCCATTTTCTTTGAAGCTGATGGAGAAAACAGATTCAGAATCTGTCCTAATATGTAAAAGATGCAAGTCTCTTATTAGCTTCAGAAACATGTTCTGTATCTAATATTTATTCCAATTTTCCTATTTTCAGGTAGGAAACAATCAGACAAATAAGTTAATTATTTTAAGGTTGCCAGAATAATTTAGCACTTTTTCTTCAGAAAATCAAATACATGAGCTTTTCATATACGTAATTGCAGGACTGTTCATGGATATGATAGGATGAGACTGAAACACAGCATTAGGTTGGACTTAATTCTAAGTCAGACTTAAGTTAGACTTAATTCTAACTTTTAACCAAGTTAAGTGCCTTTCTAAGCATTCCCATGGCCATTGCTATTCCCGTGGCTGGCTGCCAGGGAAGGCAAGCCAGGGATGAGCCATTGTCGCTGCTGGGCTCCCCGCCAGAGTGAGCACAGCAGCAGCAACCTCGAAGAGGCGATAAGTGCAGCCAGGCACCACCTCAGGGAAGCAGGGCTGGGCTGGGCTATGGGGTCCCGGTGCTCTGGGAGCTTGAGGGCTGGGATGGGCACTTTCTCTCCACTGCCTAGGGCTCTGGACATCCTGCACCATCTGGGGGTCCTCTGCATGGTCTGAGAGGGACGGCGAGGCTCCTCTGGAGGATAAGAGTGTGGCCCTCTCCCTGGGCACCCCAAACATGAGTGACATCGAGCTGGCCATGCCCACCCCAGCCACACACACACACACACACACACACACACACACACACACACACACCCAAACTCCTGCTCTGTGGCAATGTATCGAGAATTTGTGTTAATACTAATTAACACTAATAATACTATTCTGATTATTGATCCATCTCTACAAGTATTGTCAACATTGACTGACAGTACCTATCAGTACTGTAGCAATTCTTCTAGTCACATTTTGTATCACACAAACAGCTTGCCTCTGACTATCTGTTTTTTTAAAAATATCTCTCCTTCTGTAAAACTATACACAGATCCTGTGCCATTTATATAGGGACAAATATTATTTGGATGTCAGCTAAATATTATTGAACAAAAATAGTAACACTCACAGTGGTTCTCAATTAACTTGGACATCTCGTGTTCTGCAGCATGAAACATTCTTCTCCTGTTTTTCCCCCCAAAGCAATTAATTCATAAGAAGCACCAGTTGTTGCTACAGAGATACTGCTTTTGCAATTAATGAGACACAAGAACCCAAATTAAATGAAAAGGTTAATATCATTTCTGATATCCTTTCTCCGGGAAAGTGAAAGGGGTCATTGAGTTTTCTGGCAGGGAGTAGATGTGGAAAAT
The DNA here is from genome assembly GCF_029215685.1 of Pituophis catenifer annectens. NCBI lineage: Eukaryota > Metazoa > Chordata > Lepidosauria > Squamata > Colubridae > Pituophis > Pituophis catenifer. Next base: position 207,203,097 of record NW_027256881.1, read on the forward strand.
CTTTGTAGTGCTTTCAAAATCATAGTAAATATCAAATTAGGAACGGGAGGTGGTAAAAGAGATCATCTCAGAGGACCCTGCTTCTAAAGATTGCAAGTGCAACTGCTGGAACCAATCTCATTTCATTGCTAAATTAAACACGTTGATTGCCTCTGGGGTCTCTCCAGGCCTGAGGAAAGGAGGGAACGCTGTGTTTTCCCTTAACTGTCAAAATGGCAATCTATAGCACATCATAATCAAGGGATGACACATTCTTTAGCATGATTTGTTTACACAATACTTGTTCTCCAAGTTACCTATTTCAACAAAGCATCCCTTTGATACTCAGTTTATGTATAATAAGTTTTACACGTTTGGAACAAAGTCTCTCTTTAGAAAGCAACCAGCTCTGTAGAAGAGTACCTGAAACTCCCTGTTTGTGGAGACGAGCAAATGGGCAGGAAGGGTGGCTCACATATTAAGAGGATTTTGTTCATGCAGCTACATCAGCAAGATAAAATTACAAGAATGAATTGCTTCTAATGCATCCATTCGGCGGGGAGAGAGAAATACTACAGTTGCTCTAAAAACAGGTTGCAGTATCTGACTCTCCAGAACAGGGGTGTCAAACTCGATTTCATTGAGGGCCGCATCAGGGATCTGTTTGACCTTGGAGGGCTGGGGTGGTGGTGGTGACCCAGAGTTGGGCGTGGTCATGGTGGGCATGGTCATGGTGGACATTTGACACAGGCTGAAGATGCCTTTTTTCCCTTCTCTTCTTTCTTTCCATAGTTCTTTACTATAACCATTTTCCTTTCTCTTCTACCAGATATTACTGGCAAACATTTATAACTTACTCTTCATATTCCACTAAACTTTTTATTTCTAAATTTATACCCCATTGTTTAATAGTAAATTGATTTTCTAGGCAATTTTCTAGGCAATTAGTTCGATTCAACTAATAACAAAAATACAATAGCATAAATAACATGATAATACAAGATCTAACAGCAGAGGTAAATTTCCAGGATAGTAAATAGAAATGGCTGTCAATTATAGATACAAAATAGAATACAGAATATAGAATACAGAATAGATAGTTGATTGTAGATTAAATGGACCTACAGTATGTAAAATCTGGCATTAAACTGTAGTATTAACATAGGATGTTGCTTGTTTTCTATCCAGACCAGGTACTTACTTGAGGCCACATAATTGTAATCCAATCCAAGCCAGTCCTCCAACAGCACTCTGCCAGCTGAAAACTGGCTGCGCAGAGGCCCCAGGCGGCCACTTCATGACCCATTTTCAGCCTCCATGGTCTCCTGCAGCACTCTGCCAGCTGAAAAGAAGCCGTGAGGAGGCCTTGGGTGGCCCTCACGCAGCCCGTTTTTGACCTTCATGGCCTCCTGCAGCACTCTCCCGGCCAAAAATGGGCTGCTCGGAGGCCCCATGAGGCCCCCACGTGTCCTGTTTTTGGCCTCTCCGGCCTCCTCCAGCACTCTACTGGCTGAAAATGGACCACATGGAGGCCCCACGAGCCCCCCCGTGGCCTGTTTTGGCTGGCAGAGGCACCAGTCCTTTGATATTTCCAGGCTGGCCCCACGGGTCAGATCTAAGCATTCTGTGGGCCACATCTGGCCCGCAGGCCTTGAGTTTGACACTCCTGCTCCAGATGTTACCAATCGACTATTACCAATAAATTAGCACTTATGTAATGATGTTTGATCATGTTGCAAACTCTTTAAGGACATAAATATTGTGGTAATTGTTCAATTCCTAGATAAATGCTCATCAACACTGTCTCAGTTATATCTGTTTTACACACACACTCCCAAAAAATTATCACATTTAAATTGGACAGATTACTTCAAAATAGTTTCCATCTGATGTGTTAGTAACTACATCTGATGTACAGAGTTTTATATTTCAAATATCCTGTTTAAATAATACTTGATTGACTGAATTGTCAAAGAGAAATCAACTATGATATGTCTGCTGGCAAAGTGTGAGTTTGTATTTTATCTCAAGAGTGATGGAATCAATGTGGAATATAATCTGTAGTTTATAATAAATAAATGTTATGACTAAAGTTAATTTAGATAAAAAGAATATCAATTTTTCAAATCTTCTGAATCCAGTTTAAAACTCATCCAAGATTGACCACACCTGGGTTTACAATGTTCCCAAAGGCTTACAAAAATATTTAACTCTCACTCTCAAGTGTATTGTCTGTACAACAATTGTATATAAAGTAGTGGAGGTATTTATATGTCTAAATTGCACTCCTATAATTATGAGGATTTAAGTCCTACATACATTATAATGTGGCCTTGGTTTTGATAATATTCATATACAGTATACTTTTTCCCCCTTCTGTCAATGATATCTAGTACTCAGAAATGTCCTGGACAAGTTTCTACAGGTTTTTGGCAAGGTTTTTTAGAATTGGTTTGCCATTGCCTCCTTCCTAGGGCTGAGAAAGAGTGACTGGTCCAAGATTACCCAGCTAGCTTTGTGCCTAAGGCAGGACTAGAACTCACAGACTCCTGGTTTCTAGCCTGGGACCTGAACTATTACACAAAACTGGCTTGTAAAGAACCACCAGTTCTGAATTTGTCCTTCTCTCTTTTGGCCAACAACTGATCAAAGAGGATAGCCAGCCAGTCAATGGTGAGAACACGGAAGATAATCTTGATGAAAATATGCAAGAGCCATCAGCTAGACAAAAGATCCTGAAACATAGTTTAAATTTATTTATTTATTTATTTATTTATTATTCGTATTTCTATGCCGCCCAACTCTCCGAGGACTCTGGGCAGCTTACAACAAAGACAATATGAACAATATACAATAAGAGACGTTAAAAAAACCCATACACACCGCTCATGGCCGGATCTCGCAAGATCGCAGCGGCGAGATCAGTGGCCCCAAGCCTGCCAGAAAAGCCAGGTTTTCACCATTTTCCGGAAGGCCAGTAGGGTGGGAGCGGTCCGGGCCTCAGGAGGTAGCTGATTCCAGAGAGCCGGGGCAGCCACAGAGAAGGCCCTCCCACGCGGACCCGCCAGCCGACATTGTTTAGCTGACGGGACCCAGAGGAGGCCAACTCTGTGGGATCTTACCGGTCACTGAGAGCTATACGGTAGAAGACGGTCTCGAAGATAGTCTGGCCCTAAGCTATATATACAAATCTACAGCTAAGACATAATGATGATCTCTGGAGGGCTCGGGATAGGGGTTGCTCCTCTATCCTGGTCCTGTTAGATCTCTCAGCAGCTTTTGATACCATCGACCATGGTATCATGCTGCACCGGTTGGAGGGGTTGGGAGTGGGGGGCACCGTTCTGCTGTGGTTCTCCTCCTATCTCTCCAACCGGTCGCAGTCGGTGTTGGCAGGGGGGCAGAGGTCGACCCCGATGCGCCTTGTTTGTGGGGTGCCACAGGAGTCGGTCCTCTAGCCCCTTCTGTTCAACATTTATGTGAAGCCGCTGGGTGAGATCATCCGTGGCTTTGGGGTAGAGTTCCATCAGTACGCTGATGATACTCAGCTGTACATCTCCAGCCCAGGCCATCCCAATGATGCCCTTGAAGTGATGTCCCGGTGCCTGGAGGCCATGCAGACCTGGATGGGGAGTAACAGGCTTCGATTCAACCCTTCCAAGACCGAGTGGCTGTGGCTTCCGGCATCCCGATATAGCCAGCTGGTGCCATCGCTGGCTATTGGGGGCGAGTTATTGGCCCCCACGGTAGGGCTCGCAACTTGGGTGTCCTCCTGGATGCACGGCTGTCTTTAGAAGAGCATATGACGGCCGTGGCGAGGGGGGCTTTTTATCAGGTTCACCTAATTCGCCAGTTGCGTCCCTTTCTGGATCGGGATTCCTTACGCACAGTCACTCAGGCACTCGTCACTTCCCGCCTGGACTACTGCAATGCTCTCTATATGGGGCTCCCCTTGAGGAGCACCCCGAGGCTCCAACTGGTGCAGAATGCGGCCGCGCGGGGGATTATGGGAGCGAGGGGGCACTCCCATGTGACACCTCTCCTGTGTGAGCTGAATTGGCTTCCAGTGGTCTTCCGATTGCACTTCAAGGTGTTGGTTACCACCTTTAAAGCACTCCATGGCATAGGACCTGGGTATTTGTGGGACCGCCTTCTGTCGCCGATAGCCTCCCACCCACCAGTACGCTCCCACAGAGAGGGACTCCTCAGGGTGCCGTCAGCCAGGCAATGTCGGCTGGTGACCCCCAGGGGAAGGGCCTTCTCTGTGGCAGCTCCTGCCCTCTGGAATGATTTGCCCCCAGAGATACGAAGGATATCGGATCTCCGGGTTTTTCGCCGTGCCGTAAAAACCTTTCTTTTCCATCAAGCAGGGCTGGCGTGAACACCCCCCCCCCCTTTTTAAGCCTTTTAAATTGTCAATTGGGTTTTAGTTTGAATGTTTTAAATTTTGGGCCACAGTTATATAATTCTTTTAAAAATTTTAAATTTTGTATTGGCATGTGTTTTAGTTCCGGCTGTGCACCGCCCTGAGTCCACTAGGAGAAGGGCGGGATATAAATTGAATAAAATAAATAAATAAATAAATAATAGTTAGAAGCACTTCAGGCATTCTCCCTAATTCACTGGAATACATGAGATACAACCCAACCCAACTTGCAAGGTTCTGTTTTTACAGACAATCTCAATAAAAGTATTCCTTGCTTTCCTGTGGAATAGATTTCCTGGTCTCGTCTAGGTAAACAGGAGAGGAGAGGAGAGGAGAGGAGAGGAGAGGAGAGGAGAGGAGAGGAGAGGAGAGGAGAGAAATTTTCTGGTTATGTCTGAGTTTACCATATTGACAGGAGACCTGGGGTACTTTGAAATGGCTTTTCCCAATTCACTAAAAATAATGGAAATTTACAGAAATGTTGCACGATGAAAAATTCCCTTCACCAGAGTCCAACACAGTCTAATTAAGCTGTTTATCTGGAACATATGTTTTGCCTAGAAGCCCACACAAGACTATTAAGAGATTATTTTATTGGTCCAAATTGTATAATCACAGTCAGCAGAGAAGAGAGATGGATGAAAAACCAACAAGTCTCAGAACTGGCACAAGAATTCAGCCTAATTTTTGCTTCACTGCTAACCAGCAGATTCAACTTTTCTCTTCTTATGATCTACCAAGTTCTGTAGTAGCTCCTTCTGTCAAGCCATCCAAGGACAGGTATATTATTGAATTCAATCAACCTTCAAACAACTTTCCAAATACCCTCAAAAGTACTAACAAAATCTGGTATCACTCACACAGTATGACTTTATTCTCTTCCCTGCAGGTCCTGCAAAAATTGAAAGTCTCTAAAACCTTCTGGAGGGGGGGGGAGGAGTTTCCTCTTTTTTCTGAAGGTAAATTGTTGCTCCATTAACAGTTAAATGAATCCCAGAAGCTGATTATATTTCCCATTTCTACTTATTTCTACTGTGCATAGAAGCAAACTCATTGAGGGGCCTGCCCTGGCAGAAAAAGTAAACTATGGCCATATATGTAAGGCATTTAAAATAAGATGATTTTTAAAATCAATTTGTTTAGATCCATATAAGCGCTTGGCCTGCATAGATAAGAATTTAAAGTATGAAACAGATGGAAGCCTCCCTAAAAAGCTGCACACTCTACGTCTCCACCTGTCAACCTTTGGGTCAGCTAAATTGTATTCATGTATTGCAGAAAGAAGTAGACAAAAAGTCAAAAAAATCCCCATTTTGCATGTTACGTTGCCCCATAATTACAGCATTTTAATGATACCTCTATGACATTTAAGTGCTGGGTTTCTATTGCTCCACTAAATGAGCAGCCAGTCTGACCTGTGAATGATTAAAAGAAAAGTTTGGTAGGTAATTTGACATTGCAGGAGATTAAAAAGACGATAAAGCTCCCACTGAGCTCTAATTTTTAATATGACAGAAAGTGAAAGCTCTTAAATAGAGAGGAACTAATTATAAATGAAATAAGAATTATAAAGTTCTTGTTGCTCTCTGAGCTTGGTTATTTGCTTGCAATCTGATGATGTTACTTAGTTAAGCAATGAAATGTCTGCAAGTAAACAACCAAGTTCAGAGAGCGCCAAGAACTTTAAAGTTCAACCCTCAGCTACGTATATTTTCTTCTATTGAAATCAAAATTAGTTTTTGTCCTGGCCCTATTTGCCCTTTGCAATGTAGGAACAAAGGTCAAAGCACCCTTTAGCTTGGAAAAAATACTGAATTTGAAGAGGAACCTCTGGTTGCCATTATGCTTCTGGGTTCAATTCAAGGTGCTGGTTGTTACCTATAAACACTTCTTGAGGCTTCGTCTCTTCCTGATTGTATCTACTACTCCTATCCGTTCTGGCAGGGGTTGCTTGCTCCAGTTCTGTCTGTCACAGAGTCTCATTTGGCAAGTTTAGTTTAGTTTAGTTTATTCATACTTATATGCCGCCCTTCTCCCGAAGGACTCGGGGCAGTTCACAACAATAAAACAACAGTACAATAAAAATTAGCACTAAAATAATCCAATTAAAATCCCCAACAGATTAAAACTAACAACTCCAGCAGATCAGGAGATTTGTTGGAAAAGCCATGTCTTATAAATACTAAATACAAGACATGGCTAGTATTTATATTAGAAGATCCGTTGATATCGGGATCATGTCTGACCCAGGAAATAGAAAAATACGGTAAAGTGGCGGGATTAAAAGTCAATAGGGAAAAAACTAAAATTATTGCCAAAAATCTGACAGTAAAGCAAGGGAAAGAATTAGAAGCGAATTTGGGGTTCCAAATTGTAAATAAACTAAAATATCTAGGTATTATTATATCAGCCAAATGCTCCATGATCAAAGAAGACAACTATCTGAACCTTCTCAAGAGAACAGGTCAGGATCTAGAGAAGTGGAAGAACATGCAGATATCCCTACTAGGTAGAATAGCAATTATAAAAACTTACATACTCCCGAAATGGATATACCTATTCTATACAGCACCAGCTAGATTGGATAATAATTTCTTTAAAAAACTAAATTACTATGTCCTTAAATTCATTTGGCAAAATAAAAAACCCAGAATCAAACTTAAAATGCTTCAAGAGCTTAAAGAAAGAGGAGGATTTGGTGTTCCAAAATGGGAATACTACTATCAGGCTGCAAATTTAGTCTGGATCAGGGATTGGATATTGTTGAGAAGAAGGAGGTTGTTGATCTTGGAAGGTGAGGGGCTACATCAAGGTTGGCATTATTTTCTGTGGCAAAACAAAATCCCAAAGCACAGGTTCAGGACATTATGTGAGGAATATTCTAATTGAGTCCTGGAGGAAGATTAAGGGTAAATTTTACTCTTCAATCCCCTCTTGGCTGGTCCCACTCGAAGCTATAACGTATAGGCCTCTATATAACAAAGAAAATCACCTTTCTTATCGCGAACTTTTGGATCCCCATGGTAGTCTGAAATCAAGAAATGAGTTGGAGTTGCAGGGAAGACAACTGGATTGGTGGGCTTATGCCCAAATTTGCTCGAAATTTAAAAAAGATAGGGAACAAGATGGTATTAATTTGAATCAGCATGATTTGGACAATATCATTCTAGGAAAAGAGGACAAAATGTTATCAAGGATATATAAACTTTTAATAGACTATTGGATAGGGGATGAAATAGTTAAAGACTCTATGATTACTTGGGGGAGAAATATTGGCTATCCAATTGATATGATAAAATGGGAAGAAATTTGGCTTAAACATATGAAACTCCTGTGGGCAACATCATACAAAGAAAATGTGTACAAGATGTTGTATAGATGGCACCTTCCACCTGCCCGTCTTTCTAAAATGTATTCAAATCTCTCACCAAACTGTTGGAAGTGTGGGGAGATTGGCACCTATTTCCACATGTGGTGGACCTGTTCCAGGACGATTGAATTCTGGGAAATCATACAGGCATGGATCATGGAAATCACAGGTTATAACCTAATTCTGAAACCAGAGTACTATCTACTGAACATTAGGCCAGACAACATAGGCACAAATATATGGTGTCTGTGTGTGTTTATCACCACGTCAGCAACAATATGTTTCGCCCAACATTGGAAGGGGAAAGACCTGCCAGCTGAAGATTTGATTCTGGAGAAAATTTTGGATTATGCGGAAGCCGACAGACTGACTAAAGCATTGAGAGATCAAAAGGACTCCGTATATTTCCAATGTTGGGACAAATGGTACGTTTGGTTGAACAACAGACTCCCAAAAAGTCAAGTATAACCAGAATTATGTTTAATATATGTTAAATCTGACTGAAGCCTACATACCGTAGAAAGTGTAAATATTATGTAAAGTTCCTGTCGCGATCATTTGTTTGACTATTTCTTTTTTTTTGATGTATTGTTTTAAATAAATAAAAATTAAAAAAAAAAGAAAAGCCATGTCTTCAGGTCACTGCGGAAAGAGCGGAGGTCAGGGGCCGTCCGGAGTCCAGTGGGTAATTCATTCCAGATGGTCGGTGCACCCACAGAGAACGCCCTCATCCTGGGCACCACCAGTCAACATTGTCTGGCCGATGGCACCCGGAGGAGGGCAGTCCTATGTGAGCGCACTGGGCGGTGGGAGGCCGGTAGGAGGTGGTCCTGCAAGTACCCCGGGCCCATGCCATGAAGGGCTTTATAGGTAAGTACCAGCACCTTGAAGTGGATCCAAAGGACCACCAGTAGCCAGTGCAGCTCGCGCAGGAGAAGTGTAACACGGGAGTAACGGGAGGCTCCCGTAACAACCCACGTGGCCGCATTCTGGACCAGCTGGAGCCTCCAGGTGCACCACAAGGGCAGCCCCATGTAGAGGGCATTGCAGTAGCCCAGACAGGAGATAACGAGAGCATGAGTGACTGTACGGAGGGCATCCCTATCTAGGAAAGGTTGCAACTGGTGCACCAGGCAAACCTGTGCAAAGGCCCCCCTGGGCACGGCCATCAGATGGTCGACTAAGGACAGCCGTGAATCCAGGAGGATGGCAAGATTGTGAGCCCTTTCAGAGGGAGTAAGCAACTCCCCTCCTATCAAAAGTGGTGGGGCCGCTAGATCATGGGATGCCGGCATCCACAGCCACTCCGTCTTGGAGGGGTTGAGTTTGAGCCTGTTCCTACCCATCCAGACCCGCACCTCCTCCAGGCACTTAGACATCACGGAAAGGCATCCCTGGGTTGGTCCGGGGTGGAGATGTAAAGCTGGGTATCATCAGCATACTGATGATACCTCACCCCAAAACTGCGAATGATCTCACCCAGTGGCTTCATATAGATGTTAAAGAGCAAGGGGGAGAGAACTGATCCCTGAGGCACCCCACAAATGAGGGGCCCCGGGGAGGATCTCTGTCCCCCTGCCCAAACTGTGTACGGCCCGAGAGCCTGATCAAACTATGTGATCAGGCTTGATAAATTGACACTTACAGCTTGTAAATTAATGAGTAGTTACGATCTGCCTCTCCTGTCCCCTTCTCTCCTCAGGCTTGCCCCACAGAAGCCTCTCCTCTCCCCTTCTCTCCCTCTCAGGCTTGCCCCACAGAAGCCTCTCCTCTCCTATTGCCCTTTTCTCCCTCACGCTGGCCCCATTGATCTTCTCCTATCCCCTTCTCTCCCTCAGGCTTGCCCCAAAGAAGCCTCTCCTATCTTATCTCCTTCTCTCTCTCAGGCTTTCCCCACAGAGGCCTCTCCTATCTTATCCCCTTCTCCCCCTCAGCCTGGCCCCACTGATCTTCTCCAAACTCCCAGCCCACAGGGCAGATGAGTCACGTGTTGACCATGCCCAAGTGGCAGTTGGAACAGTTATTTTCAGGTGGGAAGGGGGAGTAGAACATCTAACTCCTTAGCATCAAAGCGTGTTAATAATAATATAAGAAATACTAATGCTCTGATGGTCATTTCGAAAAATCCTTTCTAAGCAAGCACCTAGAAGCTAAGAGGAACATACATGCCAAATTTCAAATTTGTAGGCTTTACGGTTCTGGAGATTTCGTGATGCTGCGTGAGTGTTTTTCACTTTTTTATATATATATAGATAATTAGAAATGTGTTATAATTTTATTTAAATTGTACAATATGTATATATGGAAGTTTATCTGCTTTTGGTACCTTTGTTAAAGTTGATTTTTAAAGCCAGATCTGATGGGATGAGGATTTCCAATTCAATCTTCTCTGGGCTCCACAGAAGGCTGGTGGGGAAGGCAAAACCAGTTTCTAGTGAAGGGATGATGGCAGCAAGGAGGGATTATCTTCCAGTTGCTGGTCACCCACAGGCACAGTTACCTCAGGACTGAAGGGCCTCAGAAGAAGGCTGCTTTAACTCTGAGGGCACCTTTTTTCCTCATTAAAGTATAAGGATGGAAAGTATACAGTATAAGGATGGAGAGAAGTATAGATTATTTTATTTGATATTTTATTAAAATATTAATACATTTTATTATTATTAATAATTTATTTTATTAAGTTTATTTAAAAATACTTTTTAATAGAGCAAAAAGAAAACAGAATCCCATCATTGTTTCCAAATGGTTTTTCCCTCCTTCAGCAGTGCTTAAACGTACTTGAAATATAAAAAGCAAGGGTGGTATTGTGTCAGAGCAATATCATCAGAGTGTAGAGTTAACAATAAAAGAAAAAGATGACACACAAACCAATTAATGAAGAATGATAGACTGAGCTTTATAAATTTAGCACTAGTAATTTAGGGAGAGGGTCATGATCAGCTTTGAAGAACCGCTCTTTGAGATGTTATGGTCTATAAAATGATGTGAGGAACAGCTGTTGTAGTAATGCCTAGTTGCACTTTCCAAACTAATTGCAGACACTGGAAGAAATTAATTTCTTAGACAATTTAAAAGGATGTAATATACTTCAATAATTAGAATCAGATGGGAACTTTGATTTGCTCTAAGGCTCTAAAGAAATAGTATCTTCTGATTGTTTGTTACTAATTAACAACCTTCAAATTTGCAACAGTGCTGTATGAGGGGGACTTGTTTATTATACAAATTTCTATGATTGCCCAACTCACACATACACTGCATTCAGAAAGTATTCAACCCCTTCACTTTTATTAATTTTGTTATGCTTCAGCCTTATTCTATAGTTGATGAAATTCATTTTTTTTTCTTATTAATCTATACTCAGTACCCCATAATGACAAAGTGAAAACAGAATTTTAGAAATGTCTGTAAATTTATTAAAAAGAAAAACTGAAATATCACATATTTTGATTTTGGGAGATTTATAGTACTGCCTATTTCATCTGGATTTGGCCCTTGTGCAATGGTGGGATTTAGCCAGTTCGCACCACTTTGGGAGAACCAGTTGTTAACTTTCTGAGCAGTTTGGTGAATTGGTTATTGGAAGAAATAATTAGGGCAGAGAATCGGTTGTTAAATTATTTGAATCCCACCACTGCCCTTGTATCAGGAGGACCTCCATTCCTATTGGAAGGCAATGTGGGCATATCTTAGTTGATGCAACCAATCATAGTTTGGAAGGTGTGTTCTTTGGCTGTCAAGCTTTGTTAGCAATTTTGTAAAGGAGTATTTTGAAGGAGCATCACCTTCAGATCAACTAAACAGGTTTGGTTCAGGAGTGAGTAACATGGTGGGTATGACCATATCTGGGCTCTTGTCTTGGACTTTGGAAAGCTTTGTTATTTTTACTGATGTGCTTAGTTTTCAACAAATTACATTTATGTTTATATTACAATATATTACATTTTTCATCTGTGTTCCACTTTAGAATGGCAGAAAATATTGCCACTATTTTTGGTAATTATGGTCAAAGAAAGCTCTGAGGCCACAAAAGAAGTCTTAAGAACCCCATTGTTACCTAAGGCCACAAGCAGTCTACTCCTAGCTTATTTCATACATTGGAGCTTTTCATGTTTCCTACAATGCATGAACTGAGCCAACTCAAGTGTTTTATTAAATTAACCACTGTGTTTAACCAACTATAGCTTATTGCAAGGATAAGCAATCTTGATGCTTGGGAGCTATCTTTTATCACTGGGAAGGGGATAAAGTACAGCATCAGTGCCAAATAGATGGGCATTTTATGTATAGATAACATCTATATAGATGTAAATGACACCTTTGTCCTAATAAAAAAGGACCAACTAGAACAGGGGCTTGACTCAGGAATTCTGGGAGTTGAAATTCACAAGTTATAAAGGGGCCATAGATCCCCACCTCTGAACTAGGGAATACAGCAGAAATGATCAACATCCTCAAAGGAATAAAATTCACTAGGGAAGAAGAAAACAACAACATGCTATCCTTCCTGAATATCTTCCTCAGCAGAGGCAGTGATGGCAAATTAGAAACACAAGTCTAGTGTAAAACCATCCATACCAACCAAGTGTTCCACTATTAAAGTAACAACCCAACCTCTCACAAGAGAAACTGTGTAAGAACACGATTTAGATGAACACACTGCAGCAACCCTAAATATCAGAAAAAAGAAACCAATCATCTATAGAACATCTTCCAACAAAGTGTTTATTCACACAACTTCATCAAAAACTGCCTGACCACTCAATCCAATATAGCATAAACAACACAAATTGTAAAAAAGGATAACACTGCCATACATTCAAAACCTCTCAACAGACTAATCACCAATAGATTATTACAACCACATAGCATCACTTTGGTTTGTAGCACACAAACCAAACCCTCCAAAACATCCTAAGTAAATCAAAAGACCCAGCAGTGTCAAGCACAAGGGAAATCAGGAGATTCAGGCAGTTCAATTGAATATGAAGATTTATTGCAAGCTTAAGTTGTGCATAAGAATCTGAACTAATGGTCAAGGGAAATTAGCGGGAGTTAAGAATAGAAAATAATTCAAGGTGGGCTGAACTTAGATCTCTTGTCAGACATGCTGGGACTCATAACTGATGATGTGCTTGGCTCCTCCCTTGGGATCAACCTGGTCATCTCCTACAAGCAGTCCCTGAAGAAAAAAAAAGCAAGAGTCATCTACAACAGCGGATAGAGGTTTTTCTGCAGACTGGAGGGGGCATGCCTGCATCTTCATGTGCACAGATGGACCTTTGCTTGTTTGCATGGCCTGATTTCTGGTGCTTCACAGAGCGGTGCCAGTCCACAGCCTGGGGGTTGGGGACCCCGATCTACAACTTATAGTGCAAAGACCATAACAGCCACTATATAGGGCAAACAGGCAGAAGACTAGCAAAGCACATCCATGAACATTAACTAGCAGTCAGAAGACATGGTAAAAATTCTTTAATTTTACAACACATGGACAGACCTAATCACGGCGAAACTATCAGCATCATAAACCAAGCCAAGTTCAAAAAACACTAGAGAATTCCTGGAAGCCTGGCACTCAGACAAATCATTCATCAGCGGACACATAAACAACATATACGTTCCATTCAAAAGAGACAATCAAGAAGCCAAAAAGGAAACAAAAAGACCTCGTCACCAGCAATCAATACACAGATGAAATTAACACCAAGATTAACACTAAACCAACGATCAAGAAGCAAACAATACCCCAATCAAGGAACTGCCAAACAAGCTAAGAGTAAACAATAACCCAATCGAGGAACCACCAAGACCACTCCCACCAACACTGGCAAAGGAAACCATTAGTACATAAAATGAGAGCAAACCCCACTCCCTACTATCACTGATGATGTTACCTGGTTAATAATGAAATGTCTGCAAGAAAACAACCAAGCTCAGAAAGCACCAAGGACACCATAATTCAAGCCTGAGCTACAAATATTCTCTTCTATTGATACATATTATATATGCAGGTAGCATGTTTGTTTGTTTTCCTGATAGAAAAAGTATTTTTTCCCTAATTATTTAACTATGTTAAATCTTTGTTGGGATTAGCCCTATAATTTATGTGGTTTCCAGTCTCACAGTGGTGAAAATCTTGCTATCAATGCTTTTAGTGATTTTGGTCATATGGTATCTTGGATACCAGAAAAATGGAGCACAGGCTTTCCTGGATCATTGGGGTATTCTCTGTTCAATTATATTAATCAAGTGAAGGAGTAGTTATTGGATTTAGAGCTGGATCGAAACCTTGAGGAGTAGCAGAGCACACTGGGAAATTTGGGGAATTGAAATCCATATATCTTAAAGTTGCCAAGGTTAAGAAATGCTGATTTAACCAAAGCAGATTTAGCACTTTAATATATCCTTTTCCTGAGGAGTCTCTATCCCTCTATCCCTTATCAGCTGTAATTGGTGAATCGGGCAAGGGAATTACTGTATTATCTGGTTATGATTTTTAATTGCTTTTGCATGTTTTACTATACCTGACTCAGTCATCTGCCTTGAGTGTTTTTGTTTGTTTGTTTTTGTTTTGTTTTTGCCTCAGCCAGACAAATTGCAGTTTTTCTTTACCCAGGTTCTCACCTTTAAAGCGCTCCATGGCTTAGGGCCCGGTTATTTGCAAAACCACCTTCTGCCACTGATAACCTCCCACCGGCCAACTCAGTCCCACAGAGAGGGCCTCCTTAGGGTGCCATCGGTCAAGCAATGTCGACTGATGACCCCCAGGGGGAGAGCCTTCTCTGTGGGGGCACCCGCCCTCTGGAACGAGCTACCCCCAGGAATACGACTAATCCCGGATCTCCGGACCTTCCGTCGAGCTTTGAAGACCTTCCTATTTCAGCAAGCTGGGCTGGCTTAAAATTTTAATGGGTTATTTTAAGGGTAATGGGTTTTAATGTTTTGGGAAGCCAATTCGATTTAATTCTGCTTTTAAATTATTTTAAATTTTGTATTGTATGTATTTTAATTTTGGCTGTGCACCGCCCTGAGTCCTTCAGGAGAAGGGCGGTATACAAATTTAAATAATAAATAAATAAATAAATAAATACCTTAGCTCAGCTCTGGAGAAAGAGGAACCTGTGTGTATACTCCATGTACTTCCTCTGTTTCTCTCTCTCGCTCTCTCACCAGCTAATGTTTTTGCTGAACTAAGCAGAATAATGAATTCTTAATCAGAGGTGTCAACAGGAAGGAGCCAAAAAAATCAAGATGGCAGCCATAACTATGTAATCAAAGCCCCACCCTTTTTTGTGTCCCAAGTGAGTCCTGTGATTGGCCAGCCATATAAAGACTTTAATAAATACAAGAGAAAATTTTGTTCTGTAATCTTTAAGGAAAATGTGTGAGAGACAGTCTCCCCAGGAAGTAAAAGGCCTCCTTTGAAATTCTGTATTCTGTCCACTGAGGATTAGGTTCTGATCACACAAATAACTTTGTGCTCAGCCTTAGCAGTCCAGATTTACTGTTTGTAGTGACTGTCACTGGGGGATATAAGTCTAGATTTACACACCATGGGGAAATAGCCTTAATAAAAGGTATTTGCACAGCATTTCTCTGTGTCTATGAGCATTTCCAGGAATCCCTAGGGGCAGCAAAATATATAGCACTCACACTTGCTTCTTGAAACTAGGATATCTGGCTAATGATCATAGAAATGGATGAGTACGAGTAACTGCATAAAAATTCTGTATGAGCCAGAACTGTAGGATAATACAGCAATGTTTTTTTTTAGATGTAATCATTCTGGTATAGATTCATAGAGTGTTTTTCCATTGGAAAAATGCATTTTGTATGTATGTGCCTGTCTGTCTGTCCAAACATGTAAGTCTTCCCTTATCCTGTTCTCCTGAAATGGTCAAATCCAATTGCTACTTGAGTCTCCTGATTGTATAAACTAGGCTGCAGGTGACACAAAACCTGATTTGTGAGAAATTGCCTTATTTAGATTTGATCACTGTGAGAGTCTTAATCATGGCAACTCTTTGTTTCTTTAATTTGCTTTCTTGCATTTCCATCATGAGCAAAAACTAGTCTGACACACTGTTGCTCTACCAATGCTGAAAGTGTTGACAGCGGTGTGCACATAATAAAACAAGAAAGTTTCATGAAGGGCGAGATGTTCTGTTAGCATGATGTGTGTGCAAATGTGACAGCTTTTGTCTTTTCTGCCAGAAAGGTTGTTGAATTTTGGGGTGATGAGAATTTTTGAATACTTAGATTCCCTTTTCATCTAGCTTCTAGCATCTGAAGCGCTTTTCCCTCTATTGTTAATTTATCTCTTTCATTAGTGAGCATGATGTCCAATCTGCTAGAGTGGACAGATTTGTTTGCTCCTACACACATGCTTGTGTGTAGCGTCAATAAATGCCAAACTAGATTTTATTTTTTACCAGTGGGTACAGGGAATATTTGACAATGTGGATTCAACTTTCTGAAATGCTTCTTGATCTGGCTTAAGCTACATGCAAATAGCCAGCTGGGATGCTACTGGAGTGGGAATGAGTAGCTGGGCCACTCACCTATAGAATAGATTTCATTCAGGGACAGAGTTGATGGAACAAGCCACCATTGACAGTGAATAGATTACCTATTGGTTGTCCTTGACATTTACAAGGTAGCAGCAGTGTAGAAATTATAGCAAACTGATTATTTCAATTGTGCTGCCTATCAGGCACAGTTTCCTTTTTCCTCCCTCCTCTCAGCATAGCATTGTGCCTGTCAACTACTCATAATTGTGTGACCATGTATAAGATCCAAATATATACTATGGATTTTTTTTAGTATTCACTAACACTTGGTTGCTGAAACTATGTAAATTTAATAGGCAATTCACATATAACAGGGAGGGAAACCTGTGATCCCCAGGACCATATGCAGCTCCCATATGTCTTCTTAGAAGTCCCACAGTCCTCTAGGACCACAGTCCTTGAAAAACAGCAGTGTGCTTTCCTAACATTTTGTGGCACAAAAAACCCATATACTATATACTTCAATATAGATTTTAAATTCTTTTAAAAACAAGAAACCCTTTCAGAACTTCCACAGGAAACTGAAGGAGAAAATTCCTGGCTCCATCTGTTTTGCATTTGAACAGATTTTATTATCACCGATAGTAAATTAGCATGCTGATAATTATGTATAACTATAATGTACATTATGTAAGTATAGTTATGTACACTATAGTTATAGTTATGTACTGTTGGAAGGAAAATCCATCTGGTTCAGTTCCAAGCAGGAGCAAGGCACTAGAACCAAACGGAGGCTGGAGGCTGATTGGAAAGAAAGGTTCTCTTTATTGATGAAGCAGAACCACCAACCAGATGTGATTCTGGGCAGCTGACAAAATGGAGTTGACACTGGGTGGGTTTTACACCTTCTTTGGGCTTTGTATTTGAGCTTCCTGTTCCTGTGCAAGAACATGTCCTTTAATATTCTATTAGCTGTTGTCAATTCCTAAAGGGGTCGTGGCTGGCTCTGTAGCAGGGGTGTCAAACTCGCAACGTCACAGCGGCGTCATGCGACACATCGGGGCATTTTTCCCCTTCGCTAAACTGAGCAGGGGGCGTGGCCAGCATGTGACGCATCAGATCCAGCGGGCCGCAAGTTTGACAGCCCTGCTCTATAGGCAAAAGGGGAAATGCAAATCCTAGGTGCTTGTCTGAGCTAATTTTGTCAACCTTTTGTTTGTTGCTTATCTGAGTTTCTGTCTTGACCCAGTCTTTCTGAATGGATTACCAAATCTGCATTTCTAAAAGCTGGCCTCCTCAGTTTCTGCTTAGGGCAGGGAAACTAGGGCTGGTTTCTGCCTCCCTTAAGATTTTTTATTTCTCCTTTAGGGGAAATATTTTATCCTGCCTTTTTAATATTTCCCAAAATATTTCATTCTTCTAGGAAGGGGAGGGGGCTTCCTACAGTACAATATGGAAGCTACACTCTGAATATAATTTATTTTTACTATCATAAACACGCTGATGATTTGAGAGTAAATCAAATCTGTTCAGTCATTTTAGACCACATATACCCAGTTGTATTGCTGTGTTTCACGTCCATCCTGAAGCCAATAAGAAATCATCCCAGGACCTGTTTCAAGTTATTGTGAATTTAGCAAAGCACAGATAAAATGATTGTACTTCATAGTACTTTTTCATTGCAAATTTATAACCTCACTGAAAACATCTATAAATTCACTTGTAAAAATGCTATCTTTGCCTTCTAACTTTCTGGTAATATACTTTAGAATTCATCAACTATAAAGCTGCCACATTCGTATAACGTGCTCCATTTGTCTCATGATACCAATTCTGTGGCAGAGCCTTTTTCATCTATAAAGCAATGCAAACAAAATATTTGCTCCAAAAGTAATTGCTTCATATGCATATGAAGGACATTGCAGAGTACTCTCTGTATTTACAGCACAAGTACAAAACATGTACAGAAGTAATTTTTAAAAGGATCATACAAGTTTTCCCATCAATAGCTTGCATCCTCCAATTATTTACCGATTGCAGGACAGCACATGACAAAAGAATACATTGCAACCATAAATCCCCTCTTCCACATAATAACAAGCAAACATTTTCATACCTTATACTGAAGGTATAAGTATACATACTTATACTGAAAAGTACAAGCAACATTTTATTTTGTTTTATTTTAAAAAAGAAATTAGACTGCTGGATTTTTTTGTTTCATAGTGCCTTATTAGCTTGAAAAGCAACCAAAGTATCTTTACTTTTCTTGTGATCCTGTAATAAAGTGTTTCTCAACCTCAGCAATTTTAACATGTGTGGACTTCAACTCCTGGAACTGGAATGCTGGCTGGGGAATTCTGGGAGATGACATCCAGACATTGCTCTAGTACCGTGATGGCAAACCTATGGCACGCATGCCGGAAGTGGCACACAGAGCCATCTCTCCGGGCACGCGAGCCATTGCCCGTTGCTCTTCCGGTTTTCAGCACACTGGCCAGCTGGTCTTCACATGGGCGGAAGCACCGGAAACCAGAAGAGCAGCCACCTGATGTGCATGCATGCGCCGGGAAGATAATCTTCTGGTTTCCAGCACGCACATGCGCACCAGACAGCTAGTCTTTGCATGTGCATGCATGCCAGAAACTGGAAGACCAGGTGACTGGCACACATGTGTGTGCCGAAAACTGGAAGATCATCTTCCTGGTGCCCAATACACACCGGGTGGTTGCTCTTCCTGTTTCTGGCACAGACACACGCTCCCGTTTTGGCACTTAGTGCCGAAAAGGTTCACCAACACTGCTCTAGTAGAATAGAGACAAATTATTTCTTTGGGCTATTTGGGAGCTGGGATGAAACTCTTGTACTTCAAATGACTAAAAAAATAATGAAACAATACACCAGTGGACTTTTTACAAAAGGAATAAAGTGTGCTGCTCAAGGAAAGAAACATAGTGTTTTTAAAAAACCCTCCCAAGTTTCAAATTAGTAAAGATCCAGATGCCTGGTAAATCTTGCAACCATGGCTAAGAAAGACCTGTAACATAAATTGCAGCAAACCTTATTAAGGAAAAGCGGAGAAGATGCAAGATTATTTTTTTATTATTATTTTAAATCTGTTTATTGCTGGTTCACATTCATATATTTGTATGTAAATACTTCAACCTTGGATATAAAAATGTACACATATTTGAACATGTGCACACATCTAAAAGTATATGTGTCCAGTAAGACCCACCTACCAAAATGAAAGCAATTAGCATTTGGTTTCCTGGCCTAGAAAATTGGAAAGGCAGAACAGCAGGGAATTTGACCGATGCTTTCTTAGGGGTCCAATAAAGGAGAATATTTATAGCTCAGGGTTAAAAATGTGGACTCCTTGGTGCTCTCCGAGTTGATTGTTTTCTTGCAGACATTTTATTACCCAAACTAAGTAACATCATCAATGCGAGTCTGCTTTCTTAACTCAGAACTTTCTTAAACTACTTTAAAATGCAGCACTAGAATAAGATAATAACATCAAACCTCAACTTTTTATTTTTACATAATAGTATAAATTAGCCATTTTTATAACAATAAACCTATCTAATTGGTAAAACCTAAAATCAAAGTTTCATTTTTTTCCACCTCAAGCACAAAGTCCAGAAGTGGTTTCTAAGTAGAAACAAAAATAATTGTATTTTTTCTTTAATCAAAGCAGTTAGTTTAGCCATCTCTGCTAACTCAGTCAACTTTTGCAGCCATTCATCCATTGTGGGAATCAAAGTGTCCTTCATCAAAGGGAGTCGGAAATCAACACCTTTTCTTTCTTTTTTCCCTGTTGTCTACACTTTTCCCTCCCCTAATTTTCCTATTATTTTCTTTTGTATTTTTGTATTTTATATTATAAACTAATAAAAAAATGCAGTAATAGATAGGAGCAGCTTAAATATGCAGGATAGATTTGTAGTTGTAACACTATAGGATATAGAGTGATTTAGATGTGGTATGGAAAAATTGTTTGTGACAAAGAGTTCGCATTTGTCAGGATTCAATACATCTTCCAAGACAACAGATTTTACTGAAAGACAAACTAGCATTATGTAACACCAATATTATTTTTTCTACCTCATTCAGACTCTACATACTAAATGTTCTGGGCTATTTCAAACAATCATTTTTTAAAAACCCTTTAATTATTGCTGGCTAATTTTGTATTTTTACAAAAAAATAATCAACATCACTGCCAGTCCTAAAGTTTATGCCTTTTAAGGTACAATAAATATATTTATATTTCTTTTATTGCAAGATTTTGTCACAAACATAAGAAATCCATCAGGTTTCAATATAGTTCCTAAGAAATTATTTTTTGTGCACAGCACTACCATCTATTACAATAATTTCTCTGTTGTGGCAATAATATAAAATCAAACGTGAACTAAGCATCCTAGAAAGCTATGTTTGTCTTCACTCTTGTCCATTAAGCTTTTGTTGAGGTAATCAGGTATATTTTGTTGATAGCATATTATAAATTTAAGACTGATTAGGCTTAATGTACAATATGTTCAAACTGCTAAAAGCCCTAGCAGTTGTAGTAGCTAGACATATGGGAAGAAAAAGACTTGAAGATCTTTACTACAAAACAAACAAAAGCCCTCTCAAATATATTTTCAAACTTTTCTGAATTTATAGAATCTGAGATCAGCCCACCTCCAGCCGAACCTGCTCCAATTTGACTTTCAAGATGTGTTCAATTTATAATACCCAGCATTCCCAGCTAACATCTGCTAGCTAGGAAGTATGGAAGATCAAGGCATATTTCAAAGATGTTTTCTCCTAAAAAAGATGTACAAAGTGCGATTGTTAATTTGTATTATATATGAATCTATTTGAACTTCAAAAAAACAGGCTGTAAATCTTTTTAAAAATACATTTTATTTAATAACTATAATAGTAACAGGGGGTGCGATGGCTCAGCAGTTAAAGATGCTGAGCTTGTCAGTAGGAAATTTGACTGCCTGGGTTCAAGACTGAGCTACAGGATGAGCTCTTGTTACTTGTCCCAGCTCCTGCCCATCTAGCTGTCTGAAAGCATGTCTTTGGACAATATTGGCTCTCTTAGCTAAGAAATGGAGATAAGCATCACCCCCTAGAATCAGATATGATTGGACAGAGGAAACTTTTACTTTTACCTTATAATAATAACATGAGAGATAGCTTGGTGTTATGGTTTAAGACACCGAGTTAGAGATCAAGAGACTAGGAATTCTAGTCTTGCCTAGAACCCAAAGCTAGTTGGATTATTTTGGGATAGTCACTTTTTCCCAGCCCTAGGAAGAAAATAATGGCAAACCACTTCTGAAAATCTTGCCAGGAAAACTACTTGGACATATTCAAGCAATCACCAACATTCACTCAATAATGACTTGAAGGCACATACATACAAAAGTAATAACTATAAATTAAAGGACACAATTCTTATTAATACTTTTTTTTCAGCCAATCAGACTTGTTAACAATTGATTCTTGGGTCAGCACTCAGTTTTGCTTTTAGAGTTTATAAAAAGGTATATGGAACTTCACAGAAGACAGGAGGGATAGCTCATAGACACCAAGGGAACCCACAAGAGGAACAACTATTAAGATATAAGTATGTGGGAAAGAAGGACATAGAGAGTGATGTTTACTTTTATAAAGAATATTATTTTATACATTTGTTAGTTGATTCTGGAAATGAATTCCTTGGTTTTATCTTTAAAGGACAAAATCTTGGCACAAAAAGCAAAAGATTATAACATGGTTGTTGGAGAACTGAACAATTTAAATTTTTTATCATACTATATAAAATAAATATAATTGAATATATAATGGATTAGCAGTTAAATTTGAGAACACCAGCATTTGTAAGAAGAATATTTGCATAGCTAATACAGATCTACTGTACGAAAGAAATCGGGGTGGGGGGCAGGCAAAATTTATTGTCAATAACCTTTCACAATACTATCCCACAAGGTGCACTGTGCAGAGATGGGATCATGAGCCTCAATTGCAATTGTATGGAGATGTGAGGTAAAATAAAATGTATATATCCCACTAACAAGTAACTATAAGCGATGACCATTAACTATACTTACTGTTTTTCTTCAGTCTAAGCTCACTGATCACAAAATCATAGTCTGGATCCCCAGAAATATTAAAATCATTTTCCCCATGAGCCAACATTTCTCAACAGATCTCTTAAGAACTTCCACCAGAATTAGGTAAATTCTCCAAATCAATAATTTCCTTTTTAACCCCAGTAAGCCTTTTGCTCCCTTAGCAACAAATATTTTTTCATTTAGACGAAGCATGAATGTCAGGTTATGATTGGTCTTCCAGCCCAAGCCCTGATGTCCTATCTGATTTGCTGATCCATGTTAATATGCACAGGCCATTGCTGAGCTTGGTAAACATCCAGGAAAACCCTTATGCCTTTGAGTGCTATCTAGTTTCAGCGTCTTATTTCATGTTACTAAAATGCTATTCATCTTTAACTTGACCTTTATGCTGTATACCTTTATATTATTGTTCTGGGATAAATTAGAAAAAAAAATATTTGTTTGAATCCTGAGTGTTTCGTACACATCACTGCTACTTTGCTGTGGTTCTGCAAAATCTATCAGCTTGATGCAGCAGGCAAGGCCTATCCAGAATATTGTACTATGAAGATTTTAAACTAGTCTATACTTAACGAGCTATCTATATTAGATAAGATTAGCCATGATCCCCATCTCTACTCCCAGACATATACTACTGTAGGAGATTCTCATATATACAATACCTCTGTAATATTGCATCAATGACTTATATATCTTATTTATATAGTAACGTTAGAGCTATAGAACTCCCCACACTATGACCTTCAAGCTGCAGTTTATATGCTGATAACCACTGTTACTGCTCTGTTGCTTGGAGTTAGCAGTATAGTATTTGCAGAAAAGTAAATGAAATGCCCTGTATGTTACAAACCAAAAAGAGATTTAAATTGCCTGACAGCTAAATCGGCAAGTGAGAAGTGTTTCTCTCAGGCCTATGAGAAATTATTGATTTTCATTGGTTTTGTGACATACAGGCTATTACTGCTGTTTTATACAGCCCTACTTTTTAAATAGCTTCTTCAGAATCCAGCACAAGCTTTCATTATAATTGGCTGTTCAGAATATGTCCAGTAAAATAAATGCACGCTTTATATTCAAAGCTAAACACATCTTTCCTCAGACAAAAGTGAGTCTGCTTTGGCACTACATAGGCCTTCTCGAGCACCTTTTTACCTTTAAGTTCAGAGTGCTACACTGCAATCCTACAACACAATATAGTCTAATAAAGTCCAGTTTATATATTCAAAGGCTTAGCCAAACAATGCCTGCTCTCTATATTATAATGGTAGATATGATTCTTCTCATGACATCCCCAACTCTTTACCTGAAATAATTAACAATGATCAGATCAAAAGATACCTAACATCAAATGTCTACTTTTATTTGTATAAAACTGTGCATTTTTAAAATAACCCCATTTCATTACTGAAAAAAAAGAAAAGAATTAGTATTATAATTATAGAATTGGAAGAACTGAATGAATCTCATCCACCTATTGTCCATGCAATGGATGGGAGACCACTGCTTTTTAGTTAAAAGCTTCCACCATTGAACTACTTTTACTGCTAGGAACTTTCTCTTAAAATCCAGTACCAACACATACATAAATATACACTCATACAAGCCTCTTAGTGGTGGGTTTCAAAAATTTTTACTACCAGTTCTGTGGGCATGGCTTGATGGACGTGGCAGGGGAAAGATACTGTAAAATTTCCATTCCCTCCCCACTCCAGGGGAAGGATACTGCAAAATCCCCATTTCCTCCCAATCAGCTGGGACTTGGGAGGCAGAGAATAGATGGGGGCAGGGCCAGTCAGAATTTTTACTACCGGGTCTCTGAACTACTCAGAATTTTTGCTACTGGTTCTCCAGAACTGGTCAGAACCTGCTGAAACCCACCTCTGTAGCCCCTGCTATCAGAAATTAGATCACAACTATCCCTACTATGAGATATAAAATAAAATAAGACTACTGGATATCTGGGATCTATTCTTATGTGTGCATTTCTCTAAGTAAGTACCTAAATGGTTCCTCTGCGATTAATCAGTTCTAGGTTAACAGTCTACTTTAAATGAGGTGAACAAAATTGCCATTCTAGTATACCAAATAACAATGATGAAGTTTCCCACCACTTTGACTTAGGAAAGACATAAAGCAAGCTGTCATATAAAATGCAAGATAAGTAAGTTTAATGCAGTTAAGAAGAAAACCAGACTCTGCCTATCTATCTGATGCCACTACACCCATTTTCTGACTTTGTTGCACCCACTGCAATCCTTGGCCCTTCAAAAAAGACAAAGTGCAGCCTCCAACCTTCAGAAAACAGATAACCCCTGTAACAAATTGAATTGTGATTGTTATTATTATTATTTCTTTGAAATCTGTTTCAGCCATCCCAAGCTACTTGAATTAAAGAAAAGCTAATTGTAACTGTCCACGAAAATGAAAAAAGTCTATCTTAAGGATATGGAAAAGGAAGCACAGCCAAGGAATCAGATTTATTCTGAGTTTTTTTAAGTGACAGTTATGTAGATCTATTGGTAATAAATGCCATAAATAGACTTAATGTTTTGCTTTACAGAATTATTCACTGAGTAAATTTTAGCAGATGCCTGTTATAATCAATTGACCTGGAAGGTAATTCTTCACTTACTTCACACAAAAATTCACTTTAAATAAGAATCAGACAAAAGTAAATCTATGTGACAGTGGGTTATTTGATTTAAAAACTGTACATTATGCTTGAATGTATAAATGGCAAATTTATAATTGTCCCCTGAACTTGGATCATAACAGGAGGCAGTGTGGCTTTGCATACTGACTCAGTCTTCCTCTCCCTCTTATTATGTAGTTTTTTGGATAATAATATCAATTACGTTGCATGTTTATATAGTATTTCCTTCCTGAGCACAACTTCATTAATATCTAAAGTATACTGACAATCTCTAAGACCAAAGATTAGTTGTGATTAATAAGCATGTTGATCCTTAGCACATGTAATTTTATTTTATTTTTTAATTTGAATTGTAACTGTCAGATGTAAATGCCTTATTCTCTAATGTGTAAATAGTATATGAACGGGGTATCAGGGGTTAATTTATTCTTCACTTCTTAATGTATTCATAATTCACCACTCCCACATCTAGCTCCACCCATTGTATATATAAGGAGCTGTATGCACCCATTTCCTCGCTTCTATCTGTGAATATTCAGTGAATATAGAATGCCTAATGTAAATAAAAGGAGAAATATTTAAACCTTTAACTCTTACTAAATTTATTGAGTCTGATCCTGAAAATATTGCAACAATCTGGTAGCAGAGGATGGTTAATTGACTCAATAAAAAAATTTAAAAATGTCTAAGAGAGATAGGCCCAACACCAGGGCATACAGCAAAGAAATGGAAACGGACCAAGAAATAATCGATGAATCCACAAACGCGATTTTGAGAGAATCCGAAGAATACACCACTGAAGACGAAGAAATAATAGATGAAAATGATGATCGGGAGGAAATCGAAATAGAAAACAACGAACTCAGGTCAGAGATATTAAAACTATTAAAGAGCCAGAAGAATGATGAAAGCCTCATCGCGAACCTCCAAGATATGCTGAAGAACAGCGGAGCAGCGAGAGAGAAGCACATCACTAATGAAAAACCAAAAGACCCAAAAATAGTGAGTGATATGACTGCAGAAAAAAATACTGTGAAGAAGAAAAACGGTGATCCCGCGCGAAATTTTGAATGGCAGCCATCTTGGTTTCAACAGACCTCCAGGGTGAGCGAAGCAGAGCCAATCAGAAAACTCGATTCAAAATTTCTGGCGCGAAAAACATTACCAGACAACGAAAACGAAAAAGAAGATTCAAACATCTCAGAAGAATCAGAATCGGAAAGTGAAGGTGATTCAACAGATAATCAGATAAAATCAGCAATGAAAACGCTTTTTGCTGCATTTGGGCCAAAACTAAAAATTACCAAAAAGCTAACTAAGAAGCGAGCGAGCAAGCCAATGCATCAAGACCTACCCGCTCCCATCCTGACTACGAGAGCGCCGACACCCGAACCCAGAGAGCCCTGCCGATACCGCCCCACGACACAGACCGAAGCAAGCACCAACGCTCTCAAAAGAAGAGGAAGAGCAGCCACCATCGTCAGGACTCCCAAGATCGAGCCAGAGACCGATTCGTCTGAGGAGGAGCAGAACAAGCGAGCCGCAACGACGAGAACCTCTCACGACGACTCCAGGGACGAAATGGACAACGCGCATGCGCAAGACTACGCAGATGGTCCGGGAAGACATGAATTGCTGAGAAGACCGTGCAGGCTCGTTGCGAGCATCCCCACGCCGTTTTGTAACTTTCAGCATTTACGAGACCACGGACTACCTCAGGTTGTAAGTAATGGACCTAATAATGTCGGAAATTTACCCAGTGACTTCCCAAAGCTGAGGATAGATGGCATTAATTTACAAGAATGGTATCAGCAGCTCCAGGTTGTCTTTATGAAAGACAGTCCCCCAAAAAGACCTTGGACTCTAAAATTAGACTGTTTACACCATAGAGCATTTTTCTTATTAATTTCTAGCGTATCTCCTGCAATGTATCACAGCATTAAGCAAAATCTGACTGTTTCAGAAATTATTCAATGCATGTTCAATTTGTTTCACAGTGACAGTGTAGCTACTACCACAAGGATGTCTAAAGATTTCTTTTCATCTAGGATAAAACCAGGGGTTTCCATAAGTGAGCACTTAATATCTTTAAACAAAATAAGAGCTGAACTACATTTAAGGGGGGAGGTGATTTCAGACCAAACAATGAAAAGTGTTATCATCAACTCACTTGACCCATCATGGGATAATTATATGTCACACTTAGACACAATCAATCTAGGATACTTATCCATAGAAAGTCTATCCAATAAGTTAATAGCAGAAGACAATTCAAGAAGGAATCGTTCTAACAATCACATAGAACACAAACCATATAGAAAAGTAGCTTTTCAAGAAAAATATAATGAAACATTTAGATGTCACAACTGTGGATCCAGGGAACACAATAGAAGAGATTGCCCCAAAATTTCAAAAGAAAGACATAGGTCAGAATACAGAAACAAATACAATTATAGACAGTCTTCCATGGATAGACATAGATATAGAAGCCCACCAAATTACAAAGAGAATAGAGGGGGCAGAGATAATTCAAAGGATAGAAAATCTGGTTCACTGAATGGATTAAATAAACAAGACAACATTAACATACAGCAGAATGAGAACAATAATTGGCTTATTGATTCTGGAGCAACTAATCACACCACTAATAACAAAAATATATTATCTTCATTTGTAGAAGATAAATTTGTAATAAAGGTAGCTAACCAAGAAAAGGTTCAAGTATTAGGTAGAGGGAATGTAACCTTACCTGGCCTAGGAAAAATAGAGGGGGTATTACTAATACCCGAAATACCTCATAACATACTAAGTGCCATAAAACTAAGCAGGGATTCTGATATTAACATTGTTTTTTCTAAAGGAAAAGCGACTTTGGAGAAAAATAAAATAGATATAGGCACTGTGATGATTAAAGGAGGCCTACCTTATCTAATAACAAAGGAAAAATGGTTGCACAACGTTGATTCAAATATGGAAGATTGTATTGAAGTAGATGATGAAAACATTAGCAACAGTGACAATGATGAATGTAAAATATCTCATGATCACAAAGATGCACATAATGAAAAAAAACCAAAAATAGGTAAGCCAATTCATGATGAGTGTGCTCACATCTTACATAGGAAGTTAGGACATGCCAGTTTTCCTGTAGTACAAAAAATGACTGAACACGCAGAAGGTGTTAAAATAAAAAATTGTGAAAACTATTTGGAATGCTCAGTATGTAAATCTACAAAACTAAAAACTAGCCCTAGGCCAAGAAAATCAACTAGGTCAACCAACAAAATTTTTGATTTAGTACACATGGACTTAGTTGGTCCACTAACTCCATCAATCACTTATAGAAAACGTTACTTCTTGACCATAGTGGACGATTATAGTCGCTATGGATTTGTTTATACATTAAAACACAAAGATGAAACCTTTCAGAAATTTAAAGAATTTTATAAACGCATAGAAACACAACACAATATCAAAATAAAACAAATCATGACAGATAGGGGATGTGAATTCATGTCTAAAGAATTCTCCCAATAGCTGAAGGACAAAGGAATGTTACATTACACATCTAGTCCATTTTCTGCGTTTCAGAACGGGATTGCAGAGAGGAAGAACTCAACATTACAAACCATGATTAGATGCACATTGGAAGATGCTGGTTTAAGCAAACAATTCTGGTCAGAAGCCCTACATTATTCCAATTACACACAGAATAGAACCTGGTCCAGCATTGTAAATAAGACACCATATGAAGTGATGTATAATAGGAAACCAAAATTGGCACACATGCACATATTTGGAGTCACTGCAGACGTACACATACCTAAGCAATTAAGAAGAAAGGGAGAAAACGTGTCCAGAAGACTCAGATTTATGGGATATGAGACAGGCACTAAAGGGTACAGATTCATTGATAATAATAACAAATTTATAGTTTCCAGAACAGCTGTGTTCCATGAGCAGGCCAACTGGTCTAAAATACATCTTAATGAAATATTTCCAAGTAACAACAAAGATAAAAAATCTCAAGAGAAAGGGACTATAGAAAAGCAAAATGACAACAAACATAGAAACAAAACCAAAACATGGACAAATAGCCAACACAAAATAAGGACAGATACACTAACAAAAAAGGAAGCAAGATATTTGCATGATAATAATAGTAAACCTGAAAAAACAATTAGAAACACCAGAAATCAGATGCCAAATAAATACAAGGATTACATAATGCATATGGATGGTGAGTCAACGACACCTAATACATATGAGGAAGTGTTAAAACTTCCTCGTAAAGAAAAAGAAAAATGGGAATTAGCAATGAAAAAAGAGATGGAAAGTTTACAAGGATTAAACGTATTTACACCTGCAATTGCACCAAAAGACAAAACAATTATTGGTACTAGGTGGATATATAAAATTAAAAACTTAGAGGGAGGCAATACCCTATACAAAGCTAGACTAGTTGCACAAGGTTATGCACAGAAATATCCGGAGGACTATACTGACACGTATTCCCCCACAGTAAGAACTGAGAGTGTCAAAACAGCTCTAGTAGTAGCATCAGCACTCAATCTCGATGTATTCCAATATGACATACAGACTGCGTATCTACACGCAAAACTAGATAAGGAAATATATGTAAGAGCACCTCACAGTCAATACACAAACAAGAATGAGACTTGGTTGTTAAACAAGAGTTTATACGGGTTAAAACAATCTGGTAAACGATGGTATGATTGTTTAGTAAAAGTACTTAAAACTATGGACTTCAATGCTACTACCGCTGATAACTGTTTCTTTGTCAAAAAAGGTGATGATTACATAGAGTTTGTAATCTATGTGGATGACATTTTATACATAGGTAAACATAAAGAGAGAAGAGAAACATTTGTAACTAAGCTAAATGAACATTTCTCATTGAAATCTTTAGGCAAAGTAAATAAGTATCTTGGTGTTCAAATTAATAAGACTAAAAGAGGATTCAAACTTACTCAGAGAGATAAGATCATAGAGCTCTTAAACAAATGCAATCTAAGTGATGCCAAACCTTGTGATACTCCTATGCAGACTGACTTTCTAAGAAATGCTGATGAATCATCCCCTGAATTCAAAGATAACACGTTTTATAGATCAGTCATAGGTTCACTTCTTTATATCTCTAATTGGACAAGACCTGATATCGCTTTACCCCTCAATTTATTATCCAGACATGTCAGCAAGCCAACAATGTACCACTGGGAAGCTGTTAAAAGGATATTAAGATATCTGAAAAATACATTAGACTTTTGTTTAATGTTAGAACCTAACAATAATAAAGAACCAAACCTCACATGTTACGCAGATGCGGATTGGGCTGGAGACACCTCATGTAGAAAAAGTACATCTGGTTATATATTCCTCCTAAATGACTGTCCAGTTTACTGGTACACTGGTAAACAAGAATTAGTGGCCACTTCAACGACAGAAGCAGAATATGTTTGTTTATCTAAAGCTGCAAATAACCTTGTATGGTTTAATGATTTAATTTCAGATGTTTGGAAAAAACCTGCTTTACCTTTTGTTATGCATGAAGACAATAAAGCAGCTATTGAAATATCTAGATCTGACGCCATTGGACAAAGGTCCAGACACATAGATATAAAATTTAAACATGTGAGACAATTATCTCAGGATGGATTTATTAAAGCAGTGCATTGTGAAACTTCAGAACAATTAGCTGACATACTGACAAAGCCTTTACCTTCTAAGCAGCATAAATACTTGACTTCTAAGTTATATGTTTTGTACTGTCCTGAATCTGAATGTAATTGGTGTAGCATAACGAATCGGCATTTAGAGGGGGATTTGTCAGATGTAAATGCCTTATTCTCTAATGTGTAAATAGTATATGAACGGGGTATCAGGGGTTAATTTATTCTTCACTTCTTAATGTATTCATAATTCACCACTCCCACATCTAGCTCCACCCATTGTATATATAAGGAGCTGTATGCACCCATTTCCTCGCTTCTATCTGTGAATATTCAGTGAATATAGAATGCCTAATGTAAATAAAAGGAGAAATATTTAAACCTTTAACTCTTACTAAATTTATTGAGTCTGATCCTGAAAATATTGCAACAGTAACTGTGAGCCAGTGTGTCATAGTAGTCAAAGTGTTGTGCTAGAAACTCTGAATTCCTAAGGAGGGAACTTGGCTGGGTGATTTGGCCATTTCATTCTCTCTTATCCCAGCCCATTTCATGGGACTGTTGTGAGCACCAGCAGTTTGTATTTTGCCTTAAGTACTACAAAATAAAGAAGAGTTATGTTGGTATATCTAATAGTAAATAAACATTTCTCCTGTAAATGAAAGAGTTCTCAGTGGTTTACATACATCATCTCAAAGCCCCCTTTTTAGAAGGTTTTAATTTTCTTCTCTTAGCATTCTCCATAACTGTGCTACAATAATTTACAGCCTTTGGGAATAGCGAGATTATACACTGTTTAGCACCATGTTTTTTTAGAAAATGAAATAAAGTTTGTAATTAGAACTGTTATCAGGTTTATCTGAAACTCAGCAAAAAGATCTACATTTACCTAGTTACTTTGTTTACTGCTTTCAAAGGGATACTTTATGCACTATTTATTTACTACAACTACCTCAGTGAAATCTGAAAATATCAATATCAAAATCTATTGCCCAAACCTATCAGTGGGCACATTCATACACATACATGGGACAAGAAAGAATGCATAGCAAATTTGCATTTGCTAAAATCCAACTTTTTTTAATACCTGTTCTGTGGGCATGGCTTGGTGGGCATGGTATGGCTTGGTGGACATGACTTGGTGGGCGTGGCAGAGGAAGGATACTGCAAAATCTCCATTCCCACCCCACTCTGGGGCCAGCCAGAGGTGGTATTTGCCGGTTCTCCAAACTACTCAAAATTTCCTACTGGTTCTCTGAACTGCTCAAAATTTCTGCTACCAGTTCTTCAGAACCTGTCAGGACCTGTTGGATTTCACCCCTGATGCATAGTGATGAAATCTTATAGAACTGCACAACTCACAGATGTTGAGCAGAAGGACATACGTATTTTTCGGTGTATAAGACGCACCTTTTTACCCCCAAAAAGGGGGTGAAAATCTGCGTGCGTCTTATACACCAAATGTAGCTCCGCCCACCCACCATCCCCCACCCTTCAGCCATTTTCGGGCTTTAAAGCACTTTCAGGCTGCAGGGAACCGAAGGGAACAGGTGCCTGCCTGTTGTGGGCTGGCAAAGGCCTTCAGGTTGAGCCCCAACGCAGACCGGCCCCCGGCCCCAAACCCTCCAGTGCTCAGCTGGGCTTTGCTTTGGCACAGGCCAGGCTCCCTGGGTGCCTTAGGGCAATGCAGAGCTCACCTTCGGCCTTGGAGCCACAGCCTCAGCAGCTCGAATGAGCCGAGGAGCCAGCTGGGTCGAGGATCTGGGGCAGGACAGCTCCTGGGCCCTGCCAGGACACTCCTTTCCCGGCAGCGGTGCCCCGCAAGGCCCCAGGTGGAGCCGCCCCACCCGCACCTCGCTTTGAAGGAGCGCCGCCTGCCCTCCGCAGCCAGAGCGGAACGCCCAGCATGTGGAAGGCGGCCTGGACCAAGAGCCCCAGGTAGGGCAGGGCAGAGGGCGGCCTCCAGTCCGGGCACGTGTCACCCAGTGCTGCCACTCCCGAGGAGTCCCGCAGCTCAGTTCGGCGCTGCCCACCCAGCCAGGGGAGCCCGCACCGCGGGGCGCTCACCTTCCAGGTGGGCAGCAGGAGGACCGGCCAGCTGGCAGGGAGAGGACCCACCGGGCGGGGGTCCCGGCTTCCTGGGGGCAGCCATGCAGGCGCGGAGCTGGGCAGGGGGATTGATTGATGCAATCAATCGCAATCAATCAGGGGAGGGGACGCCACGCGTCCCCTTCCCTGAGGACCAGCGATGCCCCCCCTTGGTGCCTGGGATGGGGGGGGCAGCAGGGCCCAGGAACTTCTCCATAAAGTGCCCGCTAAACTTTCTGCAAAAGGCCGAGGAGGGGGCAACTCTGCCCTGCCTCCCCGAGACTTTCGGGCTTGGCGGCTGGACCGGTCTGGCCTGTGAGATGTTCTTTCGATTCCCCCCCAGACCGTCCCGAAGAGGATTGTTCCTCAGGCTGTGCTCTGTTCCTCCCCCCAGAGCATGCAAGGGGTCTCTTTGGGGGAAAGTGAGTAGTCCCTGCACCTCTCACTTGCAGGAGGAGGAGGAGGGCAGCGCCACCTTAAATGCTGGTAGGCAGAGGTAGAATACTTTTTTCCATGTTTTCCTCCCCCAAAATTAAGGTGCGTTTTATACTCCGGTGCGTCTTATACACCGAAAAATATGGTACTTATATTGTTGAGGAGATTCCTTATGACAAATACCAAACCAGCTTCTCTCTGGAGAAAAATAATCCATAAAACTATAATATCTCCTACTTTAAGATGTTTATGACTTAGCACTGCACACTGCCACTTTATGGGCTCCCTATACTGCATCTTTTGCTATTAAAAGGACTCTTATATAGGAATAAGAGTGATGATGAGGCTCAACTAAGGTTACTGAAACTCCATTGTATCAGATAGAGAACCAGAGGAAGCATGGCACTGATTTCAGCACAGCTGAGAAATCAGCTCCATCAGCCTCCTTCTTCCATGAGGTGATTTCATTCTATTTAGTTCCACCTAATTCCTTTCATTCTCAGATTGGATCCTGCAACATTATCCTGGGAAATGGATTCAGGTAGTCCTCAATTTACAGCAGGTTGTTTAGTGAGTGTTCAAAGTTACAATAGCACTAAAAAAAAGTGATTTATGACCATTTTTCACATTTATGACCATTGCAATATCCCCATGATCATGTGATCAAAATTCAGATGCTTGGCAACTGGTTCATATCATGTGATCAACATTTGCAACCTTCTGACAAATAAAGTCAATGGGGAAGCCAGATTCACTTAACAACCATGTTACTAACTTAACAACTGCAGTGATTCACTTAACAACAGTGGCAAGAAAGGTCATAAAATTGGGTGAAACTCACATAAACAAATGTCTCACTTAGCAACATAAATGTTGAGCTCAATTGTGGTCATAAGTCGAGGACTACCTGTATTTGCCTTCATTCGTGATTTCATTCTACCTGATTGTAATAGAAAGAGTGATAAATGCTGGACCGCTCCATTGACTTAGCAGATGGAAACAGCATTTTATTCTTTCTTGAGCTAGTTCTACTTTCTTATAAGGTCTATGTAACTATCAATTTAAAAATACATTTAAATTGTTTTTAAGTTGAAATCCCAATTTTTTAAAAAAGCATTATAAAAATGCTTTTAAAAAGTAACATCTTCTTCTAGAATTTTATATAAGTGTAATGATATATGAACCGATTTTTATAAGAGTAACTTTATTGACCTAAAGCAAAAGCTTTTACTGACTGTATTTCCTCTGGCTGCTTTCTCAATTCACATAATATTTCATTTTCTTCTACCTTCCTTTTGCTCCCTCTTTATTATTATTTTTCTGTCAATTCAAACAGATCAAATTAACATAATTAATGTAATGATGAAGAGATTCCTTAATTTAATTTTTTAAATCACCCAATGAGATACATTATATTTTTTTTGCTTCTAAATTCAGATATCAAACTGTTCCACATTATTCACTAATTTATACTCAGTTTTGTGAACAACCTCATAATGTGAAAAAAAATAGATTTTGATATAAGAATGTTTGTTGTAAGAAAGAAACCAGAGAGATTTGAAATATTGGTTATTTTTGCTGTAACATTTCAAAAAGATGTGAAAGTATATAACCAAATACTATACTCAGGGAAGCTACAGAACTATTAGGAATTGAATTTTGATGAAGGTTGTAAGAACACTTAAGGCAATTAAAAGACCACACTATGATGGATAAGTAGCCAAGAAGTTTGTTTAAGAGTTACACTGTAGTACTAAAGAGGTTTTGTGAGTCTAAACAGTTTACACTAGCCAATTATCCTAAACCTGGACAATAAATCAGTGACAGTGAAGCTTTTCTTACTCTTCTAACTTGAACAAATATATTAGTAAATGAAGAAGACCTACTCAACAATACATTACTTTCTTTTTAAGAGAACAACTGGAGAAACAAATTTGTTTCATTCTATTTTTAGCTCTTGGGTTGTGGTTAAGATAATTTAAGACTTATAATAATGCTATCACTGTGACTCTTATATAGTTTATGGAAACTAAAAAATGTTGCCTTCATTTTAATTGCCTGATTCATAGACAGCTGTTGCCTCTTTTAATTAACTGAATATTTTTCATATAAACAGCATGAATCTAAAATTAGCAGTATCATATTCCCACTGAAATTAATGAGGATAGGGACATTACTAACTTGACCACTGATGACAATAAGATGATGACAATTTAGCCAGGGGTGGGCTGCTGCCCTTGTAACAACTGGTTCACCCAGAACCAAAAATGTGAGTGCGCGTTCACTGTAAAAGGTTATATGCCAATGACCCTGAGACATAACCCATTCAGTATCACTTTCTGCAATCTTCCCTTATAGATGATTTGGAATTGCCTCAGTCCCATCCCTATGAAGTGATTTCAAAGAATACCAAAGTCAACTGCAATGGATACCATGGAGGCAGGGTGGGTTCTACTTACCTTTGCTACCGGTTCGCATTGCGCCCGCACCCGCGCTATTCTGCACATGCACAGATCACCTGTATGACAACCAGGTCAGTGAGCAGAGCCTGCTGCCGGTTTTACTACCGGTTCTTGTGAACCGGTCCGAACCTGGGGCAACCCACCATTGCATTAAGGAATCTAGACAAATCTAGATAATGGTATCTCAGCACAGGGTATCCATTAAAGCCAAGAAATTTCTTTGCTTGTTCTCAACTTCAAAATTGGAATTTTGTGGGACTTTGCTGTGCCTTCACTGTTGAGTCAGCTGGCTTCACCATTGTGGTGTTGACTTGATTCCTATGCAGTACATTTTACCTTTAAATCGAAAAAATCGAAAATGTTGTGGAAACCTATTAGGCATTCTTCAAGCAGTATGTATTTGTGTGTGTGTGTGTGTGTGTGTGTGTGTGTGTGTGTGTGTGTGTGTGTGTGTGTTCTCAGCTTCTAACTGCTTTCTTTAAAGGTTTCAGGGTTTTTTTAAAAAAAATACTCTCTGTTTGTTTTCCTGAACAACTCATGTGCATCCTAAGCTGTCAAGAAATATTCCTGAGAGGGCATAACCTTCCATTAGTTTAAAAAAAAAACCCTGAAAGCATAAAAGCTACTGCTTTTCACAATAAACATTTTTTGTGTGTATGTTCCTTAACACTTCTCACCAATCTTGCAAATGCGTCATGAACATAACTACATTTTTCTCCAAATACTAGTTGATACTAGTATCATTTTTGATACCATGTTTTCCCGAAAATAAGACCCTGTCTTTTTTGAACCCTGAAATAAGCGTTTGGCCTTATTGCCATGCACTCAAAAGCCCGATTGGGCTTATTATCAGGGAATATCTTATTTTGGGGGAACCAGGATATATAAATGCAGACATGAAATTATTATTTTTTTACCTGATAGGAAGGTATTTTGAATAAATCATGATTTATTTTGGATCCAAGTAACCCATCAGTTCTGAGATGGTGGGTGATCAGGTAACTCCAGCAAAAGCTTTCAACAGAGCTCCTCGTACAAGTCTCCTTCATAAAATTCTAAAATAGAAAAGATGATATCACTATTAGATGGATCCCCAGCCAGCTGAATGACTGCACCCACAGAGTGATCATTAATAGCTCCTCTTCAGTTCAAAGGATGCTATGGAGTAGAGTGTCATAAAGTGTCCTAGTTTCCTTTATCAAAGACTTGGTTAAGGAAACTTCTATAAAGTTTGTGGGTGACACAGACTGGATGGAGGGGCTAACCCTTTAGATGAAATAGAGAATATTCCAAAAGTCTAGAAAGATTGGAGCGTGGACTAAAATGAATAAGATGGAATTTTGGAGGGAGAAATGTAAAGCATTGCTGATAGAAAAATAAAAAGTATAATTATGGAGGCAGGCATCTGGTCTGGGATTAGTCCACGTGAAAGGGATATAGATAATCACAAGATAAGCATGAACCAGCAGTGATGCGCCTGCTAAAAAGACAAATATTTGCTTGGGATACTATGATAGAAACATAGAGGCCAGTTTATGGGGGGGGGGGAATTATTCCATTTCATTCTGACCTAGTCAGGCCCCACTTGGAGTATTGATCCAGTTCTTAGCACCACAATTCAAAAAGGACAGGGACAAACTGGAGTGAGTTCAAAAGAGGGCCAGCAACATGCTGAGGAGGTCTAGAAACTAAATTCAGTAGTTAAAAGAATCTGGGTAAGTTTAACATATGGAAGAGATGAGCAAGGGGAGATAGTATAACAATCTTGAAATATCTGAAGGATTGTCATGTGGAAGATGGAAGGCAGAACAAGAACCAATATATGATTAAACTATAAAGAAATGGGTTCAAGTTAGATGTGTAGGAAGTTAGCACCCACCCCTCTCCTAGCAACATTCTCCCTCTCCCTCTCTCTCTCTCTCTCTCTTTTTTTTTCATCTTTTCAAGCAGTCTCCATGTTTCCAGTGTCTTTCTTCCCACTTGGAACTGAACCCAGATGGACATTTCTTCCATCAGATGTTAGGAGGTATGTCCTGAATATACAAGCTGATAACCAATATAAGAGACTGCTATGGAAAATCGTGGGTTCTACCCTGTTGCAGAAATTCATCTTGTGGCTGGATGGTCATCTATGAGAGGGGCTTTAATGCAAGAGTTCTTAAACTTTTTTGCCATCATACCTACTATTAATGTAAACTTATTGTACTTATTTTAGCAAAAAGAGCTATATAATTAAAAAGAAACTGTCAGTCTTACCTTGTCTCTAAACTGAATCTACTGAAAATCTCAGCCACAGCAGCAGTTTGATAGTTTAGTTTTAGTTAACTTTATTGTCATTGTACCAGTACAATGAAATTAAATGCCATCTTCAGTGTACATTATAATTATAAAAATAAAACACAAATACACATCCTTCACATTCTATACATTTGAATTGAAAACCAATATTTCATTAATATTGCACTATACAGTAGAATTCAATATAGTTACTCCCTGGGATAGAAGCTGTTTTTCAGCCTATTTGTCCTTGTTTTTATTATCCTGTACTGTCTGCCAGATGGTAATAGTTCAATAGTGCCCAGAATGAGATGGATCTTTAAGAATGTTTTGAACTTTCTTAAGGCAGCAGGAGCTATAAAGCTCTTCCAAAGAGGGGAGAGGGCAACCAAAGATCCTCTGGGCAATGATGTTAACCCTCTGGAGTGCTGTCCTATCTGCCACTGTGCAATTGGCAAACCATACACAGGTGCAGTAAGTTAAAATACTCTCTATGTAGAAGGTAGAAGGTCACCAGCAGTTTTTCTTTCAGTAGTTGTTTCCTGAGAAGTCTCAGGTAGTATAATCTCTGCTGGACCCTTTTGACCAGTGATGCAATGGGAATGCCCCAGGTCAGGGTCTCTTTTATGATAACACCCAGAAACTTAAAACTGGCTACTTGCTCCACTCGGTCTCCATTGATAAGCAAAGGCTGGATGTCTGATCTATTCCTTCTATAGTCCACTATAAGCTCCTAGGTCTTATTAGTGTTAAGGACCAAGTTATTGTCTCCACACCACGAAAGCAACCAGTCCACCTCACCTCGATAGACAAACTTATCCCCCCTCCCCCGAGATGAGTCCCACCACTGTTGTATCATCTGCAAATTTAGTAATAGTATTATTAGTGTGAGTGGGAATGCAGTCATGCACATAAAGAGTATAGAGTAAGGGACTCAACACGCAATCCTATGGTGTACCAGTGTTAAGAATAAGGGCTGAAGAGATATGATTACCTAATCTGACCCTCTGAGAGCAGCTAGACAGGAAATCCATAATCCAAAGGCAAATTAGAATTTATAATTCCAAATAACTGCAAAGAACTTTTGATCTAATATAAATATAAATATTTTATCTACTCTTTGATAAATTATTGGCTGATAACTAATTCAAATTTATCCTGTTATTTGCCTCTCAGACACATCTAATATTCTCTGCTTGCACTCAAAAGGAAGCTTTTTGAAATGTTTTGCTAATAAATTTTATGTATTGTAATTATCTTACAAATTCTTTAATGCAACGAATAAAGATCAATATGTGAGTTTTGATTTCCTCAAATTTGATGTAGTTTATATGTGTGTGAAAATGGTACTTTTTAAAATTAACCTAACAAAAATAGTTTTTAAAGGAAAAAAAATCCTTATATTAAATAAAGGAAATTATTGTCTTCTTTGAACAGATTATATCCAAAACAGTGGCTTCATGAAAAGAACTGTTTAAATAAATGTTCAAAATTCAAAATATTTAAATGAAAGAAAGTCAACAATTTTAAGTAAAACCTATGATGGGATAAAGCAAAGAATCAACATTTTCCAGGAAATGAAAAGGGATTACAAGAAAGTTTCTGGCTATTTACCTTAATTATATACTGCTTCTTTAAATGAATTACTGAATTACTACCAAAATAATTAATTATTCCTGTTTTATATATGAAATATAGGGTATAATAACAGGAAGGACCTGGTTTCAAATTTGCCACTCATTCCAGACTGCTATTTAGAGTGGTTGCTTCATTTTGTCAAATGGACAAAATGTCCATTACTCCGCACTACAGCAAGAAAAGAAATCTTTATTCACATAGTTCTAAAATACTGCTGTCTGACACCTTCAGCTGGGAAAGGCCAGTACATTCCCAAGCCTTTAAATATTGGATTTATTTAAAGAAACATATCTTCCAGATTTCTTCTTCAGATTATGTGCCAGTTACCAAAGCTGAAGTCTATTCAATCCTTGCAACTAATTCACATCAAACTGATGCACCACTATCTGCCCATTTTTCATTTCCTGATTGGCTGTGTGAAATTCTGTAGCCTGGGATAGTTTACAATGTGGTAATGCTATG
Source organism: Pituophis catenifer annectens (assembly GCF_029215685.1). Taxonomy (NCBI): domain Eukaryota; kingdom Metazoa; phylum Chordata; class Lepidosauria; order Squamata; family Colubridae; genus Pituophis; species Pituophis catenifer. Next base: position 207,243,227 of record NW_027256881.1, read on the forward strand.
CAATACACTCTATAAAGCACTTTACCTGTCAAGCTTCCCAAAGGCACTGTACACATAAGATTTTAAAAAAAATCCTTATTCTAAATTTTATAAAGACTCAAGTACCACAGAAAATTGGGGGGGGGACCCCCACAGTGAAAGTTGACATGAGGGATATGTTATTTTCAATTGCTCTATTATTTTTGTATCACTTCAGTGCTTCTTTGAAGTGCCTAATTCTTAAATTCAATCATTAAGGAAATGCAGTCATCCACCATAGTATTTCTTAGACCTATACATATAAATATGTCAAGAAGCTCATGTGGCATGCAGAGCTCAAGACAGATTCAGATCAGGGGTGGGTTCTACTTACCTCCACTACCGGTTCACAACGGGAGCATGTGCACTTCTGCGCATGCGCAGTTCAGTCATGATAACATCCGGGCGGGTGAGCAGACCCTCCCGCCGCCATTACTACCAGTTCGGAAGAACCGGACAGAACAGGGAGCAACTCACCATTGATTCAGATCCTCTCAGGCTATAAAAAGAACTTCTTCTTGTCAATAGGCCTTGCTGAGTCTCAGAGGAAAAAGAGAGACAGAGAAAAAAGATGGCTTGGTAGCTAGATGGAGAGGAGCAACACTGTAGACCAGGGGTGTCAAACTCACAGCCCACGGGCTGGACGTGTCGTGTGCTGGCCACCCCCACACCCAGTTTAGTGAAGGGGGAAGTCATGATATGTCACGTGATGACAACATGACACCACAAGTTTGACACCCCTGCTCTAGACTTTCTGCTGGCCTGTTTTGAGACATTCAAGGCTTCTATTCCAAGGATTCAGTTGCTTGAGTGATTAATATTTGTAAAGCAGGGGGCAATTCACAAACCATGTTATCTACAGCATCCCAAGATCACCTTGCTAAAACAAGGTATCAAACCATTGACTCAGTAGGTGATTTTTCATTTTGCTTTAAGAAAGCCCTGACAGAAGCATGTTAAGATTCTGATAAGATTAATTCAATTTTTTCATGTTTAATACCCAAGTACTAAAAAAAAAACTTCCACTTCTCCAAAGACATTTTTACCATAAATCTTTTACATTATTACCATACATCTAGATATTCAGAATATAAATTAAGAGGGTGGCCAGTGCATTATGTTTTGTATCTTCTGGTTATAAAAGTACATCTATACCCAAGTTCTATTCTTGATGTTACACTTTGTTTTGGCACAGCACTTACTTATTTACAGGTCAACTCGGGTTATAACCGTAATGAAGACTGCCCATTACAGTTGTAATTCATGATGGTCATAAAGTGGGTCAGTCATGTGACCAACCCAATTTTAAGACCTTTTTTTGCAAGAGTCACTATCAAACTCATGCTTTGCTATGAGGCTGGTTTTACCAAAACAGGAAGTAATTACCAGTTTTCAGTAAAACCATAGTAAAACATGGTCACATGTCTACAGGATACTGCAAACAGCTGATGCAGGCTGATTGCCAAATAACAGGAGTGTGGTCATGTGACCATGGGGGTGGATATGGCATAGTAAGGCTGTGGGGTCCTAAAGCATTTTATATATTTATTAAATTTATATGCCACCCATCTCACTGATACAGCAACTCTGAGCTGTATCAGTATAATATAATATAATAAATACAGTATAATAAATGTGCATTCTATAATTTCTGTATCCAACAATTCTTACATTCACAAGGCTTTTTTTATTCCATCACTTGATTAAAAAATATCTTGCCTCGTTGGGAGAATAAGATGCCACATAGATATTCTACTGTATGTTAGAATTTCCTCCTTGTATAAATATGGTTTTCTTTGATAGAGACCACTAAGACCCTGAGTCACATTTTGCTCAATCGCAGCCCCTGAATTTTAATAAATCGCTCTGTCAAACATCTCTTGGACTAAATTTTTCTTAAGGGATTTCTTTAAAAAGCTTGAGTTACTTTTCAAATATAAAAGGCTTCCATATGAAATTCCTCTCTCACATGGTTCATTAATGAATGAACCACAAATATATTTTCTTATGTTGCAGAACATTTCAACCACCAGATTTTGTTACCTAAGGCATATGATGGTGCCGTCTGTCCTTGCAGCATTCAAAGCTGTCACTGCAACTACTCTGGATAAAAGTGGATTAGCCTTCTTCATTATACCTGAAAACTGGCAATTAGGTTGGAGGGGTAGAACAGCCAGTGAATTTGCCTCTTTCACCAGAATCTGCTGTCTGAGCAATCATCTCCCTTTGTCTAGAAGACTTATATTCCATAAAGTTATGGTAGTTTTTATTTGCAGCTGTCTCATCATAAAGACTTCTCCATTAGCCAAGCTTAATTATGCATTTAATCATGATAGTAAATTACAAAGGAAATGAAGTTGCCTGGTAAAAATCTACAGTTTATTTGTAAATTAAAGCAAACTTTAGTTTTCTAAAGTTTGCTTTTAAGTGTTTGTGCATCAGAGGGACTGTTAGGGGCTTCCGTCGCCGTCAGACGGTCCTCTGAGACCGCCAGCCCCGTCGCTCGTAAAGAGCCGCCTTTACATCTGAAAGGCAGCTCGAAAAACTCCATTTCCTTAAGGAAATGTGAGATAGAGCTGGCGAGGGCAGGCAGAGCCCTCTGCGAAGTCCCCAGAGTTTTTGTTTTACTCTTGGGGACGAAGCAGGATGAGGCTCCCTCTTTTCCTCGCCGCTGCTCCGGGCTTCGGGAGAACTCTGCCTTTTGCAGAGCTAGGCGACAGGACCAAGCCATTTACTGAAAACTAACAGATTGCTTAAACAAAGAGGATGAGATCTGGACTCTGGACCCTAAATCGCAAGTATTTCTAACAATTTTATAAGTGATTTTAAAAGCGAAGGGAAAAAAAGTTTAAAATGGCGACTGCTGAGGCTTGAGAAGAAGAAAGCTGAAAGTGAAAGTCCTTCTGCCTGAATAGTTTAACAAGCTACAAAGTAGCAGAAATAATAGCGCTGGCTAGAATTGAAAAGAAAAATCTTTATGTTTCTTTCTTCTTGGAGATTTGATATTGATATTGTCTGGAGAGAAGTCCTTTTCTTTAAAAAGAGTTTGTCTGTGTGGCAGGATGGCGTTAAAACTAATAAAGCCAGACATTTACAAACCATTTACAAACCATATGAACAAGTTTTGAACTTGCAGGCTCAGAAGAATGGTTTTAACCTAAAAGAATTTGTTTTGGAGGAGATGGCAAGGCATGATGAGATTGTGAACCAGAATCTTGAAAAATTCAGGCAGGAAATTAAAGAGTTGGTACAACAAAAATATGCCAATCTGAAACAACAGTTTGTAACAGCTTTGAAAACTTTTTCAGAAATAGTTATAAAGCTGGATAAAGATATTAATTCAGAACTAGAGTCTAAAATGAAGGAAGTTGATCATAAGATTTATAATCTGGACAATAAAATACAAAGAATTGAAAATGATTTGATAAATATTCAAGACAATAGCTCAGAAGTAAAGTCTAAAAAGAAAGCTGATCACGAGACTTACAATGCAGATAATATAAAACAAAGGATTGAAAAAGAAGTTACAATAATGCAATACAGGTCCATGGAATTTGCGGTCAGAATCAGGGGACTACAGGAAAATTATAGAGATGATTTGAGAAAGATGTCTGCTGAAGTTCTGGCTGGGATTTTAAAGGTTCATCCTGAAGAGGTATCCTGTAAGATTGACAAGGCTTACAGAGTAAATTCTTGGATTGCAAAGCAAAGGCAGTTACCTAGAGATGTGGTGATTTACTTTACAGACAAAGGAATAAGAAATGATATTGTGCAAAAATCTTTTAACTCTACTTTAGAACTGAACGGAAGAAAGATTTGGATATATAAAGAGCTGCCGCCTACGATGTTAAAAGATAGAAAGCAATTTGGATTTTTGGTGACTGAGCTAAAGAAACAAAACATCCCATTCAGGTGGGATGTTCCAGTGGGTATAATATTGAGATATCAAGGAGAAAGATATCAATTAAAAACTGTTGAAAAAGCGGAAGAATTTTACTACAAGGTTCTTAAAATGGATTTAACATCTCCATGTATGCCATCTCTGTTAGGAACACAGGAGGGGAATAAAGAAATGCAAAATGAACAAGAAACTGAAATCCAGGCTAAGCAGATGGAGTTTTTCCATTACAGAGTTACAGAGGTTCCTTTGGACGAGCCGCTTTTGGATTCTCCTTTAAAGGTTATAGCTGGATTATTTACAAATACAAGAGAGGCGACTTTGGATTTTAATGCGATGTCTCATCAAGTTGCAGACCAGCATGGAAATCAATCAGTTGATATACAAGTTATAGAAAGGCATCCAGGATGGAGATCTAAACCACAAAAAGCTAAGAAAAGAAGAAGCAGGTCCTACAAAACTAAAAAATCTTAGACTAAACAACAGTCTAATGCCAGTTATTTAAGAGACGATTAAAATGAAAATATAGCTGAGGTAAATTACTGACTTGTACAATTTTGAGAAGAATGACAGATCTCTGCAGTGCTGTGCCTTAGGGATGTGGAAGAAGGCCTCTAACTGAATGGACTGGAACTTTCTATATTATACTCTTTGTAAAATGGATTACGTATATGCTGATCTATAAGGCACGAGAATTATGGTGGGGCATGCATAAGATCTGGTTGTTACCCTAACACGGTGGTTGGAATTAATAATCTAGATGAAAGATATTACAGAAGAAATTATATGGAATATAAATATAAAGTCACTCGGGTGGTTTTTTTATATACGACAACATTTATTACTGATGGGGGCAGATATCGAAGATACTGAATATACTGTTGGAAACAGAACTTGTTGTTACCCTAATATGAGCGATGGAATTAACAATCTAGCTGAAAGACATTACAGAAGATATTATATGGATTACAAACTTAAAGTCATCTGAGGATTCTGTTTATATATGGAAATATTTTTTAGTGGTGTGGTGTGGGCAGAAGAACGAAGAATAAAATATCATGTATGGTAGACCTGTAGCAAATTGGGTGGAGATAGGTCAGGTTACTGATTGTTTAGCTTAGTAAAAGGGATGTTATGTTTAGATATAAATATATGTCAAAGATTTGAATTAAGAGATATATGTATGGGGGTGGAGGAAATGGGTAGATTATGAGTTGAATAAATGCCAAATTAGGAATTATTATAAAATTTTGCAGCTGAAGATTGCTTTGAAATGTACAACATAAGGGGGATATAATAATAATGTTAGAAAGAAATGGTTAGTATGTGAGGGTGGTGTAAAAGGATGGTAAAGTATTATTTAACTTGATATTAATGATTTTGTTTTGAAGAAGCCATGGGGGGAGGGGAGGGGGAGGGGGGGTTAGGGAGGAGGGGGGGAAAGGGGGGAAAAACTTGTATTTGAACAAACTTTTTCAATAAAAAAAAAGTGTTTGTGCATCTGTTCCCAATGTGACCCATTCTCATAGTATATCATCTTCCATTTATCAAGGAAGCCAAAGCATGGTGGTCTTGAAAACAATAGTTAAATTCCCTTTTAATCACTTTTGGAAATTGGTTTTGATCTAATAAGAATCTTTGGATCCTCGAGTCTTACAGCCCTGGGAGGATTTCCTTCAATCCTTAGCTGGGGTGAAATCGGGCAGGTTCTAACAGTTTCTGGAGAACTGGTAGCGGAAATTTTGAGTAGTTCGGAGAACCGGCAAATACCACCTCTGGCTGGCCCCAGAGTGGTGTGGGAATGGAGATTTTGCAATATCCTTCCCCCAGGAGGGGAAGGAATGAAGATTTTGCAATATCCTTCCCCCAGGAGGGGAGGGAATGGAATTTTTGCAGTATCCTTCCCCTGCCATGCCCATCAAGCCATGCCCACAGAACTGGAAGGGAAAAATTTTGGATTTCACCCCTGATCCTTAGTGAAAGAAGTTTTAAATACAAGCTTAAGGACCTTTTTTTTCTGGAATAAATAGAAAAAGGATGATCAAAATGTTAATTTTTATCATATTACAAACAGACTAGGTGTCCAGATAAATTTGAAATAAGATTTTACAAATAATTATAAGAATATTTCCTGTGGGGAAAAATGATTTTGTTTTAAATTTTTTATTTTAAAAAACCCCAAAGGACTTTGAAGGCTGGACACTAGAGGGAAATAGAAGGAATTTACTATTATAATTAAATGAGAACACTTATATTTGACTTACAAATACAGAATGGAACAAAAAGTTTTAATGCTGGACATATTGAAGGATATTTTTAAATAATGGATCCAGAAGTTAATTTTAAGAAGTATCTGCCTCTATAGAGAGAGGCTATGTTTTAAAGATGTCATGAAAAAAGAACAGGTTTTAACTAAGCAAGACTGAGACTTATCTGAAAGTGGATTTAGAAATCACAGGTTATAAGAATGATATGGAAAAATAAGCTACACTGGCTACACAAAAGAAATTGTCTGATGTCTTAATAATTAAAAGAGATATACAAATAATAAATCAAGTGAGTGACCTGGATAATCTTTCTATATCAGATTTATAGAAGAGGCTTTTTAAAGCTTTGAAGAATTTGTAAGAAGAGACAAAGAAAAAAACAAAACAAAATTAAGTTTTAAGACAAGTTCGTTAGAAATAAAAAAGGGAAAATAAAGTTGGTTTATTTGATCAAGATTAAAATAGATATCTTACTATCTCTGGTAACCCTTAATGGACATTTATTTATTTATTTATTTATTTATTTATTTATTTATTTATTGAAAAAAAATATTTTCAAACGAAAGCCTTTTATTGATCAGAACTGAAAAGTTTTTTAAAGGATCTGTTTATAGATAAAAGCTGATATATGGGAAGAAGAGATCATTTGTTGTATTTTAAGAGAAGATAGTATAAATTGTTTATATTTCTTGCGATTAAGGGGGAAGTCATTTCTTTATATACCGGTATTTCATTTCTTTTTATTTACTATATGTACTATTTTTCTTTTCTATTTTTTTCCTGTTTTCTTTTTAGCATCTTTTTTCCTTTTTTTTAGTTATTTTTTAGGGGCACAGTAGCTTAGTGGTTAAGTGGCTTAGTGGAAGGTTGGCAATTCAAGACCCAAGCACCACAATACAGAGTAAGCTCCTTTCCTTACCCAAGCCCCTTGCCAACATAGCAATTTGAAAAAATAAATAGATACCACTTTGGTGGGAAGGTAATAGCATTCCATATAGTTGTGCTGACCACATGACCATGGAAGAGTCTTCGGACAATGCTGGCTCCCTCAGCTAGGAAACGGAAATGAGCATTGTCCCATAGCATCAGACATGACTGGACAGGGGAAACCATTTATTTTATTTATTTTTATTTTATATCAAATTTATATACCACCCTTCTCCCTGAGGACTCAGGGTGGTGTACAGCCAAATAAAAACATAAACTACAAACATTAAAATACTATTAAAAAGATATATATAAATTTGGCCCCGTAATTAAAAAACAATGACAGACCAGTTAAAAACATTTAAAAGTGTTAAGCCAGCCTGGCTTGCTGAAAAAAGAAAGTTTTAAAGTCACGGTGGAAGACACCAAAGTCTTGGATTCTCCTTATCTCTGGGGGCAGTTGGTTCCAGAGGGTGGGTGTCCCCACAGAGAAGGCCCTCCCCCTAGGGGTCACCAGCCTACATTGTTTGGCTGATGGCACCCCGAGGAGGCCCTCTCTGTGGGAGCGCACAGGTCGATGGGAGGCCGTCGGTAGCAGCAGGCAGTCTCAAAGATATCTAGGTCCTATGCCATGGAGCGCTTTAAAGGTGATAACCAACATCTTGAAGCGCATTATCTTTATCTATTAATTTTTTTTATCATCGTGGTCACAATTTTTAATAAAATTACTTTAAAAAAAAATTAAACTCCCAAGCTTAACCTTTTCTTTCTGAAATGATCAACAAATTAATTAATATAAATTTAATAAATTATTATATTTTTATCCTGCCTTTTTTAAACATATAAACACACCTCCTGCCTCTCATTGTTCTCATAACAACAAGCCTATGAGGCAGATTGGGCTAAAAAGCCATCCTACTGGCTTTCATGCCACAAGAAGAGAAAAGTTCACATCTCTTGGTTTCTAGGCCAGCACCTTAAACACCACACTGGTTTTCTACAACAGATAAATAAATAAAAGGCAGCTTATTGTTTAAAAATAAAAAGAAAATAAGATATTCTTCTACTGAATTTATTTCTCCATGCCTCAGTTTTTGCTTTCTAAGTTCTAAAATAAGTTTCAGGAATTATCCAACAGCCAAATCAAAAATACAGTATGCCTCCACGGAGCACTTTGTGCTCTCCTAGCTTCCAAACGAGGAAAAAGGGATTTTTTATAAAGAATGTGTTTGTCTCAGACTTAGTGGGTTAAAAGAAAAGAAAGAAAACAAGTGTCGAAATTATCATTCACATTAGAGAACGAGCTCAAAAGGCAATATAAGATTTATACCAGTGCCTTAAGCTTGATTTTGCCTGTACTGCTTTGAAAGGACTTGATTTATATTACAAACTTCACAACACATATTATCAACAAAATGTAAATATAACTGAGAATTTTATGAATACAGTTGGAAACTAGCTTTGGTTTTAGTAGAAGAGTAGTTGTGCCAAGTGCAATTCAAAAACTAAAGCACTGAAAACACTCCATAAATCAGCCTAGTACCCTACAAATTGATTGACAACTTCTTCCATCATTCTCATCCCATCACTGGGAGTGATAAAGTTGCAAACATGTTGAAGGCTCTCTGCTGGTTAAAAAAAACCCTGTCATGCATCTACTTTCTGAGAGAAACAAAGAAATGATAGGGACTATAAGGACATTTCTTCCTGATTCTTGGCCATTACAGATAGCCTTGTTTAACATCCACAAGAGTCATTCAATGACTGTTCAAAGTTACTACAGTGCTAAACAAGGGCTACTTACAATCAGTCATCATAGTTGTGGGCTATCCCCACAGTCATATGATTGCAATTCATGCACTAGACAACTGACTCACAATTACAACACCATAGCTTCCCACAGTCACATGATTGCCATTTGTGACCTTCACTGCAGCTTCCAACAAATGAAGATAATGGAGAAGCTGTCAGGTTGTCCCAAAGGTGCTTTTTCAGGAGGCAACTAGACTTTCTTGTTTGTTTTTTTTTAAGACATTTCACTTCTCATCCGAGAAGCTTCTTCAGCTCTGACAGGATAGTGGGGAATGGAATCCTGTCAGAGCTGAAGAAGCTTCTCGGATGAGAAGCGAAACGTCTTCAAAAGAAAAAAACCAGAAAGTCCAGTTGTCTCTTGAAAAAGCACCTTTGGATCAACCATGACCTGAATGACTAAGAATCTCTACAGAGTGTCAGAAGGTTGTAAATAGTAATCACATGATTGTGGAATGCTACAACCACACAGGATACAAACAAAATAAATAAATAAAACTACCCCATTTTGTAGTGGACATTCAGGAAATAAAATCATTTAGTCAAACATTCAGTAGTCCATCTCTAAGGAACCACTGTTTGAGAAGAGGAGGTATTTCATAAATGTGGTATCACTGCCCCAATGCCTTTCCCACTAAGTGCCTACTCAGAAGGACCACATTGCAAAGTATTTCCATGATATAAGCACTGCGGTCCTAGACATATTTATTTTGAAGTGGTACCAGGGCACCATGGAGCATTTTCCTATATAAATTTAGTACCTATTACTGGATTTCATAACTAACACTAATATCAAGATCTGTTTGAGGATACAAATGTCTGAAATAACAAAAGAGCATATCATGCAAATATGCATCTCTGTATTTGGGAATATGGAATAGACACAATATGAACCATCTGCTGCTGAGCATCTGGTCAATATTTGGACCAATTCCATTTTAAACAAGTGTAATATCTTTTTTTTTTAAATCTCAAGATATTAATCACAACATTTTCTATACAATACAATCTGTTTTTGTTTGTTTCCAAAACTGACTTTTTGAAAAAAAATATTTTTAGAACTGCATTTGCTATTTTTCTAATGAGTAATCCTTTAGAACTGGTACTGTGTGATCAATCCTAATTAACTATTTTTGGAGCTTTTCACACTTTGCTATTCTTGTCAGTGCAAAGTGAGCCAAAGTGAACACTGTCATATAAAAAGAGGGGTTATAAAGCATTACTTTCTGACTAATCAAAATTGCATGTCATAATTCATTGAGCTTCACCAAATAAATCTGATCCAAATGTAAAAACATGAAATCTTTAAACTTTTAAATAACTCAAAGTAAGACGTAATAGAGTCATATTTCTGTTATATGGCCTTGACCATTTTCCACTTGTGAAATATTCACCAGATATTTTCCATAGCATTATGCAGTGTGCTTTCAACTTCATGTGTCAATATATCCAATGGAGAAACAAAATATCAAATAAGAAAAAAATCACTATTGTGCTCTAAACCTAGCAATAATCTAAGTTTAATATCAACACAATATTTTCCTCACTATTTTGTTCATTAGTGTTTTGATGCAGAGAAAAGGAGATTAATGACCCCTCCCTTCATGCTATGGACCTGGACTAGTGCATAGTGCTAAATATGATCCAGCTAACTGTCAATTTAACAAACCACAATTATGAGAAATCTCTCAGGTATGAATCCAATCTTAAAAGCTCTGCCCTCATCCAAAAAAGACATACGACTCTGTATGTATGCCAATTTGGAAAGAAATTCTATAATCTGCACCACCATCAAAACTGGAAGAGAGTTGCCATGGGTTTGATATTTATAAATATTCTGCAGATAAACTTTTTAGCATAGACAATGGAGTAGTGTTTTACCTTCTATATTAAGCGTGTTAATGGACCTCAAAGTACAATTTATACAGCAAAATATAATATTTAGAATTTATTCAACTTTGTTACATTTGTATAGAAAAGGACTGTCAAAAGCAGCACTTTATTAGAGATGTAATAAGGATAACATTTCTTGAAAATACATGTTTTCATAATTTCTTACATTTACTAAGTTTGGGAGAGAAAATACTGGATTATATAAATATGATTGTGCAACAAAAGCTAAAATTTTCAGACAATAATACTCCCTTGAACTACATACCTAGTACTTGGAATTTGATAACTGGACAATGTACATGAATTCTCCATACCCTTGGTATGGCCAAAAGATTGATACTACAGCACTGGAAAGATAAATGATGGCCTCATTCACTCAGTGGGTTGCACTTGTCACATATGAGCGGATTGCCTAGAGACGTAGACTTTGTATGGACAACTATAATGAAATATTGAACTCATTTATGCAAGAATGATAGTTATGCAAATGTATTAGAAATACATACTTTGGAGGGGTGTCATCTTAAAAAGCAATAAAAAATAAATAAAATAAAAGATTAGCTTTGTAAATACAGGTAGCCCTCAACTTATGACCACAACTGAACCCAAAATTTCTGTTGCAAAGTGAAACATTTGTTAGGTGAATTTTGCCCCATTTTGCAAAACCCCATTTCTTGCCACAATTGTTAAGTGAATCAGCGCAGTTGTTAAATTAATAATATGGTTGTTAAGTGACTCTGGCTTCCCCATTGGCTTTGCTTGTCAAAAGGTCACAAAAAGTGATCACATGACCCAGAGACCCTGCAGCCGTCATAAATATGAGTCAGTTGCCAAGTGTCTGAATTTTGATCATATGACCATGAAAAACAGTCATAAATCACTTTTTTCAGTGCCGCTGTAACTTTGAATGGTCACTAAATGAACTGATGTAAGTCAAGGACTAACTGTAACACTTTTGATATTTTTATTTCAGAAGAGAACAGCAGTAGGAACATGCAGCTTCATAAGACTGAGGCTTTTTAAAAAAGCATTTAAATGTGTATTCTAGTTATATAGCATTTTGTGAAATAAAAGTGTCAAAGGACTACCTATTCATCACCTTTTGTCCAAACAAAGCAGTACAAGCAGCAAGGAATATCTTTTGTTTTGACAACTTTAATCTGTAAGGGCAAGGGGGAAGAAGGGAAAGACTACATAAGCTTCCAAGCTGTAGTTGAAATCTTGAATTCAACACCATGACCAAAGAAATATCCTAACCATAAGAAATATTCATAAATTGAGAAGCATTTGTTTTTAAACACTACATATCTTCCTTTATCGCCAAATTATTTGCTACTAGTACTGCCCAATAAATGCAAGGATCATACAGTTCGTTTTAGTAGGTTACCTTGTCTCAGGAAACTACTACGAAGTGAATTTATTACATTACTTACTCACAGATATGTTATATGTAAGAGTGGGGAAATTAAATGGTTCCAATGCTAAATTAAAAAGAGAAACACAGACAAAATATTAAATATGTTAGCAGCACTGGACTTTTTTTTTTTTTTAACCAACTTTTTGTTGATCTTAAAACTTAATACCAGCTTTTTAGTTATTGTTCCCTTATTGCTGTTCCCTTATTACTGTTCCCTTATTTTATTCCATCAGGCTGGCTGGCCTAATTTTTCCCTTTTTAATACGCAAAGTTTAATTCGTTCTTAATTTATTGGGGTGTTTTAAATCTGCCTTTGGCCAAATTGTTTAATTCGGTTTTATTCTGTTTTTTAAATTTTGTATTTATGTGTTTTATCTTGTGGCTGTTCACCGCCCTGAATCCTTTGGGAGTAGGGCGGTATATAAATCAAATAAAAAATATTAAATAAAATAAAATAAAAATTGCTTCCATGAGCAAGCCTTCAAATTTATATTTTTAAAATCTGCAAGAATCCAAAAGCTGAATGATGTTATGTTATCCATATTTTTGTTAAGAGTACAATTTGTACCATAATATAACTTGAAAAATACAAATATTTGTATAATATATCCTGCATGTGTAAGTATTTCAAAAGCAATTAATTTTTAAATTACATGAAGCAAGCTCAATACATCTTTGCTTGCTTGTTTACAGGATTAAAAAAAATGAAAAATGCCAATGGATATTTTGTTTTAATTTAGAGCTGTTAATATTCTTTTCAGCACAGCATTCTGACTAAAAAGCATTTAAAAGTCTACACTGGCAAGACTCATGAGTCATTAATCAAAAGGCATAGACTAAAAACCATACAAAGTTAAGATAAATTAAAAAGACCTCCTTTATGTAAAAAGAAAAATATGCTGTTTTTTTTTAAACCGTTGGATCGCTTTCACTAAAATGACTTTTTAAAAACTCAATTAACCAATATTTATGCCTGCAGTGTTAAAAAAAAATACCAAAAGGTTATCTAAAGGCCTGTGACAGTTAAAAGCTCTTCCTTCAAATTCTACAACAAAAACTGGCATGTTTATCCATCAAAGCAGAAATGTTTCTTTGTATCTAAGAAAAGAGCAAAATGGATCAGTGCCATTCAACTGATGCCAAAAAAGTAATAGAAATACATAGATTTCTTACTTATTAACAGGATTAGCTTGTTCCTTCCAAGACGTTCTTTTCTATTTCGCCTCAGTGATTTGCTCTTTAAATTTGTCCTCTTACTGAGTTGATAGAATTGTCTAGAATAATAGGTTGCTAGAATATGTCTACTATTCTCTTAAGGTTTCCAGAGGTTTACATTTTGTCTTCAGCTATGGCTGCATCTCATCTCAGGTCACAAAATGTGATCTCTAGTTACTATTTAAGCTACTTCAGTCCTATACTCATGCTGGCTTGATTCTAAAATGGATTAAGAAATTCTGTCCAGACCGAGACATTTTGCCAAAACTCACTCAGCCCCGCTCCCCCCACACACACATACCTTTTTCTTTCAGGAAAGTAACTGCCAATCATTTCATCTTTCTGGGGACGGATGGGTTTTTCTGGATATATATACTGAGATAGCAGCAAAGAGTGATGTGTATGTGTATTTATTTATGTATATATGTATATATGTGTACATCTATCTATCTATCTATCTATCTATCTATCTATCTATATCTATATATCTATATATCTATATATCTATATATCTATATCTATCTATCTATATATCTATATCTATCTATCTATCTATCTATCTATCTATCTATCTATCTATCTATCTATCTATCTATCTCTCCTTGGTGTTCTCTGAGCTTTGTTGTTTACTTGCAGATGTGTTATGAATGCGACAAAATGTGGGCTTGCTCCCTGTTTATATACAGTAGCTTGATCTCCCAGTTTTGGTGGGGGAGTGATTTTCTTCTTGGTAATTCTTTGATTAAGGAATTGTTTTCTGCTTAATTGTTTGCCTAGTGTTGATCCCTGTTTATTTGGATGCTGGCTGCTAAAGATGATATGTTCTGGTCTTTTTATATTTTTTTCCTTAGCTTTTTTTACTCTCTTTTGAATTATGTATAATTATAGTTCATCCCTTAGTCTATGTTAATGACTCTGTATACCAAGTTTCCTGGAATTTTTGGATTTGGATTGGTCTAAAATGCTAACAGTTTTCTGGTTGAAATTGTGCTTGAGTCTGTCCATGTGCTGTGAGATTAAGGAGCTTTCATTGTGTCTACTGACTGCTATTTAGTGTTCATGATGCGCTCTGCTAGACTATATAAACAGGGAATAAACCCCACACTTATTCTTTGCACTTAAACTATTCAGATTAATAGTATATTCAACTGAGCCAGCCAGCCAGCCAGCCAGACACACACACACACACACACACACACACAAAGGGCCACAATAGTAAATTTGAGCCAAGTTTGATGAGACTAGTTGTTGCCTGATCTGCCACTCAAAACAATTACTTCTTTGCACTTAAGTGTAATTAAATCATCTAGTCAGCTGAGCCAGAAAGAGACAGAAACAGAGAGAAGATCCAAATGGTAAACTCAGACCAAATTTGATGAAACCAGTTATTGCCTAATCTGCCACTCCAAACAGCTGCTTCTTTGAATTCAAAAGTATTCAGATGTCTACCTCATTTTTCTATACTAACTGGATACCTTATAAACATTATTTTAAAGGAGTTGTGCAAAGGTCTGATGACTATTTTCTAATGAATCATTTTTAGGAGTCTGTTAGATTGTTGCCAGGGGAAATAAATCCTTTCTTATTCTGATATTTAATCTTTATATGAATGGAGGTTTAAAACTTTTTTAATCCCTGCATGGCAGAATGTTGAATTAGCAGCTTTTGTTCTTATTCATTAAAAACTAAAGTGCTTATTTTATTTAAGAAAAGCTTGTTCAGGGAAGAAAACAAATAGCAACACAAAAACTATTAAACCAACTTGACCTTAATTCTAAAATTATAATATGGACCATCATCTGTGATATAACAAATCCAAAATATATATTCTAGTTCTCCACAGCAAAACTATCCATCTACTGTATCTGTCTGTCTGTCCGTCCATACGCCCGTCATATGCCCTTCCATCCATCCATCATCTATCTATCTATCTATCTATCTATCTATCTATCTATCTATCTATCTATCTACAATGGACATACACACATACATAGATGCTTACACACACAAAACAAAGGCAAAGTCTGCAGCAGAGGTGGGTTCTACTTACCTTTACTATTGGTTTGCAGTGGGGCTGCGCATGTGTGCGCTTCACTGGTGCGCGCATGCACTCTTCTGCACATGCACAGAAGCGTTCTGATGATGTTGGGGTCAGTGGGCAGAGCCTCCCGCCGGTTTTACTACTGGTTCTATAGAACCGGTGCGAACCCACCACTGGTCTGCAGGCAGAAATTTATTCATAATGGATGAGAAAGTAAACCCTGCAACTACAAAGTAAGATTTCCTTCTAGCCAGTTTTATCTTTCCAGTTATAAAGAGGGAGATATAGCAGTGAGAGGTCCCTATGAGGGCTTTTTCTAGAAATTCAGAACTTCTGCTTGAAATACTAAATTATTCAGTGATAAATTTCTGAAATTACCAAAATGTAATCCTTCATCAAGCAACATTTTAATTTATTCTATTAAATCTTCATTTCAAATTTAGCTTCTAATGTTCATGTATAGAGCTGCTCTTCAGTGATCAAAATCATTGAAAGTACTTTCAATAATATATTAAAAAGTATTATCTGGTATTTAGTCTCACAGATCCACTTTTCCCAAGAAATCATCCTTTTAAAAGTGAACTGTTGAAACATAATTACATACGTCCCATATCTCACTACCATTTACTTTCTCCCCTTTCACTATGTTATGTGTTTCCATGCCTAGTTCAAATTTTGAAACACAACATGTTAGAGGAATATTGTTTTTTATATTTCTAAAACATCCCTCTGTATTATTTTGTATGGCCTACCAACGCTTAAATGCAAGAAACATGTTCCCAAATTAAATGGCACAAGAGAGGAAAATTATGCAGTTGAATGCGTGTCATCCTTTTGCCAAACATAATAATATGTAAATTAAGATAGCATATTGTTTACTGTATGGCACAGAAATAGTACATTTAAGAAAGCCAAATATTTCTTTAATTGCTACTAAGCTACTTCATTGTTATTTCAGGATCTAAAATACACAACAAATACTTGTAACTGGTTAATTTAATACAATGGTATTGAGTCTTAGGTAACAACCACCACAGAATTATATTGATCATATTGCCATGCCATGATTTTAAAAAGTCCATTTATGTATTTAATATTTATTTAAATAAGTAAAAAAAATCAATCCACATGTAGAACATATCAACATGTCTTTAATCCAGGATTTTAAGCTGCAAAAAACATGAACATGTGTTCTTGGAATAATAACATGTATAGAAGACAAGGAAAGTCTGTCTCCAGAAACTATTATATTTATAGTTTGTAGAACCATATAAAACCATTTTATTTTCATTTTCATTTGTATTTGTATTTGCTGGCTTGTTTGATTTATGCTTTTGTACATAGTTGTGTTTGAATGACATTCATATATTTTAAATAATTGTCTGTAGTGTTAAGAAAAGTAACAAAATACATAATTTAAAATAAAAACCTAGAGCAAGTACAAAATGTATGAGTCAGAATCCCTTGCAACATACTTTACTTCTAGGATATAAAAGCTGAAACCAACCCTTATTATACATTGTCTGAAGTATCCAACATACTTGAAGAATAATATTTTCTTGGATTAATTTGACTTTAACATCATATGATACTAATTTAACATTTTTTTAAAAACCCAGCCCTTTGATATGTTAAAACAGAATATTCCAGCTCATTATTCTAAACTATCTGCAAATTATCCATATCTACCATTATATAAGTTTTTGTCTGTGAATAAAGATTAATTATAACTTCAGGAACTACAAAAAAATTCCAGTTACATTAGGAACTTTTAGACACAGCTAATGTATCTGATCCAACTATACTGTCAAGAGTTGCTTTAATGGCATATATTGCTGTTGAGCACTCTCAGTAAGTCCAATTTGTTTTAATAAAACACCAAATGCTTTGAAAAGTAGATTGGAAATAAGATGCTCTCAACTATCTCCTGTTTTTCACACTGAACTCCAGAAAAATGATTTGCCAGAAATTTAAAAGATTAGATTATTTCACAGTAACTTTATTATGAGAGTTTGGATGAAGTTTAAATATTCTTTCCAAAGTATTTTGAATATGTTTTGCCTATTTTACTACACTGAATTATGACTAAAACTGGAATCAAGGCTTCACCAATATATTAAGGAAGTAAGATAATAACTTCCTACTTTTACCCAAAATAGTTTTTAAACAAATTATTAGAATTTCCAAAAGTAATAAATTTATCAAAATATAAACCCAGTGCTATAACTGAAATTTGGAAAAATAGTAACCTCCATCTTCATATTATTACAGTTATTGACACAAGACATCTAATAATATGCATCTACTTTAGAACATTTATTTTACAGATATTTATTCATACCTGAGGAGATTTTTAACCATTTATTTATATAAATCTAGTATAAATATTAACCAACAAAGAAAATTATCTAGCCATAATAATTTCAAGATATTTAAATGACCCCATTTTTAAATGTCAATGCACATTTTAACAACCAATAAGAAATATATGGGATTTATTCCAATTGTAATGTAACCTAAAACTTTGCCAAAGGATGGTGTAATATTCATACATTTTGATAAAGAACAACGGTAAGTATTGGTGAATGATTAAGTACCAGCATATTACAATTTATATTTCATTCTAACAACTCATGTAACCGAAATATATTTAGACTGCTTAATAAAATAGAGCAATGTTGCCACTGCAAATTAAATAAAGGAAGAGAAAATGGCACATCCATCACAACTTTTGAGTAGCATACTAACAGATAAAAAAACAATTCAGTTTATGCTAGCTTTTGCTAATGGGTTTAAATATTTGAAATATCCACATTTCAATCTGGAAAACAAAACTAAAAAGTAAACCAAACTCAACCAAAAAACATTTCCAAAATTTGATCTCTGTCATGTTGTTTTAGCATTCAGTTAGAAAACCACCACCAAATCTGGTTCATAAAAGTCTGAATTTAAAGCAACTAACAATCTAATATAGTCCAATGATTGGTACTCTTTAATAAACCCAGATTATGCCAGAGGAGCTGCTGGAGACCATATAGTACAAGCTATGAGCCATTGTTATGACCATAATTTTTACATCTCCAAATGGATAACTTTCAAATTCCATGGGATCTTTTCCTAGTTCCAAATTTTAGATACAAAAAATTCATTTTAGGAAGGAGAATTATTTTATTTATATTCTATTTTTTCCATATGAATTGGTTGTGTATTTTTTTCAGTGTTTTTTTCCCCTTTTGTTCATTTTCTTTATGAATTAGTTACAGTTTATTGTGTTTTGTTTTATATTTCATTATTACTATACTTGTTTTTTTTCTTTTGTTATAGATTAAAAAGCAATGAAATATTTAAAAATAATTAATTGCAATGTTATTTAGAACCACTGCTTAAAAACAAAGGATAGCATGCCCAAATCCTAATTTGATGAGAAACATGTGGAATTAAGATATCTATATTCCAGAGTTACTTTGAATATACTGTACATGTACAAAAAGCAAAAGGAATCATATCTAGATACAAAAACCAATTGGCTAAACCAGTCTAACTCAACCTCCACCAAATGGATGGATTTGAGTTCCTGGCATTCCCCCAACTATTGCTGAAAATTCTGAGAGTTGAAATCCACACCCACATGCCATGCCATCTTTGGAGACACTAGATTCAGATTCATTGCCAGAATGAGCTTGCCTTTGGAGATACTGTATGACAATTAGCTTTAGAGAGATGAAGTTAGTTGTGTACTTAGAAAAAGGATAACAGTTACAGTAGATACAATGTAACTTTTACATTGTAAAATTACTACATAATTTGGATAACCCAATCATCAACGCCCCGATTTTCAATTATTTTCAATGTCTTTGGAGTAGAAAACAGAGATGACATCGCATATAGATATTTACTACCTAGTATATTTTTGGCTGGTGCATTTCTTGCCCTGATATGAAATAAACTCTTAATGGACTCACTCTGTCACTTGCAAATATCTCAAGTGGAGAAATGTGACATATCCAGCAGAAGTTGTCAGGTGGCAACACCTTCTTCCTGAAAACAGCATGTAAATTACATCTCTGGTTTGTCAATAAAAATGCAAATTCTCTGGCCAGACTGTCACCATGGTAATCCTGCATTCTAAAGAAGTAGTCCCCTCTTGTCTTAAAAAAAAAATCAGGGAGGAAATCTGATGATGAGCCTTGATGCTAGTCATACAAAAGAGTCAAACAGTAGATTTGTTGTCATTAAAAATAAATAAATATGGGGGGGGGAGATAAGGCTTAAAAACATGGATCTGATTTTCTTTTCTTTTTTAATTTTCCATTTTTTCTTTAATAAATTAGAGAGGAAAAATAAAGAAAAAATATCTTCCTTTAAGATAAAATGGGGGGGGGAAACAAAATAAATTGTATCTACTTCCATTTAGATAATTGTTACATAACAGTTGCTAATGTCCATCCCTAATTTATATCTATAGGCAACTGATGCATAAAACACAAGTAACTTCAGGTCTTTCAATCCACTGGATAATTGGGACCATAGATTTGTTCTTTCAAATGTTGAAGAACTAATCTCTTGACAATAATTAGGGACATTTCCATAGTCCAGCTGTCAATTCCATGTAGCAGTTGTGTAGTTCAAAACAGTACATATTTGAAAATATTAAACTTTGTCTCAAGGCCAAAAGTAATATATGTAATTAATTCTTCTCACAATTTAATAACTTTAGGATACTGAAAAAACATATCTTAATGAAGCATTATTCTGGATGCATCTCCAAGCAACAGAGTGATTCCTGTTTATAAAACACAATAAGGGTTCAATAAGTCTAAGAAAAATGTTGCTGTAAAAAACAAAATCTAAGTTCTAATGTGGCTTTTGCTATTAAGGTTAAAAGATCTTTCCCATTGTTTAGATCAGCCATGTCCAAAGTCCGGCCCAGGGGCCAATTGCAGCCCGTGTTTAAATTTCAAGCGGTCCGCAGCCTCTTCTCCCCACCGGCTCAGCCTGTCACTCATCCCCGCCGACCGGAGTTTTTCCCTTCTCCACACAGCGGTTCCTGCAGCTGTCCCAGGCTGCCTCCTGCTCCACAGACACCCTGCTCTGCAGAGCATCTCAGCCATATTTTTCACCAGAAGATGTCAACAGACCCGAGTCAGCACTCTCACCACGTGACCCATGTGAGCTTGTGTGCCCATTTCTAAAATGGCGACTATAACTAAAAAAAGGAAAGTTGAGAGCGAGGGCCACTACTTCCAGGACAAGTGGAAATTGGAGTATTTTTTTCACTGTAATACAAAAAAACTGTGTCTGCCTAATTTGCCAAGAGACTGTGACTCTTTTCAAGGAATTCAATATCAAGAGGCACTACCAGACGAAACATGCTAACTACAACAAGCTAACTGGGAATGAATGCGGTGAAAAATGGAAGGAACTGGAAGCTGCTTTAATGGCACAGCAGCGCTTTTTCACAAGAGCCCGTGAGTCAAATGAAGATGCCACAACGGCGAGCTACGAGATGGCAACACTGATTGCCAAGCACCGCAAACCTTTTACTGAGGGTAACCGATGCCCAAGCTATCTGATCCTGTTCGGCTGGCTGATTTTCGATTTTTAGTTGACATAACACGACATCTGAACGTGCTGAACACGAGCCTTCAGGGGCAAAATGCAGTGGTAAGCCAACTGTATTCACATATCAAAGCCTTTGGGACCAAACTGCTACTTTTCCAAAGGCACCTGTCACAAACGCAGCCCAATACCACGCATTTCCCATCACTGCAGGAAATAATGACCACAGAACAATATGAGTGCGCAAATAAGGAGGTACGAAGCAGACATCTCATCTCTGGCTGAGGAGTTTCAACAGCGCTTTCGGGATTTTGCAGCTATTGAAAAGGAGATCACGCTTTTTTCCTCTCCTTTCTCTATGGACCCTAATGACGCTCCAGACTACCTGCAGCTGGAGCTCATTGCAGTGTGCAGTGTGATGCCAAGTGTCATAGTCGGCACCAACAGCTCCCTCTTGTCAACTTTTACTGCCAGCTGGATAAAGACAGGTTCCAAGAGATTCGAACATTTGCTAAGAAAATGCTGAGTTCGTTTGGTTCGACATACTTGTGCGAGAAGACATTATTTGTTATGAATATTAACAAGAACCACGTGAGGACGAGACTAAGTGACTTTCACTTGCGTGACATCTTGCGCATCAAAGCCACTGTTTTTGAGCCAGACCTGCCCTATATAATGCAGTCGAGATCTCAGTATCACCCTTCACATTGGTGCAGTTAAATTATTTGTTTAGTCTTTCATAAAATAGTTCATTTGCATTTAATGTTAATGGTTCAAAGAATGTCAGGCTGAATGGTCAGCCCCCACACATTAACACCTCACCAAATCTGGCCCTCCTTGCAAAAAGTTTGGGCACCCCTGGTTTAGATAAAATGGGATCTCTAGTTCCTTACTCTATTCAGTCTTTAAAATCTGCATATTAAATTGACTTACTTATCACAGATATTTATAAAGACTGATGATAACTTTGGTCTGGTAAGAATTAATTATTGCTTTTAATAACTTTGATGTCTCTGAGGTTGAAAAAGCTACTAGTCTGAAAAAAAGATGCCAATAGATGTTGTAATTGCAAACATTTCCAGTGGATGGCAACTGACAAATTTTAACACAGAAAATGTACCTAGTCTAATGTACAGTTCCCAGAATCTATCCAGATCTTCCATAAACAAAAATTAAATCAATTTATTCAATTAATTATTGCATTTATAAATATTCAAAGTGCTTAGAAGGAGAATTTGCAAAGTAAGTAAAGACATCTGAACTTACTATGATGGTATAATTTCACTTGGGAGAAACTTAAAACCTTATCTTTAAATGCCAATTGAATTTTTTAACAAAGTTTTTTGGAATAAATCAAAATAGTGTGATGAATTTTTGAAAATGTTTTAGTCATTTATTTATTTATTTATTTATTAGTTCAATTTATATGCCGCCCTTCTCCGAAGACTCAGGGCGGCTTACAATGCACTTATAGCAATAGCCTTCATTCTTTTGTATATATCTGCTTATTAGGGCTTTTGGCCCCCCATAAGCGGTGTTTCTAGAAAGTCAGCTTATTGTCCCCACAATCCGGGTCCTCAATTTACCTACCTTGGAAGGATGGAAGGCTGAGTCAACCTTGAGCCTGATGAGATTTGAACTCGCACTAACTGCAGGCAGCTAAGTGCTACATAACAGTACTTAGTCCGCTGCACCACCAAGGCTCTTGTTGGTGTGTCATATATGTTGGTGGGTTATATGTATGTGTGAATATTTAATTGATATACTGTATATATTCCTTGCAAAATATAAAGTTTTAAGAGTATTTATTCTACTGCAAGGAATAGTATTTATTAACTCCCATGCATCAATAATCAGATAAATTGCTGTATAGATCTTATTGCTATTCAGTGTAACTATTGAGAAATACTGTAGAAAAAGAAACTTGGAATAAGAAAACCAAAAAGCATGATAAATTCAGTACATATACAAAAATTGTATTAATTTAATTAATGTATGAATAATCAAATCTTAACCTACAGCAACAATACCAGCTTAGACCAATTAATAGGATATCCTCTATTTGGGGACTTTAATCAGATATAACAAAGCTGAAATTGAAGTAGGAGATTTAGAGATAAACAATAAAATATCCTCAGCGTAATATCAATTTAAATGTTTTATCAGGTTATAAGATAAAAAATAAAATACAAAATACAAAAGTAAATAGGGAGACATAGTGAGGGGGAAAGGGGGAAAGAAAGATGAGGAGGGACTTGTTCTGTCCCCGTACCACGCACACACCCAACCAGCCAGCTGAGGGTTAAATAAACTCTTCAAACACTCAACGTCAGTGATAAGGAACTTGGCAGCAACTCCGTGGCTGCCTGCCAAGAACTTTTACTCCGATAACACAGACAAAAATACACACAGTTTGAATAGTCCAGTTTGTAATTAAATCCACAGCAAATAGGTGTTGTGTCTGAAGGTGCAAAGTGCCTCGCCAAAGATTAGCTTTGTCCGTCACAGAGTCCGAATGGCCACCACACTCCCTTTTGTAGCCTGTGGGGTGTGGTCCAGTGACTCAGTTTAATCTCTGGCACGCCTCCTTTTCTGCTGCGCCCGCTTGTCTCTCCGACGCTGGCGTGGGTCCAACCACAATGTTTCTTCGTCACTATCCGACGGCTCAGAAACACCTGGCTCCTGGCCAATCTCTTCTCCTTCGAGAGACACCTGAGGCATTGCCAGAGAGGAGGGTCCTGGAGAGGGAGGCCTGGCCGTCTCCTCTCCTTCATGTTCGGAGCCTTCTTCCTCCGATAAGATAGGCTCGGAGGACGGAGCCACAACAGGACTGGGGAAAAGAGAAGAAGAAACATTGACTTCCGACTCCCTGTGTTGCAGTAAATTAAAGCATTCACATCAAACCCCAACTTTTTGTTTTTCCATCATATTATTATTATTATTGGTTAATCTTTAGTGAGATTCACAGTCTTTGAGGCTGGTTAATAGCTCAGCAGCTCGAGTCCTAACCAAGGACCTAGGAACTGTTAAGGTATTGTCGGAGGATGTAAGCTGTTCCAAGTAAGGTGGTTTTAGAATTTCTAAATAGCGGGGTAGCCCTTTGGGTATTGCTCCAAGGGCTCCAAGTACAATCGGGACAACACATGATTTCTTTTTCCACAGTCGCTCAACTTCAATTTGCAAGTCCCGGTACTTTGTGATTTTTTCTTGCTGCTTATCTTCAATCCGTGCATCACCAGGTATTGCAACCATACTTTTTTCTTTTCAACTATTGTTATGTCAGGTGTGTTGTGGACCAAATGCCTGTCAGTCTGAATCCTAAAGTCCCACAAGATCTTGAGTTTCTCATTCTCTAAAACTTTCTCAACCAGTGGTTTTTGCTGTACTCAAATCCAAACTTCTGGCACAATTTCCAGTGAATGATCTTAGCAACACGGTCATGGCGTTGTAGGTAGTCAGTTTGTGAAATTTTGCTGCATCCACTGATCAGGTGATCGACTGTCTCATCTTTCTCATTGCAGAGGCGGCATTTGCTGTTGGTGGTAACATGTTGAATTTTTGCCTTCATGCAGTTTGTGGCTAGGGCTTGTTCTTGAGCTGCCAAAATAAAGCTTTCTGTTTCTTTTTTCAGTACTCCTGATCTTAACCAGTTCCAAGTTAGTTTCTGGTCAGCTTTGCCTTCAATACTTTTCAAGTATTGGCCATGCAGAGCTTTGCTTTTCCAATTTTCAGCTCGCTGCTCAATTACTTCTTTCTTATATTCTGCTTTTGTTTTAGTTGTCTTTAAAAAGCCTCCTTTATTTACTTTCTTAATCATTGGTTCTTCACTTTTCTGGATGTAATCATTCAAGCTGCGTTTTTCTTCTTCCACAGTCTGCTTTACTTGTAGGAGTCCTCGACCACCCTCTGCTCTTGGTAAATATAATCGGTCAACATCACTTTTAGGGTGCAAGGCATGATTAATTGTCATTAGCTTCCTTGTTTTTCTGTCCAAATTGTCTAACTCCATCTGGGTCCAGTCAATTATTCCTGCAGAGTATCTAATCACAGGTATAGCCCAGGTATTTATGGCTTTTATGATGTTTCCTCCACTCAATTTGGACATTAATATTTTACAAATTTGCCGAATGTACTTGGCTGAAGTTGATTCCTTGACTTTATTATGCATTAAGTCAGAGGCTTCTAAAATCCCCAAGTACTTGTAGCCTTCTTCTGATTTTACTACCTTTATCATTTCTTCATTCTTTAGTTCTATTCCATCCTCTTCTATGATCTTGCTTGCTTTGGTTGCTATTGTTGCAGATTTGTCAATTTCAAACTGCATACCGATGTCTTGGCTGAATTCTTTTGTGTTTTCAATTAATAAATTCAGTTCAGCTTTTGTTTTACCAAACAGCTTCAAATCATCCATGTTGTTGTTGTTGTTGTTGTTGTTGTTGTTGTTGTTGTTGTTATTAATCTTAAATATGTGGAAGAAGTGAAATTGACAGATGAGTTCACTCCTTCAATGATGAGGCATACACACTCTGAGTTCAAGACCACTTCTGACTTTTTACTGGATATACTGAATATATTCTAGCTTTCAAACCTGGCACAGAAAATACAGTGAAAATACATGTCAGGGTTGAACTCTTAAAAAAAATAAATCTTAATATACTGTGACATGTCAAAATGACCAATATATGACATTTCTATTTCCAAAGTACTGTATTATGTCAAATAAATTCCAGGAGAAAAACAAAATTTTGCTTGTGTACAAGCAGAATGCAGTTGACATCAAAACCTGCAAATATTAAAATAGTTGTTGGTCACATTTGAAAATGGAAATCAGACACAATGTTAGCAATCCATTTTTTTTCCAAGTGCCTGAGATCCTAATGCGAACACCCAAGTAGACTCAATCTGTCCGAGACAACTGCCGGATCAAATGTTCTGATTCTAAAGAAATAAGGACAAATGTCCAGATATCTAAACAGAGATAAGTGAAATAACAAAAAAATATATTGATATAATTTTATTATCCATCTTGCATTTTTAATGAGGAAAATGAATAATGAACACAAAAAGCCAGAGGATTTCTTTGTATTCTACCTAAATCATACGCTAAGTATAAGCTATATGGTAACTCATTGTGCAGATGAAGATCTAACTAATTTAAGCAAGAGCTGGGAGTCATCCCTCGTGCATGTCGTGAGGCACACCAGCCATAAAACTTTAACCTAAGACTGTCTATTCTTGACCTCACTCCATTCCTAAGATGTCTGTAAGGGGCGTGCATAAGCGCACCAATGTGCCTACCGTCCCTGTCCTACTGTCCCCATTTATTTGTATCCTTATCCTGTATTCATAATCATGTTTATATTTATATCTGTTATCTAATATATACTTGACAAAATAAATAAATAAATGAAAATAAATAATAAAGGAGGATGATCAATACTGTTCTTTCTCGGCTTCCGGTTTGATATCGCGGCAAGACAGTCGGGGAAATAGCAGGCTCTGATGAGCCCCGCGAAAACCCCGACTGCCGAACCGCCACCAGTGGGTCTTTGGACCCGAACTGTCCTGCAGGGATGGGGGTGAAAGAAAGGCACCTCGGACAACCAAGAGGAACAGGCAAGTTCCTTGGAGGTTGGAGGAAACCCTGTATCAGCAGTGGGGGGGGTGGCAGCCATGGCGGCTGCCACGAAGCTGCGACAAACCGAAACAAGAGACGTGCAGGAGGAGAGTGAAAAGAACGGAGCTCTTTGAAGCTGGGTGAGTGACACCAACCTAGGCTTGAAACAATGCCAGAGCAATAATTAACATTTGAAAGACCCCTAGCCTAAAAATAGTGGCTGTGGATTACAGGGGCATAGAAGATCTTGAAAAGTGACCTTAGAAGGAAAAGACCCATAAGGCAAATTATTTTGGTTTGGAACAAATTGGAATACAAACATTGAGGCAGATCCTGAAGCCTGGAAAAAAATGATTTAAATTAGATTTGGATTCGGAAAAAAAGGAAAAAGAAGAGACTTAACACTTTTAAAATTTAAAAGAAGAAATGGTTTGAATTGGATTGTTATATAACCACAATAAAATGGAGACGGATCTGACGAAGGGGAAGTGTGGATTGCAGAGTAATACCTTCCATTTTAAAAAGAAACACTGTAACTTGCCGTTTGTTTTGGAGCATAGTGAAACTACTGAGAAACAGCCGTGAGTGGTCGGGACTAGAAGATTTTTCTTTGTCTATAGATGGGGGGGGGGGGGTTTGATGGAAAGAAAGAAGAAATACAATGGAATTTTCATAATCGATACTAATTTATTTTATTATTTATTTTTTATTTTTCATATTTGTATAATTGGTGTAGGAACAAAAGAAGGAAGTTGATGTACCTCGCAGGAAATATAAGGAACAAAAAGAATTAAAATGAATTAGAATTAGAATTAATACTGGGAACATTGAAGAAATAAAATATTCACGACTGGAAAGAAGAATAAAAAATAGTTTGATTAAAAAAAGAAATTGTACTATGTAGATGTATACTAATTATAAAACGAGGTGTTTGTATGGAAAATAAAATAATGTGACTAAAATAGAAAAATGAAGTAAAGATGGATAGTTTTGATAAAAAGGAGCTTTCTATGGATTAATAAGAAAATATATGAATATGAGAAGAATTCAAGAAACTTTATTGATTTCATATGTGGATATGTTTGATGTAAGAATTAAGCCTCAATGTTAAATTGTAAACAAAGCTGAGAATGAAAACAAGATTAGATACATTGAATTAGAGAATGTTAATAAAAATGAATAAGTAATGAATATAAAATAAGGTGATTATATTGGGTACAACAGTAAAATTAAAGAAATTTATGTTGAGATTAAAAATGACTATATTGGGATTAAAAGTAAAATTTAGAAGATTATGCTGGGATTGACAGCAGAACAAAAATGATTATATTGGGTTTAACAGTAAAATTTAGAAGATTATGCTGGGATGTTCAGCAAAACAAGAATGATTATATTGGGTTTAACAGTAAAACTTTGAAGAATCTGCTGGGATTGACAGCAAAACAAAAATGATTATACTGGGTTCAACAGTAAAATTTAGAAGATTATGCTGGGATGTACGGCAAAACAAGAATGATTATACTGGGTTTAACAATAAAACCTTGAAGAATCTGCTGGGATTGACAGCAAAAAATAAAGTGATTTTACTGGGTTTAACAGTAAAATCCAGAGGATTATGCTGGGTTTGACAGCAAAAACAAAAATGATCATACTGGGTTTGATAGTAAGATTCAGATGATGAAGCTGGGAGTAATAGTAAAAATAAATATGATTATACTGGGTTTAACAGTAAAAATAAAGATGATTTTGCTGGAAATAACAGTAAAAATAATTGCCTATGTTGGATTCAACAGTTAAAATAAAAATGATTATGCTGAGATTAAAAGCAAAAGAGGAGGATTAAGATGAAGATGATGTGCTGTGATAAATAATTAAAGATAAATATGTTGGGTTTATTTGCTAAACTAGGATGATGATATGGAGATAAATAATAACGAAGATGACTTGTTGTGAGTAATTGTTAAGATACTGTTTAAGAAAATAGTAATGATTTATATTTTTAAGATATATGCATTCAAATAAAATAAAAAGATAATGAAATGACATTGAGTTAGGATTTAAAGATTTAAGTAACGGGTTTTTGGATAATGGGGTTATAAAATAGACAGAATTTAGGGAAACAATTGTCTAAAACATTAAGTTGTGTTATTTGGAAATTAAGATTGGAGGTGAAAAAATAGAAAGGTAATTGTTTTTGAGTGAGTTACTGTGAGCTGGTTTTTTTTCTCATCTTATTTTATTATTATTATTTTTACAAGATGATAATTAGTGGAGATGAAATATTGTTAAAGATGAATTAGTGATTGTACCAATTTATAACCGGATCAATGTTTCGTTCTAAAAGATGTATTTTATGTTTATGTTTTAAAAAAATAAAAAAACTTTATTAAAAAAAATACTGTTCCTCTGCCATTTCACAGAAATATAGCAACCAGCCATGTCAATAACTTGCATAAAAGACAAAATCACAGTAATCCCATCCTTTATTAGTAAACTTTGGATGGTGGTGGATGTTGTGCTAAATAACCAGCTCACTACCTGGTGTCAGAATGGCCAGACTTTCCTTTAAACAAAGATTTACCAAGGCAATTTTTCCAAAGTACTTCAAGCACAGCAACATGGCAAGCTTTGCGAATATATATGGTTTCCATAAATTAGTCCAGGGTGACTCTGGCATTGTTATACAGGAAAGAAATGACCCTGTTGACTTTCAATAGTCTTATTTCAAGCAATGTCAGGAAGATGTACTGGAACATATTAAAAGCAAGGTTTCTTCTTCAAGGCCTGAAGAAAATAAAATTTGTCTCAGAGACCTGTCTAAAATTCTAAGTAATGTTCTGAAAATTGGAATTAAACAAGAAACAGTGTAAGGTTTCTGCACTGAAGAGAGAAAACAAATCTCTTTAATGGGAGGAAACAGACCTGAGAGCAAAACATTGCAACAGCAACTGATTATTCAAGAGACTATAGCATTCATTGCTACTGTTCTGAATAACCAGCTTGTGACCTACTACTTCTGAATACCAGTAGGCTTCCAATTGCAACTTATTTCAGCAAACAGAGCCAGCAGAACTATTGTAAACAGATTTCACACAACATTCACAAAAGATGGTTTAAAGCAGAGATGACAAATGGCAAGTACATTATTATGACAGTGAGAATTTTAAAAAGGTGCCTGTTATTCCAGAAACCAATGAAGATCTATTTCAGATTCAAAATACAGTTCTAGCATTGTAATAATAGGTGGTGGTTATGAAAATTACCGTGTCCTATAATTCAGGAAAATACAAATGTTGAACCAATTGCCATTTCATCTAATGATTCTGTGATTCTTCCACCGGTGACACTTATTGACTAATATCTAGCACTGTTCAGTTAAAAATATCATTCAACCTTACAAGGAGAAGACCTATTCTTAGTGATAGTTTCTATACTTAGATAAATAATTTCACAAAATATCAACTAACCTGGAAAAATGGAACTTCTGGATTATTTCGAGAGTATAAATGCAGCTCAGAAGATTTTCAGGACAGCAGCTGACCATAGGTTGATTTTTTTTTTCAAGTTACATGCAATGAGCCAAATAGATCATATCAGTAGTACAAAAATAAAAAGAGAATTTAAATTATAAAAAACAATGGCAATCAAAATGTCACTAACTCTAAGAACAATTTTATCTTCCCCCAAAAAATAAGCAACTCCTTCAATATACAGTCTTTCCCCTCCTAGCATTATACCATGGAAACCCAGGCTCAGAAAGGAAGAGTGCACCAGAATCAATGTCCCCTGCTAGATAAATCATTGGAAGAGAAACTCCTCAAAAGCCCTTTGGATCCTCAATCAATCCAAAGCAAACCTGTTCCTCCGGAGCTGGTGACAGAAACTGAAGCCAGTGAAGCTACTTTAATTTATTGGTGTGAATTTGCTCCTCTGCTGATGGGCACTAATGTTTCATTGCCATTAAAGAGCCAGTTTGATGCACTGGTGAAGCTGGGAGATTGTCAGTTCCATTCTCCATTGTGGGTGAAGACAGCAGCCAGTATAGAATGGGTTGTACCCGCCCATTCAGCTTAAAGGACTGAGTCTGTCAATAATGCTAAATCCCGCCCTTGTTGCCAGGTAAACCAGCTTTTGACTCAGTCCTTCAGCTTGGACGGGCGTGTGGGTCTTTTGCTCTCCTTTCTGCTTTGGATTTGCCTTTCTGACTTACATTTCTGGTTTTTCGACTTTGGATTGTTTGACTACATATTCTCCTTATCCATCCTGCTTTGAATGACTTTGGACTTCGTTGTATTATTTGTGAGATTTATCCCTCCGGTTGGATTTCACCCCTGGGGCTGGCTTTGGCTGGTGGCTAGGGGTGTTTTTCTTCGGTTTGAGCCTCCCGTGGGGGGGAGCGACAGCTCATGGGAAGAGTTTTGTTGGACAATCGGTGGACATTAATTAGGTCCGCTATCCTCATTCCCTTCAAACAGCTCAATTTCAGGACTGTTTTGCCGCTTGGCTTTTTTCGTGCCGTTGCGGTGTCGGCGGCCATTTTGAGGCTTCCTTCAGTGCCGAACGGGATCTGTCATTTCGCCTTCAAGACACTCCTTCTCACTTTCTCATTAATTGACTGGCAATTTAGCCGCAGTAGGCAGCGGCGCGTGGCTTGCTACCGGAGCAGCTTGTCCACCAGCTCCCTTTCATCATGTGGAGCGGCGCAACTCCTCGGCAGCCGCACATCAGCTGGGCCTGCCTTTCATGGAGCTTCACGCTCCTGACCTTCTTATGTGGAGAGGCGTGCTTTTTCATTCCGCAGCCTCCTACCTTTCAGCTGGCCTTGCCTTTGATGGAGCTTTGCACTCCCGTTCTTGCCGCTCAGCAGCGCCTTTGAAGTGACTCATTTACGTTGGGCTAGTGTGGCAGCTGCCATTTTGTGAGACTATACTGAGGTGCAGCAGCCATTTTGTGGAGTTTCTGCGCTCCCACTGTCTTGTTGTCTTCCTACTGGACAACATTATTATTTAGTGGAGTTTTCGCGCTCCCACTGTTTCTGCCTGGCTCTCTCACTTTCATTGACCTCGATCTACTGCCTGCATTGCTCACCTGGCTAGCCACGATGCCAAAGGCGGTGTCCAAATTGAAGCACGGCCAGAGGGCCGGTGATGCGCACCATGGCCAATCAGACAACTTGTCTGCCCACATTTCACTCGAATCTCCTCCAGTTCATCAGTCTGCGCAGTCCCACCACATGTCCCACAAACATACCTCCTCCAAGGCTGAGAAACGCAGAGACAAAGTTTTGACGAAGCTCTGCGACAAGGCCAGCGCACATCTTGCATCTTCTGCTCCTCTGCCCCCTGCCGCTACCGGGGATCTTGATCCTGTGACTAATACTCGTTCTACTACACCTGATCAGGTATGACTTTGGAACTGCCCCATTACTATTTCCACCTCAGAGTTGTGGGGTTCTGATACCTCGGCCAGACATGTTTCAGAGGCTCCTTAAGCTTCACGGGACCCTCCTGCTTTGGTCTCTGACTCCGCTCCACATCCTGAGGCGATTTCTTGTCAGCTTCCGCCAGGTCAACTACAACAGCGCATTGAGGCAGCTGTGCCAAAGTCTCTGTCAACAGGACTCCGATCTAGGACCGGATCTGTGCGCTCTGTCTCTCTGGTGTCACCTGAGCATAACGTTCCAGGGCGTGCTCCTTCGACCAAGGCGCCCGACTCTCCGACATGCTCTTACACTAGTCACCCTTCTGCTGTGTCTGATAGTGACTACAGTGATTCCGGTTTGTCAGACGATGAGAACCTTCCTCCAGAGCAGCCAGCCTTTACTGGACTCTCCCCAATCTTTGTTTAAGTCCTTACTTTTCAGGCCGTAAACACAGTTCAACTGTCTTCTCCTTCCTCAGAACCGGTGGCTGCTCCGGCATCTGGGACGTTGGATCCGATGTTTGCCGAACCTGTCTGGCCCATTACGGCTATCCCTATGCTGCCTCTGTTTTTGGATGTTGTCAAACGACAGTGGTCATCACCGGGTTCAGTGCCCCTTCCATCATCGACTGACCGCAGGAATTTTACTGTAGCTTCGAACTTGGACTCCCTTCTCCAGATTCTTCTGTTGATGCCCCAGTCGCTGCTTTGTTGCCAATCGCCAATGTTCCGGGTGAGCCCGACGAGGGGTTACGTCCTGATGAGTGGCGTTCTGATTTAGTTCTCCAGAGAGCACACCAAGGTTCAGCATGGGCGATCAGGGCAGCTACCACAGCGTCCTTTTTTAACCGTACCATGCTACTCTGGCTGCGTCAACTGCAAGAAAAGTTGCCGCCCGAGGACATACGTACAAGGCAGGACCTGAATAAGATAGTGGCAGGGTCCAATTCTCAGCGGACTCGACCCTCTCTGCCGCCCGATTTGCCACCAAGTCCCTGGCCTCCACTGTTGCTGCCTGTCGTTTAATCTGGCTTCGCCACTGGCAGGTGGATGCCAGGCATAAATGGCGCCTGGCCTCGGTTCCCTTCGGGGGGTCTCGCTTGTTTGGTGACGCTTTAGAGCCCTTTCTTACCGAGACTAGGGACAAGAAGGTGTTAGCAGCAGTCTATCGCAGAGGGGAATCACACTTCTCACCGTATGCCTCACGTCCCCAGTTTCGAGGTTCTGACAGGGGGGGGTCCGCTTCCTTTTCATCGCCTCGGCCATCCAATAATTTTGGCAGGCAACGAGGCTCCCAGGATAGGTCTCTCCGGGGCAAGTCATTTGGGTTCAAACGGCCCTTTCGAGGGGGAGGAGGTCGTTCCATCCGGCGGCGTCTCTGATTGCATTTCGGATCCTCCCATAGGAGGCAGATTGGCCCTCTTCGCCTCCATTTGGGAAAAGCAACAGAAGTGAAAACACTGAAACAAAATTCATTTGGTGGATAAATCAAGAAGTTTTTTTAAAAAAACTTTTTAATCTGTAATATAAACCCCATACATTTCATTAAAAACATTATATACAGTCCCAAATAATTAAAATCTTTTTAGGGATGGTCAGACAGGGAGAGAAGGGTCACATATAATCCCAGGCAGAGGTGGGTTTCAGCAGGTTCTGACCAGTTCTGGAGAACCGGTAGTGGAAATTTTGAGTAGTTCGGAGAACCAGTAGTAAAAATTCTAACTGGCCCCACCCCTCTGCCTCCCAAGTCCCAACTGATTGGGAGGAAATGGGGATTTTACAGTGTCCTTCCCCTGGAGTGGGGTGGGAATGGAGATTTTACAGTATCCTTCCCTTGCCGTGCCCACCAAGCCACGCCCACAGAACCGGTAGTAAAAAAATTTGAAACCCACCACTGATCCCAGGCCGCTTTTTGCTGAAGAATTACTGAACATTGCTGACAAGTTTTCTAGCCATTTGTGATGGAAAAGGCATGAAAAATATAATGCAAGTTCTAAAATAGAATTAATTAAAACTCCACCCCCCAACCTCCTGAACATCTGCAGGAAAAGAACAATGAGCATGATACTCTTTCATCCACTTTGCATCTTCTTCCTTTTCACTGTAGCTCCATCTGCCTTGAACATTGTTAAATGTACCTGTTCTGTCCCCGTCTCACACACGCACCCCCACAGACAGCAACAGTTAAAGAACTCAGCCGACAACAGTTTATCCGGTATCAGAATTGGCAGCAACCCAGTGGCTGGCTGCCAGGTATTCTTTACTCACGAGGGGGGAGTTTCTCCCTTCGTCCAGGAACAAAGCCAATACACAATAATCAATAAAGTCCAGTAAATACAAAAAAGGTCATCCGATATCCGTTTTTTGCTTGTCACAGAGCTGAACCGGCCACCACACCCTCTTTTATACCCTGTGGGGTGTGGTCCAGTGACTCAGCCTAATCCCTGGCATGCCTCTTCCTCTGCTGCGCGCGCTTATCTCTGCGACGCTGTCGAGGGTTCAGCCAAGACTCATCTTCCTCATTACTGTCCACCTGTGGCTGTGTGGACGTGCTTGGCCCCGGTCCTATCTCTTGGCCTTCGGAGGACACTGAAGGCATTGCCAGAGAGGAGGGTCCTGGAGAGGGAGGCTTTGCCAACTCCTCTCCTTCACTCTCGGAGTCCTCTCCTGCCGATAACACAGGCTCAGGTAACGGAGCCACAACAGTACCCCGCCCTCTCTCCACACCTACAGCCACATTTATGCTAAATGCTCTTTTATTTTTGAGTTTTCTCAAGGGCATACAAATAATAGGAAGGACACTATGGTGTCCATAGTGTCAAGAGACTCCACCCCACTCCTTCAACTAATCTGATCATGCAAGACTGCAACAGACACTATAGCCCAATGTGGGAGGGAGGGAAAGTGAAGGAGAAGCTATTGGCAGTGTTGTTCTTATGCCACCCTCTCCTCACTTCTGCTTCTAATGCACACACTGCTCTGTATCATGCATCCTTGGATGTTTCAGTGTCAACTGCATTTTACATGCAGTAAACTAAACATGCCAACCCTATCCTGAATTGTGTATCCCAAACTGTAAAGAAAGAAAAAGCAGGGGGTTCCTACACATTTGTCTTTGGGTTTTTTGTTTTTTGTTTTGCAATGTATACATTGGCAGCTTTTGAAAATGGTAAATGCCTTCAGTGCTAGCTCGGAAACTCAGATCCTCAAAGGGAAAAGTTAGCATATCTTTTACTGGATTAGAAAGCAACATCAGGCACATAACACAAGGAGTTTGCACCACTATTTAAACACTTGAATGATATTGCTGATACTTCATTGTTTGCATAAATCTAAGCGAAGAGTTAATAGATATTCTCCATAGAATATCCAGCAATAGTGAGAATATTGGCAGCATGGATGAAAAGGAATCTGTGTCAGGATGTTCCTTTGTGGCTGCACAGATATGCACAACCTGAGTATCCAGACTTTGAAAGCGATGGGTTTTAGCTTTCAGATACAAATAAAATTTGTTACAGCATACAATTGTTCTTATGCCAAAAAAAGGAGAAAATGTTGAAATGTATAACCGAAGACAAATCATAATCATAATCATAAGTTTATTTTTCAAGCATATATAAGATAACAGGTAAAAGTATAAACATAATTTGAATACATGAAAAGAGTAAATAAAAAGGACTATTAGGACAGGGACGGTAGGCACACTGCACGCCCCTTACAGACCTCTTAGGAATGGGGTGAGGTCAACAGTAGACAGTTTAAGGTTAAAGTTTATTAAATAAATATTTATTAAATATTTAATAAATTTATTAAATAAACTTTATTAATTAATTTATTTAATTAACATTAAATAAAGTTAATGATTAATTTTAATTCAATTTATTGCAGGTAAGGGAAAGGAAATCCAATTTATTTGATCCTGGCCCTACCCAGTAATTTTCAGTCTCAGGCACTCAGCAGGGCATTCAAAGATTGAGCACAGCATTCTTGATCTAGAAAAAGATGTACAGCCCATGCCTTAGCAAAAGCAGTAAGTAAAATAGCACACAAGAAAGCAGTATGTAAAAAGCTGGTTTCTATCAGCTTCTGCCCATGGTTCTAATATGCAAGAAGAAAAAGAGTGTAACTTTGATAGCTGGTGCTAGCAAAAAAATCCATAGCCTTAAGAACACCTTTTTCATCCTTTGGAACAAAATAGACCTTTCTTTTCAACTATAAGCACAATAGTTGATCTGGACAGATCAGATAAAAAGATTTTTGTTCCTTTAATACAGAATTTGAGATAAGAGTCATAGATAAATTCAAAAGTCTAGTAATTTTAGAAAGAACCTGAGAGGTAGAAAGCCTTCAGTGCATATCTGTTGCCTGTTATCTGCATCTTCAAATAGGGTTTGCGTGGTAGAAAAACAACCTCAGGTCCAAGATCACCAAATAACTATTTAATTGTGCCAAGTGAAGAATCGAGAACTAGTAGATTATTCTCTGTAGAAAAGTCCAGAAGTGGTGAGAATATTGGCAGAAAAAAAGGACTTCATAGAATGTCCTTTAGTGGGGCATATGCATATATCCAATCACATCTGGAAAAATATCACCTTGACTGACTTGAGCAATGGGAAATCAGATATGTGTATGTGAATCATTTCTTTCATAATGACAATTATGTGAATACAATAAAATTGTCCATCCCATTTGCTGAAAGAATTGGGTAGAAGAAATATATGCCTTTGAACTAGTTTCACATTTCTATTTACTTAGATTTACTAATAAGACTGCAATATATTTAGGGTGAACTTTTCATAACCCCAGTTGTTGATAGGAAACTCTGTAGGAGTTAATAATTTTCCTTTATTAATCACAAGATGTACCTTAGCAAGCAGAGAAATTATCTGCAGGGTTTGTGAAAAGATAAAAGTTCAGCCTATTAGCACAGAGTCTAGCAGCAATTATATGAACAAACAGAACAGGGATGTGTAAATAGAAGTCCAAGTGCATCTTAAAATGCTGGATAGGGGAATGAAATGGGCCTGTCATTATGGCACTGTCTCTTTTGGAAAATGAATGCTAAAACAGAGGATGACTAAGAATTAAATGGGAGCTAAATTAGAGTAAATGGATACTGATGGTTTGGATCAGCTCTCTCCCTCCTCAAAATTAATGAAGCTAATTCACTCATTAGGCTCTTAGTATATTGTTATGGCAAGGACATGTAACTTTCTGTAGGCCAAATTTGCTCTTAGTCTCTGAGATGCTCACTGGAGTGTGTTCTCCAAAACGTAGACAAACACAAAGTGAGTTGGTACTACAGTGGTTTAAAGCACCCTGTTATTAACACAGCTGCCTGCAATTTACTGCTGGTTCGAATCTCTCCAAGGCTCAAGGTTGACTCAGCCTTCCATCCTTTCTAAGGTAGGTTAAATGAGGACCCAGTTTGTGGGGGCAATAAGCTGACTTTGTATAAATATACAAAAGTATGAAGGCTATTGCTTAATGCACTGTAAGCCGCCCTGAGTCTCTGGAGAAGGGCGGCATATAAATCAAATTAAAAAAAAAAAAAAACAATGTGTTGAATTTCACTTATCTTTACATCTAATTTATTAATTAATTTATTATTTATTATTTATTTATTAATTAAGCTTATATGCCGCCCTCTCTCCGGAAAGAACTCAGGGCGGCTCACAGCAATAAAAACAGATACATCAATATTAAGTGTTAAAAACCATTAAAACTCCCTTTAAAAACCTCTTCAATTAATGTTAATTAATTTGTAAGTACAACTATTCATCATATTTCAATAATCTTCCCTCTTGGCCATATTAAAAATAATAACTTAGTGACATTTTAGAAAGGTATTATCTCAGGCTTTGGGAGAAATTCATAATGCTCTGAAGCTTCATATATGGCTTGTTGCTATCCCCACCTAAGTCTATATAACCAGCCCAGTGTGGCCCATTGTACGTCTGTACTTGCAAAAATATATTTAACTTAGGCAGAAAAGTAAGACTCATAATTCTAACCAACTTTAATTGGGCTCATCTTTATAGACTTGACTTGGCTTTCAGAATGGTCACCTTGTCGAGCTGTAACACAAACAAACTTGTGTTACTCACAACCATCATCAGCTAGCCCAAGAAAGAACCAATGAATAATAGGAACAGAACCTAGTCAATCATGGTAGAACCTCAATAGTGAATGACGTAAGTAATTGGAGTGACTTATGAGCAAGACTCATAAGTCTTGGCTTGTTCATTGCTTTATTTTTATATATTTTCAGAAAAAAGAGTCATGACACTTCAAATCAGATCAGTCCCAGAACATGACTTAATTACAAATTCTCCAAATTATAATTTATCATACATAAAAGTCCTTGACAGAAAAAGAAAACCAAGGACAAATATTCCTCTAGAGGACCATAGCTTAGCTTGATGGTTTTAAAAGAAAAGTGAATTAGTAATTATTTCAAATTGTTCAGCTACTTTTTGAAGATTTTGAATAAAAGGATCATTTTTGGATAGTTTGCTCAAACAGATTGATTCCTGGAACAAAAAAATTCCAAATGTTTGAGAATATAAACCTGAAGGAGAATCTAGATGTTTTAATTGATATAAACCACTTTGGGAAAATTCATTTTCTGAGATATAAGATGAAAACATATTAAATAAGCCATGGTGGCGCAGTGGTTAGAGTGCAGTACTACAAGCTACTTCTGCTGACTGTCACCTGCCTGCAATTTGGCAGTTCAAATCTCACCAGGCTCAAGCCTTCCATCCTTCTGAGGTGGGTAAAATGAGGACCCAAATTGTCGGGGGCAATATGCTGACTCTGTAAACCACTTAGAGAGGGCTGTAAAGCACTGTAAAGCAGTATATAAGTCTAAGTGTTATTGCTATTGCTATAATAGCTATAATAAAACCAGGTACTGTAGTTTTCTAGGGATGGACAGCCCATAGCTGTGTGTACCTCCAGTGCCCCAGTGGTGGGTTTCACTTACCATTGCTATTGGTTTGCTTGCGCGTGCACATGAGCAAAGCAAGCGCATGCGCAGAACGTATTTGATGACATCCGGGCAGGTGGACAGAGCCTCCCGCCACCGCTACTACTGGTTCTTCTGAACCAGGGCAAACCGGTAGCAATCCACCACTGCAGTGCCCCATCTATAACCTCCAACATACCAAAGACATACCACTAAAATTCAATGGCAAAAAGATTGATTTTCAAGGGAACTTTTACCCTTCAGAATTAAGGATGAAAATATTAGCAGGAAGGCAATAGGAGTCAATCCCTGAAAAATGACTATAATTTGCATTTGAGCTCACTGCTTTAACACTGAAAATTGGCTGCATTAATTAGGACAGTTTGGCCAGATAGGTTTAAGAGTGAGAATAGAAGCATTTTCCCTTCTAGAGACCTTCTAGCCCCATTCTTCAATCAAACCAAAAACACAAAATCAATTTATATAAAAGGAGTCAAGTGAATTCTTAATTACTGATAATAGCTGGAATCAGAAGAAGGCATAGAAAAGAGGGTAGAAGCAATAAAGTCTCTTAGATGGTCAAGGTTAAAGGTTCTGCTAGTGGTATCATCATCAACACCACCAAACTTTCTACCTTGGCTTTCCTTGTTTTTTCTCAAGACAACATATACAGTATATACAATTCTCTTACCTAGTTTTTCCGAACCATATTCCTATAAGGCAGGTTGCACTAACAGATGGTGACTGGCCCAAAGCCCCCCACCCCCACCCCAGGGAGCTCTGCATCAAGTAAAATGTGAGTTTGGGTCTCTCCAGTCCAAAGCCAGCACTTTTAACTATGACATTACACTGGCTGGCATTATCCTACATGAATGGCAAATGAACAGAGCAATATATGTCCCCGTGGATGCTTTCAGAGAGGCAGTTTTCACTGCTCTTAATAAAATAAAAGTACTTTTGTGCAAGTCTGTGATCTTTTCCTCTTTCATGCATTTTCTGTAGTAAGAAAAAAAAAGGGGGGGAAAGTGGTTGGAAAATATGAAAGGGTTCCAAAGGCAGATGGCATTAAACACTGTAAAACTCTGTGAATCAGACAGAAAGCCTCAACAAGAAGTGCTCCATTTTAAAATAAAATGGCTGGGATCATAAGCTATATCAATTAAGAAAGATAATGGAAAGAAAGTTTTACTTTTACTTCTCTTTCCCTCCCACTGCAAGTGCTATAACCAGCACCTCACTAACACACATGCACACACATGATTTCAAGAGATAGGAAGAAAGAATTCACCTGCTGAGAGAGCAGGAAATGGGGGTCAAAATCTAACTTAGAACAAGTCTCATTGTCCCCCAAGGATCTTTCACATCCCTTTGGGAAGCTGCTCTGGCTTTCCAAGAAAATATTTTAGGGATACAAGAGAACGTAAGAAGAGGATGGCAACGGTATTATCTGTACATGTCCTTTTGTGTGGATGTTTAAACAGAAACCAAGTCTAAGGGTGAATTATGGAGTCGGCTAAATTTATAGCAGCACCAGTTATTTTAATCTGTTATTTTATTTATTATGTATTTACTAACTTTATATCCCTCTTTGTTGCGGAGCACAACTAATGTTCCTACCTACAGTGGGCTGACTGGGCAATGAGAAAGTGAATACGAATTTCCTGGTTTAATAGGCTGAACTGTTACCCCATACCTATACTCATATTTTACAGTATATGACTACAAGGAAAGCGCATATGTTATGCTTTTGTTTTATATTCATTGATTCTGTGCGGTTCTATTCTTTCTTCATCCAGTTTATTTCATCTGTAAAAACATGTTCAAATCATGCTCAGAAATCTAAAAATTCTATTAAATGTTCCTAGTGTTGCATATACTTCTAAGAAAATAATGTACATACTATTTCTGAGCAGGTGTTTTGTTTTAGCTGCCCTGTTGTTATCAGAATTATACTCTTTTGAAAGCCTGTTGCACTTGTTTTAAGTGTTTTCTTCTCTTCCTTAATCATCAGATTTACAATTATCCACTTGGCAAAAATCTGGTTACATAAGCATTTCAGTGAAAGAAGGTCAGGTCCAGAGGTGGTATTCAGCAGGTTCTGACCAGTTCTGGAGAACCGGTAGCGGAAATTTTGAGTAGTTCAGGGAACTGGTAAATACCACCTCTGAGTGGCCCCACCCCCATCTATTTTCTACCTCTCAAGTCCCAGCTGATCGGGAGGAAATGGGGATTGTGCAGTAACCTTCCCCTGGAGTCGGGTGGGAATGAAGATTTTACAGTATCCTTCCCCTGCCATGCCCACCAAACCATGCCATGCCACGCCCACTAAGCCATGCCACGCCCACCAAGCCACGCCCACAGAACCAGTAGTAAAAAATTTTGAATCCCACCACTGGTCAGGTCATAATTTTATTGTTAATAAGCCATAGGGCACTTTGCAGAAGAGCAAGCTAAATTATCGCTGTTGCTTTCATTTGGGTATTGGGGCACACTTTCATAAGAAGCAGCCTTCCAGGTGAGCTCTGCAACCCACCTCACCTCACTGTCACTGTTGTTCCTTGAACTGAGCTTCTTCCAGTTCAGCATCAGCTTCATGAAAATGCACAAACTTCTTTTTTTTTTTCAAATTGTGATGTTGGAGCTCCATGGAATTTTGAGGCCAAGCCAGTCATTTCCCCATTAGTGGGATCTCCTGGGCTTTAGTAAGGCAGAAGGCAATTTGTTTGCTTGCTATCACAATGAAAACTAGCACGACAGAAGAAGGATACTGTGTAAGATAGCCTTTAAGGGGTATATTTTTTACTTCCCCATCAGTTGGCTGAAGAAGTGCTGGTTGGTTGATCTGGAGTTATCCCTAGGCTACTATAAAAATGGTTCTGGGTATTTGGGAACACAGGGGAGTTTTAATGGCAGCTCTGTAAAACTTAGATATCCAAGTT
The DNA here is from genome assembly GCF_029215685.1 of Pituophis catenifer annectens. Taxonomy (NCBI): domain Eukaryota; kingdom Metazoa; phylum Chordata; class Lepidosauria; order Squamata; family Colubridae; genus Pituophis; species Pituophis catenifer. Next base: position 207,285,218 of record NW_027256881.1, read on the forward strand.
ACTTTTTCAAAAAAAAAAAAAAAACCAAGAAGTACCAATTATTAGGGAAACAAAAACTACATTTTAAATTCAAATATAATTTCATATATATATGCATACTATATACATATACACACATACATATATTCATATACATTTGAAATTCAATGAAGTGTGAAATATAAGGGATAAAATCTAAGGGAACTAATTTAAATCTAAGGGATAATATGTTCTGATCTCCATATTAACCTGCCTAGTGTGAAATCATATTAAGTCAGAAGAGGTTCAGTTTTCAAGCACCTTTCATGCAAATATTCTCCAATTAACAAACTGCCTTCCATTACCTATGTAAGGTTTATTGAGTCCGTGTATCTTCTTTTCTTTAAAATTCAAAGGAGGTATTGGCAATGATATTTCAAAATGAGAGGATATTTCTTCCTCCAGTTTTATCCCCACAATGAATCTTAACCATTACACAGCTCTTTGTCCTGAGAAATGCAAAATCAAAACTCTATCCCATCCAGGTGAGAATTAAATTAGAAATGGCAAAAGTTCAAAGTAAACTTCGGTTTAGTTTTATATTACTATATTAAATTTCAGAGGGAAAAATATAATGGACAACTTTTGTATTTCAGAGGAACCCCATTTGGGCAACATGTTCAATCCAACACTTAAGGAGTGGTGAGCAATCCCTCCACTCTCCAATTCATATGAGTGATGTCACTGAAGAGCTGGCCCTCAATAGGTGCAGCACAAGTATCTGCAGTGGGAACTCAGTGCATGCATGCAAAGGCTTCCGTGTAATCAGAATACTGCAAGATTGACTTTGTACCAGTTTTCCAGCTGTGGACAATATCACTGTAGTCATGGAGATGGCTCTTCAGTGATGCCACCAGTGGGACTTCTAAAAGGGAGAGGTTGCCTTCATCTGTTCATTTACATTCACAAATGTCAGACATGAACATAGTTAAATGCATAGTCAGTTTTGTCTAAAAAGCCCAAAAAGCCACTTACTGCCTAAAGGTAAATAATGATGGAATGTATCAAATGCTTATATCTTCATAAAGCACATATCCTCTCTGTCAAACAGTATGCTTTGTTTATGGTAAGATGCTGACATTTAATGGAAAGCATTATATTTGCTTGTCTATTCTTTTTAAAATTGATGATTGATTGCAATACTGTTTTGTCTCCCCTGTGCTGTATCTTATGTAATGTAAAAGTTCATTTTTTTCATGCTATTTATGATGGGGGAGGAGAAGGACAAGGCATCCATTTTGTCCTTATAATAATTCTCAGGCACGTTATTTTGTTGCCTGAGGCAAAGATCAGGACTCTGTCCATCAATCCCACCTCTGCAAGTTAACTTGTCTCCTAAATGTTGCTTCAGTAATAATGATCCTCCTCCATCAAATCTGATGACAGAATCCGAATCAGAAGTATAGGTCTGATTCAGAGGTGCTATTCAGCAGGTTCTGACAGGTTCTGGAGAACCGGTAGCGGAAATTTGAGTAGTTTGGAGAACCGGCAAATACTACCTCTGGTTAGCCTCAGAGTGGGGTGGGAATGGAGATTTTGCAATATCTTTCCCCCAGGAGTGGGGAGGGAATGGGGATTTTGCAGTATCCTTCCCCTGGAGTGGGGTGGGAATGGAGATTTTGCAGTATCCTTCCCCTGGTGTGGGGTAAGAATGGAGATTTTGCAATATCCTTCTCCCAGGAGTGGGGAGGAAATGGGGATTTTGCAGTATCCTTCCCCTGGAGTGGGGAGAGAATGGAGATTTTGCAGTATCCTTCCCCTGCCATGCCCACCAAGTCACACCATGTCCACCAAGCCACGCCCATAGAATGGCAGTATAAAAATTTGAATTCCACCACTGGTCTGATTGTTTGCAGTTACATTGTCTTTTGAAAATGGGCAGAGAACTATCATTGCCAACACCTTCATTGAAGTTGTTTTTAAAGTGAACATGCTAGAATTGTTTTACCTAAGGCATTTTGCTTGCATGTTGTCTCACTAAATGCACACACAATTTATATCCTACCTTAACAGTAGTTCAAGGGAGCTTCTGCCACTTGAATAGGATTTAAAGGCACTTTGGGCTCCATTTAGCATTTTCTAGCTGAGCTACTAATTGCCACATTTCCAAAGTACAAAAAATAATCACCCATAAGAACCAGCTTGCTTCAGCAGAATCAGACAAGTCTGGCATTTTTATTTTTAAAAAATGTGTTGATTACCTAGAATAGTCCCCGATGCAATTTGCCTAACCTTCCCCAAAGCAAACTGAATATTTGAAATACTGTCTTTCATTCAAGAAGGAAGGCACCACCTTCTCATCTCCAAAGAAGCTACAGGATAGACAAAACAAAAGCCAAGAGATCACCCTCAAGATCTGGCTTTTTCAGAAGTTGAAGATAACTTTGTAAATAGTGTATCCTATCCAACTACTATCTATTTTTTACTCCCCCGTCCCATTTCATCTCCTTATTTCTCTTGTCTATAAGTCTGAGACTAAATACTATTTATTTTTGCAAGCCATCCAGGGATCACCCTTTTCTTTTCTTTTAAATTAGAACACTCATTAAAAATCCAATGAATGAACGAACAAACGAACGAACGAATGAATGAATGAATGAATGAATGAATGAATGAATGGAATGAAATGAAATGAAATGAAATGAAACTTCAATTTTTAGGCAAACTTGCAATCCATAAAATAGTTGAGCCAAATGAAAATAATGTAAATCTGTATTAATAATCATAATAACACTGACAGAAAATACTTAATATGGTAGACATTAGATCCTGACTGCAACTATTAAAAGACAATATTTTATCTAGCACTGAAAGCAGTTCTCCCTCTCTCTTCTGGCTTCTATTCTAAAGTGAATGAATCCAAATTTTGGGCTTGGACAATCTGGAACTGCGCCACCTGTGGTCTGATCTAAACATAGTACACAAAATTGTCTTCTACAACCTGTCAATGACTTCTTCAGCTTCAACCTCAATAATACATAGGCAAACAATTGATACACATTAAAGGTAAACCACTTCAAACTCGATTGCAGAAAATACGACTTCAGCAACCAAGTGGTCAATGCCTGGAATGCTCTACCCGACTCCGTTGTTACATCCTCAAACCGTCACAACTTCAACCTTAAACTGTCTACTGTGGACCTCACCCCATTCCTAAGAGGTCGTGCATAAGTGCACCACTGTGCCTACCATCCCTGTCCTACTGTCCCCATTTATTTGTATTCATTCCTTCGTTCATGTCCATGTCCGTGTTCATACTTACCGTATACCTGCTATCTTGTACATGTTTGACAAACTAATAAATAAAATAAATAACATTCCAAAGACACTTTCCCATTTCTCTCCATAATGTGCCTCTCTTACCTGTGGGATCATGAGAGGATGCTCCCCCTGCAGTTTCTCATGTGTGGTAGTATGTTCTTTTTTTTTTTTTTTTTAATTTGATTTATATGCCGCCCTTCTCCGGAGACTCAGGGTGGCTTACAGTGCATTAAGCAATTTCTTGCACAAAGAACAGTAATATATTCCATAATTTCTCCTTTATTTGGATATGCAGTTGTAACCACAAATCTAGGGCTAGCCTATCAGGACTGTAAAAATCTGGATGACGATTTGATAAGACAAAGATACAGAACACTTTAATTCTTTGCTGTAATTTAGTGATTATCCAGATGTAGCCCAGACAGGGTACCACTACACAATCCTATACTTGGAGAGAAACTCCATTCAATTCAGTGGGGTTTTGTTCTGACTGCAGTAGCAGTCAGTTTTAGCAAAAGATCTTCTGCCACCTTTAGTCTTTACAAATGTTCTACAAAAAAACCCAGAATGTTATTTTTTAAAAACTCAGGGTGAAAATAGAACACCATCAAAGAAAAGGGAAGTATTGTTTTTCTCATTTTTTAACTTCCTATGTTCTGTTTCAAATGAAAGTAAGCTAAAAGCATCATGGTCACTTGAGAGAGTGGGTAAGTCTATCCATTACGTTAGTGCTCTGAAGGTGATGCTATCAGTTCTATTCTTTAAAAAGCACTACCTTTTTTTTTTCCAATTTACTATTAACTTTTGTAAAGATGGCAAACATAAGATAGTAGAATTATGTCTGACCACGTTTGTTGTAAAGAAGATAGATAATTGCAAATGATCACCATGGTTAATGAACATTGTTAAATAAACATGATTCATATTTACAATATCATGACCCAGTGATTTTTTTTTCATCTGAAGTTTTTAATAATTTCCTCCTTTAAAATGTACTAAATATGGAAATTATGCTTTCAGGATAATACCAATCTTTATGCTTCTTTTTTAAAAGTCCAGATTAATAGAGAAATGAGAAGATGCATTTAGAATTGCACACAGAAAAACTGGTATAAAACAGAAAAAGAACAGTTCATGACTGAATGTTGCAATACTAAGTTGGAAAAAACCATAAAACAATGCTTCAAGAAAGGAAATGCATTTTTACTATAGCTCTGCATCCTTCCAAAATTATTTGGAAGAAATGACCTCATGTAAGCAGAATCACAGCCAGAACCTCTTTCCTATTCATTAAAAAATATCTAACTTTTTTAGATTTCCAAGCTAGTCTGAAAATAAAAGATGCCATTGCTTCAAAAGTTACATTAACTTTAATGAATTGATTCTTTCAAACAGGCTCATGCTGGAGCCTGAAAAATCAGATTTCTTTAAAGAATAAGTGATGTGTGGTGTGAAAGATTTTGAAATATTTTGAAATGTGCACAACCTTAAGTTTTATCACTGTTATACTGCTATATTGTATAGTATACAGTATAGAACGTGCAAGTCTTTGAGGAAATTCTCTCTGTTGCGTGAGCACCTAATCATTATTTCACATTGTGGAATTTATAATAAATATATCATTTATTATAGACAATACCTGGTATTTTGCAAAGATGGTGCTGTGTATCTTTAAGAACTCAATCAACATTGCCTTTACTTCAGAATGAAGAAATCAAAGATCAAGGATATGTGACAGAGCAGAGAAGAATAGAAAGAAATTAACAAAAATTACTAACTGATCACAAATCCTTCAACAATGTTCTTGATTTAATGCTGTTGTTGCTGGGTTTTGATGCAGTACAGTTCATCCCAGGTTACCAATCCACAACCCATAAGCTACATTAAATTGATAAGCCCCCCCTTTTTTTTTTTGTAAGGGAATTTTCCTTTCCAGACTGTATATTAAAATTCATGGACAAATGGCTAGATAATTAGAGGCATGAGTTTCTTCTGGCATTTTTCAGAAAGAAAAGAATGAAATAGATGAATTTCCTTTCCTTCTTGTCCAAGTTAGCTGTAAAATGGGGTACTGTGGTCCCAAATCTTCTAGAGGTACATAATATGCACAGTGGTGAAATCCGAATTTTTTTACTACCGGTTCTGTAGGCATGGCTTGGTGGGCACGGTGTGGCTTGGTGGGTGTGGCTTGGTGGGCATGGCAGGGGAAGGATACTGCAAAATCTCCATTCCCTCCCCACTCCTGGGGGATGGATACTGCAAAATCCCCATTCCCTCCCCACTCTGGGGCCAGACAGAGGTGGTATTTGCCAGTTCTCTGAACTACTCAAAATTTCTGCTACCGGTTCTCCAGAAGTTGTCAGAACCTGCTGGATTTCACCCCTGAATGTGCACCTCCTAATGGCAGAAGGATATGGAAGTACACACATCTGATATCCGTATTCTAAATACCTTATCTAATCTGATCTCACCCAAAGGTTCTTGTTATGTATATAGATTTTGGCGGGAAGTTTGAATTAACTAGCCATCAGCTGATTGGCTGACCACCACAGCTACAAGGTATATAAGGGGAGCTGTTTCCCCAGGTCAGTTGCTGGGTTCTCACCCTACATTAAAGAGCTGTTGTCACTCACTGCCTAGCTTGCTGTGTCCTCATTCACCCAACATAACATTGGTGATGAAGGTGGGATTTTGAGGCCAGAAGCCACGGAAAGAGCTGAAGCCACGAGCCGACAAGAGAGCTGCAAATTTGAATCCAGCCAGGCGAGCGAGCGGAGTACTTGGAGAATCTACCGACGATGTCTGCCTACGTACCACCAGCGCCTTTCAACCCAACGGAAGAGAAGTGGAGATCCTACATGTCCCACTTCGAATGCTTCCTGGCGGCCAGCGATCTACAGGGGCTGCCTGACGTGCGGAAGAAAGCCCTGTTCCTGAGCCATTGTGGACCCAAGGTGTTCGATATGGCCGAGGCCCTGTCAGAACCGAACTCAGCCCACACCATCTCGCAGCAAACGCTTCAGACGCTGCTGAAGGACCACTACGCCCCAATGCCATTGAAGTACGTCCAGCGGTACGAGTTCCGGAAACGGCTGCAGCATGAGGGAGAATCGATCAGTGAGTACGTCGCTGCCCTGTGCAAGGCTGCAAACCAGTGCGAGTACCGAGATCTCGATGAGATGCTGCTAGAGCAACTAATCTGCGAAGTGAGAGATATTCATTTGCAGAGGAGGTTGCTCGCAAAGACAAATCTAACATTGCACATCGCACTTGACGAGGCGAGGGCTCAAGAATCCTCCTCCAAGGCAGCTGAGAGACTACAGGGGATGACACAGGGCAGAACGGCACAGAAGTCAGCCCCAGTTCATCAGGAAACTGTAGGCACTGAGAGCGAGGAAGAGTCAGATGAGGAGGTCTGCCAGACCGAGCAGGACTGACAGGACCGGCGAGGTCACTGAGATGCCTGTGCGAGCTGTGGGGGACCCCATCCGTGCCAGACCTGCAAGTTCCGAGACGCCATTTGCCGGCAATGCGAGCGGAAGGGGCACATCGCTAGAGTCTGCAGATCCAAGCAGAATCCCCATTACAAGCCACGGAGCAACGCTAGCCAATCAGAGATGATGCAGTGGACAAAAACCAATCCGAAGGGCGGCTACAGGAAGGGTGCGAAATCCGAGGACCTAGAAGCCTGCACCATTCGAGTCGGCCTGACCTGCACATCCCCCGGAAGAAGACCTACACGACGGTCGAAATCGAGGGGCATGAGTGTGTAATGGAGATCTACACCGGATCTCCAATAACCATCATGTCCTGGGACAAGCTAAAGAAGGCCGTCCCCAGCATCCAGAAACGGAACCTACGGCACCAGCGGCTCGGACTGCGCGATTACCAGGGGAACCGCATCCCCATAGAAGGAATCGGCGAGTTCCAGGTGGAGTATGAGGAGTTCCGAGAAAATCTCCCCCTCACTGTGGTCAGCGGAAAGCTCCCACCGGAGCTTCACCGGAGTCCGCAACGTGCGAAGCACCCTGAAAGATGACCTGATGCAGGAATTCCAGGACCTGTTCGACGAGTGGCTCGGCAAGTATGTGGGGACCCCTATTTCATTCAACCTTGACCCCCATATTGTCCCCATCTGGTTGAAGCCCAGGAGGGTACCATTTGCCTTAAAGCCAAAAATCGATGTTGAACTGGACAAATTGATTAAGCAAGGGGTGCTAGTGCCAGTCGATCATGCCCGGTGGGAGACCGCAATAGTGACCCCCATCAAGCCGGACGAGTCTGTGCACATCTGCGTGGATTATAAATGTACGATCAATAAGGCTCTCCAACAGAGCGCTTACTCGGTTCCGATCGTACACCATCTGCTGCACTCCCTAGGGCCCGGCAAGATCTTCGCAAAACTCAATCTTCCACAGGCGTATCAGCAGCTGCCGGTAGATGGCACTACCACAGAGGCACAGACTATAGTCACACACAGAGGTGCCTTCAAGTGTACCAGGCTCCAATTGGGAGTCAGCATAGCTCCCGGACTGTTCCAGAGCACCATGGAGCGACTGCTACAGGGGATCCCTGGGGTGGTCCCATATTTTGATGATGTGCTCGTCACCGCAGAGGATGAACAACAGCTAGAGGGGAGACTTAGACAAGTTCTAGAGAAGTTCAGAAGTGCAGGACTCAGGGTCAAACGCAATAAATGCATGATCACAGTCCCTTCTGTGGAATTTTTGGGGTATCGGGTAGACGGAACTGGCAAACACCCCACCGAGAGCAAGATTAGGGCGATCCAAGAGGCCCCCACCCCCAAAGACAAGGTGGAACTACAAGCGTTCCTGGGACTGTTGAATTTCTACGTGATTTTCCTAAGGGACAAGGCAACAGTAGCAGAGCCCCTGCACAGACTGTTGGCCAAGAAGTCCACATGGGTATGGGGGAAGGCTGAGGCTATCGCGTTTGCAGCCATGAAGAAACTCCTGTCGGCCGAGAGTTTTCTAATCCAGTACAACTCTACGCTTCCCCTAGTTCTAGTCTGTGACGTGTCCCCATTCAGCATGGGGGCCATCCTGAGCCATAGGCTACTGAACGGTCTAGAGGCACCCATCACCTACTACTCCCGGACTGTTTCAAGCACCGAGCAGAACTACAATCAACTTGACAAGGAGGCCCTGGCAGCCATCTCAGAAGTCAAGTAGTTCCACGAATACTTGTTTGGCAGAGACTTCAACCTCATCGCGGACCATCACCCCCTTCTGGGTCTCATAGCAGGGGACCGACCCACCCCGGCAGCCCTGTCTCCCAGGATGACATGCTGGGCCATCTTCCTGGCAGCATACTCCTATCGCCTGGTACATCGACCAGGGGTGAGCATGGGCAACGCCGATGCCTTCAGCCATTGCCCGTTACTGGACAGGATAGAAGACCCCACCCCTGGAGTCCCCGTCCTGCTGATTGACGTCTTGGACTCGGGGCCCATCACTTCAGCAGAGGTGGTGAGGACTTCAAGCAAAGACCACGTGATTAGGAAAGTCACGAGTTGGGTCATGAGGGGGTGGCCAGAAAAGACAGAGGGCGGGGAATTCAAACACTTCACTAACAAAAGAGGCGAGCTGACAATGCAAGGGGGTTGTCTATTGTGGGGTGATCTGGTTATTGTTCCCTTGTGCCTAAGGGAGAAAGTTTTGAATCTGTTGCATGAGGGGCACCCCGGGATCGTGAGGATGAAGGGGTTAGCTAGGAGTTACGTTTGGTGACCCCAAATGGATAAGGACATCACTGAGTGGGTGGGGAAGTGCCAGCCCTGCTAGGAGTCTAGACCAGACCCCCCTACAGCACCAGTAAAGGAATGGGAGCGGCCTCAGGGTCCCTGGTCCAGGAACCATATAGATTTCGCTGGCCCATTCCATGGGCAGGTATTTATGGTAGTCGTGGACGCTTTCTCCAAGTGGCTGGAGATTAGATTTATGAAAGCCACTACCACCGACGCAGTTATCAGGGAGCTAAGGCAGTTGTTCGCCACCCATGGCCTACCGGACACCTTAGTTTCAGACAACAGGCCCCAGTTCACAGCCATGCAGTTTGAGGGGTACTTGGCGGAATTGGGGATCAGGCACGTACTCTCCGCCCCGTTTCATACGGCTAGCAATGGATTGGCAGAGAGATTTGTGAGAATGGCTAAGGAAGCCATCTCACGCCTAGGCCTCAGGGACTGGCAGGAAAGAATAGAGAGATTCTTAACGTCCCAACACGCCACACCATGTACTGCCACCGGCCGAAGCCCAGCAGAACTTCTAATGGGGAGAAAGCTCCGAGGAGTCCTGGATAGGCTACACCCCAGCTATTCCCCTGACAACTTCAGAGGGACAGACAGGAAGCTTAGAGAGTTCACAATAGGGACTCCGGTATACGCTAGAAATTATGGGAATGGGCCCCTTTGGGAAACCGGGACAATCACGGAGGTTACCGGGCCCAAGTCTTATAAGGTAGACATGGGAGATGGGAGGATTTGGCGCCGGCACATTGATCAGTTATGGAAGCATTTAGCCGCCGACACAGAAGACATCTTCGATGAACCGCTACCTAACTACCAACAGAACTCCAGAGCTAATTCAAGCCCGAGTCAAGCAGAGGACTTAGCTGTCGGCCCCAAGATCCAGCGCCGCCCCATAGCGGAAGATCGACCAGCCGAGGAAGTCACCGCCCACAACAAATTCTCGGAGGTTCCATTGGCAGAGCAGGGAGAAACAGGGAGTTCCTCTGACCGCTCGACGCCACACCTCCAACTGAACTGCCCAAGTCAACTAGGGTGCAGACACGCCCTGGTCACCTGTGGGACTACGTATGCTAATGTCCACCCCAAGTGACTTCTGGGAGGGGTGTTATGTATATACAGTAGGTTTTGGCGGGAAGCTTGAATTAACTAGCCATCAGCTGATTGGCTGACCACCACAGCTGCAAGGTATATAAGGAGAGCTGTTTCCCCAGGTGGGTTCTCACCCTACATTAAAGAGCTGTTGTCACTCACTGCCTGGCTTGCTGTGTCCTCATTCACACAACATAACAGTTCTGGATTGTAAACCTTGTCACTTCCAGCTAGGATGGCCGATGACTAATGAAACTCAATATAACTTTGCATTAACTGAGTTAAAACAAAAAAAAACAACCACCAGGTTATTTGACAAATCCAGCTAAATCATGTAGGATTAAGTTTTTGGTAATGTAAACAACCACATTAGTTTTATCAGATCAGTCCCGCAAACTCTATGATATAGATTTGTCCAATCCACACTATCATGCAATCTTCTACAATTGACTCCACATTATTAAAAAAAAAAAAAAAATCATTGAAATTTCATCTTTTAGTAACATAATGAGTTTTAAATATTATCATGCAAAATTTCACAAAAGATCACAAAACCTTAGTAGCTATTCATTTTATTTCAGTACATACAGATACATTTTCAAGACTAGTAGGCATCAAATTATTGAGTCAACTCTTCTACATATATTTTTTTTAATCTTTAGGAAGTAGTTTACACTGACTAGCCCTTTTAAAACATTTATTATTCTCCATGCCGTTCACCTAGAAATTGTTTTTTTAGAGAAAGAGGATGACATGAATATTCTGAATGTAGCAGGAAACAAAATAGTCCAATTTATTCCTTGGTAATAAAGAGATCGATTAAGTTCTAATGTCTCTGCCAGGAAAAAAATTATTTTACATCTATGAGCAAAGTTAGTAATACCAGTCCAGGACTCACATTTTGCATATCAATGAAATGCCTTTGTGTTTATTGCTTTTAAATTCCAGTTTAATACAGGGGTGGGTTCTAAAATTTTTTACTACCAGTTCTGTGGGCATGGCTTATTTTGTGGGCGTGGCTTGATGGTCATGTGACAATTCTTTAGCATTTAGCAGAGGTACTGGTCTACCAGGGTTTTAACTGCTTGCAGAGCTGTACCGGTCTACTCATTTGTTTTTGGAGGCACCGGTCTACTCATTTGTTTTTGGAGGCACTGATCTACTCATTTATTTTTGCAGGCATCGGTCTACTCATTTGTTTTTGGAGGCACCGGTCTACCAGTACACTGCCTTTTAACACTGATCAGCTGTAGGGCGGCCCTTTGAAACCCCATGGCAAGAGTTTAAACAGTTTTTTTCCTTCTAGCCGATCAGCTGGGACTCAGGAGGCAGCAATAGATTGGGGGTGGGACCAAATAAAAGGTAAGAATAACGCGGGGGGTGGAGGGGCAGAAACGGTTCGGTGATGTCATATCGTCACCGCTACCGGCTCGGCGGAACTGGGCCAAACCAGGAGGAACCCACCACTGGTTTAATATGTTCCTTGAAAATGCTCAGAAAATGCTTTCCCTCACCTATCAGGTATTTTTGGCTTTCGAAACCTTGGATTTGTACCTACATTCTGAGAATTGTAATCTGAATATATCTGGTTAACACTAATTTAAGGCAGGTTGGTCTGGAGGATTATAGGTTGGTAGAGTAAAGTGCAGTTCTAATTAGGCATGTTTTGTCTTACAATTTCAATTTTGAAAATAGAAATCATAACATATTTCACATTAACTTTAAGATCCCAAAATTAGGGAAGTGGAGGGTGCATCAGTTATAAGGGGCGCTTATTCCCCTTCCCTTAGAATGCGGTATTGCACTTGCAGGCTAATTCTGCTGACTGCCAGCTGTTCGGCAGTTCAATTCTCACTGGTTCAAGGTTGACTCAGCTTTCCAAGGTTGATAAAATGAGGACTAGATTGTTGGGGGCAATATGCTGACTCTGTAAACCGCTTAGCAAGTACTGTAAAGCACTGTGAAGAGGTATATAAGTCTAAGTGTTATTGCTATTCCTTCTCAGGTTCCTCCACTGTCTATATCTCATTAAATTATAACTCATTAAATTCAAGTAACTGCAACCAGTGAGCCCAAAATTTCTGTTGCTAAGCAAGAGAGTTAAGTCAATTTTGCCGCATTTTACAACCTTTCTTGCCACAGTTGTTAAGGGAATCATTTCAGTTGTTAAATTAGTAACACAATTGATAAGTGTATCTGGCTTCCCCATTGATTTTGCTTGTCAGAAGATCACAAAAGGTGATCACATGACCATGGAACACTGCAACTGTCCTAAATATGAGTCAGTGCCAAGCCTCTGAATTTTGATCACGTGGCCATGGGAATGTTGCAACAGTCATAAGTGTGAAAAACAGTCACAAGTCACTTTTTTCAGTGCCGTTGTAACTGTTCTGACCCAGCCTTAGCAGAAGGAAGAAACAGAGTTCTTGTCACGAAAAAACCCTCTTTATTTACCTCTTGTGAATTAATTGCATTCACCCACCGCAAAGTCCAGGCAATAGTCTTTCAAGGAGTTAACTGCAGTAACAAACCTTATCACTTCCTTGCAATAATTGCCGTGAGCTCCCAGCCAAAAGGCTGCAAATTAAGTTCTGGAAAGCAGTCTTTGTGGTACGAAACACAATCTCGTACAACAATCACTCCCCTTTCCTTCTATTTATTCCCCAGCCAAGGAGGGGCCATTCAGCATCCACGTGTGCTTTGTTTCCCAAGTCAACTCCTTATCCTCCGTTGTTCACCTCTCCTAACTGCTCTGCACATACGTGCATCAGGAACAGGCCCCAGCTGTTCTTCCTTCTCATTCATATCAGCCTCCAAAGGCAGCTGCCTCTCCGGTGGCTAGAAAATGTTGGATGGCCCTGGCTCTATCTCTGTGTCCAATGCAGAGCATCCATCAGAGCCTTCCCCAGACTCCAGAACTGACCCAAGTTCCACCCCAACCTCCTCATTGTTTGAGTCTGGCGGGCCACAACAGTAACTTCAAACCGTCACTAAAGGAACTGTTGTAAATTGAGGACTACCTGTACTAAAAGTGGGTTTTTACAAGATATCCAATGTAGCCCAAGTAACTTTCTACTCATTGAATAATTTATTTTTTCCTTTCCCTGAACAGTTCCCTCTTTTAAATATGCTCCATAAGGTTCTTCCTGGAATAAATATCACGCCCATAACATATAAGAAAGATGGATCTCCACTGGAAAATACATCTTGTAGAAGATGACTTTGATGCTATATCATCCTTTTTTAAAGGCAAAGATTTCAAAATTGTGGTTACAAATGGAATGTAATATTATAGGAATATATATATCTACTTCTTAAACAACATAATGTCTTTGCGGTCCTTCTGAATTGAGCAGCAGGAAGATTTGTTTTCATCCCTATCCACTAATGGATTCAAATTTTCATTACTAGGAGAAAAAATCTAATTGATTTAACAGCGATGCTTGGAGTAGCAGCACTGAACTGAATATATACAATATCTTCATCATTCCCAGCAGAGGGGAAAGGGCATAAAATGAATCAAAGAACTGCTTGTTTGATTTTCTAGTTTTGTTACGGCTGTCATTAAGTGCTGTAATTGATCTGATCTATTTTATTTTTTAAAAAGAAAATAAAAAGAAGCAGCATGTGCCTCTGTGGTCCAGTTGATTCACCATGTTTGATGCTAGGTAATGAAAAGTGCTACAGAAATTGCCTATCGTTTAAACAAATGCTCCCATGTCACTGACACAGTTTCCTTAAACAAAACAGTGCAGCTTGATACTTTAATGAAAAGTTTGGACAGAATGGATTTGTTGAAAACAACTATCAATCAATCAATCAGAATACAGCTGGAAGGGATCTTGGAGGTCTTCTAGTCCAACCCCTGTTCAAGCAGGAGACCCTATATCATTTCAGACAACTGGCTGTCCAGTCTCTTCTTTAAAATTCCAGTGATGAAGCAGCCACAACTTCTGAAGGCAAAGCTGTTTCATTGGTTAATTGTCTTCATTGTTAGGAAGTTTCTCCTCAATTCCTGGTTGCATCTCTCCTTGATAGTTTCCATCCATTGTTTCTTGTCTTGCCTTCTGGTACTTTGGAAAATAAGTTGACACCCTCTTCTTTGTGACAGCCCCTCAAATACTGGAATACTTTTATCATGTCACCCCTTGTCCTTCTTTTCTGGCCATACCCAATCCCTGCAACCATTCTTCGTATGTTTTTGTCTCCAGTCCAGTGGTGGGTTGCCCCCGGTTCGGACTAGTTCTATAGAACTGGCAGTAAAACCGGCGGGAAGCTCTGCCCACTAACCCCAACATCATCAGGAAGCTTCTGTGCATGCCCCATTGTGAACAAATCCATCAGGCTGAGTTTAATCCTGACCGGCTCAAGGTTAACTCAGCCTTCCATTCTTCTGAGGTCAGTAAAATGGGGACCCAGATTGTTGAGGGCAATATGCTGATTCTGTAAACCGCTTAGAGAGAGTTGTAAAGCTCTATGAAGTGGCATATAAATCTAAGTGCTAAGTGCTATCCTTTTTGCCTTTCAGTTTATCAAAGAGATCTTTGTGCAACCATGCTGATTTCTTCTTCAATTTCACTTTTTCTTTTTCAGTGGTATTGTGTTGGACTGGGCTTTTATGATCATATTTTTCAGAGTTTCCCATGCTTCTTTCCCTCTTTAGGATTTTTTATCCATGGTATCTTTCCCAAGCTCTCTCTAAGTTTGTTAAAATCAGCTCTTTTAAAGTTTAAGACACCGGTTGGATTATATTCTGTTAGAGTTAGGGTTAGATTAGACAACAAGATTAGGTAAAGAACTGACCCTTGTTCATGTATCTGACTGAAGTTGATTAATTGATCATGAGGAATGAATCTGGTTTTATTTGTAACTCCAGTGTTCAAATCCATATCATGGTTCGGTTAAGTCTTCATTATTTGCTGAATGAAATAGTGAATTTCCTTGATATTGTACCTTGTCTTTAATACATTGGTTTCCACAGAAACCAGTCGCCATATCTTAGGTAAAATATGCCTATCATGTCCTCCATCAACACTACCTAGGTGACAGCAGTAATTATACTAATTGCTTTGAAAATGAAAAAGTGCAGCACATTCTGAAAATTAATATGGGGTGTTCAGGGAAGACAGTAAACAAGTGGCTTTATTCCCTGAAAATTGTGTGAGGAAATATTGCCTTGGAAGTCTAAGAACTTTTACTAACCAAACAACAGAGAATTCACAACTAGGTCCAATTGTTAGCTCTAAATCACATTGTGATTTGTATTGTGCTATATTGTTCTATGCACCAAAAGGTACATAAAGTACAATAGTTGCAATAAGCCAAAGTGTTGAGAAACTGCTGTCTTAAATGGACTGGGGTAAGAGTAAATTTGTCTGCTTATATATAGGTTGGGTTTAATCAAATGCCTTCAAAGAGAAATGTAAAAGTAAGATAAACTTCAAAAAGTAAGACAAAAGCAAGATAAACTTCAAAAAGCAACTCATGAATGTTAAATCCTGCAACTGAACTATCTTTCTGGACTCCAGAATAAATTAATTTCTTGTTCACATAAGATCGCTAAGCTCTATCTGTCTATCTAACTATCATTTCTCTAATATCTATCTACTATCTATCTATCTATCTATCTATCATCTACCTACCTACCTATCATCTATCACATTAAACTTACATAATTTTATTTTAAATATTGCATATTATTGTTTAAAATATGAGAACTAGCTCTAACTCTGACCACCATGGTAGGAAGTAATATGGTAAGGACAGTATGAAGCTGACAAAGATGTTGTCTCATAAATAAGCATTTGACAGATCATCCCAAAGTAACCATTTACAGTATGTAACATTAGTGTGTTACCATGATTTGTATTTGGCTTCTCTCACACAGTAGTGATTTACACTTAATCTAAGTGTCCCTAAAAAACAAGAGATGCCAAGGCCTGAATGCTTGGGTGAAAAGACAGGGCTTCCAAAGGAAAATAATATCAGTGATAGCCTGGCTTCCAGGGTTTATCAAAGGAGTACTTTCTATTTGCCACATAAGGCCTCTCTCCCAGCTGTGGGATAGACAAAATAGACAAAGAATTCAACATTCTAGAGGCATGTATTGGAAGAGATGCTCTCACAAATATCAAGATACTTGTGTCCTCAATACTTGGTATCAATGTGCCCATAGACATTTCTTTTAATTTCCAGCTGGCTTCCTGACCTACTCTAGTTAGCTATCCTGTGGAAAATGCAAAGACCCAGCCTCCAGAAACATCTACACCTGTACTTTTGAATTCCACATAGGGGCCATAGATATTCTCAGCAAACAAAAATGGTGGGAGACTAAAAGGTAAAGGTTCCCCATGTACATATGTGCTAATTATTCCCGACTCTAGGGAGCGGTGCTCATCTCCGTTTCAAAGCCAAACAGCAAGCGCTGTCCAAAGACGTCTCTGTGGTCATGAGGCCGACATGACTAAACCCCAAAGGCGCACAGAATGCTGTTACCTTCCCACCAAAGGTGATCCCTATTTTTCTACTTGCATTTTTTACGTGCTTTTGAACTGCTAGGTTGGCAGAAGCTGGGACAAGTAATGGGAGCTCACCCCATTACACAGCACTAGGGATTCGAACCACTGAACTGCCAACCTTTCGATCGACAAGCTCAGTGTCTTAGCCACTGAGCCACTGCATCCCTCTGGTGGGAGACTACAGCCGGGCATTTTGTAGTGGGGTCAATTGGTCACTAAATAAGACATCACTCAATAGGAGGTTGAAAGTTGCTATCTTTAGAAATCAAAGACGATGTCAGGGAGCAACATCATCACTTGCTTTTTGATAAATTTATATTTTATAAGTGGCACCATCTACTGTGCATTCATTATGTGAATGGGCAAGCCCTGTGGCCCATTCCTTTCTTCACTGCCTCTCCTTGCTTCTGGCTTCTATTCATTCATGGAAGAAAATTGTCAAATGGTTGTTTCTATCTCTGGATCCATTTTCACTCCAGCTGCCAGCTTTATAGTCTCATGCTATGCCTAAATGAGCATGCCGGCCTTAAGCACTTTCTCCTGTCAGGCATTTAAAAGAAAAAAAAAACCTTGCTGAATAACCAACAGCAAAAGGTGTCAATTCATCTCCACAGTGCTTGCCTAATGCTCAGAATTACAGAGCTGATGGAGAGGAGAAGAATGTCAATTAGGATGTCAGATCCCAAAAAGTATAAAAGAGACATTTTCAGCCAAGGGGCAGCAAACAAAATGAAAGAGTGAATAGAATAATGGAAACAAGGAACAAAAGAAATATCTCTCTTGCCATTCACTTTGATTGATCCATGGAGTAGCTAAAATGATAAGTCTGATGCTGCGAAATCCAGATACATAATGAACTCAGGGTTTCTAAGGCATTCTGCTAAATAAAGGTAGCTTGGGGTTTTTTTCTTTTGAATCCCTAACTGAATTAATTATTCTGGAAAAGACAAGTAGTTTGACCATCTTAATAGAACAGGTAAAGCATGGGCAATGAAAGATCATTTGCTGCCCTTTTCTTATCCAGTGGTGGAGATCTTATAACCTTATACCTCAACGGGCTGCTTGACCACACTTTCCAGCATTCCTCACCACTAGACATCACTGGGATAGCAACTGAAGTTCAGCAGCATTGGAGGACAATATTGTTACCCATGTAGCTTTCCAGTGGGCCCTGAAGATGTGGCTCCCCCCCCCCAGATAGTGGGCTAAGAATGCTGTTTGGCTGGTGCCTGGAAGGCAAAAGGTACTTTAGCTATGCTTTTATGGGTTGTTGTGAGCTGCTTAGAATCATTATATGAGATAGGCATCCATATCAGTGGTGGGTTGCTCCCAATAGTAGTAAAAGCGGCGGGAGGCTCCACCCATCCGCCCGGACGTCATAATGCGCATGCACAGAAGAACACGCGCTCCCGTTACGAACCGGTAGTAAAGGTAAGTAGAACCCACCCCTGATCCATATCACTCCTGAAAATAAATACATAAATAGATAAATATCTTCCCACCTTTGTTGCAACAGCTAGAAACAATCTGTGACATTGTGAGATCCACATGACATGTTTGAATATATTGACTTTCCCCCCACTTGATTCATTACCACAAAGCAGGATCTTTGCACATGCATACCTTTAGACATAGGAAGCTACTTCTTAAGATGAAATGTAGCTATGTGTATATATAAAAGCCTCAATCTCTGCAAAAAATCATTGGTTCTAGCTAGGAGCATTTTTATTCATACCAGGTTTGCTACCATTGTAAAATAACAACAGAGTAACAGAAAAAGACAGTGTAGAATGTAGACAAAAAAGGGAAGGCTGAAAACAATATGAGCCTCCTTTTTTTACACTCCCACATCCATAATGTGGACTCAGATTTGATTTCAGTATAGCATTAATTATAGAGAAAACATGTATACATAGGTGGTCACTAGGAGTGAACAATGACTTGATGGCACATAACCAGTCATTCACAGCATTAAATCGATAATTATAATTGATTAAAAAAATGCATTGTTTGTCATAAGTAAATGCCTTATTCTCAAATGGGGAAAATGTATATATATGGGATATCAGGGGTTAATTTATTCTTCCTTCCTTAATGTATTCATATGTAACCACTCCCATCTCTTACTCCTCCCTATTGATATAAAAGGGGATGCATGCACCTCCTTCCTCGCTTCTATCTACAATCAGCAGAGAATATAGAATGCCTACTGTAAATAAATAGTGCTTTGTTTGAATACTTAGTTCCTGAATTCTTTATTGAGTCTGATCCTCAAAATTACGCAACAAGCTGGTAGCAGAGGATGGTTAAACTGACTCAATAAAATTAAATATGCCTAAGAAAGGAAACTCTAAAAACAAAAGAGAAAGACCCAACACCAGGGCACATGATAAAGATATGGAAACGGATCAAGAAATGATCGATGAAACAACGACCACAATAAATAAAGAATCTGAAGATTGCATCACAGACAACGAAGAGGTAACTAATGAAATCGATGACCAAGAAGAGAACGAAATAGAGGGCAACGATCTCAGATCGGAGATACTGAAAATACTGAAAAGCCAAAAAGATGACTACAATCTCATCGCGAACCTCCGAGACATCATAAAAGACAACGGAGCAGCGAGAGAAAATCACACAGTAACGGCTGAATCTAAAGAACTAAAAATGGTGAGCGAATCAAATGTAGACGAAAATGCAACGAAAAGAAAAACTAGCGATCCCGCTCAAAATTTTGAATGGCAGCCATCTTGGTTTCAACCGACCACTAAGATGAGAGAAGCAGAACCAATCAGGAAGCTAGATTCAAAATCCATGGCGCGAAAGGCCATACTTAATGTGAAAAATAAAAAAAAGACTCTATTCTTCTGAAGAATCAGATACAGACATCGAAGAAACTTCTACCAATTTAAAAATAAAATCTGCCATGAGGACACTATTCGCTACATTTGGCCCAAATTTAAAAATTACAAAAAAGTCAACAGAAGCAGCTGAGCAAAAAATAAAGAAGAAACAAGCAAGCAAACAAACTCTTCAAAATTCACCGGCTTCTATCCGGACGACGAAAGCACCAGCACCTGAACCCAGAGGACCCTGCAAATTCTCCCCCACGCCACAGACGCTTCCGAGAACCAGAGACTTCAACCGGGACGGATCCAACAAAAGAGAGCGAGCGCCGGCCATCTCCTGGACACCCAAGCTCGAACCGGAGACCGAGTCGTCGGAGGAAGAGCTCTGCGACAAGACCACAGCAGCGAGAACCTCTCCCGACGACTTCAGAAGCGAAATGAGCAACGCGCATGCGCGAACACAAGCAGACATCTACGAAGGACACGAAGAACAGAGAGAACCATTCAGACTCGTTGCGAGCATACCCACTCTATTCTGCAATTATCAACATTTACAAGATCATGGACAACCCCCAGTTGTAAGTAATGGAACTAATAATATTGGGACCGTGCCCAATGACTTCCCAAAACTAAGAATAGACGGTATTAATTTGCAGGAATGGTGTCAGCAACTTCAGGTTGTTTTTCTAAAAGAGAATTTATTGTTTTTTATAACTAACCCCCCCAAAAGGCCTTGGACTCTAAAGTTGGACTGCCTACACCATAGAGCATTCTACTTATTAATATCTAGCATATCTCCTGCTATGTATCACAGTATTAAGCGTAACTTGACTGTCTCAGAGATTATTCACTGCATGTTTAAATTATTTCATAGTGATAGTGTAGCAACCACTACAAGAATGTCTAAAGATTTCTTCTCAGCTAGGGTAAAACCTGGGGTTACCATAAGTGAACATCTAATATCTTTAAACAAAATCAGAGCAGAGCTACATTTAAGGGGAGAAATAATTTCAGATCAGACAATGAAAAGTGTCATCATTAATTCATTGGACCCATCATGGGATAACTACATATCACATTTGGACACAATTAATTTGGGATATTTATCCATAGAAAATTTGTCAAATAAATTAATAGCTGAAGATAATTTAAGAAGAAGCCGCTACAATGCACACATAGAACATAGACAAAGTAAGAGAGTAGTGTTTCAAGAAAAATATAGAGAACCTATTGAATGTTTCAATTGTGGATCCAAAGAACACTGTAGAAGAGATTGCCCTAAATCTTTCAGAGAAAGACAAAAACATGATCATAGGAGCAGATATAATAACAGACAATCATCTGCTGATAGACATAGATATAGAAACTCACCCAATTTTAGAGAACGTAGAGGGGGCAGAGATAATTCAAGAGATAGAAAGTCTGAATCACTAAATGGACTAGATAAACAAAATGTAACTAACATACAGAATCCAAAGGATAATACTTGGCTCATTGATTCTGGGGCAACAAATCATACAACAAATGACAAAAATATATTATCTTCCTTTATAGAAGATAAATTTGTTATTAAGGTAGCCAATCAAGAAAAGGTCCAAGTTATTGGTAAAGGAAATGTAAACTTACCCGGTCTAGGAAAAATAGAGGGGGTATTATTAATACCAGAAATACCTCATAATATACTTAGTGCAATAAAACTAAGTAGAGACTCTGACATAAATATAGTATTCTCAAAAGGAAAAACAACATTAGAGAAGAATAAAATCAATTTTGGTAATGTGGTTATCAAAGGAGGCCTACCATATTTAGTCATAGAAGAAAAATGGCTACACAATATTAATTCCAACATAGAAGATGACACTAACATAGAGAATGAGGACAATAGCAATAGTGATAATGAAGAACATGAAACAAATCATAATCACAAAAACACATCTACCAATGACACACTCAATAACAAAAAACCTACAATTGGAAAACCAATTCATGATGAATGTGCACATATATTACATAGGAAATTGGGACATGCTAGTTTTCCTGTAGTACAAAAAATGATTGAACATGCTGAAGGTGTTAAAATAAAAAATTGTAAAAATTATTTGGAATGCTCAGTATGTAAGTCCTCAAAACTCAGAACTAGTCCTAGACCAAAAAAGGCAACAAGATCAACCAATTACATTTTTGACCTGGTACACATGGATCTAGTTGGTCCATTAACCCCATCAATCACATATAGAAAACGATATTTTCTAACTATTGTAGATGATTATAGTCGTTATGGTTTTGTCTATACTTTGAAACACAAAGATGAAACATTTCAAAAATTTAAAGAGTTTTACAAGTGTGTAGAAACACAGCATAATATCAAAATAAAACAAATCATGACAGACAGGGGATCTGAATTCATGTCAAAAGAATTCTCCCAATGGTTAAAAAACAGAGGAATGCTACACTTCACATCTAGCCCTTTCTCTGCATTTCAAAATGGAGTAGTAGAGAGAAAGAACTCGACACTACAAACCATGATTAGATGTACATTAGAAGATGCTGGCTTAGGAAAACAATTCTGGTCAGAAGCATTAGTATATTCCAATTATACTCAAAACAGAACTTGGTCCAGCATAGTCAACAAAACACCATATGAACTAATGTACAATAGAAAACCCAAAATAACACACATGCACATATTTGGAGTCACAGCGGATGTACACATACCAAAACAATTAAGACGTAAAGGATAAAAAACATATCAAGAAGACTTAGATTCATGGGATACGAAACAGGCACAAAAGGATATAGGTTTATTGATAATAACAACAGATTTATAATTTCTAGAACAGCTGTATTTCATGAACAGGCCAATTGGTCCAAAATACATCTTAATGAAATATTCCCAACTACAAAGACAGACACTGAACATCAAAACGAAACAAACAGAAAAGAACTCAATCACAATACATACAAAAACAAAAGTAAAACATGGACAAATAGTCACTACAGAATAAGAACAGATTCATTAACAAAAAAGGAAGCAAGATATCTACACGATAATGATAGTGAACCAAAAATAACAGTCAGAAGTAACAGAAACCAAATGCCAAACAAATATAAGGATTACATAATGCACTTGAATAATGAAACATCAACACCTAACACTTATGAGGAAGTGTTAAAGCTTCCCATTGAAGAAAGAAAAAAATGGGAATTAGCTATGGCCAAAGAGATGGACAGTTTGCGAGAAGTAAACGTATTTACACCTACTCCTGCTCCAAAAGACAAAACTATCATAGGCACCAGGTGGATATTCAAAATTAAAAATTTAGAAGAAGGCAACACACTATATAAGGCTAGATTAGTCACACAAGGTTATGCTCAAAAGTATCCTGAGGATTACACAGACACATACTCCCCCACAGTAAGGACTGAGAGTGTTAAGACAGCTTTAGTCATAGCATCTGCACTTAATCTTGATGTCTTTCAATATGACATACAGACAGTATTTTACACGCAAAACTCGATAAAGAAATATATGTAAGGGCACCTCACAGCCAATACACTAACAAAAATGAAACTTGGTTATTGAATAAAAGTTTGTACGGACTAAAACAGTCTGGCAAGCGTTGGTATGAATGTTTAGTCAACGTACTCAAAACTATGAATTTCAATGCCACAACTGCTGACAATTGTTTCTTTGTTAAAAAAGATGGTGATTCATTAGAATTTGTGTTAATTTATGTGGATGACATTTTATATATAGGTAAACATAAAGAGAAAAGAGATACATTTGTAACAAAACTAAATGAACATTTTTCTTTAAAAACATTGGGGAAGGTAAACAAATATCTTGGAGTTCAAATCAGTAAAACCAAAAAAGGATTTAGACTTTCTCAAAAGGATTAAATTATAGAACTCTTGAACAAATGTAATTTGAATGATGCCAAAACTAGTGATACTCCAATGCAGGTTGATTTCTTAAGAAACATGGATGAATCATCCCCTGAATTTAAAGACAATACTCTTTACAGATCAGTTATTGGTTCCCTTTTGTACATATCCAATTGGACTAGGCCCGATATTGCTTTACCCCTTAATTTGTTATCCAGATATGTTGGTAAACCCTTGATGTATCACTGGGAAGCCATTAAACGAATACTAAGGTATTTAAAACACACCTTAGATTTCTGTCTACTACTGGAACCCAATAATATTAAAGAGCCCATTCTCACTTGTTACGCTGATGCGGATTGGGCAGGTGATACAAAATGCAGAAAGAGTACCTCGGGATATATATTCTTTCTTAATGATTGTCCAGTCTACTGGTATACTGGAAAACAAGATTTAGTAGCCACCTCAACGACTGAGGCAGAATATGTTTGTTTGTCCAAAGCCTCTAATAATCTAGTATGGTTTAATGATTTATTAACAGATGTTTGGAAAAAACCTTCATTACCATTTATAATACATGAAGATAATAAAGCTGCTATTGAGATATCTAGATCTGATGCCATTGGCCAAAGAGCCAGACACATAGACATCAAATTCAAACATGTAAGGCAATTATCTCAAGACGGATTCATTAAAGCCATCCATTGTGAAACTTCAGAACAGATAGCTGATATATTAACTAAGCCTTTGCAATCTAAACAACATAAATACTTAACTTCAAAACTACAAGTCTTATACTGCTCTGAATCTGAATGTAATTATTGTATATCGAATCGGCATTTAGAGGGGGATTTGTCATAAGTAAATTATTCTCAATTGGGGAAAATGTATATATATGGGATATCAGGGGTTAATTTATTCTTCCTTCCTTAATGTATTCATATGTAACCACTCCCATCTCTTACTCCTCCCTATTGATATAAAAGGGGATGCATGCACCTCCTTCCTCGCTTCTATCTACAATCAGCAGAGAATATAGAATGCCTACTGTAAATAAATAGTGCTTTGTTTGAATACTTAGTTCCTGAATTCTTTATTGAGTCTGATCCTCAAAATTACGCAACATTGTTCAAAAGCCAAGACAGAGTGAGGACAGTATTTATGATCTCTCCCTGGCACACATCCATCCTCCTTTTTCATGAGCAAAATTCAACATTGATAAATTGTTACATTTAGAAAAGCAAATATATTTTGCATGGTTGCTTTTCTTGATAATCAGAAGCATGCCTTCCTTTTTCTTACTAATATATGAGGGTGAAAATTATTTTTTGTCATAACTTATATAGCCCAAGATATAAAGGACTGATACAAAACTTTTGTCATTTCACAGTCATATTTGAAAAAATAGCCATGTTTCCCTCAAAATCCTCAGATTGATCTAAGTGTGATTATTGTTTATTGTTCTATCAGTGGCTAATACTGGGTTAACCAAATATGTTCAATTCAAAGTAGGGACAATTATCCATATTTTATTTATTTCCTTTTCCATGTTCTTCCATGTTTTTTACTTTTTTTTCAAATAAATCACATAAAATTGCTTTTTTATCCACAAATATAAAACTCAGTTCTGTGATGTTTTAATTAAGAATATTTGTGAATATTTATTCATGTATTTATATTTATATAGCCTTTGATTTGCATAATTTATTCTATTTCTACTCATGATGGACAGGGAAATAGATTAAATATTATATTGAATCCCTAACTCCATAGAGATTTTACTCATTTTGCTAAGAACTGGTCACTGTATAGAATGGAGTGAGATCTACAGTAGACAGTCTAAGGTTAAAGTTTTGGGGATTTGGGGAAGAAACCACAGAGTCAGGTAGTGCATTCCAAGCATTGACCACTCTGTTACTGAAGTCATATTTTCTGCAGTCTAGTTTGGATCGGTTTACCATGAGTTTGTATCTATTGTGTGCTCTTGTATTGTTTTGGTTGAAGCTGAAGTATTCATTGGCTGGTAGGGCATTGTAGCAGATGATTTTATGTACTATGCTTAGGTGAGACCGAAGATGGCGAAGGTCTAAGTTGTCTAAGTCCAAAATTTCGAGCCTGGTGGCATAAGGTATTTTGTTGCGAGCAGAGGAGTGAAGGACTCTTCTTGTGAAATATCACTGGACTTGTTTTATTGTATTAATGTCCGATATGCAGTGCGGGTTCCAGACAGATGAGCTGTATTTAAGAATTGGTCTGGCAAATGTTTTGTATGCTCTAGTTAGTAGTACAATATTACCAGAGAAGAAGCTATGCAAGATTAGGTTAACAACTCTTAATGCTTTTTTGGCAATGCTGTTACAGTGAGCTCTGGCACTTAGATCATTTGAGATGAGTACTCCAAGGTCTTTGACACAGTGAGGGTGGTCTGTTAGGGCTTATCCGTCCAGGTTGTATTTTGTGTTACAACCTGTGTTGTTACAAACTGTGTTACAAGTTTGTGATTTTTTTTGCCAATGTGTAAGACAGAGCATTTGTTGGTTGAGATTTGGAGTTGCCAATTGTTTGACCATTCTGACACATAGTCAAGGTCTTTTTGTAGAGTAGCAGCATTGTCAATGGTGTTGAATAGTTTTACATCATCCGCAAAGAGAATGTAGTTGCTTATAATAAGATCGCAAAGGTCATTTATATAAAGTATAAAGAGTGTGGGTCCTAAAAAAAAAGTTTCTAGCCTGATGCCTTAACTACCACACCAAACTGACTGAATGCGATTTTGAGTTTCTTTAAAACTTCATCCAGGATGAAAATTTTTTATATATTCCCAATCCCAAAATACCAAAAGACCTGAAATTTGGCAATGCCATTGGGTAAGCCCTAGAACCACAGTTTGCCCATTTGGGAATAGACATAGCCCTAAGTAAGAAAAATAATTTTGAATAGAAACCTCAACTACTATTAAAAGTAGCTTTTAGTAAACTAGTAAAAGTAGTTACTATTAACAGTAGCTATTAAAAGATACAGCAGCTTGGATCAAGGAACCCATTCATGCCCATGTACCTGGTCCTATTACAGAGTTAACCTAGCACTATCCTGCGGCTATAGGATCTGTAATATGAACAGCAACCATGTGGGAAATTAAGATCCTTCTGCAGCCATAGCAGATACACTTGCCAACCATATTGCTTTCCCTCTCCAGTCCTTTGTGGGCAGTAAATGAAAAGAAATGGAAAGAAACCTGTAGAGAAACAAAAACAATTCTTGTGAACAAGTGGCAAATTTTCTCAAAGATTGCCAACAGTTTATAGAAGTAATGTCCCAAGAAACATGTACTAAATCATAAGAGAAGAAAGGGGGAAAAGCAAAATGCTGAGTCTGTATTTTGAGCTTTAAAAAATAAAATGGAATTATAGCTATTGTTTTAGTTCTGTAATTTTATTTAGTGAATTACAATATTTCTGTGTCTCTCAGCAATTACCTGTAGTCTTTGATTTATGACCATGATGAAGCCTGCTCATTAGTCATAAGATGTGACAGTTGTAAAGTGATTCACTCATGACCAGCCAAATTTTATGAACCTTTTTTTTTTTTTTTTTTTGGTCATTAAGTAAACACAGCAGTTGTTAAAGTTCACTAGGGGGCATTTTTTGCTGAAAACCAGAAGTAAACACTAGTTTTTAGCAAAAACATAGTAAAATGTGGTCACATGACTGCATAATGCAGGCCGGATGCCAAGTGCCCAAAATGCAGTCTTATAACCATGGGGGAAGGGCAGCTTTCGGGAACTTGGGAACCAGATCTTAGGCACTTTTGGGGGAGTCCATTGTAACTTCAAATGGTCACTAAACAACCTGATTGAGGACTATCTGTATAAAAACAAATTTCCCTCCATTTAAAACATGATTGATATTAAAAGTAAAATTAACCATCAAGCAATAGGAAAACAAATGGTGGGAACAGAAGAATCAGGCTGGGAAACATGAGAAAAGAAAGATCAAGATTTTCTTCTCCTGAACCTGCAATGCAGCTCCCAAATTGCAAAGCCAAGTGAAGTTGGCTGAGCTATTCCAATACATTAATTGGCAATCCAAGATGCACTCCTGGAGAAGCCATTCAGAACAACACTTGTCATCTGGCAACTAAGAAATAACCACAGTTGACTAGCTCGGCTGAGAAAGATCTCCAACAGAGTGAACAATTTGTTTAATGGCAGCTGAAGAACTTTTCAAATATAATAAAAGTTTTTTAAAAAGTTTATTTAGCAACTTCCTGTTGTGTTTTTGTTGCCTAAAGTTGAATTCTGGGATAAGAATTAACATTTTTGTATGCATTATTTCTTACTTGTTTTACTTTGTTTTAGCAGTAAGTTGAGCGGAAAGGAAGAACTTACCATGCAGACTGAAAATGCATGACCACCATTAAACATTTGTTTTAAATAGCTCCATAAATTATGGATATTCTTAAAATTCATGAAGATCAGTTCCCAATTGAATTGAGATTTTTTTTAAAGAATAAATTAAGGAACAAGACAATGAAATCAAAATTAGATCATAAGAGAAAGTATTGGAATAGAAACAATCTTAAATTACATACAAAACCAGCAAATTAAATGGTTTGCTGACCTGGAGAGAAAGTCTTGGGATTCTATACAAAATGAGGCATGTGCAAAAAGAGAAGAAGACCACAGAACACAAGGATGAAAGGAGGAGGAGGAGGAGGAGGAGGAGGAGGAGGAGGAGGAGGAGGAGGAGGAGGAGGAGGAGGAGGATTAAAGAGGAAGGAGAAGGAGGAGGAGAAGGAGAAGGAGAAGGAGAAGAAACAACTTGCAAAAAATGGGAACAAATAGATTTAAAGTAGTGCTCAGTTAATGATCACAATTGGGACCAGGACCTTGATTGCTAAGTGAAGCAGTTGCTAAGTGGAAAATTACAAGACTACAGCCATTTTTACTTCAGCTTTCCTTTGTTCTCACTCCCAGGAACCAGCAAGCAGGTCTGCTTCACCAGTGATTTGGCTGGTGATGCAGTCTGGTTGGGAGTTGCCCAGTTCTTATTGGACCTATTAGGCTGCCCTCCATGCACTGGGAACTGCCTACATGGCCCTTTGGCCTGGGCCACAAAAAAGACAAGATGCCTATCTCTCTGAGTAGCACCTGAGAACCATGTTTAATAGCATCTCTCAACTCTTACTAAGATTCCTTATAAAACGGACTTAGCACTGTTTATCGACACAGCATTTGATCTGATTTTTAAACATAGGACCAACGCTGTCTTGACAAAACATTAGTGTTGTGCTACACAAAAGGACAAACTAGAAATAGACCCAGGTTTGTCATCGTTGGGTCCATTACAAGTTTTCTGCTATTTCTGTAAGAAGAGATGCCACACAGTCATACTTTTGACTATTTTTAT
Organism: Pituophis catenifer annectens; assembly: GCF_029215685.1. Lineage (NCBI taxonomy): Eukaryota > Metazoa > Chordata > Lepidosauria > Squamata > Colubridae > Pituophis > Pituophis catenifer. The sequence goes on from NW_027256881.1 coordinate 207,314,019, forward strand.
AGTTTGGAGGAATGGCTTTTTGCCTATTCCATTCCAATTTTGGCACGACTAAATGCCGCTTTACCTGAGCTCAGAAATAGACTCCTTGATAGCACAGGTGTGAAAGAGAGGTTGCATCGAGCAGCAGATTGAGGGCCACACACCCTCCACTTTTTACCTTTTCACTTTTCACTAGAGGTTCACACCTGCAGCCTCTGGGTTGATTTGTCTGACAATCCATTTGTTTTCAGGTTTATCCATAGTATTCTCAGAAGTCTCTTCTAATTGTTTATGACTCAACATGAGCCAGGAAAGTACTCCTCAAAGGTCCTGGAATATAGTTCTCAAAAATCTGAACTGACCTTACTTCAGGGGAGCAGACTCAAGAAAAGGAACTAACTGAATACAGCAGCTCTATCAACCTACTTGCTTCAGATAATTTGACAGCATCAGGAGTATAACCTCTGTCTTTGGATCTCAAAAACTGAAGAACAATAATTGCCTTTGCCTGACTGTTAAGAGTAGTGTACAGTCAGAGATGCAAAATACTATCCCCAAATATTTGAAGCATGTCAATTATGAATGCTGACAAGAATAAGGAACAAAAGCGTTAACTGCACATTTGATGACTGATATTCTCCTTTGTACTCCTATTTCTGCAGGTAGCATATGTGCACAGAAATTTGTCTTTGATAGATTTTGTCGAAAATTACCCTTTCTCCATACCTCCTGTCTTAACAAAGGACATTTGGTAATAGATCATAAGAATTAGTTACAGTCTTGAATTGTTAGAGAAGAAGAGCTTATATGTGTCCTTTTAAGAAGTTGCAAAATAGAAGGGCGCTAACAAAGGACACAAAAGAAGCTCAGTGACACTGCAAAGGAAAGGGCAAAAATCACAAAAGAGAAAGAATAGATAGAATTTCAAAAATGAAGAAAAAGAGAGCTGACCTTCAGGATTTCACTGCTAGGCTTGAGACAACTCCAAATACAGAGCTATATCCAAGCAGTGCTTTAATTTAGAACATGGGGGATTAAAAAAGATATTTAAAATAATCACTTGCAGGTATGTGCCCTTCAAAAATATTCAATCTGCCAATGTAGGAATCTCAATAATGTCCTTACGTCACCCTGATATAGTGCAGCTTGTGGTTGCTTAGTTACAAGAAAAAGAAGTCAGAGATCTGCGTGGTATTTTCCTGATGCCCAAGGCTCCCTTTTTTCTCACCAACAAGGTCCAGCCAACCTGTGGGATGGGTTCTGGCATTTTCAAAGTGGGAGGGAACAACCCTGAAACCCTGCTGCCAGCCAGGAGTGATGATTCTTATTATAGGAACCAAGGATTGACTTGGTATAAAGTAATGTTCTATGTTCTGAGACCAGGACGGAGGACACAAAATATATAATCTATTGATAGATAGATGATAGATAGATAGATAGATAGATAGATAGATAGATAGATAGATAGATAGATAGATATGTCAGATGTAAATGCCTTATTCTCTAATATGTAAATAATGTATATATGGAACATCAGGGGTTAACTTATTCTTTAGACTTTAATGTATTCATAATTTACAACTCCCATTCCTGGCTCCACCCCTTGTATATATAAGGAGCCATCCTCCCCATTTTCCTTGCTTCTATCTTGAATATTCAGCGAATATAGAATGCCTATTATAATTAAAGAGAAATATATTTAAATCTCTAACTTCTATTATCTTTATTGAGTCTGATCCTGAAAATATTGCAACAAGCTGGTAGCAGAGGATGGTTAATTGACTCGATAAGTAATTAAAAATGTCCAAGAAAGATAGGCCCAACACCAGGGCCTACAGCAAAGAAATAGAAACTGATCAAGAGATGATCAACGAATCCACTAATGCGATTTCGAGAGAATCCGAAGAATACACCACTGAAGAAGAAGAACTGATGAGTGAAAATAACGACCAGGAAGAAATTGAGATAGAAAATAACGAACTCAGGTCAGAGATATTAAAGATACTAAAAAGCCAAAAGAATGATGAAAGCCTCATCGCGGACCTCCAAGAGATGCTGAGGAACAGCGGAGCAGCGAGAGAGAAAAACGTCATTAAAGAAAAACCCAAAGATCAAAAAACTGTGAGTGAAATGACTACTGAGAAAATAGTTGTAAAAAAGAAAAGATGTGACCTCGCGCGAAATTTTGAATGGCAGCCATCTTGGTTTCAACGAACTTCAAAAGAGAGTGAAGCAGAGCCAATCAAAACGCTCAGTTCAAAATTTCTGGCGCGAAAAACGCTATCAGACGAAGAAAGTGAAAAAGAAGTCTCAAACTCTTCAGATGAATCAAAATCAGAAAGTGAAGACGATTTAACAAAGTCTCAAGTAAAGTCAGCAATGAAAACGCTTTTTGCTGCTTTTGGGCCAAGATTGAAAATTTCCAAGACATCAACGAAGAAGCAAGAAATCAAACCGACAACTCAAGACCTGCACGCTCCCATCCTGACTTCGAAAACGACGACACCCGAGCCCAGAGAGCCATGCCGATTCCGTCCTACACCGCAGACAGAATCGAGTGCCAGCGCACACAAGAGAAAGAGAAGAACCGTCGCCATCACCAAAGCCCCAAAAACCGAGCCAGAGACCGACTCATCTGAAGAGGAGCGGATCGAGAGAGCTGAAATGGAGAGAACCTTCCACAACGGCGCCAAAGAAGAAATGAGCAACGCGCATGTGCAAAACTACGTAGACGGCCCCGAAAGACTTGAACTGGCCAGAGAACCGCGCAGACTCGTTACAAGCATCCCAATGCCGTTCTGTAATTTCCTGCACTTGAGAGACCACGGACTGCCTCAGGTTGTAAGTAATGGACAAAATAATGTGGGGAACTTACCCAGTGACTTCCCAAAACTTAGAGTTGATGGCATTAATTTACAAGAGTGGTACCAACAGCTTCAGGTTATTTTCATGAAAGAAAATTTACTATTCTTTATAACTAGTCCTCCAAGAAGACCTTGGACTTTAAAAATAGATTGTTTACATCATAGAGCATTTTTCATAATAATTTCTAGCGTGTCTCCTGCAATGTATCATAGCATCAAACCAAACCTAACTGTATCAGAAATAATTCAATGCATGTTTAATCTATTTCACAGCGATAGCGTAGCCACAACCACAAGAATGTCTAAGGATTTCTTTTCTTCTAGAGTGAAACCAGGGGTTTCTATAAGTGAGCATTTGATAAATCTAAACAAAATAAGAGCTGAGCTGCAATTGAGGGGGGAAGTGATTTCAGATCAAACAATGAAAAGTGTTATTATCAATTCACTTGATCCATCATGGGATAGCTTTATGACACACTTAGATACCATTAATTTGGGATATTTATCAATAGAAAGTCTATCTAACAAATTGATAGCAGAAGACAATTCAAGAAAAAATCGTTCCAGTAACCAAACAGAACACAAATCTTTTAGGAAAGTAGTCTTTCAAGATAAATATAATGAGGCCTTTAGATGCCACAATTGTGGATCCAGGGAACACAGTAGAAGAGACTGTCCCAAAGTCCCAAGGGAGAGACATAGGCCAGAATATAGGAGCAAATACAATTACAGACAATCTTCCACAGATAGACACAAATATAGAAGTCCACCAAATTACAGAGAAAGTAGAGGGGGTAGAGAAAATTCAAAAGAGAGAAAATCTGGGTCACTAAATGGGCTAAATAAACAAGACAGCACCAGAACACAACAAGATGAGAACAATAATTGGCTTATTGATTCTGGTGCAACAAATCACACCACTAACAACAAAAGTATATTATCTTCATTTACAGAAGATAAGTTTGTGATAAAGGTAGCTAATCAAGAAAAGGTTCAAGTATTAGGCAGAGGAAATGTGACCTTGCCTGGTTTAGGGAAAATAGAGGGGGTATTATTAATCCCAGAAATACCTCACAACATACTGAGTGCTATAAAACTAAGCAGAGAATCTGACATCAATATAGTTTTCTCAAAGGGGAAAGCAACTATAGAAAAGAACAAAACAAATGTAGGTACTGTGATGATAAAAGGGGGTCTACCCTATCTGATAACCAAAGAAAGATGGTTACATAACATTGATTCAAATATGGAAGATTGTATTGAAGCAGATGATGAAAATGTCAGTAACAGTGACAATGATGAATGTAAAATAACTCATGATAACAAAATTACACACAATGAGAAGAAACCAAAAATAGGTAAACCAATTCATGATGAGTGTGCTCACATCTTACATAGGAAGTTAGGACATGCAAGCTTTCCCGTAGTACAAAAAATGACTGAACACGCAGAAGGTGTCAAAATAAAAAATTGTGAAAATTATTTGGAATGCTCAGTATGTAAATCCACCAAACTAAAAACCAGTCCCAGACCAAAAAAATCTAACAGATCAACTAACAATATTTTTGATTTGGTACATATGGACTTAGTTGGTCCATTAACTCCATCAATTACCTATAGAAAACGTTACTTCCTAACAATAGTGGATGATTACAGTCGCTATGGTTTTGTTTACACATTAAAGCACAAGGATGAAACCTTTCAGAAATTTAAGGAATTCTACAAACGCATAGAAACACAGCATAATATCAGAATAAAACAAATTATGACAGATAGGGGATGTGAATTCATGTCTAAAGAATTCTCCCAATGGTTAAAGGATAGAGGGATGCTACATTTCACGTCCAATCCATTTTCTGCATTTCAAAATGGGATTGCAGAGAGAAAGAATTCCACACTACAAACCATGATTAGATGCACATTAGAGGATGCTGGTTTAGGCAAACAATTTTGGTCAGAAGCCTTACATTATTCAAATTACACTCAAAATAGAACATGGTCCAGTATTGTGAATAAGACACCATATGAGGTGATGTACAATAGAAAACCCAAATTAGCACACATGCACATATTTGGAGTTACTGCAGACGTACACATACCTAAACAATTGAGGAGAAAGGGAGAAAACGTATCCAGGAGGTTAAGATTCATGGGATACGAAACTGGAACCAAAGGGTACAGATTCATTGATAATAATAACAAATTTATAGTATCCAGAACAGCTGTGTTCCATGAGCAGGCCAATTGGTCTAAATTGCACCTTAATGAAATATTTCCTAATAAAAGCAAAGATAATATATCTTGCGAGGAAGGAACAACAGAAAATCAAAATATTAACAAAAGTAAGAACAAAACCAAAACTTGGACAAATAGTCAGCATAAAATAAAGACAGACACATTAACAAAAAAGGAAGCCAGATATTTGCATGACAACCATAGCAAACCTGAAAGAAATATTAGAAACAATAGAAACCAAATACCAAATAAATACAAAGATTACATAATGCATATGGATGGAGAACAAATAACACCTAATACATATGAGGAAGTATTGAAACTTCCCCGTGAAGAAAGAGAAAAATGGGAACTAGCTATGGAAAAAGAGATGGAAAGTTTACAAGGATTAAATGTATTCACACCTGCGATCGCACCTAAGGATAAAACAATTATAGGTACCAGGTGGATTTATAAAATTAAGAATTTAGAAGGAGGTAATACCTTATACAAGGCCAGACTAGTTGCACAAGGTTATGCACAAAAATATCCAGAAGACTATACTGACACTTATTCACCAACAGTGAGAACAGAGAGTGTCAAAACAGCTCTTGTAGTAGCATCTGCACTCAATCTGGACGTGTTTCAATATGACATACAGACTGCATACTTACACGCAAAATTAGATAAGGAAATATATGTAAGAGCACCACACAGTCAATACACTAATAAGAACGAAATTTGGTTATTAAATAAGAGTCTGTACGGATTGAAGCAATCTGGCAAAAGATGGTACGATTGTTTGGTAAAAGTACTTAAGACCATGGATTTCAATGCCACCACTGCTGATAACTGTTTCTTTGTAAAAAAGAGTAATGATCATATTGAATTTGTATTAATTTATGTGGATGATATTTTATATATTGGAAAGCATAAAGAGAGCAGGGAAATCTTTGTAAATAAGTTAAACGAACATTTCTCATTGAAATCACTAGGTAGAGTGAATAAATACCTTGGTGTACAAATTAACAAAACTAAAAGGGGATTCAAACTTACTCAGAAAGATAAAATCATTGAACTCCTAAACAAATGTAACTTAAATAATGCCAAAACATGTGACACACCTATGCAAACTGATTTTCTTAGAAACACTGATGAATCTTCCCCTGAGTTTAAAGACAACACATTTTACAGATCAGTTATAGGTTCGCTCCTTTATATATCTAATTGGACTAGGCCAGATATTGCATTACCTCTCAATTTATTGTCAAGATATGTTAGCAAACCAACCTTGTATCATTGGGAAGCTGTCAAAAGAATTTTAAGATATCTGAAAAGTACATTAGATTTTTGTTTAATATTGGAACCAAATAATGACAAAGAACCAAAAATTACTTGTTATGCTGATGCAGATTGGGCTGGTGATACATCATGCAGAAAGAGTACCTCTGGTTATGTTTTTCTATTGAACGATTGTCCAGTTTACTGGTATACTGGTAAACAAGAACTGGTAGCCACTTCTACCACAGAAGCGGAATATGTTTGCTTGTCTAAAGCTGCAAATAACCTTGTATGGTTCAATGATTTGATCACAGATGTTTGGAAGAAACCTACTTTACCATTTATTATGCATGAAGACAATAAAGCGGCCATTGAAATATCTAGATCCGATGCAATTGGACAAAGGTCCAGGCATATTGATATAAAATTTAAGCACGTGAGACAACTATCTCAAGACGGATTCATCAAAGCAATACATTGTGATACTTCTGAACAATTAGCTGATATATTAACAAAACCCTTACCTTCTAAACAACACAAATATTTAACTTCTAAATTATATGTATTATATTGTCCTGAATCTGAATGTAACTGGTGTTGTATAACGAACCGGCATTTAGAGGGGGATTTGTCAGATGTAAATGCCTTATTCTCTAATATGTAAATAATGTATATATGGAACATCAGGGGTTAACTTATTCTTTAGACTTTAATGTATTCATAATTTACAACTCCCATTCCTGGCTCCACCCCTTGTATATATAAGGAGCCATCCTCCCCATTTTCCTTGCTTCTATCTTGAATATTCAGCGAATATAGAATGCCTATTATAATTAAAGAGAAATATATTTAAATCTCTAACTTCTATTATCTTTATTGAGTCTGATCCTGAAAATATTGCAACAAGATAGATAGATAGAGATATATAGAAATAGATATAGATATAGATATAGATATAGATATAGATATAGATATAGATATAGATATAGATATAGATATAGATATAGATAGACAGATATAAAATAGATTCTAGTTCTTTTTTTCCCAATAAAACCTCTTCCCTTTAGGTCCTTTTGGTTTCACTTATTTGGAGAAAACTCCAAAACGTTTGCTGACTATTTTGTAACTTTTAGGTTGGTCATAATAAAAACACAATGCTGTCCATGTTTTGAATTAAAAAAAAAATACTGGACTCACTGCAAAGCTCATCAATTTGCTTTTCTGTCATGTGTTAAATCACACCTTGAATTAATCTTGTCAAATTCAGTTTGTTCAATTCCTAGCTGATGGACAAAATAATTTAATAGACATCATCATTTTGCTTAAGAGTAGAAAAATTTTTGACAAATACCAGCTTGTTAAAAGTTCTTTCAAATTCAACATTACAACAGCATGCTTAGATTTTGTTTCAGAAATGTGTGTGTGTGTGAACAGCTTGTTCCCATTTCAAGTCACACAGTCCTTTGCAATCACAGTTGGTTACTCAATAAATTACCTTAATGCAGCCAAAGCCACATCATGAGCTCAGCTAGGAAAGAAGCAGCATGAAAAGATCAAATTTAAATAATGGTTCTCACAGCACTGAGCTTGCTCATTGACTGTAGAGTTGGGAAGACAAATACAAAGAAGCCTTCATAATAGAAGCAAGGCCTGCATTAAAAAAACATGACAAAACAAACTGTTTAAAAATGCATTAATGGCACACGGTTACAAAACAGTGGAGAAAGCCCCTGTCCAAAATGCTAGATAAAATAATTGGATGCCTCATTTTTAATAACAAATGTGATGGAGGAGTAAATGTTAACAGCCTGCAGCCAGATAGTGCATCTATAGGTTAGTTCCTTTAAAAAATATTGTTAATGTGATGCAATCAAGTCAATGCAATTGATTAGCTACTCTCTTGCATTGCTTGGGTGACAGAGTAACTAAAGAATCAATACCAACCCCCAGGGAAGGATAGCTGAGGACTGCTAAATGCCATGCACCTCCCTCGGTGCCCTCTCCTGGGACACTAGCCCCTGGGAAAGCAGCATCAAGTTTCCACTCATAATGTTCTCAAAGCAAAAACTCTGAAAGGGGAATGATAAGAGTACCAGATCAAACATCTTGCAAACGCCCAAGCATGCTGATCTCCCAAAAGGCTACTCACCAGGGGTGAAATCCAGCAGGTTCTGACAGGTTCTGGAGAACCAGTAGTGGAAATTTTGAGTAGTTCGGAGAACCGGCAAATACCACCTCTGGCTGGCTCCAGAATGGGATGGGAATGGAGATTTTGCAATATCCTTCCCCCAGGAGTGGGGAGGGAATGTAGATTTTGCAATATCCTTCCCCTCCCATGCTCACCAAGCCATGCCCACCAAACCACACCTTGCCCACCAAGCCACTCCCACAGAATCAGTAGTAAAAAAAATTGGATTTCACCACTGCTACTCACCTCAATCACAGCACACCTAGAATCTATGTAGATGGTCAACTATAAATTGAGGAGAAGAAGAATAAGGAGATAAAGAACTAAAACTATGGAGTCCTTGATGATCTCTGAACCCTGAGCTACATATATTCTCTTCTACTGAAATGAGTAAAAATCCCACTTTCAAATCCCAGGGAGCCAATGGAGATTTAACTCTGGCCATAGATCTGTCAGGGGAATTCCCCATCCATCCTGAGATGAACTATGCATCCAGAAATCCCTCATTCCACTTCACCTCTAGACTTAAACATGCTTTGGACAGATGGTTCCTCTCAGCCTAACTTTTTCTAGCTACAGAATGGGGACAATAATACCTATTTATCTTACCAGGCTGTTGCAAGCTGTAGAAGATGGGACTATGCAGTACTTTAAAAGGTTCTTGACAAGGTCTTAGTGAACTATGTTGTTGTAAGAAGAAATCTTATTTTTAAAAAAACAGGATCAAGTGATAGGGATGAAAAAGAGACACAACAGAAGCATATCTGCCTTTACTGTATGCTTTCAGTTGTACATTTGGGTTAAAATGTGCAGTATTACTAGCATTTAAAACCTGAAGATAGTGCTTGACCAAAGTTCAATGCTACATTTTGTAAATTTACATTTTCTGTAAACACACATTATGAAAAAAATGGTAATTCTGGTGATATTTTTCTGCTCTTTTGAATAGCTAGCCTCCAGTCAGAGATTAGGAAAACTGAATTATCTGTCCCACTGAAATACCACGTGCTACCCAACAGGCAAAAGAAAAATGGTGAAGCAAGAAATCATTCAGGGAAGATTAGATTAACATTTATGCTGCATACAAGACTCTCCTCCTCCCACACAATGTGCCATTCTTGAAAAATGCCACAACAGTCTATTATTAAATGTTTACTAACATAATAAATAAATATGGTACATATGAACTCCAGTAATAGTAGTAGTAGTAGTAGTAGTAGTAGTAGTAGTAGTAGGTGCCTTGGATGCAATCCCAAAACAACTGGAGCACCATTTGAACACCATAGGCATTGACAAATTTGCTATCAGTCATTGCAGAAGGCAGCTTTACTTGGAACAGCTTCCATCCTTTGACAATATCTGTAACACTGTCAAATATCCAGATTTAATACTCACTACAAGATACTACAAATATTACAAGAACAAACACTACAAACTAATACCATGAAAGCTAAAATACAAAAATCGACTGACAATCCAAATTGCCGACTTTGCAATGATAAAGTTGAAACTGTTTCACATTTAATATGTGCGTGCAGCAAAATCGTGCAAACTGATTACAAAGCTAGACATGACCAAGATGCTAAACTAATCCACTGGTCATTATGTAAAAATACAATTTACCTGTATCTGAAAAGTCATGGGAACACAAAGTGAAAAAGTTGTCAAAAATGAGAAGGTGAAGAGCTTGTGGGACTTAGAACACAACATGCCAGATATCACAGTTGTCTAAAACTGAAGTGTATAATTTATTGATATCGCTGTACCAGGAGACGCCAGAGTCGAAGAAAAAGAACTAGAAAAAATCATGAAATATCGCGACCTGGCCATCAAAACTATACAATTATGGATGAAACGTGTGACAATGATACACATTGTCATCGGGGCACTTGGCACTATGTCCAAGAATTTTACAAAATACATTAAGAAATTACAGCTTCCTACGATAACACCAGCGGAATTGCAAAAAACTGTGCTACTCAGAACATCATACATTTTAAGAAGATACTTGGTCGATATCTAGGATGCTGGCAGCAACTGTATCAACCATCAGTGCCAAACAATAATATTTGTGATACATTTTTAAATGTTCAGTTGACTGAGTTTCATGTTTAATGAATAAAAGTATCATCATCATCTTTACTGTGCATTTAGAAAATATTCCACCAGCACCAGGAAAAGCTTATGACAACAAGGTGAAAGTGATTCTTAAATGTTAACAAAGGCTAGCTGCAAACAGGCTTAGTTTCTCTTTGTGCACCTGAGCAAAGTTGTCAGAGACCATTTCAGTTGCCAGTTATACATTCTTAAGAGAACAATTATTCCCACTGCCAAGCTCTTAATATCTTCATCCTTTCATCCAAGTTATCAGAACCAGAATCTTCCTGTGAACATGCAGGTCAGATTGGCCAGGATGTGACTTTCAACCAAGAAACTTAACCAATTGATTGTTCTACCTTTTAAATGTCAGCCTGTGTTCTTCATAATGAGCATCACAAGAAGCTAAATGGATTTGTTATTAACAAGATTTTATCTACCACACCCAACCTAAGCCTTTATTTTAAATATTTATATACTATTATAACTCTGTAACTTAGCAGTGGTCAAAACTGCTTTGTTCTGATCAATGTCTACAAACCCCACTTCCAGACAAAGGGATCTTCCTCAAACATCCCTTGCATTGTGTAAAATCCATTCTGTATCTGTACAATCCCACAGCACCATCTGTGTTCAGCAGCTAAGCTGTTTATTTCTATTCAAGAGTGATGGATGTAAAACAGCACTATAGACAAACTTTTTGCAGAAGCCATCTGATTCTCCAATTTCTCAAATATGTGAGAACTCTTGCTTCTTCCTAGTTACTGGTCCCTTACCAGTCTCCCTCCCCACCCCCCAATAAAGGCTCAACTATTATGTTTTTCAGATCTTTTACGTGCAACTAAGAGATAATAGCTTGGTGGCTTTATAACTCCCTTTCACTAAAAGTGCTCAATCTCCAGAGTACTGAATCTTTACAGAAAAAATGAATGGCAGGCCAGAGTATTGATTGAATGCTGTCATTTGTGCTATCTCATCAATTGCAGAGAGCAATTATGGTCTCCTCAGTATTTTGAAGTTAGCAGCACTGAATTTCATCACTGGTGAACTAAAAACTTCTTTTGAGGTACAGGATAGCAGAAATGCTGAAAGTACTGAAAAGCTCCAATAGGAGATCAAGTCCAATGTTTCCATTTATCAAAAACAGGACATCACTTTACATGATTGAAAATAGGCCACGAAACATTCACACACTGCTCAGGTATATCACTTTCCAAGGTATAATGCATTGTCCAGGTCAAAATAGGCAGGAAGATTTGTCTATCACTTCTGTAAGAAAACCATCACCACTATTTTGTAAGTCAATGCAGGGCCTCATATTTTTCTGTCTTCTCCCTCCCTCCATTTTACCCTTAAGTACAATTTCTCAAATGTGTTAGGTTACAGGAATATTGTTTGCTTCATTTTTCTTTCCTAGTACACCATCGTATCTAGGACAGTAGATTGTCCAATAGATCAAGATGTCACAGCATATAAAAATGCTCACACTCTCACTGAGAAATACAAGAAGCATTAGAGAGAGGTATAGGTAAAAACATAATCTTGGAGTAAAGAAAATAAACATAATATATAAATTAAACCTCATTTATAAATGACAAATAAGTGTTTGTCTAGTGAGCATTCAAAATTAACTTGTGAGTCAATGATCATCTAGTTGAAGGTCATGTGCTTTGACCACAAAAAGACCTTTACTGGCTGCCTTCTCAAGTGCCACTGAATTGGGGATGCTGGAGATTTCATATTGTGGCTGTGATGGAGGGGGGCCTCGATGGACCTTATCTCTTTTACAATCTACTAGAACAAATGAGCCTCACAAGCAGTTTACACTAAACTGTTTTTATTTACATAAAATAAAACAAGGTCTATTCAAAAAGAATATTAGATGTCATTCTCTTTCTTAAGAGTCCTGTCAGCTCTCTGGTGTAATCGCTCTATGCGATTGGAGTTCAGGCTTTTCTTCCTCAGAAGGAAGAGGCTTTAGTGACTTCAGCTCTGCCCCTGATCCCAAAGAGAAAGTCTGCTGGCAAGCATCTCCTTTTATACTGTCACAGTGGCAGTTAGGGGAGGGCATAGAAAAGCCCAGGAGATTCAAAGCCAGGAGCTTCTCTCTGATTGGCTTATTTAATTGTCTAAACCAAAAGCCATTAATAGGCACAGCAACTGTGAGGGAATTTTTCTCTCACAGTGGCACAACGGTGCCACCAATTTAAGCCTACTCTTAATCAGAAATAATCTCACAAGGACCCTTCCTTACTGGAGCAGAAAAATTGCTATACATGCTGCAATGAACTCCCAAAGAAAAATGAAGAATATTGAATGAGTGAGTGAATAAGTGAGTGATGAATGAATAAAAGCTCTTCTACTGAACCAGGCCCCTAGCAGGGGTGAAATCCAGCAGGTTCTGACAGGTTCTGGAGAACCGGTAGTGGAATTTTTGAGCAGTTCAGAGAACCAGTAGCGGAAATTTTGACTGGTTCGGAGAACCGGAAAATACCACCACTGGCTGGCCCCAAAGGGGGGTGGGAATGGAGATTTTGCAATATCCTTCCCCCTGGAGTGGGGAGGGAATGGAGATTTTGCAGTATCCTTCCCCTGCCATGCCCACCAAGCCACACTACGCCCAAGCCATGCCCACAGTACCAGTAGTTAAAAAATTTGGATGTCACCACTGGCCCCTAGCTCTATTCAAAAATAACAAAATTCAGCTGAATTTGAAGACTTCCAGTGGCTCTGCGGACATCGAGGACGGTCTCCATTGACCGCCAGCCACCCGATCTGTAAAAACCGCCCTTGCAGCGCTAAACTGCTGTCCGGCGGTTTGATAAAACTCTCCTTCGGGCAAAGAAGGAGAGGAGAGTCAGAGGGGGCGGGTAGAGCTCCCCGAAAGTCCCTGGATTAATTCCAGGGACTCGGAGGGTGAGAGCTCCCCAGTTCAGCCCTCCCTTTGCTCCGGATCGCTGGTGCCTCTGTTAACCAGAGCCAGACGTCTGCGTCCAATTCTGCCGGCAAACAGTGACTTCTAATGATTTCTAACAAGGCAGACAGAGCGGAAGCAAGAGTGCAAGCTTTTTAAAAGAAACAGAACTTAACTCCGTGAATACATTGTTGCAAACGGAGCTCTCTTGAGCTGGAGGCTGGAGAGGAAGCCTTTGTTATGGGCGGAAGGGAAAGTTAAAGTTAAAGGGAAACTGCTTGTTAAGAGTCTTCTGCCTGAAGAGAAAACTGCTGGGGACTGAGAATAGTTTGAAGAGAGGACTGTTTATTTTGAAAAAACTCTGAAATAGACATTGTAAGACTGTTTATAAGATTTTGTGACTGTAAAAGGAAAAAACTCATTTTAAAATAAAATGGCTGCTAAACAACTAAAGCCACCAATTTCTAAAGGGGGAGGAGGTTCCCCTGTAGTGACTCAAAAACAACAACTTCCGGCTGATACACAGTCACAAGACCTTAAAGAATTTATAATGGGTGCCCTGAACAACCAGGCAGAAATGATGAAAGAATTCTCAGAGGAGTTAAAGAAAATTAAAGATGTGGTGGAGGAAAAACATGATGCAATAAGAGATGACATTGTTTTTGCAGTTTCAGGACTGGCTACTCATATGTTAAAGATTGAGGAGAGAGTACGGGAAATTGATGATGCTAACTTGGAGCTTGCAACTAAATTAGGAGAGGTTATGATACAAACAGAGAAAGTGGATGACGAAATGGTTATGTTACAATACAGATCAATGGAATTTGCCCTGAGGCTGAGAGGTTTGAAAGAAAAGAGTGGTGAAAATTTAAAAGATATTTGTTCCAATGCTTTAGCAGAGCTGATTTCAGAAAGGCCAGAAGATGTGGCAATTCAAATGGACAAAACCTATAGGGTTAACTCCTGGCTGGCAAAACAAAAGCAGCTACCAAGAGATGTGGTGATTTATTTCACAACAAGGAGAATTAGAAATGACATTCTGCAAGCTTCTTATAGAAACAAGATTAAAGTGGATGGACAAGAGCTGGTGGTCCTGAAAGAGCTTCCTCCTAAAATGTTAAGAGATAGAAAGCAGTTTGGTTTTTTGGTGAATGAACTAAGAAACCAGCAGCTCCAGTACAGATGGGATGTCCCATTTGGGATAATAGTGACATACGCTGGGCAAAGATATCGCTTAAACACAGTTGGAAAGGCAAAAGATTTTTATGCCAATGTTTTAAAGGCTGGAAGGCCACCCACACCAGGGGGTGCTAGAAAGCAATTGGAAATGATACAACAAGAGAAAGATGGAGGGCAACCACAAACCTATGCTCAAGCTTTAGCTGGAGGAGCTAATTTGGAAGAAGATTTATTGTTGAGTGGGGGTCCACCACCAACCCTTGAGCCATTAAAGATGATAGAGTTGCCAAAAGATCAACGATTGACAAGAGCCACTTACAAACAACATCTGGCATGACAGCCTCAAGATTCAACCCAACAAGTCCAAAAAACACAAGCAGTGGGAGGAGCTAGGCCGAAGTCTAAAATGGCGGGGGAGGTTCAGCTGATGCTCTCAAAGCTTGGAGGGCCCAGAGATGGCAAATAAATTCTTATCTTGGAATGTCAACGGTTTAAATTCTCCACAAAAAAGAAAGAAAATATTTCACTACTTGAAGCAATTTCAGAATGATGTTATTTGTTTGCAAGAAACGCATATTAAATCCTCAGATCAGAAGTACTTGATAAATTCGAAATTAGGTACACATTTTGTGGCATCAGCACCAGAGAAGAAAAATGGCCTAGTTATATATGTTAAAAGAGGCTTATTGGCCAATTTAATTGAGGCTGACCCTCAAGGTAGATATATTGCAATTGAATTAATAACACAGAATGGGAAGCTGCTTGTAATTGGAGTATATGCACCTAATCAACAACAAGACAAATTTTATAAACTTTTACATACTAAAATACTACAATGGGATTATAGATCTTTACTTCTAATGGGTGATTGGAATGGGGTAATAAATACCCAGAAAGATAAAAAAAGTCTTTCCAAGATACCCATGCGTGCTAAGTTGCCTAAATCTTTTTTTGATATTTTGGAGGATATGGAGCTCAGAGACATTTGGAGAAAGGAACGTATTGGAAAGTGATTTTACTTTTTTTTCAGATAAGCATCAATCTTTTTCTAGGATTGATTTTATATTAACCACAAATGATCTTTTTTCTAGGGTGAAGAATACGAAGATATGTCCAAGAACTTTAACTGATCATAGCCCGGTTTGGGTGGAACTAGAGCAGGAAAGAGGGGAAAGGAGGTCTTGGAGGTTAAATGAGAATTTATTTAGATATGAAGATAACTTGAGTGAACTTAAAAAACAAATGAAAGAATTTTTTGTTAACAATATGAATAAGGGAACTTCGATGGAGATGGTATGGGATGCAAGTAAGGCATATATGAGAGGAACATTAATTTTCTTGAACAATAAATATAGACTAAAACAACAAAACAGACGGAAAGAGATAGAGGAGGAAATTAAAAAGAAAGAACAACTGCTTATAATTAACCCGGGAGATAAAAAGGCAAAAGATATGATTAATATCTTAAGAGAGCAATTTAATATGTTAATGGCTGGGCAAGTAGCAACCAGCATACAATATGCCAGACATAATACATTTTGTAATGCTAATAAACCTGGGAGATGGTTGGCTTATACGATGAGAAAAAAACAAAAATCACGTGTTATAGACAAGATAGAATTTAGAGGTAAGGAGATTTACCAACAGAATTTAATAAAAAAGGCTTTTTTGGAGTTCTACACAAAGTTATATGCTAAAGATGCAATTCAAGATGTTGATATTGATAGATATTTAAAGATGGAGATTCCTGAATTAACGCTGGAACAGAGAGAGAGATTGAATCAGCCAATAACTTCCGAGGAAATTGTTGGGGCAATTAAACAATTAAAAATAGGCAAGGCTCCGGGAACAATGGACTAACAGCTGTTTATTATAATCATTTACAATCTGAAATGCTAGAACCACTCAAAATCTTATTTAATAAAATACAGGTAGGAGGAGGAGTACCACCTTCCTGGAAAACAGCCTTTGTCTCACTAATTCCAAAGGAAGATCAAAATTCCATCAAACCTGAGAATTTTAGGCCAATTTCACTTTTGAATACTGATTACAAAATTTTTGCTAAGATACTAGCTAATAGATTAATGCCAGTTATGCAACAAATAATTCATAATGACCAATCAGGGTTTATAAAAGGGAGACAAATGAAATATAATGTTAGACAAATTGTAAACTTACTGGAATATTTGGAAAAAAATAATCAAGTCCCTGCAGCGTTTATATTTTTGGACGCAGAGAAGGCATTTGATCGCTTGAACTGGCAATTTTTGTTTAAAATAATAGAGAAAATGCACTTTGGGGAATATTTTACACAATCAATTAGAGCAGTGTTTCTCAACCTTGGTAGCTTGAGAAACACTGAATTAGAACGATATACCAGCAGCAAACAGCACAAATTATAGTCAATGGAGGTTTAACAGAGGTTTTTAGAATTGAGAAAGGAACAAGGCAGGGGTGTCCTCTGTCCCCATTGTTATTTATCTTGACCTTGGAAGTGCTATTGAATAAGATACGTGACTCAGAAAAATTGAAGGGTATTGTAATTAGACATCAAGATTATAGATTAAGAGCATTTGCAGATGATTTGGTTGTTACCTTATCCCAACCTATAGAGTCGGCTCCATATATATTGGATATAATTGATCAATACGGGAAAGTATCAGGATTTAAAGTTAATTCACATAAGACAAAGATGATAATTAAAAATATGTCTATACTTGAAAGAGATAAACTAGCAAGATTAACAGATTTTGAAATAGTTAAAAAGGTTAAATATCTAGGAGTGTACATAGCAGCTTCAAATACAAAATTATATAAAAATAACTATGAGGTTCTTTGGCAGAAGGTACAGAAGGATATGGAGAATTGGAAAAAATTACAGTTGTCTTTATTGGGAAGAATTGCAGCAATTAAAATGAATGTGTTACCTAGATTTTTATTTTTGTTTCAAATGATACCTGTGCTTAAGAAAGATGAAAATCTGAGAGAATGGCAGAAAGGTGTTAATACTTTCATTTGGGCTGGGAAAAAAACCAGAATAAAAATGAAAATTATACAAGATACATGTGAAAGAGGGGGTCTCAAAATGCCTAATTTAAGATTATATTATGAAGCAGCGGTCTTATCACAAATTAGTGACTGGTTTAACTTAACTGAGGTGAGAATTTTGAATCTAGAAGGTTATGATTTGTTATATGGATGGCATGCCTATTTGTTATATGACAAAAAAGTGGATAAAGTATTTAAGGCTCATATACTTAGAAATGCTTTGTTGAGGGTTTGGAAAAAATATCAATATAAGTTAAATTATAAGATACCTGTATGGGCAAATCCTAGACATGCAATAGAAAATATAAGTATAGAACAAAAACAGGAGGTTATTACCTATAAAGAGCTTCTTATTATGGAAAGGGGGGTAATGTATCTGAAATCTTTAGATACATTGAGAGAAGAAGGTATAATTTATACATGGTTTCAGTATGGTCAACTTCAAGCTAGATGGAAGGAAGATCAAAAAACTGGCTTCGTGCAAAATGAGGAGAATTTGGTGAAACAAATTAGAGATCAAAAACAAATGCATATTAAAAGGTTGTATAATGCTTTATTGGAAATAGACTCTGAGACGGAACTGGTTAAAGATTGTATGATTAAATGGGCACAAAACTTTCAAGAGCCAGTAATGATGGAGACTTGGGAAAAGATTTGGATTAGAAATGTGAAATTTACACAAGCACAAAATTTAAGAGAAAATTTTTATAAAACGTTTTATAGATGGCACTTAGATCCCAAAAAAATATCATGTATGTATCCTAATGTGCAAGCTAAATGTTGGAGATGTGACTGTGATGATGCAACTTATTATCATATATGGTGGACTTGTAGAAAAATCAAAGCATTTTGGATAAAGATCTGGTGGGTGATGCAGAATATTCTTTAAAAAAGACTGAAATTTACTCCACAGTTGTTCTTATTGGGTATAACTACGGACTGTACAGTTGCAGAGACTAAACTGATTTTGAACTTGATAACAGCAGCAAGATTGTTGATAGCACAACATTGGAAGAAGGACTTTTTGCCTACTATTGATGACTGGATATTGAAAGTAACTAATTTAGCTGAAATGGCTAAAATCTCAGCATATTTGAAGGATCACACACAAGAAAGGTATATACAGGACTGGAGAAGATGGATTGATTATATACAAAATAAGTATCAGACCAAAAAATATCAAATAGCTTATGAATGATTTCTTTTATCTGTATAAGCGCTATATAAGTGATATTAGAAGTTTTATGTCTAAGAAGCAGGATTTTATCTATGGAGGGTTAAGAATTTTTTTTTTAGGGGGTGTTAGTTTAATGATTGGTTAAGCAATTTAGTTTATTGTTAAAAGTTAATAGAAATACCTTGTGTTCTGCTCTGGGAAGTCGGGGAGGGGGAGGGGGGGCTGGGTGGGAGGGTTGTGGGGAAATTGTGTTTGTTTTAAAACTTTTTCAATAAAAAAAAAATTCAGCTGAATTTGTAACATTAGTCATTTAAAATAATAGAAATGGAGTTGGCTGTGAAAAGAAGAGAAAACTTAATGTGAAGAATGTTGTTAACGTCTCACAGTTTACTCAAAGGAAGCCTGCAAGGACACTGCAGGACCTGGTGAGTGACAAGGTGGTGGTAATGGTTGAAGCCCCACCTTTTTTCTTTTTCTTTACATGTGGGGTTTTGTTGCACGATAGAGATTCCCATCTTGACTTTTTTTGAGATATTCCCTCTCCATGGATAACCCTGTACCCCATGTGACATTATACTTGCAACAAAGGGGAGGGTGGTCTTTTAATGTTTTATGGTAGCTATTTGCTCTGTATCTCTCCTTTGGCACCCCCTCCCCCTAGAATGTGCAGCACTAGCTACAAGCAAGATAAAATTTTACATTTTCATTTTTATAGCTATCACATGTTGTACTATCAATTCATTCTCTATTTAATAATAGAATGGCCAGACTAGAAAAGTCTGATCTTAAGATCCCTAATGCCCAAAGTAATTTTTCCTTTAACTTCCCTATTGTTTCTCTATTGCCCCTTAGTTATGACAACTATTGCTAATGCACACAGACCTACACTTAGCTCTTATTGTTAATAAAATGGATAGGGGAGGCTACCGCTTTGTCTGCTTTAAGCAGGACCAGTCTCAAAGTGCACAGATGGTAAATGCCAGCTCTGCCTTCAAAAAGCGACAGGCTGCCAGTCAATAAGGAGACAGCAGGCACAGCAACACAATCAATCCATTGCTTTCAAAGACATCCAGACACTCTGACTTCAGTGGAAGCCTGTTATTAAATGAAGTAGGCCTTAACTTAAAAAGAGAAAAAGATTTTTCTCTCCACAAAATGCCTGCTACACTTTGTTTCCTTGATGATTCTTGGCAACATGCACTAATTTGATTTATTAGAAAGGCTGAAAAGCACAGACTCAAACCCTCATAACTCTCCTTCATCATTCAAGAACTCTCAAGCATAGTATTTATGATGCAATGATGAAAATTAACATTGAAAGGGGGAAAAAAGTGTGCACCATTTTGCCTTGTGACATGTATTTCTGGCTTGCTGCTAAGTTAAAAAGCCTCATAACTGCAGTCCAACTTTTGTATTACTGAGAAGACTGGCTGGTTTTAGAGAAATAGTCTAAAAAAGAATTAATAAGCCATGCTCACCAACATTATTAACAATTATGCCACCTTCCCCAGTTTGGCCATCTTTGTATATACCAGAACAATAACTAGGCAAGGAATTGGTGATGTTGTCCCAACACACCAGATAGGATACCAAAATAGATAAGATTTCATTGATCATGTCTTGGAGAAAGAGTTGTCACAGCATAGGACAAGTACACACAACAACACAAAGAAGAGGCCAGGCCATTTCAATTTTGTTGCATTGCAATTTAGAACTTGAAACTAATTGATCTTTCCTGTTCTTGGAATTTAAGATTGTTTTGAAAATGATTTTATGCTATGATTTGGATTTGGGGTGATTTCCATTATTTAAATATTATATGCATGATTTTTTTTTTGCAGTATGAATTTGATTTCACAGTCTAGTGAAATGTATAGAAGACATGATTAATTAAGCAATAAAGAAAAGCCATAAATAAGGTAAAGCCCACTCTGGAAAAATACCTGAGGTAGGCAACAACTTTAAAATTAACAATTCCTTGTAATATTTATGCAGCAATTAATCATTAGGAAATATGTTCATTAATTAACTACCGATTTTAACACCCGATGTGCTATTTTTTGGGAAAGAAACCTTTTAATTAAAATATATTATAGCCATCACAAATAAGAAAATAAGACACTGCTATTACATACATTATAATCCATACCTATATATGTGTGAATGTGCATATGTGTGCAATTTTTCTCAAGATTCATTTAGCCTATACATACACAAATATACTTCTATTGCTAGGCCAAATTACTGTTGAGGAAAAAAAATCAAGATTTCCTTGTAAATATAAAAAATGAGTAACAATTTATAATCAGGGTGTCTACCGCTACTGTCTCTCTAGAATGATCATCAATCTTTCTGGGGAAAAAAAAGATCACTGAGATCTTTTCTTCCAGGCAATTTATTTGTGAATTTGTCAATGTTGTAATAAGAACAGCAATGCCAAAAGAGAAGCATCCCACACATTCTTACTGCAGAATAAGAATTTTGGGGGCTGAAAGCCATATTATATTTTTCTACTCTGCATGAAATGTACACAGAGATGGCTGATGACATAGGGGTGTGTGTGTGTGTGTTTGTGTTGTGTGTGTGGGGGGGGATGTGTGTGTTTGGGCTTAGAGACCATATTGATGCTTTTAAGTCTCGTTGAAGTAGCATTGGTATCTTAAGCATTATAGAGACTTCAGACATCCATTCTACTCTTTAAATCCCTTCAAATAGACAAAAAAAGGTTTGGAAAAATCAGAGATTTTGAGGGCTGCAATGGATTTCCTAAGCATTGGCAAAGCTTAGGGCAGCCATTTGATTCACTCAAGTCCCCCTCCCTCATGCAAAACGGAACTCAAATGTTAGTTCCATTTACTCTGGTGAACTCCAGGGACAATAATAGGTTGCTGGCAAGATCATATGAGGCCGTCAATGCACAAGTTAGTTGGTCTGCTTTACTGCAATTTGGAATCTATTTTCCGTCCTCTACTTGCTGTTTATTTTGTATTCCTTTCTCCAAATAAAGATATTACTAAATATCGTATATTCACAGATAGTGAACTCTTCTGATTTTGCGCTGTCAATTTTCCCGGAATTTTTTCCAGCCTTTCTAGGCTTCTCAATTAATATAATCTTGAACAATACATATACATAAGGAAAATACAAGGGGCACGGTAATGGATGCTGTAAATGCAAATTACAATCAATTTCTACTGTATAGCTTTATTCCATTATTTCAAACGCTAAGTGCAATTACAGGTATGAATATAAAGAGAAGCATCCTCCCTTGTGCCAGCCAGCTCTCTGCTGACGATCAGCGGCATTTTTCCACAAAAATCAAAATAATATTGTCTTTTATACTTCCTTTATAAAAGGTCACACAAAAAAGGAAAATAATATAAGTTTATAGTTATACTTTAGCTCTTCAAGTTGTTTTTCATGTTGCAATTTCCTAAATATCTGTCATAGGTATCAGGGGATTTTTAATCTAAAAAAAGTTGTCTCTTGGTCTGAAGTAAAATGATACCTACAGGATAAGAATAGATAATGTACTACCCAGCCAGTCTTTTTAACTTATATTGCCCAGAATCCTTTGCCATTGATCATGCTGGAGTGTCCAAAACATCAAGATCAAGTTTACTCCTACCATAAGGCAAGATAAATTGCCTCAAATGAATTCATCTTGTAGTTGTTGGGAATGACATCATATGGACCTCAATCTCTTTCTTCAGCTGTGGATAGGGAAGAATAGAAAAAAACCTCAGTTGATTTTGTCTCTTTGATTTCAGTCCTTCAGCAGTAATAATGATTTAAAAAAAGAACATGCGGAAGACTAAAAGAAAACAGGAATACTATTAATTACTTTAAATACATTGTTAATCTCATTTCGAGTAAGTCCAAGCATACTGAACTTCTATGAGCACAGCAGTATTATTGTATCCCTCAGCTTCTCATATTAAATAACACGTCACCTTTTCCATATAGATGCTATTTAGCCCAGACTTTTAAACCAGCAGTCCTCCTTGTTGCTACACTTCTTATTATGAATCCCAATTCAAACTTTTTTTTTTTGGCCATTGTTCAATGACCAATTCAGGTGCTTCTTTAATCTAGGATGACATGATTAATGCTTGTAACAAAAGGACATTGTTTTATTTAATCCACAGGGAATTGCTTTACTTAATGCAAAGTGAAGCATGCAATTTTTTTAAAAAATTGTTTATATTCCTTTCCTGCCCAGCCCTCAATATATTGCTCTGTAACTGAAGATGTAAAGGAATGGAGCAGAAAGAGTAAGCACTTAGTAACTTTGCTTGGAATAGTATTTAGTCAGGAATACAAAACATCCCATGTGGTTCATCAGCATTCTTGGTGGCAGGATTGAAAAGACCTTCCTACCACCACATATAATAGCAGGAGGTTGCTGACGTCATTATATCTAATCTTCTCTAGATCAGTGGTGGGTTGCTACCAGTTTGCCCCGGATTGGGTGAACCACTAGTGGCAACGGCGGGAGGCTCCACCCACCCGCCCAGATGCTTCTGCGCATTGCACGTGCATGCGTGCCCACGAGCGAACCCGTAGCGACGAGTTTTGAAACCCGCCCCTGATCTAGATGTGGCAAACTTCAATCTACTTGGAAGGGGGGAAATTGCAATTTTCCTCTTTCCCCTCTATCCTTTCCTCCTCCCATTTTCACTGACTTCCCTGTTTTTCCCTCTCTGCTGTACCATCAGGCCATCAGGTAAGTAAGAAAGGCTATCAGGTTCCAAAGCAGTTCTTCCAAATTATCTTCAAGTATAGCTACATTGATGATTTCATGGATAGAAGATTACTTGAGAATACCAGACCTAAAGGTAGACTGGGAAGTAAAGCAAAAATAAATCAGAAATCAAAGGATAATCGTTTTCATCCTGTTGCAAAACCCCCGAAAGCAGGGGTGTCAAACTCGCAGTGTCACATTGTCATCACGTGACATTTCGTGACTTTTTCCCCTTTGCTAAACTGGGGGTGGATGTGGCCAGCACATGACACATCCGGCCCGCGGGCCGTGAGTTTGACACCCTTGCCTTAAAGGAAATTCACATGAACTCACCAGGGGTCAAGTTTGGCTTTTAACAAGAATTTGTTTTAAATGTTTAACATTTTATCTCTTAATTATTACAAATCAATAGCTGTGTTGTTTTGAGTTTGTGTGCTTCTCGTTTACTTTTTCCTATTCTAATCTTTTTTATTATCAGTACATTGCTGATTTCTGCGTGTTTCAGTAAAAATTAAAAAAGAAAGAAAATGAAACAGTAGGAGGACAGAACACTCCTTATTTCTTTTTCTAATTTTCCACTCAAAAGCTGACACCCTCAAACTGCTTTCCTAAGAGAACCTGAAATTTAGGAAGAACAATTTTGAAGTATGAATTTTGAAATTTGGCCCTTTTCTTCATATGAGCTAGCAGTATGTTGATGCTGATTTTAGTCCTTAAAAGTGTGAAAAGAAATTATGAGCAACAGCTCTTTCAATTGAAGAGTTTTGAGCGAGAGTTGAATTTCCAATATTGTAATGAGAACAGAAATACTGGACTCTTATCCATCAGATATACTACCGGTATATCACCCCCCCTTCAAATGGGTTCTGCTGACATTGGTTAGCAATGTCAATCAGCATAAAGACTGCAACTGTGTTTGTTTTAGTTTATTTAATCTATTACCTGTTATATTCTGCTGAGGTTGTAAACTGAGACTACCCTGTTTTCCCCAAAATAAGACATCCTCTAATAATAAGCCCAATCGGGCTTTTGAGCGCCTGGCAATAAAGGCCAAGAGCTTATTTCAGGGATCAAAAAAATATAAGACAGGGTCTTATTTTCAGGAAAACACGGTTTTGAGAATAAACTAAAACTGCCAGTACTGAAAAGCCTTTCCAAATATAGGCTGAACATACACCAATAACAATGCTGCACAAATGAACAGGATCAAAGTTATAAACTTAGTTCAAGCAGAAATCATAGGTTCCACTTGGTGGGGACACCCATTTTGCAGTTCAGGATTCTGCTTTAGATTATTTTCTAGGACTTGAAAGTTTTAAAAGGGATGGCAGCGACCTAATGCCACAGTCACTATTTCAAATTCAAAGACAAACATAACATGCCAAAATGTATATGGATGACCCGCTTACAACCTGCTTACAATCAAACATACCTTTTCCTGGGGCAGCTGCAGCTGCAGTGCATAATGCCAGGAAAAGAGGCAGCTACTTTCAGAAGTCGCAGTGAGTATCACATTTGTTACAGGGGTGGGTTCTACTTACCTTAACTACCGGTTTGCAACGGGGCTGTGTGCGCGCATGCTTGCTTCGCTCATGCGTGCACGCACTCTTCTGCGCATGAACAGAAGCATTTTGATGACGTCGGGCGGAGCTTCCCACCGGTTCTATAGAACCGGGGCAACCCACCACTGATTTGTTACCCTGCACACTCTGAACTACCTTTTGCCTTCCAATCTGAAGCACTGCACAGCCTTATCCTTAGGTTTTGAGTTGAGGTATAAATGAAAATAGATGTGTTAAGCCTCCATAATAACATACTTTTCTCTTGTTTCCTATGTACTACAACAAAATTATTTGTTGGTTTGCTACTGAATTCTGATGGTACAGTTAGGGGATGAGGAGGATTCTGGGATTGCAGAATAAGAGGCAGCCAAATATAGGCCATGGCCTGTGAACTTCTTCTCAGACCCCAGGTTTTGGCCTGAGGCCTTTGGGCTCTAGAAAGTCTCCTTTAGTTTTGTGTTTTTTGAAGAGTTCTTACTGTATAGATACAGAAAAAGAAAATCCCATTGGCTCTTTTCCTTAATAACTGAGTCAACCATGGATTGATGGTAATGTGAATTCTAAATCAAAGTTAATGAGTTCAGCCAATTAGTACAAAGACAGGTCTAAATCCTTAAAAAGTTTAGTTTCTTTAAGGTCTGTGTTATATTTTATTCCTCTGGTCAATTGTTCTTGTGTTGTGCTACATGAACTGATCTTTTCAACTTCTACGTTCTAGACAAGGGTCTGCAGAGGCATCAAAAGGTTTTCTAGACATTCCAACTTTACAGTTATTTCGGTGTTCAAGTGTAAGAGTGAAAAGAGGACAGTAACTGATGGAGAAAGTATAGTTTTCTTGAAAATGTCCACAGTGGGGTTACCCTGATATTGTCATTGCAAAGGGGAAAAAATAAATAAATGGTAGGAATAAAAAGGATAAAATTGACAGTCTCCTTGTGGCAGTTCAGTTTGTGGGCTAAAAATATGGCTTCTGGATGACTATCAGGTAATCTAGGATTGGATGGTGCCACAAAAGATGAGTCAGTAGACTGGGAGAGGGATGACTGGATTATTAGTGCAGGGCAAAGAGGTCCGAATGCCATCTGGACTCACTGGAAGAAATTTTTTAAAAAATACTTCTAAAAATAGGAAAAGAGATTATTAAAGGAGACAGTCATTTAAAGTATGATAGATGGTTAAAACGCAATATCACTTTCATCTGGAACAAAGGCTATCATATTGCATATACTCTTCAGATACAGTTTTAAGGTATTTTGGTAGCAATCCATCAAATACAACTCAAAGGTTGTAAGTGTTGTTCGGTACATTTGTTTCTTTGTCCTTGTTCAAGAACTTCCACTCCCAAATCTCCAGCTCGATTCTAACAACATATGGCATTTCATTTCTGAATTCTGTGAATGTCAGAAAATATACCGTGTCATCAGCATATGGTGGCAGCTTTGGATGAAGTCTGAGCTATGTGAATCTCCCCAGTCAATAGAAGTGACTCATTGCCTGAGATAATTTATTGTGCCATCTCAGGTCATTCAGTGCAGCGAACACTGAAAATGCAAAATAAGATAAATATAACATGAGTATGTCAGAGAGAAAGATTGATGGGAGGCATAGGACATGTCTTAATGGAGCAGCAAAAAGACCATCATCTGGCAGACAGTACCTTAGGGAAAAAGATAAACTTAATGGCAAACAGACGTGTAGCAACATGGAAAAAGATGTGTCGTGCTGTTTCCCCAGCCCAGAAAATTAGGCCAGAAGAACCACGTACAAAGTAGAGTTCAGTAATAATAGTGATAGGTCTGATGTTAATGGGGCACAGAAGAGAGCCTTCCCAATGAAAAGCAGGAGTTATTTTAAAAGCAAGATGTCAGTGCTGAGAAGATTGTCTATAATCATGCCTTCTGAAAGTTTCTCCTTTCTTAATCTTGTTATTGGGGATCAAATAGTACAGTATTATTGCAGGCAAGAACACAGGCCTGAATTCTAGCATAACAAATAGATTGTAAGGACTAATCTGAAGCTCAAATAAAACAGGGAAGCATGGAGGGAGGGAGGGGAAAAGAAAGAGAGAGAGAGAGAGAGAGAGAGAGAGAGAGAGAGAGAGAGAGAGAGAGAGAGAGAGAGAGAGAGAGAGAAAGAAATTTTGAATGAGAAGGCAAGTCGGACTGTATTTGTATCTTTAAATGTGCTGCAGGTAATGATATTGTATCCCACAAAGGAGTAAATAGAAAGAGAATTTATCTTTAGTTTGTATAGTAGCCAGCACTGTTCAGAGTGTAAGTCTGAACAGGAGCTCTGTTTCATATTGGTTAGGGATCATGTGGGGCTATGAAAATTTGTGTTGAGCTTTTTGCCAAGTATGCAATGCAGAATTTATGTATATTACTGTCTTGCTCTGGAACATAGCTTGTTTCACTCAGAGAACATTACTCTGGGTTTCTTCAACCTGTTTTTCCTTCTAACCAAGAAAAGGTTACACATTCCTATCCAGTCAGATTCATTTTCCAGATTCAGGATATGATACTAGCTAAAGGCAAAACTAAAAAAAAGTAGAGTGGGTAAATTTTCCTTAAATCACATCTAGATCCTAGTGACTAGACAGACATGTCCATTTTAGATGAGGACACATCATTTGGTTTTCAGTAATATAGCTGGTTATTTTTTCTAGTACTGCTATATAATCAACATATCCTCTGCCATTTTGCAGTAGAACAAGTATCAAAATATTACCATTCATTAATTTGTTAATAGACATGTAATATGTATTTCAGTCATCACCATTCATTTAATGAATAAAATTATTACACAGTTCAGGCAAATTCCCATTTTCTCTCCCAATCACTCTTTCCCTCTTTTTATATGATATGGATATACTCATAACAAACATTGCAATTATGTCTGCTTTTTGAATCTCACGAAAGATCTAAATGCAATGCTTTAAAAGCCTGATAGTTACACATTTGTTCCAGGTTCCAGGTATCTTTTTCTCCATTAAGACAAATTGTGGGAAAATTCAAAAGTACCAAACAAAGCAGCACCTGTGGCATTAATTACTGAACAATTGAACATTCAGCAATCTCATGGCTTTTGACTCCACTGTTTTACAGAAATAAAATATTTAGAACAATCACCAGATCTGCAAATTGAGAAGACTGCTTTAGAGCCTGTAAATTGAAGGAAAAAAAAAAAAGCAGATGTTACATGCATGGCTCTGTTCCCCTGCCTTCATTTCAATATTCACTTCCCTATTTTTTAATGTTTTATATTATTTTCCTTAGCAATTATGGCTAAAATATTTATGAACCTCAGGACAGCTAATTTGTCAAATTTATGGTTCACCAGACTGAGACCCAGAGTAATAATACTGAAAAAATCAGAGATTTCATTTAACATTTCCTGGCTTTATACAACTGGTAGCACTTTCTTGCCTTATGACTAATCAATATGATGTAATTTAGTACTTTACTTTTCTCTGAAGAGAATAACATTGAGCTGGCAAACTGCAGCCTTTGCTTTTCATGGAGATTCTCTGCAACCCATTTCTCCCCAACACACACACACACACACACACACACACACACACACACACACACACGCCCCATAGGCAGAAAGGAGGACAAGTGGCGAAACAGAATGACATCATGAATTTCTCCCCTTATGTATTTGTGTGTGTGCGCATAGTAATATAACTGCAAAAGGGCAGAATGCGTGTTACAACATGAATTTCACTAACATTATGGTTAGGCCATTCCCAAACGACTAAGCCAATATTTAGCAGATTTCAACAGCACCGTTTGACCTCTTTTGGGAGATGGGTTTAACAGTGGTGATATTATTTCCATTTTTCCATCTGCTCCCATCTCCAGAATGAAACCCTGGCCCACAGAGCAGACAATTTTTCACTCTGGGTGGGTTTAAAGAATGAAAATGGGAGCAATTTTCCCCTGAGGGATCTCCTGCTCTTACCCCAACTAACACCCCCCCCCCCCCAAAAAAATAGCCATGTCTGGTGAAGTGATAACATCCACAGATGGCCCTTGATGTCAAACCCCTCAACATCTGGAATAACAGTTTTTCAAAATGTTTCCATTCTGTTTATCAGAATGAAAGCTTTTTCTTAAACATAAAAAGGTACTTGCTAATCCAGATTGATTCGGTATTTAAAAAAAGGCTTCCTCAGAAATCCACTGAAGAAAACAATTGCAACCTCATTCTCTTTCCTGAGTGCCGCCTTCTCCTGTCTGCACTGAAATCTTAAATTCAACTTTGAGTTTCCAAGAACCTCTCAAGCTTGGATGCCAGATCTGCTTGCCCAAGTGGAGCAACATATATCGCCATTATTAATCACATTAAGACAGTAAAACAGGTGCCATTTGAAAACAAAAAAAGCAAAGAAATCAGCATGAGTGTTTCGTGCAAATAACCCTGCTGTACCCCGGCCTTCAAGAACAATTGTTCCTGATTACGGAGCCAGTGTCACTAGGCAACAGTGCATCTGATTTGAACATTGCCATCTTGTGCTGGAAAGGGTAGATTGGTTCAGGTGAGAAGATGCGTCTTATCTGTCAAATGACCCATATTGCTATTTTAAGTAAAGATTGCTACTAATTATACCTCAAGGCAAGATCTATATGAGATTTTATTGTTTTTCCAGGTCAATGTTATAATGCATAACTAGAAACATGGGACACTGCCAGTAGAAAACAGGTCTTCCCTGGTCATTTCCTAAAACATCTGAATGCTGATGTTGCAGGAGATGAATTATATTGACTGTTCTACCAATGATATCCCATCCCCATCTTTTGGCCATTCGGGAATGGAAGGCTGCATGTTTGAGATCTAATATGAGCCCAGAAATAGCAATTCATGAAAAAAACGAATATCTAAATCAAATATAGATAGAATATCTATCAAGCCATGCCTTTAGAGCAGGGGTGTCAAACCCAAGGCTTTGGGGCCGGATCCAGCCCATAGGTTGCTTAGATCTGGCCTGCGGGGCTGCCCTGGAAACAGCAAAGAACCAGTCCATGGTAACTCTGCCAGCAAAAATAGAGCTCGAGAGGGCCTCTGGCAGCCCTCCCAACTCCATTTTTGCTGGTAGAATGTTGCAGGAGCTCGGGAGCCCATTTTCACTGGCAGAGCACTCGGGTCACCACAGGTGCCACCGACAAGAGTGACGTCGAGCTGGCCATGCCCCCTTGGCCACATCCCCCTGCCCCCCCCAAGGTCAAACACAACCCTGATGCGGCCCTCAATGAATTCGAGTTTGACACCCCTGCTTTAGAGTGTTTTCTTACTTGAAAACAGCTTTGAATAATTGGAATTGGTCAGTATAAATCTACCGCTGACTGTACATGGAAGAGTGCAAGTCAACAAGTTTTGGACAACTATTGAGTGTAGAAGACTAAGGAGACAGACTTGAAGATGAAATACAAGAACAATTATGAAAATACCAACTTAATCATAAAAGAGAAGGGGTGAAAAAGAAGCCCAAGATTGCCCTGCCTTGATTCTTTTCTACACAAGAGGAGAAAGTGAAAGAAACTGTCAGATTTTCAAGATTCTGTTATTATAACCTCCAAATACAGAATTCCAGTAGTCTTTGTAGAAACATGTTTGTTGACTTGGCCTACCTCAAAGGGCTGACGATGAGGATGGCTGTAATATTTGAAGTGCTATGTATGGATGACTTCTTGAAGTTGTAGAACACATCCTGATGAAAGGATACCAAATTTTCCATATTGTAAGGAAGATACATTTTTCTTTGGTTTTGTCTTACTGCATTCACACATTGCTGTAATCAGAAATTAGGAAGATGCAAGAAAGATATCTATTTATATAATGAGTCCTTGAAAATGCTGTTTGTTGTGATTGTTCTACAAAGGACACCAGAGTCAGAAGTAGACTTTTCTACCTCTACTTTCCTGAAACTTCTATAACGACTACCGGAATTCCAGACAATCTACATCAAATACAATCCATGATAATAGAGCACCAGAAAATCATAGGCATGCTTAACTCTCCAAACTACACCTCTCCTTATCAAGATACATGCTATTTACAAATTTCATGTGATGCAGTGGCTTTTGTATGTGAATAAAGCAATGGCTCATCATCAACAGCAAGGTTCACTGTGTCCAACATGATTGTGATGCTGCTAGAACTATTACCAATTGTGAATTTATTTCAAAAGTAGGTAATTCAATAATCATAGTTGAGTCCTGAACACTTTAGTTTATCCTGTAGGGACAAATGAGGCAACCCACTAGTGTTTGTGTGATTGTGTCTCCTTCTATTTTGTATGTGTGCTGTCCAAGGAACAAAATCCAAGCTGCATTCAAGCAGAGGCTAGAAGCAGAATCCCCTTTTGTGGATTGAAGATTGACAATAGTGGATCATCAGTAATTAAGGTAACTAAATCCCCTATAGTTACTAGTTGAAGCATTTATCTCCCCAAACCATGCTCAGAGCTGTCTTGTCAATTTGTGCATATTTTT
Source organism: Pituophis catenifer annectens (assembly GCF_029215685.1). Lineage (NCBI taxonomy): Eukaryota > Metazoa > Chordata > Lepidosauria > Squamata > Colubridae > Pituophis > Pituophis catenifer. Next base: position 207,345,760 of record NW_027256881.1, read on the forward strand.
TCCTCTAAATATGGATTTTCACTGGGCATTGTCTGCACATCACACTTGTATTGATTTTATAGCAGACGGCACAGTTGCTATGGCTTCCCTAAAAAAAAGCTAGAAAATACAACTAGGTGAGCATATTGAGCATTTTTTTTTACCTTCCCATCCAGTATAACATTTCCCAGGTTCCCTGGGGACAACCAAGTCCCTGGAGACATGTAATGACTAGTATTCAGTCTGGTTAAGATTGTGGTGTATATATTCCAAGAGTTCCATCAAAGTTTTCCATCCTAATAGAAGTGCTTATCAATCTATTATTGTCCCGATGGTGGGTTAAATTGCCCTGATGGACAGGAATGATGTAATGGACTCAGAATGAAAGGTGTTTTGTTTCTGTCTGCCAAAATCATGCTCAGAAATAAGGTCTCTCTTATTTTTGAACCTTTTTTAAACTGTTGTTTATCAGGAAAACGCACCTCGTTTTGAATAACCAGGCTGTTTCAAAGTAGGCAATGTGATCTGGGGGGGGGGGACACTTCCAACTGACCCTTTTTTGAAAAGGATCACATACCTTCTGATTTACTAGAGGGATAGAGAGAGGGGGGAGGGGGAGGAGAAGAAGAGAAATGAAGAAAGGAAAGAAGGAAGGAAGAAAGGAAAGAAAGAGAGAGAGAGAGGAAGGAAGGAGGGAAGGAAGGAAGGAAGGAAGGAAGGAAGGAAGGAAGGAAGGAAGGAAGGAAGGAAGGTCTTTACATGGCAACCAGGAGATCAGATGAATATTTTACTGCTTCCTTTTTGTTAATTGTATGAATTTAGTTTTGTGCAGCAATGAAAAACAAATTGTTTTGGAGAAATTTCCTTTTCCTATTACCTCAGCTCTATATCCCCTCTGTTTTGGCAATTTAGTATTGCAAAGACTAAAATTAGTCTCCAGTCATATATAAATGTCTGTTGCCAGATGTCCATAATAAGAGTCATTTCTTGGAATAGCTTTCACCAGCTGCTTTTTTTACAGTCATGACTTCTGCTGATTACATTCTTTCTCACTATTTTACACTGGGATTTTTTCAAACATTAAAATGTCCCTTGAATTAATAAATACCCAAACTAGCTTGCCTATGATTTTATCTCCCTGTTCTTTACTTGCAAGTTCCTTTCTTGGAGCTCATAGCTATTGGTTAAACGCAGCAGTGATATTATCAGTTTACTTAATAATTCTGAAATGGCTTCATTAAAAATCAGCAGGAGAATGTGTAGTCCTGATGCAGATTTTAATTACTAAGTTCAGTTAAGGCAATATAAGGTTATTGATGAGATACATTTCACATATTATTTGTAGGTAAGAGATCAAACATCCCCAAAATTTGGAGATACAATTTTCCAATAATTATTGCCATTCATTCATGTTTGAAGGTAGACATCTGAACCTTAAATATACAGTTATGGATAGATGTTCAGGTTAGCATTCTTGGGTGCAAGATTTTGAGCATATATTGTTTCAGCTACTAAAAGCACAATCTGTTATGTTTTGCAGCTTTTATAAACGGATAAATCATTGCTGTGAATTCCACTGAGTCTGTATTTTATTTGTTCTGTTGTCCCTTTGTAGACTAACTTTCTTTGTCAGAAAACATAGCCAATAATATTTAAAAGGAGGGGGAATGCTCATGCCAATTTTTTGACATTGTTAACCAATATATTGCATCAAAAGAAAATCAAGTGAGCCAGCAATCTTTTAGGCAACACATAACAAGAAGCAGAAAGGAGCAAGGAGTTCTTAAAATGACAGCTCTACATGTATAATGCAGCTTTTCAGCTATCTAAGGCAGAGGCATCTGAACTTTTTGGTACAGCAATCCTATTTTTATTTGGGAGAAAGACTACCTTCCCTTCCAATTATATAAACTAGAAAATAATAAATAGCAATAATACTTGCAATTAATTTCAGTTCACTTAGTGTGTTGGGTGAATTTGTCAAATTTATTTTTAGATGAAATGAATGGAATTAATTAGAATTCAATTCATTTAAAAATAAACACAATACATAAATATATATTTAATGCAAATGTAATTTAACATTAAAAACTGAAATACAGTAAACAGAATTTCATGTGAGGAGAGAAGAGGAAGGCATTCAAAGGGGAAAAACATTTGAGCTGAACCACAAAATAAGATGACAGCTAGAAGATGACTATGAAATTTACAACAGACAACAATTCATGAAAGCAGCTGAGGCCAAAAGCAGCATGAAAACATACTGGAAGTAACTGAAAGGGGGGGGGAGAGACTTTTAAGGCCCTTAAGCAGGATAAGACATCACAACTGGTGGCATGGCATAGGACCCGAGTACCTTCGAGACCGTCTTCTGCCACCAATAGCCTCCCACCGACCAGTCCGCTCCCACAGAGAGGGTCTCCTCAGGGTGCCATCAGCCAAGTTATGTCGGCTGGCGACACCCAGGGGGAGGGCCTTCTCTGTGGGAGCCCCAGCCCTGTGGAATGAACTGCCCCCAGAAATACGTAAGATCTCCGACCTCCTGGTGTTTCGCTGCACACTGAAGACCCTGTTGTTCCGCCAGGCTGGGCTATCAACATAATAATTTTAAATTGGGGTATTTTAAATTTTTGGGGTTTTAAATGGGCCAAATCTATTTAATTATTTTAATTTTTAATCATTGTTATGTTTTGTGTTTTTAAATTGGCTGTACACCGCCCTGAGTCCTTCGGGAGAAGGGCGGTATAGAAATAAAATAATAATAATAATAATAATAATAATAATTATTATTATTATTATTATTATTATTATTATTATTATTATTATTATCTAACTGAGGAGAAATTGACAAAGAACACCAGCATCTTTACTGTGATCTCTTTGTCTTAAAATATCCATCTCCCAAACTAACATTTAGATGAATTTTTCAACAGTATCAAAAATCAACTCAGTTTGGGTTCACCATGCAATTTGACAGACAAATCAGGAAAAGCCTCAGGGCTAGAATGGTATCACTTTATAAATTGAGAAAGTTGTAGAGAATCCCAAGCAAAACAGCTGACTGAAGTCTTGAATGACTGCCTAAATAGCAATAGCATTTAGATTTATATACTGCATCCTAATGCTTTATAGCACTCTCTAAGCAGTTTACAATGTCACCATATTTCCCCCCAACAATCTGGGTCCTCATTTTACTGACCTCAGAAGGAAGGAAAACTGAATCAACCTTGAGCCAGTCAGGATCAAACTCGTGGCTATGGCAAAGCTAGCCTGCAATACTGCATTCTAACCAGTGGTGGGATTCAAATAATTTAACAACCGGTTCTCTGCCCTAATGATTTCTTCCAACAACCAGTTCACCAAACTGCTCAGAAAGTTAACAACCAGTTCTCCCAAATTGGTGCGAACTGGCTGAATCCCACCACTGATTCTAACCACTGCACCACCATGGCTCCTATGAATGATGTGAACATATGAATGATCGTCCTGAACTATGGAAAACTTTGTTTCTAATATTCAAACAAGACAACCTAGAAAACCCTGTTAACTACTGCCAAATCTCTCTTCTTTCTTTGGTTTACAAGTTCTTTACTCAAGTTATACGGAACAAAATAGAGGAAAAATTTAGATGGACATCATTCATGAAAGTAACCTAGTTTTTGCAAAGGATACTCAACCATTGACTTCTTCACACAATTAACTTGCTGATAGAACAAATAAAAGATATTCACATACCTTTCATGCATACTTAAGGTCACTGATTATGAAAAAGCATTTGACATAGAAATACACGCAAAGGTAAATGCTTAAAAATAATCAAGGCCTATGAAATTAGACTTGACACAAACTTGACATCATTCATTTTCAGTTCACCAATGACACTGTCATAATCCATCATAATATCCAAGAAGACAAACAGAGTCTAAATAACTTCAATATTGCCAATAAAGCAGCTGACCTGAAAGTTAACAGAAAATCAGTTGTAGCTTCCAATATAAATGGCTGATTGAAGATGTCTTTGCAAATGAGCAGAGACAATGATCATTGTGAAGAATGAATGACCAGCAAGTAGACCAGACCTTCAAGTTCTCAAGAAAACAAGAGAATAAGCAATTGCCCATGAGCGGTCTGAATGGCAGAGACTAAAACAGCAGTTTCCTGTAGGTTTGAGTGCCAGGAGCCAAGGGAGATGACATCTTTGTTCTCAGCAGCAGCTAAGCTTTAATAAGGACACTAAACCAGAAAAACTCACTTTGTAATCACATTCAGAAATGTTCAGTTCAAACACTTTATAGATATTAGAGAGAAAACCATAAAATGACAAGCTTAATTTGACATCTGGTGAGATTTACCTTTTTTTTTGGATTATTTAAAATAAAATACAATGGGCAAAAAGAAAAAGGATTTTGATCTAAGAAAGTTTTAAACAGACTGGGAGGCCAGTGAAGCTTTAAATATTTAAAAAAAAAAGATTTAAAAAAGATTTTTAAAAAAAGATTTAAAAAACAAGTACATAATTAAATAATGTGGAAAACAACTGAAGTATTAAACCCTTCTATCAATTGTGGCTTGATGGTTGAAAATGGACACTAGAGGGAACCAAAGGACTAAACAGGAAAGAATTTTAAAAATGATTTGTTCCCTTAAATTTTTAAAAACTTTTTAATAATTTTAATAACTAACATATCAGTAAGATGTACAGATATCAATGGATAATTTTTTTAGTAGATGAAATTACTTTTTTTTTTTTAACTAACATAAGATATTATAGAACAGGGGTCTCCAACCTTGGCAACTTTAAGCCTGGCGGACTTTAACTCCCAGAATTCCCAGCAAGCTGGCTGGGGAATTTTGGGAGTTGAAGTCCACCAGGCTTAAAGTTGCCAAGGTTGGAGACCCCTGTTATAGAAGACAACAAAATTGAGATTACCCAAATGGGAATACAAAAGACAAGATCTGATCTGAACAAGAAATCCTGGATGATGCCTCTTTGTGGGATTTATAAAATAGGCTGGTAATAGTTTGCAAAACTCCTCTTGAATTGATGAAACATCAAATCAATGTACATTAAAATAATGTAAATGTTAAGATTGTGAAAAACAAAACAAAAAAGGATATTTGATCAGATACACATCCTTTTTGTGAGTAATTTTGGTTATTTAAAAATTAAAAATATTTTTTCTTTCAATGAATGTGCATTATTTGTTCATATGGCTACTAAGTTGCTAGGACATACAGTATTTATTTAAGATGTTTGAACCTATCTATTTAATAAATGGAACTATTCAGTGTTTCCTTTGGCCTAGGAGCACTATGTAAAAAATATTGAGACATTAAACGTCCTATGAGCCAAGAAAGTTTATACTACTACAGCTCTCATGTCTTTTTGCAATCTTTAATTGGGTGAAACAGTGCATCGTGGGGCAACAATTTTTAAATCAAGGTATCTCAAATGGACAAACTTAAAAAATGCATCCAAACTTCAGGACCATTACTCCTGTGGTATTGAAATCTCAAAGATCTTCAGACCAGTTCCATTCATAAATTTATAGCTGCTGCTGCTGCTGCATCACCACAGTTAGCTATGTTCAAGTGATTGTGATTTTTGACTACACTTCTCAGAAATCCATAGGTTGCATGGAGCAAGGAAAAGACCCTATGTCCAATCGCTTGGTGGGAAGGCCTGACTGGCAAGTGACAATTGAAATGTCCTACTCATAGGAATACTAAACTATCCAAGGATCTCTCTATGTTCGTTGTATAATGTTTCAACCAAATGTTATCTGGCATTTTCAGTTAGACATTACCTACTAAATGTATTTTCATGTAGAAGAGGAGATGCCATTTATTATCCTTTTTATATCAATGAAAATATCAAAAGCACAAGGTAGACATCTCTTCCATGTTAAAGAAGAATGCCTGTGTGGTTATGTACTTGTGACAAACCAAAAAAAGTGCAGTGGGTTTTACTTTTGGCTTCATAATAAAATACAATTTGCATTTCAGCATAGCTTAGATCAAATAGCCCTAGAGAACAGAAATTCATAATGAAAAAGCAAATGCTTTGCTGCCTGTTTAAGCTTTGGCTATTGGGAAAAGATCATTTCCAAGGGCAACCTGGAAGATAAGTCATAAGTTTATTTGTCAAGCATATATAAGATAACAGGTAAAAGTATAAACATAATTTGAATACATGAAAAGAGTAAGTAAAAAGGAATATTAGGACAGGGACGGTAGGCATGCTGGTGTATATCTGTAGAAATCACATTTCCTACAGAATAAATTTGTTGCTGTTAGTTTGTACTAGTATAGAAGTATATTTAAACCTGCATTTTCTTTCTTTGAGAAGAATAGTGAATGAGTGCCTCAAAATAATCCCAAGCAAGAATGACAGTTGGAATGAAAAAGACAACAAAAACAACACTTATTCTCATTTAATTTGCAAAATGTGCCACACAAAGCAATGGAAACTGTCAAAATATATTATTTGTTCCATTTTCCAAGCTTTTCAAGATAATCAGTATGTGCTCACATGTGTGCAATTACTGAAATGCAAATTAAAAGTAGCAACACTGCTTAAAATCAAATAATGTTAAAGTTGCATTACTTAATTCTTATCACAACAAAAATAATACAAAAAATAGCAATCCCTTAAAAGTTTAATCAGTGTTCCACTCTGCCTCCTATGTTGTTATAATGTTTTAAATATCTACTTACAAAATGAAAAGTTTGCATGTAAATTGATTTTCTTTGTTAACAGAGTATAATTAAATTCATTCAACTTTCTCCAGATGTTTACATATTGTATATCAGATTTCTAGGAAAACACATGTAATAGTTATCTCATATGTTCTCCGGAGATATAAATTAAAGGAGTTTGCAACTACTGTATACTTAAAAACACAAAGTATCTGCAAATCAAAGTATGAAAATAGATTTCATTATCCTAAATTATGTTATATTTCCCTTAAGGTGCAAAGTGTCTGCATTTAATTAACATTTTTTATTTAAGGAAAGGTAATGTATATCACTCTTATCATAAAGAGTGATATTGTAAAACAGTATCACTTTTTAATTGTAAAACAACCAATAAATTTCCCAAGGTTGTAATGCTGACTTGTCTTCCAGTCAAAGTGGATAAATCAGTGGCACCAGCACTTAAGAATGGTAGAAAAAAAGTAGGATTTCAAAGTAGTCTGAAGTGGAATAGATTGGCATCTATTGAATCTATGAAAAAAAAATGGTTTTAGTTTCTCCTGGGGGGAGGGGGGAATGGAAGAGCACTTTGTCCTAGCAGATGTTTCTGATTGAGGGTATTTTGAAAGAGCCAGGGTGATCACAAGAAGTATGGCAAACAGTTAAAAATATGTGTGCTGAAGTTCAAGTAGATGTAAAAGTAGTAGTAATACAGTTCCAAAGGTGCTTTTCCACAAGGCACTAGACTTTCTTGGTTTTTTTCCTTGAAAACTCCTAGCTTTACATATATACAGATAGGGTGAGTGAGAAAGCATTTAGAGGTAATGGTAAAATTACATATTATGTACCTCTTTCATGTTACTCAGAAAACGCTTCTAAGATATTTATATGATATTAAATATAAGAAAATCATAGCTAGATAGCTAGATATAGATCTTTTGAGTAATGTATTTCAAGAACTTATTAGTTAACAATGTCTCATTTTAGATAGTCCAAGAGAAATCAGTGGGATTAAGAGAACTTCTGTAGGAATTATAAATTCACTGGCATTGTGATTTAAGTCTATCAGTAGTGGTAGTAGCAAACCACATGAGGGTTATAAATAGTATATATCTTTTGTGTTTCGTTTACAAGTAAAATTCAAGAGAATGAGATGGGATGATATTAAAAAAGCCTATTATATGTGTTTTCCATTAATTCTTCTTATAAGACTCTGGGCAGAAGTGGGATGTTGTTTACAGAACATGCAGCTGGTATTAATATAATTTTCTTTTGCTTGCTTTAAGTTTCAAAGAGCAACACCTAGCACCATAAAATGTGTAAGATATGAGATAGGCATAGATAAACAATTGGGAAATAAATGCCAATCTATATACTTGGCTAACCAATTCTGTTTCATTAGTATTTCATTTAACAGAACTGCTATGAAAACTAAAGGCGCAAAGCAATTTTCATTTTCTGCTAGCTTTAAGGAAATTCCCAGAATATTGAAAATGTGCTCGCTTTGACTATTTTTTAACAAGTTTACAGGATCTTAAGAAAAGGTCTACTGTACCAGCTAAGGCTTTCAGAATAGGTATCACATATTAAGAAAATGCTCATTTATTTTTCTTACATGATAATTTGGAATATGGCAGGTCAGTTCCATGTAGTGGTTAAAGGCCCCAGCTAGAAACTGGAAGACCATGAATTCTATGAATAAGATATATAAGTTGGTTACTAATTTTGGATGTTTTTTTTTATATTCCAGAAATAAAAAGATATAGAAAACATGGATCTTATTTCTTTTCTTTTTTTTCATTTTTCTTCTTTTATGATTAATGTATTTTAAATACTATAATATAGGATTGTTTTTTTTAATTATACAACTAGTACATTTTGTTGCTCTGGTTTGTTAAACTTCACCATTTTTTTAAAAAAAAAATGATGACTTACTGTATTAATTATACCTTATCAATGTGGCTTGGGTTTTTTTTTACCAAGTTTTAAGTTTTTAGTGTCTTCACAGAACCCTGGTTATTGTATAGATTGGAAAAAGAATAATGCAATAGCTTATGTAAACAGACATAAAATACTGATGCAAGACACTGCTAGTCCTCATCTTATGACACAACTGAGCCCAACATTTATGTTGCTAAGCAAGACAATTGAGTTCTGCCTCATTTTACAACCTTTCTTGCCACAATTGTTAAATGAATCGCTGCAGTTGTTAAGTTAGTAACATGGTTAACTGAATTTGCTTGTCAGAAGATTGCAAAAGGTGATCACATGACCCCAGGACATTGCAACCATCATAAATATGACTCAGTTGTCAAGTGTCTGAATTTTGATCACATCAGTGTGGGGATGCTGCAATGGTCATAAGTGTGAAAAACAGACGTACGTCCCTTTTTTCAGTGCCATTGTAAGTTTGAATACTAAACAAAGTGTTGTAAGTCAAGGACTACTTGTATTCAAAGCCTTATTTCACTGATTACATTATATTACACTCTGGCTCCAAGATTAGTACACATCCCATCCCATTTGAATCTTGCCACTCTCCTATGAAACAGCTAAGGCTAAATGGCATGAATTCAAATCCCACCTTAGCCAAGAAAGCTGCCTGGATGATCTTGGGCCAGTCCCTCTCTCTCTTCACCCAACTCACCTCACAGGGTGGGGAAAAAAGGAAGAAGTAGTGTTGGATATGTTCTCCATCTTGAGCTGTAAAAATAATAAAGGCGAGATATAAATAAATAAGCTTCCTAGTTTGAGGTGTGGTACCAGGATTGGGAAGATTAATTTGACTTATGAAACCTTTATGAAACCTTATGAAACCTTTACTTATGAAAGATCCCCAAGTGACTTTGGCCCAGTCATCCAGACCAGGCTTTCTCTTGTCCTAGTCTGACGCTGAATGCTATTACAATATCTTTCAGAGTAGGCATTTCAAGAGCAGGGATAAAAAATCTGCCTGGTTCTCCAACCACAGAGGACTGTTTTTCTCCAAGCAATGGCTCAGAATGATGCTTCACTCCAACTCTGGCACTCTTTCCCTTTCTTTGAAGACATCTCAAGCATAGATTATTGAGGAATCCATATAGGCAGCATGGGAGCATATCAAAGTCTCACATTGCTGATCCCAGTACCTGAATAGTAGGTAGAAGACTTATGTTCTGCCTCAGGTCCCCCTAGAGATAAACATTTGGGTGAGACAAGATTATGCTGCCATGAATGCTGAGCAAAGTACACCTCTTAGGCAAAATCTTACTGAAAGGTACAAAGCACAATAACTTTAGTGGCAATTATGCCACTTCTGCCTTTAGGCATTTTTTCAGTTGCTTTGGCTTTTTCTTCCTTTTTCATAATTCAAGGCTTTACCCCTTATAGTTCCTCATTACAGTGAAGAAACAGAAAGCATTCTGAGCACAAATGTTGTACTGCCGCAAATAAAATTGAAAGGAAGAACAGATAAATCATAGCTTAGAATCTAATTTCTATCACAGGCGTCACTCCAGTAAAGTGGTGTGCTTTCAAGATAAGCCATTTTGCAAATCTGATAGGAAAAAAAAACATTTTAAAAAGCAAAAACTTTAATGATTATCTTAAACCACAATCCCAAAGCTACATTAGCCAAATAGCATATGCTACAGAATAAAAATACTAAGCAATGAACCCTTCTCTCAGGTCACAAGCATTTTGCCCAACTCTTTGGTTAAACATGTTTATTCCTAACATGACAGAGGAAGTGCTTGTTCTAGAAAGAGGACAAGGGAGTAGATAAGAAGTCTTTTAATCTTTGCTTTATAAAATAAATCATATTTTTAAAAAAACATTTCCACTTCTTTTCTTCTCTAAGGCAGCAGGAAGCAAACTGAAGTGTTCCAAAATGTATTGGTCATCATTCCTTACTATTGTGTTAGCTGAAACTTATGGAACAAGTAGTGCAAAATATCTACAGAACATGTGTCTACCTTTGTTTTATACTTTGGATGCAGTAAGCAATCTGCAGATCACATATGACCCAACTTAATTTGCAGACCTCTAGCATGCTAAGAATATGACATTTGATTAATTTAATTTTCAAGTCTGCTATAAAGTATGTTAAATTACGTTATAAAACAACATAACATGTTGTTATATAACATGTTATTATATAATAATACTGAATATTTTCCTGCAAAAATGATTCTGCAAAGTTAGTGAGCTGTTCAAAACATGCAAACCTCATTGCTTAGATTCTACAGATGCCCATGTAATGCCCTTTGTATCAATGGTGAAATCCAATTTTTTTTTACCGGTTCTGTGGGCGTGGCTTGGTGGGCAGGGCAGGGGAAGGATACTGCAAAATCTCCATTCCCACCCCATTCCAGGGGAAGGATACTGCAAAATCCCCATTCCCTCCCCAGTCCAGGGGAAAAAGAGGTACATAATGTGCAGTGAAATCCAAATTTTTTTACTACCGGTTCTTGGGCATGGCTTGGTGGGCGTGGTGTGGCTTGGTGGGTGTGGCTTGGTGGGCATGGGAGGGGAAGGATACTGCAAAATCTCCATTCCCTCCCCACTCCAGGGGAAGGATACTGCAAAATCTCCATTCCCTCCCCACTACTGGGGGAAGGATACTGCAAAACCTCCATTCCCACCCCACTCTGGGGCCAGCCAGAGGTGGTATTTGCCGGTTCTCCGAACTGCTCAAAATTTCTGCTACCGGTTCTCCAGAACCTGCTGGATTTCACCCCTGCTTTGATTTAACAAAAGGAAGAGACTGACAGTGCATGGTTAGAATTTTTGAGTATATAGATTTTTTGTATTGCCGCTCAGGAAAGCTTTGATTTTACTTTATTTATATACTTCCTTTCATTCTGGACTTCAGAGTGGTGTATAAAATAATCCTTTTTTTTTTTTTTTTTTTTTTGTGTGTGTGGCTACAATACTGTGAGTGGTTGAGCTAAGCACCGGACCAAAATCACCTAGTATGCTTCTGTGCTTAGGCGACATTAAAACCTAAGTTTCCCTGCTTCTAGCCCAAACTTTAGCCACAATCACATACTGGTTCTGAAATGGCTTAGATCAGGGGTGATCTTATCTTTGCTATCAGTTCGCAATGGGATCGCATGCGCGTGCTTGCTTCACTCACAGGCGCACCAAGCTTCTGCGCAGATCGCCTATGACAACATCTGGGGTGGTAAGTGGAGCATCCCGCTGGTTTTACTACCGGTTCTTGTGAACCGGTCCGAACCGGGGGCAACCCACCTCTGTAGTGCCGTTGAATAAGGCATTAAGATCTAAGCCCAACGTTTACTTTTTCATAATAATAAAAGCTAGCCATTTCTGTAACAACAAATCTAGATCACAGTTTCATCTTTTTCCACTCAAGTACAAAGTCCAGAAATGATTTCCAAGTCAGACCTTCTTTTAAAATGCAGGTTAATTTGCTTCTACCTTGTTCCCTCCCTGACAGCAGCAAAGGAGAAATAACATTAAGAGCAAAAATGCTGCGAAGCCCCCTTCTGCAACCTTCCAGAGAGCTAAAGGGATGACAGCCAAGTTAAATAGTTTGAGACCTGAAGGCCAAAGGTAAACAGCCACCAATATTATAACCCAAGTGGTATAATAATAAAATGCCAAATTAAGCCCTAGAAGCATTATGCCAAACTCCTGCTCAAGTTGTAAATGTAAATTTATAATGAACTAAATGCCATATGGTTTTATGAGGTCAGGGGAGGTGGGACTGGTAGGTGAAAGGGTTTGCCTTCCAGCTGATCTTGATTCCTGGCACTACATGGACAATTCCATGCAGTTTTTAAAAACTGAATATTTTTCATAGTGGTTTGCTATGGACTTCTTTGTAAGGCTGAGGGACAATGACTGTCATAATCAATCATTTGGCTTTGTGCCTAAGGTAGGGCTAGAACTCCCAGTTGCCACATTTTTAGGCTGGTATTTAAACCATTTAAATCACTACAGCACACTAAACTGGCTTTCAAAAAGCCACAGATACTATGGTATTAATATATCCTAACATATGTTTATTAAGTTATTCAGTCAGACTCACTAACTATTTAAATATAAAACAGCTTCTATTTGGACAATTATGCAATTTAATGTTTCTAGGTCAATAAAGTAATATAAAAGCCAGAACAAAGCTCAATTGTATTTCTTAGAAAAGTAATTATCTACTCTATTCCAATTGTTTTAGTATATCCTTTGGTACATATCCAAAGGAATTCATGCAAGTTAATAATCTGAATATTTTTTTTTAAAAAAAAACACCAAATACTTTAAAATAAAAGATTTTTCTCCAAGCAAGTATGTATACTTAACAACTGAGATTAAAAGTACATAGGAAGTCCTGGTAATAATAAATCTATAGAAAACATTTCTAACATATGCTTCATTTGAATGGGAATAATTGATTTGTGAACATTATTTTATTCAGATATCAAGTATTACCTATAGTTGCTGTTTTACTTACCTTGGCTATATAAATGCCTTTTCTTTTCTTGTGTGAATTTATTTGGGAAAAAAAGATAAGAACTGCTCTAAACCTATTTTATTTCAAACTTTGCTTTTATCACATTCTCTACTATAAAAAACATATCTGTTTTTTACTATAAAAAACATATCTATGCATAGATACATATGGCTAATATAACATAGAAAATATCAAGTAGTGCACACACGAACACACACACACGAGAAGTCCAAAGAGAAATTTGGAATATACATATAAGCTTATTTTTAAAAATCTCAAATTTGGATTTCATTTTTTAAGCAAGTGCAGATTAATGTGCTTTAAAATCTTTAGACTTCCTACTAATTGAGGAAGGACCAGTCTGAAAGTCTTGCATATTTGTTCTTTGATATCTATCCAAGGACAGTCCTCCATCTCTTCTTCTATATTCCTTCAGGCCACTACACAAAATTTGATTATATTTCTTTATATTTCTCTGGTTGCTGGCAAAGTGTCCAGGTAACACTGAAATACTCTTCTTTAACTAACATTTTTCATGGAATGTGTTAACATTTAATTAGCTATCCACATCATAATTCCTCAAATCTCCCGATTCCTGTCACTGCAGTTCCCTTTTCTTCATGCAACATGGATCAGGAAAGCAAAGAGCTATAGAACTAATTATCCTGGGTTTTCTAATAATTAATCACACTTATATACCTTTCCACAAGCAATTCAGTATGGTGTTCAGGGTTCTTTCTCCTCCAACAGCTGTATTATCCTCTCAAGAACAATCTTGAGAGCTAAACCCATGCAGGCATTATCAATCTACAGCTCTTCTGGGAGGTAATCCCCATTCCCACTGACATCATTTGAATATCTCTATGCATAGCGGATTCCACAAAAGCCAAGCCCTGCCTTGTGTGGAAGTCAAATTGCTTTCCAGCAAATAAGAGGTTCCTGCTGAATTTGCAAGTGCTCCAAGGAAGCAAACGTCATTAGAATTATGGGATTAGAAGAGAATTTGAATAAGCAAATGCTGAGAACTCCAGCTTGACGGGGCTTGAACAAAGCATTCACCACTGTTCCAAAACTACACAGAGAGATTCAAGGTTGCATTGAGAGCCAGTTTGGTGTAGTAGTTAATGTGCCAGGCTAGGAACTAAGAGAATGAGTTCTAATGCAGCCTTGGGCATGAAAACCAGTTGGGTGATTTTGGAGCGATCATTTTCTCTGAGCCCAACTCACCTCACAAGGTTGTTGTTCTGGGGAAAAATGAAGGACAAAGGAGTATTAGGTATGTTTGCCGCCTTGAGCTATTTATAAAAAAGAATAAAGGTGGGACCAAAACCAACCAACCAAACAATAGATCATTGAAATTGGGTCTTCCAGTCCTAGTACAATCCTTTAATAACTACAGTACGATTGCTGCACGTGAAAAGTGCTGGCCAGATTGAGAATTAAGCTTAAAAAGCAATGCCTTCCTTCAAGGGATAAGGATGCATTGAGAAGAAGATGCAATTTCACAATGAGCTGTGATGAAATTTAATCAAATAATTTAAATAAAAAACTTATGCCTATTTTATAATGGAAGAAAAATTGCAGAGGGGGGGAGGGGGGAGAGAGAGAGAGAGAGAGAGAATAATCAAAGAAATACAAAAGCCCAATTGTAGCTCCACTGCATTCCAAGATTGCACTGCGAAGGCTAAGTGGCACAATGGTCAAATTTTGGAAGCATTAATTTCTAGCTATAGAAGAAAAAAAAAAAACTCCTGGGAAGTAGAGCACTTCTATTTTTGCCTAACACCTAATCCCAAATTATGCTGCTGAAGTTTGATTCCAACAGCACAATTTGGATCATTTTGCTGAGAGCATTAGAGTGCTTTTGAAAGAACAGAAATGGGAAACTGATTCCAACTGAGAGGCTTCATTTGCCGTTCCTACATTTAACCTCCAAAACATTAACTAACCTGGCCAAAACATTCATCCATGACTCTTTCTGAGCCCACAACCAATCCTCCGGCTGTGAGAGCAAAAACTGATTTAAGAATAGTTTAAAATAATTCAATTATTTGCTCATTGTAGACACCGGAAAATTAAAATAGTTGATAAATATTACAATTGTGCTTTGCTATTCATCAAATGGATTATTATCCAAATGTTTTTGCATGCTGTGTTATTAGTTTTGTGGAGAAAAACATACCAACAAAGAAGTATAAAACAAAGGATTTTTTTAAAATAATTTTTTACTGTATAATCAAAATGTAATGATATCATATGACATTGCTTAAGAATCAGAAAGAAATTAAACTAACATTTTAGATCCAAACTCATTGATGGAAGAATAATCGATAAGAGGGGTGAGCCTTTCAGTTCCTGCAGATACTGATACATTCTTGTAGCTGCTGAAATTTTGTTCGTGATAGTTAATGAATCTCTAGCACAGATTTTTGGTGAGTTCAAGGTATAAGGGGAAAAGACTTTACATCCATCAAACGTAAACTGGTTTCAACCAAATATGTTATCAACCCTTCCTTATGTTGAAAGAGAATAAACAGGTTTACACTGAATTAATTTCACTACAAAACGCTTAAATCACTCATTAAATTTTCCTGTTGTTCTAATGTGCAACAGGAACTTAGTATTTTAGAAATAATCATAATTCAACACATACATGATTTTTTTCTGTATCAATACATTTTAATAAGAACATGTACCTCTTTAAAGTAAAGGTAAAGGTTCCCCTTGCGCATATGTGCTAGTCGTTCCCGACTCTAGGGGGTAATGCTCATCTCCAATTCAAAGCTGAAGAGCCAGCGCTGTCTGAAGACGTCTCCGTGGTCATGTGGCCAGCATGACTAAATGCCAAAGGCGCATGGAACACTGTTATCTTCCCACCAAAAGTGGTCCCTATTTTTCTACTTGCATTTTTTACATGCTTTCGAACTGCTAAGTTGGCAGAAGCTAGAACAAGTAACGGGAGCTCACCTCATTACGTGGCACTAGGGATTCGAACTGCTGAACTGCCAACCTTTCGATCGACAAACTCAGTGTTTTAGCCACTGAGCCACCATGTCCCTTGTACATCTTTACTTATTACAAATAATGTAGAGTTCAATTTTTTCATTTTGCCTTATCAACTATAAGTACCTTAATTTTTAATTATTTTTAAACACCACAAAATACCAATTTAGCATCCAAGAACACCAAGCTATTTAGACAATAATTTTCATTGTTTCCCGTAATTTCTAGTCCATGGTAGTCTAGAAATGAGGCTACTCTAATACAAAGTATTTGAAGCATAAAGGCTGGGAAGGCAGAAGGGTTAATACTGCATATTGAATACACACATGGGAAAATACCACTTCAAATCATTGTATCAATGAAAAAAAAACCCTTTCAAAGCAATTTAAGCTCAATACATGACCTCCGTTAATGAATAATATATAAAAAAATCTAATTCCAGTAAATAAAACACTTTGAATTACTTAGTATATAGAACAAATCCAATAAGTTGTTGCTATATATATGAGGCATATTTTTAAATTTATTTAATGGTATACAGAAAATACTGTAGGAAGATCTTCAGAATTAAACATCACCATTCATTCTTAGTCGAGCCTGTCAAGTGGAATCTGAAAATGGTTCCTTAAATGCGTGGGTTGACTTTCCTTGTCAAATTCCATCAGTTCATGTGTTTTAGTATTTTCCCTCGTTTTAAACAAAACAAATTGGAAGTGTAGCAAATACCATATTGTGTACAAATGGCTGCCTGGTTGGTTTCAAGGGCTATATTCTGAAATACAGATTTAAAAGCAGATTATAAAAGATACCAGGCTATAGTGAAAGCTGCCACGATTCCATTCAATATAGCCATACTATAGCCCATATGAAAAGAGTGTCCAGTCAGTCGCCTGAAAAGAAAAGAAGATCAGTTAATTGATTAACAGATTAGAGAGGACAGATATTTCAAGCCATGAAACATTTTACACAGATAAGCTGGCTTCATTTTAATGCTTACTATATGCTAATATGTATCTGCCTCTGAACACAGTAATACCATCTAGTGAGCTGCCCTTTTCATTGTAAGGAGTTAACGTAAACGTTAACTCCTTCTCAGTATTTTAAATTTGTATACAAACTTTTGCATTTAGTCACCACCTAAGATCTGCACCAATGTCCTATATGGAGATCTCATGCACACCCCACTAGCCAGCCTTATAAACCATTATGGCAAATATTGCAGATAAATTTCTTACGTAGTGTTAAAAATGTTTGTGTAAAAGTTTTTGGGTGAAACATGCTGCCATATCCCAATCAAACAGGATTTGGATAATAAGGAATTGTGGAGGAATGAACTCACAGTAAGTTTTAAGACCGCCTAAATTATACAACTAATTTTTAGGCATATGTTTGTTCCAACATAGACCGGCAACTAGCCTAAAAATGTTTTTTTCATTATTTTAAACGATCACTACACAATATAGTCAGTGTATGAAAACACTAATAAATATTACTTAACTTGACACGTTTAGACTTACTGTATATGTTTGTCTATTCGTATGTACCAACACATACAATGAAAACTACACATAAAAATATGCTATTCTTGGCAGAAGTATAGACACTGTTTGCCACTGCCTTCTTTTGGAATATGCAAAATAACATGAAAGCTTGGAGTTTGCAAAAAAGCACCTGAAGGACTCTCAGACTGTGAGGAACAGGATTCTCTGGTCTGATGATTGAACTGTTTAGCCTCAACGCTAAACATTATGTCTGGATGAAACCAGGCACCGCTCATCACCTCCCAATATCATCCCAACAGTGAAGCATGTTGGTGGCAGCATTAGGACCTCAAGCTGGGTGAAGGTTCACTTTTCAACATGACAACGATGCTAAGCACACAGCCAAGACAACGCAGGAGTGGCTTAGGGACAACTCTGTGAATATCCTAGAGTGGCCCAGCCAGAGCCCTGACTTGACCACTATTGAGCATCTCTGGAGGGACCTGAAAATGGATGTCCACTGACGGTCGCCATTCAACCTGACTGAGCTTGAGAAGATTTGCAAGGAGGAATGGCAGAAAATCCCCTTTGCAGATGTGCAAAGCTTGTCATGCCATATCCAAAAGGACTCGAGGCTGTAATTGCTGCCAAAGGTGCTTCAACAAAGTGTTGAATGAAGAGTCTGAATACCTATGCCAATATGAGATTTCAGTTTTTTTAAAATAGATTTACAGACATTTCTAAAAATCTATTTTCCCTTTGTCATTATGGGGTTCTGAGTATAGATTAATGAGAAAAAAAATGAATTTCGTCAATGTAGAACAATGCTACAGCATAACAAAATCGACAGAAGTGAAGGGGGTCTGGATACTTTCTGAATGCACTGTATATTTTTTTAATTCTTAAGTATAGCCTACAACCAGGCACTCCATAGTGGCCTCCCATTTCAGTTATAACTAAATCTAACTGTTTAACATCCAAGATCAACAAAGTCTCTAGCTGTAAGATATGTATTATATTTTGATAATAAGAATAACAATGAATTCAAACTCAACTGATTGAATTCTGATTGGCTTATTAAGATCTATTATATATGGATTTTACATCTTTTTTATAATATTTTTACATTTTCTGGAATTCTCAAGAAAAGAATTTTATACTTTGGATTGTAAAAAATTATGCTACAATACACTCTGCTGGCCAACTCCTGAAACTGCTTAATTTGTTGTCTTAGTATACGAATGTGAACATTGCTCCTAATACAAAAGCCAACAAAGGGCCATTTCTATTAGATAAAAGCAAATTATTGAACTTATTTAAAAAGTAAATTTGTGGTCCATTCATTCTTAAACCTTATTTTCTTGCTTTACCACACCTTTAAGTACTTCGTGATTTACCCATAATAATCATGTTCATTTCTTTTGACAAATACAATTCCTTACAATACACTATATATTACACACATATTTTTCTGCCATCATTTCCACTTAAATTTTTTCCTTCTTTAAGGGACACAAATTAATCAGCTTATTCTGTTGTTGTTTTTTGCAACAACAAAAATTATAAATTACATTGTTTATATTACAGCCATTTTTTATCAAATATAATTGTGCGGCCTTCAAGAAATTTATTTTTAGATTTATATTTTTTAAAAAATACTTAAATTTCAAAGAAAAAATAAAATATGTAATAAAAATTAGGGGAAAAAATAAAAAAGAGGAGACATTTAAAAGTGTGAGAAAAGAAAGAAAAAATAAAAAAGACTTTCAACTTTCCTCAGTACAGATACAAATATATCATCGGTAAATCATCTCTTATTCTAAGTTAACCATAATATAACCATCATCTAACCCTAATAGCATTTACAATATGTTTACAATCTTAAACAAATCTAATTATCTAGTCATTAATTCAAAAATACTTATTCATCATTATCAAGATAAATTATAAAAATAATCAATAATTTAAAAATAAATCTAAACAAAATCTTAAAATAACCAAAGTAGTTAATTTCAAGGTCTCCATCAATTCATTTTTCCAAATCCACTCTTTAGTCTCTAATTTTTACATTTCTTTCATCTCTCTGTATTATAGTGCCTCATTGATAAAATCCTAACAAAAAACTGAGTCCCACATTTCCTCCATTCTATTCATCCATCATAGCAAAAAAAGTTCTAATCTCAATGACACAACTGTCTCTATATTTTTTTACAAAAATCTCATTAAACCTTAAGATTCAGATTTCACGATGCTTCATACAATCTATCTAAGCTGCACTGCAAATCATTCAGGTTCTCAGATAACAGCATGTCATCTGTATACGGGTATGTAATGCTGTGAATATACAAGCATTCACTTCTTTAACCAGGATGCTTCTGATGGCACAAGCATTCCCTATATACATTTATCCAAAAATACATTAAATCGAGGAGACATCACGCAACACAGACTTGTTCTTTAAGCAGCACTGAACCATTTGCTAAGCATTTCATTTAACTTTATGTCTGGTTATTCCTTTCATATATTTCTCTTATAAGCCTTCAAAAAAAGCTTCTCTGAGTGAGGGTGCCTTTCCCGCCGCCTTGAAAGAGGCGGTGGTGAGGCCCCTCCTCAAGAAGCCTTCCCTGGACCCGGCTGAATTAGCTAACTACCGTCCGGTCTCCAACCTTCGTTTTGTGGCGAAGGTTGTTGAGAGTGTGGTGGCACGACAACTGCCCGGGCACCTGGATGAAGCTATCTATCTAGACCCGTGCCAGTCGGGCTTCAGGCAGGGTCACAGCACAGAAACGGCATTGGTCGCGTTGGTGGATGATCTCTGGAGGGCTCGGGACAGGGGTTGCTCCTCTGTCCTAGTCCTATTAGATCTCTCAGCGGCTTTTGATACCATCGACCATGGTATCATGCTGCGGCGGTTGAGAGGGTTAGGAATAGGGGGCACCGTTCTGTGGTGGTTCTCCTCCTTCCTCTCCGACCGCTCGCAGTTCGTGTTGGCAGGGGGGCAGAGGTTGACCTCGAGGCGTCTCGCATGGGGAGTGCCACAAGGGTCGGTCCTCTCGCCCCTTCTGTTCAACATTTATGTGAAGCCGCTGGGTGAGATCATCTGTGGTTTTGGGGTGAAGTGTCATCTGTACGCTGATGATACTCAGCTGTACATCTCCACCCCAGACCACCCCAACGATGCCCTTGATGTGATGTCTCGCTGCCTGGAGGCCGTGCGGGTCTGGATGGGGAGGAACAGGCTCAGACTCAACCCGTCCAAGACCGAGTGGCTGTGGCTGCCGGCGTCCCGATATAGTCAGCAGGTGCCATCGCTGACTATTGGGGGTGAATCTTTGCCCCCCACAGAGAGGGCTCGCAATCTGGGTGTCCTCCTGGACGCACGGCTGTCTTTAGAAGAGCACATGACGGCCGTGGCCAGGGGGGCCTTTTATCAGGTTCGCCTGATCCGCCAGTTGCAGCCCGTTCTGGACCGGGACGCCTTGCGCACGGTCACTCATGCCCTTGTCACCTCCCGGCTGGACTATTGTAATGCTCTCTACATGGGGCTCCCCTTGAAGAGCACTCGGAGGCTCCAACTGGTCCAGAATGCGGCCGTGTGGGTGGTTATGGGCGCAACTCGTTGTGCCCGCGTGACACCCCTCCTGCGCGAGCTGCACTGGCTCCCAGTGGTCTTCCAGGTGCGATTCAAGGTGTTGGTTACCACCTTTAAAGCGCTCCATGGCATAGGACCCGGGTATCTTCGAGACCGTTTTCTGCCACCAATAGCCTCCCACCGACCAGTCCGCTCCCACAGAGAGGGTCTCCTCAGGGTGCCATCAGCCAAGTTATGTCGGCTGATGACACCCAGGGGGAGGGCCTTCTCTGTGGGAGCCCCAGCCCTGTGGAATGAACTGCTCCCGGAAATACGTAAGATCTCCGACCTCCGGGTGTTTCGTTGCGCATTGAAGACCCTGTTGTTCCGCCAGGCCCTGGCTATCAACATAATAATTTTAAATTGGGGTATTTTAAATTTTTGGGGTTTTAAATGGGCCAAATCTATTTAATTATTTTAATTTTTAATCATTGTTGTGTCTTGTGTTTTTAAATTGGCTGTGCACCGCCCTGAGTCCTTCGGGAGAAGGGCGGTATAGAAATAAAATTATTATTATTATTATTAAAAACATTTATCATACTTTTCTAAATCAGCAAATGATCTGCTGGGTAGAATAGTCTGCTTCCTCCCATAAAACTATATTTCATTCATTAAATTCTGCTCATAGTAAGTTATCATAGTCTTTCAATTAGATTTATGCCAAATAGCTTTCCAAATACCCTTAAACTTCTGTCATGCACACATGCAGCCTTTAAAGACAGATTAAACAAGTTGCACAGCCACTCCACAAGCAAATTACAGGTAGTCCTCGACTTACAACCACAATTGAGCCCAATTTCTGTTGATGAAACACTTGTTAAGTGAATTTTGCCCCATTTTATGACTTTTCTTGCCACAGTTGTTAAGTGAATCAATTTCAATTTTTTTCAATTTTTATTTATTGATTAGCCCTTTGGGCCATATCAAGTGCAGAATTACAAAGACAAATCATTACAAAGGTTTGGTAAAACAAATTAAGTAAGATTGGAATAACTCGCAATTAAAATACAATTAGAATAAAATACGATCTAAAATAAAATCGAGATAAAATACAATAATTTAAAGTACCATTTAAATATAATTAAATTTATATTATAATGTCGCCCCTGCATCTACCCAATCAATGTTAACTGCTCTGTTAAGTGAATCACTGCAACTGTTAAGTTAGTAACATGGCTGTTAAGTGAATCTGACTTCCCTCTTGACTTTACTTCTCAGAAGGTCACACAAAGGGATTGCATGACCCCGAGACACTGCAAATCGTCATAAATATGAACCAATCACCAAACATCTAAATGTTGCTCACAGGACCATAGGGCTAGTGCAACGTTTGTAAGTGTGAAAAACAGACATGTCACTTTTTTCAGTGCCGTTCTAACTTTGAACTGTCACTAAACAAACTGTTGTAAATAGAGGACTACCTGTTTATTGACATTTTAACATTTAACACAATATTTTAACATTTCTCCAGCTACATGATTACACCTTCAGCATTACAAGTTTTCAACATTCTCATAGCATTATAACTTTTAATTCTTCCGTTTTCTTCAACTGAGTTTACAGTATTCATTTCAATCTGACATTATTAGCCTTTCTACAAAAAATTCTAAAACTCTCCTCAAAGATTTCTTAGCTTCAGTTTATCCCATATAATTTTTTCACTTTAATTTTTAATTCTATGCATGGAGTTGGACATCGCTTCTTTAGGTTTATTCATCCAATTAAAAAAACATTTTTATTTCCAAATAAATTGCTGTATTTTTCTGCCTATTTTGATGCTAATCATTCTTTGATCTCTTTGGCTATACCACTAGCACATATCTTTCTCACCTTTTTTGCAGCAATATTTCACATATTTTCCTTATTCATAGACTCTTTTACTTCATCCTTCTATTAAACATTTTTTTACATCTGCCCTATCAGTACAGTTCCTTGAATCTTAATTTATGCTTGTTACTTTTTTTCCTCTAACATTGCAAGTCACAGTCTTCCATATTTATAGTCATCATTAGATGAGCCATTGCCCATTGTGACTTGCCAATCAAAGTTTTTACAATCAAATTTTTACAACTTTTACAAAGTTTTTAATACAATAAAAAGTATAAATTAACCAAGAAAACTCCTCAGTATTGCAGGAGATCATGTGAAAACGTAGCATGCATATTGTATCAATTTCTTAAGGCAGACTTTTAAGCCCAATATCCATTCACATTTGATACTTTCTAAACTGATACTCACTTAAATCGTGCAGGTGAGAGTGGAGTAGGAGGAAACATTCCTGGTTCAAATGAATCAAAATAGATAACTGTCCAGGAAAAACTGCAACACGACAGCCCAGTCATCATGGCTAGAACAAGAATACTCCAAAATCCTTATGGAAGAAAAACTCAACTGTAAACAAGGAAGACTAGAATGTTTTGGATGTAAATACATACACTGATTCAGAGGATTTTAAAGATCAATATGCAATTGAAACAAGAAGGTTATTTTCTTGGGATAGATGGACAAACAGCTGGAAAAAGTCAAGGATCTTTGTTTTTATATAAGATAACTGAAGTGAGATTATTATAGGCACAAAGATGGAAAGATTTGGCACCACTCAGAATAGAGGAACGGTTAGTAATGATGATGGAACCTGCAGAAATGATTAAATTTATTTCCTTGACCAGAGAAAAAACATCTATGTTCATTGCTGAATGGAAACCCCTGACAGTCTTTTTGCATGAAACAGAAAAAAATGAACTGATGACTTATAAGAAAAATAGATTGCAGAAAAAATATAGTTTTTTGATAATTAAAGAATAAGAGGGAATTTTGTATTTGTATTTGTATTTATAATTGCTGTAAAGAAAATAAGAAACTACTTCTAATTCTTTCCATTCATTCTTTTTGCACATTTAGCTTTTACAGGTAATCCCCAGGTTACCAGCGTTCCCTTAGCAAATGTTCAAAGTTACGCGATAAGCGCCCCCTAGCATTCATGAACAAGTTCCGAAACTACACATCTTGCAGCACCACAGCAGTTGTTCGCCCTTACAAACAACTCAGAGGCTCTGCAATATTCGTCCTGCACTTTGCCAGCCAAAATGGAGGTTTGGAGGGGCAGTCCTGTCCCTCTGACGCTCTGTTCAGGCCTCTGGAGGCCTCACCCAGCACATTGCAGGCCGAAATGGAGCGTTGGAGGACACTCCATTTTGGCCTACAATGTGCTGGGCGAGGCCTGCACAGGCCTAAATGAAACTGCACAGGAGTGCACGCAGCTGAGAGGCTGGAGAGGAGACTGCTTGCTGGATCTTTGCACAGTAAGTGACCCGGCATGGCAGGTTGGAGGGGGAAGCAATTGTGGGGAGTATGAGGTATTTCATTGGGTCGGGGAGGCCTGGGGTGGTCTTAGGCAGATGGCCTCTTCCACATGGCCTTCCCCACCCTGAAATACCTCTTGTGTACTTAACGAGCCTCACATTCGATTAGCGTTCAAGGTACGAGATTCACTTCCACGAATCCTTGGGTTACGAATGGAATGGAGAGGCCACATTCCATTCCTAACTTGAGGACTACCTGTACTTTCTTTTTTCTCCCTTTTCTTTATATTAGTTCTTGCTAGCTTTTAAGTCCTTTTTTGAATTTTTTAAAATAAAAATTATGCAAATCATGAAATCTCAAAATTACAACTTCAGCATTAACATACGGTATGCAAAATGCTGAATTCAAAATACCCCATTTTAAGTTAGAAAAAGCTGGACCAGTATGTCTGGAAGTATCCCAAGCTCACAACTTTCCTCTGTTTCAAAAAGAGGTCATCTTGACCTTGAACACACTTCTGATACAATTAGTATACATTTCAAATGTGCATATCCCTAACAAAAATGCCCGAATTCTACCACCAAGAAATAACAACTACCTGGAATAAACCAAAAAGTTAATGGACTTATATCATGTCCAAGGAAAAAACACAACATAACCCAAAATATATTTAGTTAGTCTCTTACTTATACTGGACCTGCCTCTATTTAACTGTTTTTAGGATTGCAGTCATGATTACTGTGTTTGCACTTTACTTTTTCAACTTACTGATCTGTAGAAAGTGTTCATCAATTTAAATTGAGAAATGGAATGGGTAGAATAAAGACTATACATAAAACTCTGAAACTCTTATGACTGCCAGCATACTTGGTGGATATTACACAATTTGATACAATTTGAAATTTAAATGTTTTTGTATGAGGAACCCCATCTATTCTACTCTCATAAAAATATTACTAGATATAGAACAATAATATGCTTTATTTTTAATAATTCTTATTAAAGATTACAATTAGAAAACAAAAAGTAACTACAAAAATTCAAATTTGTAGGTAAGAAAGCCGATCAGTTATAGGTATTTTAATGATACAGCAGCATACATTAATTTATGAATGAATTGCAAAATGTTCCATTTCTGTCAAAAGGAATACCCACCAAATATAAGGAAATTGTCACAATTCCAAAATGAAGTTACAAAATAAGCCTCACCTAAAATGCTGGTTTCTGTACTATCCATTTTCTCTTTTTCATGTCCTGGATCTGTAAATAAAAAAAGTTTATTTTTACTTTAATTTTTAAAATTTAAAATGTTTAAAGAATTTTAAAATTTACAAGGAATTTTAAATCAAGCCAATTATTATGGAATGGGAGACAAGAGATCAACAACAGTTTTCCTACTAAACGAGCTTTCAGTTTAATATTCAGAGAAAAGCATTGAGTTATATTTTGAAAATTCAAAGTCTTTATTGTCATTGTACATCATGTATACGATAAAAACAAAGAAAAAACAACAAAAAAAGATGTAATTAATTTTTTCTGCTATTGTGTGTCACTTAAGCTAGATGACTATGATCTCTGTAGTAAGACATAGTAATGTGAAGAAATATTACTGGATATCAAACATATGTTTGTTTTTAATAATTTTTGATTATTATAGTTGCAATTAGGAAACAAACACAAGCTACAAAAAAATATGAAAATAAAAAGTCCCTGCTGCTGAAAAACAACCCCACAGCACAATGCTGCCACTACCATGCTTCATTCACTGTTAGGATGATATTGGGGCAGGTAATTAGCAGTGCCTGCTTTGCTCCAGACATAACATTTAGAATTGAGCCAAACAGTTCAATTTTAGTTTCATCAGATTAGAGAATCTTGTTCCTCACAATCTTAAGAGTCCTACAGGTGCTTTTTGGCAAACTCCAAGCGGGCTTTCATGTGCTTTGCACTGAGGAGAAGCTTCTGTCTAGCCACTCTGCCATAAAGGCCAGATCGGTGAAGAGCTGCAGTGATAGTTGTTCTTCTGGAACTCTGTCCCATCTCCACACAGCATCTCTGGAGCTCAGTCAGAGTGACCATCGGATTCTTGATCACTTCTCTTACTAAGGCCTTCTCCCCCAATTGCTGAGTTTGACTGGGTGACGAGTTCTTGGAAAAGTCCTGGTTGTGCTTAGCTACTTCCATTTGAGAATTATGGAGGCCACTGTGCTCTTAGAAACCTTCAGTGCAGCAGAAAGTTTATTGTAACCTTCTCCAGATCTGTGCCTTGCAATAATCCTGTCTCTGAACTCTGCGGGCAGTTCTTTTGACTTCATGGCTTTTGCTCTGCTATAGTATGTATTGTCAGCTGTGAGGCCTTCTCTAGAGAGATGTGTGCCTTTCCAAATCATATCCAATCAATTTAATTTACCATAGGTCGACTCCAATCAAAGTGCAGAAACATGTCACAAGTGGTCAAGAGAATTCGGAAAAACCAGAGCTAAATTTCAAGTGTTGTTGCAAAGGATCTGAATACTTATACCAATGTGATATTTCAGTTTTTTCTTTTTAATAAATTTACAGACATTTCAAAAATACTGTTTTCACTTTATCATTATGGGGTACACAGTGTAGATTAATGAGGAAAACATGAATTCCAACAACTGTAGAATCAGGCTACAGTACAACAAAATTGACTAAAGTGAAGGGGGTCTGAGTAGTTTTGGAATGCACTGTATATATAAAGATATAGGGATATGTGTGTATGTATGTATGTATGTGTAATGTGCATAGATGTGTTATGTAAACTTGTTTTTCCCAAAATAAGACCAATTACCGCAGCTACAAGGCGAGGCAGAGGGGTGGAGCTGCCCCATGCACCCTGCACCGTTTTACCTCAGAGCCCCCACAGCCAGCCCATTCACGCCCTGACACCTGTCTCGCCTTGTGGCTGTGGCACTGGTGCCTCACTCAGCCTCCTGCTCCGTTGCAGCTGTGAGCAAGCAGAAGAAGTGGGCTGGAGGCCACGTGGGCTCCTGCTAGACATGGCTGCCAGTGCTGCCACCGCAAGGCAGTTGTCAGGGCATGGATGGTCTGGCTGCAGGGGCCCTGAAGTAAGCTGGTGTGGGGCAGTTCTACCCCCACCCCTGCCTTGCCTCACCTCGTGTTGGCAGCACCACGAGCAACCAGATGGCATGGATAGGTGGCAGGCTGTGCACTGTAGGCTTTTAAATAGGGCTTATTTTGTGGGTAGCGCTTATATTAACTTCACACATAAAAATCATACTAGGGCTTATTTTTGGGATAGCTCTTATTTTGGGGGAAACACGGTATGGGTATGGATAGATATACATTTTCTTTTGAGAGCAAGAATTTCATTTTTAATGTGTGCCACTGTGCTCAGAGTAAAAAAAAATGACAATAACGTTTATGCTAATATTAAAAGATTAAATTATTGCTAATATTAAATTAGCAATAATTTAATTATTATTTAAATATTTAATAATTTATAATATAATAAATTAATATTAGGTCCATGGCATAGGACCTAGTTATCTTCGAGACCGCCTTCTGCCACCGACGACCTCCCATCGACCCGTGCGCTCCCACAGAGAGGGCCTCCTCGGGGTGCCATCAGCCAAGCAATGCAGGCTGGTGACCCCCAGGGGGAGGGCCTTCTCTGTGGGGGCTCCCACCCTCTGGAATCAACTGCCCCCAGAGATAAGGAGAATCCAAGACCTTCGTGCCTTCCGCCGTTCCCTTAAAACTTTCCTTTTTCAACAAGCCGGGCTGGCCTAACAAATCCTTTTAAATGATTTTAAATGATTTTAAATTTGTCTTTTTAAATTTTGGGCCAAATTGAGATATTTCCTTTTAATCTGTTCTTAATCTATGTATTATGTATTATGTATATATGTGTTTTTACTTGGCTGTACACCGCCCTGAGTCCCTAGGGAGAAGGGCGGTATATAAATCTAAAGTAAAATAAAAGTAAAATAAAATAAAATATAATATATAGTATAATATAATTAAATTATAATAATTTAATTATTAGAAATATTAAATATTAAAAGATTAAATTTATGCTAATATTAAAAGATTCAACATTGATTTCCTTTAGGAAACAGCTAAGAATCTATCTCTAGCATAGATTTCCAGCCATCACTCCAAATAGACCTAATGCTAATCCTAAACATAGATTAATTTTCATTTGCAATTGGATTTTCTAACAAATTTTACTGTGGTCCATAAAGAAAAACCTGTCAACTTTGTTTCATTTGAAAAATTCTAGGAATCTACTCTAGCACTAATTTCTGGACCTAACTCTAAGTAGACCTAACTAACTTTTGTTTCATTTTGATTGGAAATGTGTTTTTACCATGTATTTTACTGCGGTTCACAAAAAAAAAAAAAAAAAAAAAAATCAGAAGTCAATGTCACTTTCCTGAAAATACAACTCAGAAGATATGCCTAGCAATAGTTTTTGGTCACGACACCAAGACCTAAGCCTAACCATAACCCAAGATTCATTATACTTGAAAACAGGATTTTCCCATGTGTTTTACTGTGGACTATGAAGAGCACTAGAGCAAAAGATGTCAATGTCGCTTTTCTTAGAAAATCTTTAAGAATCTATCCCGAGAGTAGTTTTCAACAATGACCATATGTAAACCTAATCCTAAACCTAACACTGACCATAGATTGTCAAAAGTAGGATTTTCCAATGTATTTTCCTTGATCCAAAAAAACCTCAGAATAAAAAGCTTGTCAACTATCCTTTCCTTCAAAAACCTTGAGAGTCTATCCATATCATTACTTTTTGACCATGTAGATCTAAACTTAAGCCTAACCAATATTCATTTTCAATTGAAAATCAACAAGTAGGAATGAAAAAAACTGTTAAAGTTCCTTCCTTCAAAAACCGTAAGGAATTTATCCCAAGCATTAGTTTTTGGCCATGACACCGAGTAGACTTAAACCTAACCCTAACCCTAACCCTAAATTCATATTAATTCAAATGGGATTTTCCCATTTATTTTACTGCTGTCCACAAGCAAATCAGAATGAAAAGCTGTCAACTTTCCTTTCCTTTAAAAGCTTCGAGGAATCTATCCCAAGCATTAGTTTTTGGCCATGACACCAAAACCTAACTCTAGCCCTAAATTCTACTTGGTTTACAGCTCTTTGTTCTGGCTTTTCTGTGGACAATAAAATACATGGAAAATCCCTTTTGAATTAATATGAATTTAGGGTTAGGGCTAGGGTTAGGATTAGATCTACTTGGTATCATGGCCAACAACTAATGCATGGGATGGATTCCTTGAGGTTTTTGAAGAAAAGTTGACAGCTTTTCATTCTGAGTTCTTTGTGGATCACAGTAAAATATATCAGAAAATCCCTTTTGAATTAATAAGAATTTAGGGTTAGGGCTAGGGTTAGATCTACTTGGTTAGGGTTAAGGTTAGGGTTGACAGCTCTTCGTTCTGACTTTTCTGTGGCTAAGGTTAGGGTTAGGTCTACTTGGTGTCATGGCCAAAAACTAATGCTTGGGACAGATTCCTCGAGGTTTTTGAAGGAAAGTTGACAGCTTTTCATTCGGATTTGTTTGTGGACCACCGTAAAATACCTGGGAAAATCCAATTGCCAATGAAAACGAATCTAGGGCTGGAGTTGTGGTTGGAAGCTAATGCTAGGGACAGATTCCTATTGGTTTTAGAACGAAAGAAAAGTTGACAACTGTGGATTTGGAGTTGTTTGAGCACCACTTTAAAATACATGGGAAAATTCCATGGCCAAGAAACTGAAACTAGGGTTAGATCTTCTTGGAGTCATGCCCAACAATTAATGCTAGAGATAGATCCTTGGAGGTTTTTCTAAGTATAGCAACTTTGACAGCTTCTCTGTTTGAGTTGTTTTTGGACCCCAGGAAAATACATTGGAAAATCCCATGGCCAATGAAACTGCATCTAGGGTTAGGGTTAAGGTTAGGTCTACCTTGCCCTGTTTGGGGAAGGGGAGCCGCTCTCTCCCGCCCTGCCTCACCTCGCAGCGCCAGGCAAGCGATGGCTATCAGGAGCGCCAGCAAGGCAACCATCGCCAGGCAACAGAGCACCGAACAGGACCTGCTCGGCCACTTACTCCCCGCGGCTTCGGAGCCCTGTCAAAAAAATAAATAAATAAAATTTCAAAGCCCTCCGTGAACTCCGCCTGACGTCTCAACCAGCCCCCTTCACCTCTGCCCTAACTAACCGCAGCAACTGCATGACGCGCCTCCATGGCAGTGGAATATTTGCTTCTTGGGGGGGCAGAAAGGCGGGGGGAAAGCCTTCCAAAGAGCCCTTGATCGAACTTGATGCGGCAGCGGCAGCAGAAGCGAAGCCCCGCTTGCTTTTCCGAACGCCGCTGTCTCCCGCCTAGCCACGCCCACCGTCTGAGCTCGGAACTCCCATGCTGCCCTGTTCCATTTAGGGAGGCTCAGCGTACGCGCGTGGGTCGGGCTCTACCTTCCCTTCGTCGCCACGTTCCTTTTATTTTATTTATTATTTTCCCGCCTGGTTTTACGGCCAGAAATGGTACCTCTCGGCTTTCCGTAGCTCCGCCCATCAACCTCCGTCGCTCGGAGCGAGCTGTTTTCCCAGCGTCCTCTGCGGTGCGCGCGTCTCTCTTTTCCCCCTCCTCGCTTCCATTCCGGCTCCTACTGCCCCCCTCCCCACCCCGCACACACACACACACACACTCCAATCTTGGCCGTTCGCCCGCCTTCGGCGAGAGGAGAAGCAGAAGCCCCTCCCCTACCGGCGTGAGGTTTTGTTCTTTCCTCCTCCGGCCGCGTGCGCGGTGATCCCACCTCGCAGACTTCCGACCAGTAACCCCTCCTCTCTCCCCCCCCCCGCACCCGCGTCCCCGGTCCGGTCTCCCTTCCCTTCTTCTCTGTTCGGTTTCCGGCTAACGGTCTCCCCTCGGATCTCGGCGGAACTAAGCAGCGCCGGCTCGGCGGAGCCAGGCCTGCGCCAGGGGGGAAAGCGATGTCAGGTGGAGACTCGGCGGCCGCCGCGGCCTCTCCTCAGCCGTTGCCCTTCTCGCTGCCCAAGCCTCCCCCCCTGATGCAGCTCAACCCCGGCGAAGGCGTGCGCCCTGTGGGAGCTCCTGGGCCGGAACAGTCGCCGAAAAGCGCCCGCATGGGAGGCCGGCCGGACTGGCCTGCCGGGAAGCCCGTCAGTCTTCTGGCACCTCTCCTTCCTCCGCGCGGGGAACCCGAACCGCTCCTTCCCTTCGGGCCGTCCTCTCGCCAGCCTCTCCGCGGGAGGCTCCTCGGCAGGGGCGGCGGCGGCGGTAACAGTGCGGGCAGCGGGAGCCTCCTCAACCCTGCGATGAGGCTGGGCGGCGGCGGGGGAGGAACCGGCGGCGGCGGCATGGGCCGAGATGCTGTTATGGTAGGTGGGCAGGCGATTTTTATTTTTATTTTTTTTGGTGTGAGGGAAAGTGGGGGGGGAGGCGAAAGTTAAAAGTTTTACGCTTTTGCTTCGGTTTCAGCTCCCGTCCCAAATTTCATCACCGTGAAGTGAAATTTAAAAAAAACAAAACACCCTCATTTGAAGGTGAGGAGAGGGAGTCATTTGGCCTCATTTGAAAGTGAGGAGGGAGTCTAGTCGCAAGGGACTCTTGAGTTACTCTCCGCTCCTGGAGTCTGCCTTGGCTGCAATTTTTCCCCTCAGAGTTTATAAGTGCAGGTATTTGAATGGTAAACGGTAGGCTGGGTGGTCTTCGGGCACAGGTTTTTAGACCCTTTAGCATCCAGCCGGTATGGGAGGTTTAGCTAATGCCTGAACGCTGGATGAACGTTAAACTTGTTGCTTGATATCTATGGAGATTCTACAAGTCATCCAGGTCATGGTTGTCCCAAAGGTGCTTCCCCCCCACCCCTCAAGAGGCAACTGGACTTTCTGGTTTTCCTTTGAAGACGTTTCGCTTCTCATTCAAGAAGCTTCTTCAGCTCTGAAGTGAAGCAGCTTCTTGGATGACAAGCGAAATGGGAAGAAGCACCTTGATCATCAGTCTGTCAAATTGGCTTTCTTTTCCCAGCACTTAGAAAGGAATGCTAGAAAGGCCTGTTAAGTGCATATTTTCCCACCATTCAAGAGAATGGTGAGACTTAATCTTTGCAGCAGCGCCTATGGGAGGGAATCAATAGGAATTGAATAGGAAGAAATAGGAATACCGTGTTTCCCCGAAAATAAGACCCTGTCTTATATTTTTTTGAACCCTGAAATAAGCGCTTGGCCTTATTGCCATGCGCTCAAAAGCCTGATTGGACATATTATCAGGGGATGTCTTATTTTGGGGGAAACAGGGTATTTATATTATCATTTGAAAAATCTCCCAATCAGTATTGTTGATTATGTGCCATCGCATTCTTTTTGACTTCTAGCAACCACATTGATGCCTTGATTGTCTATTCTTAATCTGTTCTTTCAGGTCTTTTTAGTGCCAGTGTTACTGAGTCCATCCACCTTGTTGGTGGTCATCTTTTTCTCTTTTCTTCTAACTTTTCCACCATTTAGAGCCTTTTCCAGAACAATAGGTGTTCAGATTTGCCAACTTTATAGTAATTTAATTATAAATAGGATTTGACAAATTGAAACTATTTGGCACAATTATTTGGAAAACCGAGCCAGAATTCTGGAGGACTACAGTTTAGTATGAATTTATTTATATTTATTTATAAATATTTGCTTATTTCATTCATTTATTGATCCAAGCAATCCATTGACTTTCATATCACTCTTTCACTGTTCACCTGCAACTCCTGATTTTTCCACTGCTATGTAGATCACCAAAAACAAACAGACAACCCTGTAGTTTTTTATACTGGCTTAAAGGGGGACAGTAAACTTGATTTGAGTCATAAAACAAAGTAATCCTTTCTATTTAGTGCTGTAGTTACAGGAGAAAAAGTATGAAGTTTCAGTGACAAGTCAACATTCATTATTATTGTTCCATGTGAATGTTACCAATATATGTGAAGCATTTGAACAGTCGTAACTTCATGTTTCATAAGTTGCCAAGTCTTATAGCTATTTTCAAATGAAGTAGGTCAATGACAATATTATTTGCAGGAATATTTAATAAACTTGTATCATTAATAGTGCTTAATTCCTAAGAAAGGTTATACCACTTATACTCAAATCTGCCTAATATACATGTTATTTCCTCTTTGAAGACTTGCTGTCCAAGTCTTTCCTGTTTGAAGATTTGCTACCCAAAATATTTCTTTACAGAATTAAGAATATAATGAAGGTATACTTTTCAGAGCAGATTATAAATATACATATGTTAATATGTTTTATTCATTTTACAATCTAAAGATAGGTGAAAAAAATCAAACCATTATTCTATCCCCCTCCCAAAATGTCATTAAAATTTTAAAATAGCAAAATAACATCTTAACAAAATGTATTTCCGTTTGTTTGCTGAACAAAGATTAGTGACTTGAAATACATAGTTTCCTGTATGTGGCTCTTGAAAAAGCCCACTTGCAAATTACCCTTATAATTATTGGAGAAAATAATACAAGCAAAGGGTGTTTTAGGTTATCTTTAGTCAGGATTATGCACAAGTAGATAGCCAAATGCTATTTAATTTAGGGTCTAAAAGTCATAAATCACTAACAAGCTAATGGCTAGGGTACATAATATAATTTATTTTTAGTAAAACTCAAGTCTGCCTCAGTATTTGCACTGAACAGTCTATGTTAGCTGATAGGAATTCATATAGCTATATTTTTAATTCTATACAGCTAAAACTTAAGAAACATACAAGCAGTTTTCATTTTTTTATTTCCATGCTTTAACTTTTGCTTACTTAATATATTTAAACCAATAAATTAAAATTAAAGATCTAATTGTTTTAGACCTGTCAGTGCAAATCTGGATGTTTTATTTAAATTGTTTATAGCTACCCAATTCCAGAGCTGTGGAGTCGGGAGATAAATGTTCCGACTCCGACTCCGACTCCTCAGTTTTTTGTACTTCCGACTCCGACTCCGACTCCCCGACTCCGACTCCTCTGTATTAATATGCGAATGTATTTTATACATTCCTTGAAGGAAAGAAAGGCAACATACATGTCATTACCACAGGACTACTGGCTGGGAAGCCAACAGTCTACTGTATTGAACAGTTTAAGCAAAAGACAAACACAATGAAAACAACAAAGTTTTATTAATTTTTTTTTTATTAATTTAATTAATCAAGTTGCTGGATAGTAGCAGCAGGCATAAACATCAGGAACAGGAACTTTACCAGTTCAAAAATACAAACCACATTATTTGGTTGTTTTAGAACAAAAACAAAGCTTATCTATATGAACCAAAAACAAAATCTGTAAAACCTAGAAATGGTTTATATTAATCTTGAAATGTAGTTATAGGCTTAGCAAATGCAAATCAATTCAATGTAGAGTTCTAAGGAAGAGAATTGCCTCTGCCAGATCCTCTTTCATAGAGGCTCTTAAGTCAGACTTTATTATTTTTAGGGCTGAAAATAATCTTTCGACACTGACTTGGGTGGGTGGCATTGCAGTAACTATTCTGGCCACATCACTAACGATCTCTGGATAAACAAGGATGGCTTCTTCAACAGTAAGTTTTGATGAGCGATCATACTTTTCAACTTCTTTTAGTGCTTTATAAAACTCCTGTTGGAATTTTTTTATTTGGACATTTACTGGTTCTGTAACGCTTATGCGACGTCGCTTTCCTTTAGCAACTTCCATTTTGTCTAAGAAGGAATCAAAGTCTAATTCTTCGTTTGAAGAAGATGATTCTGAGTTACCACTATTGCTTAAAAGAACTCCATCCTCCTGTGGAGGTATTTCAGGTCGTAATCCCTTCATGCGAACTGCTACATCATAGAGGGCCTTTTTCCCAGTAGCAATCTGTTTACTGTTCAATAAAAGTCGGCTCATTGGGTCGACATAAATAGCCGCTAACAAGATTTCATTTTCCAGCAAAAGACTCTCTCTTTTCATCATTGAAGATGCAATGCCCTCAGCTATTAACCCTCCATTTTTGTTCAGGCGATATAACAGGCTCTTCCATTCCAAGAGGAATTTACCCGGGGTTAGATCATCACATTGCAACCTCTTGGTGACAGTGAAGGGGTGAGAAAGAAGGTTCTCCAGCTCTTTTGTTTGTGTCCACTGGCTTGCAGTTAATGCAAGATTTTCATTGTCCATTTCTTCTATGAAGTCTTTAAGTTCAAGCAAACGCTTCACCATTAAATAAGTGCTTCCCCAGCGAGTTGTTTGATCCAAAATGGCTCCTTTTCCTGCACGTCTTTTCAAAATTGCATCTGTTTTTGGGGCCCTGGCTGCAACAGTTACTTGCCGTAATTTGCCAATTAATGTAGCTGCATGGCGATCTTTTAATCCATCTCTTATGGCAAGTTGCAGTGTATGAACAGCACATCGCATATGATGAATAGTAGCAAGCTTCAATGCTTCTTCAACAAAGTTGTCTAAAAAAATGTCAGCATTCTCTTCAGTTTCTAAACTTTCTCTAATACTTGCAGAGCTGTCTTCCTCTAAGTCTAATATCTGTTTGATACCTTCTTCATCTGCCTTCATCTTCTCAATTGTGCTCAACATGTTAGAAGCGTTATCTGTCACAACACATAAAATCTGTTCCTTTTTAATTTCAAAATCTTCTAGAACACCCTCCACTAACTTCTGAAGGTAATCACTGGTGTGATGTGCCTGAGTGTCCTTTACTCCGAGGGTCCGTGTTATTGTTTTGTTATTTTCATCCACAAATCTAACATTAATAGCGAAATAATTGACTCTGTGACGTGTGCATGCATCCATTTTAAGGAAGACAAAACGTCCTTTCATAACTTTCTGTAGTTCTTCCTTTTTACATTTGGCCTCCTCAATTATAAGTTTCCTTATACTTTCTCTTTCCAGAGAAACACCAAGTTTTTTTGCCATTTCTCCATTTAGGCCTAAAAAGGCTGTCTGTGAAAAGAAGGATAGTGGTACACTATTCTTTACTACCATTTCAATAATGTGGTGTTTGAATTTTTCTGGTGTCATCCTTATGGTAACTTTGTCAGATATAAAGAATTTTCTTATTTGTGATTGTTCTCCAGTAGATTTCTGAACGTTTTTTGTCACAGAAGTAGATGCAATGTTTTCATTGCTATCTTTCTCATTCACGGCTTCTAACACTTTGGGATGAAAACGCTGTAAGTGTCTTTTCAAATTTGATGCTCTTGTAGGTGCATTTTTATCAGGCCCACTGAAACTGCTAATTTTTGCATCACATTGTTTTTCACCATCATCATCTTTTCTAATACATTGGCACACGTAATGTTTTCCATCACTTGATAATGCAAAGTGCTCATAAACAGTAGACTTTGTTGTGTTTGTTGTTAGCAGTCTTTTTGCCATTGTTTAGGATGCCTCTTTCCCTAAAATATAAAATATGTTATACTAACTGGCATATAATTAGATTTTTAATATCAACATACACAGTCTTGTAAGTTGTACGTACATGGCTTTATACAAACAAATAAGCTATATATCCCAGCACTAAACCTAGACATGATTTGTCCTATACAATATAAACACTTACAGTTGAATCCAAGAAGCTGTTCCACCAAGTTCTTCTAAGCCAGTGGTTCTCAACCTTCCTAATGCCGCGACCCTTTAATACAGTTCCTCATGTTGTGTTGACCCCCAACCAGGGGTGGGTTCTAAATTTTTTTACTACCGGTTCTGTGGGCGTGGCTTATTTTGTGGGCATGGCTTGGAGGTTATGTGACTGGGTGGGTGTGGCTAGCTGGTCATGTGACCGGGTGGCCATGGCTATGTGTATAGAGGGCTGAAAAAAGTCATTTCTGACAGGTCCTCGCACTTTTGACTGGTCCTCACACTTATGACCATCCTCACATTTATGCCCGTGCAGCATTTTTAACAACCATGTCACTCATTTCACAACTGCTTCTCTTCACCATGGTGACAAGATAGGGCAAAAACGTAAAATGTGAGGACAGTCGTAAGTTCGAGGACTGGTCAAAAGGGAGAGGACCAGTCAGAAATAACTTTTTCAGCCCTCTGAGTAGTCCATATACATAAAAGGATACAGCAATAGAGAGGGATGAAGGAAGGGAAGGGAAATTAGAGTAGGAGTGAGGGTAAGAGAGGGAGGAAGAGAGGAGGAGAAGGAGAAAGGAAGAGGAAGTAGGGAGGAGAAGAAGAGGGTGAGGAAGAGAAAGTAAGAAGGAAAGAAAAGAGAGAGGTGGTAGGTTTGAGGAGAAAGATTGCTGTACAATAAAAAAGATGAAAGGGAAGAAAGCCAACCCCAAACAAATATAAAGATATTAAGATAAAGAATGAATTGTTAAACTTTAAAGAATAAAAGAGAACAAATATGAATAAATAACAATAATTAGAAACACACATACAAACATACAATGTATTTTCTTTGAACAGAGTATTTGGCCGGTTCATAAATTTAAACAGTGTTTAGTCATGTTTAAAGTTTAAGCTAACAATCAGAGTTACAAGTTTTTATAGCCTTAGCTGAATGACAGCAGTTTTTCCAATGGTTTACAGCTTCAGTCTTGAACTATTGACTCTCCATTCCCTTCACTTATGCAAGTGTCTCTAGTCCTGCAAAAAACATATTTACTTAATCCCTTATCAGTGAGAGGCTAGGTTACCCATGGGCGCTGCGTTCCCTGTAACAGCAGAACACAACACTATGGAAAGTATAAGTATTGCCACTCCTAATTGTGCGTTGCGTGCCTTATAGTGAAGCACATGAAAAGCATGCTTCTTCACGGTCACTTAACGTGTTCATTTTGCGGTTACGTGAGGCACTGCATGCATTGGTCTTTATTCTTACAGTAGAGAAGTCATTAATTATAACTTTTTGTGAATTGGGACATTTAAACTTGCTTTTTTTAAAATTCCAATCTAAATTTAGTAGGAGTCGGAGTCGGAGTCGGAGTCGGTGCATTGTTTGCCGACTCCGACTCCGACTCCAGGTACCCAAAATTTCCTCCGACTCCGACTCCTCGACTCCGACTCCGACTCCGACTCCACAGCACTGCCCAATTCAGTGGACTCTGTTGAAGGCAGTGAACTGTTATATGTATATTTTAACTACCATTTTATCAGAAAACAGGATCTGATTTTACAGTTCAGATTTTCAGAAGAATGTTTTTTGACATTCTCATCTGGCAGAAAATATATTTTGAGATTGGATCATTTGAAATCTGATGTACAATGTTTCAATCACAGAATGCCTTGTTCAAACACAAAACAGTAGTGTTTGAGTGCAAAGTGAACTGTCGTAACATTTTGAAGCATTTCAAACTCAAAATTGATTGAAATGTTTTGTACATCCCTAATACTTACTATACTTTTTTTCGTGGAGACTTGTTATATGAAAAATACAAATAGCAATTGCAATAATAAAATAGCAAGTTTTTAAACGATCATGAGTTGTAATATCCATAAAGGAAAAAAAATAAAACATATATTGACAAGATTGGCAATATTGTAACAATTTAAAATACCTTGCTCTTTGAGAGTCCTAATTAACCAGATTTGGAAGATAGCTTGTTTCTGTTTTGCTTGCTTTCCTAAAATCCTAAACTGTGTTTTTCAGATGGGACATCCAGGCATGCCTCACTATCCACCCATGGGAATGCATCCTATGGGCCAAAGGCCCCCCAACATGCCTCCAGTATCTCATGGGATGATGCCTCAAATGATGCCTCCAATGGGAGGACCACAAATGGGACAGGTAAATGGGCTTCTGTGATTTTGTTTTATATTTATATATATATATATACTACTTTGAAATGAAACAACACTGTAATTTCTATCTTTTAAAAACTTTCCATAGTTCATTAGGAATTGGCACTGATTCATATCAGTTCCCTTAATCTCTTTTTCTCATTATTCCTGATTTAAATTATTTCAGAAGATTTTTTTTTCTTAAACAGGTGTGTTACTTTTCTGCATAACATTTGGGATACGAAAGTATGTTGGCCTTACGTTCCTTACTATTTGGTTGAATCCTTACTTCTCCTTAATATATTTCTCCTGTATGTCAATAAGTAGTTTAGCCTTTTCGGATCTGGGCTTTTATTTTTCCTTTTTGTAGTGGCCTTAGCTCTTTGTGTTCAGTGTGATATAAGCAGTATAAAAAAATACCCTTCATTACTACTCTAGATAGTAATCCAGTACTCTACTGTCCATACTTACACTAATTCATACCTTGAATTTTAAAGTCACTCTTAGTATTAGTCCTGTGCTAATAGGGCATTCTATCTTCATATGACATTAAAAATCATGTAAGTCCTTTGCGTTCTGGACAGTATCATAATTTGTTAGTACAGGTGCATGTAGTTTAAACAAGGTTGAATGATGAATAGGAAACATGAAAAGTAATTTGAGCAGTTCAGCTACTTATCTTATTACCCATTAATTGCAAAGCCCCTAATTATCAGCCTATTTAACATAACTGATCAAATTCCCTAGGCCATTGCTTTGAATTAAATTGTTGTTCTGCTCACATTACTATTGCTTGGCATATTTTACTGCTTGGCTATCATCAGGAATTCATAGAATGCAAATGGGCGATCTTCTTGCACATATTACTAGAAATGAATTCCAAGAAATGTAAGGCAGGCAGATATATGTGTTTGGCACTTAAAATATGGAGAATTATGTCTTGGATATGAGGTTATTGTCCCATTCATTTAAACAACCCAAGTACTTTCTTCAAGGTATATTATTTTTCTGTTTAAGGAAAAAAACTAACAAATCTTTAGAAGCTCTTTTTTATCACTTTTGGGGGTTACCGTGTTCCACTTATCCAGTTTGTTTTATCATATTTCACACAGTTTATTCTTATTTACACGTTTTTTCCTATTGATATTGGTATTTCCTTTCTCCAGGCACTGATTTATAGATATCTTGAGTTGTGCATCAAGTGATATGTCATAAAATTAAGGCTGTCTCCAAGCACTTAAAGCAGGACTAACATTCAGAGACAATGGGTTATAAATCCATGTGTTGAGAGCCACCACATAGTTGATAAACCCCTGGAGCTTTGTGGCTTTCCTAAAACCTGGATTTGTCAAGCACAAATGTTTTATTTTATGGGGATAGAATATAATTGGTGGCCTATATTCTGAAAGTGTTTCTAAAACTATTTGGATGGAGATATTTAGGGAGCAACTCTTGGTTGGAACACACTTATTTGGAAGCAGCAGTGGGGCAAGACTCCTTTCTTCTCCTGCTTCTACAGGATGGTGGGGAATGGGAGGGCCACTCCCATTCTTTCTTCTCTTCCTCACGCTTCCAAGAAAACCTTGTG
Source organism: Pituophis catenifer annectens (assembly GCF_029215685.1). NCBI lineage: Eukaryota > Metazoa > Chordata > Lepidosauria > Squamata > Colubridae > Pituophis > Pituophis catenifer. The sequence goes on from NW_027256881.1 coordinate 207,386,679, forward strand.
GATTGAGGGTGGAGCAGTAGCCCTACCAAATACCTCTCCCTCCACACAAGATGGAAGGTAAGAGGGAGCAATAACCTGATGCTCCCTGAAGATACATGGGAATGGGGTTATTTGGCCAACCCTTCAGGGATTGTCATTACATATTTGGGGGTTGATTTCCCTAGCACTATTTGTGGGATCTGCCGATAAAATTGGCTGAATACGGCCAATTAATTATATTATGTGTTGCCATCCTCTTAGTCCCCAATGAGGACTGATGAAAATTTCACAAAACCTTTGCCTTTCTTTCAGAAATTTTTTTCTGGTTAATGGCCATGTGCATACACAAGGAAATTAGCTCTATATGATAAATGCCTTGGGTCTTTGCCCAAGCTGGCTTCTATTAGACCCTTGTGTGTATTGTCTTGCGGCATCATTGTCAGAATAAGAATTATCCCTCACTATATTTACACTGATTTAAGGAATAAGGAAAATGATATGGTTTTAATTGGTTAAGGTAGTTTGCATCCTTGTTGCATGCCTTTCTCCGCTTTTTAACAGTTCATGTTTTTGAACCCTGCAGTCATAATTCTTAAACTTTATAGTTCTCTTCATCTTGGAACATCTTTGCAGCATAACTCTTACTCCAGCCCTGTGAGACAAGTTCTTCAGGTATTATCCTCTGTTCATAGATGAGGTAAATGAGCCCTCAAGATTAATAGAGTTTACTTAGGTCACAGGGAATTGGTTTGGGAATTAGAGGTTTTAGAGTTTTAAATGGATTGGGCCCCATTCCTTCAATGACTTGCAAGTAGTCTAATGTTTGGGTTTTTTAAAAATAAGACACAAGCATATGGGCCCATATACTTGTTTATCTTTCTGCTATCCCTCCATACCAGTCTGCTTCTTTCTTCATGTTTTGTCTTGAGTTCCCTTTCGAAAGACAATCAAGAGTAGATGAACAATTGTGTCTTTATTTGTTGGCCCTCAGCAATTAATATCTTGCCTACTTTAATTCTTCTGATCATTTAGAGCTTTAATAGTATTTATTTGGAACATCATCAGACAATTGCTGGATTCCCTTGTTAAACTTATATGCCCTTTTATAACTCTACTCCTTTGTTATGCCCCAATTTAGCTGTTTGGGAACAGGGTTAAACTATATCCTCCCATGAACAAAAAATAGTTACAGATGTAGCGTGACTAGTTGTAAACAAATACAATAATCATATTTTGATTGTAGATGCCTGGAATGATGCAGTCAGTGATGCCCGGAATGATGGCACCTCATATGTCTCATGGCCCCATGCAGCCAACAGGACCGGTAAATATTCTGCTTACAATTTTAAAGTATTTGCTCCCTACTGTACTGATTTCTGTATCCTTTTCCTGTACCTTTTGTCCAATATATAGTTCAGTATCTTTTATTAGAACAATTAACCAACTTGAGCCACTTTATTGCTAATTATTTCAAATTTATATAATGAAAAATGCTATAGTCAGAATATGATTATTTCATGTTTCATTATAAGGTAGCCTCAGATGTTTAATAGACGGCGTAACTATAAAATTCATAAATATTTTAATTTAATTTAATTGTTTTATTACAAATGCAAACTAATAATTTCATTTTCCTCTCATGCATCACTTTATGTTCTAGGGATGCTATAGAGAAAAACTTTGTTAACTCATAGGGTATGTGAAACTTAATTTTGGATGAGATAGACTAACAATCCTAGTTTAAATTTGGAAGGATTTGAAGAAAAGTACAACTACAATTGAGCTGAAAATTTATGTTCCTAAGTGAGACATTCATTAAGTGAGTTTTGCCCCATTTCTTGTCACAGCTGTTAAGTGAATCACTGTAGTTAATAACATGGTTGTTAAGTAATCTGACTTCCCCATTGACTTTGCTTGTCAGAAGGTCGCAAAAAGTGATCACATGACCCTGGGACCCTGCAACTGTCATAAATATGAGTTAGTTGCCAAGTGTCTGAATTTTGATCACATGATCATGGGGCTGCTGCACTGGCCATAAGTGTGAAAAATGGTCATAAGTCATTTTTGCAGTGTTATAACAGCAAACTTGTAAATCAAGGACTACCGTGTTTCCCCCCAAAAATAAGACCTATCCTGAAAATAAGCCCTAACTTGATTTTTACACGTGTGCCCAATATAAGGCCTACCCCCCAAAGTAAGCCCTATTTAAGACCCTGCCCACTCTGCTACATCTGGTTGCACGAGGTGGAGCGAAGTACACAGGTAAAAACCAAGCTAGGATGGGAGTGGAGCTGACCTATGTGCCCCACTCCTGCTTATCTTAGGACAGTTGCAGCCTCCCACGCCCCGACACCTGCCTCGCCTTGCCGGCCCACTTCTGTGGCTTCCACACATCCCCTGTGGCCTCTGTTTCGCCATCAGAGGCCTTCAGGAATGACCTCTGCAGCCGAGAAACGAGCTCCGAATTGATACGTGCGGCGCCCCCGGCCTCTGTTTTACCGTCAGAGGTCTTCAGAAAGTGGCCACAGAAGTAGGCCAGCAGCAGCCACACGGGCTCTGCTGGGCAGGGTTGTCGGTGCTGCTGCCATGAGGTGAGACAGTGGAAAAGATATCCCCCGAAAATAAGACTTAATGCCTCTTGGAGGCAAAAAAAAATAAGGCTGGGTCTTATTTTCTGGGAAACACGGTACCTGTATCTAGATTGCAAATAGAAGGAAGGACCAGCATTCTCTTTGTTATTTAAATTCTATGTCCCAACCTCTGCTTTATAGGTACACATGAAAAATGTGAAATAGATTATTTTGTTTTCCTAGAATGGCTAGTTTAGCTTTAATAGTTATCTGTTGTGTAACATGACTTACAAGATCCCTTCCACCTCTGTTAATCTGTATCAATACCTGTGATTTAATAGTAGATCTAGATTTCCCTGACTGTCATTGACTATCTCAAAGCAAACTCTACTTAACTTGAGAAAGTCAACTCTCAAAACCAAATTGATGCCAAATTCATGGTGTGAACAGAAGTTGAAATTGGGCATGGAGTGTGTATGGCAAATAAGTTAAAAAATTATAGATAATATTTGTAGGATATACTTCCTGATTATTCTGCATTACAATCTCTTTTCTTTGACTTAATCAGTGTTTTAGATTGTTACCCTATGTTGTCTGATAGCTCACACAACATTTCTGTTGCAAGATGTTTCTCTTCAGCTTTCTTTCTCGTTGAATCTTTAAGGGTTCAGGGAGTTTTACCTATTCTCTTTATATTGTCTCTTTGCATTGTGTTATTAGCAATATTTTTGCTACTTGCCTGATCGTCATTAATATTCTTGATTTCACATGGCTAAATAAATAGACTGCAGTATATTAATTTCTATACTAGCTAGTGAGAAAAGGAAATTCCCTCTTTTACAGGCAGTAAAAAAATACAGTGAACCAGTGAAGATGAATCAGAGTGTTTCCTATAAAATCTTTCTTTTGCCTAATTTCCACAAATTTATCCAATTTAAATATCCCAGAAAAGAATCAAAACTGAATTACTTACATTTTCTCCCTATATGCTTCCTCAATTGCTTTTCATTTTTATTGGCAGTAGCCTGTGATTTTTTTTTAGACATGCAGGCATTTCTTTTCTTTCTTTTGGTCTCCATTTTCAGTTAATTATGAAATAATACTAATTCTCCACGAACAGTATTACAAAAATCTATCCTTTTTTTATTCTATACAGTAAAATATACAGTACATTATTATCCTGTAATAATTTTCTGATCTCTTTCATCTTTAATATCTTAATTGTCTTTTTCAAAAGGTGAATTTTTACCTGATAGGTCTCTTTGAAGAGAGGCAGGATATAAATCAAAATAATATCTCTTATCACTAAGACTCATCTCTCCCCCCCCATCTCCATTTCTAGTGACTTTGCAAGTTCTTCATATCAGCTTTCTGGGAGCGGCTTTGTCATTACTCTTGTTTTGAAACAACTGCATTAGTTTTTGATCAAAATTGAAAGCGCTACCTTTAAATTCTCCATTGAGGGTGGAGACAACAGCCAGTATGGGTAGGACTCGTCCAATCAGCCTGAACTTGGTACTAACTCAGCATGCTGACTAAAACTGCCTATATAAATGATATTTGAGGATGCTTAATGTTTCCTCTTTCCAGTAATCAATGATTGAGAGAAATAGATAATTGTTAAGAGAAAGTAGTAATTTATTATATTTACAGTAAATGCTGCCCAACTCCTACCGACTCTGGGTGGATTACAAGTTGTCTGAAACTTTAAACCAAGAAAAAAAAAGAGATTTAAAAAAGGGTAAAATTGACAGGATGACAAAACCAGATGGGAACAAAGGAAAACAACCCACATAGTCTGAAGGAAGCTTCAACCAACCATTGTCAAGTCTTCAAGACCCTTCAAATACCAGCAAGTGGTTTTGGATCTTAGGGAGCCTCATTCTGGATGGTAGGTGCTGCTTTAGAGAAGGTGCACTTACAGTGTCCTAATAAATGGCATTGCTTAGTCAAAGGAACCCGAAGTGTACCAACCCTGCCAGATCAAATTAGCTGGGCAGATAATATGGAGATAGGCAGTCCCTCAAGCAACTGAGCTTCATGCCATGTAGGGCTTTATAGGTAATAGCTACATCTTGAATCAAATAATGCATTCTGGACCAGTGGAAACTTTTAGGTGGTCTTCAACGCTCTCCATATAGAGTGCATTAATCTTGCATGATTGTACACAAAACACATTCCTAAAATCCAAACGTGGAATCTGCATGAAATGGTAGTGACTGTTTACTTAACTTTACTTACATGTTATTACTTAACATGTATTTTACAAAAATAGTCTCCTTTGAGCTGAGCTTCATAGCTGTGATGGCGAACCTTTTAGAGACCAAGTGCCCAAACTGCAACCCAAAACCCACTTATTTATCACATGGCAATTTAACCTGAATACTGAGGTTTTACTACCTAAAATAATGATAAACAAGGCAGAGTTCAGCTAATTGTGGTACCTTGCTCAATAGTAGTAACTGTGAGAGGGATCTTGGAGTCCTAGTGGACAACCATTTAGATATAAGCCAGCAGTGTGCAGCAGCTGCCAAAAAGGCCAACACAGTTCTGGGCTGCATAAACGGGGGGATAGAATCAAGATCACATGAAGTTTTAATACCACTTTATAATGCCTTGGTAAGGCCACACTTGGAATATTGCATTCAGTTTTGGTCACCACGATGTAAAAAAGATATGGAGACTCTAGAAAGAGTGCAGAGAAGAGCAACAAAGATGATTAGGGGACTGGAGGCTAAAACATATGAAGAACGGTTGCAGGAACTGGGTATGTCTTGTTTAATGAAAAGAAGGACTAGGGGAGACATGATAGCAGTGTTCCAATATCTCAGGGGTTGCCACAAAGAAGAGGGAGTCAAACTGTTCTTCAAAGCACTAGAGGGCAGGACAAGAAGCAATGGGTGGAAACTAATCAAAGAGAGAAGCAACTTAGAACTAAGGAGAAATTTCCTGACAGTTAGAACAATTAATAAGTGGAAGAACTTGCCTGCAGAAGTTGTGAATGTTCCAACACTGGAATTTTTTAAGAAGATGTTGGATAACCATTTGTCTGAAGTGGTGTAGGATTTCCTGTCTGGGCAGGGGGTTGGACTAGAAGACCTCCAAGGTCCCTTCCAACTCTGTTATTCTATTTCTATTTCTAAATCTCTGTAGTTGGTTCAGCCAAACCAGCAAGCAGATCTTCTCAAGATTGCTGAACAAGTTTCTTAAGATTTGGAGAGGAAAGTAGCAAATTGTTCTAAGAAAAATGTGATAAATGCACTTTTATGCCCCTTCATTTTTTTCTGCTTTTGAAATATTACATTTAGCAACAATAGAAAAGAAAAATCTTTGTACTATCATTTCTTAGTTTTTCTCTTCATTTTCTTATCCCAATTTTCTCTGTATATTTTTACTTCTTTTCTTGTTAAAATAAAATAGTTTTAATTTCTATTATTGAAAGAGACATCGCCTTCCTCATAACTAAATACCTACCAATTATTTATCTGGAAGAAAACTGTATCACCATAAAATGTCCTGTCCAGGACAGAAGAAGGGACAGTCTCAGCCTAGATACCTTTGGTTACAAGCGAAAAAATCCAATTACCTTTGGACAGGAAATTCAAAACAAGAAAGTGGAGAGGGCAAAGCCTGCAAGATACAGGCCATGTATCTTTCCTGCAAGATACATGGCCTGTATCTTGCAGGAAAAGACAAGGTTAGGGATGCTTTGAATCCGCTGTATGGAGACCAGATAGCTTTTTTTTGTTCTGCTTCTTTGTCTGATGAGTGGTTCCAATTAACAAATATGCTTAATTCCCTCTCCCCCCCCCCCCCAATAACTTTCTCCCAAGGACTCTGCAAATACTATGATTGTCTGGCTGAAAAGTACAACATGGGTAATTACCATGGGGGCGGCTGCTTGTTTAGCAGGGGTGGCCTTGGCTATAGTGGGAGGGTTGGTTGTTTTTTTGTCCACCGCGATCCGTGACGGAAAAAAAGAGGGGGGGAAGGCCACGCATGCTTGGGCACACTTGGTGGCAGGAGAAGGGGTGGCGCAACAGGGCTGTTTTGTTCGCCGCCGATGGAGTCACCAACTGACTGACTGACCTGATTGAAGCTGAGCCCAATGTAGAGGAGACTGCGGGGTTAGTTTGGCCGGGCAAATTTGCTATCAAAGTGGAACCTGGGCACTGTGCTGCAATGTAGATACGGGAAATGGAGCAGCCAGCACAAGTTGAGGAAGAGCAGGGAGAAGAGAGGGCCGCTCTGTTGCCCGTTTTTCCATTGTCGCACCCGGAGCTTGCCCCACCCACCACCACCCAGATGCTCTCGCTTCCTCCAAGCATTTCTTTGCCTACCTGATTTCCAGCTCCGTGGCGTTTCTCTGTTACGTTTCTTGCCATTGTGTGCAGGGAAACAAAAGTTTGTGGGACTAAAAAAAAAAGTTCACTCAATCAATTCCAATTTCGTGAGATCTTTTTCTTTCCAAGAAGTGGGAATTGATTGAGTGAAACTTTTTTTTTTTAGTTCCACAGACTTTTGTTTCTCTGCAAATGACGGCGAGAAACTCGACAGAGAAACATGATGAAGCTGGGCTGGGGCGACGGCACACGTGCCCAGAGAGGCGATCTCTGGCATGTGTGCCATAGGTTCAACCAATGTAGTTTTCTTTCACAGTACAGGTAGTCCTCGGTTAAAGGCCATTCATTTAGCAATCTTTCTAAGTTAATAGTGGTACTGGAAAAACTGGCTTATAACCAGTCCTCGCATTTAAGAACTGTCAAAGTGCCCCTCAGTCCTGTGATCATAATTTGAGAGCTTGGCATTTGCTGCATATTTATGATGATCACAGTTTCCTGCAGATTGCCATTTACAACCATCCTGGCCAGCTTCTGTAAAGCAAAGTCAATGGAGAAGCTGGAAATAAGTTGCAAATTACAGAAAAGTTTGTAAAATTGGGTTCAGTTGCACTCTGCCTTACTTAATAATTACACTACTCAATAACAAATTTTTTGGTCCCTATTGGTTATATGTTGAGGTCTGTCTGTAGTTTTCTTTCTTCCTAGCCAATATTGTCTGGTTTTGAAAAGCAAAGCAAGTTCGAATCTGGTTAGTATTTGGACAGGAAATAACCAGAAAATACAAGCACAAAAGACTGGAATGGGAAGTTAAAAAAAACATCTGGCAAGGATAAACCACTTCCGCGTTATTACCTGTGTCTGTCTGTGTGTGTGTGTGTGTGTGTGTGTATAAACAAGTCTGCTATCATCTCAAATTGAAATAGGTATATATATATATATATATATTTGTTTTTTTTACAGCCAGGAGTGAACAGCATGGATTCGCAAATTGGTATGTATGAATAATCAATTATTTGTTAAGTAATTTAGGCTGTTATAAGAAATATTATTTTTTCTAATTAAAACTAAATTAAATTTTGCCGTTAATTTAATTATCAAAGGAAAATTTGAAAATGTCTGTTTTTATAATGGAACAAACAAACTTTATGGTCTTTAGAAATAATATTTTTTGGATTAAAAGTTCATCTAGAAAAATACAAGAGAAAATGCTAACAATTAGGGGAAAGAATTTAACAACAGAATAGTCAGGATTGTGTCAGCCCACTAGTTATAGTTTTATTTATTTTTTCATTCATCACACTTCTATACTACCTGTCTCACCTAAGTGACTGGGTGGTTATATTAAAAACATCTCACAAAATATCAAAGCATAAGTAAGAATTTATTTGTACTCTCCCTGGCCTCTATGGAGCCTCTTGCACATCTCTTTGCACTTTCCCCAGCCAGCACCTCTCATGTACCTCCTTGCATCTTTGCCATCCTGCATACCTGACCCAAATAGTACCTTTTGCACACCCATTGGTACTTTCCCTGGCCCTCTTGTATGCCTGCACCATCTTCTCATGCATCCTCTCTTGTGCACCCTCTTGCTCCTTCCCCCACCAAGCAGCAGCTACTTACCTGCCTGTGGGCCTAGGACTTTCTGCTGGCCTTCCCACTGACTTTGGTTGTATTGGTTACTTGCTTAATAAACATGGGATTCTGTTAACATCAACTGGGGCTGCAGGGATTGCCTTCACTAAGAAATGTGTCCACGCTTTATGGCCATATGGCTTAGGAATGGAAATTCCAGTCCCAATTGCTGTCATAAGTCGAGGACTCCCTGTATTATGTTTTGAATAAACCATAATTTTTGCTAAAATTTTTCGCAATCTGGGTGTCCTCCTGGACGCACGGCTGTCTTTAGAAGAGCACATCACAGCCGTGGCCAGGAGGGCCTTTTATCAGGTTCGCCTGATTCGCCAGTTGCAGCCCTTTCTGGATCGGGAAGCCTTGCGCACGGTCACTCACGCCCTTGTCACCTCCCGGTTGGACTATTGTAATGCTCTCTACATGGGGCTCCCCTTGAAGAGCACTCGGAGGCTCCAACTGGTCCAGAATGCGGCCGCGCGGGTAGTTATGGGTGCAACTCGTTGCGCCCACGTGACACCCCTCCTGCGCGAGCTGCACTGGCTCCCAGTGGTCTTCCGGGTGCGATTCAAGGTGTTGGTTACCACCTTTAAAGCGCTCCATGGCATAGGACCCGGGTACCTTCGAGACCGACTTCTGCCACCAATAGCCTCCCACAGACCAGTCCGCTCCCACAGAGAGGGTCTCCTCAGGGTGCCATCGGCCAAGTTATGTCGGCTGGCGACACCCAGGGGGAGGGCCTTCTCTGTGGGAGCCCCAGCCCTGTGGAATGAACTGCCCCCGGAAATACGTAAGATCTCCGACCTCTGGGTGTTTCGCTGCGCTCTGAAGACCCTGTTGTTCCGCCAGGCCGGGCTATTAACATAACGTTTTAAATTGGGGTATTTTAAATTTCTGGGATTTTTAATTGGAGCCTAACTATTTAATGATTTTAAATTTTAATTATTGTTTTGTTTCTGTGTTTTTAAATAGGCTGTACACCGCCCTGAGTCCTTCGGGAGAAGGGCGGTATAGAAATAAAATTATTTATTTATTTATTTTATTTATAAACAATAAAAAGGTATTTGTAGAGCACACTGGGTGAATTCACGCAACATGCGAAAGTGAATTCAACCAACCCAGTTGACTTTGCACAGTATATGAATCTAATCGCTGCTCTGGAAGAGAAATACTTGGAATATTGGCATGAATAATGCTTTCTAGGAAATTAGGTAGTTAAAATGTGATTTGGCTGATTGCATGTAACACACAACTAACATCTGAACACCTAAGATCTGCTTTTTTATTATTTCTGACTTTCTTTTTAAGTGTAAGTGTAGAGTAAATTGTATTAATTAAATGTGGCCTCAGCCAAAATGTGCATCCATGACATTCTGCCTGAAATAGTTCCTGGCAAGTAAGCTGTTAAATATAGGACTTGTGTGCCAATTTATTTTAATGAAACTTGAAAGCTTTTTGAATCACAGTAAATCAGGAAGGATTTGTTTTAGTATTTCCATAAAATTGATTTCTCAATTTTTTTTTTTCTGCATAGGTTTAGCTCCCCCTGGGACTCAGGTAAGAAAGGACATTTTGTTTCTTGGTAATTCAGTCATTTCTAGCCAGTTTCCCTGCTATCTTTCTCCCTCTTATATTAAAGCAAGCACTTTGTTGAGTACTTAACTTTGCCAAAGTCTTAGAACACTCATACTTAGATAGAAGGTTTGAATAGGATAAGTAATGCAGGTAAAGTACAATAACTTGGCTTCAGAACTCATAATTTGTATCATATACATAAAGTTACCACTTATGCAATTTTGAACTAGATATGATCTTTGCATTCATTTTATTCAAAACTTTACATTAAATTACATTTAAAATGTAGTAAACATTTTCCCTTGATGGGATTCATTCAAAAGTGCTTAATTATGGCAGGATCATGCCTGACGTTTCAGCTAGTTCTGATTTGTTATATCCAAACCAGGACAAACTATTCAATAATGATAATTTGGACTATTAATGAACCTCTGTTAAAAACCAGCCATAATTCTTAAATAAGGAAATCTACAGGATGTTCAAAATCTACATGTTATCAGGTGTTATGTTAAAATGCAAGCCCTGCTGTACATTTATACAAATTGGGCAGACGTGGATCCCAATGCCATGCCTGCTATTTTGTAGATTTTTGAGCCTTTCCACCAATATGTAGATACCCCTCTTCTTAACTAATTGTACTTTGTTGTTTATTTGATTAATTTTTTATGCCATATGTCTCCCAGAGACTCTTGTCATAATCTGTTGTAATTATTCTGGAAGAAGAATGAGAAGCAAGAATTGTGACTAAATTAGGCTACAATTCTTCAGTTTGCAAGTTCCCTAATAGCTAATATAGTAATGATTAGGAATTACTTTTCAGAGCATGTAAGAACATAGTATATTTAACTCCAGTCGGTGTTATGAATATATCAGAAAATGTTTTTATAATGCAAATGTGCACAGAAAGACAATTTTTAAGTTATAAAATGTTTTTGTTACTTATTGAATCCTTAAGAATTTTCAAGGTTATGAATGTACAGTGATCTTCAATTTATGACCAAAGTTGGGGCCGGAATTTTGGTTGCTAAGCAATGCAATCCTTAATGAGTCATCATGTGGCCGGATCCCATTTTATAACCAGTTTGCTGTAGTCATTGAGTGAATCTTGGTCGTTAAGTAAATCATGTGCTTAAGCAAATCCAGCTTCCCCAATTAATTTTTTTTGTCAGAAGCAAGCTGGGGAAACCATTAATCATGATTATATGAATGAAGAATGTTGCAATCCTTGTAAATTATTGCCAGTTGCCAAGTACCTGAACTGCAATCAAAAGACTGCAGGGACGGTGCAGCAGTTGTGATTTTGAGGGCAGGCTATAAGTTACTTATTCCAAGGCCATTATAACTTAGAACTATCATTAAACAAATGGCCATAAATCGAGAACTCTACCTGTAGCCATTTTCATAAGCAATCCCTATAGGCTCCATTTTCCAAACAGGGAAAGTATATAAAAGTGTCCCTACAGTGAATTTTGACTCCTTGTAATCATATTAATATGTTGATGAATTTTCTTGACTTTATTATGGAAGTGATTTTCCATTATCGTCTTCTTGGATGTATTTTTCAACTTTATTTCCTACATCTGATGATGCTGATAAGGTTTCTGACATCAGAATTGATTAGGTGCTGCCCCCTGCTGTAGATGAGTGTGGCTTATAGAAAGGCTTTGAAAAGGACAGCTAGTATTGTCTTGAAATCTCAAATTTCATGTCCTCTCATCTGAAAAGTATTCATCTTTAGTATAAATTTATTTTTCTATGTCTCCATTACTTTTTTGAGTTTTTTTATTTCAGACAACACTATTTGCATATAGCTAGGCAATCACCTGTTATAAAACAATTAAGATCATATTCTGTTCACTTCTCCATTACTATCAGCATATTTGAGACTTAGATTTGATCACTGCAATCAGTGATATCATTTCTACATAATGCAGATTTAATTTTAAAAAACACATTAAACTATAGTTAATGAAGCTAGGCTATTCTGGTAAGCATTATTACATTTAATGGAAGCAGGAGTTTCCTGTTCACCATTGTTGTAACCTAGGTTCTTTTCATCTCTGAATAACTGCCATTTTGTAGATTGGGTTATATTTCATTGCGCGTAATTTGAATCAGAAACAAGGTAGATCATAAAAATATGATTAGCAGAGATGGCAATAGCGTGTCTTATGATCTTGAAATGACAGATTCCTTTATTTATATTGAATATGTCAGAGAATGTTCGGTAAGGTTTTGTTCCAATTGCTATGCTTTTCAAAATCCAACTGAGAAGTTGGACCATTAACTCATAAGATTTGGTCTTGTCCTATTGGCACAAACTGCCATCATCAATTTATTAATATGACTGGATAAATAACTATGTAATAAACAAGCATGCATCCCTCTTGATTACATCCCTAGCATTTGGAATCTAACAAGACAACCAGATAATGAACTTTTCATTGGAACTATTTAAAAGCATTGCATAACACCGAAAGAAATACATTGGTTTATAGTGACATTATTATTATTATTATTATTATTATTATTATTATTATTATTATTATTATTATTATGTTAATATCTGATAAAGGCTTAAAAAGCAATGTGATCAAAACCTTTGCTTTTTTAAGGTACAGAAATAAAATTAAGGAACAAGGTTATCGCTTTTATATCTTGAATAAAAACATAACTGCATTTCACTGGATTAAATTTTAATTCATATATTTTCTTTATTTAGCCTACACCTCCAGTTTGTGCGGTGCAACAAGCCACTCCAACCAATAACTCTACTAATGAAGAGCCCTCAAAACAGGTTTCATGTTTTTCTCTTAACAGTTTTGTTATACTCTGTCTTAAAATCCCAAGACAGAAATAGAATGTTCTATTTTCCTTAGAAATCTACGTGGTCAGAGCATAAGTCACCAGATGGGAGGACATACTATTATAATACTGAGACCAAACAGTCTACCTGGGAGAAGCCAGATGATCTTAAAACCCCTGCAGAGGTAAAAGAAGCAACTGAAAATGTAATTATTTAACTATCCATGTCTCACTGAATGAAAAAGAAATATTTACTATTAAGAAAAATGTTTCTTTTGATGTGCAATTCTAGTATCCTAGTCTTCATATTAATGCTGCATTAGGCAGAGAGTGCCCAAAGAATTTTATTTCATGAAACAAATTGTGTGTAACTTGTATCTTTGCAATTTTGCATCTTCATCCAAAGATTCTGAAAGCATTTTACTACATTCATTTCTGTATTATAGAATGATTTCTGATATTGTGTTGTTTCCCCTTCCTTAGCAATTGTTGTCAAAATGCCCATGGAAAGAATACAAATCTGATTCTGGAAAGCCTTATTACTACAACTCTCAAACAAAGGAATCCCGTTGGGCAAAACCCAAAGAACTTGAAGATCTTGAAGGTAATTATCATGATGTTTTATCTTCAACATAAGCTTTATAGATTGTGGCAATTCCAGTTAGTGAAGGTGGGAGATTCAGACCATATAATGAAATAATCTAAGATATTTTAAATGTTTTAGTTAAAGGAATAATTGGATAAATTATTGTTGATAAAAGATAAAAAGGATACAGTCACCCTCAGTAACTATAGAGCAGTGATGGCTAACCTTTTCGCCTTCGTGTGCCAAAAGCGGGACGAGCACGGGGGGGGGGGGTGGGGGTCAAACCCACGTGTGCCCACACCCATAATTCCAGTGCTGTGGAGTCGGAGTCGAGGAGTCGGAATCAGAGGAAATTTTGGGTACCTGGAGTCGGAGTCGGAGTCGGAAGTAAAAAAAACTGAGGAGTCGGAGTCGAAACATTTATCTCCCGACTCCACAGCCCTGCATAATTCAGTACGCCTTGCCCCCACGCGCATGCACGCGCGACACCCCTGTGCTTTCCCCGCTTTTGGCATGCGATGGCACGGTGGGCCCAGTAGGCCCGGTTTTCGCCCTCCCCAGGCTCCAGAGGCTTTCTTGGAGCCTGGGGAGGGCAAAAACAGCCTTCCCCACCCCCTCCGGAGGCTCTCAGAGGCTGGAAATAGCCTGTTTGCCGACTTTCGATGGGCCCAGAAGGCCCAAAAATCAGCTGACTGGCACATAACCTGCGTGCCAGAGCTGAACTAGGGCAATGCTCGTGTGCCCACCGATATGGCTCTGCGTGCCACCTGTGGCACGCGTGCCATAGGTTCGCCATCACGGCTATAGAGGAACAACCTATTGCACAGAACCACCAGCAATTTCAGACAGCAGTTCTAAAGGATCTTAGGCAGTGATCTGTTTTTAGCATTTGAGACTGGAATTGGTAGGAAATTCCAAAATTGTACCGAAATTATTAGTGATTTATACTCTATAGCTCATACATTAGTGTTAAGATGAAAAGATCAAAGAAGTGCATTCTTTAAATATAATGTTCATTAAGATTTTGGATTACAAGAATAAACATTAATACAAACTAAACTTGGAAAAAGAGAAAAGAATAGAAAAAAGAATGAAAAGTGCAGGAAAAAAGAAAAGGAAAAGAAAGGATATAATGAAGAAAAAGAAAAATATATAAAGAAGTGATTTCCAACATTCATCACAAGTATTAACAAATTTACTAATTCTTCATCCCTTTATGGTTACAAATATCTATTCATCCCATCCCTTATCTGTGAGCAAATTCATAAAAATCAACTTTTCAGTCCTGGTCTCAGCAAATAAAGCAATTAAAAGATTGCTAGAACTTTGCAAAACAATGTTTTATTTTAACCTTAATCAAATAAGCCATTTTACATTCCTTCTTTTTACCTCTGACAATTTTAATCTTAATCCAATCAAATGTTGTAGGACTTGATTTCTCTTTAATTCTTCTTTATCCCATTACACAGATTCCTGTGTGATGAGATAAAGCCTGTTTTGGTACTTTCTCTGCTATGTCAGATTAAATTTGGTTCCACATCTGTGGTTCCTTCATTAACACCTTTTAGAATAGTGTAGCCATAGAAGCAGATAATCATTATTGACATTGTTGATGTTGTAGTTACTAATTTTTGGCTCTGTTCTCTAATATTTTTGATGTTATAACATTTTATGTCATTTTGTAAGTCCCACTGTTAACTGACATCTAGAACACGCTTGTATTTTTTCCCTTCTGCTTAGAATTTTTGGTCCCCTTTAGTGTCTAGTATCCTAAAATCATAAAGTAACTTAATCTTTGGTATGATTTACAATAGCCAGGATAGCCAAAATAAGTCTGTTTCTAATGAGAAATTATTTTTATAGTTAATTCCAAAATCTTATGGTGAAAGTCAGTGTTCCAAATTCGTTAAATTCCTTAAATTGTTTATAACTTTAATATATCAAAATCTTACTTAGCTTTTTGCTGTCTATTTTAAATTAAGTTCTTAAACTTCTAATTATGTTTTCTTTTATTCAGAACTAAAGATAAATTTACCCAATGAGTTTTCAAATGTTCCAAAAATCTCTAATAGCTTTAAGTTAATAGGTAATTTTCAAAAGTGATTAGACAGCAGGGCTTGCAAATTTAGGGTCATTATAATGCTCAACTATGGTTGTGAACAAAATGGTTAAATCCTTTGTTCCCTGGCATTCAGACCTGTGGAAAATCACTCTCCTGCTATCTGCTTGTGAAGAGCAGCTATCCAGAACACATTTGAGTGATCTCTTGTCCTCTTTTTATCTGGAGAGGTTCCAGAATAGTGGTTTACTCACTGGTTCTTTGGTCTTTGCCACGGTCATTGGCTTAGTTTTTGCGAAGATGTCTTCAGTTCACCATACCTCCGCCAGAAGTCTGACGTCTGTATTTTTAAAATACCTTTTGTGTTCTGTCATCTGAAAAAGTTATTCATTCATTCATAAAACACTTGACATATAGGCTATACTATATTTTCACTTAAAAATAAAAAAAGTGATTTTTCACATGCAGAATGTTTTCGGGTCTATCTCTAAAATGATATAAAATATCTTAAATATATAAATACTTCTTTGTTCTTCTTTTACAGCAATGATTAAAGCAGAAGAAAGCAGGTATGCTTACAAATACTTTTCTTAAATATGTCTTTGTACTTAAACTAAAATGCAGTCAAAACTGATGAAAAGATTAATCCATTTTAAAAACCTTTTTGGAAGAGGAAAAGTAGAGATTAAATACAATATCTCGGAAAGTACTTAGATAATTATATATGTAGCATCAAGGTTGAAACCAGTATGTTGAACTACATTCCGAAAACAATTGACAATCTTAACAGGATTTGAAACAATGCTAGTACTATATCATTCCTGGTTTGCATCCCAGCAGCTGAATTTTACACAGTTTTAGCTTCTCAACCTGCTGATATTAATTGTTCAGTAACTGATGTAAAGAAAGAATGGATGTTCCTGGATATTCATTTCTAAGGAAGTAATTGATATTTCCCTAGAAAATGATTCAGCCTTTTCATAAAATTAGTTAAAATGAATGCATGTTGACAGCAAATTACAGTATTGTGACCTCTTAATTTTGAGGAACATAGCAGTCACAATCTGAGGCTTTTCCTATTGATGTGTTCCTTAAGTCTTAAAAACAATAGAAAAGGGGTTTTGGAAGTTTGAATTATGAGATTTACCTCCTGCCAAAAAAACCCTTAGCACGAGGCTGCAAGGAAAACCATAACCAAAAATGGAACACCTGCCTATATAAATTTTAATTTAGAAATCATTTAATTAAATATGCACAAATAATGTATGTTAGCGACTAATTTTTATAATTTGGAAGGAAGAAGCTTGCCTCTCCGTTTTATGTAAAAACAAGTGTGGAAGTTGTAAGTTTGAATGTATAGGAAGACTTTGCCCTGTCTTAATGAGTGACTTTAAGAATATCCAGTGAAATTGATGAGCAGATTAGGAATAATAAAAAGCACATTTTATCTCAGGTGTGATTAATTAGTAGTGATTTGCACAGAATATGATTTTCATTAATGTCTTGACTAGCTTTTAAAGTATTAAGAAGTATATTAATTGGCAGCTCTATTAATAACTAATAGCCTTGTTTACTAAATTAAGTGTGCTGGGTTGATATTCTATTTATAACTGCAGATACATGGAATTATATGTGATAGAACAGCCTGCATTTCATTAGACTTTTAGTAGAAATTTTTAAGGCATTAATGCTGTCAAACACCATGGCTTGCCTGTTCTGAAGGAGATGCAGAAAGATAGAAGCTGATGCTATCCCTGTCTTGTAAATCAGTTACAAATTGGACTTTTCATGGGGGAAAGTTATTTACAGATGTGCAGTGGAAAATATGATCTTTGAGAAATTGGCAGGATTTTTAGAACAAAAAATGATTTCTATTTCTATAACAGCAAATCCGAAGAATCTGCTCCAGTTTCATCTGCTGCGGTTGCACCAGGGATTCCAGTTGCTGCTGCCAGTGTTCCTGACATACCAGTACCTGTACCGTCAGCCCCTGTTGCTCCTGCTGTGGCCTCAGCTCCAGAATCAGAGCCTTCCGCTGTGGCTCCAATTATAGAAAATGATGCTGGAATAGCTCCTTCAACAGATGAGCAGGTACAGCCAGTGGCTCCTTCTGTTGTACAAGAACAGAGCATGGAAGTTATCACAAACTCTGTGGAAGAAACACCAAAGCAAGAATCCTTGGAGTAAGTAATAGTTCTTAATAACCTCATCTCCTATTATTTTTCAAGAGAATCTTTCATTGTTTGGGAGAAAAAAGTGGGTTTCTTTTCTTTAAAAAAATGGAAGAAGAAAAGACAAGAAAAGTACTGTTGTTGTTTTTTTAGTTGTTATTAACTTCTAGTACCTTTAGGGGCTTGTCATCTTAAATTGTGCAGGAGGAAAAGATAGCCACAATGGAGGCTTGGTTAAATAGATTATCTTTTAATTTCTTTTCCATTTCCTGTAGCAAAGATAAGAGGGAAAAGTTCCCAGAATATCTTTCATTTATTTTTCCTGCTAGAGAACCTTCTTGTGAAACCTGGAATCTTTTTCTTACAGGCTTGTTTTTCCAACTCTGGGTGTTATACATGGTGTTTCTTTATATTGCCATTTCTGTCCCGAATTTCATCTCATTTATGATAGACTATATATCCAATGAACAGAGAGCAACTTGCTAGGCCCATGTCATTTTGTAATAGCCTGAAGAATTGGACAGACTTAATTTATAATGAATTAAATGATTAAATCTTTTGAATAATGAATTCTTCATGGCAAGAATATGTAATTTGGATTGTCTCAGGGGCCACTTTAAGCTTTGCATAACATTGAGAACTGCACTCCAAAAGTGGGAGGAGCCAAAATTCAAAGGGGGCTGATTTTGGAGGATAGGCTTAAGGGACACACTAACTTTCTTAAGAGTGCTCATTTAAGGGACATCTAGTGTATTAGTTGTCTAAGTGAATGATGCATGTCAAATGTATTAATATATTTGGAACTATCCTAAAATGATTAACTAGCTATTACTTTTGAAAAGGCATCAGCCTAATATTTATGATTACTGCCTCAATAGATATTCCATTTAATTAATGTTGCTATTTGTTAAAGTAACCAACTTTTTTTTAAATTGATAGTGTTGTACCCAAAAAGGAAGAAGAGGAAGCCCAACCGGTTAAAAAAACTTATACTTGGAATACGAAAGAAGAAGCCAAGCAAGCATTTAAAGAACTATTGAAAGAAAAGGTTTTTATACTGAGTCAACTATTCTTTAAATTTCAAGAATTACAAATATAATTGATTAGGAGAGTAGCTGATTTTTGTAAGAACTTGAGTAACATTCATGCAAAAGTAAATACCAAATACTTTATCTAAACAAGTGGATTTTATAAAATGTCCTGTAAAAATCCATGGGGAAAAGATTTTTTAATATGGAAGTTTCAGTTCATAGGCAAGGCAGTTACAGGTTTTTAAAGTTTCAGGCAGATAAGTTGGGATAAGAAAGAGAGTTAGGTGTGTTTAGAATTTTGGATATTCTACTTAATCATGATTTCATTCTTGGTGATTGCTGAAACATAACTGCTGAATCAAAAAGTTAATGTTTTCTGAGTGATAGTTTTAATACCTTTAAAAACAAGAATTGGGAAATAAGTATTCTTGGGCTTGCTTTTTCTAGAAATGTGAAGGATTCTGTGACATCACAGTGATATAAGTGTGTTATACATGATATTTGTCATCACTATTATATAACTTTTTCTGGGAAAATATATTAACTATATTGGGTAAAAATGTATTATCCTGAGTGTAAAATATCAAGCCAGATAACTTATTTTCCTTTAGATAACAGAAAATTACATAAGATGAAGCAGTTCTTTTTAAGCTCCTCACTTGTGAAAACAAAATGTCAGTTCCAGAACTTGTGTGATTTATCTTATATATTCACAGCGTGTGCCATCCAATGCCTTTTGGGAACAAGCCATGAAAATGATCATTAATGATCCAAGATATAGGTATCACGAGATTATTTTATTTTCATTGCAAAGATGACTAATTTTATTTTCAATAACCTAGATATAAAAGGGCTAATTTTAGTTGATGTTTCTTCAATTTGCAGCGCTTTGGCAAAATTAAGTGAGAAGAAGCAAGCCTTTAATGCTTACAAAGTCCAGACAGAGAAAGAAGAAAAAGAAGAAACAAGATTAAAATACAAAGAAGCAAAAGAATCTTTTCAGCGTTTCCTTGAAAATCATGAAAAAATGACATCAACAACCAGATACAAGTAAGATTAGCTAATATATAGTCCAATGCTAAAATCTTAGTATCATGGCTGAGATCTTTCCTTAGGAACTCTATGTCTGCACACAGATTGCAATAACTACATAGGATAGGCTGGTGGGAATGACAGTACAGGTAGTCCTTGGGTTACTATGACAATTGAGACAAAGATATGTATTACCAAATGATGCAGTCGTAAAGCAGGTCATTGCATGTCTCCGTTGCTTAGCAACTGAATTCTGGTACTCCTGATTGCTCTGTAGAACTGCAGGATTCATTAAATGAAAACTCTTGTGATCATGGGAGGCAGGAGCCGCAGGCAAGCAGGTTGATGGATGAGGGCTACAGGCTTGAGAGGGTGCCAGAGAGCATGGGACTTGCTGTTGCATAGAGTTAGAGATGGTAGACCTTAGCAATGACAGCCTTCAGCAGTCTTTGCCCATTGCCAGGCCTCGATTTCAGGCCAAGCAGTGGACAGAGTGCTATCCTGTTGGTAAATAAATATTTCCAGTTTTAGTTGATAAGGAAATTGAAGGAAAATCTTCGGATTGAATTAGAGTAGGGGTCTCCAAGCCCCAGGCTATGGCCCACAGCTGGGCCTTGAGCTGTTTGAAACGAGCCGTGGGACTGGTGGGGTGAGTGCACATGCGCATCCCAACTTGTGCACGCTCCATTCGTGCGGAACCATCACCCCGCATCACCCCCAGCCAGTTTGCAAAGCTGGATAGGTTGGGAAACTCTGAATTAGAGGTAGAGAAAATTAAGAAGAACAATAATACAAATATTAGTGGTTGATGTTCAGAATACTTTTCAGATCTGTGTTAACTGCATATTGGTTCCTTTTTATCAAGAAGAAAAAAATAACTCGATACTAGTTTAAATAATAGAAGGAATAAGATGCTGGTAGTTATCAAGGGAAAATGAAGTCAAAATAAGATGTTTTTAATAGATTTATTATGTGATTTTTGTATTCCTGTATGTAGAAAAGCTGAACAAATGTTTGGAGAGCTGGAAGTCTGGAATGCAATTTCTGAACGTGATCGCCTTGAAATTTATGAAGATGTTCTATTCTTCCTGTCAAAAAAAGAAAAGGTAATTGATTATCTTTCTAACCTAAACAGAAAAAAATCTGTGTTGTACTCTGGGATAATAATGTCTACCGTATTTTTAAACAATATATTTGAGATTCGGAGAGTAAATTTCTGTCATGGTTTTGCCATAAAAATGCCTAATGCCTAATGACTGATAGAATTTGTTTCTTAAATAATTAACAAAAGAAGAGAAAACTTGATGTTCTAGTGTTGGATTTTTCTAGAAAGGAGTCAAATTAAAAAGCCTGGTAGTTCCTTGCTAAGATTAACACTTATCACCTTTCCCTGCAAAGAGGGATTTTTATAGAATTGAAAGTTCAGGCCAAACCACAGAAATAGGGTGCAGTTGTTCAGTATTTGTGCATGTCTATCATATCAATTATGGGCAATGCTGCATTTTAGGAAAACATCACTATTTTTTATGTCTGTCTTTTTTCCAGGAACAAGCCAAACAGCTAAGGAAGAGGAACTGGGAGGCATTAAAAAACATTCTGGACAATATGGCTAATGTCACTTACTCTACTACATGGTCAGAGGCTCAGCAGTATCTGATGGACAATCCTACATTCGCAGAAGATGAAGAACTTCAGAGTAAGGATAATCATGTTTTACCTTTCTATAAAAAAATGAACTTTTAATTGATAATAGCAACTCATCTATTAAAACTGTTAAATCAAAATTATAATTGAAGGCTTCTGCAATAAGTTTACCGTTCCATTACAACCACACTCTCAAAATCCTCTCCAAAGAGCTGGGATTTATCTACCATGGATTTGGACAGTGATTTGTATAGAACTGAGTAAATATTTCCCTGTCCCCCAAAAGCTGCCTCTTTCAGCAAAGCTTGCTTCTGTTGGTGAAGATATATAGTTTGGAATCCACATATAGAGATACAGTTTTAAACTTGCGATTGTGAATAAACACATTTATTTGTATTAAGAAATTATTGTGTTCTGAGTTAAATAATTAGCATAGGGCAAGTATAGAAATAAATACTGTATCTGTGTCCAGTTTCCAAGAGGAATCGTGAATAAACCTTGCCAGTACATATGAATAAGACAACTAGGTAGGCATTTTCAGGACATTGTCATTTAGTTTTTAGAACCTCTGTGTCACATAATTTTTGCCTTCATAATGGTATGAAATAAATCCATTTTTTCATTACCATAGTTTAAAAAAGGCCCCTAGATTGGGAACATAGGATTTGAATTATAGATGAAGTTATAGAATAAATTGCATGTTTATAATTTTGAAATCTCACTTTTAATCCTGAAGTCAGTTCGTTAAAAAATCTAGTCTTCAAGTTTAAGGCTGAAAGCTATTTTTCTTTTGAATACCGGTACTTCTTAACTGTGCTTTCCAGCTAAAATGGCTTCTAATGTGGGGGTTTTGCTGAAATTATTATATTCTGAAATCAGTTTGTAAAGAAGTGACTACTTGTTTGTTTGCCTAAGACATTTCTTTTAAGGTGGCTGTTCTGGACCAACTGGTTTACTTCAGATACACAGAAACAATAAAAATCAATTTTGCCACACTTTGATACAGATCCTTCTTATTAATCTGCCTTTGCAAGTCCATGAATCAAAAGTTAAAAGACTTTATTTTATATTATATCAGATGTACTGAATGTTGTGCAAGTGCCATTATAAAATTAGGCACTTTGGGACACTTGGAATTATCAATTTCACGGTCACAGAGTTTTGTATAGCTCTATATTGCAGTGTTTCAGCACCCTATTTAGAGTGAGATAACATTAACTAGCTTAATATTTACAAGCACAAAGAAAAAGTGTGTGTGTTTGAAGCTTGGGGAAGATCACAAACCAAGCGATTTATATTTTAAGTGACATATTTAATTTTATAAAAATGTACTCCTATTTTTGTAGATATGGATAAGGAGGATGCATTGATCTGTTTTGAAGAACACATAAGAGCACTGGAAAAAGAGGAAGAAGAGGAGAAGCAGAAAGGCTTACTCAGAGAAAGGCGACGACAGCGAAAAAACAGAGAATCTTTTCAGGTTACTGAGAAAATGTTAACTTCTATTTAGTACCAACTGCAGAGCTTTCAGATATTTTAAGTATCAGCTGGGTAAAAAAAATCAGCAGCTGTTCTGATTCTGAGCATTGTGAATATTTCAGTGATCTTTCTTTGACTGCGTGGAAAATTTCTTCCAAGATTAAAAGCTGGAGGAGGAATGCTGGGCAAGAGAGATTTTAGTACATTGGAAGAGCTAACTGATTTGACTTTCACATTAGAAGTTCTTTATGCTTTTTTGGGATTGTAAAAAAGGACAGTGTCTGGCTTTTTAAAAATTTAATTACAAGATTCCCCGTTTTCCACTTTTCCCCCAGATATTTTTGGATGAGTTGCATGAACATGGTCAACTGCACTCGATGTCATCCTGGATGGAGTTATATCCAACTATTAGTTCTGATATTAGGTTTACTAATATGCTTGGTCAACCTGGTAAGTGTACCCTCCCTTGCTAAGAGATTGGGCTAAGTAATGTTTGGATAATGTGTGTGAATATTTTTGGCATTTCTTACATTGCTAAGAAATGGAGCTTTTTGAATAAAGAGAGCTCGTGACCCATGTAAGGTCTCTTCCCCCCCCCCCCCTTTAGGTTCAACAGCACTGGATCTTTTCAAGTTTTATGTTGAAGATTTAAAAGCCCGCTACCATGACGAAAAGAAGATAATCAAAGATATTTTAAAGGTGAAGTAATGTACATTCTTAAATTAGGAGAAAAGCAGAATTTTTAATCCAAATTTATTACATTTATTTCAAAATCTGCTAGTTTTGAAAATAGTAGTATTGTATTTGTAATGCAATACTAGTAGTAGTGCATTACAAATATTTGTTTCTGTGGGATTCCTGTATTTTCCAGTATTATCAAAAACGTTGTATTGCAGGATAAAGGATTTGTAGTTGAAGTGACTACTCCTTTTGAAGACTTTGTAACGGTCATCAGTTCCACTAAAAGAGCTACTACATTAGATGCTGGAAATATCAAACTGGCTTTCAATAGTGTAAGTTTTTTTTAAATATATATCAATACATGTTAACACTATTAGATATTGATTGTGCCCAATGTTATTAAATAATATTAGTCTCTAGTGTCAATATATAAAATCGGTATTGTTGAATCTAAAGTATAAATTCTTCCTCAGTGATGAAATATGCACTCAGTTGGCTATTTAGGTAATGCCAGATCTTGATTTAACACTGAAATTCTAATGCTGAGAGTTCAGAGGTCGTCATTTCAGATACTAGTCTAGCGGAAGACCAGGCCAGTGGTCCCTGTTTTGTCTGAACAGGTAAATGAAAGTTTGCACAATCCTGCAGACCAGAATTTAATCTGAAACTTATTCTTGCAATGCCAAGCTATTGTTTTGTAGATATATCTGAACAACTTCTATATATGGCAAATGATAAGAAAAGTGGTTTGCAATGATATTGCATTATGACTACTTTCCCCTTTTTTCCTGCAATGATCCTTTCATTTAATGGCCCCTTGAATCTTTAATGCAGTTGTTAGAAAAAGCAGAAGCCCGTGAACGTGAGAGAGAGAAAGAAGAAGCTCGCAAAATGAAACGAAAAGAGTCTGCTTTTAAAAGCATGTTAAAACAAGCAACACCTCCCATTGAATTGGATGCAGTCTGGGAAGATGTAAGCATGTCCTACAGCATCTTGATTTTTTTTCTTTTATTTTAAAAATTAAAGAACTTTTTTCAACTATTTTAATTATTTAACGTATTACTGGATAATGACCTTCAAGAAATGTATGGTAGTATAATCAGTAGCAAATCTTTTCCAAAGTATAAGAGGAGTGATAATAGAAATATTATCAAGGAATGTAATTTAAGTATTTTAGGAAATAATTCAGAGAAACAGTAATGAAATGGAGAAATTCTCAGTGGTGTTCTTAATATAAAAGGGTGACGGGTGTGTTTCTTTATGAGGTGCAGATTTCTTTTATAGTCATAGGTTTAATATTCATAGAATGATAATATTGTTACTGCTATTATTGCTGAAAACAAAATTTTGTTGCTGATGTAATAGTTAATGCCACTTTATGAATTGCTGTCTAAATTCTTAACCTTCCATTTTCACCAAGGTATCCATGTGTAAGATGCAGTTATGGTAATAAAAAAAATCAATAGCTTCAGAAAATCTATGATTTACCTTATAATGTTCCAATGGAAAACAAAAGACAAGAGTTGGATGTATGCAAATAAATTCATGTGAAATGTGAATTAATAAACAATTTCTTTGGGGGCATGTTTTAAAAACCAAAACATTTTCTTTTTGGGAATACATTGCTTCATAAATTTGCATTACTAATATAATTCCTTTTTGATATAGATTCGGGAGAGATTTGTAAAAGAGCCAGCATTTGAAGACATCACTTTAGAATCAGAGAGAAAACGAATATTTAAGGATTTCATTTATTTACTGGAGGTAACGTCTGACATACCAGTTTAACACAATATTTTCTAATAGATTTGTACAAGTTCTCAAAGAATGGTTACTTTATAATGTTCACTGAAGAGTATTATAGCTATGTTGATACAGTTGAAACTGGTGGACGTGAGAAAGATCTTCAAAGGGCAGCTGTGGAACAAGTCCAGAAAAATGTGGGCTGGCCAACTTCAGCCAAGGCATTGCTCCGTGGTGGCAGGAAACCATAGAACGTGTTCTAGGAATTTCCCAGTCCTTTATTCTCATGCATGATTTTTCACTTACACATTGGTGATACTTTATATTTTTTACAATAACATTATCGCGGGCCAAATAGTGACTGGGGTCATTTTAAACCCTAGGAATATATGTCAGTTTGAGCATACTACTGGTGATTGATAGTTATCTTCATGAGCACTAGAGTTTTGCAAATTCTTTGAAAAAAGTGCTTCAGATTTCACTTGGAACACCTGTTCTTCAGCCGTTAATACAGCTGTGTCTTTTTCTGCACTGGCACAACTATCTCAGAAGCTGTTCTTGGCAATTTGTGGTTGTGCACAATCACTTCTTCGCCCCACCCCCAACACCCCTCACACACACCCAAAAGTGCAAGAGGATACCAGCTACTGTGTTTCCCCAAAAATAAGACCCTGTCTTATATTTTTTTGAACCCTGAAATAAGCGTTTGGCCTTCTTGCCATGCACTCAAAAGCCCGATTGGGCTTATTATGAGGGGATGTCTTATTTTGGGGGAAACAGTAGATTTATTCTTCCTCCTGCAAAGACTGCTGTAGAAAGGGTCTAAGAAGAAGTTCCTGGCAGGCTGTGGCAATATGATAAGTGCTGAAATTTGTTCAAGCAGAATAGTTGTTCTTCAGTCTCTCTCCTAGTAGATTTGCTGAGACTTTGGGGGGCGGGAGGAGTGCAACACTGGAATAAGGTCTATGTAGACCATAAGGGAGGTTTCCAAAAGCTTCCGTTACCGCCTCTCTGTGATTTAGGCAAGTAGTATAAGAAAGCAGCACTTTTGATAACTAGGTATTTGCTGTTTCAAAGCAATAATTCTGATTCTTTTGATGTTGCAGCATGAATGTCAGCATCATCATTCAAAGAACAAGAAGCACTCTAAAAAATCAAAGAAGCATCATAGAAAGAGGTCTCGCTCTCGTTCGGTAAGGCCTTTGATAACATGCTACAGGGAACTCATCTCAAAAGCTATCTTTAAAAGCTCTTATATGTTAAGCATACTTTTTTTTTTATTTCTTTAAAGGGCTCAGAATCCGAAGATGACGATAGCCATTCAAAGAAAAAGAGGCAACGTTCAGACTCACGCTCAGTTTCTGAACGCTCCTCCAGTGCAGAATCTGGTATTTTTTTCTCTAAATCTTGGCTGGGAGGGGGGGGGGGGTGCTAAATTTCAACAATCTGATTTCCCTTTCATTTCCTAATTTGTTTTGCATCAATAGAGAGAAGCTACAAGAAGTCAAAGAAACACAAAAAGAAAAGCAAAAAGAGGAGACACAAGTCTGTGAGTATTTCTGTTTTGCATCTTTCAGTATGAAGGATTTTCAATATCTTCTATTTTCTAAGTTTTAAATAACGGTTATGCATCTGTCTCACAGCTTGTTAGTATGATCAGCAAATGTATGTATTTATTTATACATGCAATTTATGTAATTGCCTTTGGTGGTGCTAAGCAATATGCAAAGATTAAAACCAAAAAAATCATAACATTAATAGTAAAATCAATTTTAAAAACATGAATGTATCACATGTCTGTGTTGGAAGAACCATTAGTGCTTTAGTGACTAAAAAAAATACAAAACATTCAAGCAAGCACACTTAATTTCCGGACTCAAGTGCCTGTGAAAATATTTAGGTCTTTAAAGCCTTAAGAAAGACAAACAGGGTCAAGGCCATCCCAAAGGCAGGCACAGTAACAGAGAAGGATGACAGGATCTGGAATATGCCAACTCTGCTCATTCTGGTGGGGTTGACAGACAGGTGGCCTAATGCTAATAGATAATACTGCAACCAAGGATTAGGGTTTGTTTTTAAATGAGAACTTGGATTCAGTTCAGTCTTGTGGACCTATTTGCAACAGCATTGCTGCATATTTAGGTTGACTGTCACCTATTTCAGCTTACACATTAGTAACATAGAGGAATAAGCAGTACCATTTTTATAATGGTTGTGGCCAACTTCAAGCCTTGCATTTTTTTTCCTCCTCCTTTTGTGAACTAGAATTTCAGTGTGGCAGTGCTTAATATGTCAGGTTACTGAGCAAAGGGAAAAAGCCAAAATTTATACTCTAGTTAGCTTGACTTGATATCTACGGTTAAGATAAACTTCAGGATTTGATGTAATTCTGAAGAATTAGTGGAAGTCGGAAAGTTTAATCCAACACAGTTTTACAGCATTAGTTTGGAGCACATGAAAATTATTTAGACAGAGTATATTTATTTATTTATTAAATTTATATCCCGCCCTTCTCCCCGAAGGGACTCAGGGCGGTGAACAGCCGAGAATTAAAATAACATGCAATATAAAAGTTAAAATAATTAAAAATAAATTAAATTAAACGGCCGCCCCAATTTAAAACCCTTAGCAATACAATTAAAAACCCCTAAAATCTATTCAGGCCAGGCCGGCTTGCTGAAATAAAAATGTCTTCAGGGCCTTACGGAAAGTGCGGAGATCCGGAATCAGCCATATTCCGGGAGGTAGCTCGTTCCAGAGGGCGGGTGCTCCCACAGAGAAGGCCCTCCCCCTGGGGGCCGCCAGCCAACATTGCTTGACTGACGGCACCCTGAGGAGGCCCTCTCTGTGAGAGCGTATTGGCCGGTGGGAGGTTATCGGTAGCAGCAGGCGGTCTCGTAAATACCCTGGCCCTAAGCCATGGAGCGCTTTAAAGGTGAGAACCAACACCTTGAAGCGCAGAGGGTTCACATTTTAGAAGAATCTTGGGGTAGTACACTGGAAATTGCAGTATATTGCTGTTTGCAATATATTGCTGCTTTTGATTTATATTCTTTATTTTATTTTGCACAGGATTCCCCGGAATCGGATGCAGATCGAGAAAGAGAGAAAAAAGAGAGGGAAAACGAAAAAGAAAGAAGTAGACAAAGATCTGAATCTAAGCATAAATCGCCACCTAAGAAGAGACCTAACAAAGATTCTGTAAGTTTGTTTTATTTTATTTTGTTCAGTATATTAATGACTGCAACATTTCTGAATTATACATGATTTCTGGAATACTATTTCCATTCCATAACCACAGTTTACTTTGATCACACATGAACATCCCATGAAGCACATAACAATCTTTGACAGTCTTTAGTGTGGCTTGCTGCATGTGCCTTGCTCAGAGTATGTGCGTGCTTGCACATACACACACACACACAGAGTGAGAGAGAGAGATTTATTTCTAGCAAGTTGGAGAAAATATATGAATGATGCTGGGGAGAAGGCTTGCAAAAATCAGCCTGTTTGCTCATCCCTGCATGCAAATTACTCTCAACACAATCTGCCAAATAACTGTTTAAAAATCTCTAATAACACAATTGGTAACACAGCAGATCCTTTTTGCAAAATCCCTTTTCCATAAAACACATCATCATCCTGTTTGATGGGCTGGATAAAGTGCAATTTGGATAAGGAAGGTCATTCTGGCATGTTTTCTTCCCAGCACAATCCTGCAACCAACAGCGTTCGATTACAAGAAACATCAGAAGAAGCAGATCAGATTCGGGTAAGACCAGATATATTGCATTTGGTGTGGTGTAGTATGGTGGGGCATGAGAACAAAAAGAAATGAAGTTTGCACATACTTTTTATAAAATGCAATTTTTGAAAGATCTCAGAATATTTAGTTCAGTATGTTTGAACGGTCAATATTTGGAGACTCAATGAAATCTGTTCAAATCAGAGATTTAATCGAAGAGGAGGGGGAGGAGATAAGGTCAGTTTATACAGGCATTTGCCAAAAAATGAAATTTCTGTAACATCTTTTATGTCAACACATATAAAATGACACGTATTATTCATCTGAATAATAGTATAAATGTTTATTATATCCTTCTAATTACTATATTTTTGATATGCAGAATGGCACTTGAAAATAACTCCCCCACCCCCCACCCCAAAAAATTAAGGTTACAGATGACCTAGATGAAAACAAGACATGTCCTCAGGAACTTTTACATAGGCTATTGGATATGTAATTATCAGAAACAATGTTTATTTGAACATGTGAATGCCTTTGTAAGGTTAACTTAGACTAATAATTGGGGATGTGGGACGGATAGTTTGCAGTGTGAAAGTTATTTGTGCGAAATTAATTTTTTTAAAAAATAATGCTGGCAGAACCTGGTTAAGTGACAGTACCCAACTGAACTTAAGTTGATCTAGATAGCCAACTAGGATTAGTCCCAATTAATACATAAATAGGAGTTTATCTGAAGGGTCTATAGTTTTAAATTGACAGTTCCAATTATCATTTTTTCTGATTGATAATTCTAATTTTCCTTACATCTTGGATTGAGGATTCAAAGATCACCTGATCCATTTCATCTGGCTGTGAAGTGTTGATAAACTTTGACTTAGATGACTAAATGAGAATTTTAAGCAAGTTGTATTTTTAATATTTAAAATGGATATTTAATAATAGTTAAAGGGTCACTAAATCTTCATCTGAGAAAACAGAACAGTTTAGTGCTGTTATGCCAGTAACCATTCCTGATGGACTATTTGAAAAAATACTTTGTGACTTGCCTTAGGGAACATGCAAGGAATATCATTAATTTTTTTAAAGAAAAACTATTGGATTGGATGAATCAGTTGTCTATTTTAAAAAAAGACTATTGGATTGGATGAATCAGTTGTCTATCAATATGAGTCTGCTTAACAGAATGGATTCTTCTGTTAATGTATCACAGACTGATAGGTATTTTGAGTGCCAATTTTGGGTAGGTGCATTTGAAGATGAGTAGGAAAATAGCATTAGACTACTCAGTGTTAAGCACAGCCTTAAAATTGCTTCTTAAATTCTGGTTGTATCCAGATTATCCCTTCACATTCTCCATTTGCATAACAGGAAAATATAATTATTTAGCACAGAATTTTATAGAAATAATTTTGCAGTAGTTTTTTTCCCGCCACCATCAAACAAGTATGAAATCTGTATTACCTGTTGGTAACCAAATTGCTTTTCTTAATATGGAATTTGTGTGTAGCATAAGAGGTACCGCCCAATAAAATCAGTCCTGGGAGATGAGGATTACAGGGTGGGCTGGGCAAGAAAGGCGGCTGGTCCCTGATCTAAAAGGAATTGAATCAGGAGTGAAATGCTACCGGTTCGGACCGGATTGCCCGATCTGGTAGTGATGGTTGGTTCAGAGAACAGGTAGCAAAAATCCCTGCCCACCCCATGCCCAGCTGAGCCACACAATCATCAGAGGCTTTTTTTTTTACTTTTAAAAGCATAATCATCAGGCTTTTTTAAAAAAAGCAAAAAAATGCGTTTAAAAGAAAACAAAAGCCTCTGACCATCAGGCAAATCAGCTGGGATCATCAAAGCCTTTTAAAAGTATTTTTTTGTTACAACCTCTTCGGCCAAAGAGGTTGTAGAATGCAATGTTTTATCTTGGCTGTACACTGCCCTGAGTCCCGCAGGAGAAGGGCGGTATAGAAACAAAATAAAATAAAATAAATAAAATAAATTTGTCATTATCTGTTTGCAGGGTTATTGGGATACCTCTGGTAGTGAATTAAGTGAAGGTGAACTTGAAAAACAAAGGAGGACCCTCTTGGAACAACTGGATGAAGATCAATAAGAAATATTTATACCAAATATGTTTACAAATTTGATTTAATAAAGATATAGATGACTAATTTCAGGAAATGGATTCCAATGTTCTGAGTTACAGTGGCATAATTGTGGCTCTTCGGTTCCCTTCCATAACTAAATATTTGACACAGGTAGCAGTTTGGCAAAGACGGTGAATATTCAGGATTCAACCTGAAGTCCTATTTCTTATCATCTAGATAGCCTGTATATATCCCCCCCCCCCCATGTACCGTTCCAATTCTTAAGACAGCACATTAGGATGAGCAGAAAAGCTTTTTTTAAAAAAAAAAATCTTTAAAATAGTGGCTTGGAAAAATATTTAAGCCTTTCAGGCCTCTCATCTCTAAAATGGCTCACACTCAAAAGTCATTAAATTCTTTTCCTTGTCAAAGAAGCTCCAAGCGCAGGTGCACCTGCCCCTCCTGAAAAGAAGCTTGGTTATTTTCTTGCCGTTCCAATTGGGTTGGGTGGTTACTCCTTTTCAAAGACAGGAAAGGAAGAGGGAAGATGCTTTTTTTCTTGTTTTGATTTATGGTAATCCAGGAACCGGTGTTAGGTTTTTGAGAGTTACCCTTCTGGCCAAATTGATGATGGTGATTTCTATTGAACACTGACCGTAGGTTGAAATGTATACAAGAGCTTTACTCAGAGCTTAATTTTTAGTGTTAAGTTTTAAAACTGTGAAAACTAGACGATTGGTGGAAATCCTATTAGGCCCTTAATTATAAATCTGGTAAAATATACTTACAAAATATCATAGCTATCGCTTTTATTAGAGGAGAAAAATCTGGAATATTTAAAACAATTGGTAGAGGGCATTGTTTCAGCAAATCACAAAATCAGACTGTAAATTAATTGCAATATGTTGCCTTAAGGACTTTCCGAAGAATGTACCACCAAATTTTGAAAAGCAGTTGCAATACTCTTCTTTAGAAAATCAATGTTGATGTAATATTTTTCTTTTTAAGATATGTTGATCGGATGTTTAAAACTTGTTTTCCTTTCATTCTGTTCTCTTCCTTTGTACTAAATAACTTCTATCTGACGTTGATTTGATGAAGTACTATCTACCTATTCATTCAGGAGTATTGACTACTGTGGTACAGACTAAAATCTTTCTGATTTGAATATTTTTGTACATTTTTATCACTTATTAAACCTTGTCTTCTAGTGTGTACTAGTATTTTTCCGTTTTATAAAAACTTATGTAAAATTGACACATACCAATTTTACATTCTCTCACTTGTTACTTTGAAGAGTGCATGTAGAAATACATTTCTCTAGTATAATCGTTCTAACGTATGTTTAATAATAGCAACAGAAAAGGCCTCTTCAGGATATATCATAGCATTAACATGGAATATTTTATGTGATTATTTAATATAATGATGTTACTTCAAAGTTGATTTTTCACTATAGTAATTATAAGTCTTGATATTTCTTCAACTTTCTAAGAAATAAGATTTTTAGAATAAGTTGCATACAGTCAGTCATTCTGATTACATATATTAATTTAAGTAAAAGTGAAATTAGTTTGAACCAGTGGTCACACAAAAGGTGTAAAAAACGTCAGTCGGGCACTTCTGTTGCAAGACAGTGTGAGATGTGAATGAAAACAAACTCCAGCAGATGTATCTCCTGCAGTTCAATTGCTTCGACAACTGTTCATGATATGCTCCAAACTCATCTTTGCTTAAGATGTAATCTGATCATTTAGTGACAGTTATATTTGTTCCTCATCCATTGGTTCAGATAAAATCATAGTGCCATATTTAGAAAAGGACAAGGTACTGGGAAATATATTGTTGCAGAATGATGCTATCATGATTCTGGTGATAAGTTGTAATTATTCTCCAGGTTCTGGATCGTTGATGTAGAACATGATGGAATCATAATATATATTTTGCTAAACTTGTTAAAAAAACCTATTTTGAAAAACTGTAAGTGTTGTCAGCTAGTTTAAAATTCCGTAGTAGTAACCAACAAGAGACAGACAAAAAAAAAGCCACCCATTATATTAGATGGCTCATTGTGACTAAAATACTCAGGTTTATATTGAGACTAGAATCCTATCCCAAGAAAACAGATCAAAGCTTCTCCCTCCCCCACCCCCATGCAGTAATATTTATGTAAAATACTTTTATTACTTTGCATAATTTACATGAAGGAACATGTTTCTAAGTAAATATTAATTTTTAAAGCATTGTCTTTATTTTTCCATTAAAAATAAAATGCTATAAATATAACACCGTTTCTTAATATTTCTCCATATCTATGCAGGTTACATGGTAACTCAAATTTTCAGTTTATGGAGCCATTATATAGAAATGTGTTTTTGTCTTTTGTAAAATGTCTTCTAATCTTCCTTCAAAAGAGGTGAACAATATATAGCAGAGCTTTTTCCTTTGTCGTACATGGAAGTTCTGCTGTGGCTCAAGGACATTCTTAACTGGGATTATTCCTCCCACTGCGAAGCCAGGCAGGATCACTTACGACAGAATCAGCTTGCCAGTTCTTTTTATCCTGTCTCTGCCTACAAGCAAATTTCCAGAAAAACGTTTGACATAATTTTTGACTTTTCTTGCAACTTTCTTTTCTCTCTGATGCCTGTAATCAGGAAGTTCTATACTCTCCCTGGACACATCAGGGAAAGTTGGTGATTGGGTTTGCCATTCCTGGACATGGCCCTTTAAGAGAAACAAAGGCATGCTGGACCAGATTGCTCTCCTACTTACCCAAAAGGCCCTTTTTTCACAGGTGCACAATAGATAAGAGGTTAGGTTTCTTACAGCAATGGGGTTCACAGGAGTCAGTCTCTGGGAATCAAGGAACTCGGAGATTGAAGGAAACATTCCTTATGGCACCACATCAGGGGAGGCATCCAGGCTTCTGTAGTAGTTCAGGCAAGGAGACATTCCTGTGCTTATCCCCTTGGATTCCACCATGCCCTCAATGTTCTGAGGCCCTAGCCATTCAAGGAACCTGACAGCATGGTTAAGAGTATGGTGGCCACTATCTTGAAGAGATCCAAGAGAGGGAATGGCTTTTTGTTCAGTCTCTTCACCACTTGCCAACAAGCTAATTTGAGAAGGGAAAAACAATGACTCCTAGGATGCTGGGCATACATCCTTGAGTATAAAGTCAGGCTTTTATCATCGAGAAGGGGAAGCTAGTCCAGGAGGTACAGAGGTATGTAAGAAATTAAGTCCAATCCATTTTCTATTGAGCCACTTTCAGATTCTGGATAACCCCAGTATTTCTTTGAGTACTATATATAGCACTTTGATCCTAGATAAATTGAGTCAGGAAGATGAAAAATATATTCTTCTGCAGGCAAACAGGCCCTGGCTCTAGCCATGTTCAAGTCTGGTAGATGTTTCTGATTGCACTGATTGCAAGAGACCAGCTAATAACTCCAAAAATCCCTGCAATGGATGCAATGGCATTTTTTGAGAAAGAGCTCATGAGACCAATATTTTGACAAAGAAGTGCGTGTCATATATATTTAGCCAATACTTTTTTTGGAGATGACTTCTAGTAAGATACACTAGTGATAGACTGCCAAGGCAAACTGGCCAAGATTGGAATCTCCACTATCCTAGTCTAGTGCCAGTTCTACAAAGTTCTCCATGTCAGGAGACTTGCAACTGAAACTCGAAAAATTAGAATATCGTGCAAAAGTTCATTTATTTCAGTAATGCAACTTAAAAGATGAAACTAATATATGAGATAGACTCATTACATGCAAAGCCTTGATTTGTCATAATTTTGATGATTATGGCTTACAGCTCATGAAAACCCCAAATTCACAATCTCAGAAAATTAGAATATTACATGAAATCAATAAAACAAGGATTGTACATAGAACAATATCGGACCTCTGAAAAGTATAAACACACATATGTACTCAGTACTTGGTTTGGGCCCCTTTTGCATTAATTACTGCCTCAATGTGGAGTGGCATGGATGCTATCAGCCTGTGGCACTGCTGAGGTGTTATGGAAGACCAGGATGCTTCAATAGTGGCCTTCAGCTCTTCTGCATTGTTCTGTCTCATGTCTCTCATCTTTCTCTTGGCAATGCCCCATAGATTCTGTATGGGGTTCAGGTCAGGCAAGTTTGCTGGCCAATCAAGCACAGCAATCCCATGGTCATTGAACCAGGTTTTGGTACTTTTGGCAGTGTGGGCAGGTGCCAAGTCCTGCTGGAAAATGAAGTCAGCATCCCCATAAAGCTCATCTGTGGAAGGAAGCATGAAGTGCTCCCAAATCTCCAGTTAGATGGCTGCGTTGACCCTGGATTTAATGAAGCACAGTGGACCAACACCAGCAGATGACATGGCTCCCCAAATAAACACAGACTGTGGAAACTTCACACTGGACTTCAAGCATCTTGCAGCGTGTGCCTCTCCATTCTTCCTCCAGACTCTGGGTCCTTGGTTTCCAATGAGATGCAAATGTTGCTCTCATCAGAAAAGAGGACTTTGGACCAATGAGCAACAAACCAGTTCTTTTTTTCTTTAGCCCAGGTAAGACGCTTCTGACCTTGTTTGTTGTTCAGGAGTGGCTTGACAAGAGGAATACGACATTTGAAGCCCATGTCCAGGATCCGTCTGTGTGTGGTGGCTCTTGATGCACTGACTCCAGCCTCAGTCCACTCCTTGTGAAAGTCCCCAACACTTTTGAATGGCCTTTTCCTGACAATCCTCTCCAGGCTGCGGTCATCCCTGCTGCTTGTGCACCTTTTTTTTCCACACTTTTCCCTTCCACATAACTTTCAATTAATGTGCTTTGATACAGCACTTTGGCAACATCCAACTTCTTTTGCAATTACCTTTTGAGGCTTTCCCTCCTTATGGAGGGTGTCAGTGATGGTTTTCTGCACAACAATCAGGTCAGCAGTCTTTTCCATGATTGTGATTCCTA
This sequence comes from Pituophis catenifer annectens, assembly GCF_029215685.1. Classification (NCBI taxonomy): domain Eukaryota; kingdom Metazoa; phylum Chordata; class Lepidosauria; order Squamata; family Colubridae; genus Pituophis; species Pituophis catenifer. The sequence continues at coordinate 207,422,800 of NW_027256881.1, forward strand.
TTGAACCAGACTGAGAGACCATTTAAAGGCTCGGGAACCCTTTGCAGGTGTTATGGCTTAATTAGCTGATTAGAGTGGGACACTTTGAGCCTAGAATATTGAACCTTTTCACAATATTCTAATTTTCTGAGATTGTGAATTTGGAGTTTTCATGAGCTGTAAGCCATAATCATCAAAATCATGACAAATCAAGGCTTGAACTATCTCGCTTTGCATGTAATGAGTCTATCTCATATATTAGTTTCATCTTTTAAGTTGCATTACTGAAATAAATGAACTTTTGCATGATAATCTAATTTTTCGAATTTCACCTGTATGTTTTAAAATCTGGAACAAGGCTAAGTCCAAATCTATTTGTCTCTAAGGGCAGCAATGTCAGAAAGAAAATGTTTGTCCTTCTGTCCCTAATGGAAAGATGGGCAACGTATTAGCTCCTTCACCCATTCTCATTACCCCCTTTTCATCCCCTATCTAAAATCAGCTACAAAGGAATCTGGCTCCCACTTTAGTAATCTACCAGCTGTTTTTTTACTTACAGGTATCCATGTGACTGAGCAAGAAAAAGGTCCATATTCAAGTAAAATGGTGATTTTTCTTGTCTAACAGTGATGGTGAACCTGACACGTTTGTCACAGATGATGCCAGATTTTCAGTGACATGTCAGCATTCACCAGCATCAGACAATTATTCTCAAAAGCATGCCCCATTCTTGTGTGATTTTTTGGAGGCTGCCGAGGCTGTGCAAGAATGGGATGTGCCCTCACGGCCTCTGGCCCCTCCAGAAGTTACACGAGAGGGCCATGCAAGTGCCTTTGAAAATTGTGCGAGAATGGTGTGTGCTTTTGCATGGTTTTTTGAGGCTGCAGAAGCTGAAAAGAACATTCTTCAAAGCAGCTTCAAGAAAGAAGGCCTGGTGCAGTCTTGGGTAGGCTGCAAGGGCTTGTGCACAGAAAGAATACCACATGAAGGTAAGTGTGTGGCAAATCTTGGAGGATGCTTGACTGTGGAAGCAATTACACCATTCCCCAAGACACCTACACCTTGGGAAATAGTGCAAGGCGGACTTTGTGAGTGGCAGTGGTGGCACAAGGGCTGAAGCTGAGGCCTAGAGCGCTACTTCAGGCATAGCCTCAGTGATGCTGCAAATTGCCACTATTCAGTGTGGCAGGGTGGGGGTGGAGTGCGTGACACTCCATCAGAGTCAAGTCAGGTAAGTATTGTCCCAATTTTAAACATGCCAAGCCAAAAGATTTGCCATCGGTCTTCTAGCACATCAGTATCTACTACAATGGCCTACAGAAATGACTATGTTACTTCCCCCACCCCACACCCTTTCAATCATGTCCGATTCTTGGAGACTGCCAGGACTGCAGTTTTCATGGGAAAATTTTTCAGAAGTGACTTGCCATTGTATCCTTCCTAGAAAAAATGATTGGCCCAAGGTGACCCAACTAACTTCTTGTCCAAGGTGGGATTAGAACTCAAGGCCTCACGGTTATTAGTCTGAGGCCTTAAGCACTGCATCAAACTGTTACTTGATGCACTAATATCCCATAGTAATACCCAAACCTATGTAATCTCTGTTCTTTTTGTCAGTGCCACATTCTTCTGGCAAAATCATTTTGGACAAGCAATATTTGAACTGAGCTGCCAATAGAGGCTGTGTCACGTGAATTAGGTCATCAGTCCTTTCTTAGCACTCAAATCTACACCAGTAGGTGATTTCTAGTCATTATTCTCTTTTTCACACACAGTTCTAAGATGGCTTCTCATCTAGCTGAGAAATCCCTTTCAAGGACTATCTAATTTCATGTGCATGTAAATATATTAGATGAGGTGTCACCTGGTTATCTTAGCCTAATGGACAGAGAAAAGTGGCTTCTAGTTATGCTTCAGATTTAATTGGAATGCAAATGGTCCAACCTCATCTAAAAATAAGTACCGTAACTTCTGCCCTCTGCTGAGGTGATCATTTCTCAGGATTTTTAGTATTTCTTACCAGTGGAACCTGGAAAAGGTAGCCTGAGTCATCAGAACTAAAGGTTTGGATGGAATTAAAAATCACTGACCTTTTTCTCTGTCAGCAGGGAGGTTTAGCTATCTTTGGTTCAAATCATTTGCTTTGTCGATTCTCTACAAATTTAATTGTGAACAATGCTGTTCCCCCATTGAATTCCCCCATTTTGCATTTATCAACATTTACATAATTGAGAAATCTGGGCAGAGAGATGGATGCAAACCATTGCTGGTTGCAACTGATGTTTGTGTGCGTGTTATCTGGATCTAGTTTCCATCACGTTGCAAGGTTTCAGACACAATATAGGTGTAAGTTGGCTGCAGCTTCATTAAGTGAAGATACTTTGAACTTGATGGTAGATGTACTTTAGTTTTTCCTATATAGAGAACTGCTAAGTCCATCAGAAAGCAATTCTTTAATGCACAAACAAGCGGTAACAAACAAACAAGTGCTCATTTTCAACAATCCTCCAGTTCACCATTTTATAGGATTTATACTTGGAGATTATCATTGGGTATCTTACATCTCTGATCTAAATTCAAATACTCTAAAGGAAGAAATGGTACACGTTTCAGAAGTGCAGTTCTTTGTAGGGTATATTATAAGAAGTCTAACTCACTGCTTCTGCAACTATTTAAATATAGTAGGTTGGCTTACTGCTTGTCACTCCAATGAAGCTCCATTCTTGCCTGAAGAGCGCTACAGTTCATTCTACACAGATGATTCTCCTTTTATATTTTTTACTCCCATTATTATTTTTATAAATAACTCAAGGTGGTGAACATACCCAATACTTCTTCCTCCCCCTATTTTTTCCATAACAACCACCATTCTGTCTGGTGCATTGGGTTGAGAGTGACTGGCCCAAAGTCACCCAATTGGCTTTCATGTCTAAGGCCAAGACTAGAACTCACCACCTCCTGGTTTCTAGCCTGGGCAATGCACTAAGCAATCCATAACTATAGCTGTATCTATCTCAGCTCATCTTATCTGCTCTCACAGCCTACTGCATTAGGAGTACAATCTTCTTTTTCCCTTATAGGTTTTCAACTGCCAATAAGGATTTAGCAAGAGGGAAATGCTCTACTACACCTGTTGGATCATATTGTAGAAGCTGAGCCATCCATGAAAAGGCAATGTAGTTGTGTAAATAGTTTATTCAGTCATATGCCATGAACAGATCAGAAAAGTAACATGAATTGCTTTTATAAAACACCTATAATATTGCTAAGAAGCAGATCTATCTACTAGATAAAAGATCCAAGAGAACATGCCAATATTGCAGCCTATTTAGTCATATTGAAGTATTGCAGTATGCTACGAAATCTTTTGCAGCTGTTTATGGGAACTTAAATAATATTGCTGAGCTGGATTTTACCCAAATCAAAAATGTTCATCTTTCATAATGGAAAAGATGTAATAATGGCATGTTCTCTTTTGCATGTCAAATATACATTGCTGGATTCTGTCAGCATGTTGGCAGTTGTTTAAAATAAATTTTCTGTAAAGAGACAAGCAAAGGTTAATGAAACAGCTTTTGAGCCCCAGACTGTCCATTTAGTTAAATATAAAAACAAAACAAAACTATAAGTTAAGAACATTCAGATTGTATAGCACAGGTTGATGCATTTTTAAACAATATTTACAGTATTACCCGAGACTAGAGTGGGAATTAAAGAGAAGTGTAAAAACCATAAAAAAGCACCAATTTTGTAGCAAAATATCTGTACATTTAAAAACATTATATAACTACACATTATCAAAGGAATATGGGACCTTGACCAGTGGTTCACAGAAGCACAATATAAAAAAAAAAAGAAATGAATTAAGTGGTTAAATACTATACAATAAATTTTACAATTAACATAATAATGCAATGCTACCAGCAATGGGAAGAATGCAGGCAAGGTGATTCTCTTAACTTCCAGTTTTTCACTTTTGGAGGGGAAAAATCAAGGGTCCTACCTTGAAGCAATATTGATAAATAAGCTGTTAAAGTTAGCTTAAAGTTTAACATGTGAGCATCCCAATCCAAAAAGAGGATATCTAAGCATTAATCATCTGAATTTTCCAAGTGTACCTAGGAGAAGGTGTGGCAGAATCTGAAGGTGGAGTTAAAAGAGGGATCAGCCTAGAATCCGTACATGGCCACAAGTGAACTAAGTCCAACCTCTTTTGAATTCTGTTGACCCTCATCTAACTCCAAGCAGGTGCTAACTGTTAGTTAAGAATATTCCTGTGCATGGGCATGAGTAATAATAAATCAATTTAATTGGACCTGAACTTTTATGCCTGGCAATATCCTGCTGCACTGCATTACATTCAATAGTTTGTGTAACCTGAATGTTAATTGAAGGCAATCCAGTGCAGAAACATTTAAAATGGATTGGTGCAAAGCATAAATGGAAGTGAACTACGCAATTTCCTTTGTACGGAATCCCACAGCATTCCTGCAATGTTACCCTAACCTTGTTCGAAGGGCACTGCCTTTTCACCATTTTGAGAATTGAGCAGTTTGTGATCCTTATGAATTCTAATACTGATTATTGAGAAGTTAATACCTTAGTGCTAATTAATAAATAACATTGTTACTCCAGGGTTAGGGTTAAGGTTATGCTTGCCACTACTTAAAAAACACAACAACTGTGTTTGCAGTGTGCCCATCCTCTTAAGCTATATCACCTCGTTTTATTTATCTTTACCAACAACTGTGTGTACTAGGCAGAAGTTGAAAACAGGCAAGTGTGTTAATCTAAATTCCATATTATTCCCACATTGTATTTACAGAAGAAATCCCTCTAGCTAAACCAATTAGCTTTAAATCTTTGTCAACTGTATTCACATCTCCCTTAACATTGGCTTTATGGATATTTCCCCCCAGCCTTAAAGTGAACTAAATGTTCTTAAAAGGGTCCGAGTTATTTTAATATCTTTTGCTCCTTTATATATGATAAAGTCCTTCTCCATGCATACATGTACACATATGTGTGTGCATATATACACCTACATGTATATAAACACACACATACACATCTATATAATGCTAGTAAGTGCAGCTGAAGTTCAAAGTTAACTCTTCAAAGTGTTCAGGAATGTACTGAAAATATTAAAAAAATCTACAGCAGCTCTTATCAGAATATTCCCTATTTACAACCTGTTATGAAATCAAAAAAGTCCACTGAAGGCTATTTACTAAACTGTATGTAACAATAACAAAAAAAATACATTATGTATTTTACATTTTGGTTAAGAACACTGAAGAAATTTTATTGGTGTAAAAAGTTACCCAATCAAAAAAGAGTCCTATTGCTTTCAATAATTTGAGTAGGTCCTTGAAATTTAGGCACTTGGTAGCTACAGTTGTATGGCCAGCCCATTTTTTTTTTTTGCTTTAAATTTTTTATTTTTCATTCCTATGCATTTTCAGTCCTTACTGAGCCCTTCAGAAGACTAGTTAAAGGAATTCCGAACAAGGCCATAATTAAAATGGCAACATAAACAGAGTCCGCATGGTGAGGAAGCAATCAAGGGCACTTTCTACTGGTTTACAGGCACAGTTCCGCCCATCTGGCTCACATAGCCAGTTCAGCACCATTGACAGCACGTAGGTTCTGATCATCAACACGCCGCCGGACGCTTCTCCTCACCGCATCGGCTCGTCGGTAGGGTTGGTTTCTAAGATCTGTGGGGAAAACAGTGGAAGAGTCAGAAGCTGGCCACCCCCTGCTTTTGGATCCAGAAAGAGAGGGTCCTGCTGGCAGCCCATCAAAGCAGCTTGAAGCCAAGGAGAAAAGGGACCACTTAGATTCACAGAGAACTGAGCAAAGAGTATAGAGGGGCCTATCTTCACCCACTGCTTTAAAAAGGCAAGAATTTATCTTTCTTTCTTTCTTTTTCTTTCTTTCTTTCTTTCTTTCTTTCTTTCTTTCTCTTCCTCCCTTCCATCCTTCCTTCCTTCTTGCAAGCCTATGATGGGGACAGAAGCTTCTGATCCCTTGATGGCAGCTCCACTTTGCTATTTATGAAGCAGCTGTGAGAGCCGTTTCTCCTTCCGTCCTTGCCTCTCCTTCCTGAATATCTCCACAGGTTGAAGGCTTTCATCAGCTCTTTCCTGGCAGAGTAAATCACTCGCTGGAAGAAAGGTCTTTCATCACAGGCTCAGCCATGGGATGACAACCCGAATCTTCACTAATGATCTCCCTCAGGAAGAAGGAAGAAAAGGGCGGCTGTTCCCACAATCCCAGAAGGGAGAGGAGAAAGGAAAGATACTAGTGGGGACAGCTCAGTGTTAACCTCTCCTGAAATCTGGGATTCTGCTGATTTCTTCAAAAGTTCCTTTTCCCCCTCCCATTTTCTATTTCTCAAGGGAGGGCGTCTCCCATGCTGTTCAGTCTAAAGCTATATAGATATACCACAGCAGAAACAAAAGTGACAAGCAGGCACTACTCTTTCACTTTCTCTCTTTCTACACCTTATCCCAAAGATCCTTTCGTCCGTATGTTCTATCTTCCCAAGATACTTCAAATTTCCCAGCTAAATTGGCTCTGCCATTTCCAATTCTACCAGGTGAGCTGACAAAAGAAGCAAAGAAATAAAAAATAAAAATCAGGCCCTTGTTGTTTCCTGATTATTAAGAGCAAAACAGATAATCTAGCAGTTGGTAAAAGTGATGGTTTGCCATTTTTATTTCCTTCCTGTGCCCTAAGGGATCCAGTAGTGAACCCTCTGCTGAAAAAGGACATTCTGTGGAATTCAAGTGACTTGCTAATACATCTTTTCTCAGCTTAAGGAAGAGGAGTGGGAATTCAGTAGAGGGCCCTCAGGATGTTCCAGGTTTTATGGTAAACCTGGGACATCCAGTTCATGCTTCTTCAGAGCTACAGAAGTGATTGGAAACATTGAGTTTTAGGTGGGTGAAGAAAATGACAGATAGATTCCTAGTGACTTCATGGATGTCACTTGGCAGTTTTAGAGGTATCTTACAACCTGCCACTGCCTTCTCACAGAATGTCTTCTGACCTCTCAGTCTAGCCTACAACCCTGTTCTTTCTGATGGTCTCTGAGCTAAGAACAAACCAATCCAGGCCCCGCTTAATTTCTGGTGTCTGGAAGAGCCTTGCTAGTACAGTGGTCTAAGGCACCCTGTTATTAAGCTGGTTATTAAGACCAGCTGCCTGCAATTACGGCAGGTTCGAATCTCGCCAAGGCTCAAGGTTGACTCAGCCTTCCATCCTTTCTAAGGTAGGTAAATTGAGGACCCAGTTGTGGGGGCAATAAGCTGACTTTGTATAAATATACAAAAGGATGAAGGCTATTGCTGAGCACATTGTAAGCCGCCCTGAGTCTCCGGAGAAGGGCGGCATATAAATCAAATTTAATATATAGATAGAAAGATAGATAGATAGATAGAAAGATAGATAGATAGATAGACAGATAGATAGATAGATAGATAGATAGATAGATAGATAGATAGATAGATAGATTGCGATATCATCTTAAGAGCCACCTCACAGGTAGAACTGGTCCTGTTCTTAACAAAATGCATGGGTAGGGCTGACTGGAGCTTTCTTGCTACTACAGCACTGCCTGAATCAGGGGCTCACCATCCTGACCGAATATGATTAGTAACCCCAAAACCAAGGTCTTCTCAGACCGTTCACAACTGAAGCAAACCAAGCAGGTAGTAAACAATGGGGCACATCCCTCAACTTTTATCTTCCATCAACAACATCTTAGATTTCCTAAGAATTTTTTTCTATACACATAAGAATTGCTTGCATATATAAAAGCCTATTCCCTGGTATCTGCTCTGCTGGATTCTTACATCCAAGATGGAGGAGAGGCATGCATTTCGGGACATTTTGAGGGGGGAAAAAACATTGTTTCCTACAGAAAGTTGACATTGGTCTTTTTTTTTATTTGGCTCCCTTTCCTATGCTTCACCTTTAGAAATCTGCTTTCATATATTTTGCTCAGCTCTTGAGAGCCCCCAACCTACAAACTGAAACAGCAAGAATGTCATAATGCCTCAGTCTTGGACAAGGGGATTTAGAAGGAGCGGCCAAATTCTATGGAAGAGGCATTCAACTGGTGACAATCACAAAGTCTTCCCAAAGTTCAAGATAAATGGTTTATTGCCAGGAAGCAGGTCCAGCCCATTTTACTTGCTGGCCCAAGTAGAGGAGGATCACAAATCAATGATAATTGATCACAAATCAATGTCTGCAGGTGAATCTCTGTCCCTAAAACATTTCACACTTTTCTTTATTGCACAATAGCATTCTCTCTGCCCCTGGTGGTCGTGCATGTTAAAAACAGCCACAACCTGATCTGCAAATATTTTAAAGGGGCATGTGCTTTTTTCCCCACTTAATGCTCATCCCAGAAAAGATTTCATGAGTTCAACCTCTATACACTGGGATCCCCTTGGCGAGGGGTGGGCATTTGAGGGATGCAGTTTCCTGCTCCCCCTTGTGCGGATCCCAATACCTTCTTGAGTTCCCAAACATCCATAGAACTTCAGATCAGATTATGGGAGGGAGAGGGAGTTTACTTTGGAGATATTTAAGCCTTTAACATGCTCTTGAAAAGTCCTTCACTCACTCTGGTGTCATCGAGTCACAACTATCCCCATGGAGGTCCCAAAAGTGCTTTTTCAAGAGGCAACCGGACTTTCTCGTTTTTCTTTGAAGACGTTTCGCTTCTCATCCAAGAAGCTTCATCAGCTCTGAAGAAGCATTTTGCCCATGGAGCATTTTGTAAAGAGTTCTGCTATAAAAAAAGGGGCCCACCTCTATAAGAGCAACTCAGCTGCTGGGATCTGGGAGAAAGTTGGCTGTCTTCCTTTATGGCCCTCTTCCCTCCCACTGCCCCTAATATAGGTCAAGATATAAAGCACAGGCAAAGCACCTCTCTTTTTGAAAGCAAGGCAGAAAGGCGAGAGAGAGCACTGATCATTGATCAGGGCTACAAGTGAAGAAACCCCACATATGACACAGACAAATGGTAGAAGAGCTAAATGGCCCAGCAATGCTCCTAGGCTTTAACTGGAGACAGCTCCTTCCTGTTCCTAGGATCTATCGTGCAGCAATTTTGTGTGGCATTCAGAGAGAGGAGGAAGCTAAATAAAAAGTGATGCTTGCCAGCTCTGTGTATCCTCCACCACCGGTGTGCTAGAAGAAATCCTTACCCTCGAGTGAACATTTGGAAATTTAGTGATATTATTCTTCTTTAAGGCTAAACAAGAAGGGGAAAAAAAACACAGAATGAAGGTTAAGTTTAAAATGGGATGGAACATGAAGAGCAACTCAATTCAGTGCCCCAAAGCAAAGCAAAACAAAACCAAAAACCACACCCTACTTTAAAGGTCCAGCATGTTAGCAAAAAAAAAAGAAAAGAAAAGAAAAGAAAAGCAAGAATGAGTGAAGCCAAAAAAGTAAAGAAGATTAAACAGAGGAAAAAACAGGCCACCCTAACCATTAGCCAATTAAACTCCAAGCTGCTTTGAACATTGGCTCCAGAACGACCAGGCAACATTTTCATTGGAAAGAGCAAGCAGGATTTGGACTGATAATATCACTTTCTTTTATACCTTCTGTCTTTATATTAAGGGCAACAACATTAACAGATTCATTCAACCTCCACTTTATAACAGTTTACATCAAAAGATTTCAATGCATCCAGTTCCATGGCAATCAGCTTGGGATATTTGTTATCCAGAGACAATTTGAGGCAGCAGAAAGTTAGCAGACTTTCTCCTAACAGAAACATTTAACCTTCATGTAGATCTTCTCACTTCTTAGCTCAAATCTCAAGGCCGCTTGTGATTGGGGGAATAACCTGGTTCCAGATTTTTATTTTAAATTTTGATTTTAAATCTCCCCAATTATCAAATCCCAAACAGCTACTTTGTTTTCTTAAAGGTGGTATTCATAGGAGGTTCTCAATTACGTTGGCATGGAACTGAACCTAGCAGAGCTATGGATCTGACAGGATAAAAATGGAGGGAGGGAAAAGATTTTGACATGCAAACACCAACATGCAAGCAGTGAATAGAATGACAAATATGAAAAAATGCTTTTGCAGATGACAAACCAAGCCCCCCCCTCCCAAAATTTAACTTTTCTTTAGAGGTGCACAGCATTTGTCTCCAAAGGGGGCTACAGTGATTCTGATCCAGTGTGGGCACGTTGCGGTAACTAACTTCTTGAGCTCCCAAGAAAGCCATCAAGAGCCTGGATAGCTCAACAGACTAAAAGCCTGTTATTAACATTCAGCTGTCTGCAATTATTGCATGTTCGAATCTCCCCAGGCTCAAGGTTGACTCAGCCTTCCATCCTTTCTAAAGTAGGTAAATTGAGGACCCAGTTGTGGGGGCAATAAGCTGACTTTATATAAATATACAAAAGTATGAAGGCTATTGCTTAACGCATTGTAAGCCGCCCTGAGTCTCCGGAGAAGGGCGGCATATAAATCTAATTAAAAAAAAAAAAATTAGGAAAATACTGAGAAACAGGTACCCCATGAACAAGCCCTCAACTTCCTATTTTCCTGGCCCTTAGAGCAGGTGCCATGTGAGCTCCAGAAAAGATACAGATACATTGAGGGAACTCCTACTAGATCTGAAGTACCTCTGCCCACTTCAGATCCAAATACTGCACACTTCTACCTTCTCATACAAACATAGCTTATTTCCAGATAAAGGCTTACTACCAAGACTTACGCAACAGTGATTAATCTGCTAAAATCAAAAAGAACCCAAAGTAGAATAGCATACAAAAAAACAAATGGAATTGTCTGTCATGATTATCGCTACACCCTTCAACAGGTGCCTATAAATTGAGTGGAGTGGCTGGAAGCACAGCTGTTGCTGGTCTTAGTGACATTCACTGATTTCCCATATTGGATGCCCTATGGCAGTTATAACTAGACAAGGAGTGTCCAACCTTGGCAACTTTAAGACTTGTAGACTTCAACTCCCAGAATTCCCCAACCAGCCATGCTGGGGAATTCTGGGAGCTGAAGTCCACAAGTCTTAAAGTTGCCAACATTGGATACCCCTGATCTAGACCCCTGAAAATGGATGGGGTGGAACAAGCTTTCACATGGTGGGTGGAAGGGAGCAAACCATTACTGGCAGACAGGAACGTGCAAGGAGATGATGGTCAAGGAGAGGATCATGTAAAACGTGATTCCACAGGGACGCCAGACGTCACAAAACCCCATTCAGCACCCCCATTGCCGTAAAGTGGAGAAATGTCAAAAACCTACAGCAACCTTTTATTTTTTTAAGAGGATCAGCTGTGAAAGAGGAATAGTTTAGTAATGGAATTCCTCTGTGAGAACAGGTTCGCAGAAAAACCGAGAGCCACGCTTGGCCGTTCGGGCAGTAAAGGGCACCGTCTTCAGCACTGCATGAAAATAACAGCCAGACAAGACAGAAGACAGTAAGAAGCAAAGATCTCTTGCATTAGTATATAGTTAGTGTTTTATTAAAGGCACCCTGCAGCAGATCATCTCTCGATTAACCACAATAAGGGTTGTGTGGCTGGGTTACTGTCAGAATGCCTTTCCACTTTGGTGGCAGCCCCGGGGTTGTTATATACTGCTTCACAACTCAGCACAACTTCCCTTTGCAGGTTGATGTTCCCTCTACCTGCTCCCCATAAATTGGGCTGAAGGAAGGGAATTCCCAAGGCACTTTCACATGTAAAGCCAGTCTGACTTTAAAGACCGACTGGGAAGTTCTTGCCATTCCAGTGAACTTTTGGCAGAACAGGGGTTAGCCTCTGTATGCCTAGCCGTGTTTACTTATTATTGTGTGGCTACAGTAATAATAAATATTTCTTGGGCTTTTCTTTACTCATAAGTGTAGTGTAGTGCCATATACAACATTCAGAAAAAGTGGCTGGATTACTGCCAATGTAAAAAAGAAAAAAAAAAGAAAAGGTAAGCTTAAGATATCAAAAGCTTTATCCATTCTGCTAGGACAGTAAAAAGCAGGCAAATCGAACTTCAGCAAGTAATGGGTCTGTTTCAGGAACCTTATGTTGTCTGTCCAAGCTGTCTTTCTCTTATCTATTACAAATTAGATCCAGCCATTGTATCCCTATTGCGTTCAGTTATGAACTGCATATAAGAGGATGCGTAAAGTTTGTTGTAAGAAGAATATGCAATTCCAAAGTTTCGTGCAATTCAGCATTTCGCATGAAACCATGCCCTCCATTACTCCTTTGCAGATAGTTCTCACCAACTATCACGTTTAAAAATTGTTCAAAGTTAAGGTGGTGTTTTTAAAAAAGTCGTGTGACCAATCCTTACATTTGTAGTCCGGTGATTGCCATGTCTGTGCTTTGCAATTGGCTTGTGACAAGCAGAGTTAACAGACAAGAGAGGGCGGGAGTAAAATCGTAAATCATGGTCACGTGATGTTTCCCTTAGCAATAAAGTTGCCAGCCCTAATTGTGGTTGTTAAGTGAGAACTACCTGTAATGTTGTGACTATTAATGTTAGTAGCATTTTTACAGTAATGTGACCTTTTTAAGGACAAAGTTAAAACACTAATAGAGTTGCAAACAAATGAAACCAATTCCAAGATTTCTCTAGCATGCCTCTGGTGAACTAAAACATAAGGAAGACTGTCCGATCTATGGTTTTAGTTATGACAATGTGAATAAATACACAATGATGTATCAGTGAGACTGCTGCCACTAAACAGGCCTAAAAGCCTGAGATTTGCCTAACTTAAATTAATGGTGCATCAATTAATGTTTCTACTTGTTACTGTTTACAAAGCCCTAAACAAGCAATTAAAAGAGAACATTAGGTGTGTGTGTGTGTGTGTGTGTGTGTGTGTGTGTGTGTGTGTGTGTGTGTGTGTTGAAACAGGCTCCAGTATGGAGGGTGGGGGCTTTACCTGTGATGATATCTTCAATAGCGCCATCTTTTCCTTCATAAACATGTCTGTTATCCTTGACTTGTCGTCGTCTTAGCTCTGCAATTAGTTCTTGTTGCTGTCGCTTAGTTTTATGAGATGGAGACTGAAAGAGAGTAGCACAGGGTTGCAAAGTCGAGTAACAATCAGCACTCCTTCTCTACTAATAGAAACAATATCGGATTGGAAGGCAATACAGATAGTCCTTGACTTATGGCTACAACAATGGAGCACAAAATTTCCGTTGCTAAGACAAGTGAAATTTGCCCCATTTTATGACCTTTCTTGCCACAGTTAATTGAATCACTGCAGTTGTTAAGTTAAATAACACGGTTATGTGAAACCTGGCTTCCCCATTGACTTTGCTGGTCAGAAGGTCGCAAAAGGTGATTGCATTATCCCGGGACACTGCAACCATCATAAATTCATGCCAGTTGCCAAGCGTCCGAATTCTGATCATGTGACTGGAGGGATGCTGCCAACAGTTGTACGTATAAAGAATGGTCATAAGTCACTTTTTTCAGTGCCGTTGTAACTTTGAATGGTCACTAAATGAACTGTTGCAAATTGAGGACTATTGGAAGCTGTTCTAGTTCTACACCATAGTAGCTCATCTGGATGAGCATGATCTACTTCAGTGATAAGCTACTTGATATCTTCCTGATACTTCAGATTTAAATTTGCCCCAACCAACAAAATGACAAAGTGTTGATCGGCACTGAATGGCCATGGGATTGCTACCCAAAGTTTTTCCTAAGCTCAAAAAAGGCAGATACTGAATCTTGAATACTCTGCATGCAAAGCATGTATTCCCCCCAATTGTGATTTTTTAGAATCTTCAGCCTGATCTGTAACTTAATAGTCTTCTTTAGTAAACTCTTACAAAATATTTCCTAACCCTGCCACCTAATTTCTAGATTACTTGGAAGCAAACAAAACTAACAAAAGTATGAGTTGATCCTGCAAAATAAAATATCATTGTTCAAAAATGTCATAAAGCCAATTATTTCAAAAGGGCAAAAAGTGGGGGGGGGGAGATTTCGGGTCATTTTATTATCAGTGCCTGCATGCCCGCACGCATGCACGCACATACACACACACATGCTATAATTATATAGTTCATAATATTTTTTTAATCCCATAAACAAACAGGAAAGCAATCTTGCCACATTTGCAAATGCTTTATGCCTTAAAATGGTTTTTCTCTAGAGATAACTTTGGAATATACTACATACTGTACAGAGATCACTCTATACAAGCGCTATAGAGATAAATCATATTTATACACCACTCTAAAGAGAAAATTAAAAAGAAGGAAATGAGAACACCAGAACACATCCTCTCAAACAGTCAACATCTAACTAAACAAGAGTTAATTCCAGGCAAACAATCAAGCAGAAAACAATACTCTAATTAAGCAGGAAATCCGCCCTGCTACTAAAACTGGCAGAGAAAGCTATAGCATAGAAACCGGGAGCAAACCCCAAGCTCACTTGCACTGATGATGTTACCTTATTGGGTAATGAAATGTCTGCATGCAAACAATCAGGCTCAGAGTACATGAAGGCCTCTAAATAATTGTTAACTTGGTGCGTTTGATATTAGATATGGGAAGCAGTGTATTTGTGGTCCAGGTGATCTAGCCTGATCTGCAGGACTTGCAAATATACATTATAATCAATTTTGAGGGAGAGAATTCTGAAAATTCCTTGTCTTCATTAACATTTAAAGATGTTTAAAATTTATCTTTTTCTTGGGAGCTTCCTCCAGGGGTGGATTCTACTTACCTTTACTACCGGTCCGCAATGAGGCCATGTGCGCGCGTGAGCGAAGCAAGCACGCGTGTGCACTCTTCTGCGCATGTGCAAAAGCATTCTGATGACGTCGGGGTCGGTGGGCGGAGCCTCCCACCGGTTTTACTACCAGTTCTATAGAACCGGTGCGAACCAGGGGCAACCCACCACTGGTTTCCTCCATACATGACTAACTGCACATTTACATCTGTACACTAAATGACATTGTTTAAAAATTCCAAAAGCCAATTATTTTGGGATAAACATTGATGGACTAGAGATCACTGCACTCATGACTTGAGGTCTGAAACACCTTTTTAAGATTTAGGAGTAATCAGAATAGGATAGGAATGTGAAACTCTTGTAATTTCCATAAAAGCTTCTTGAATGTTGTTTACAGTATTTTGGGAGGAGTGGGGCAGGGGACTTTCGGTACAGAATAACCCCAACTTCCCAAAATTCTGACTTACCATGAACAAGCCTTATAGCACATATAAATTAAATCACAGCTGTTTGGTATTATTTGCCAATAAGAACAGCTAACCAGGCGGCAAAAGCTTTTCCCACCGACATAGAAACTGGGATCTCTGGTTTCTTTCAAACAAGCTCAAAATTGAAAGTTAAGAACGAACCATGGCTTTAGACCCAAGAACAGACATCAGAGCTCCTTATTTGTACATCATAACAAACCATAGGCAGGTCTTCTATTTTTAGAATATTTTTAGTAGTAATAATAAGCTTCTAAATAATAAAATGCTTCTACTAGTGAGAACAACTTAGCAGGAGCAATAAATAAGGCACATCTAAGATTATTACAGACCTTGGGAATTCTGGTTTACTGTAATGTGCAAATGTTCTCAGGCATTATGACTTTAACAATTTAATAATAATAATAACAGTAACAGAGTTAGAAGGACCGTGGAGGTCATCTAGTCCAACCCCCTGCTCACACAGGAGACTTGTACTAGGGATTCGAACCGCCAACCTTTCTGATCGACAAGCTCAGTGTCTTAGCCACTGAGCCACCTAGTCAGGCTTTCATCAACAATTGTCAAATGCTTGCTTGTTTGTTTGTTACCTTTTGGTCTTGTTGTTCTAGCAATGCTTCCTGCTCCAGCAGTTTTTCCATTAATGCCTGTTCTTGCTTTTTTCTCAGTTCGTTCTCCTCTTCTGCTTGCTGTTAAGAAAAACAAATGTACACTGGTGCAAAAGCTACTGAAATTTCAAATATACAAGGGACTGATTCATTCAGCAAAAGACATATCTATTAGTACAAATTTAATTCAGACATGCTGCCTATCCAATGAGACAGAACCCAATCCATAGCATTATCTATAAACTCTTTTAAAGACTTATTTGCTGAATGCAGAGGAAAGTACATGTCATAGGGATGACAGAGGTTCTTCATTTGGTTCTTCCTCCTTTATAGACAAGGATCCCTGATTACTCAGGTTCTTCACTGGTTCCATCTTCATATGTTCAAATTGGCAGCTCCTTTCAACTTCCCAAAACAGAAAGGCTGCACATTTGCACATAATGATTATTATCATAATGAGCCATGGTGGCGCAGTGGTTAGGGTGCAGTACTGCAGGCTACTTCTGCTGATCTCCAGCTGCCAGCAATTTGGCAGATTTAATCTCACCAGGCTCAAGGTTGACTCAGCCTTCCATTCTTCCAAGCTCGGTAAAATGAGAATCCAGATTGTTGGGGGCAATATGCTGACTCTGTAAACTGCTTAGAGAGGGCTGTAAAGCACTATGAAGAGGTATATAAGTCTAAGTGCTATAAGGGAGTATATATTAAGGTAGACCACACATAGTGAAGACAAAAGGAGAAGCATGTATGCTACAATTCTACAGACGTTCTCCCCAACCAAGACCCAAATCGGGGAAATCAATAGTTTGAAGATGACTACTGAATCATCCACAAATGAATAAAAGAAGGATCATACTGGGTCTTACTGCTTCCATATGACTGCTGCTAACTATCTCGGCTAAGCAAATGCTTCTGAAGAACTGGAAGCTAAAAGACAGGTCAAATGAAAGAGCACTAAACTCATTACTAGATTCACTGTAACTGGTACAACAGTTTTGAGAATTCATAGAATTGCCATAGTTCCCTTAGACTAGGACTGTCAAACTTCTGGCCCATGGGCCAGATACATCACACACTGGCCATGCCCACCCCGTTTACGTCACGTGACACCGCCGTGACAACGTGAGTTTAACACCCTTGCCTTAAGACTATTTGATTAAAAGTCCCATTAACTCTTAGACAATTGGAAATTGTGGGATAGGTGTTCAAAAACTTATCAAAGGGCTTCTAGACCAGAGCTGTATTTCTTTCAAACTCCCTATGGAATATATTCCTTATTGAAGGAATATAGAAGCCAAGTTTTCTCATTTCTGTTTTAGTCATTGTGTTTTCAAAATATGCCCCCTCTCCCTTTTTTGAGCCTGCTTTGCACAAAGAAATTTCAGAACCAGAAGCTGAGGATGTATTCAGATTATAATGTGATCAGGGCTGGTGGCTTTGGTTTACCTTGTAAGCTTTCACAAATCGTACGAAGACCGGGAAGAAGACTGATGGAGGAGTTGTCTTGGGATTTTCTCCAAAATATTTCACAGCATCATCAAAGGCATCCTGTAAGAGAGACGCTTTTAGTTTCTTTCCCCACTGAAGCAACTATTTTTGTCTTTTGCACTAAAATTACAAAGAGCCAAGGCTTAACTGATAACCAATTCATTAGGGCATACATATCTCATTTTGTTACAACAAAATACAGCTTCATACAATGCAATAAATACTGACAGGAGAAAAAAGACATAAATATTTTTACACATTTCTAATAGAGAATTGTATCCTTCCAGGTAGCATATATAACCTTTCACAAAATCTCTCTATCCTTTGAGATATTCCCTCTGCTATCACTACCAAATAAGAGCCTTCCTGTGAAGTTACAGCCTGCTTCAGGAAATAGCAATTCTCCTTTGGAAGTTTTTAAACCAGGGCTTAACAATTATCCATCAGGGATGTTGTAATGGAGCAGAGAATTGGATTAGATTTACAAAGGGCCTTCCAACTCTATGAATCTACTTGTTACAGTTGGCTGCTTTTTCTATTATTACTTGATCTCCATGCCTTGGAGAATCATTGTAGCATGATGTGACTTTCATCAAGAGATGCATTTTCAATTGGCATACATTACTATTGCTTACATGTAGGATTTCAATCTACATCGATATGAAGTATCCCAGGTATTGCTACCTTATTTTCCTCTAGGATAGAGTTCCCCAATCTTTTCAGCTTTGTGGACCAGTCCTGGGGGTGGGGGTGGGGAATGGTTCCACGTGTACAGCTCCATTTGTGTGAGAGGATATGCACGCTCACCCACCACTTCCGCAGCCCGGTTCCGAAAGATTCAAGGCCCAATAGTGGGCTGCAGCCCAGCAGTTGGGGACCCCTGATCTAGGAGTTGCCACATTTCAAATACTCCCCTTTCAATTCTGAGGAATTAAGGGAAACATCCACTGTTTTCTCTGATCCACTGTCCTCTCCTCCAGACCCTCATATAACCTGGTAATAATTAGCCTCATATAACCTGGTAATAATATTAGGTTTAGGCTGAGTCAGAAAGACTAACCCATAGTTACCTTGCAAGAGGGAACTTCAACCAAGGTCTTTGTCAGGCACTATAATTACTATGTCACACTTGCACTTAGAAAATGACTTGTGCTTCTGTCTGCACTGAAGAGATAATTGTCACAATCAAAAGATGAAATGTTCCTTTGCTCTCAGATCGGGATATCTAAATCTAAAGAGATGAACTCTATGGAATACCTGGGCTATTTTTGCATCATCCTGCAACTTCTTCAGTTTCCCTTCGTTGTTCTGGATGAATTCCTTCAGCATGGTATTGTGATCGTGCATAGTATACTCTCGCTTTGTTAAGTCCAGACCTCTTTGGAGTTCCTTTACATCTAACAGAACATTTTCAAGGGATACTAAAAGAGAGGGAAAACACAATAGGTTACATTAGAGAGCACATGCCTCTAATTCAGATAGCGTCTAAAATCCAATAAGGAATTTTATACAGTAAGGCATGCAAATTTACCTGCTTAAGATAAGCATGTTTCATAAGAGATGTACCATAAATATAACTTATACTATAACATTATCACTACTAAAATAATGAAGGATCAACTGCATTCAAAGTATTATATATGTTCAAACAGAAAATCACAAGAGCCAAAGAGGCAGTGGGCAAGGTGATGCCAAATGACATAAAAAACAGAAATACCCTATAAGAAGTATATTTCTGAGCCTCTGTACCAGCAGAGCTCAGAGCAGAGCAGTTTTTCCTCAACTTCTGCCCAAGTAAAGTTTTTTTGTCCAAGCATTGTGACGGCACATATTTTCACCTAACAGTGATGAAATAAGCTCTTATGGGGCAGACTTTTGCTGGGATATATAGTTGGGTGTTGGAGTGACATACATTCAGAATTATGAGAAAGCATGGCCAATTTACCAGCAAAAGCATTTGTAAATCAGGAGTGTACAAATCTCATTCATCTACATTGGCTTTTGGAACGGCAGTGCAGAGGCCATATAATGAGTTTTAAAGAGTAGATGAGGATTAAAATATTTGAATGGAAGATACAATATTATATTACTTATAAATGACATTATTAGGGATCCTTGGATCTGGAGCTTGGTTGTTTTCTTGCAAACATTTCATAACCCAAAATTAGGAAACATCCTAAGTGGTAGTCATCTAGCATTGATGATATTACCTAGTTTAGGTAATGAAACATCTTCAAGAAAACCACCAAGCTCAGAGAGCATTAAGGACCCCTCATTTTCACCCTGAGTTACAAATATTCTCCTTTATTAGAATGACATTACTTTTAATGATTAATTTCTGACAGAACTATTAAATTTTAGCATATACAGGATATCTCAATTGATTTCCAGATTTAAAACAAATTTAGATGAATATGAATAAAAGGCATCCAAAAGCAATTGGGGGTGGGAATTAATTGCTAGTAGGTCACAGAGTCTGGTGGATGCACCTGCTAAATATGCTTCTATGTTATAAAGAAATAGATCTTGCAGTGAAACTAAGAAGGTGGTCTTATTGCTAAGAATAAAGTAAAGGTAAAGGTTCATCTTGCACATAAGTGCTAGTTGTTCCTGACTCTAGGGGGCGGTGCTCATCTCCGTTTCAAAGCCGAAGAGCCAGCGCTGTCCAAAGACGTCTCCGTGGTCATGTGGCCGGCATGACTAAACGCTAAAGGTGCACGGAATGCTGTTACCTTCCCACCAAAGATGGCCCCTATTTTTCTACTTGCATTTTTTACATGCTTTCTAATTGCTAGGTTGACAGAAGCTGGGGCAAGTAATGGAAGCTCACCCCGTTACTTGGCAGTAGGGATTTGAACTGCTGAACTGCCAATCTTTTGATCGACAAGCTCAGCTTAGAATAGAAGAATAATTGCTAAGAACAGAAAGAATTAATTTTAAAATCAGGATGACTTTGTGATCTCCCATGCTCAAACCTTCTTCTTAAGAGTCCATCTGCCTTTTACAAACTTGCGTAGCTCCCAAGCTAATAGCTTCACCAGAGGCTCCCTTCTTATGAGTTATCATTGCATTAAGACAGGTATACAATAAATCTAAAACTATTTCCCACACTTAATAAGTAACAAATGGCCATATTACCTGCAGCAGCTTTCTCTACATAGTGAAGTTCATTGTAAAAAAGGCAAACCTGCTGGTATTTCTCCTTTACAACATTGGATATATAGTGCAATAGAGTTTGTTTTCTGTCTGTTGATTTTGTATCTAACAACTGAAACAAAGCAAAAAAGAGGAATGTTAATAATGCAATAATCATAAAATTCTAAGATAAAATCACAGATTTCTGGGAAAAAAAATTCTCCATCTTGTCTGCTCTCTAGCAGCAAATTATCACTTTTTTCAAAACCACTCCAAGAGGATCAGGGAACTGAGGACTTTCCTGACAACTATAGATTCCAACCAGGATGATGATATAAGTGAGAACCTTCTTGCCATGAACTTAGCTAGTTAAAAACCAAGACGGATTGGAAGTAATTACTCCTCTTGCTGATACTTCTGTACTCCATCCTACAATTGCCTTTGCAACTACTGGAAGTTTTCTCTTCTATGAGAGATCCTCAAGTACCTTAACATATGGCTCAAGTCACTGTCTACCTGTTTTAGGCAAAACAGAATTCTAAGGAAAACAGCTTCTGACAATTTTTTAATAGAATTGATAGAATTCTTTATTGGCCAAGTGTGATTGGACACACAAGGAATGTGTCTCCGGTGCATAAGCTCTCAGTGTTCAAGCAAGCAACAAGAAATAAATCATGATCATAATCATAAAATATAATCATCATAAATCATAAGATACAAAGTCAGCAATAATCATAGGATACTAAATAAGCAAACAACATAAATCGTAATAGGATACTAAATAAAGATAATCAACATAAATCATAACATACAAACAACAAAGTTATAGTTATAAGAAGCTAAGGAAATAGGCAAAAGGAAGAGGAAAAGATGAGAAGGATAATAGGTAATACAGCCCTACTAGGTGGTTGACATCCTAGAGTATAGACAGTGTTGTGGGAATTAGTTGTTTAGCAGAGTGATAGCATAGGGAAAAAAACTATATTTGTGTGTGATTGTTTTGGCGTGCAACACCCTATAGCATTGCCTTGAGGGAATTAATTAATCAATCTGTTGAAACACTGTCCAACTAAATATGTTATATTAAAAATATTTTCAAAACAAGAAATTGAGTTTAAATGGAAGCCAGCATGTAGAAGGATTAACCAAACTTAGCTTGTTCAGATTTGTCTGTTTTTATTATAACCATCACTCATATTTCTTGGAAATTAAAATCAGAACAAATTCAAACAATGAGTATAATGAACAATGAAAGATACAAGGATATTCTGCTTATTTTTGGTTCTCTTTTAATGAATGGCCCAACCAACCTCATAGGGATGATTTCTTATTAGTTATATACTTCTTAGAACATGGTTATTTTGGGGTTTTAATTTAAAAAAATTGTAACGTGTCCAGAAGATGAAGTTAACTTTTTAAATTCTATCATTCCTTTTTACAGAATTTTTATACCGGAAAATATATCCAAAAATATATCCATATTGGGCACATTTACTTGCATGTAAATGACTTTAGTTTGATACCATTCCTGATGGCTTTTAGACAAATGTCAGTTTTCCCCTCCTATGATATAAACTGGGTGAATGAATGGGGATTTTTGTAGGTAAGTAAAGGCCCTTACTTACCAGATCTAAACTTTGAAGTTTAAATCCATAGACAGCTCCTCGTTTACTGCTATTCATATAGTTGCCCAGAGCCAAGATTATCTATAGGTATCATAAGAGATGGAAAAAAAATAATTATCAGCTAAAGTTGAAATTTGCTACTTGAAATGAAACACAAATATAAAGCTCAAAAGACAGCAGCAAAAATTAGGGTTTCTTACCTCTAAGATTTTTTTGAGTTTCTGAGAAGACTTTATGGAGACAGATGCTGCAATGATTGCATGCAATTGCTAAAGGCAAAAACAGGAAATAGGGTGAACATCCTTAAAAACGCAGCAAGTGCAAATTAAAATAGAACACTTGGAGATTTCAACAGGGAATGCATTTCAAGTAAGCCACTTTTCAAGGTAGAGTTAAGCAATATGTTCAAGATCCCGTATGTTTTCTTTTCTTCTTCCTTATATTTCTTCTTGTCCATTCTTGTTCCAACTTTCAAGACTTTAGCAAGAAAGGGCAGGAATCACACAATGCAAATACTGTAGAACCTCTCACACAAGAAACCGTATCCAATCAAGCAACCATTAGTTAGGCGCAATCAAGTTGGACTGCATAGTAACTTCACTGAAAAATGTCTGCTGACTTGATATATTGCTAGTAAAGATTGTAGCTCTTCCAAGCACAGTCTCTGTAATCTTTTTCAAACCATCCATGCTTCTTAGGTGTTGTTTCCTCCTCCATCTTCTCTCAAAATTTCTAAGCATAGCTAGTTTTCCTAGTTCATCATGTACACATATCACATGTCCCAGGATCTGATGTATCTGATGTAAGTAGTGATACCTAACGCAATTGTCTGAATGCAGCTATATATTTTTTTTATTAGATTTATATGCTGCCCTTCTCCGGAGACTCAGGGCGGCTTACAATGCGTTAAGCAATAGCCTTCATACTTTTGTATATTTTATACAAAGTCAGCTTATTGCCCCCACAAACTGGGTCCTCAATTTACCTACCTTAGAAAGGATGGAAGGCTGAGTCAACCTTGAGCCTGGGGAGATTCGAACTTGCAATAATAGCAGACAGCTGAATGTTAATAACAGGCTTTTAGTCTGTTAAGTTATCCAGGCTCCTAATTTTTGTGGCTAAGAGTGGCTAGCGATGAGCAGGAAAGCAGGAAAGCAGGAAATGATATCAGACCATCTCCAATAAGCGTATTCTAGACTACCTGCTCAAAAAAATATGCTAACAAATGTATGGGTAGTTCTTGTTTAGCAACTGTGTCACACAGCGGGTGTTCACAGTTACAATGTTTATCAAAAAATGAAATTATATGATGAGTCCCTGCATTTGCAACCTTTGCAGGTCTATAAAGCCAAGGAAAGCTGAAATATGAATGTAAAATTGTGATGTTTCATTATGTGTCTGTTTCGCTTCATGATTGAGTGCTGGACCCAATTGTGGTCACTAAACGAGGATTACCTGTAAGCCTAACTCTGAGAATTAAGTTGTAGTCCTTTCCCTTTGTAAAACAGAGCTCTGATCCACATCTCACTCACCGGTGTGAGCATCTGTATGCTTTCAGTAAAGTTGCCAACAAATGCCATGATGGTCATTTTCTGCATCAGCCTTTCTATTTTGCTGAACTGCATCATAAATCGATCCTCATCTGACAGATTCTCAAAGGGCTTCCTTTCCCGCTCATAAAGCCGCAACACTTTCACTTCATTTTCCGTTGGCAAGAATCTCATCAGGCATTCAACAAAATCTACCGGCAGCGTCTTCAAATCAAATCTGACAATACAACACAATGCAATACCACTTAAGTTCCACAAAATGAACAACAGAAGTACATCTTTAAATATTTTGCCTGAGGGTACAACATAACCACACAGTTTTCATCAACTTTTCAAATTACTGAAGTTATTGTGAGTCCCCACATTTCACAAATATTTCCCTTTGAAATATTTGTAAAACTTATATGTGGTAAACTGGACTATAGAAGTGTTTTCTGGAAAGAGATTTGGCTAAATTCCACATTCCTGGAAAGACTGCAAAGAAATTCTTTAAGCTAAGCTCATAAATGGCTCTTAAGATAAGCATTGTGCTGAAGTATGATTTGCAACTGACATTCAGATACAATAATGGACCATTTAATCACTAATTGGTAGCCAGCTGAGCCAGCTGAACATTTGAAGATGCAACCTATGCACAGTAATAATGAATCACATATGCACAATGCCAGTGTACATTTGTTCAAGATACTTGGACTACATTCAAATAATATGCAAAGAACTACAATCTTTTCATTTCCTTAATAGCTACCATATTTCTTTCAAATTGGTATTTAACTTGCCGCTAAGAATGGAAATTTCGCATGACAAGCTTTATAGATGAATCCATATGATGTTCTTCAAAACAAAACAAAAAATACCAATTGTATATTATAGTAAAACAGGTCAGTTTTCTTCCTGCTTTTGTGGCATATGTATATTGGCTCTCTGCAGCTTAACATGTAAGTGTATCCCAAGGACTTTAAGGAACTGAATCCACAAACAGTGTGTGCAGACTTGAACTTTAGTGTAAAAAAACCCCAAGCAACAGCCACTAACCTATGGAATATAAAACAAGCAAACCTTCTTGTATCTATTCTAGTTGCACAAATGCTGCTTGGCAGTTCATATATTTAAAATTGTGTATAAAATCTTTTCACTTACGCTTGAATAGCTTTACATATTTCATCGGCAGTTTTTCCAGCTTTTCTTAAGGTGATAGCAAGATTTTTAGCTCTATTTGCCTCCAGAAGCGTAACTTTGTTTGACCCTTTCTGAGTTATTTGCTTGCTTGAAGAAAGGTCGATAGCTGGCCCTTGGGCTTTTGTCTTGAATATTTCTTCAAATTCATCCACGTTTAAATCCTAAAAGAGACATTTTTTTAAAAGAAAGGACAACCTGGGAAACAAAAATCTTATAAAATGCATCTGTAAAAAGCAAAAGGGGCCAATTATAAGAACATCTATACAATTCAAAGTAAAACCACCAAGACTCTCAATTCCTCATCAAATACACTTATCACTGGTCATGTGAATTTAGCTCACACTTCTGCATCACAGGAGAAAACAAAGATGACTTCTGAAGCAAAAAAACCGAAAGCTGGCTCCAAGTGTTCAGTTAGAAACAAACCTAACACTAACTAGACCAGTGTTGGCGAACCTTTTCCTCGTGGCGTGCTGGAAGTGTGTATGTGCGCATGCAACAGCTCGCGTATGTGCCAGCACCCATAATGCAATGCAAACCCTCCCACATGCGCATGTGCACACGATCCCCCATGCATGCGGCCCACATTGCACATGCGCGCCCTGCACATGCACTTCGCCCCTCCTCCAGCCCTGTTTTGGGCCTGGAAAGTCATTATTCTGAGGGCAGTCCGGGGCGTCCCTTTCTCCCCGCCCGAGCAGATTTCTGGTATAGCCCCAGGCCTCCGGGGAGAGGGAGGGAGGGAAGCCCTGGCCTGCCGCTCCTACCGCCGCCACCCCCCTTGCCCCCAGCAAGAGCGGTTCTCGTGCTGCCGCTTCTCCGGCAACACCAGGAGCAACTGCCAGGGCAGAGAGGGCGGGGGCAGGCTGTGGTGGCAGGCCGTTCTCACCGGGTAACAGATAGGCTGCTCCTGGAGCAGGCAGGAGAAGGAGAAGCCACCAGCAGGGAGGCAAGCTGCCCCAGGAGGACTGGAGGAGAGCGCAGCTCCTCACTCATGGAGATCCACCAGCGGGGAAGTGGTTGCGGAAAGCGGTAAGAAACCTTTGCTAGAGTGAACATGCAACCCTCTCCTGCCAGGGAGCATGACCGCTTCCTGGCTCGCACATTTCTTACCGCTTTCCACGACCACTTCCCTGCTGGTGGATCTCCATGAGTGAGGAGTTGCGCTCTCCTCCACTCCTCCTGGGGCAACTCGCTTCCCTGCTGGTGGCTTCTCCTTCTCCTGCCTGCTCCAGGAGCAACCTGTCTGTTACACGGCGAGAATGGCCTGCCACCACAGCCTGTCCCCACCCTCTCTGCCCCGGCAGTTGCTCCTGGTGCTGCCGGAGAAGCGGCAGCATGAGAACCGCTCTTGCTGGGGGCAAAGGAGGGGGGGGTGGCAGCAGGCCGGGGTTTCCCTCTCTCTAGAGGCCTGGGGCTATGCCAGAAGCCTGCTCGGGCGGGGAGAGAGGGAAGCCCCAGACCACTCATCCTTGCCACCACCGCCCACTCACCCTTGGCGGCAGAGGTTCTCGCACAGCCGCTTCCCTGGCAGTGGCAGGAGCAGCTGGCAGGGGAGAGGGGATGGCGGCAGGCTGTGGCAGCAGACAGTTCGAGCCGGCTAAGAGGCAACGTTCCTACTCCTGCCAGCCTTGAGCTCAGCTCTGGGCAGCATCCAACCAGCCATACCTGGCCTCCCCCTGAGGCAGCCCACGTTGATCCCAGGCAGCGCAACTTCGGGCCTTTCCTCATGGTGGTGATGACGAGGCAGGCAGACCGCTGGGTGCACAGGAGCGACTGGCGGCAGTGCTCCTGGCTGGCAAAGGGCGGAGTCCCGGGGTTGCATGTGGGCAATGATGGCATGGCCGGTGCGCACGCGCACTAAGACATTAAGGCCAGCTGATCATCGCACCTGCATGCGCACCAGTAACCAGCAGACTAGCTGGCTGGTGCGCATGCGTGCCCTGGAAACCCGGAATAAGAATGGGCAACACCACGTGTACTGGGCGATGGGGCTCTGTGTGCCACTTCCAGCACGCATGCCATAGGTTCGCCAACACGGAACTAGACCAAAAGAAAAACAGCCAAGTATCCAAACAAGTAGGGGTAAAGATGCAGATGTGGACAGAAGAACATAAATTTAAAGTCAGTTCATCAAATCGGGTATTTTCTTTAGATAACAATGAAACTTTAAAATCTGCAAAATGTGCAATAGCAAATCAAAATCATTCCACTTCATCAGGAGGCAATCATTCCTATTAATCCTCCTGGAGCCCCTCTCCTCTAGATATTCAAAATCACAATGTTCAAGGCTCATACCTCCAAGATCCTTTCATCATCAATTTCATTGAAGACGGTCCCATTAATCTGGTTGGGTTTCAGAGCCACCCAGTTAAAAACTGGCATGCGGAACTTCGTCTTAATTGGCTTCTTGATTTTCACAGCTTAAAAGAAGAGAACAGTGCAATTACACATTTCAGAAGTCCTAATCATTACAGTTATTACATTGAAAACATTGAAAAACATCTAGCCAACATTAAATAAAATATATACTAAGTATCCATTATGATTAGACACTCTTGGAAAATTTAAAAAAAACGCAGGTAGAAAGATTTCAAGTCAGAAACTGACTTCTGATATGATAATTCATATCAAAATTTGGCAACAAGCATACAAAAAAATAATTGCATACTTTTTTTCCTACTAGCTGTCATGAACCGCAATCTAATGCCCACTTTTACCTAAAAATAAATCCCGATAAATTCAAGAGAACTTACTTCTAATTAGACATGCACAAGGTTGCATATTAGAATGCACAAATACCTTAATCACTGCAAAGTATATATAATACCTCATGATTTCCTGGCCATGTAATTTTAGTCCATTCTCATTCTGACCCCCTTAAAATTAAAACTCCAAGCACAATGCCTTTGGGGGGGGGAGGGAGAGAGATTAATCTCACTGTCTGAGGAAGAATTATAATCCATTTATTTAAAAGTTACAGACACTGCATTTGAAGCTTATAGTCTTGGCTAAATTAAGATTGATAGGAAGAGATAAGGGATGCTGCAAAGCATTTAGAAGTTGTAAACCATGATTGCCCCGGTGTTTTAAGAATAAGCTCCACATATAAACACTACTTGTTTTCTAGGGAACAATCTAGGGATTGACATTTTCAGACTGATTAGAGACTCAGACATGTAATTACCATGATTGAGCAGCACATTATGCAAATGTGACATATAATGACTTAAGCCTATTATGACACTAATTGTGTTAAAGACACACATTTGCAAAGATAGAAATGTAATTGTAGGATTCCTCCCATCTCTATAAACAGGAAGGAACTTACATGTCCAGTTCAGGTATTTTCAGATGAACCTTGAAACGGGGACCTTCAGAATTACATACATTATCCCACCCATGTAAACGGTACCTGAAATTTGACGTGTCTATTAGGAAAAAAGTATTGCTGCCAAATTTAAACAAGCCAGGATTTTGTATTCTAAATGGTGTAAAGAACATGCATCAGTCTCAGTACTTCTAACCGTTCTTCATACTGATTTATCACACACACACACACACACACACACACACACACACACACACACACACACACAAATCTAAACTCAAGTAGGGCGAGTGTGATATTCAGGCACACCTTCACCATTTCTGGGGAAAATGCAGGGACAGCAAGAATAGGAAAATGGACCAAGCTCAGGCACAGAGTCAGGGGTTTCTAGTTTTTCGCCACAATTCTTTTTGAGGATGGTGGAACACAGCTACGTAATCTTTTTAACATTCTGGGGACGTGTGTAAGACCTGAAACAACTAAAGGCAGCGTTTTCCTCACCTATCCACTAAGATTAACTCAGGTATTTTCCCCTGAAGGAGTATGAGTCTGTACTCTATGGCATAACACTTCAAGATTTCTCTTTTATGGTGTGTGTGTGTGTGTGTGTGTGTGTGTGTGTGTGTGTGTGTGTGTACCCATTGATATTTTATTCCAAGAAAGAACTAATAATTTTCAGGATTTGTAGTGGTCTTAAATACCAAGTTAAGTGTTGGTGTTAGGAAAATAACAACACTCTGTAAGCACTTGTGAAAAGGAAAATCTACCAAGGCAGCATTCTTAACTTTCCCATGGAGTGTGCTCTTCAAAACTCGTTTCTACAACCTTACAAATACTGTAAAGTGAAAAGTCCCTGCTAATGCCTCTTCGATGAGACAAATAAAACTTGACCAAGTGATGGTTTCTAGGTTCAAGGCTTTCATATTGAATAAAAACAAAATACCCTTAACCCAGATGAGATAGATTGCCTAATAGCAATGGCTCCTTAAGAAAAACAAAAAAATCTACCTATTTAAAGTGGAGATGCCAATAACTCATTCTGGGATCTTTGAATACCAAGATAATTATATTATGTGCATATGCAAAATAATTTAGAAAAATCCTTCATAATAGTACATAACATGTCAACATTATATAAACATATTAATATTTCTAGTCTATTTATAATAGAAGAGTGAATGTATCCATAATTCTAGTATATATTATTACACCACAGACCTCTGACATAAATAGCATTTGTATAATATTAAATTTTATGTGTAGATTAGATGCAAAACCAATCATGTCTATAGAGGGCAGACAAAGTAATAAGTTAAAGAAGCCAGTAAAGGAAACAACCTGCAGTAATGGTTTGTTTCACAAAGAAAATATACATATGTTTTGATCACGAGACAACATGAAGATAATGGCTTTATGAAGTTTACAGTATGGATAATATTTTACATAATGCAGACCATCTCATGCTTTTAGATAAGGCAAAAAACCCCACCACAATGTGGTTTTTTAAAATGGCAAAATCACACGCATACCCACAAAGGATGTTGAGTTTCAGATCTGAAGCTAAAAATTATTTCAGATGATTTCTGCGCACCTTCTGCTCCAACTGCCACCTCCTTAAATAAACAGCCTGTTTTCCTGGGCTTCCTCTATAGCTATGTAGCATATCAGATCTAAGAAAGTACCTTAAGGATGTGACAAGGTGCTTTGGAGTGAGTGTTAATGCTCAGTTTGTGACCCTTAACTCAGATATGTGCTTTTTTGGAATTGCACTGCTACTGTGTAAGCCCAGCGGAAACCCCTGCTTTTATAAGGAGGTGCTGACAGGAGCATCACACGTGCCCACACCGAACTGCCTTTTTAGCTTTTTATCTGAAACAGAGCACATCCATAATTACAACATATGTGCATGCATGTACATTACATACACACACACGCAAAGCGTAACAGGACAGAAAAGAGAGGTATTAGAAAACAAGGTAAAATACTTAACAAGAAGGAACCTACAGAAAAGCTTGATTGGCCCATCTTAAAGTGAAGCAAAGGGAATAAAGAAGAAAAGAGTTAACAGTAATCAAAATTAGAGGACAGTTATTTATTTATTTATTTTACTTAAACAAAACTATGAAAGGACGTTTTCATGTATAACTATTTTTCTACCTTGAAATAATTTTATTCATTGTTGTTTAATTTTTCCCTGCCTTGCAATCTGGCTAACAGGAGTACAAGCAAATAAAAAAATGAAATACAAAACATAGAAAACATAAATTTAAGTATGCATTATACCCAATTAACAATTACAAACCTGTGGCATCTCTTTGGGTTTTTTTAATACCACAAAAGTGGCTCAGAGATGGTTGCTAAAGGTGTGTGTGTGTGTGTGTGTGTGTGTGTGTGTGTGTGTGTGTGTGTGTGTTTACTTAATCTACCTTCACCTGTAAGGCAAAAATAGGGAATCAGACCAAGCCCATCATTCTTGACTAATAGCCATCTGGCCAGAGTTTAATGGAAGTTAAAGTAACTTTTGGAGGGCTCCAGCACCTTACCCATCCACTCATGTTTAGGGCAAAGTGTATTTTCTTGCTACGTTACCCTAATGATGCACGGGCCTCTCAAGAATCTACTTCTGATGTCACCTAAACAGGCAGTGCAAGACATCCATGCACTCTTTTTTCCATTGTCAGTTTAGCTATTAAAAACATTTAGCTTAAATAATATAACAGTAATGAAGGTGAACCGGTCCTTCTACCAATATCTACCCTAAACAATGCTCTTTTGTCCATGGGCCTTGGAAAACAGAAGACTCAAATATTTTGAATACAGTTCTTAATAGGTGTCATTTTCAAAAATACAAGTGTTTCATCTACACCAAAAAGAGGCAGCGACATTTATGAATTCTTGGAGCTCTTTTCATATTAATGAGCTTTTGCCCCAGGGACTGAATAGATTTCAATGGGCCAATCTGAGTTATATTTCGGTCTCTTCCAAGTCACACTGGATATAAAGAAACTGTATTAATTATAGCAAGACAATACAGCATTGGCAGGGTAGCTGGTCATCAGATTTAAAGAGAGGACTGTGACTAACGATTAAACTAAGTCAATGGCTTCAAGCTGGGAGGGGGGGAAAAAACTGGAATCAGGTGAATAGAATTGCCCAGACAGAACCTGGAACTGAATGTCTATTGCAAAATGCACATATACTATCAAGAAGGTGAACAAGTGTAGATGTTGGATAAAGTCCAAGAGAAAGCACTTACTAAGAGTACATATATTTGGCTAGCTGAAGTTCCAGTGATGCCAAATTAATATCCCAATGGAGCAGAGGCACACATTTTTTTTTACATAAGACTATCACAAAACTCTAAAAAATAAAACATGTCAGTTGCATGTCTTAAAAAAAAAAAAAAAAAAAACAGAACTGGGTCCTACTGCAATCTTTAATTTTCTTTCAGAGGAAAATGGCACAGACAGAACTAATAAAGGATACAAATCGTTTGTTTATTTTCAAAATATATTGAGAAAGCATACCAAAGTTTTCTCAATATAGTTCTTTCATGGCACCAATCTATACAGTACAATCTATATTTGCTCATTTGATTGTCTCCATTCACAAACAGCATCATTTTTGAAGTGCACAGTTTAGCAGCATTTTGTATATGTTAGCGACCTTTAAATGTAAAGATTATCCAGCTGATTCTGACAATGTATGCACAATTTTCTTTTAGAGGACTAAATTTCTGGCAGGGAAATTAGCATACCCTTCATCTATTGTATCATCAATATGTAAGTGGTTGTATTGTATCATCATAAAGTAAGCGTCCATTACATTTTTTTAGTAATACCGAAGAGAAAATGGAAAATGGATAGATAGCATTCTCAAACCAAACATACTCCACAGATAATCTGTTTTTTTTTCCTCCATAATAGATTTTGTTGTTGAAATAACTAATAGAAGTAGCAATGTGGGGAAAATGGGAGTGTTGCAAGTTGACTACAATACTGTCCCTCCTCCTTCCCTCCTTCTCTCTCTCCCTAACATTCCTTAAGAAGACAAAGTGAGAAAAGACAAGGGAGAGACAATATTTATCTAGCCTGAATCAGGTAGGGCAATTCAACAATATAACTTGGATGGACGGTAATAGGTAAAACAGTGTTGGCATAATCATGGATAGCAGAAAAGCTTCTGAAATGTTAATAACATTCAGAAATATTTATGTATTCTGAAACTGAGCCTGGAACACGGATTGGGCAGTGTTCTAATATAATCATCAGAGAAATATCCTTTGTAGGTAAGTTTTGAAATTTTGTAAAATGGAACTGTATTAGGGCAGGGATTCCCAACTCCTGATCCGTGGGCCGGCACCAGTCCGCGGCATGCCAGAAACCAGTCTGTGCAAACAAGTGAAGCCCCATCCACGGAATGCAGGCAGCATGCAAAACTATGCTCCCTCCGCTTTGTAGAAAAACCTCTCTTCATGGAACCAGTCCCTGGGACCCAAAGGTTGGGGACCTCTGTATTAGGGCATGTTTAAAAAGTCCTGCTTAAGCTTAATAGCATATGTGAGCGTATTTTTCCAGTTTGAGCAGACAGAAATTGAATAAGAAATTCTTTTTTCTGGTGCATTAAAGTTTTTGAGAACTACGCTATATGTCAGAGTTCACATGTACTTTTTCTCCATTTCCTCCTGACTTCAAATGGAGCCATGTGCATGACAACAAGACTTGCTTGTGATGCACAGGAGAGAAAAGAAGATTTGTAACTTCTTTGCAGTAGTTTTTGGTTTACAGCAGGCCTCATTGAGTGAAGAGGAATTGTCTTAGGTCGTATATATTATATATATTTTGTATAAATGCAGAAAATCATGTTATAAAGGTTAAAGATATTGTTGGGCCACATTAGTAGCTGTCAAGGACCACGACCCATGGGCCCCTGGTTAGACACTATGTCTTTCCCTATAAGACTGCATCTTCAGCCTCAAAACCTTCCTCACATGTCATGCTTTCTGTTGCTTCTTACCTGCTAATCCTGAGTTGAACACAACGGTAGGAGAGGCCATTCCTGGAAGTGGGGGTGCTAATGGTGGAGGTGGGATAGGAAGAGGTGGTGCAGGTTCTGCAGCTGGACCAGGAAGAGGAGGTGGGGGAGGAGGGGGAGGAGGTGGTGGTGGTGGTGGCGGCGGCGGTGGTGGAGGCATTGGTGCTGCCATGGGACCATTTTGCACTGTGAAATGAAAAATATACACAGCATTTGGAAACGTTTCATTAAGTATTTCACTGAGAGAGGGGGCTGTTCCTCTGCTCCTCAAGGAAGCAATGGTTCACCTCCACCTCAAGAAACCTTCGCTGAATCCTACCGTACTGGAAATTTTCACAAAGTATCTAACTTCCCATTTCAGGGAAAGGTTTTGAGAAGCCAGGCAGGAGCTTCAGAGGCTTCTGAAGTGGATTATCTGGACCCCTTTCGGTCACGATTCAGCCTTGGGTATGGGATGGAAACGTTATTGGCTTTGCTTTCAGATGATTTCTGGCATGGGCAGGAATTTGCACACATCCATTCCTACTCTTTTTGATCCATTGACCGCAGTATCCTTCTAAGCCGGGTCTGGGGATTGGGGTGGGTGATAACTGTATTGTGCTAGTTCTCCTTTCTCTATGGTCTATACCAGACAGTGGTAAAAACGGAGAAGAGATCCAGCCCTCAGCCCCTTCTTTGTGGGATTCCAATCTCTCCTCTTCCACATTAACATGAAGCCACTGGATGAAACCATGTACTGCTATGGAGTGTGGTATAATCAGTAAGGTACTCAATTATATCTTTCTGCCTCTAGCACTTTAAGCATTGCTGTTGATACTCTATCCTGGTGCCTGAAGGCTATGGAGGACAAGAGGCTTCAACTGAACCCTGACAAAACTCAATGACCTTGGTTTTGGGGTCCCTCTGGTTCAGGAACTGTGCCATTTTTAGTAACTGGATGGGGTTGCATTGACCCAAACAGACTCAGTGCACAGCCTGGGGAGCCTCCTGGAGTCACAACTACAGCAGGTGGGAATTCTGGCAATGTGGGCCTTTGCACAGCAACTGAAAGTGAGTGGGTGACCACATAGATTCTCTAAATAAAGAAACAAATTCAATTCTCAGTCAGCCCATTTTACCTGTTTCTGATTCTGCTGCTATCAGTGGCAGAGGTGAAAGTGGCACTGGAGACCCTGCGTTGGCAGTAGACCCTCCAGAAATGCCAACCGAACCTTCTGATCCTGCTGGTGACACCCCAACAGGAAGGATGTTAATGTCCCCATCTCCTTTCTTCTGAATTTTAATGGACCCTTGCTTTTCCAGTTCATGGATCTTTTTCTCTAGTGTTGACTGCCGTTGAATGGCTTCCTCCTTTTCTTTGACCATTTTTCTTAGCGTGTGGACTTGTGTATTTGCATCTTTGTATATTTCCTGTGAAGGAACCCCCAGAAAAAAAGAATTCATTTCATTTGAAAAACAGGGGCAGTGTCAAAAGAGAACATGAGATTTCCAATAAGCTCATCACCTGGGAACATATTGTAATTATGGTTTTCTTTCTATGTAAGTTAATGAACACCATATTCATCTGAAGTAAATGCAGGTAACTTCCCTGGCAAACTAATTTAGCTAAGTGAATCAAAGGAAACTGCCCTTACTTCTGTTGGGTATATGATTTTCCCCTCTTCTCCCATTTTTTTAGATATGGCTACACACAAAGTATACGAATATGTTCTGTAATTAAGTGTATCCATCTAGAATCTGGAAAGCAAGCAAATGCAGTCGACGATATCCCAGAGCTAAGATCCAAAGGGATTTATGTGAACTCTAAATTTAATGCTTCCTGTTTTGAAAATAAAACCTCAAACTTCATCAAAGTGGCCGGATCAAAGGGGAACATGCTGCTAATAAGCTTTATATATTCCTTGGAGTTATAAATTACCATCATGCAGCAAGGCACAGACATATGTATACTTTCTACATATCAGCAATTGCAAAATGGCAGATAAGATATGTTTAGACAAAGGAATAAAGAGATTTAGATTTTAATGGCACAATACACACGTGACTTGGAAACACACAGCTTCTATAGAATGCAAGTAGAATGACATTCAACTATAAGCAACTGAGGATGCAAAGATGCATCTAGAAGCAAAGTTTGAAAAGTTATCAAACATTAACATCTGAACTTTTAGGAAACTTACTCGTACGACATCCAGTTCTTTATTTCTTTGCATAAGTTGTTTTTCCAGTTCCACAATTTTTGCCATAGCTTCATTTTCTGTGTCTTGAAGTTTTTCTGATAACTAGATATTATTAAAATGAGTGATTAGTTGGTAAGAAAAGTCTCACAATGCACCTTGATATGAGGACCTTCAGAATTACAGACATTATCCCACACATGTAAACAGCACCTGAAATTTGATGTGTCTATTAGGAAAAAAGTATTGCTGCCAAATTTAAACAAGTCAGGATTTTGCATTCTAGATGGTAAAACAACACACATCACTCTTAGCACTTCTAACCACCCTTTATACTGATTTATCACACACATAAATCTAAATTCAGAGTAAGTGTGATACTCAGGCACACTTTTACTATTTTTGGGGAAGATGCACCGCCATCACTTTAGTACGATTGTACCTTTGGTACAATTTTGTCTTAGTTCAAATTTCCAGAAAATCTCATAGGCCAGCGAAAAGATATGATTACTCTTCTTTGGTTAACTAGTTTAAATATTTTTTTAAGATATTGTTTTTTATTAATATTTTTCTTGGGTCTGAAAGCCATCTTAAGATATTTCGTGCTCTGGAAGATATAAATGGCTCAATTACTCAAAGTAACTTTCTTAATGTGGGCTACATTTCAGCTACATTTATTCTGTAATAAGGAGAACACCATGAATGGAGCAAAATATGTAACTTTATTACAGAAATTGATTTTCTTTTATTATACTACAGACTATAAGGTCTCCATTTAATTTTTCATGGATTCATTCTGTGGTGTTCAATGCAATCACTCTATTGCCATTTTTCTCATTCTTTGGACAACTGCAGACACAAACTGAAGAAGACTGGCCACAGTTTAATTATATACTTAAATAAATAATGTATAGCCAATTTTTTGGAACTAAGCCAGGATATGAAGCTGTGGTTTGGAGCTGGCTTCTGCATCCTGCCTTGTTTGGAATCAGTAACAGCTTCCAGGCAAGGGGAAGCAAATGTTTACTGTGGCTTCTTTGTGTATATCACTGCATGCATACTGGTGTGGTTCATTTTGCTGGAATAGAAATAGATTCACATAACTGTTATGCTTCAACAATTTGCCGAGCACATACACGTATGTGTGTGTGTGTGCACACACACACACACACACACTTTGCCCTTCAACCTTGGTCTCCACAAGACCAAATAATAAAGTTCAGATCCATCCATTCTACTCCAGTTTAATTTCTGTTGCTGAACAAAATCAAATGGGCAAACCATACTGTGTTATTTGTGTGCATACTTTTAAACTATGACATATGTTTTCTACAACTATGGATTTATATTCAATTAGTGGGGAGTGGAAACAAGTCACATGACAACAGCTTTGATGGTTCAATTATTCTTCCAAGTGACTGCACCTGAGATTGTAAAACTGAATTCACCAGAGCTATTTGAATCATTGTCCTAGTAAGAAAAGAAGAGTTTATATAATATATGAAACAAGATTTTAATGGGTAATATTAAATTTTAATGGGTGTAAAATTGCAGAATGGGAAAATGAGGAATGTCCAAATATTTCCCCTTTTCCATTCCACCATAATAAGAACATAAAAGACATGCTGAATCAAATATTTTGCTAGTCCTACTTTCACACTGGCTATGAAGACCTACGGTCTGGGTGAAATAGAAGCCCTCCATGTCTATTCCACAAGTACTGGGATTTGAGGCAGTGCTATTTTTTGATAATAATGGGAATATACTGGTCAATGCTATGCTTGTTTTTCTAATTTTATCAAATAAAGGGCTTCCAATCATCATTATAACTTCTACAACCACATTTAGCAGTTCAACCATGCGCTCCTGAAAAATTGCTTTCTTCATCAGCAGTGGACTAGATGAAAACTGTCATTTAAATGAAGTGGAAGCCTGAGGTAAAATTGCACTTTCTACAACTTAGTTTTTTCCAATTCTTTAAAAAAAATAAGGAAGCAATAATTATCACAAAGTGAGCAAAAATGTTTTATCAGAAAAAACAAATGCATAATAAACATACATTTGTAATCACAGCCTAATGTTGACAGCCAATGGTTCTTATTATATATATCTACACACACACACACACACACACACACATCCAACCACCCACAAACCCCTAAACATTTCCCCAAATGAAAATAATCTACATCATTTTTCATGTATCCCCATAATAAATATTTTCAAAGGATTAGAACTGATACTAACATGAGATATATTTTCCTCCAATTCTTCAACTCTTTCTAAGGCAGCATTCTTGGTCTCAGCATCTTCAAGCAAAGCTCCCACATCAAAGACATTGTCCAGGTAAGCCTGTATTTGCACTTGCAGCTTATCACTTTCAGTGTGTTTCAGCTTCTAGAAGGTTAACAGCAAATTAATTAAGGAATAAAAATGAACTATCAAACAAACCTGGCACCATCCAACTTCTCAATTTTGCCCCACATTGATGTGATTAATCAAATGTATTTATTTAGTTACTATGGAATTTCTATCCCACTATATCCTAATAACTCTAGGATGCTGAATATAGACTACCATTTGTATATTAAATTGAGAGACAACACTATAGATTCACTTGAAAAGGGAAGGGGGTATTGAAAGTTAAATCCTTTTTCTTTTTGCAATAATTCAGATATCTAGATTCCTGTCCAGAGGTATAGAAACACATCAAGTTCTTAAAATTCAAGGCACTATATTTACAGAGAACATCAAGTTTTGGAAGATAGGAATTTTGGAGAGAATTTTATAAAATGTGTAAGATTGATCTATACTTCAGAGAAAGGACCAATAATTATTACTGGAGAACTAACAACATCCTATGAAATACAAAAAAGAAAAGACAGGGATGCCCACTTCTCCCCTGTAGTTAATTTTGGTTCTTCATATACTAAGTAGCGATACAAGAACAAGATGGAAGCTTTGTGAGAGAAATGATTTAAAATGAAACTTTTAAGTTAAGGGATTTTGCAGATGATTTGGTATTGGTTCTGCAAGATCCCTTAAAGGGAATTGAAATATTAATGGCCAAATTAAAATAATTTGCCCCAAAAAGTTCTCATGTAGGAACTTAGCATCAGAAGTAAGATTTTTTTTTTCGCCAAAACACAGCAAGAGCAGCTGATCTCTTAAGCAACAAAACTTTAGTTTTTGTTTCATGCTACAAGTTCCTATGAACTGATACAACAGGATAAGAAATATAAGAGCCATTTTAGATGTAGAAACTGGATATAATAAAGTTTAAATGTGGACATTATCAGCTAATTCCTAACAGGTATAAAAGAAAATCTTTGAGCTGTATCCAATTGTGCATCTGCTTACAATTTTCTGTTCCCCTCCAAAAGATCATTTGGAGCAAACCTGGGAGATGTGGGAAGTAGTGGGGAGAAAATGAAGAAAAGTTTTATTTCTCCCCAACTTGTCATCTAACATACGGTTTGACCAATCGAATAAATAAGTAATGCCAGAAGTAGCATAAATAATCTGTCACAAGTTTTTTTTAAAAAAAAAGATGTGGATCTGAAAATTGATTGCCAAGTATGAATTGGGTTTCCTTTGCTCACTGGCAGACTAACTTACAGTTTTGATTTAATCCGCTGTCAAGCTTCTAGTTATTCTAGAAATATAATTCCATGGTAGTTCTTGAGGGGAGGAAGGAGGGTAAAAACAGTTTGCTTATCTGCAAATATGCATTCCCATGTTAGGATGCCCATGCCTAAGTATAACATTTACAGCTGAATTGTTTCGGATGGATACCCAAAGTAGAGGAGGTTCTTTCTTCAGTGGGCATGCTCCAAAGCACTCCCATTACTACAACAGAATTAATGATGTTATCTAGTTTGAGTAACAAAACATCTGCAAGAAAACAACCAAGCTCAGAGAGCACCAAGGACCCCTCATTTCAACCCTGAGCTACAAATATCCTTCTTTATTGGATCTCAGATATGCATAACAATGGACATAATCATCTAGGATTTTGTATATATTCAGAGAAAGAAACTATGTTATAGTTGATGACTGCCTGAATATTTGCATCAGAAGAAAGTATACTGATGCCCCCAGACATATCTGACTGTGACCATGGTTCTTGGGAGAGTTAAAATCAGCTCCCCACCCTGGACAGATGTATTCATAGAGAGTAATTGGGGGAAAGAAAAACATTATTTTATTTTATTTTTATTTTATTTTATTTTATTTTATTTTGAATTTGTATACCGCCCTTCTCCCTGAGGACTCAGGGCGGTGAACAGCCAAGTAAAAACATCAAATACAAATATTAAAATACAGTTAAAAGATATATATAAATTTGGCCCCATTAGCTTAGATTGTAGATTGACCCCATCATCTTAGACTGTATTTGGGATGGCAATTTGCATTCGTCCTGTTAGCCCTGGTTGTCATGGCTAATAGGTACCCTAGGAGCTACTGAGTGGTGTTTTCTGCTAGACATGGACATCTAGAGATGTGCCCAAATTACTTGAGATAATGCCATGACCTCAATAGTCTTGTCCTAAAGAAGGAATGCTGGAGCCTGCACTGAATCTAAGAGAACGCCTCCATATTGAAATGATCTGGGAAGGCAAGATTGTCCCAAGATTGTCCCAAGTTCACAGACAGAGAAGGTAATTAGGGCCTGGTGGCTCAGCAGACTGATAGCATTGTGATTAACACCAGCTGTCTGCAATTACTGTAAGTTCAAATCTCACCAGGCTCAAGGTTGACTCAGCCTTCCATCCTTTCTAAGGTAGGTAAATTGAGGACCCAGTTTGTGGGGGCAATAAGCTGACTTTGTATAAATAGACAAAAGTATGAAGGCTATTGCTTAACGCATTGTAAGCCGCCCTGAGTCTCCGGAGAAGGGCGGCATATAAATCAAATTTTTTTAAAAAAAATTATATCCTTGATTTCACATCGTATCAATGAACCAATTGACAGAAGGCAAGAAAAAAAATGCAGATATCTAAAGCATAACTATTAAGCTAGAACCACAGAGGTTAGATTTGAAAAAGACTAAAAGAAACACCAACAAAATAAAAGAAAGGATTCCTCTAGCAAGAAAAAGTTCTGATAATCAGAAATTTCTGATGATTTGGCAGATGGTTTATAGAACTGCAGGCAACCCAAAGCTCCTACCAACAGAACTGGTCCCCATAGGCGAGCAGGGCATAAATAAGACTGTACTATCACTCTATGGAACTACTGCAGCCAAATAAAATCCTTGAAATTCCAAAAATGCACATAGTTGCAGCTCATTTTAATGAAAGGCGTAACAAAAAGAAGAACAGCAAACAATACTACCTTCATGAGAAACAGGTTGACTGAAGCAAATATCCAGGAGGGAAAAAAAGAAGTAGGAACATTCTTTCAGCCACACATTTAGGGGAGAAGTTTGTCTGTGTAATTCAGCTACAGATTGTCTCAAAAAGAAGTACAAAAATGTGGAGAAACATCTAATGTATGGGGCATGGAGACCATCATGAAAACAAATTATCATGGAGTCTTTTAAATAGGCCTCTATTCTGCCAAAGTCTTACACCAGCTTAAATTTCTTGCACAATTTTATTTATTTGTTGGATATGTTTCCTGCTGTTTTTCCAAAAACTGAAGGCAGCTTACATGGTTATGCCTCTATAATACTGTTCTTCTGAACCCAATTTCTCAAATCCTGTTTCTGGCAAGATGAAAAAGGAAATAACTAATAGTATGAATCATATAAAATTACACAATGGAATCTTTTTCTCTTTGGACTGTAGCCTTTACATTGTGAATGGTCTATCTTAATCATTCATAAGCCATGTCTGAAAATCAAAGGTCAAACAGTCTTAAAGTAGTTTTCTGTGACAAAATAATTCACCAAATGAACTGTTTAGATAAACTATGCAAACTTTCTATTATGAATCATTCGCTTAAAACCATGTAGGTGTAAAATGGAGATCCAGATGAAAATCCACATTCTTTAAAGAAACAAAAAAAGGATTTGCCAATCCCTCTTTAGGCTGCAGTTCAGAAGTACAATACATACTTTTTCTAGAGAGGATCCCATTCCCAGATACAAATTACCAGCATGTACTAGGATGGCAGAATAACCTCATTTGAAATCCTGGTTAAGCCATTGTCATTTGATGCTCCCTATATGTGCTCCCTATATATTCCAACTCTGAAATTCCCAACCAGTATGCCAAAGTATATGCTATCAGAACATTTCACTTCAGAAGTTGGATCCCTGCAAATCTGGAGAGCAAAAGACTATAATAAAAAATATAGAATTATATGAGGGAAGTGATGTGGAGAGAGGAATGATGAAGGACATAATGAGAAAGATCAATATATTCTACTTATGTTGTATTAGGTGGTTTTCAAATGAATGAATAAACTTCTTAAGTTATGTGTACCTCTTTTTTTCTCATCACAAGACAACATCCAGAAATGATATCCAAATAAAAAAACATAATTAAATTAAATATTCTCCTCTTTGAATAAAACAATCAATTTAACCATTTCTGCTTTATCTTCCTTGCTGTGGAAATAATATGTATTTCTATCTGCACTTACAAATCTTTATAAACTATCACCATTTACATTAACAAAATTCATTGTATTCTTTCAGAGTCTTTCACCTTAAAGGTAAAAAAGGTTAGTTATAAAACACTAAATTTTTCTTTAAAAACATTTCTGAAATCAGAACTTTCTAATACATCTTTTTTTAATCTTCCTCTTAACATGCATACTTCAAAGTTCACTGTTAAATTTAGATCACTCCCTCCAAACTACCTTCATAGAATATTTTTCTTCTTCTTGTATACATCCTTTTAAAAACTCTAAACTTTTTAAAAACTTTTCATCGGTTTGACATTTGTAATTGAAAGAAAAACTTAAAGTCTGAAAATGTATTTTTCCTTTTTATATAATGCTTAAGTAATTCCTAAAGTTTGTAAAATATTATTGAAAGTATATTTGAGAGTTTCTGTGTTAAGAGAAAGTTATGAGTACCTCTTGACTGTAGTTTTTCAGTCACATCCATATCATATTTGCCTATACTACCGCTATTATGATTGCCTCTAAATCACTGCTGCCAAGAAGGCAGTTATCAACTGAGTTTTGTAGCTCAACAACAGGGACAACAATGAGTGAAATGCTCAGAGAACAATGACTGAGCATGTTCTAATACTTCTTTCTGAAAAAAAAGGACCAGCAGAAGGAAGCATGGGGAACTACTAGTATTCTTGAAATGTAGCCAACTGTATCAGCAACAATCAGCGAAGAGGAGATACATGTAATACAAAGTTCCCTACAGTGTGTGCACACCATATGGTTTCATTCACTTCTCTTGGCACTATAAATGAGTGGCGAGTCACGTCCTTATAAAATGCACAGACGCACTTTGCAAGTTCATAGATAGAGTAAAATCACTGGACACTGAACACATGAAAAAGAGCACCAGTTACACAGATCCAAAGGACATGAAGAGGTATCACAGCACCAATGAGAAAGGAACAGCAGAAAATAAGGAGTCCATGATGATGATTTTTGCAGAAGGAGAAATCAGGTAGCTTGTCCACTATTGTAACTGCTTTTTAACAGCAATATTTTTAAAAAGGCTGCTTAAACAAGCATCTGATAAAACATAATTTTGCACAAAGGTGCATCCTAGAGGAAAGCATGCAAAAACTTAAAACAGCCATTTAAAACCCCA
Organism: Pituophis catenifer annectens; assembly: GCF_029215685.1. Taxonomy (NCBI): domain Eukaryota; kingdom Metazoa; phylum Chordata; class Lepidosauria; order Squamata; family Colubridae; genus Pituophis; species Pituophis catenifer. The sequence goes on from NW_027256881.1 coordinate 207,465,890, forward strand.
TCCTCCACCCTTTGTAAGAACAGGAAACTGTAGTATGTGATTTTAGATCTGTCTGGATTGGATTATTTTTGTAACATGACTGTGTTTAAGAATGGTCAATACTTGGCAATTGCTGAAAATAATTCAGGTAGTCCCCTACTTACAACAGTTCCTTTAGTGATTGTTCAAAGTTACAATGGCACTGAAAAAAGTGGCTTACGACCATTTTTCGCAATTATGACATTTGTAGCATCCTCAGGATCACGTGATCAAAATTCAAAAGCTTGGCAACTGATTCATATTTATGGCCGTTGCTGTGTCTCGGGGTCATGTGATCACCCTTTGTGACCTTCTGACAAGCGAAGTCAATGGAGAAGCCAGATTCACTTAACAACCAGGTTACTAACTTATCAACTGCAGTGATTCACTTAACAACTGTGGCAAGAAAGGTCGTAAAATAGGGAAAACTCGCTTAAGAAATATCTTACTTAACAATAGAAATTTTGGGCTCAGTTGTGGTTGTAAGTCGGGGATTACCTGTAATAATGTAAAAACAAAGGACCTCCTTGTGGTTCTTTTTAATATGGGAAGTGCCAATTCTTTCTCTATATGATCAGATCCAAGTGTAACACATCTCAAATATTATAACAGACCCCATTTCTAGAAGACACTGATCATCTAAAGCAGGGTGTACTTACATCCAGATATTCATCAAGGCCTAGCTTTGTAAATTCATACTGGAGATGAACTCTAAAATTCATATCTTCTACTGAGTGTACTACTATGTTGACGAACTGCATGCACGCCACCTGCCAAAGGGGAAAAAAATGGTCAGAATAAGCTGTCCTATATATTCTTTGGATCTTACCACAGTTTCAAGATTACATCTAACAAGTTAGGTAACGATAGAGAGAAGCAAAATTATACAAATGCAGTTAAAGAATCTTTGCAGAAATTATATTTATCTAGGCTAGGGGCCCGCCCTGGAAACAGTAAAGGACCAGCCCGTGGTGCCTCTGTCAGCAAAAATGGAGCTCGGGAGGGCTCTGTTTTCGCTGGCAGAGGGCTGCAGGAGGCCGTTGTGACCAAAAACGGGGTCCTCCCGAGCTCCATTTTCACTGGCAGAGGACTGCAGGAGACCGTTGCAGCTGAAAACAGAGCCTAGGAGATGCGCGTTTTCGCTGGCAGAGGGCTGCAGGAGACCGTCCAGCCCTTCACTGCCCAGGGCTCTGGATAGCCTTCACCATCATCCAGGGGTCCTCTGCATGGCCTGAGAGGAACAAAGAGGTTCCTCTGGAGGACAAGTGTTTGGCGCTTCCCTGGTCTCGTCTTCCTCTGCTAGAGACAATGGGTCACCCCAGCCCTGCCTGAGCCATCACAGGTACCCCCAACATGAATGACACCGAGCTGGCCATGCCTACCCCGGCCAGGCCCACCCCCCCGGCCTCTCCGAAGTCAAACACAACCCTGATACAGCCCTCAATGAAATCGAGTTTGACACCCCTAATCTAGGCTGTGCCAGGATCCAGAGTTCAAGCTACCCTATTCCATAAAAAGACTTGGTTTAAGGGCTTCCTGAAGAGTGCTATGCATAATCCATTTGCTTTCCAAATGATATTTTGCTTTTCCAGTTGGAATTACCCTATGGCTCTAATTCCAAGTGGGAAAGTGGATTCCTGAGCAAAGGCAAATTCAATATATTCAAACCAATTCAATATGTCCCGAGGAGATGTATTCAACAGGTCCTTCTCCTAGGAAGTGAGTACAGAATTGCAACAACCTTCTTGATGTCCATTAATCGTTACCTTTTACCAAATACAAGTGAAACACTGTGTGTGTTTTATAATTCTGCAGTAACACTGAACAAATGATAACTATAATAGTCATAGGAATAATTCAAAGTTCTAAACCTCAGGAGCTTCCACCTAAATATATTCAGTTAAACAAGGCAGCAGTGTCCAAAACAAAATCAAGAAGCATAGCCCTGAGATAAAAATCACTGAAGAAAGTTTTTCTACTTCTCTAACTATAGGATAGCCATAGAGAAGAATGGAAATGAGATATGACAGAATAATTCAAAGGTTTCTGTAAGTCAGGATGTTACTTTTCCTGATGCAGTAGGCAATGACAGATCTTTAAACTTCCTATCATCAAAGCTCACATTTCACTTTGTAAGCTCTGTCTGCAAATCTGAAACCCGACTTGATACAAACCACTACAGCAAAAAATAATGATCTTGATCAAGTAAGTAGCTACTCTGGGGGTGGGTGGACAAATCCAGATTTCCACACTAATCATACATCTCAGTAAGGAATAGGAGCTGTTGCCTACTGAAGCAAAGTATCTGGGGTGTTTTAAAAGCACTCCTAGCTCACTGGCTTGACAAGAACAGCTGGGACTCTTCAAAACCTCGTTCTGTTCTTTGTATCAGGAAAGGAGCTGCCAGGATTCATGTCTGCTAAAAACAGTTTAAAGAGATAATTTCACTGACATATTGCCCTAATTGGTCAAGTTTCTGCAATATGAAAGAACCCCCAGCAAAAATTAGAAACCAAAATGGTTACATAATGAAAGTGGACTCAGGAGATCATCATACAAAGTTCCCGATTCTTCTAACATACAGCATGTTTGCTTCATGCCTACACATGAATTTAGTATCCAGGCAGGTTCCATTAATTCTCAACTACACCTTCCACAAAATTATTGCATTTAATCATAGCAAGGAAGGGAAATGAAATTGATAAATCAATCAAAAGATGCAAATGCTATCTTAAAAATACCATTTTCCTTATTCTTCTATATGTTGCGTGTGTGTGTGTGTGTGTGTGTGTGTATATATATATATATATATATATATATATATATATATATATATATATATATATATATATATATATATATATATATATATATATATCAATGGTAGTTTAAAGCATGTCTCTTTATTTTGCAAATAACAGCATAATGTGCTGCTCTAAAGAATGCCAGGATTTTTTTCCTTGTCCTGTTTTAGGCACAAAGGAAGGCAAGGGAACATCACAGGCAGACTACTGAATAAGTTCTGAAGTTTTATCCAATACTAAGATAATGTCAAGTCTCCTTCAAGTTGATTTTTATTCCTGGTGACTTCATGGACTATGTAATTTTTTTAGCAGCAATATTCTTCTAGGATGTTTTTTGTCTTTCCAATCTATCTTACAATCTTGCTATTCCCTTGAGGTCTCCCCTCCAAGTGTTAACACCATGGTAGTGCTTAGCTTCTTTGTTCAGAAAAGGTTGGCTGGATGCTTGGCTGAAGAAAGACAAATATTTACATGCTTATTACTTCTTCAAGTGTAACAGAAGAACATTCATTTTCATTCTTCTACTCCAAATGCTCTTTCTTCCCTTTCTCCTGTTTTTAGGCCTATTTAGTCACTGCTCCATTGATAGCAGAGTTCATAAATTCTATTAAAATCCAATTGTGCATTAGAATTGTGTTCTTCTCGCTCCAAGAGAACCTGATAAGCCGGGGATGGGATGGGAATATGTCCCAGAATATGAAAGCTGAGGGAGAAGTCACACATTTGTAAGTGAAATATATGCACACACCTACCATGAAATCTATATTATTATCTTCATTTCGAAAATGTTCCATCAACTTCTCAAACCGCTGTTTTTCCCCACAAACCTGGAAAGAAATTGCAGAGTGGCTCTGTTATGTATCAGTTTATTAGGAAACATACTATGACATCATCAAACCATTTTAACATAGAAAATATACAGAATTAGAGGGAATGTTGCCCATGACAAATAGATATTGACAACTGGTTCATCCATTAAGGCTAGGAAGAGTTAGCGATAAAAGGAAACCAGGCCGCCAAAGAACACGGTGGCTGGACACCATCAAAGCTGACACCAGCCAAAGCAGAAAAACTCAGAGAAGTAGTGCAAGATCAGAAAATGTGGAGAGACCTGGTCCACAGAATCGCCATGAGCCAGACATGACTGAATGGATAATATCATCATCATCAAACTACAGTCCAGTACCAAAAGAAAAAGCCTTCAATTCACATACTCCTCCTTCAAAATTAGTAATATTTTTTACTTACATCCACACTTATTTGGATTAACTTTAAGTCAAAGGGAGAAACAAAATATCATTTGCAACTGTTGACCATATTACAAGAGAACATAAGGAGTTAACATCTAAAAATGCTATTTCAGACCAATGGCTTTAAACATCCTAAATGGGAAATTTTGTCAAAACATTCTCAAGTATATAGTCTGTAACCCTTTCAGAAACCAGTATTTATTTATTTACTTACTTACTCCAATTTAGATGCTGCTCCAATCATATTGATTCTGACAAGCCCATACAAAAGACAAAAAACAAAAAACAAAAAAGGAAAATAATCCAATAACAATGGTGGCTCTCAATCTAATGGGCCACTTTTGTGCACCTCTGTATGTTTTTAAGAAACAAAAAGCAGGCAAGCAAACATCTCTTTACATGGTACATTCACATGCGTAGACAGAAAACAGCTGTTCACATATACAGTAGGTTTTGCATCCCAAAATAAGTTTCCAGGATGATATACTGTATCCACTCATACTCCCTTGTCATATGGAAGAGATTAGAAACTTTGGCGTCCATCTTCAACTACTTATAATAAAGAGCATGGGGAGTGGGGGGGGGACAGTGGCAGCGAAATGGTGGGTGTGACCAGATAACTGAATCCCACCCCATTTTATGTCTCTTGTAAGTCTTATCCAATGCCCCTGTGGTGTTTTTTTATTGCCTAGTTGTGCCTTCTGTTCGGATGTTGTTGACTTCCCCTGATTAATTTTTTAGAGGTTTTTTTAGAGATTTAGAAATTATAGATGTTTATTTTAGAGTTCATGTTAACTGTAGGTACTTAGGAAACCATTCTTAACCCTGGCTTTAACAAATGTATTATTTCATCAATTGCTGAATGAAATAGGAGAAAGAAGAAAATGGACAATTTTTTCCAATAAAATCAAGTTTCCAGGGATAAGTTACCTGCTGTTCTTATTAGACTCCAGAATTAAGCATGAAATAATTTGTTTGTCCCAAAATAATTGGATTATCATATGTATTACAGCTTCTAGAAATTATATGTATAATTAATGATCAGACTGACCTGTAACCTAAAACACATCATTTTCCTTTCTTCGGTTTGTTTGTTTACTTATTTATTCAGTTGTATATATTTTGACATGAATTTAAGCACACTAAATTGAGAGCAAAATTTCAAGTTCCTTTTTAATAAATGTGTTTGGAATAGGAATGTTAATGAAAACAGAATTATAATTGCCTATTTAAATATGGCACATAATATTTTAAATAAGTTCTTTTTCACAAGAGATATAGATAGGCCAACATGCAGCTGCCAAAAATAACAAAAGGAGTAATAATACCTGGTATAAATTGCTTTTATACTTGAGAAAAACAACTGTTGTGATTGTTAAGTGTGCTGAATGATATGGAATGAGATTTTGTGTGAATGTGGCAATCTGATCCTGCAATTTGAAATACTTGGAACATGTGTGTGTCATAAAGAAATAGGAGACTAAATGGGCAGCCATACTCCAATCCTTTTCCCTAGCTATTACTAATAATACCTGAAGATGGGGAAGAAACCCTGAGAAAAATCAACATATGAAAGTGTGAAAATAATCCATTGTTAAATTGCTTACTTAAACATTAATTTAGCACTTTCCTAAATATTTTCTTTCTTTCTTTCTCTTTCTCTCCCTCCCCACCCCCTCCTCTCCTTATTTCTTTGCTCTTCTGTATGGTGATGTCACAATGATCTCTTTTTATTCTTAACATAATGGTCTGGTGTAATCTGCCAATTTCACTCCAGGGCTGGGCTGTTTTGAGAGAATGTTTCTTACAGATTGCCATGAAGTCCTGACAGTTTGTTGAGGCAACAAAAGTCCAATTTTCTTGACATTTCTGCTTAAGCAAAGAGTAATTTACTAGGCTGAAAACATTTTCTCTTTTAATTGATTTTTAAAAAAATAAATAAATTGGCCATATCATTTACAGATTACAACTTCAGGAATTGGCTCAGGTCTTATGTATTGATTCTAAATCCTAAAATTAAATATCTACACTTAATGATCCACAAAGATAAAGTTCGTTGGCAGTAAATTCTTCTCCTGAGTTACACTTCATAATTTGAATCTCTATTCATCTCTGTATCAATCCTAGATTCAGGAATATCCTCTTATGTTCTTAGGGAGAAGCAAGAAGGAAAAACTAAGAGCTAGAACCCATCTGTCAAGGAGCTGATCTTTGGAAACTTCCTATCACTGACTCAACATCCTGGTGCTCCACGATGTTAATGATGTTTGGGTCATCTCTGACAATTTCAGTGTAATTTTCTTCCAAGCAGGTATATTGAGAATGGCAACCTCTTATCTCTCTCTTTACCTTATCTGAAGATAAGTAAAATGGGTTGATGGTCATCACAATGCCATGAAAAACAGAAAAAGTCCACTTTGTGTGAAACGTACTCATCTAATTTATATCTTTGAACATTTTTACTTCACGTCAGATGTAATAGCCAGAATTTTCAAAAATCAAAAGTTGATAAAGAAGCTAAACAGAGCTGTTTATATGAAATAATGTACTATAACGCCCTTAACTGATACCTAATTCAATTACTGTTTTCACACATTATACTTAACCACAGAGGCTGATTAGTTGGCTTATTCTTGACCACAGATTCCTCAATCATGAAGCTAGGAATCATCATTTATTTACAATTATGTTAACCAAATATAGAATGAACAATATTTTGGTCTGGAGTTAATCAGAAGATATAGACCTACCATAGCTTATTTTACATCAACTTTAGTAAATAATCAATCTTTACTCCTTGTGTTCAGGACTGGAAACAGCTCAAGGAACAAAAATCCAAGATTAACAGGATTTATCAGGAAGAAAGTACAAGTTGTAACGCAAAAAATTCCAGGGAATATTTTTATATATAATAATTCCAGTGCAGCAAAACTGTTCTCCATTCTCTACCTTTTCTCTACTGAGGAATGGAAAAATACTTGCCTGTTTTTTGAAGAACAGGCAGTTTGAATCAGTTGTCAACCTTTTTATAACTCTCAACCTTTCTACCTTTCTGGTTAGCTTAAATATACTTTTGTCTTTTATTTAGATTTTTTTAATTAAAAAAATTAAAATATACTTATTATTTATAAAACTACCCTGGCATGGATTACTGATGCTCCTAATTTGAAAAAAAGGGAAGCATTGGCTACATGCAGGTGTATTTATGCTAACCAGTGAAGGCAGAATTGTACCCAACATAATATACCACCTTCAAGTAGAAGTCATAGGGGTTTTATTGGGGGGAGGGAGGTTTTCATCAGGGAGAAATTATTTTATTAATGATATTTTATTTAAAAATAATCCAAATTTAAATTTCTGAATTAAATAATGTATAATAATATTGTGGTTAGCACTATTTTTTTTTATTTATTTATTCACTAAAGAGTTTTACCACTGGAAGACTATTTTTATAATTTTAAAAAAATCAAAATTGAACTCATATAAGCCTAGACCTTCAGAAAAGAAAAAAAAAAAGAATATAACGTACATTGAAGTTTCAGCAGGGTTGATTATGATGGTATAAAACAAAAGTGAACTCATGTCACAATATTTAAGATAACTGCAATATTTTTGTAATTTATTTATCCCAGGATGTTTTAAAGGGAGGATTAAATTAGATTAAACTACTGGAACCAGTTCCAAATGTCTGCTTGACTTCCTGCCTATTCAGCTCTTCATAAATAAAAGTTAATAGGTCTTCATTTATCATTCTAATAAACTAAAGACCTTCCCTGTTCTTTTGATGCTCTATGGATAACAATATTGGTGTGTAATAAATGCAATGTATTAAATCTGTGATAAGGGAGAACATATATTAATAGACACAAAATAGCAAACTTTTTTTCAGTGACAATATATTTAGATGCTTTTCTGGGCCAGCTTTATTCCTGCAATAAATGTAAAGTCCTTCCTAAACATTTGTAGGGCAACCAGATGTCTTCTCTCGAGAAACTCCTTTCTCTTCTGTTTCATCAATCTTATAATTTTCCTCCCCTTAAACTGAAAAGATTGTTACTGGGGAAATGATCCTCCAGCACACTATTCCTACCCTGCCATTGGGACAATGTGCTGGCTACAACACCCAATTACTGAATACTGTCCAATACAGTAAGAAAGAAGAAGTAATAGCATCTGCATGAATTTTGTTCACTACTGTTTATAGGCCATCCTTGACATAGGACCATAACGAAGTCTGCCCATTACAGATGGATGTGGCAGTCATTTTTGGCAAAAATATTGTAGAATGTGGTCACATGACCACAGGATGCTGCAAACGGCTGTAAATGCAGCCCTGTTGCGAAGTGCCCGAAGTTCAGAAATGTGATTGCAGAGGGGGGTCCGACCATCAGAACTTCAGAACCAGGTCCAAATGGTTGGCCACAAGTCCAAATGGTCACTAAATCACCTATCATAAACTCGAGGACTACCTGCGTTCTCTCAAGAAACAGAGGGATTCCCCAGTTTAAAGCCTTTCAGAGGTTCAATCACACAGCTGACTAGGAACTCTGAAAGCTGCAAGTCGAACACATTGAGAAAGGCTGGCCAAAAGTACTTCCTTAGTATTTTATGAATACGGAAACCTACATGTCATTGTTGAACAGCTATCAATGTGCTGTTTAATTTCACTTTTAAAGATCTTTGTGATTTTGTTTTCCTTAGCATCATTTATTAGTTCCCTATAAACCAGGGGTGTCAAACTCGTGTCATCACAGCATCAACATGTGATGTATCGTGACTTTTTTCCCCTTTGGTAAACCGGGCATGGTGGGTCCAGCGCATGATGCATCCGGCCTGCGGGCTGCGAGCTTGACAGCCCTGTTATAAACAGTACAGTGAAGTTGCAGAATAATAAATCCTTAATTTAGAACTTTTATATAAGACAATTCCTCAAAAATAAAATCATGATTCAGGTACACAGTGCGGTCACCTACATAACTTTTCCCATGGTTTTTGCACCAATCATCTATGCCAGCAGTCACCAACTGGTGGTCCGTGGACCACTGGTGGTCCATGAGAAAATTTTGGTGGTCCGGAGAAAAATTATTTGCATTTTTTATATTGCACTAAATCAGGGCTCCTCAAACTATGGCCCCTCGGCCGGATACGTGCAATGAATGGTTGTGTTCCCCTTTGGGGTTATTTTGTGTGGGTCAGAGGGGGGGGGAAGAAATTCCGACCTGGGGTCTGCTTCAGCCTCCTGGTGCGGGGCTTTGGGCGAAGGCTGGAGGGAAGTGCCGCTGGTGGCAAAGAGCCGGAGTGCCTCGTTCCAGTGGGACTGCATCATGGCCTGGAACTGGCTGACCATCTCAGCCCACTGAGCCTCGAGGCGCCGGTACCTGGCCTTGCACTCTTCCCTCTGCTTGGACAGCCTATGCTCCTATAGTCCTCAGTGAGGTGCTTTTGCTGAGCCTCCTCCTAGGTCAGACCCAATTTGAACTGAACCAGCTGTTTTGCCAACTCTTTCTCATGGTGGCTGCTTAGCTCCAACAACTGCTTCCTGTTGAGGCACTAAGGAGCCTGGGCGGGCAGGCAAGGAGGGGCTAGGAGGGGAGGGGCGAAAAGAGGCTGCTGAGATACCCGTCAACGTGAGTGACATTGAGTTGACCACACCCACCCAGTCACATGACCACCTAGCCACACCCACCCAGCCAGTCATTAGGAAGATCATATTAGTGGTCTGCGGGATTTAAAATTATGAATTTAGTGGTCCCTGAGGTCCGAAAGGTTAGTGACCCCTAATCTATACTATCTTAAAAGTAAATAAGTGCAGAAGTGGGAGATTAGGACTCTAGCTCTAAAACAGAAATTAGACAACATTCATAATAATGACATGTTCATCTGTTTCTACTCAGCAGTCCTGAATAATTTAATTTCAGCATTTAAAATGAATGAAAAAACAAAACAAAAGCCAAAGCCAAATACTGGAAAAATGTATTTCCTTTCTGAAACGATCTTTTCATTTTGGTTGCTGTAAGCATAGTGGGCCAAAAGAGGGGTGAAAGTCCAAGAGAAGATTGATCAAGAGCTGGCACATGAAGGAAAGATCAATTGATATGATTTAAGCTTTGATTCATGTGGTGGGATATAAACGTCTCTATAAACAAATATACATTAGTAGTCTCACTTTAATCAGGATGCCTTTGTTTTGGATTGTGTTTAAATTGGGTGTTGCATAGAGGAGAAAGATGTCCATATGTCCACAACATGAACAACCAGTTGTTTTGGAGGCAGAGGTCAACCACCAAGCTGCCACAGACCTTATCCAGAGAACTTGTGCTAAGCAGGCAGCTCCCTCTGTCACAACTGAATGATTTACCTCTTTAAAATTGTCAAAGGCAGACAAAATGATTTCATGCCCTCCTCGTACGAGACAAACAGCTGCCAGCAGTTCTAAGACCAACGCCTTTGTTCTGTGCAGAAAAGGGAGAGAAAACCCATTAGAACAACGTGATGACTCAGCTTTTGAAAGAGAGACGCAGTGACATCTGAAAACAATATTCTGAATGTTGCTCTTTCAAAGGCTGATCCTGCCAATACCTTTAAAAAAAAAAGAAGAAGTACAAATTATTCAGTATTTTCTTAAGCTCTGCATTAAAATCTCCTGAAGTTTTTACATGAATGCAAATAGAATTTACAAAACCATTCCTAGGACTATTAATGTCTAGAAAGTGCAAAGTTTAGAAAGTACAGCTATCAGAGACAGAACGGCATGTAAATAAAGTTCTTGCAGAATGATTTTTTTTAATAAAAAAAGGGGAAAAAAAAACAACCACAACAGCCATATCAAAAAATTAAGCACAAAAGAGGCGTTTACCTGGGATTCTTGTTGTTGAGACTTAGTGCAATTTCATTAACAGCATGGGGGTGCGACATGACCATATTGAAGCCATACTAAAATAAAAAAGAAATTTCAGCTGTTGCAATGGTTTAAAAAAAAAAAAGCAAAAAAGAAAAATAGAAAGCAACTCTGAGCAATTTAGCATACGTTTATCGTGGTACCTCTGCATCCAAAAATACTGGAATGTGTGAAAGATATGTACCCAATCTGTTATCATCTTTAGTAACTTTACTTAGCTTTGTTCTCTTTATACAGAATGAGCAAAATCAATTATTGCTATGGCCAATTAGTGTACATTAAATGACTTATTTTTAAAACACTGTAATGCATAGACACAGTAGCCATCACATGCCCCTTTCTTTCCTCAAAAAACAAGCAGCTTTCCCCGCTATTACCCTCATGATTGTGATAGAGATGGACAGTTGCTTCCTTCCTAACACCAAAAATAGCACTCTGATTGAGCACGTCTACTCTGCTTCAACTGCAACAGAAGTGGGGGGTTTTCCACCCCCCCCACGACATTTCTGCTCTGAGGCCTGAAATGATGCATACAGGTGGTCCTTAGTTAACACAGCTTGTCCAGCAACTGTTTGAACTTATGACACTGCCGTGTCCCACAGTCATTTGATCATCATTTGCAGCCATCTTTGCTGGCTTTCCACAAGCAAAATCAAGGGGGAAGCTGGCAGAAGATTGCAAATGGTGACCACGTTAACACCGTGTTTACAGCACAGTGTTTACTTAACAACCACAACTAGATGTGCCAGAATTTCCAACAGTAAGCAAACCAATCATGTAAAATTGCTCTTAATGGCCACATTGCATAGATGTGGAAATTCCGGTCCCAATTACCACCATTAACTGAGAATTACTTGTATACAGACAGTCCTCGACTTACAACAGTTCATTTAGTGACCGTTCAAACTTACAACGGCACCGAAGAATGACTTATGACCGTTTTTCACACATGGCCATTCAGCCTCCCCATGGTCATGTGATCAAAATTCAGACGCCTGGCAACTGACTCATATTTATGTCTCAGAGTCACGTGATCCCCTTTTGAGACCTTCTGACAAGCAAAGTCAACGGGGAAGCCAGATTCACTTAACAGCTGAGTTACTAACTTAATTACTGCACTGATTCATTTAACAACTGTGACAAGAAAGGTCGTAAAATGGGGGAAACTCACTTCCAAAATGTTTCACTTAGCAACAGAAATTTTGGCCTCAATTGTGATTGTTAGTCAAGGACTACCTGTATATATTTTTTCATGTGTCATAGAGTTCCTATTTTTAATTTTAAAAAAACTTAAAGAGAGAGGTTTTTTTCCTTGACTAAGAAACTTCATTTTGGCCATGTTTCAGAATCTTCACCCACCAAAGAATTTCTAAAATTCAGCTACCTGATAATTCATGATGGCACGCAAACACATGATGCAGACATGAACATCATCCTTTTTACTCACTAATCTTGAATTTTTAAGAGTTCTTCTGCTGGGTAAGGTGTTATACCTATCAACAAAAAATAATTAGGTCAGCTACTGGCTTTTAATCAATTTTTTTTTAAAAAAACACACCAGATTTTTAAAAACTCTATAATCATCCTGGAACTTTTGCAAACAACCTCCTAATTAAAGACAATGCTGATAATCAATCTTCATAATAACCAATAATGTTAATTACATCGTTCTTCCATCAACTTTCAATTGCTGAAAAAATGCATTCCTCAGCAAAGTAAATTTTCTATGAGACGACACTGCAGTGAAAGATCTTTTGCAATAATCATAACTGTAATATATTATTTTATTATAGACGAAGAATTCTAAGGGCTTTGAGATTAGCACTGAGGTGCTAGAATACAATGATTCCCCGTTTTCCATTTCCGTGGAAGTCTTGCCCTCCACTACCTTTTTGAGATTAAGGACAGAGATTTCTTTGCAAAAGGAAATTGAGTTCAGAAACGCATAAACTTATTTGCCTTTCACTTTACTTTTAACATGATGTCTGTCAGATCTTGGCATTCTGTCAATGTGCACTATCTACATAATTAATCACTATTGTGCTGCTTAATATCCATCAAAACCACATGTTTGTTCAGAGTACCTTTATCTGTCAGTCTCTAAGAATCACTCATCCTTCAACTATGTTCAGCTGAACAAGCCAGAATTGTTTTACTATTACTTGCTGTTTTGAGTTGGTTATTAGCCTTCTTGAGCCACACGGGTGGCCACATAAACCGAAATAAATAAGCAAATAAAGCACTTCCTTATTGAGAATATTTTACCAATTTATTCCATATTACAGTCAACACTATCTGGTCTCAAAAAAGATAAGCAAGGTCAGTATTTGGAAGAGAGATCGCTAGTAGACAAGGAAATTGAAAAAAACTTTCTGGAAAAAGACAATATCTACCCACATTTGTGCTGTCCACTAAGACGTTAAGACTTGAAATGACAAAAATGACTTTCTACATAAAAAATAAATCTGATTCAGAACTGAACTCTAACTGGAAACTACTCTTAGCTCCTAATGTTATAGAGAGAGAGGTATGCCCCAAGCCAAACTTTGAGTTTCTTATTTACAGAATTACTGTATCTATACCTACTTATCTAATTTGCTGCTTACTGTTTATATGTTTGTTAGTAATTTATACTGTGCTAACCAATTTGGTTCAGTTTAAAATTTAATGGGGATAGTTATTGCTATCTTTTGTTTTCTTAATTTCTGTATCTTTTTAGTATCTTTGATGTTTTTTCATTTTATTTATACTCCTGACATATTAAATAAAAGTAATTTTAAAAGGGGGGGTGAGAAATCAGAAACTGAGAGAAATGTTTACTACTGCTGTGGACATGACTCAAAGGGTTGATTTTTTTTTTTATCTTCTCCACATAATCCATGTTCCCATAATAACAGACATAAGGCTGTGTCCCTCATGATATTACAGCAGATATTTCAGCCTCTTAAAAGTTATATTTTTAAATGCATAATCCTAGGCAAGATTCAGAAAATGTTTCAAAGCATTCTTTTTATTCTGTTCTCTTCTAAATGCATTTTCTTGAGGAGGAATTCATTCCCAGAGATTCCAAAGTAGTGCAGGCTAAAGAATTCTGGGAGTTGAAGTCCACACATTCTGAATTGGTCAAATCTGAAAAACACTGGGTTAGAAGCTCAGCTGTAGGCATGGGCTGCACTGCCCTCTCCTTCAGACAGCCCTTTGGGTCTATGCCTAACTCTCCAATGGGTTCCATCTGCTAATTGATTTCCCATTCATGGAAAACACACTTTGTGTGAGAGAGAGCACTGGCAAGCGCTTTTCCAAAGCAACCTTTGACCTAATTCCCGCACAATGGAGTTCATTACATCCCAAGCCATTAGAAAAATAATACCTCTATTAGCACGTTTATCTTCAGTGTCAAACAATGAGGTACTATTCAACCTTGCCAAACAAAAGCTAATTATTCTAAAATGGGTTTAAGCTTTCATATTTCACACTGAAGATAAATATTAGCCATTATACTAACTCATTTTGTAATGTAGTTCAGATGACCAAGAATCAAACCTTACGAAAGATTATAAAGCCAAGACATACTGACATGGGTAGAATGAGCAATGTCTCAACATCTAGACTGAAATCTTTAGAATAAGGAGAATACTAATGAATACACAGAATTATCCCAATCCTGCAAATTTCCATTGGTAGCAAGTATCATGCAATCTCAAAAATCAGCCCAAATATCAGAGCGTTTGGGCTCAAAGGATCGGCTTGTAAGCACTTTATATTCTAGCCTTTCCAACTCAGCGGTTGCCATAATCCAGCAGATGACAAGGCAGTTCATGTCCTTTACACTTGGTTGAACACCGAATTTAAAAAAAAAAATGTAGCAAAACTAATTTCAAAGCCCACTTCCAGAACTGTTTGGAGAACGGCAATTGACATGGGCATTGGAATTACCCCTGCAGTTTTACAGCAAGAGTCACTGTTTCCCTCAAATGACATCGCTGCCTGCAATGGTAATATAACAAAAAACAAAAAACCAGGACACTGTGTGTTAGCTGTGACTTAAATTTGCAGTAAACAGAAACTGCAAGCAATTGGGATCTCCTTTTCGCCTAAAATAAATGAGACTGTATTCTCTTCACTGAACATCCATTAAAGTGAGAAAAACACATCCTGGAGAATCTGTCTTATACCTGAGGTACACAAATAGGCTGTGCATCTTAGAACAATGCAACCCAGCACTATGGGAAAAAAAAACAATTTCTAACTCTAATGTTAACCATCTGAATCAGGTTATATTTTACTTTGCAAAGACATGCATGCATGTATGAGAGAGAGAGGGGGGGGGGAGAGAGACGGATGGATGGATGGATGGAATAAATTGACGGATGGGCGGACAGATGGGTGGGTGGGTAGATAGACAGACAGACAGACAGACAGACAAAAAATGAAATTTGAATGTAAAAACAAAAATTTGAATTCTGCTAGTTTGTAAACTGAAGAAATGCCAGAGGTAGCTAGGTGAAGAGTAACTCTGGAGGCACTTGAAGTTGTACAGGACAATGAATTATTTGGATGGCATTTAGCGTGGATAAGTGTGATGGAGAAAGGAATCCCAATGAGGTGGGCCTGCTTAAATAAATAGATAAATAAGTATGACATGAGGGGAAAAAATGAAAAAACAGTGAACCTGAGAAAGAATGAGAAAGTAATAGAAACTGAAACTAATAATGAAGCTAGACAATGTTTTCAGAAAGAAGATACAGGAAAACCAAGACCAGAAAGAGTGAATTTAGACACTGTGTAGTCTGCATCTGAATTTTGCTTTTCAGCAACAAATGCAGATTCATAAATATTGAAAACGTGTTGGCCATACAACTGATTTATTGATTTTTAAAAATATTTCATAAAAATGCAGCATTCCAAAACCGCAAGTACTGTTCAAGTAGATTTCCTAAGAATTATTAAATATTCTAATAGGTTCTGCAGAGAAAACTGTTCAAATGATTTAGCCAATCAGAAATGTTAAACTATACTTTAAATAATGCCGCTTTCTTTTCCATATTCTTCACTCAAATCTATAGCTAGTAGTTTAACCTTTATCTTTTACACTTTCATTTTAAATGAACACACTTCTTGCAAATTATTCCTCTATAGACATTGGCTTTAAGCCCATTGATATATCCTGACCATCTGTGGTTTACATGTGAAGAAAAATAATGGAGTTATTTTATTTTTATACTGCTATTATAAATTCTCATTTACTCTTGGAAGTTTGTAAAATACAGGTGGGAGCAGTGAACTTAAAATGATGTGACATTGAATACCCACAACCTTGTATGTGTGCCTGTGTGTATGTGTGTAAGTGTGCACATACGCATACACACATCTTTATGTCAATGTTGACTCCTGGCAGCTGCCTGGACAAGTCCCTTCAGTTTACTTGGCAAGATTTTTCAGAACTAGTTTCCAACAGACTGCTTCCTAAGGCTGAGAGAGGAGGACTCTCCCATGGTCACTGGATGGCTTTGTGCCTATGATGGGACTAGAGCCGTGATGACGAACCTATGGCATGTGTGTCGGAAGTGGCATACAGAGCCATGTCGTCCGACATGCACAGCATCACCCATTCCTCTTCTGGGTTTCCAGGGCACGCATGCGCACCGGCCAGCTAGTCTGCTGGTTACTGGTGCACATGCACACACAACAACAGCTGGCCTTCATATGTGCGGCAGCGGCCAGCAGAAATTCATTTCCCGGCGTGCACTTAGCTCGGGTGCACACCGGCCATGCTGTCATTGCCTGCATGCAGCTCCGGGACATCCACCCCTTGCCAGCCAGGAGCGCTGCCACCAATCACTGCCTGGGATCCACGTGGGCTGCCACAGGGGGAGATCAGGTATGTCTGGCTGGATGCTGTCCGGAGTGCGAGACTGGCAGAAGGGGTTGCCTCTGCCTCTTAGCCCGGCGTGAACGACCTGCCGCTACAGCCTGCCACCGCCCCACCAGGGAAGCGGCAGGGCGTTTGCGCCAGCAAAGTTTGGTGCAGGAAGCTTTCCAGGCCCAAAATGTGGCATGGGGGGTGCATGCACAGCGGACATACACAATGTGAGGCGCATGCATTGGGAGCATTCGGGTGGTCATCTGCACATGCACAAGTGGGGGTACGCATTGCATTATGGATGCCAGTACACACACGCGCACACACACTTTTGGCATGCAACGACAAAAAGGTTCGCCATCACTGGACTAGAGTCTCACAGTATCCTGGTTTCTAACCGGATGCCTTAACCATTATACCTATCTGTGTCCCACCTATACCCCATACGTATTTGAAAAGCAATGCCTCCACTGAATTAAAAAATTGCTGAGCATGAGTATCAAATTCCAAATCAACTTGCAAAGTTGCCACCACCATTAAAAATCCAACTAATCAGAAGCAGTTGTTTGTGTAGATCAGCATCTTCACACTGTTTTGACTGCATGTAAATATGCCCACAATGTCGGGAAGTGCTTCTAAGCAAACATGCACATATTGATAAACAGGATAGGCCACAGTTAGCACAGTGACCTTTCACACAAGTCAAACAAAGCTCAGGTTAGCTGCAGGACCACATTCACAGGAATCTGATAAATGTATTACCAAAAGAGTGCTATAAATACAATTGGGGCAAAATACAGCAGCAAACCTGTTGGAGGGAAACAGCCACTTCTTACATATAACTCTGGTGCTTTTATACAGTAATTTACCAAGAATCTATGGAGCTGAAGGCATGAACATTAAATAATAGATGATTTTTTAAAATGGTCTAATAGGAACTGGAAGTGGCGTGACTGGTGACATAATGAATCATTGAAAGAGAGGGTGAAGCCAAAGCCTAACAGCCAGGCCCTGGCTATTGTGGGAGGATTGTGGGAGCCACAAAAGGATTGCTGTGGAAGTCACATGAAGTTGACAGGCTAAGAGTTGCCTACCCCTTCCTTTGAGGAACAATAAAATGTTGCTACAGTACAGTATAATACTGATCAAGAATTACTACCTTATATGATAGCTATAGGAATATGAGTAGCAATGAACAAATGGAACCCTCTAAAATGAACTCAATCTTAGTGAAATTCCTATATGTAAAATTATTGAATAGTATGTTTCTTCTCTAGTACTGAAGCTGCAATCCAATGGTGGGTTGCCCCTGGTTTGGACCAGTTCGCAAGAACCAGTAGTAAAACTGGTGGGAGGCTTCCCCCACTGACCCGGACGTCATCACAGGTGATCTGCACACGCGCGGGCGCAATGCGAACTGATAGTAAAGGTAAGTAGAACCTGCTGCAATCCCATAAGCACTTATATCAGACTAATTGTTAAGGAGATTATAATGAACACATGCATGGGTTTGTGTTCAGAACTGCAGACTTACAATATATTTATATAGAACCATGGACCATGCTCCCCTCCCCCCAAAAATGAAGCATATTTCTATGAGTAGCCTGTGTGGTGCAATAGTTAAAGCACCTGGCTAGAAACTGGAAGACCGTGAGTTCTAGTTTCTTATCAGGCACAAAGCCAACCTGGTGACCTTAGGCCAGTCACTCTGTATCAGGCAGACAAGGGGAAATTTTGCCTTTTAAGTTCCGCAAACTACAAGAACAGTCCAAAATCAATTTTATTTCTTCATCTTACCTTAGAGTAGAATGCCTGCTGGAACAGGAAATACTACTGCCAATTGGAGAAGGTAAGTTACTTCCCCGATGGAGATCTTCAATGGATCGACTCCATGGTTTAGATTTGTCCACTGAATTTTCCATATTATTTTCCAAGCTTTCAAAGTCAAATCTGAAAAGAAATAGACACTTCATATGCCAGTGAGAAGGAGGAGAGTGCTTTTTTTTTCTCCTGCTGCAGAACTCAGAAATGTCCCAATAGATTACAATAAAGTGGTAGAGAACCATGTAAATGGTAAAGAGCCTTGGTAGTACAGGGGTTTAAGGCACCCTGTTATTAAGCTTATTAAGACCAGCTGCCTGCAATTACTGCAGGGTTCGAATCTCGCCAAGGCTCAAGGTTGACTCAGCCTTCCATCCTTTCTAAGGTAGGTGAAATGAGGACCCAGTTTGTGGGGGCAATAAGCTGACTTTGTATAAATATACAAAAGGATGAAGGCTATTGCTGAGCACATTGTAAGCCGCCCTGAGTCTTCAGAGAAGGGCGGCATATAAATCAAATAAAAAAAATAATAAAAAAAAATAAAATAAATACATTTTCCTTTGGGCTGAAACTCAGTGCTGGTTTCACAATAAAATTGGATCTTGAAATGGAGGGAATAAAAGGCTGCCACAAGGAAAGGAGGAATAAGTCACAAACTTTACAGAGAGACTCTACCTAATTTCAATTTTACTGAAATTCTTGGAAGACAAAACAACCTTTCCATACTATAGCATAGATGAAATGTCAAGAATGCATTTTGTTTTAAAGATAAATAAACAATGTATTCTAATTACTTTCAACTGTCAATATGCAATGGAAATGTTTCTTCCAATATGTTGGCCAAGACAAAATTCCAAACATATGTAATACATTATTGTAATCATGACTGTAATATTCCTTTGTTTGGTTTATTTCTCAAATCTTGTCTAATGTACTGTTGGTTGAAAGGAGAATTATGCCATCCTCTTCCATAGACTTTGAGGTTATTTCTCAAACTTAGTACATGAGGAAGAATGGACGGTAAGAAAAGCTGCTTGCTTTTATCTGAGTGGCCAGTTCACACATCATAATACGGTTTGTTGGTTTTCTGTTTGATATGATCAACAAAACTCATCTGCATGATTTGTAAACTATGGCTTCCTTCTGCAGACCAATTCACACAAACAAACAAGCCACATTATTGTTTAGCTCTATACGAGAATGCAGCTGTTGTTTTTAAAGTCAGTTGTTTTTCTGCCATGTGCCATTCTTCTTATCTCATTTAGTATTTTAGCACAGTTTAGGTCCTTTCTTTTCCAGCAGAAGAACTATTTTTTAGGTCTCCACCCTAAAAATAACTTTATACTTTTGTGCATCTTGGAACAAGATGTACACTGCCCTGAGTCCTTAGGAAGAAGGGCGGTATACAAATTCAAAAATAAATAAATAAATAAATAAATAAATAAATAAATAAATAAATAAACAAACAAACAAACAAACAAACAAACAAACAAACAAACAAACATTTGGATCATGATCAAGAAGACATGCAAGTGAAGCAGAAGCTTCTCGTTCTGCATATGCTCCTTCCCTTCCCTTCCCTTCCCTTCCCTTCCCTTCCCTTCCCTTCCCTTCCCTTCCCTTCCCTTCACTGCTAGGAAGGAAAGGGGGCTCTGAAGCCACCTTCTATCAATAGGGCTTCATTCTGAAGTCCAAGTCACTTTCCATCAGTGGGATGGCAAAGCAGAGGGATTTCTTATGGGCAGCTTATGGGCAGCCTTCCTGCTTCTTCTCACTGGTGACCCTGAGGACTAGTTCAAGTATTAAGAAGAGACAGGCAAAGGGCTAAAGCAGCATGACCATTGTGGGCTTCTCTTTCTGTTGCAGTACTCAACATGGAAATTACCAGTTTTGTCCACATTAACACCTGGACCTCAAGACAGCAAGATACGAAATCTCCTTCTGCAAACTGGAGCAGATGAACATCAGCCCAGTTGTAGATCATACACTTTGTAAGCAGAAAGTCCTTACATTTTATTTTTGGCATCTTCAGTTAAAGGGAACTCAGAAAGGACTTCAGATGGACTTCAGGAAACTTAACAGAAGCCACTTGGAATAAGGCAACTTCCTGTATACCTCATCAGCAATCCCCTATGCTTTTGTTTTTTCTATTGCTGCATGTGCATTTGACTTGACTTTCAATGCACATCTGAAGATTTGGCTATGGGCACAGTAGATCTCAGCACATAATAACCATTTATCATGCTTCCCAATGTTTCCAGAACTGACACTACCATTTATTGTCCCTGAAGTGAGCAGCGCAATTGGCATAACAGAGAACAGAGACTTTATGACAGCCATTTTAGGAAGGCAGACATATAATTATTTGAATAACAGGGTTTTATACCAACTGTGTTCACCGTTTACTGAAACAGGATGAACTAATAATATCTTTCTCCTTCTGCCCAGATTGTGAATGTGTGGATCATATTATACTTACGTGACTGCATACTGTGCAAAAGACAAATACTCTACCAAAACATCTAGGCCTTTGTTGTCTTCATTCAAAAATTCCCTGACCCACCTGGAAAAACAATCATCAAAAGAGATCATGGTATTTATATCTGTACATAAACCAAATATTACAGGATCCAAAAAGATATTCATTTCTTACTCAAAAACTTGTGAAAGATAAAAGATTGAGAACCACATTTTCAGAGCGAACTTAAGGGTTACCTTCAGTGTGACTTTCATGCAGAGTTTGGAAATATTATTAGAGGTCAGCAAACTGGTTAATTATTATGATGAGTAATTTGCAATTAGATCAGGGGTGGGAATGCTCCTGGTTCAGATCGGATTGCCCGATCCAGTAGCGAGGGTGGCGGGTGGTTCGTAGAACTAGTAGCAAAAATCCCAGCTGAGCTGCATGGTCATCAGAGGCTTTTTTTTTTACTTTTAAAAGCATTTTTTCTACAATCTCTTGGGCAGAAAAAATGCTTTTAAAAGAAAAAAAAAGCCTCTGATGGTCGCACAGCTCAGCTGGGATCATCAGAGACTTAAAAGCATTTTTTCTACAACTCCTTCAGCTGAAGAGGTTGTAGGGGGAAAAAAGCCTTAAAAAGCCTCTGACAATCCCAGCTGAGTTGCCTGATCATCCGAGGCTTTTAAAAGTAAAAAAAAAAAAAAAAAAAGTTGGCCACGCCCACCCAGTCACATTACCCCACCACCAAGCCACGCCTACAGAACCGGTAGTAACAAATTTTACATTTCACCACTGAGTTAGATGCATTGTTTAAGACTCGTGAAAACAATCTAACCAAAGACCTAAGAATTAAGGTAGCACCTAAGAATATATACAGTATGGCAGCTCCAAGCAAGGTGGCATTTTATAAAATTAGGGTGTTCGTTATTATGGTTCATCACACAGCCAGTCAGATGTTCAGACTGAATTTGGCATTGTTATTTACCTGTCAAGTCCTTCCTAAGGACCTGGGATAGGCAGATGTTGATGTTTCATAGTGTTAAAGGTATCATCACAGGATGTAAGATATTCTGAGTAAAGCTGACTGCTGCAACTGACTGATAGTGATTTTGTCAATGCCAATGATGTTCAACTGGCGCTTCAGTTATTTTGGGATTGCACCCAAGGTGCCTATGACTATTGGTACTTTGCTTCCTCTTGCCACAGTTGTTCTATTTCTATTTGCAATGTTTTGTATTTTATTATCTTCTCCAGTTCTCTCTCTTCTATTCTGCTGTCTCCAGATACTGCCACATCCACTATCCAGACTTTTTTGTCACTCTTATCAAAATATTTAAGTCTCGGGTATTATGTGGCATGTGCCTGTCTGTTTGAATTCTGAAGTCCCAGAACTCTTTAGCTTCTTCATTTTTTTCAATTTTTCATGCACCAAAGCAGCACATATAGATGGAACAAAGCAACTCAAGTAACGTACTCAATCAATTGAACTATGCCAAAATAAAATCATATGGATTTTGAATTTCCAGGAGCAATTTTGCAGGGGGAATGGGACCCAAAGTATAACAAATAAACCTCATTGTAGTCCATTCTATCATTCAACTATTTAACAGAATCAAATTCTTAATATTCTATTTGGATTCCAACTAAATAATGCCAACTGGCTTTCAACTTAATGGTCAGCTTTTTGAGAATGACCAGATCAGAAAACAGACTACACCAGAAGATTAGTGCTATACTTTGTTGAGTAAAGCACTAATAGAATATGGGGGCATGATGGCTCAGTGGTTAAAGACGCTGAGCTTATCAGCTGGAAAGTTGACAGCCCGGGTTCGAGCCCCAAGCACAGCGTGATAGGTTGAGTTCCCGTTCCTGCCTCCTTCCCACCTAACATTTCAAAAGTACGCAAATGCGAATAGATTAATAGGTACCACTTTGGTGGAAAGGTAACAGCATTCTGTGCACCTTTGGCATATAGCCATGCTGGCCACATGACCACAGAGATTGTCTTCAGACAATGCTGGCTCCCTAGACTAAGATACGGAGATGAGCACCAACCCCTAGAGTCAGACTTGCCTGGACAGGGGAAACTTTTATCTTTATAACAGAATCCTGACAGTCTGTGTTTATTCTCCCCTCCTTCTTATAGTCAGGGAGGAGCCAAACTGAGGCTCTTCCTATTATTTCCCCATTACCCCAGGCTCAAAACATGTTTTTGTGCAATTTGTTTGCTTGTTAACAGTTTCTAAACAGTTTCTCAAAGTCATTTCCATGGCTCACTATACCAAAATAACTAAATACCTACTTAAGATCTCCAAATAGTATTTGGTTTACCAATAAGGCAATCTTTCCTGCAACAGCTCACCTAACTTGCATATAGGATCAGAAAAACAGCATTAGTCTTGAAGAAGACACATATTTTGGACTACTAACAGTGAACAACAAAGTCCCTCATTAAAGATATGGTTCATGCCACTTAGATCTTTTTATTGTACAAGTCGCATAGCCATTTCTCATCTACTGACATACTATGGTTTATGCAGTGCCAATGAAAAATCTATACATGAAACATACACAAAGTTAATCTTGCTAATTCTTGCTCACCATTCAAAGTATCAAATGCAAAATAAAAACAAAAATGGAATGCTCTTCTATATTATTTTTAAAGGAAATCATGAAGAACTTCATGACATACCTAAAATGTGAGATTTCACTATGTGTAGGAAGTCACTATTTCTACTCTACAGTTAGTTATGTGCAAAAGCACTATAACTAACATGCAATTACTTTGCTCAGCTAACAGTTACATTTAAACCTTTTCCTAAGCAGACACATTATGATGTCTAAATCCTAATGAATCTGGCAGGTGTAATCTCTAATAAGAAGTCACAGCTAATAATTGCCATCACATCACAATGCCTGGTGTTTTGAAAGAGTCAGCAGTTTGGGAGGGAAAATAAAAGGAATGGAGAAAGATTGACTGCTGTAAAGTATTTGGCTTAGCAAATACTGCTGAAATCTGGAATTTAATTGATGGCAAAACTGTTGCAATTGCTTACAGATTTCCCTGGCTTCTTATCTCCAAAATAGTACCTAAATCTTCACTCACTGCCAATTATCTCTTGGAAATGTTGGCCTAGCATTAATATTTCATGGTCAATTTAACTTTACTGAAAAGGTGGAAGGGGAGAAAAGAGACAGAACCACAACTTTTAAACAAAAGCAGTTTCTGAGATCTACTTGGGAGATGGTAAAGTACAATTTGTTTTGAAGCAACCCTGCATTTGTGGAAATTGCTTTTTCCTTAATTTTCCTTCCCCTGAGAAGCCCAATGCTTCTGTTAAAATTAAGGTACATCCCTAAGCCACAGTGCCCTGGAGATGAACCTATTCTATTCAACAGATGACACTTTTCAAGCAAAGGAACTCTAGAGCTTCTTTGAAGTCAATCATGAGATTCTCATGCAATCCCATGATTGACTTGAAAAAAACTGAATAATAACAGTGACAATATTTTAAATTTGTGTTGGTTATGCCCCAAATCATTTCGTCAAATACCATTGCTTTAAAAAAAAAAAAAAAAAAACTTACCCAATGTGATTAGTCCTTAAAGAAATTTCTAGTTCCCGTAAAACTTGTGTAGATTCTTGAACTCTTCTCCTAAATTTCTAGAATTTACAAGAAAGGAAAAAAATCTTATTTGATATCTAAATTAATAAGGATGACAGTTCTATAGCCTAATCCTTACAGATTTTTCTTCTTTCTATTATGAAATAAACCAAGTGCCCTTCAAGATATCAAGAACAGGACGTACAGCACGTTTTAAAAAAATGATGAACAGGACAACTCTTCTGAATCTATGTTTTTTAAGCATAAACATATCCGCCACCATACACAAATAATTTTGTCCACTCAAATCTTCCAATATTCTACCCTGAGAATAACACAAAAGATCTTTCATGATTTTCCCCATGATTTGTACACATACAGTATGGTAATATTTCCCAGGATGATTTAAATGATCAAGATCTTCCCCGGGGGGGGGGGGGGGGGGGGAATCAGCAACATCATAACAATGTTGGATAATGACAGCATGGATGAAAAGTCTTGTTTTAGAATACTTCAATAGTTTGACCATGACAGGCAACTTCCATCCTCATATTTTATTTTCTTGTAACACCCCCCAAAGCTTCCACTGAATTTTAGTGATCCAGCAGCAGGGTTCCCTGGTTGTTGTGAAGCAGGAAACACATGGAAAACATACAATGTAATTTCTAAATAAAATACTGTTTTGTTTTTTTTTAAAAAAAAAAGAATAGTATAAATCCAGATTCTCAAAAACTCGAGAGGAAAAAAAAATTAAAATCCTCTGCAGATTTCTTCACTCTCTGCATCTTAAAAATTTGGATGTGGCTTATGGGTCACCCCAAATTTTGCCTAACTTTTGTTTCTATGGTTACATTGGAGCTGTGGACTTGTTGACAAAGAATCTTAGAATTATTATCCATAGGACACCATCCCTGACAAGCCTTGAAAAAGAAGGTCCTCATACTAATCTCAAGAGATGAATGGTGACACTCTCAGCAAAGTGTCTGGAAAACAACCATGGCTTTCAAAATGGGCAAGAGCTTTCTTTTCCTCCTCATTTCTGGCAAACAGAGAAAGCTTTTCTGCTTGATGTGGCAAAAATGACTGTTCTTAAGCAAGAGAACGAGACCAAAAAAAATCCCATCTTTTTCTTACCTTCCTAGTTACAGCCGGATCAAGATAGCCTTTTAATTTCTGTATATATGTATGAGGTGGATTCTTGACTTGAAATCTTTCCTGTAAGTAAAAAAGTAATCATTAGCCATTAGTTACCAAATATAGTAACTAATATCTATATAAAGAAGCATGTAAACATGCTTCACAGCTTTTGTTATTTCTTTATTTAATTAATATTTTCTTTATTTGTGTATTAGAAACCAAGGCCAAATACTTTGAAACATCCACTAATTTAAAAAAAAAAAAAAAAAAAGACAGAACTGTACAAATTCACCACACTAGCACCTCTGCTGCTCATCAATGAATAAGATAAATTGTGTATTCTGTTAAAAGAGAAAGATGATGAATGTTATTGAGGCTATCAGATTGAATTTATGAGCACAGTTCATGATATTACAGTTTTGAGTTTTATTGTCCTAGAAATCGTCTTGTTATCGTGGAAAGAAACTATTTTACATCAGCTCCTCTGTGCACATGCTGACCAAGAACTTGGTGCCGGGAGAGGTATTCCTTGACTTACAACCACAATGGAGCCCCATCATTACCATAGTTAAGCAGGACAGTTGTTAAGTGTGTTTTGCCCCATTTTACAACTTTTTTGCCACAGTTGTTAAGCAAATCACTGCAGTTTTTAGGTGGATCACGTGGTCATTAAGTGAATCTGGCTTCCTCCACTGACTTTGCTTGTCAGAAACCAGCTGGGAAGGTAACAAATGGTGATCACATGACCCCAGGATAGTGCGACTGTCATAAATACACTGCTCAAAAAAATAAAGGGAACACAAGCAAAAGACATCCGAGATCTGAATGAATGAAATAGCCTTATTAAATACTTTGTTCTTTACATACAGTAGTTTATACACTGCTCAAACAACTAAAGGGAACTCAAAACTACTGTATGTAATGAACAAAGTATTTAATAAGGCTACTTCATTCATTCAGAACTCGGATGTCTTCTGCTTGTGTTCCCTTTATTTTTTTGAGCAGTGTATATAAGTTGCCAATCGCCCAAATTCTGATCACGTGATGCAATGGAAACTGGTCATGTCATTTTTTTTAGTGCTGTTGTAACATTGAATGGTCACTAAACACATGGTTGCAAGTCAAGGACTACATGTAGCCTAACACATGTGCAGTAAACTATGTTCATGAAAACTGCATTCCACCAAACCTGATTTTTCTTTCATTTATACAATTGTTTATACATTTATCTATATATGTAAAAGCGAAATACCACTCACACATCATCACAAAATCTCCAGAATCGTAAAGCCTACAAACTTGAAATTTGCCACGTATGTTCCTCCTGGCTTCTAGGTGCTAACTAAGAAAGGGTTTTTCAAAATGACCATCAGAGCAGTAGTATTTCCTATATTATTATTAACATGCTCTGGTGCTAAGGAGTTCCACTCCCACATCCCACCTGAAAAGAAATCTGTTCCAAATGCAAAACACATGCAGAGGAGAGGAGTTTCAGTTTCAGATTTACTTTCACAGCAGCAAGCAGGGGATAGGATAGGGGAGGCTTCTATGAGGCAAGCCTGAGGGAGAGAAGCGGATAGGATAGGGGAGGCTTCTGTGGGGCAAGCCTGAGGGAGAGAAGGGGATAGGATAGGGGAGGCTTCTGTGGGGCAAGCCTGAGGGAGAGAATGGGATAGGATAGGCTTCTGTGAGACAAACCTGAGGGAGAGAAGGGGATAAGATAGGGGAGACTTCTGTGGGGCAAGCCTGAGGGAGAGAAGGGGATAGGATAGGGGAGGCTTCTGTGGGGCAAGGCTGAGGGAGAGAATGGGATAGGATAGGCTTCTGTGAGACAAACCTGAGGGAGAGAAGGGGATAGGATAGGGGAGGCTTCTGTGGGGCAAGCCTGAGGGAGAGAAGGGGATAGATTAGGAGACATTTATGTGAGGCAAGGGTGAGGGAGAGAAGTGGGATAGGATAGGATAGGCTTCTGTGGGGCAAGGCTGAGGGAGAGAAGTGGAGAGGAGAGGCAGATCGTAACTACTCATTAATTTTCAAGCTGTAAGTGTTGATTTATCAAGCCCGATCACATAGTTTCGTAGCGGAGCATGGGTATTCAGCTAGTACAATTATCATTTTTTATTTCAAAGAGAATTTACCGAACAAGTGCTCAAAACTAAGAAGGTAGAGGACTCCTTTCATGGAATCTCCTTCTGAGATTCAGGAAATGGAGCAAAATGAGAACCTTTTAGGTGTTGCCCCCATCCTCTTGGAAATTTCCCTCCCACCCTGGCCAATTCACCCCGGCCATCACACCCTGGCTGACTCACCTCAGTTGAATCACTGCAGTTCACCACAATTCACTGCAGCTAACTCACTACAGGACAACTTGCACGAGACAATTCAATGCTTGGGATAACTCAAGAGAGGGACAAGTAGAATTGCAGCTCATTCCAGCATCGAGGATTTCTAACTTCAGAAGGTTCAAACCTAAAGTAAGACAAGGCCTGCTGCAATTCACTTGTCCCTCTCTTGAGTTATCCTGCTTTGAACTGTCCCATGGCAAGATGGCCGCAGTAAATTGTCCTATTGCGAATTCACTGGGGCAAGTTGTACTAGACTCCTCCTAGAAGGCTGTTGAAACAGAACTGCTCAGGAGAACCTTTGAGCATAACAATGTTGTCTGCAGAGGGCTTAATGACAACAATATCAAATTTTAAATTATTTCTTTCTTTGCATTTGTATTGTTTTTTCCTGTCTACTGTCATTTTAAATTGTAAACTGAAGAGAGTCCTCAGAAGGGTGTCAATGTAGAAATGTAGTAAATAAACTAACTATGGTCTACTGACTGTAGTGATAAAACTGATGGGACTTCTAATATTTTCCCTAGGCTCACATTATTTTTAAGGTGGCTAATTTTCAAAACACGAGAAATGTATTTTCATTTCTTAGAAATCTGAGCTCCTAGCTCCTTTAACATCTGTTAATTTTCAACAAATGTACATTGCGATAACAAGGCAATCTTGATTCTCTGTCAATGTATGTCTCTTTCCAATATTGCTTTGAAGTTAAATACCTGGCAATTACATCACAGAAAGTTGGGTGTTTCAGTAAACTACATGAAAAGAGAAGACCATAAAAAGAAAGTGCCATTAAAGTGAAATAAGGAAGTTGGAAAAATCATCAATGATAGAACTCCTCAAAGTTCAAATGATTAATCATTTATCTTTATGTATATGGTTTCATTATGAAAACAAACCTTGCACCTATTCTATCTCAAATGTTGGAATTCACACAGCACTATAACTTTTTTTTTTTCCTTTTCTGCCTTTAAAATCTATTCTGGGAAAACAGAAGAGTGTGCTTAATAGTTTCCTTCCTGAAAATAACCGAGCAGTATCTTTTCTTTGTTCTCAGAAGAAGAAAAAAATTATCCTTCAAATGTGGGTTCTAACGTGAATGTGGGGATACTGGAATGGGAAAAGAGGAAACCTTCACCGACTCCTTTTCCACTCGAAATTGCTCCCTTCTGAAATACAGCTTGACTGCTCGCAGTGTCATTTCTGTTTTGCTATCACGGTGCGGATGTATATATCAGACATGACAATTCAGAGCAAGGAGCTATCATTCACAAGCAGCTTATTTCTGCAGGAGAAGCAGGATTTACCTTATCTGTAAAAGGAGGAAGAGGAGCCCCAATTCTTTCACAAAACTATCATTTAAAGGCATCTTAGGAACTGGGGATGGCTGTTAAACTTGTTAAATCTCTTCAAAGCTGTGGAATCGCAATCAACTGTGTTTGCTGAAGTCCCAGTTCATTGACGGTGGGTTAAAAAAATAAGAAAATGCCTACTTTGACTCTGCTGGCATCTCCCTCTCTCTTTCTTTCTCTCCCTCCCTCCCTCTCTCTCGCAAACACAGAAAGAGAAAGAATTCATAAAAAAGTAATACAAATTGGAGTTATTTAAATTTATTATTTAATAAATAAATGTTTACATAATTGTAAATATATTTTTTTTAAATGCCTATCTGAGGCAGTTCTAGAGGCCTTGAAAATTTGAAGAGTGCTCTTGGGTGGCCTTGCAGTCGCCAAAAAGAGAGGAAACACAGCCGGTTCTCACACAATTTTGGGGGGTTCCAGAGAATATGTGAGAACAAGGTCTTCCTGCACAGTTTTCAGAGGGTAAAGAGGTTTGGCCTATCACCTGTGACACATATGTCATAGATTCTCCCTCACAAATCCTGCCCATTCTATTCCATGACATGATTCAAAATGCTGAATTGGTCCTATTGGTCTGTTAGAGCAGTATTTTAAAATCATCCTTAATGTCATACAGACCCACAAATTATTGTGATGCTTCATTGGCTTAACCTATCGTAAACACCTACAAATCAACGTTTGAGGAACTGAGGCATCATTTTCGGGACTATAAAGCTTACTAAATTCCGGAACTTGCTTCTAAATAAATCGACATAGGATTGAACAATGAATTCTACATTCAACTACTTTGCTCCTACTCAATAAGCATATTCGTGATGACACTCATGAAAGCTTCAGAAAGGCTATAAGCTTGAACTAACTCCTACAGTGCAATTTTCTTTCTTAGTCCCAATGGATAAGGATTTCTAAAAGCATGTTTTCCTTGTTTTACCTTAATGCCATATTTATACATTATAAACTGATTCTCAGCATTACATGCAGGTTTATACATTGGATTTTGTTCTGTACAATATTTTCAATGCCTGATTAACTTCCGTAGATTTGCATTATATCACAGTACTACACTATATTTAACAGATCCTGTTTTCTATGTCAGTGAAGAATCCGGCATATTAATATGCTTATTTCTATTTAACTTAAAATTAACACTATACCTGAATATGGATAACCATATGAAAAAGGAAACAGAATGCTCAATTACTTCCTTTAAAAATGAATCACAAATTATACAACTTTTAATACCTATTTCTGCTTGTGTCTCCTAGCTTAGAATTATGCTATCTTTATTACTATGTGAAAATATTTATGCAAACATTTTAATGCAAATAATTTGCAGAATGTGGGCTGTATGAATCAAGATTGCAATTTAGCATTAAGGCCTGTGAGCTAGTTTGTGAGATATGTCAGTTTGCATCAAAATGTGACTCTGTGAATCACTTACTAACTAATATTTATACCATCATGAAGACAACTCACTTTCTTTTTATTTTTCACAAGATGTATATAACTGTTTTCAAATGATTTACAGCATGTGTAGATGTGTGTGCTTCTTAGAAAATAAAAAAAAATTAAAGGCATAACATTTCCTGAATATCAGATTTTTTTTTTATAATCAAAACCAATATGTGGGAAATAAAGCTATCCAGAAAGAGATGTCACTGGATTCTTTCTACTCATATATAAAATAGCATGCTGAAAAATGGCATTTATTGTATATTTGGGGTATGTTCTTTCATCTCAGGGGCTACATAACATGAAGAATACTTTCCTGATTTATATTGATATTGTTTCCTGATTGCTTATTTGTAACCTAGGTCTATCATTAAGTGTTGTACCTTATGATTCTTGATGAACGTATCTTGTCTTTTTATGTACACTGAGAGCATATGCACCAAGACAAATTCCTTGTGTGTCCAATCACACTTGCCAATAAAGAATTCTATTCTATTCTATTCTATTCTATTCTATTCTATTCTATTCTATTCTATTCTATTCTATTCTATTCTATTCTATTCTATTCTATTCTACTCTACTCTACTCTACTCTACTCTACTCTACTCTACTCTACTCTACTCTACTCTACTCTACTCTACTCTACTCTATTCTATTCTATTCTAACCAGGATTTGAATCAACAGCTTTGGAAGGGATAGATTTTTAAAAGCTCCTCATAAAAGAATTGGGGTGTACTATTAATAAAGGTCATATTAAAGTCAGTACTCAGCATGACTTCTCAGAATAATTTATAGCCATGGTTAAAGACAGTAGATAAGATCTATATGCAAGAAAGAAGAGACAGCGTATCTGAACATATGGAAGTGATAAATGTTTTGAAAATCATGTTTATTTTAACAATTTCCTTTACTTTTTTTCAAACATGCTCTTCAGTTCGAAGCAAAAGTGTAACAAAAGAAACCACCCAACTGCATTGTGCTGAAACGTGAAAATACTATGTTATTATTCCTAAAATCAACTGGAGAAGAAAACCTTGCGAGATCTCTTGATCATCATTGTTTTATGGTGATTGCTTGCATGCTTTAGATGTGAGCAGAATGGCAGCCTCTTGGGTACATCACACAACAGATTTCCTTTCCAGAGAAACTGGAGTATTCTAACTTCCCATGCTGAAATCTGTGCATGAATGTCCAAAGGTGCTTTTTCAAAAGGCAACTGGACTTCCTTTGTTTTGCTTGAAGACGCTTCACTTCTCATCCAAGAAGCTTCTTCAGTTCATTTTGCAGAACTGAAGAAGCTTCTTGGATGAGAAGTGAAGCATCTTCAAGCAAAACAAAGTCCAGTTGCCTTTTGAAAAAGCACCTTTGGGACAACCATGACCTGGCTCAGCAATCTCCAACCTTTGCAACGTTAAGACGTATAGACTTCAACTTCCAGAATTACCCAGCCAGCCAGCAAGGTATCCATCCTGCAGCATGGCTGGCTGAGGAATTCTGGGAGTTAAAGTCCATAAGTCTTAAAATTGCCAAAGTTGGGGACCCCTGACCTGGATGACTGAGATGCTCCAGAGACACTATGTATGAATGGCAGAGGCATGAGGACTGTCAAAAGAAGTGCTGCTGACCATAACTGTAACTATCCATCTACTCTTCCATTTGCCCATTAGGGTAAGCATCTATGAAGATGTAAGACCCTTCACCTGAATCAGAATAAATTCTGAATGAAAGATGCCTCTCTGAAGCCAATCATGGGGAAAAAAACTTGAGAGCTTTGTATTGCATTCTCTGATGCAGACATTTCTGACTAACTATGTGGGAAATGGTTCACTGAATCATAAACCAGGCAAGCATGAGTTGTAAAATGTAATAGTCAGTTATAAACCCATATAACACAGAATTATTTTCCTGCCAACATCCCAAGTGCAGACAGATCAAAAATTAATGACTGCAGAGAATCTATTACTCTGCTGGGAATATAATTTCCTCCTATTTATTCACAACAGTCAGCAAGCCATTTCCTCAATTTTTACTTTTAACAACTCGACCACTTCACAACTCAGCTTCTTTTCTGTCTTTTCTACAAACAAATGAAGAATTTTTGGAAGTCCAGGCTTTGGGAAGAATATTTTAATCATAGATAATATGCTCTTACAGATTAGAAATGCTTTCAGATCGAGATTTGCTCTGTCTTGAAAGCCCCCAACTTGCTTGTCGGAGGTAACACACTTTGAAAATGGTTCTACTACTTGCAGAAGAGTAGTTTAAGGACTTCCCATCTTGTGAAATTGGAAAGTAACATCTGGGCTAGGTAAGTAAAAGGATAGCAGAGATATATAACAATAGATACCTAGTTTATTCAGTTTATGATGGAGATCCCAAGAGCAGGCAGCCTATTAACTTCTGAATTTCCCGTGCTTGAAATTTAGACAAGTATAAAAGATAAAGGTTCCCCTTGCACATATGTGCTAGTCATTCCTGATTCTAGGGGACAGTGCTCATCTCAGTTTCAAAGCCGAAGAGCCAGAGCTGGCCAAGACGTCTCTGTGGTCATGTGACAAGTAATGGGGTGAGCTCCTGTCCCAGCTTCTGACAACCTAGCAATTCGAAAGCAAGTAAAAAATGCAAGTAGAAAAATAGAGACCACCTTTGGTGGGAAGATAACAGCGTTCTGTGCGCCTTTGGCGTTTCGACATGAATAAAATAGGGCAAATGTATATTGGAAAGAGATGTACCTTCTTATTACTGGTTCTAAATTTCCAAGGATTTCAAGCAAACCTCCATTGTTAGTGTAGGCATTCATCAACTGTTCAAGGCATTCATTTATTAAAAATGTTTTTAATAAATGCACAGTATTTCTACTCAAAGTTTTTCCACCAATGGAATCAAACTTGGCTAAATCAACTCAACTCTTCTCTTGAATCTAGAACCTTTGCTTAGGGAGCATAATCTCCAGACACAAATGAACTAATATCTATCTCATTTGTCCACGAATTGTAATAATTCCAATTTTTGTTGTCCAAAGTATTGTAAAGAATCTCTTTATCTATTTCAGCTTTCTCAACTGTCTTGACTAGGCAAGATGTGTAGCCCAATACATCTAAAGGCATCATGTTGGGAAAGGTGCAGGAGTGGGTTCCACCGGTTCGCAACGGGAGAGTGCACAGGGTGCTTCTGCACATGCGCAGAGTATCTATGATGACGTCTGGGTGGTGGGCGGAGCCTCCCACCGCCATTACTACCGGTTTGCAAGATCCGGACCGAACCAGTAGCAACCCACCACTGGAAAGGTGTGATCTCTTGTGCAAAGATGACAATTCAAAGCTGTTTTGACATTCCAAAACACAGTCTTGTATTCAGTTGTTTTCCATCAGACTGAGAAGATAAATGCACTCTGATTTAAATAAATAGGCTTTTTAATCACAATGGTTGCCTTTACATTAACCTTGGTTTGTTTTAAGTGTAGCTTGTTGAGTAAGTCATAGGTCTGGCACATGAAAAACACCAAGCTGTTATGGTAGAGTTTACACAAACCTAAACCAGGCAGTTTACATTCTGCATTAGATTGATACATTAATCTATCAAAAGCACGAAGAAGTCATCCTCATTTAGCTATCACAATTGGGACTGGCCACTCGATTGTTAATCAAAGTGGTCATTAAGTGAAAAAAAATCATGTGACCACAATGGTGCTTATGATCTACCGATCCTTGAGTTTGTTTAGCCAACTTTGATTCCTAACGTCTTAGCCACATTCAGCTTTGAGTTTGCTTTTATTTTTTCAAATACTAAGCAGGGACAATGCTACTTACATTACCCAATGTGATTCAATGCTGCCATTTATTTTGTTTAGGACACTGAAGAAGGTCATACAAATGTACTGAGACAAGTGTACCTATTTAGATATTTTTTTAAACATTACAGCATTTTTTTTTTCAGTTGCCCTTCTCCTCTAATCCAAGCAAAATGGGTTTTTTTTTAATTTGATTTATATGCCGCCCTTCTCCGGAAACTCAGGGTGGCTTACAATGCGTTAAGCAATAGCCTTCATACTTTTGTATATTTATACAAAGTCGCTTATTGGCCCCACAAACTGGGTCCTCATTTTACCTACCTTAGAAAGAATGGAAGGCTGAGTCAACCTTGAGCCTGGTGAGATTCGAACTTACAGTAATTGCAGACAGCTGGTGTTAATCACAATGCTTTTAGTCTGCTGAGCCACCAGCCACCAGGTTTTTCTCTCTGTCTTTTCATATTGGTATTTTCTTCAATGCAATCATGATTTAAGGAGAAGCTCTAAATTCCCCATTTACGTTTCTCCTGATGGTTTTGAGGCCCTTACAAAACATTAACCCTCTGTCCAGTTTTTCCCACAAGCACCACAATTATCTGTTGTGTGTCAGACCAACTTTTTGATTTATCATCCTTGATTGCTTCTGAACAACATGGTGCCTAGGTCTAAGCAGCTAGAGGCTTTCATCATAGTGTGAATTTTAATTAAAACTTTGGAGACGAAAAGTGGCCGAGTCCTACAATATTTTTTTCCAATTACTTATGACTAACTATAAATGGCACTGCTTTGCTCTATGTAGAGCAAGATAATTATTCCATTTGTTTTCTGTCCTCTCCTCTTCCAACTCAATCAGTTTACATGCCCATAGTTTATGATTCTTTTCAGGGCATCTTATTTACACCTCGTATTTGACAAACTTTATTCACTTTTATTTTTGTCGTTATCCATATATTAGAAAAGACATGTTACCCTATGCCACTTGGTAAATAAAGTAAATCTTTTCTTCTGTAAATGTAACGTGCTATATTATACAGTGGCATCTTGGTACTCAGCTGCTAGGAAACTCATCCAATCTGATATTCAACGCATTTTGACGTGAACATTTTGTCCTGGTACTCATCATTTGTTTGGTACTCAACGCACAAGCTAAAACTTGCTGGTGTTGGCTGCCTTGTGACTCACTACATTATTCCTTATGGAAAAAAAATTGTTTGATACTCACTGTTTTTGGTACTCATCACACCTCCCGGAACCAATTAAGGATGTTACCTTAATTGGTAACTGTAACACTGTAATGTCTGGTCTTTTTTATCTGGATATTGTCTGAGTTAGTTTGGAAGAGATTTTCCCCCTGGTTAGTTTGGAAGATAAATCCCCCCCCTCCCGCCCAGTTGAATCATA
This sequence comes from Pituophis catenifer annectens, assembly GCF_029215685.1. Lineage (NCBI taxonomy): Eukaryota > Metazoa > Chordata > Lepidosauria > Squamata > Colubridae > Pituophis > Pituophis catenifer. Next base: position 207,502,091 of record NW_027256881.1, read on the forward strand.
GTAAGAACATCCTCTCTGGATCCCATTATCAAAAACCAGGTAACATTCTCACACATGAGAATGAAGATGTCCTGGCTCAGCATCTGATATATTTTTAGCACCATGTGAAAGGATACTCTGATTTGTCTAGGCCTTTTTGATGCCTACAGTTTTACTTCTTCTTCTTCAATTCTTAAATGTGTTTACAGAATTGATGGTATCAAATGCATTTTAAACAGAGAAATTAACAAACTGGCAAAAGCAGACGGGGGAAAAAATTCCAAGGTTTCCCCCCCCCCCCCCCCAACTGCAGAATCTGCTTTTTTTCCCCTGGATCAACCAAGTGTTGACCCATCACTTGTGACATGAATTGACCGATTAGCTTGTTGCCTGAGCTTGATGCCGTGAGCTGAGAGAGAATGACTGTCCCAAAGTCACCCAGCTGGCCTTCACGCCTAAGGCGGGACTAGAACTCAGTTTCCTGGTTTTGCAGGATGCAATGAATGCATCTGCTCTCTAGGAACAATGGTTAGATAATTTCACTAGGGAATTGAAGACTTTCTTTGTAATGGAAAAACAAAAAAGAAACACCAATTTCTCCTATGTGAGTGAATGCAACTTGGCATACATTAGTCTGTTTTTTAGAAGTCCTCTGGCAGTAATTCACTTAGCTTGTGAGCCTGCTGGACTAAACAAAACTCAAGTGACATGAATGCTTGTGGAGCTGATACAAAGAAACTCACTACAGAGGTATAAGCAATTGCTGCTCAGCAAGAACTGAGAGAGCTCAGGAGGCTGTGAAACAAATAATAAAAAAAGGCAGAACAGAACCAGATAGGGTGTCAGCTACATTTTTCCAATGTAACAGAAAATAGACTGGAGTCAGGATTTTCTTTTTAAATCCTTTCCTTTCCTTCCTCCCTCCCTCCCTCCCTCCCTCCCACAAATGTCAAAAAGTTTGAGGGAACTTTTCTAAAAAGGCAGTTAATTTTAAAAGCCCTAAAATAATTCAGAAAGGAAGTAGAAAATAATATTTCAAATATTTCTCATTATATGTTAATTTGGACTGAAATGCTTTTATGTAAGGAATTTAAAAGTAAGTTTACAAATCTTGACTTGCTTTGAAATCCATAACCATGGCATAAGAGAGTGTTACGTTTAAAAACAGAATTGTTATCCCTTGCCACTGAATGAAGAGCAAAGGGACTGCAATGTGTATAGTGGCTGATTAAGGATTGTAGGCTTTATCTGATGTGTAAATGGGCCAAAGAATTAGTATTCTTTGATTCCCATAATCACTTTTCTTTCCCTTTGATAAAAAGTGTACTCTGAAGTCTAGAATGCTTGCAGAAAGAACCATCTTTATGATCTTGGTTGAGTTCAACCAAGTGTTGAACTCAACCAAGTAGTGTGGGAAAATGCACACCATAGATTGGACCTAGAAATATTCTAACAAAGGACACATGGCAACCTGAATGGAGTCTTAAAACTAACATAAACAATAGAATATAATGACACAATGCCCATACGCATATAAATATTATTCTGGAAAACAAGGGTATTTTCTTTCTATCATGTTTTTGGATAGAGTGATTGAAAGGTAAAGGAACGAATGCTGTACAACAGAGTCCTCTTCCCCAATATGATACTCTCTTTAAATGTCCTGGGATTTCTTCCGTTTAGTAGATATCTGGATTTTTGCACCTCTCAGACAATTCTCCTATTTATTCACATTTTTATCTATCTTTCAAACCAGTCCATAAGCCTCAATAGGATCAGTGGCATGTCTGTTCTCTTTCTGTTTAAAATTGCATTTCAGTGCTTCGGTCTTCCATTAGAGGGCGTGAAAGGGCTGTGTGATAGGTTCCAAAGCCCCCTTTCCCCAGCCCCCTTAACAAGCCACTGGCTGAATAACCAAGAGGATGGACCAGCCAATCTCAAAGTCCCTAAGGGAATGGTCACATGAGTCCTGAAACAAGAATACCACTTAATCACATGATTATATGCTCTCTCTCATCCATCTCTGATTCAGCTGCTAAGGTCCTATTAGCAGATTGCTATTAACAATAAGGAAGATCAATCTTTTACTAATTTTAGTGGGGGGGGGGGCAAGGCATTTGAAGAATGCAGATGCTTGCTTTGATGTTAGTTGATTACCTATAGAGGAGCACTAAAAAGGGGGGGAGGGGTCTTCATGTCATTCCAGAATCATTAAAAGATTGAGAGTTTTATAAAAATAGGAAGGTAGTATTTGCATATTCTGAAAGCCTGCAGGCTCTTCACATCTTCTATAATGTCTGAATTTTCTAACCAAAAAATCGTAAAAAGTTTCTCCTTCAAGTCAAGCTTAACTCTGCAATTTCATGGACACATACATCCATATAGTTTTCTTGGAATCCAGATTGCAATGGGTTGCCTTTGTCGTGTTCTTTCACCTCCCAGTCTAGCCTCCAGTCCTTGGGCTTAATGGAGGTCTCCCATTCATAAATTAACCAGAGTTGACACTGCTTAACTTTCCAGATCAGTAGAATATTGCTGTAGTAATCTCTAATAAAGATTTTGGGATTGAACTATGTTTAAATGTATTTGTTTCCATTGTTCTTGTTCTTAATAGCAGTAACAATTATTTGGGGTTATGAGGTTTTAGAATGAAAAAATATTAACTGTGTTGAAATGGAGAATTTCATTTTCATTCTTCAGGTCTCAAAAATAGCACTGAGTTAGATCCATTCAGAGAATCCAACTCCATTTGCACCATGGGATGTTCTCATCATCTCTCCTCACTTTTTTTTTTTTTAATTTGATTTATATGCCGCCCTTCTCCGGAGACTCAGGGCGGCTTACAATGCGTTAAGCAATAACGCACATCCTCACTTGCACATCCTACCTCTACAGACTGAGGGGGATCCTGTGTGGAAAAGTGTTGAATGAAGCACCTGAGTGAAGCCATCACAAGGATATTTCTGTCTATTGAAAACCTAAATTTATATGCAATCATATCTGTCATATATTAGAAACTAGATTTTTCACACCTATTTCCAAAGTGGCTTTTTATGAGGTCCCAGTTTCTTTTGATCAGTCATTAAAAAAGCCGCAGAACTAATTTATTTACCAAATCCACCCCTTTTGACCTCCTTCCCTGATTTCACAGAGATTCCAGGCCACAATCCAAAAGCCATTTGAAAAGCCTGTCGAAGCCAAACAGGATCACGTCAGGACTGGGTGCAAACTGTACATCAATTTTTAGGAAAACAGCTTGAGCCATGTGCCCTAATTGCACTGCTGGACCTATAAAAACATCACACACCAAATGCTTCATCTAAATCTCTTTATGAAGTTTCTGTTTCACGGCTGCTCTTTATTCCCACTGGTAAATAATTCAAAAAGGAGTCAATAGGTCAGCCACAAACAGGCTGCAGGAGAGGAGGAACATTCCAATATATTGTAGAAGCCTTAAAACAGAAGAAGCTGAGGAGACGGGTACTTTGATTTCTGCCTCACCAAACTGATGAGGAAACTGAAAGCAAGAATTGGGACATTCTATTCCAATCAAGAAGATTCGCTGGCTGGACCAAGGTGCTTCAGATCAGCGGTCACCAACTGGTGGTCCGCGAGAAAATTTTGGTGGTCTGCAGAAAAATTATTTGCATTTTTTATATTGCACTAAAATCAGGGATCCTCAAACTACGGCCCCTGGGCCGGATACGGGCAATGAACATTTGTATTGCTGCAGAGAGTCTACCCCTTTGGGGTCTTCTTGTGTGGGGCAGAGGAGGGCAGAAATTCCACCTTGGGGTCTGCTTCAGCCTCCTGGTGCAGGCCTTTGGGCGAAGGCTGGAGGGAAGTGCCGCTGGTGGCGAAGAGCCAAAGGGCCTTGTTCCAGTGGGACTGCATCATGGCCTGGAATTGGCTGACCATCTCAGCCCTCTGAGCCTCCAGGCGCCGGTACCTGGCCTTGCACTCCCGCAGGTCTTCCCTCTGCTTGGAAAGCCTATGCTTGTAGTCCTCAGTGAGGTGCTTCTGCTGAGCCTCCTTCTCAGTCAGATCCAATTTGAACTGAGCTGTTTTGCCAACTCTTTCTCATGGTGGCTGCTTAGCTTCAACAATTGCTTCCTGTTGGGGCCCTAAGAAGCCTGGGCGGGGAGGCGAGGAGTGGCTGGCAGGGGAGGGTGAGTAGAGGCTGGCGAGGTGCCCCTCGATGTGAGTGACACAAGTTGGCCATCGAGTTGGCCATGCCAACCCAGTCACATAACCACATAGCCATGCCCACCCAGCCGGTCATTAGGCAGATCATATTAGTGGTCCATGGGATTTAAAATTATGAATTTAGTGGTCCCTGAGGTCCGAAAGGTTGGGGACCTCTGCTTCAGACAGTAAGATGCTAATGTAGTTCTCATATTTTCCCATTTCCATTAGGTCGTCAGTATATCTGTGGACTCTGAAATTGCTGAATTTTAATCTGAAATGGATTGTAAATGAATGCAATTAAATTTAGCCGCATGAGTAACGTTGCCTGGGCCCCAACCGTACACAGGTAGTGCTCGACTTACGACCACAATTGAGCCCAAAATTTCCATTGCTAAGCAAGACAGTTGTTAAACTTGAGTTTTGTTCAATTTTATGACTTTTCTTGCCACAGTTGTTAAATGAATCACTGCAGTTAAGTTAGCAACAAAATTGTTAAGTGAATCTGGTTTTCCCATTGATTTTTCTCATCAGAAGGTCACAAAAGGTGATCACATGATCCCGAGACACTGCAACCACCATAAATACATGTCAGTTGTCAAGCATCCAAATGCTGATCACATGACCATGGGGATGCTACAATAGTTGTGTGAAAAACAGTCATAAAACACTTTTATTCATGCTGTTGTAACTTCAAACAGTCACCGAATGAATGGTTGTAAGTCAAGGACTACCTGTAATTCATTTATTTCTTGTATTTTTAATGTAATTCTTGCATTCTTCTTGAATCCTGCTGGCTGATGGTGTAAGGTGTAAGGAAAAATGCAACTCATGGGTTTTTCACTCTAAAGATGCTGGCTATTGATAAACATGCCCAAGGAAATGAGTTACATACAGCAGGTTAAACAATTTGCCACTGTGTCTCAGTAAACTACTGTATATTTTTAAGCCATACAATGGTTTAAATGTTCCACATAGAGTATTTAATAAACACAAGCTAATAGTTCTGCAATTCCAAAACTATTTGACAATTGCTCTACAGCATATATAGGGCATACCCCACAGAGCAGCCATTTTTAGTTATTAAATTTTGGTTGCGTCTTTGTAACTTCTGACAAACTTTCTGGCTCAGTTTCAAAAGTGCTAAACGTGAAGCAAACTTGCCCAGTCTAGTCCTCTTTTTTAAAGTCTTCAGTAACAGTCTTCCCAAGATTAACGATATCTTATTTTTATATAATATTTTTTTAAATATTTGCTTTGCCTCTCCGAAGCTGGATATAAGTATTGAGGGATTCTCTTCTAAGAGCTTCTTTAATTAATGAACAATGACCAAAACATAAACCCATTTCCCACCAAAATGTTGATTGCAGTTTCATAAGTCCTAGTAAATAAATAAAAAAAATTACTAGAAGTAGTCTTCATTCAGTGATCACCATTGGGACTGGCAACTTGTTAAGTAAGAAGTTGCTAAGTGAAACATCACGATTTTGTGATTTTACTTTAGCTTTGGCTTGCTGTATAGAACTGTGAAGGTCATAAATGCGAAGACCGGTTGCAAAGTTCATCCCCACTGTAACTGTGAACAGTCACTAAACAAGTTGTTAAATGAGGGGTACCTATATTAAGTCATATCACTTTTTTGCCTATGCTGCAGAACACTTTAAGCATGGCGGCTTCACCTGTGCAGAAACCAGACAGACAGAGTTCCAGGCAAGGGAAGTCACAGCCAACAACCTCACAAAGAAAATGAATGAACTAAAATTTGTCGTGATTGTATCATTTTCAGAGCCAAGGTCACTGGATCAAGAAAGAAGAAAAAGTGAAACCCTGTGCCAGGGGTAAAATGCTCCCGGTTTGGACCGGATCGCCTGATCTGGTAGCGATGGAGGTGGGTGGTTCGAAGAACCGGTAGCAAAAATCCCTGCCCCCCCCCATGCCCAGCTGAGCCGCACAATCATCAGAGGCTTTTTTTTTTACTTTTAAAAGTAAAAGAGGTCTACAACCTCTTCGGCATAAAAAATGCTTTTAAAAGTAAAAAAAAAAAGCCTCTGATGATCGCGTGGCTCAGCTGGAATCATCAAAGACTTTTAAAAGAAAAAAACCCTTTTTTTCTTTTAAATGCCTCTTGACAATCCAAGCTGAGTTGCCTGATCGTCAGAGGCATTTAAAAGAAAAAAAGTATCTGACGATCAGGCAACTCAGCTGGGATCGTCATTTTTTTTACAACCTCTTCGCCGAAAAATGGTTTTAAAAGTTAAAAAAAAAATGGCCACACCCACCCAGTCACATTACCCCATTACCATTATCCCATTACACCAAGCCACGCCCACAGAACCGGTAGTAACAAAATTTAAGATTTCACCACTGCCCTGTGCTGAATATTTGGAAAATTAATCCATCTCTATTCCATGTCACACAGAAAGAATGCCAGGAGGATAAAAAAAAAAGACCCCCCCCCCCAAACCCAAATCCAGAACAAAAAAAACCCTAACATATTCAAGTAGATAGATAGGAAAGATGCTTTGAATTAGGGCTTCAGCTCTGAGCTGCTCTGAACTTGAAGTGATGCAATTCAGGTGGATTTTAGAAAAGAAAGCTTTACATGTTACTTCAACTATTTTCTCCCCTGCTGTTTTCTGACCGATCGGCATCAGCATCTTGAGCATGACATATTCTGCAGCTTCTGAGCCTCTTCTCCAAATGGACAGCTACTTCTTTTGGCCTAGGACCAAGATGGTCTTTAGGCCTAATCATAATGATGGGAACTATGATCATTACAGTAATGCTTGCTTTAGGGTGGGAAAAGCTGAACATGAAACACAACTGGCTCATCTTTGGCAAAGAGATAAAATAAAGACATATTTTCCAAACAGTGTCTATACACCCCAAAGTGCTGTGTCTGTAGAGATTCTCAGTCATCCAGGTGATGGTTGTCCCAAAAGTGCTTTTTCAGGAGGCAACTGGACTTTCTTGTTGTTGTTTTGAAGACGTTTCTCTTCTCATCCAAGAAGCTTCTTCAGCTCTGATAGGATAGTGGGGAATGGAAGGATTTAAGGATCAAGGAATATGCAAGGTATATAAATCCTTCCATTCCCCACTATCCTGTCAGAGCTGAACAAGCTTCTTGGATGAGAAGAGAAACATCTTCAAAAGAAAAAACAAGTAAGTCCAGTTGCCTCCTGAAAAAGCACCTTTGGGTCAATGTGGTGTGTGTGTGTGTGTGTGTGTGTGTGTGTGTGTGTGTGTGTGTGTGTGTGTGTGTGTAGAGAGAGAGAGAGAGAGAGAGAGAGAGATGGGGAGGAGGCTTTTAAGCCAAGCAGAAATCAAAGATGTTTCTATTTTTGTGCTAATTTTTTAAGAAATTTCAAAAAGTTTCACAATTGGAGAAGTACAGATCTTAGCAGGAAAATGCATTCTTTACAAGCTTAAAGTTCCAGTTTCTGTCCCTGGGATCACCAAGTATTGGCAACAGGAAAAACGCTCCTCTAGTCAACAATAAGCAATCATCTGCCTTAAGAGACAAATCATTGGTCCTGGTACAAGGCAGCTTCCCATGTTCCTGTTATCACACCTTGGAATAGTTTTTCTAAAACCAGCTTAGCAGAGATTCTGTACCTTTAAAGTGCCTTTGGGCTACTACACTTACCTGATCACATATCAGCTCCCATTTCTTCTCATTGTCATATTGTCGGAGTAGCCGTGCTTTGTCAGGAGGCAAGTTCATGGCATTCTGTGAAAAAAAAAGAAAGCAAATCTGGGTGACCACAACAGGCTGAAGGTTGAGAGAGGTTGCATATGAATAAGTGTAAATAAGCAGAACAACGTGGTTACAGTTATGTGGTGTTTTTTTTTTTAAATGTCATAGTTAACAGAGTTTATCCAACGCTTTCCAAGAAAAAAATGGCAAAAGAGCAATGAAAGATTCCTTCTCCTCCCCACCCTCTAATCTAAGATATGACTCATGTTGAACAATGTCAAGGTTGAGAGGTTTTTCACGTAGGGTAAAACTAGAGAATGAAATTGTGGTTAATTCAAGGAGAGTTTGTTTTTCTTCTCTCCTATCATATATTACTGCTACATAAAATGCAATAACAATTGCATGCTTTTATCTACTTAGAAATGCAAGACTGAAATCCATGCACAATTCATAGTTATAGTAGCATAAGATATGGTTCGCCACCAATGTATACAACATTTAAAAAGAGAGCCAAATAAATCTGTTGTAGTAAGAGAGGAAAAAGGTTTGCAGTATGGCAGAAGTAAACAGATTTACTGTGATATACATTTGTGGATGAGATTCTATTTTAGCCAAAAGAAATTAGTGCTCCAAATGGAACCTACCTAAATAGCTCTTATATAGTATCAAGGCTATCAAAGTTGAAAATTTTAATGAAAATACACAGCAATGTGTACATTTGCTTAAGATGCATACAAAGAACATTATAGAGCACATGGAATAGCAGGCATTGTTAAGGGGAACTGCATCCCATAGAATTCCAAGATAAAACTGCCATCAGAGAAGGACAAACCTTGTTCTTTATTAGAAAACCAAAACCTATCATAGCAAAGAAAAGAGAAACAATACAGAAAAATGAGACTTGATATACCATATGTTGGAATCTGCACATACACTTCCACAACAGAATTTCATAAAAATTTCAGTAGCACATATAAAGTCAGAAGGACAGTTAGTTAGTTAGTCAGACAGACATTTCCTTTATATATTACGCCTGCATTTAATTTACTGGGAGAGATGAGAATTGGAAATAGTATTATATAAAATTTTGCATAGTTAACTACAAAAGATAGAAAAAAATTCTACCTGCTTTCCTACTGTTACATTGGTCTGCATCAACCTGGGGCTCTAAAAACAATTGCCAGAATTTGTAAAAAAAATATACATGAATGAAATAGGATGGCTGATTAGGAAAGGAAACACAAGCGCTCTCTCGTCTGTCTGTCAATCCAGTCCAGTTCAGTCCAGTCCAGTCTAGTCTAATCTAAAAATTTCTACCAGGACCTCCAGATTCTGAAGAATCTTCTATTTAAATACATTTTTCCTGGGAAGACAAAGCAGGAAAGAGCTGTTCTGTTTTTTTCAAATCTGCTCATGAATTCCGTAAAATCTTTAATTGGTTCCTGCTATGTTTTTATACTGAACCAACAAATTAAGTTGTAGCTCTGGAACCTGTTTCTTCAAGGATGAAACCTGATGATTTCCAGATGTTTTACATACATGTGATGTAGTCCCTGACTTAGCCAAAATACAGAAAATGTGTAGTCCAGATTATATTAAGGGTAACAAATTCACTATTCCTATATACATATATACTATATACAGCACTGCACAGAATTAAGTCCTTTACATTTCAGGACCTCACTAAATGTACACTTTTTCTTCTTGCACAGCTCAGGCTACTGTTGTTAAAAGTACATATAAATCTAGTTTTTTAAAAAAATCAAGGGTGAATTTATCTGCAGATGGGCTTATCCATGAATATATCTATCTATCTATCTATCTATCTATCTATCTATCTATCTATCTATCTATCTATCTATCTATCTATCTACAGGCCCTTTTTAAAAGCCAAGAGAAAATAAAAACCTACATACGGATCATGCAAACTTTTTCTCTATTAATTGTGTTAATTCTTCTCCTGCAATGCTGGCAAAGGAATAACTGTGGACCTACATTTAAAATCTCACCAAAGAAATGTAAGCATTAAAATGAGAACCATATTAAATCTATTGCAAGAAGGGGATTATTTTCTGATTTTGACAGGTCACCATATACAAACTGAGATTAACAATTTAAATTCTTGGCTTCTAATCTATTGTCCATAATGATATGGATCCTCTTCTGTGAAAGCAAGTTAATGAATGTAAAATATTGACTGAAAAGCATCACTAATGAAATATTTAAAAGGAAATGATAGCAGGGAAAAATGCTCCCAATTCTGTATTTCATGCATACAACCCCCTATATCACTTCTGCCCTCTCCCTCTCTGGTAACGCTGGACTTTTGGCAGAAATATAGCCACTCCAGATCCAAAGTCTTCTGTGTGGTTATGCTGCCTTCTTTTTCCCAATTTATCTGAAAATAGGTGGCTTCCTACCCATATTCTACTAGTATTGCAAGACTACATCACCACATGTCAAGAGTCACAAAAGGTTTGTTTTGTTATGCCTGTAGTGGGGAACTCCTAGCCCTGAATTGCAATCTCAGCCGGCATGGCCAATGGCCAGCTATGCTGGAGCTGTAATCTTTCACATCCCATTTTCCATTCAAACACTATGCCCTCACTTTTACAAAACTGCCACTTTTCCAAGATGTAAAAAGCAACAATATCTACCCACAACCAGCAAGAGCACTAAGAATCTTCTCATATGAAAATTAGTGTAGATAAGAATTCAAGGGGCCACAGCTGCCCCCCTATACACACACATGGTCCAAACATTGCCACCATATTACTTAAGAACTTAAGTGTACTAGGATAAGAGCCCCTGATATCATAACAAATAGCAGTTCATTTAAAGCTAGAAAGGCCAAAGGCAACATTTTGAAATAAATCTCTTTTTTTTTTTATTGCAAAAGTTTTACAATTACATTTTCACCCCTTTCCCCCCCCCCCACCCCCCCCAAACTTCCCAACCTCCCTAACCCTCCCTAACCCTCCCCTCCCCCCAGACTTCCCTATAATATACTCATACTCATAAAGAACCCTAATATAACACTTATATGTAAACTTGAACCCCTCCCTCCCCTGTATAATTTTTCTCTTCATCTCATTACATTAAAAAATTTCTAGTACATTATTTTCAAATAAAAGCTATTTGATACTTTCTGGTTTGATATTTGTTCTGAACATATTCTATCCACCTTCTCCATTCCTACTCATAAGTCTCTTGTGAACAATCTTTTAAATATGCTGAAATCTTCGCCATCTCTGCGAAACTGGCCATCTTCAAAGTCCATTCCTCAATAGTGGGCAAAGCTTCATTCTTCCAGTATTTACCTATCAACAGTCTTGCTGCTGTTATCATATACAATATCAATTTTGTTTCACCCAATGTAAAACCCTTAACTATACCCAATAAAAACAGTTGTGGAGAAAATTGAATTTTTTTTCTTCAAAACATTCTGCATGACCCACCAAATTTTTATCCAAAAAGCCTTAACTTTCCTACAGGTCCACCAAACATGATAATACGTAGCATCCAAACATTCACATCTCCTTGAAATAAATCTCTTGCCCTTTGCAATGTGGAAGTCAGGGAATGCATGGCTCATAGACAGAAATTTCAGACAGATATAAGAAGAAGCAGAATGAAAACAGAATAGATACAGATTAACAGAGTTGGAAAGGACCTTGTAGGTCATCTAGTCCAATCCCCTATCCAAGCAGGAGACCCTACACCATTTCTGACAAATGGCAGTCCAGTCTCTTCTTGAAAGCTTCCAGTGATGAAGCTCCCACAACTCCTGAAGGCAACTTCTGTTCCATTGGTTGATTAATATTAATAATAATAATAGATGATGATCATGATCATGATGATAAGAAGGAGGAGGAGGAGGAGAAGGAGAAGCCTAATATTATATATACTGCCTCTTATATTGCTACTACACAGATGGTCCTAGACCTATAACAGTTTGTTTAGTGACCATTTGAAGTTACAATGACACTGAAAAAAGTATCAATGTATTCTGCTTTATGACAAGATAGCATCTCGCTTCTGAGAAACTGACTCATCTGTGATTTTTCTGGTGTAGAATATTAGCCTAAAATGCTGATGCTTGTGATTGACATGCTAATATGTCAACCACAAGCTAACTAGAAGCTAACCCTACAGGTGCCTCATAAAATTACAGAGCCACTGTTAATAGTATTTATTAATGCAATTTTATTTCAAAACAATATATATATATATATATATATATATATATATATATATATATATATATATATATATATATATATATATATATAGTGCTCTGATTGGAAGGGGGGTTGGCTGTGCTCTGATTGGCTGGGTGTGTGTTCTGTTTAGGTGGGGGCTTGGTTGTGCTCGGGTTAGTCTGAGTAGCAGGGGGATTTGAGCTGGTGAGCTGTGTTGCTGTTGTTTGGCTTCGTGTTCGTGGCCGTGCTACCTCTTCAGTCTGTGGGTGTCAGTCTGCTTCATGTATGAATTGGAGGGGTTTAAAGTGGCTAATGATGCAGCTGTGGTCTGGCTTCTGGTCCGTGGTCATGCCTCCTCATCAGTGTGGGTTTGAGTCTGCTTTCTGCATGGATGTGTGCTGGTTACATCCTGTGTGGCTCTCGTGAGTGTGGGTCTGGTGTCATTCTTTATATTAGGGACTCATTTGTCAATAAGGGCGGGTTTCCAAATGGCTGGTAGGCAGGCACAACCAAGCCCCCACCTAAACAGAACACACACCCAGCCAACCAGAGCACAGCCAACCCCCCTTCCAATCAGAGCACAGCCAAACCCCCAACCAATCAGAACACACCTCCGCCCAATCAGAACACAGCCAAGCTCCCACCCAATCAGTTCACACCCCCATTGGCAGTTAAAAGGAAGAAACAGCTGCGATCACACACATTGCTCCTAGAAGCACGAAGCCAAGAACACCAGCCTGAAGATGACGAATGAGACTGCGTCGAAACGTTGCCAAGAAACCTCCAATTTTACGCGGGAGAAAACCCGAATAACCAAAGACCTACATACAAACACCCACGAAAACCTCAGAAAACATATATATATATATATATATATATATATATATATATATATATATATATATATATATATATATATATATGAATGTGTTCAAGTGAATAATAGCAATTTTTTAATCTGCCTTTCATCTAAGACAGAGCTGTCAAATTTGCAGCCCACAGTCCAGATGCATCACGCGCTGGCCACACTCATGCCCAGTTTAGCAAAGGGGGAAAAAGTCCCAATACCTCACGTGACAACGCCGTGACATCAGTTTTGACACCCCTGATCTAAGATATCAACAGATGTAAACTCCAAAACTGACTGAAGTCCAAAGCTGACTGAAATAAAGTATAGGTATAATCAAGCCATAAAACAACATTATGCTAATAAGAATAGAAATCAGAAAGCCAGATCACTACAACAATTGTCCTAACTTTCAGATTAACCTTTTATGTGGAGTTTGTATAAAGGTGGTTCACTGCCTGGGGGTGAGAGTGGGAAATCTCCTTCATTGGGTATTTGAGTATAACTCTATTATAACATTCCTGGAATTGCCAGAATAGTGAAATTCCATAGTGACAGAACTAAAGTGATGCAGAATGAATTACGACTAATGAGCCTCCAAATTTTTGTTAGCAATTTAAGCTAATACAGGCAGAAAATCGTCTTTGTATATTACTTTTTGCAAAACATCTCCTTAGGTTAAAAGTTGAGGAGAAAAATTTTGTTGGCAGTTCTTATAAATCAAAGGATCTTTCAAAACTTGTTCTACCATTTGCCTACTTGGCTGGGAATTAGCAGTATTTTTTCAGAGAATCACTTGCTTCAGATTTTTAGTTAGAAATGGATGGGTTCCTTTTAGTAATTATAAAACTGCCAGAAAATTTGGATTTTTCCGCCCTTTTAGTTTCTACTATTCCAGCACTGCCTTCTTAACTTCTTTCTCACACGTCTATTCCTTTGAATTTTACCAGGAAAGTTTTGCACCTCTTCCTGTACAATGCTAAATGATTCATATTTTAGCCTGAAGATGTCTGTGACTTGTCCTCTTTCCTGTAATTCTACTGCTTGGAATTGAGTAACACTAGGAGTCATACTGTACTGAGCTGTAATCATCTTGATCTAAAAGATAAATGGGCAGCATCTACTGTACAAAGCCTTCTCTTTGCCTCACTAAAAAGAAGAAAAGTGATGAGACTTCTTTTGATGGTACTGCATGTTACTTTCTCAGGTTCAGAAAATGTTCATCCTGATCCTGAGATTCACTAAAACCACCCAGGCAACCACGTCACAAGTTTTATTTATTTTAAAAAGTAAGGGAGATCAGGAGCATACACAGGAAGCAGACAAGATGATGGTCGCTCCATCCTGATCTGAAGCCCACTCCTTTTCCATATATTGATGTTTTACCCATATACAAAGTGTGAGAGAGATTCAATTATGATACCATGATGCCATTTTGCCTGTTTGATCCTCCCCCATCAGGTGATATAAATACACAAGATTCTTTCAATGTGTACCTATAAATCTGAAATATAAATATGAGCCCAGCATACTGAGCAATAATTAATCCCAATCTGCTTCTACAAAATAGAAAAATGTTTCTAAAGCAGCAATTATAAATGCACCAATTAGAAGAGTGTTCTAAAAGGTCACACAGATGTATATCCTTCTGAGGATCAAGAATCCAACCTCACAATTACTGATTTTGCCTCAGTTTTACATGGGAGAAAAGGGCCTCTTCATCCATTATGACTTTGGAAGACAATGCCATGCTTCCTAAGTTATATATTTATTATTTTTATTTATTTAATTTTATTGGCTGTCCAACTCCAGTGGATTATTCTTGGGTTTCTCAAAAGTCTATTCTGCAACAGCCAAAAGAGCCCAGCACTCACAAAGCAGAAGAGGCGATGGAAGCTTATGGGAAACAAAGATTTTGACTTTTATGAGATATGGGAGTATGATGTGCAATGAAGTTATAATAGTTACTGCTAACTTGAAACTTGATGGACAGGATAACATTGGGGAAAAGGAACATGCAACTTGTTAAATGCTCCTGTCTTCCCAGCAAGGGGCTAAGAGGTTCCCCAGATAAATAACATTACCTATAGAAAGTTATGGGGGAAAGCATTGGGGGAAAACACCTCCTCACTTCTTAAACTCAAATAGCCTTCATAGCAGTGGTGGATTGCTTCCGGTTTGCCCCGGTTCGGGTAAACTGGTAGTGGTGGCAGCAGGAGGCTCCGCCCACCCACCCAGATGTCATAAAAAATGCTCTGCGCATGCGCAGAAGCGCCACACGCTCACAAAGCGACCGTGTGCCCACACACTACCAATAACGAACTGGTAGTGCCGGGATTTGAAACCCACTACTGCTTCATAGTTTTGTATTTGAATTCTCATCCTTTGAAAACAGAAAGAGAAATTCAGCCCCACGTGTGTAATCCTGTCTGTTTGTTAAATTGCTAGGTTCTTTCCTCCCCTTTGATCTACTTAGATTTTAGATAAAAGTGCAGGAAACTATTACATCCCTAATGATCACCTGATGGTCTGGAGAATTGCTCACTCTATCAATCCAGTGTGTGACTCATATATTCTTTCTCGTGTTTTCCACTTTCCTATCTGAGTCCATTCCTTCCTTGAAAATAGCTTCCCTTCAGGCCACTGTTCTTGTTGGACTCTGTTTTATTATTTATAAACACCCTCTTTCCATTCCAATTGCTAAATGATATGGTAGATGGAAGATCACCAACAGCAAAGGATGCCTTCCTCTTCCAAGCCTCCTGCCCCCATTTCTTTCAATCTTGTTATTTTGTATTTGACTGTGTCTTCCTCTTGTTTTTAGTCTTTTTTTTTTAATACTTTCTCACCCATGGCTGAGAGACTTTGGACTGTATTCCTGGGATACACAAAGCTTCAAGGATAGATAGAAGTATTGCTATTGACAACCAAGTCATTAACAACCTTTAACCTTTAACTTTAACCTTTAACAGGAGCCTTGATAGTACAGGGGTTTAGTGCACCCTGTTATTAACACAGCTGCCTGCAATTTCTGCTGGTTCGAATCTCTCCAAGGCTCAAGGTTGACTCAGCCTTCCATCCTTTCTAAGGTAGGTGAAATGAGGACCCAGTTTGTGGGGGCAATAAGCTGACTTTGTATAAAATATACAAAAGAATGAAGGCTATTGCTTAACGCATTGTAAGCCGCCCTGAGTCTCCGGAGAAGGGCGGCATATAAATCAAATTAAAAAAAAAAAAAAAAAAACCTTTAACTATGGTCTCAGAAGCTATACTAGGCTAAAAAAAGAGATTCCTCTCACTGTATTGCCAGAACTCACTTGGATATAGGATTTCAAGGAAAAGAAACGGAGAATCCTGATATACAGTATCTCTCAATCAGTACTAAGTATAAGGCTTTAGTGAATAGCTCCTTGTTGGAAGCTTGTAAATTAATCTCTTTAAAAAAAATAAAACTTGCTTCTGCATTTGAGATTTTGTTTGTTTTGTTTTTACCTCTCAAGTAAAAGATTATAAATTTATATAACATTAGCCAGCTTTGGTTTTTGCTGTTTTGACTTGAAATACTATACTTCTAAACTATATCTTATGCCAGAATAATGGCTCCTATTATTTAGTAGCACTATTACTGGCACAAAACCATCTTCAATTTGTTATGTGAGGAAAAAAGAGCACTAGGTTTCCTATAAAGCTTACATCCATTGCTCTGTATTATATTGTTATGTAAGCATTATATGAACCTTAATTTAAAATCAAGTTGAACAGAATTCTCTTATCCAGTCTTAGCCTGTGGGGTTTTCTGCATCCTTTTATTTCAAGTATTTTTTGAAAAACATGGTAATATCCAGCTATTAAAAAGAACTGAATCGTATTGCTGAACGTCTGGAGATTCTCAATCATTCAGATCATGGTTGCCTCAAAAGTACTTTTTTCAAAAGACAACTGCACCTTATTTTTTTTCTTTGAAGACATTTCACTTCTCATCGAAAAAGCTTCTTCAGTTTCAAAGCTGAAGAAGATTCTTGGATGAGAAGCAGAACATCTTCACTATAAGCAGTGATGTCATTCATTAAAACACCAAAGAAGCATTAAAATCTAAAATTAAAAGGCTTAATTTTACACCTATTCTAGAAACAGAGAGAGCCTCTAAGGAACTAGAATGTATTTCACAGTTGTATTTGTATAGTCTGAGTTACATACACAGAGTGCATGTAATCTGGAGATATATACAATTGTGTATGTGGTCTGGGAAAACCCATCAATCAATCAATCTTTATTCTGTCATATAGTAGATAAAACGCAAAAGTCACTGTTAAATTAGAATAAAAAGGGGAAATATAATTGTTCTAAAATATCTTAAAAGGATTTATTAGAGGAAATATCATGGCTGACTGTACAAACTAAAGAATAGAACTTGGCTGTAATCAAGGAATTAAATCAGATTGATCCAGTAATAAACAACTTAAGATAAAACAAGTGACCAAGATACTTAATAAAGATTGGAAATAATAATTCCTGGCGAGCAGGAAGGGACTATGCCGAACATGTGTGGAAAGGACAATGCAGAACAACGTGTTCCACAGTTTAAATTATTCCTTCATCGCACGGACACAATCTCTGTTCAATGGGGATCTTTTGGTATCTCCCTTGAGTAAAGGCTGTTGAGCGAGCATTGAATCTGGCTATAGATAAAGCTTTTCTGAATTTGGGGAATCGTTATGTGCTAAGATATCTAGCTGAAGCTGTGCAAGGTAGTGTTTCTGGATAGAACTGGAAAGTCTGCTTGCAGCTCTAAATTGATGGTCTGTTGTTTAAGACCAGCCAGTGAGCATTCATAGGGAAAACCCAGCAAATAGTACTCCAGCATAAATGCTGTGAGATCAACCAGACTGGACAAAATCCAAGATACACAGCATTAAACCAAGGCAAGAACAGCCACAGTAAGTCCTCTCAGCTTGCAACTAATCAAAGCAATAATATCAATCAGGGTTTACCTGGAAAAAGATAAGCCCTAAAGTAAAGAGTATATAATTATCCTAAAGAATTCACCCCACCCCACTTTTACAGAAAGAATAAATTCACACACACAATATAAACTATTCTTAAGGATCCTTGCAGAGGATTTATTCTTGAAAAAGTTCTAAGAAGGGTTTCATTTTTGTAAACAAACTTGACTGAAGGGCAAACATCTGGGTGGACCAAGCAAAGTCCATTGATTTCAACCTTTCCTGCCAGAGAATGCTAATGGCAATGAATGAACAGACATGAACAGACTGGATATATTTTCCCACACTTCGTTCCATGAAGGACTTTCTGTGTTTTTTCAGGTAGCACCTTGATGATGGATAAAAAGGCAAAGGCAGCTGCTCCTCATCCTTTGTTTTGGTACACATAGACAACCACAGAAAACTCAACAGAGTCACATCACGCTCTATGGTACCTGTGTAGCCTGGGCACATCCATGTTCAATGTAAACAGGGAATAGGATAGGCAAAGGTTGAATTATTTTAGGGACAACAGAATATGCTGTTGTGACATTTACAGTCTCATCATAAATATATATTATATACTGTAAGTTCCTCAAACCATGCCTTGAACTTTACCTCTTCGCAATAAATTCTTTGACTTATGCTTCAATCATCCCTACTCATATAAGATATGGGTTGTATTTAGAACAATTCAATTCCTCAAGGTTTTCTTTGTTCTCCATTTTTAAAACTCAGGGGAGGCAAATGTTCTACAGATGTAGTTTTCCTCATCTCAAAAGAGAAATGTATTGGTATGAGTTTGAAGCCTCTGAAAAGTCCAAGGTTTTTGTCCAAATGACAAAAACGGTACAAGTTCTAGTCCTTTTGTACACAGGTGCAACTTCACAATGCATGTTCAAAAGGGATGAAGCTTATGCTGCAATGTTGCAATACTGCTCTCTTCATTTGCTCCTGCTTGCCTTCCCCCGACATCTGTGCCTGAGTTATTGTCTTTATTGAGAACATTATTAAAACTACAGAGAAGCCCTTTTAGGAATGTGGCCACCCTAACTGTAACCTCTGTCAAACCAAAAGCAGTGTAATATTACAGATAGTCCTTGACTTAACAACCAATTGTTTAGCAATCATTGAAAGTCACAACAGCACTGAAAAAAGTAACTTACAACTGGCTCTCACACTTACAAGTGTTGAAGCAACCCCATGGTCACATGATCAAAATTTGAGCACTGGCAACTGGCATGTATTTAGGGTGGTGGAAGCATCCCAGGGTCATGTGATCACAATGTGCAACCTTCCCAGCCAGCTTCCCACAAGCAAAGTCAATGGGGGAAGTCAGCTTTGCTTAACAGACATGAGATTCACTTAACTGCCATGATTCTCTTAGCAACCATGGCAAAAAAACATCGTAAAATTGGGTGTGACTCACTTAACTATCTTGCTTAGCAACAGGTCTCAATTGTGGTCATAAGTTGAGGGCTACCTTTATATAATATGCCATCCAAAATGAGCATTTTGCTTCTGCAAAGTGAGTGTTAACCACTCAAACGGCAAAGAATTAGAGCATCAAGCCTTGCCAAGTCCACAAATACAGCTTCTTTCTGCTTTTACCTTTCTATCATGTACAATGACGTACTGCATTTATACACTGATAAGGGAACAATAAAATGCTTGTTGGCTGTTTGGTAATATAGGATGTGGCTTGGCTAAGAGTAAGGTTGCTTGGTTTGTCTTTGAAATGGACCTATTATCTAATCATTGCTTACTAGATTGTCCCTTTCCTTCTCATATTGAAAGAAAGAAAGAAAGAAAGAAAGAAAGAAAGAAAGAAAGAAAGAAAGAGGGAGGGAGGGAGGGAAGGAAGGAAGGAAGGAAGGAAGGAAGGAAGGAAGGAAGGAAGGAAGGAAGGAAGGAAGGAAGGAAGGACTACTTAAACTGGATCTACATCAGTTGGATCAAATATCTGGAATAATAGGTAATTCCTTCAAAAACAACCATGGAAAAGTCATTCAACAAAAGGAACACCTACCAATAATACATGCAATATTGATGTCAATATAAAATGTTTATTGGAAATCTACAACATTTTGCATTTGATCCTGTGATGGAACTGATTCCATATTTCATTCATAAATGCACACATTTGTACAAACACACACAAAGCCTTCTTCAACTGAGTCGCATGAATGTGGTTGTGGTGGAGAAAACAGCATATGAAAACCTTAGAAAATCCATTCTTCCCCACCATCCATTCTCTCATTTCTCTATTGCTCAGCTGGGGGGAAAGGGATATCCTAAGAGGTGCACTGAAAATTAAAAATAAAGTTAATAACAAGCTTGGATCAAATCATGATGTTAGATTTACTTCAATTCTAATTATGAATTAGACAGTTTCTTAAGTGTCAGCATGGAATTTTCAGTGCCTTCTTCTGATTTGTAAGAGGAAGAGCAGATAGGAGGAAATATATAAGCTCATCACATATGGTTTATGCAAGTGGAAATTATAATTTCCAATTACATCTATTTCTGGCAATTGTATCACTTTAGCCATAGCAAAATAGTTCCCTTTTCTTTATTCCAGATTATGTGTTTAAACTGGCGGTGGATTCCTCACCTTTCATGTATCTATTTTCAACAGCTATCAAGAGAACAGAACAAGTTCTTTCTTTCAATTTCTGTTTTCTCCAAACACATGTCCAGCATTATTGATCTTCATTAGAGACCAATAAATCAATTATCTAGATAGTCCTATTATTATTATTATTTATTATGTACCATCAAATTTTTGTCAGCTTTTAGTGACCGCAAGGACTTTATGTCCTATAAACCCCAGTCAATTTAGATGGATACTAAACATTCTGGGATTTGAAATCCAGCACATGCAGAGGTGGGTTTCAGCAGGTTCTCACCAGTTCTGGAGAACCGGTAGCGGAAATTTTGAGTAGTTTGGAGAACCAGTAGTAAAAATTCTGACTGGCCCCGCCCCCATCTGTTCTCTGCCTCCCAAGTCCCAGCTGATCGGGAGGAAATGGGGATTTTACAGTATCCTTCCCCTGCCACACCCACCAAGCCACGCCCACAAAACCAGTAATAAAAATTTTTGAAACCCACCACTGAGCACATGGGGAAGCGCTCCGAGTTAGCAAAGGATGAGTAGCCCTTCAGAAAAGGAGTTCGAAGTCATTGTAATTCATCTACTCCAACTTGTCTTTTAACTAGGATGAGGCACCACTTGATCATGCCTCCAACTGTTAGTTACTCTGATCTAATACTAGTAAATATTGCAGGCCTATCTAAATACATTCATCTAATCATATATAAAGATATGCAAGAATTATTTAACAATGAAATCATCTATTCACATTCTGGTAAACTGATACGAATGACTGTTCAAAGCCAATTATCTCATATTGAAATGAGTAAACTCATGATTCTGTTTGAAAAATGTTAGAGAGTAACTGTGCCTAACCAATTTTTACTTCCTGAAATAAAATTATAAAATGCTCTAAGAACCATCATGAACACAACTTCTTCCACCTTTTTTTGCAAGGATAGTTATTTATTCCTTA
This sequence comes from Pituophis catenifer annectens, assembly GCF_029215685.1. Classification (NCBI taxonomy): domain Eukaryota; kingdom Metazoa; phylum Chordata; class Lepidosauria; order Squamata; family Colubridae; genus Pituophis; species Pituophis catenifer. Next base: position 207,523,552 of record NW_027256881.1, read on the forward strand.
AACCTGGAACTAAAAGGTAACGAGTAGTGTGACAGTGCTTCTGTCTCACTAGTCGTTCTCACTACTCGTTCTTCTGTCTCACTACTTGTTCTGGTACTTAGTTCTGCCAAACTAAGTACCGTGTTTCCTCAAAAATAAGACCCTGTCTTATATTTTTTTGAACCCTGGAATAAGCGCTTGGCCTTATTGCCATGCGCTCAAAAGCCCGATTGGGCTTATTATCAGATGTCTCATTTTGGGAGAAACAGGGTAGACATTATATAAGGCTGATAAAATCTGACACAACTTTTAATTTCTCACTAGATAGCAATAGGGCCACCTTAATTTGAGTCAAATACCTCACCTCAGTTACCACCCATCCATTTTCTTTGACTTTCCAATCTCTATTGTTCAATTGTTGAAAGACAGTAATCTGTTATGTTTAGCTAACATACCGTATCTTACAGCAGCCCCTACAAAACTGATTAAAGTTAGACCTGACGAGTACTTGATTGAAAACCACAGTTTTTTACATAAAACTGAGACTTTAAAAAGAAAAAAAATATTCTAGAAGAAGAGAATGCAAAGTGTTGTGTATGTATCTATTTTGTGCGGGAAATTCAAATGCATAGTGAATCCTGATTGGTTCTTGGTTGCCTCTGGAAAGTATATAAAGAGGACTGTTGCCTGTGAGTTTTTGCTGAAGTCTCACCCTGAATTAAAGAGCTGTTGTTATTAGCCTGCTTGTGCCTCTCGTTATTCCCGCACTACAACACAAAGCATTTCTATATTGTTACTAATAACATCAAATTCAGTTCCAAATAATTCTCTTTTCATTAGGCCAGCAAGAAACAAGGTCCTATGTCCAAAGTCATGGTCCAAATTATGCAAGGCTTGTGGAATAAACTGCAACTGGCTATATTTGCCTAATAAGCCAAAGCAAAGAAGATCACATTTCTGCTTAGCACAAATCAAGCCAATATATCTGTGATTTGCTAGTTTTTGCTCAGCTACCATAGAATTTCTTTCCACGTCCCCTCTTAATGCATTTGTTTGTTGTATTTTACACTAATTGCCAGTCAGTGCATGTGAAAGCTTACATTTACTCTCAATAAACTCTGACAAATGTCAGAAGATAAACTATGTTCCTAATATAAAGAAAAAAAATACATAAAATGAAGATAACAAACTGTTTGAAGTAGCCAACAGTTTTTAATTGATTGCAAGAATTACAGGGCATCAAAGTCTTAAATTGTCACAAAGAACTCTGTCTCAAATGAGGCTAAATTCCTGAAAACTGTCACATCCAGCCATTTATCAGTGGGTTATTGCATACCAACAGTAGGTGGGTTTGAAGTAAACTATGAGTAGACCTAACCAATCTTCTTTCCCACACCTCTACTCCACCACTCAAACTTCCTTGATTCCATTCCTCTGCCTCATAGATAAGAAAAGAAAGTGAGGGAATAAAACTGCTTGCTTGCCATGGGTAAAAATCATAATGAATTCGGCTGTGCACCAGAAAGGGCCACAAGGAACCATAGTTCTCCTCCTATGTGTATTAATTCATTTGTTTGCATGAAAAACAAGGTATGAGACTAGAAGAATAGAACTGGACATCTCAAGTAGAATCATGTTCTTTTGCAAATTGTAAAACTGTTGCCATACTACCAGAATCAAAATAAAGCTGTTATACCCACACAAGACTAGCCTTTAACCATAACACTATGTTGGAACTGTATTTAAGCAGTCTTGAAAAGTTTTGAAGGATCTATCTATACTATCCACAGAGACTTCAATGCAAGAATCCACAAATCCTATGCCCTACCCAGTTGCATCTAGTATACTAGACATAGCTTTCCATTTTTTCAATACTAAATTAATCTCAATGAGAGTAAAAATCTAAGCCAGAGGAACATGACCTCATGTTAACCGAACTTGAACACCCACTCAGTATTTTGTGAATGTAAACACTTTGTTTCCTACAAAGATATGCTGTGCTGCCTTGCAAGTGGGAGAAAGCTACAAACGTGCTGATAAAGGCCAAATCATTCATATACCCATCTAAACTCAGCATTTTAAAGTCCACCTCCACAATTAGATAAGAGCTTATCAACAGCGGAAAGTACAATGCTGAAATCTGGCCATACAAACTGACATCACGAATAGTCTGTTTTGCTGCTGGTTTCTTTTTTTCCCTTCTCAAAAATAAGAGTGTTAGCTAAGATTTTAAACAAACAGGTTCAACCGCTGTAACTTAAAGCTTTATACACGTCATCAGATGCCAGTTCAAGTACCTACTAAAATGCACACCTTTAAATTTGTCTTGAATTTGAATTTCCTGATAAATTCATCATCCTGAGATCTGCCATCAACTTGTGAGTCTCAACATCGGTCAGAAATGTAGATGAAGGACATGGAAATCCTCTTCTATGAGTGTTTTTGTTTCTTTTTTAAATTGTTTTGTCTATTTAATTGTTGAAGGACAGTAATCTCTTATGTTTGGCCAACATGCTACATCTAATGGCAGCACCCAGCGAATTTTGACTACGGTTGGACCTGATGTACATGCGATGGGAAACTGCAAAAATTTAGGTAAAACTGACAAGTGAAAAAGAAAAAAAATATTCTGGTAGAAGAGAATTACAAGCTTTTTTTTTTACATTGTTATTAATAACATCTAACTCAGTTCTAAATAAATCTGTTTTCATGATTAGGCTGTAGTGGCAGCTGACACAGCCAGAATCACTTGTCCAAAGTCATGACTGTTTATCTAAGGCTTGTAGAATAAACTACCACTGCTTAGAGTGGGAATCAGAAGAGGCCAGTTGGTTAGTAATTGTATTAGTTGGCAGTATGATACAAAAGACAGGTTGTGATTATGCATTGGACAAGGAAATGCACTCTATTCTTTCTCAGAGGTGTTTTATTTCATAGTCTGATTACATTACTAGTAAAAATGTCCTGGATATCCTAAAGGCCACAAGCAACATATCCAAACGAGAAAAGTAAAATGGCAGATAATTTTTTAAAGCATGAAGAGTTTAGTTATATGTAGAAAATACAGATAAAAAGATGAATATAAAAAATGAGACAGGTTGGCAAGCTAGGCAAGTTTTGTAGTGACAGGGTGGGTGGGTGGGTGGGTGGGAAGGAAGGAAGGAAGGAAGGAAGGAAGGAAGGAAGGAAGGAAGGAAGGAAGGAAGGAAGGAAGGAAGGAAGGAAGGAAATGATCTTTTCATCAAAATGATAAAAGTAGCATTACAAGCTCTTCCCCTTTCATTATTGTGACTATCCTTTCTCTCCCTGTGCACACCACTGAGGAAAGTCTGAATGACTCAGTGACAAAAGAATACTAAGAACAAAAAAAGTTTTTCCAGGTAAGTTTGAAATAGAAGACAAAAAGTAGTAGCTCTGCTAAACAGAACTGAATAGAGCTGAAGAAGCTTCTTGGATGAGAAGAGAAACATCTTCAAAGGAAAACCAGAAAGTCCAGATGCCTCTTGAAAAAGCACCTTTCGGACAACCATGACCTGGGGTGACTGAGAATCTCCTCAGACATTACGCTAAACAGTCACTTATACATTATCTTTGTGACATCAAAGAGAATGAATGGAATGATACCAGAAGTCAATGTAAGCAAACACCTATATGTTAAAAAAACAAAACAAATAATAATGTTCAAAGAAACTGCAGACTAGACTACTGTAATAAATTTCAGGAAAAAAGGAGAACAGCATGAGTTTGTCAAGAATATGTTCTATTGCTCTGTTTTTTCATTTATAGAATATATTGTGGAAACATACTGGATATAATTTATTCTGGTTATTCTGAAGATCCTCCCCTGCCTTTTTAATTGTAATTGTTTTCTTGTTTTAAATTGCCTTTTATTATAATATTTATATACATGGTGGTGCAGTGGTTAGAATGCAGTATTGCAGGCTAATTCTGTAGACTGCTGACTGCCAACAGTTTGGCAGTTCGATTCTCACCGGCTCAAGGTTGACTCAGCCTTCAGGTCAGTAAAATGAGGACCCAGATTGTTGGGGGCAATATGCTGACTCTGTAAACTGCTTAGAGAGGGCTGTAAAGCACTGTGAAGCAGTATATAAGTCTAAGTGCTATTGCTTTTGCTATATATATATAGCGGTTATGTTTTTAGGTCTACTTGAACACTGATACCATATCAGATGTTCTCAATTTTCAGCAGAAACTCTTCACTTGCCCTAAAAAAAATTTAAATGTAGTTCAGTGGCACAAAGTATTTTTTTCAAATCAAAAGTGCAAAAAAGCCCTGGCTGATTTACATATTTACACTTTTTTATGAGCTAAATTTTAGGCTTGCAAATTTTCACAGTTAACTTGTTACTCTGCCACTTTGACAGAGGGGAAAAACAGCAAGATTATTTTCTTATTGCAGAGACCTTAATAAATTTCCATTTGTGTCTTAACACTACTCACAGTTATGTAAGTAGTCAAGATTATTATGGTAACCACCTGATGCTCAAATTTGGTACAGTTTCATATGTTAAAAATATACAGTTAGTCCTCGGCTTACAACCATTCATTTAATGACTGCTTAAAATTACAACAGCACTGAAAAAAGTGACTTATGTCTAGTTCTCACACTTGATCGTTGATCGTTGCAACCCTACAGTCGTCACCTGATCAAACTTCAGGTACTTGGCAACTGGTATGTATTTACAATGGTTGCCACACTCCATGGTCCTGAGATTGTCATTTACAACCTTCCTAGGGAGATTCTGATAAGCGATGAAGGAAGCCAGATTCACTTAATGACTGCATGATTCACTTAACAACTGTAGTGATTCACTTAACCATGGCAAAAGGTCACGTGCTGGCGTAGTGGTTAGAATGCAGCACTGCGGGCTAACTCTGCCGACCGCCAGGAATTTGATCCTGATCGGCTCAAGGTTGACTCAGCCTTCCATCCTTACGAGGTCAGTAAAATGAGGACCCAAATGGTTGGGGACAATATTTCTAAGTGCTATTGCTAAAACTATGGCAAAACTCACTTAACAACTGCCTTGCTTATCAACAGAAATTTTGGGCTCAATTGTAATCGTAAGTTGAGGATTACCTGCATTGTTGAAATCAGTTTAGGAAACCATGTTGGTAAAGTCACAGAACGCAGAAGATCATTCAGGCCATCTTGCCCAATTTTCTTTGGGCAAGATAGGAATCCAAATTAACAGCATCCCAGATAGAGGGGGGTGTCCATCCTCTGTTTGAATCCAACCAGCAAAAGGAAGTGCATCGGGCTTATGTAGAGTAGCTGGTATTTTGGTCTTGACAAAATATGCTTCGGGCTATGGAGACCAAAATTTTCTTTGTCAAGTTAAAGTGATAGTTTAATTTTCCTCAACCATCTTGCACTAGTCAGAAGAAAGGAACATAGCCATGTAGCCACTTGACTTCTAGAAGCAGGGATTGTTGTGACCAAGGCCCAAGTAGTGATTACCAAACACAATTCAGTCCTCAACAAACTTATTTTAGCTGAAAATTAATTCATTCTCATCTTACTCCAAAACAAAATTCTTAATAACCAGTCCATCGGCCTTATCGGCAATCTGCCAAAGACTTTTCTTGGCAAAAATCCCACAAAGTTCAAGAGACGCTGGCAAGAAGCAAGGGAATCAACGTTGCTTTTCTACAAAGAACCAAACAGCTCGTTGCTGCTCTTTTAAGCCTTATGGGAGTGGCCAATTATCTTCTGGCCTTACTCCCGGGTTGTCCTTTTTTCTTCAGCTGCTCTTGCCTTCTGCCAGCTCTTCGCATGCGTGCACTAGGAACAGGCTCCTCCTGTTCCTCTGCCTCTCCTACTGTCCACTTCTGGAGGCTCCGGAGTCTGCGCATCACTCCCAGATGGCCCTGGCCCCATCTCTGCCTCCGACGCAGAGCCCTTGTCCGGGCCTTCCCCAGACTCCAAGACTGGCCCACTTTCCTCCCCAGCCTCCTCACTGTCCGACTCCGCTGCAGCCTGTGGACCACAACAGGGATAATGCCGAGTCATTTTGAAGAGTTGCTTTGTTCGAATCATTTTTTTAAAGCTAAGGAACCATCTGAAGATCTGCACCACCCTAGAATCCAGTGGCTTCCTGGTAACTGAAATGCTGCAGACTGGGATCATCTATCTTTTATGGATTTTACTTATCACATGAATTCTGGATGTCTTACAGAGCTTACATATAAAACGCAATAGAGGCAGTCTTTGACTTACAACCATTCATTTAATGATGGTTTGAAGTTATGCCAGCATTCGAAAAAATGACACGACTTGTCCTTCACGTTACCACCTTTGCAGCATTCCTGTGGTCATGTGATCACAATTCAGGAGTTTGGCAACTGACTCACATTTACAACTGTTGCAGCATTTTACGGTCACATGATTGTGATTTGCAACCTTCCCAGTTGGCTTCCAATAAGCAAAGTCAATTGGAGAAACCAGATTTGCTTAATGATTGCATTTCTTAGTAACCACATGATTCAATTAAGAACCATAGTTTTTAAAAAAATGGTTGCAAATGCTCCAACACTGGAAGTTTTTAAGAAGCTATTGGATAACCATTTGTCTGAAGTGGTGTAGGCTTTCCTGCCAAAGCAGGGGGTTGGACTAGAAGACCTCCAAGATCCCTCCCAACTCTGTTATTCTGTTTCCCAAAATCAGGTCAGTGTGATGACTCATTTAATCACACTGATTAATCACAAATCAATGTGATGACTCACTTAATGATTGCATTGTTTAGCGACTGAACTTCCAGTCCCAATTGTGGTCATATGTTGAAAACTACTTCTATAAGTCATTACAATAATTAATTGTGTGAATTAAATATTAGCTTTCCACTCACTCTCATGCAATGATGGTGAAAAAACACTACCATTTTTTAATTCCATTCATAAATCAATATGTGCATTGGTTATTGCTTGGAAAGTCAACATCTTTCTGAGAAATTCCCGCTCCAAGATTTCTTGCATTAAAATGTCTGAAAGATTCTAACAGTGAAAGGCAAATATTCTTAACCCTATAGCATTTCGTCTTTTTCAAACTTGGTATTAAGCTTAAGTTTGCATTTTAGAAATGTCAGAAGCTTCATTAATTCACTTTACTCATTAATTACAAAATTTATGTATTTGGAAGAAAGGGCTCATGCAAAAAAGATTTGAAGCTCTTTTCAGAACAGCACGATGGTGGAGGTGAGGATGATGACGTTGAATCATTCAAGGTGGACGGTAACACTAGATAAATATGCTTTCTGTTAAACGAAAATTAGATTACACATAATCTAAAAAGGGAAAAAAAATATTACGGAAGCCTTGAAAACAAGGTAGTTATGTGAGAATATTTACAGTGACCACATAAATGCCTATTTCACATCATTTTATAGTCTCTTTCAGTTGCTGTGTGTGATTCACAGATCAACTAAGGCTCTACACACCATGGACTTCTCCCATCCAATGAAAGGATGTCGTATACCAGAAGATCTTCATTATCAAAGGCTGCCCGTCACAAACCAATTTTCCTGAAAAAAAGACTGTACTTCCTCTCAGTATCAGACAGCGGATCCATGCAGCAATTTTCTCACTATATACAAAATTACCAAAAATATACTTTTACTATCACTTTTGTTTCCTTCTGCAGCAGGGGGACTCATCTGAAACAACCCAGAATGAAATGCCTCAAAATTCCTAACCTGATGGTAATTTTCAAATTGTGCTGGATCACAATCCCTCTGAAGTTCTACATTTCTTCCCCAGTATTATGCTGTTTCTTTTTTTCATTTGCAAGTTTTGCAATATATAACGCAAGGCAAAGGGCTCACCTAATACTCCTTCCACCTTCTATTTTCTCCGCAATAACAATCTTGTAAGGTAGATTGGGCTGGCAGAGAAATTGACCACAAGTCACCCATAGCTAAGATGGAATTTGAACTTGCATTCGCTTGCTTTCTAAGCCTGGTGCCTGAATTAAAAGTTTAATATCACTAAAAATTATACAGAATGTACATTGAGGGAGTTGTGGAAAAAAATCATCCACAGTAAGACAAAGCAAAATGAAAACTGTCAACAGTGGTGTTTTTGAGATTGCTTATTTTTGACACAATTCTTCATTGTTTGATGGCCCATTCACTGTACAGCTTGTTTGTCCAATTCAGACATTTGTAAAGGTTTCACATTAGCTGGGTTGACACACATTGTTACAAAATAGATGGTGGATTCATTGTCTGGAAAGAAGTAATTGAGAGTTAGGTAATTCTTCCAGCAGCACAATAACTGATATTTCTTAATCTGTGCCTCGTCTAGATATTGTATTATACAAATAATTTATCAGTGTACTTAAAAAATGGAGAATTCGGGGCAAAATTAAATGCTAAATCATTGCATATTGAAGGATTAAGCACTGGGGCCATAAAATGGAGGACACTTTGTCCGAAGTCAGACTGTTCCATTAGGATGTACTTTTAGTATATACAAACAATTAACTCATCTGATAATCAGTCCAGAAGTCCTAAGGGAAAAATTAATTTCCTGTAAATAGCTAAATCTAATTGGACTTGAAAGTTCAATTGAAAACCATATATCCAGAGGTTTGTGGTCTTTTTAGCATTTAAAAAAAAAACTATATTTCTCATTTTCCAAAAGACATAATACTGATAGACTGATCTTCAAGTCTCAATACACCTCTATGTTTAACTAAGTTTCAACAGTTTATATTCATCAATCCAAAATATGGATATGGTCAGAAGAATCTTCTTTGGCCCTGGATATGGACACTTACTTTGAACAATTGTTTCACACTCTGGTTAACACCAATGGCATAGAATTGCTACCCACTTTCCCATAAGGAAGAGAGAAATATCCTGCAAGGAAGAAGTGAATATTTCTAAAGCTATCCACAAATGTTTTAACTGTGTTTCACAAGAAAACAATATGGCCTTTCTGTTGAGCATCCATGCTGAATATCGCTATGCAGATTCTTTACTCTATTGTCAGCTATTCAAGTACTATTCTGTCCCTGCCCTAACACTATCTTTGCTAATAATGGAGTATGATAAAGAGACAGGACAGGGCATTACAAGCAGTGTGAAGGACAAACACAATTCCCATGCAACACATCTATGTAAGGTGTCCTGCCTAGTCAAACAGCTTAAAAGTAATACCTTGAATAGGCCAAGAAGAGTGTGCTTCAGCTCATAAAAGCATCAGTAGCCCAAAGGGCTCAAATGAGGAAGTCCTTCATGAACTGAAATAACTGAAACTCCCACTGTAACAAACAGGACCAAACAACACCCAGCACTGTAGCCTGAAGGCATGAAAGTTTCTGTACCTACTATCAAGGGGACTTTCCTCTAATCAGACATGCAAACACACTCTCTCTTGCATAGAACTTGGAAACCAAATGAGAAGAATTTGGTTTTTTCCACGGTCTTCTGTACAAGAGATAAATAAATCACAGGGACTCTGTATACTTGCTCTGAATTGTTGGCATTGCTAACTGCCAAAAAAGCTAGGTCCATGAAATTCTAGATCAGATGAAATATTAACAGAAATTGAAACCATTATCTTTTGACCCTGAAAATCAACTTTGCTTTGTCTTTTCACATCCCTAAAAATGAACATGTTTTGCAAGCCACAAGTTAGGTGATTCATTTCTGGAAATACATCTTTATGTATCTAATAAGAGTAAAATAAATGTATTGTAAAATATAGAATTGCCAGGACATTCTCTGAATCTGAAAGTTTGAGTAAGTAACATAGGAACATTCTGTATGATGAAATATTAATTTAGTTTAAATTGGAAGGAACCAATCAAGAGAATGCTTCACAATATTGTTATCATATATTCATATATATATATGAATTTTTCAAATCCTATCTATCTATCCTTGACCAAGTGCTTGAGGATCCTATGATATAAAATCATAATGATATTACCACAGAATTAAAGCACAACAAATGGACTAGGGAAGCATATACATATGATCTCAGAAGCCAGGATGTATCATAGTCTAGATAGTACCACAAAGAATGCCTCCCGAACAGGCACCCTTCGGCTGTTACAGATGTTATTATAAATTTAACACACTACAGAAAGCTATAAAAAGAGAAGCAATAGTGGAATCTCAAATACTTGCTACAAAAAGTATAGTGGATTATGAAGCAAATATTCAATTTATTGACCACCCCAAAAAAAAAAAGAACTATGCAAATCAGATCAATATATGCTTAATCATGCAAAGCTAATTTTTATTAAAAAAATCTATAGAGCCATAAAATCTTAAAGATAAATCACTAATTCCATTTGATCAACAACCAATCACCAATCCAAACTGTTCACAGACAGCTGACACCAGCATTAATCTGCTCAGTATCAAATATGCATTTAAATTAACCACAATCTTGGAGTCATACAAGAGTTGCATATAATTAAAATGCAAGAACAACAGAATCAATTTAATTCCAAATCACACTAGAAGATATAAACCTATAATTACTAAGAGATTTAATTGCTAACTGGAATAATTTCATACTACCGTTTTCCCTATAATTGGAAACAACTTGAACGGCTGCAAACATGGAGCTCCAACGATGATGATAATTTTTTCTTTACCAACAAAGAAAAAAAAAGAGAGAACAACTAATACTCATCAAGGTATGAGTATTACTCATTTGTATGAGTATACAAATATTAAACTAATTGATAGCATCATAGGAGTGTTACTGTTCTTAAGGATGGCCAATGCCCTAGCAGAAAAGATATAATGTAGTGTTGGGAAGACCAGTGACCCATGAGCTTGTTACCAAATTCAGGTGAAGGATAAATGGGAATTGCAATTCAATTCCTGGATACAAACTTTAATCTACAGTTTAATCTTTTTTTTTTTTTTATTGAAAAAGTTTTTCAAATACAAGTTTTTCCCCCTTTTCCTCCCTTCTTCCCTAACCCCCCCTCACCACCCATCCCCCCTGTGACTTCTTCTTCACAACAATAAGCTAATTCATAATTAATTACATAATATTTTACCATGCCCTTACTCACTCCTCAAAGTACTGACCCTTAGCAAAGTATTCTTATAACTCCGCTTTTCTCCGCTTTTCACAATCTACCCTTTTTCTCCTCCCCCAAACTTATAAAATATTATTATTATTACAACAACATAACCTTTACTTTTATATATATTAATTTAACATTTCAAAGCAGCCTTCTCCAAATTTAACATTTGTTCAGTTCTATCCGATTCTTCCACTCCCCAAAATATATAACTTAAAAATCCTTTTTCTTAAACTAATCAATCACTAAACTAGCCTATTTCAACCCAGTTTCCTGCAAGATTACCCTGCACTACAATTCTAAATATAATCCACTGCCCACTCTGCTAAAATATACATATGTCTATATATACATTCCATTTTATAAAAAAAAGACAATAACTTTAAATTTATAATTCATTTAGTATCTTCTTGGATGTCTTTCCACTAGATTGTTAAATCCATCATCCATAATAGGGTAACATAGCATCCTGGTGCAACAGTTTATTCAAAATCTTCAGTCATCTTCTGCCCCCATCAATAATGAATATCCTCATGTATATATAAAAATAAAAACAACCACCCGAGTGACATTATAATTATATTCCATATAGTTGTAATTGTGGTTTTCATCAGGATTATAAATCCCCATCATCTTTGTGGGTAACAGCCAGATCTTCTGCATGCCCCAGCATGACTCTCTTGCCTTGTAACTCAAAATAGATATAATATATTTATCGGTAAAAGAAATCCAAAATAGATAGTTCAAATCCAACAATGTAAGGCTCTTTCCACATCCCAAAATCACGGCATTGCAGAGATCTGCCACTTTCCTCAAGATAGTATTAAACGATAATTCGCCTCCAATATCTTTTCACATATTCATTTATTTTTTTTAAAATCCCTGGCTTCACTGTTGCTTGGTTTAGAAACTACTATTTCTACGAGATCTGTTTCTTTTCTTTTTCTTTTGCGGGTTGCATTTCCATCCAGATTTCCTTCCTACAAGTTGTGTATCAGCTGATCGGTTGTCATTCTGCTTTGTAAATTGATCTTGTTGGTTTTGTTTTATTATCTCATATGTCTTTTCCTTCACTTGTATATCAACTGGTTGATTTACGCACTTGTCTGTAAGTTGATAGTTCATCACATTAGAATCAGATGACACTGCTCTCAAATTTATAGACAGTCCAGCTGGGGTATCCAAGGAGTCCAAAGACAGTTTATCTACCACAGCCTCTGTAATTTGATGTTTTCCCTTTATTTCCAACTCCTTTTGCTTGTCCTGTGTTATGCCTAAAGATGTTAAATTTATTTTTAAATTTTTTTGATAAAATTCTTCCGCTTTTTCGACTGTATCCAGTTGGTATCTTACTCCTTGGTGTCTCAATATTAAACCAACTGGGACGTCCCACCTAAATAGAATATTCCTTTTTTTTAACTCATTCACTAGAAAACCAAATTTCTTCCTCTCCATTAACATCTTGGGCGGGAGTTCCTTAAAAATCCAAATCTTTCTTCCACGAAATTGCAAAGCAGAGTCATAAGAATTCTGGACAATATTATTTCTAATTTCTTTGTCTGTAAAATAAATCACCACATCTCTAGGCAATTGCCTTTGTTTTGCCAACCAGGAGTTTATTCTATAAATTCTGTCAATCCTGCAAAACACTTCATCAGGTTGAACCTTTAAAATCCCAGCCAGAATTTCAGAAGATATCTTCCTTAAATCATCTCTGTCATCTTCCTGCAAACCTCTCAGTCTAATTGCATATTCTGTAAAATTGTATTGGATCATTAAAACTTCTCTTTCAATCCTCTGTTGTACATTTTCTTCAATAACAGTCTTTTGATCAGCCTCCATTTTAAGTTTGTCTTCTGAACTATTATCCTGAATGTTTGCCAAATCCTTTTTAATTTTTTGGATCTTGTCATCCAAATTCTCCTCAGTTTCTTTCATTTTAGAGTTAGTATTTGCTTCCAACTGAGTCATAAAGTCTGCTAAGCCATTAGCTACTTTTAAAATCTTTCGATCCAAAAAGCCAAACTTAGATTTCACCAATTCACCAATTTCTTTGATTTCCAACTTAAATTTTTCAAGTTGCTGATTCACAATCTCATCCCTTCTTACAATCTCCTCAAGAAGAAATTCTATTATATTAAAGTCAGGTTTCTGTGACTGGAGAGTTAAAACTTGTTGATGTAATTTATTAATGGGGGAATCCCCCCCCACTGCCTGTTTGTCTAGTTTTATAAGTCTCAGTGCCATTTTTCCACGCAGACAAAATTTACTGGAAAAGAGAGAAAAAAAAAAAAACTTTTTTCCAACCAAGATCAATATCAGATCCTCAAAGAGAAAAAAAAAAAAGAAAAAAAAACAGAAATGAGAGTGAGATTTTGCCTTCAGTTACAGCCAAAAGTATTCATTCCGCTACTTTGTAATTGAAAACGGAAGGAGTTTCCCTTTCAGCCTCTCTTCAAGCCGCAGCAGCAATCGCCATTTTAAAAAAAAACTTTTTTCCCTTCACTTCACTTCTTAGGCAAAATAGAATAAAAGGAATACTTGCGCTTCAGGATCAAAGGTCCAGCTCATATCTTCTTTAATTAATTTATTTGACAGATTTACAGGCTTGCTTTTGCCCCCTAGCTCTGCGTGTAGCAGAGATTTCCCAGAGCCCGGAGCGTCGGCTGGGGATACGGGGAGTCTCTTCCGCTCCCTCCCAAAAGTAAATAAAAAACTTTTGGGATTAGGCAGAGGACTCTACCCACCCCAGCCGGCTCTATCTCCGTTTCCTAATGGAAACGGAGTTTTTTCGAGCCGCCATTCCGCTGAAAAAGGCGGCTCTTACAGGCAGTGGGTTCGACGATCCCAGAGGAGCGTCCAGCGGGGACAAGCAGCAAACCGGAAGTGCTACAGTTTAATCTTTGATCCGCTGATTTGCTGAACTAGCAGTCAGCTGAAGTAGCTGCAATACTGCACTCTAACCACTGCACCACCTCGGCTCTTCCAATATGGCAGTCTAACAATAAATTCTATGAATGTAGAATGCAGTGCAATAACATGCCATCAAAACTGTTCTGGAAAGTTTCTGCTTAATAGCATGGATCACAGTAATATGTTACTACTGGGCTTCATAAAATGTTAATTGGGAGATGAAGAGTGACAATCCCAACAGTAAAAGAGGCATCCAGAAGCAGAGGATGAATTTGCTGACTTGCAGATTTCCTTCATTTTGAAGTGAGGAAGGAACAATTCAAGAAGTTCCAAATTAGCAGGAACCCAGAGCTTTCAGAAGTCAGCATCATATCAGCATTTGTTCACAATTATTACTGACCAATGGAGGCATTCATATTCCACCAAAAGAGCAGAGAGAGAGAAAGAAAATCACTCGCTTGATCTATTCAGTAACTGCTGATTAACAGTTCTAATTTGCCAAGGCACAACTTTTGAGATAAAACCACAGTCTAGTAAGTTCAATTTTCTAACAAAGATTTAGGTCTTCTTATCATTGCAGTTCACTGGAAAATGAATCAGTGAGAAAAAAAGTAAAACCCAAGCACAAAACCTTTATTCAGAGTCACTATAGTTATCTCTCTAGACAATGAACAATATATGTGAGCTAGGCAATATATTTCAACTGCACAAATCTGCGTTGGAGAAGGGAATTAGCATGATAATACCTACTGCATAGAAATTCTGTATAGCTTGATTCATTTTGTCTATTTGCTCTACTCTCAAAGCTCTTATTAAAACAGAAAGCAATGACCACATGCCTTATGGTATATTCAGAGTGGCACTCTTCTGCTGATTTCATTGAATAAGAAGTGGAATAAGTACCAGGATTTACAGTTTTGAATTATGCTGCCAACTTCCCTTTGCTGTTAAACAAGTTATGAATGTCCTTGATTTAGTCATAAAAAATCAAAATGCCAGAATTTCACCAGGTATTCTGGATCAATAGTGCTCCAGCTTTTGTATTTTAAATCACATCAATTGGTTGATCAAAGAACTACCAAGATAGAAGCAGGCTACTTTTACCAAAAATATTTATATATTTACATCCAATATCTTGTTCTATTGTTATTGGTTATGATAAATTTTAATTATATAAATATTGCAAAAATATTAATAATAATTTATATTTACACTTATATATGTAAAATATGAAGAGAAGCAACAATTTTATCACCAGGAAAGAAATGATAGAACTTTTATTAATTTGTAACTTTGCCCGTTGCTATGTTTAGACTCCTGGTGGTTAACGGTGAAAGTATACAGTAAAAAATAAAATGAAAATATTTAAATAAATAAACAATTAAAACATCCACAATAAATCAAATCAATATAATTAAAGAATCAAACATAAAAAGATAAAGTGTGGATACCTCTAATCTCCACAAGGAAGTTGTTTCAGAAGACAGCTGCCCACTAATGATAGGCCTCAACATTTCAAGGTAGTAGATGTCAAGAACCAGTAGTAGCAGCTTCTCCTAGTGTCACCATAATTCTAGTTGGAGAAGGCCTCTGCAAGTACCAAGGTGTTAAGCCTTACATGGTTCCATAAATTAAAGCCAGCATTGTGAACTGCACCCAGAAGTCTAATGGAAGCAATGCAGGCTTTCAGCACCAGTCATGTGTTCATGGTGATGACCATTAGCTGCACCAACTGCAACTTTGGGTCTTCAAAATACAACACATTGTAATAATTCAAACAAGTACCTATGAAAATGTGTTACTATAGCAAGGTTGTCCTGCTGGTGTATTAGTCATAGCTGAATAAAATTTCTTTTTGCCCATCTAGCAATAGCTATGAGACCAGGAAGACCACAGGTTATGGATCTGCTCCTTTGGGCTGTACCTCCCCATCAGAAGGCAATGCTAAAGTCTGCTGCAGAGTCAATTCGCAAAGAACAACTCTATCCTGATTAGGTTTCACTTTACACTTCACAATTTCATCCCATCCAATTTCCAACAACCTCCGGGTACTGGGACAAGATATCATCTCTAGTATGGCCCGGGGAAGGCAATGTACAGATTTGCCGTGCAGACAATTGCTGTGAAGATGACATTCTAATAAGTCTGTTAAATTAGCAGCAAACCCTATTAAGATTAACAGGCTAGAAAAACTGCATTGGAGATCTTTTCTACCCTAGCAAGGATGACAGTGAAATACTACTAAAGTGGACCTTATGCATTTTAATTAGGGAACTGAAAGGTGTGGCAGACAGTCCCTCTAACAGAAAAACAGACACCCACAAATGTGAAATTAATTTGCTAGCTTGCAGGTTTCATGCTGATCATATCACACTCCAAACATAAGGATGAGCTTCCCCAGCAATTTCAAGTAAACATGAAGAAGCAGAGGAAAAGGACTGCATCTTGCAATGCCCCACAAAAAAATAATTGGTTCTTTTCTTTTCCTCTTTCACAACCACCAACCGAAACTACTTGCTAAATAAGAAATGGAACCCTAATAAAATAGCACAAGTTGTAATAGGAAAAGAGAGGCGCAGTCTCTGATGAAAGTCTCTAAAAAGCCATCTTCTAGAGTACAGTGGTGTGTGGGAAAGACCTTGGGAGACTGAGCCAAGAGACGATGTCAAGGGAAGTGTCTGATAAGAGATAGCATAGGAGCTGGATAGAAGTAAGGCAAGAAGCTCAAAAGAAACTTCACCTAGTTTCTCTGGCTGTAAGGAGACTGGGAGGGTTGTATCTTCAGACTCGCACAATTCTGTCAATATAGTTTTATAATAAAATAAAATTATAAAATAAAACAAACAACAGCCAATGACTTAATAGCCAGTCATCAACACCACAATCAATATCTAAAAAGCTACATACAACAGGCACCATATACAGGTAGTCCTTGACTTACCAATTCATTTAGTGACCATTCAAAGTTAAAACGGCATTGGAAAAAAAATGACTTATGACAGTTTTTCAGAGTTACGACCTTTGCAGCATCCCCATGATGTGATCAAAATTCAGACGCTTGGTAACTGGTTCATATTTAAGACCGTTGCTATTTCTCAAGGTCATGCGATCACCTTTTCCAACCTTCTGACAAGCAAAGTCAATGGGAAAGCCCAATTCACTTTACAACGTTACTAACTTAACAAGTGCAGTGATTCACTTAACAACTGTAGTAAGGAAGGTCGTAAAATGGGGCAAAACTCACTTAACAAATGTCTCACTTAACAACAGAAATTTTAGGGTTAGGGTTCAACTTAAAACACATGCTTCCTTAATTCACAGGAATATAAGAAGGGGGAGGAGATACAACACAATTAAACTTGCAAAGGTCTATTAATATATTAATATCACTAGTAAAACGGCTTGATTTAAATCAACTCAATGTAAGTATTGTAGCATTTCTGTGTAGTTGAATTCCTAGTCTGGTCTACCAGGGTGGATTTGATTTAAATCAAGTCCATTTAAATCACAATTTAAATCATGATTGAAATCACTAGTAAAAAGGCTTGATTTAAATCAACTCTATAAATCAACTATATTTAAATCATAATTTTTAAAGAGCAACTGTCATCTGTGTCCCGCAGCGGCTCCTCCTCTGACCTGCTGGTGACTCACCAACAGTCCCGGTAATAGGGCGGCTGGTGATGCGGCAGTGACACAAGGTGGGGGACATGGCAGGTATTATTATTATTATTATTATTTATTGAATTTCTATACCGCCCTACTCCCGAAGGACTCAGGGCGGTGCACAGCCATGAAATAAAACACATAAATATACAAAATTTAAAATCGAATAAAATGGATTAAATAAATTTGGCTGAATTAATACCCATAATTTAAAAATACCCATATTTTAAAATCCATTAAAATTTAGAATTTACACTTAAAAGGGAGAAGATTTAGGCGAGGCCAGCTTGATGAAATAAAAGCGTCTTCAACTCGCGGCGGAAGGTGCGCAGATCCGGAATCCTCCGTATCTCTGGGGGGAGCTCATTCCAGATCGTCGGTGCCCCCACAGAGAAGGCTCTCCCCCTAGGGGCCGACAGCCGACATTGTTTGGCCGACGGCACCTGGAGGAGCCCCTCTCTGTGGGAGCGTACTGGTCGGTGGGAGGCTGATGATGGTAGTAGGCGGTCCCGTAAGTAACCAGGTCCCAAGCCATGGAGCGCTTTAAAGGTGGTAACCAGAACCTTGAAGCGCACCCGGAAGACCACCGGGAGCCAGTGCAGCTCGCGCAGGAGAGGTGTTACATGGGAGCTCCATGTTGCTCCCATAACCACCCGCGCGGCCGCACTCTGCGCCAGTTGGAGCCTCCGGGTGCACCTCAAGGGGAGCCCCATGTAGAGAGCATTACAATAGTCCAGACGAGAGGTGACGAGGGCATGAGTGACTGTGCGTAACGAGTCCCGATCTAGAAAGGGACGCAGCTGGCGAATCAGGCGAACCTGATGAAAAATCCTCCCGGTCACGGCCGTCAAGTGCTCTTCTAAAGACAGCCGTGAGTCCAGGAGGACGCCCAAGTTACGAGCCCTTTCCGTGGGGGCCAATGATTCGCCCCCAATAGCCAGCGATGGCACCAGCTGACTATATCGGGACGTCGGAAACCACAGCCACTCGGTCTTGGATGGGTTGAGCCTGAGCCCGTTTCTCCCCATCCAGATCCGTACGGCCTCCAGGCACTGGGACATCACTTCAAGGGCATCGTTGGGGTGGTCCGGGGTGGAGATGTACAGGTAGCAGGTTGAGTGGATGCCCGCTAACAGGCGCTGCCATGATGGATCTGAAATGACAGGTGCTTTTTAATATTATATTTATAAGCTGTTTAGAAGGTTTCACTTTCATTTTTACTGCTTGCCCTTCCTCCTCACTTTTAAGAGTCCAGTGGTACACATGTATTTCTCTTCAAACTATCATATAGTTTGTAGTGTACATAGATTTGCAAAACAATGGGAAAAAGGAATATTCCTGAACATTGTTTTATGATTTACCTCCTGGTTACTGTGAAATTGTGTGAATGCATCAATGCAGTACACGTTATCTCAGCTTGCAAAGCTTGGATTCATTGAATGTTTACCAAAAATGTAAATATTGCAGAATATACAGTCTCATGCTACATAACTAAGCTCCATTTCTTGCTGAATAAACTAAATTATTAATGTATCTTAAATAGAAAACTACCTTTAGGTACATTTTTATTCCAAAAGCATTTTATTAAAATAGATTTGATTAAAAAAAATCCAATTAAATTTTTAAAAATCTGATTTATTTTATTTTATTTTTTAAAATTATCAATTTTTATCCACCCTGTGGTCTAGCCAACAGAAAAACAGAAAATAATAGGGAGAATATTTCTCTATTTTTAGGTCTATTTTAATAGCTTCCTGAACATTTTCAGGATGGGAGATCATCTAGGATTATTAAAGAGCTTCCTATATTCACTTGAAAGGTATTGCTTCTTGACTCAGGCCCAATGTCACTTCATACTTGGTATCTGTCGGCCATCAGTAAACTATTAATGATATTGTATCATATTTGCATTTAAGTGCCATACATGCATTTAAGTGCCATACATGTTTTTTCCTATTTTAAATTGGAATATTAACAGCCAGCTGCAGGGGATTTGTTACAGTATCCCCATACTGCAAACTAATACAAGTCAGAGCAGTACGTTCACAGAAGCACTTCCCTTTATTTCTAGTTCAAAAGTCACTTTCCAACATCGGTAATTGGTGTGCATGCTGTTCCCACCTTGTCCTTCATCATTACACCAGCTTTGCCCCTAAGGACTTTACTCACAATAGAAATAAAAGAAGAAGAAGCACAAGTTACTAAATTGTGCCCCAAGGATTTCAAGCCTTGTCACGTCTCTTCTGAATAAGCTCCATTAATAAGAGAATCCCACTTGCAGAGTTGTGAAATCTGACCACAAGACAAGAATTAGCCAGTGTCTTAAGACAGCATTCAACAAACACATGGCCAGTCACTTTGCTGCAGTATTATTCACCACAACTAAAACATTCTTATTGAAACAGAATAAGTCTTTATTAAGCGGTCTGTGTCCTTTGTTGAAAAGAAAAAAAGTTTTGCTTTTTAACTTCTCCATAAGTTATTTCATTTCCTAAATGATATGAAGAAGCTCTTGATTTCTTTTTGTCTTTGCCTTTGTCTTTGAAATTTGCTTATACGATTCTCACTTTTCACTTTGCTTTAAACAGAAAAGCAAAGTATACTTACCGTATTTTCCGGCGTATAAGACGACTGGGCGTATAAGACGACCCCCAAATTTTCCTGTTAAAATATAGGGTTTGGGCTATACTCGCCGTATAAGACTACCCCTCTTCCAACGCACACCAAATAAAAATTAAAAAAACATCAACTGGCTCACCCACAATGTAAAAGCAGCTGTGCTAGACCCAAAATGGCCCCTGAAACAAGCAGGAACCTCACACAGCCACAAAAAGCCCCAAAAAACAACTTTCACGCTTTACACACACACAACACAACACAACACAACACAACACAACACAACACAACTGGCTCATCCACAATGTAAAAGTAGCTGTGCTAGACCCAAAATGGCCCCTGCAACAAGCAGGAACTTCACACAGCCACAAAAAGCCCCAAAACCCAACTTTCACACTTTACACACACAAAATTCCACATACAGCTTTGTGAGATTTTGTGTGTTTGTGTAGTTAGAGTGAAACACTACAGAAACACACTAAATCTCAGAAAGCTGCACAAATATTATTTTATTTTATTTTATTTTTATTTTTATATGAAAGCTAAATTTAAAACTTCCTAAACTTTAAATGGCTAGGTCTAAAAAAGAACAACTAAAAAAAAACCCAATTAACTATTTTTTTTTAAAGATCCCAAAGGGGAAAAAAACTTACCGTACCCAATAGAACAGGGGTCTCCAACCTTGGCAACTTTAAGACTTGTAGACTTCAACTCCCAAAATTCCTCAGCCAGCTTTGTTTTGCTGGCTGAGGAATTCTGGGAGTTGAAGTCCACAGCTCCCTGCCTGCTTGGTTGCAGGCAGGGAGTTGCTTGCTGATGGAATGGATTCAGGCAAGCAAAGCAAGGCAAGCAGCTAAGGCAGTGGTTCTCAACCTTCCTAATGCCGCGACCCTTTAATACAGTTCCTCATGTTGTGGTGACCGCCAACGATAAAGTTATTCCTAAAACCATCAAAAATATGTGTTTTCCGATGGTCTTAGGCCAGGGGTCCCCAACCTTTTGGACCTCAGGGACCACCAACTTCATAATTTTAAATTTCGCAGACCACTAATACGAATCCAGTGCCCCGCTTGCTGAAGCACCTGGACTCCCAGTACGGGATGGGGTCCTTCAGGCACTCTCCATCCTCTCTGTCTCTCTCTCTCTGTCTCCCACTCTTTCTCTCTCATTCTCTCTTTCTCTCTCTCTCATTTTCGCTTTCTCTCTCTCTCCCTCTCTTTCTTTCTCTCCCACTTTCTCATTCTCTCTTTCTCTCTCCCCCCTCTCTCATTCTCTTTCTCTCCCCCCCTCTCTTTCTCATTCTTTCTTTCCCCCACTCTTTCTCTTTCTCTCCCCTCTTTCTCATTCTCTTTCTCTCTCTCTCCCACTCTTTCTCTCTCATTCTCTTTCTCTCTCCCCCTCTTTCTCTCTCTCTCCCCACTGTCTCCCTCTCATTCTGATTCTCTCATTCTGATTCTCTTTCATTTTCTCTCCCTCTCTCTCATTCTCTCTCTGATTCTTTGGTTCTCTTTGATTCTGTCTCTTTCTCTGTCTCTCATTCTCTCTCTCTCACTCTCTCTCTCTGATTCTCTCTGTCTCTTTCTCTCATTCTCTTTCATTCTGTCTTTCTCTCTCTTTCATTCTTTGTCTCTTTCTCTCTGTGTCTCATTCTGATTCTCTCTCTGTCATTCTCTCTTTCATTCTTTGTCTCTTTCTCTCTGTGTCTCATTCTGATTCTCTCTCTTTCTCTCTCATTCTCTCTCTCTCTCATCTCATGGGCCAGCCAGTGTCTTGGGGCTGAGAGGAAGTCAAGCATCTCCCTGAGAGACTGAGGGCCGGAAGAAGTGTGGGAGCGAAGCACTACTTGAACTTGTGCGGCATGAGCATTCGCCTTGGTATATTTGCGCTAGCCGATGGCCAAGGCAGCCCTCATCTGTCTGCTGAAAGTGCAGCATCAGGATTCTGCCTTGCTATATTTGCGGCGCAAGGCAGCCTTTGTTTCCTGCTGCTTGGGACTCAGAGCGGTAAATAGCGTCTGATCCGGAGAGCAGCTGGATTTTGCTCTCCATTGCGGATACCAGATCGGCCCCCTGCAAACTCTCGTCTCTCGAGGAGCGCTCCCTGAAGCGGGGCTGGAAACTTTGGTTGGACTGCTTGAGAGAGGAGAGCTTGCAGGGGGGCGATCTGGTGTCTGCAACGGAGAGCAGCATCCGGCTTTTTCTCTCCGCTGTAAGAGCGCTGTAAGAGCGGCAGCCCTCATCTCCTAATGCTTGGGACTGCAAAATCCAGCTGCTCCCCGGACCAGTCACCATTTACCGCTCCGAGTCCCAAACATTAGGAGATGAGGGCTGCCACTCTTACAGCGCTCTTATAGCGGAGAGAAAAAGCCAGATGCCGCTCTCCATTGCAGACACCAGATCGCCCCCCTGCAAGCTCTCCTCTCTCAAGCAGTCCAACCAAAGTTTCCAGCCCCGCTTCAGGGAGCGCTCCTCGAGAGACGAGAGTTTGCAGGGGGCCGATCCGGCATCCGCAATGGAGAGCAAAATCCAGCTGCTCCCCGGACCAGTCACCATTTACCGCTCTGAGTCCCAAACATTAGGAGATGAGGGCTGCCGCTCTTACAGCGCTCTTATAGCAGAGAGAAAAAGCCAGATGCCGCTCTCCATTGCAGACACCAGATCGCCCCCCTGCAAGCTCTCCTCTCTCAAGCAGTCCAACCAAAGTTTCCAGCCCCGCTTCAGGGAGCGCTCCTCGAGAGACGAGAGTTTGCAGGGGGCCGATCCGGCATCCGCAATGGAGAGCAAAATCCAGCTGCTCCCCGGACCAGTCACCATTTACCACTCTGAGTCCCAAGCATTAGGAGATGAGGGCTGCCGCTCTTACAGCGCTCTTACAGCGGAGAGAAAAAGTCGGATGCCGCTCTTATAGCGGAGAGAAAAAGCTGGATTTTGCTCTCCATTGCAGACACCAGATCGCCCCCCTGCAAGCTCTCCTCTCTCAAGCAGTCCAACCAAAGTTTCCAGCCCCGCTTCAGGGAGCGCTCCTCGAGAGACGAGAGTTTGCAGGGGGCCGATCCGGCATCCGCAATGGAGAGCAAAATCCAGCTGCTCCCCGGACCAGTCACCATTTACCACTCTGAGTCCCAGGCAGCAGGAAACAAAGGCTGCCTTGCGCCACTCCTGACACAAATATACCAAGGCGGAATGCTGCTGCCGTACAAATGAAAGTAGTGCTTCACTCCCACAGCTTCCAGCCATCGCAAACGCCGCTTCTTCCTGCTTCTGCCGCCCCCTCCCCCACTGCCACAACAGCACCATTCATTCCGGATGGCGAGGGCTGCGCTCGTTTTTCTGTATTGCACCACCATCAAAACCCCTGTGAAAGGGTTGTTTGACCCCCAACCACTGAGCTAAGGTAAGCAAGCTGGAGGGGGAAAAGTTTTTCTCTTCTCCATGGCTCTGGCGATCCCAGATGAATTGCCTGATTAGCAGGCAAAGCTGGGATCGTCAGAGCTGGGATCGCCAGAGCCATTTAAGGCTCGTCAGAGCCTTTCGGGCTGGTCTGCCTGGTTACAGGAGAACGACACCCGGCGTATAAGACGACCCCCGACTTTTGAGAAGATTTTCATGTGTTAAAAAGTCGTCTTATACGCCGGAAAATACGGTATCTCTCTGCTTTTTCCATTGTCATAATACCTTTGAGAATCTATAGTGCAGCCCCAATGTGTGCAGGACTAATTGCCATTTTTCAAAAGAGATGCAGAACTGGAAAAAAAAATAGTAATAACCAAAATGAACAAACAACCAGAATAAAAGTCAATTGATGCCTATTTGTTTTGCATTATTTTTGTGGAAACAAGGTTATTGTGGTGGTCCTAACTTCCTCAATTTCTTTGGAGACAGAACCTTTGAAAATTAAAACCTCAAATTCCGTAAGTATTTTGTCATGAATTCCTTGGATTGTTTTATTTTAGTCAGTTCATCATACACAATTTGAATGGTAATTGCCCTTGAAGCACTTTATTGAAAATAAAATTACATCCAGCAGCAAAGGTAACAGTAAAATATACACATATTTAAACATTTTACAAAGCCAGACTAAAATAAAATAGAAGACATTAAAGCCTAACGTCTGTTGGGAAGTGGAAGATTTTACTCTTGATTCTAAATATAGACAAAGAGCACATGTTAAAAAGGCTCTTGGTTAGTTTTCTTTAAAAAACCAAACAAAACCTAAATGTTGGAATGTTTAAATATGAAAAAGGGGAAACCTGGAAACTATTTTAAGAATTTGAATATAGTAAGAACAACATGTCTTAACCTATATTAACCTTATTCGAAAGAAATGTTCATTTGGGGAAAAAACCCACACACATTTGTTGTTAATCTATGTCCCAAACTACGGAACCAGGCAAGAGTTTCATTCAGTGTGTGAGAGTGTTTCTTTTCCCTTAATGAGAAAGTCCCTTGGGAAGTACGGAAATCAGCATTCTTCAGAGCTGCTAAAGAAAAGACATCTCTGTTAAATCAAGCTTCCTAGCTTCTCCAACTGAGAATTAAATCCCTCAGATGGAAATTAGGTTAAGCAGTTCATCAGCTCCTTACTGAGGAGCAAAGTATGACCCAGAATGAAAATAGCTATACAAGCTAGCAAAAGCTCTGAGACAAAGTCACAAAGGGAAACACAATCGTCTGTCACTAAACTTCCCTTTACAAAAGCCAATTTGACACAGTGGTTAAGGCCCCAGTCTAGAAACTGGGAGATAGTGAGTTCTAGGAACAGAGCCAGTTGGGATGACTTTGGGTAAGTGTCAGGTGCAAAACGTCCACACGTGAAAGTCCAATTAAACTGATTATTGCTAAAAAGCCTATGCATAGGAATCTAGCGTAGAGGGTGGGGGTTATCGTTTTTATAATTTTAATTTTATTTTTATTTTTTATACTGAGTTTTCATTGCTTGTGAGCTGCCTAAAGTCACTGTAAGTGAGTAGGCAGCCATATGCATTTTCTAAAAAAATAAAAAAATAAAAATTCTCAATTAACAGTGAGCACCTGACTGGAGTTAGATAAGGATCCATGGAATTCAAGAAGGGTTGAACTTAGTCCGCTTGTGGCTATGTAGGGATTCTAGGCTGATCCTTCTTTTAACTCTGCCCTCAGGTTCTGCCACTCCTCCTTTTATAGTCAGTCACTTTCTCTCAGTCCTAGAAAGGAGGCAGTGGCAAATCACTTCTGCAAAACCTTGCCAAGAAAACTGCAGGGACTTGGCCATGCAACCTTTGTGACTGAGAAGAAGAAGAAGAAAACACTACCCTTATAAACAGGACTTCCATTACATTAACAGCTAAAAGTATTCACTGAAGTCAAAGAACAGTTCTGAATATACACAAGCAAGCAGGTTAAAATTAGGGCCAAAAATTGTCCTCTTGATCAAGGTAAGTAAAAATTCTCATGCATTATAACCAGGTCTAGGGGCAGGCTGCTATGACAGTAACACAAATGCAAGTGATGAAGTCCGTTAGAAAAAACAGAGAGACCACCAAGAAGTGGGTAATCTTTGAGAAGATAACTGTAAATTAGCTTTTCAAACAGACTGAAACGACAATATCCACAATTTCCAATGCTGCAGTTCAGTCCTTTTGGGGCTGACTGCAGATACCCATCCTGGTTTTAGTTTCATCTCCAAAATGATGTTTTTCTCAATCTTATCCAGCCCCAATTCCCCAACCCATCTTTGAGAGATGCCATATCTTCTCCAGATCTCGATCTGAAATGGTCAAAATGGGATACAAAGCAAAAAGAAAAGCACTAAAGGTTTTTCTGTTATCTGAATGTAATGTCTGGAACAGCAGCCGGAAGTAATAAAAAGAAAGCAAGAGAAGTTAGGTGAACTAGAAATTGTGAGCAATTCAGATTTCCAATTTGTTTACCCTCAGTATTGAGCTGGAATGGATGAGGAATAACATACAATATCTCTGAAAAGAAACATAGCAGGGGAATCAATTTCTTAGTATTTTCAAGAGATATTTTTTAAAAAGGATCCCATAAATCCACAGGGTTATTGTGTATAGCCCTTTAAATTAAAACAGCAATTTCCCTAATGGTGAAGGAAACAAGGTGTGGATGCCATGAAGCTTATATAGAAAATTAATAAGAATTACAATAAATAGGCATGCCAAATTTATTTTAGATAAATTGATTAAGCATGTTAATCATATCCTACAATTACCCGGTTCACACATTATGTTAGGTCCAAATCAAACTATGTTATTGGTTAAAATGTTAGTGAACTTTTCCTTGGACCCTTTTGTGACTAAGAGACTTGCAATAATGCTGGTCATTTCAAGTTAACCTCATTTAATTCCTTTTTTAATCACTTGGTATGGTATTGTTGCTTATTACAGTATTGTCTCCTTGAAACATAAAGGTCACAAAGCAGTGAGAGGAAGCCAAACATAGAGTGGAACGCACAGACTAAAACTGGCCTGAAAAGCAATAGTCTAGAACTATTCCATATTCGAACACCTCCAACTGGGTGTTTTGATAGCTGTTGGTGCTGGTATTCATAGCTATACACCTCTGGAAGTGCCTGTCATTTGGGAAAAGCTGCACCACAGTAACTACACAACACTCCCTCTTCCCTAATTTACTGTAAAATATTTGACCTCTCACTATGACTGTAGCTACCACAAATCTCCCTGTGTTAATAATACAGAGGGAAGGTAAAAAGATGAACAGCAGTGCAAAACACTTCATGCCACTGAAAAAAAATTGAGGAAGGTCAACCTATGCTATAAGGCTCTTTTGAACAGACTGCAAGCAGTAGCCGCCTCTTCGGCACCAGTCCTGATTGAGTCACCAAATAATCAGAACCCTTCAGCACATTTCCAGATGGCATGACTTCCTAAATTTCTAGATTTCGATTCTTAGTAAAAGGAAAGAGAAAAAGGAGACCGTTCCTCCACACCATTACTAGGAATACTAACTTACAGATTAGCACCTACAAGTATAAATGTTTGAATCTGCCCAAATGAGCAATTGGGATTCCCGGAGACCTCCTCCATCCAATTTTAAAGAAGCAATGAATGCTATTTTTAGGTTCATTGAACCAAAAGAATGTCAGCAAGAACAATGAGATGCTCAACCAATGCAAAGCAAGGGATGCCAGGTGACTGAAAGATGATTCCCATTACCCACTCCAGCAGTGGTTAGACTGATGGAAGAAGGAGGGGAAACTACAGAAGGGGATCGTTTTATAAAACTTGAGTGTGGCACAGAGGGACCTACATTTATTCAAGTGTATGATTATATTAATTTAAGCAATTTCTTATCACGGTGGCAGCGTAAAAAGCTCCAAGAGTGATCTATATTTCTCAGGTTGGAGGTTATGTTTTGCATTCCATTAAGTTAAATTGAATGGAATGGAATATCTGAAAACTATGGGATGGTGCTGACCAATCAGAAACCATCTAGTGAACTGGCATACAGGATTATGAATATCCGCATCGAAAGCTGCACACATAAACATTGTTAGAGAAGGAAAGGCTCCAAAATTATACCTTGTCCAAGTTATCTGTAATTCCTTTTTAGTGCTTGTTTCTTTCTTTGGTCACATTCACAGTACAAGGTAGTTTTTGACTTATGATCAAAATTGAGCCCGAATTTTGATCATAGGAATGCTGCAATGGTCTTAAGTGTGAAAAATGGTCACAAGTTACTTTTTTCAGTGCCATTATAACTTCAAAGAGTCACTAAACAAATAGCTTTAAGTCGAGGATTACCTGTACAGTAGTTGCTAGAGTAGTGAGAATAGGCAGCAGAATGGTTGCAAGTGATTAAATTAAATGAATAAACCAATAGCTAAAACATAGCACAGCACACTTGCAAACCTCTTCGCCCTGGAACCTAACCCCCATATTTGCAAATCAAGCAACTATTGGTTTTTCCTTTCCTTCCACTAAGTCCCTCCAGTCATCGACTGGAGAACGATTTTCAACCATCATGCAATATTTTCATTGTGCAATCACTATCCAGACTGGGCAGTCTAGCATACAACAATAATAAAACAAGCTCCTATTACTGAGAATAATGGGCCAGAAATTATTCTTAGGTAGCCCCATTCTTTGCAACCCAATTGAACCCCATTCTTGGCTTTCTTCACAGAGACTCCAGCTCATGTTCCTTAGTCACATAGCAACCTTTGCAGTAAATTTCTTCATCCAGGCACTGCATTCAACTCAGCCTCTCTGGAGCCTACAGGCTAAGACACTTCCTCTTCCATTTTCTGCAGCAAATCTTATTGACACTGATTAGCGCCTACTTACATAAAGTCGTCCAATTGCTTATGAAAGAGAAGTCATTAGCACACATAATCCTTTTCACAACTCGGGCATTTCATTAGCAACAGCTGAGCTTTTCAAACATATTCGCACACCATCAAGAAACTACTATGGATAGTCAGTTACTAGTTGGAAAACCCCATTGTAGAAAAATGAAATGGGTAGTAAGCAAGACAAGGACAATGGCAATGGGAGATTCTGTTGGATGATCAAACAAAAATACTATGCTAAGTTTGCCAAAGCACAGATATACTTTTTTTTTCTTACAGACTTTTCAAAGCCAAAATTTGCTCCTCAGTACTCAGTACTTTTTATTTTGTGACTTGAATACTATAGTGAGAGATGTTGGTAAACCTAGAGCAAACTGAAAAGGCTTTTTAAAAACTCCCTAAAAATCAGCCTGTTACCTGGGGTCAAAATATAAAATGCAATTAATAACAATGTTTATAACATTTCCTTAGCCAAAGTGAGATTAAAGTGATAACGTTAATGGCAGAGAAAGAGAAGAGAGAGACCTTTGTCTTCCAGAAATTTTAAGGAAGGATTAGAGGTCCAGGTGGATATGACTACAAATACCAATAATCCAAACAGTAGGGTGGGTGGTGGGGTATTTTAGCAGTTACTAAACAACCTGTGACCCTTTGACTCATTACTTTAGAGATATTTTCTTAGCTAAACGGGGCAAAAGAACAGTGGGAGTGGCAGCGACTTCTGACTTCCTGCTGGCTTTCCCAATGACTTTCCTTGTAGGAAGCTGTCACGGAGGATTGGAAATGATGCTCACAGGGCTTACCGTAGTAGGACAGCAGCACTACAACCCCATGGGAGTCATAGGTTCTGGATTTTGGATGCATTCTATAAGTTTGCCCATTTGGCGTATGTTGATTCAAAAATGCCAGTTGCACCATTGCGCCCAGATGAAGGTTACAAACAACCAAACAGATACAATAATTTTAGTAATAAATAGATAGCCTAGTATCAAGTTGCCTATCCCTGCCTTAAGATTTTCTAACCAATTATTTATAGTCAGTTAAAAGTGAGCGCACATTAAACTATCCAGATAATAAATAATTCTACAGAAGATTCAGATTCCTCCCATTACTTGTGAAATTTTGGGAAGGTGGGTCGAGGAGAATGGAAGAAGTTAGAAATAAACCATACCATTTTCTTGGCAGAATTATGGAAGTGGTCTGCATTTGCCATTAGCAATCAGTATTTCTTGCTGTTGTTGTTCTTTATACTCCAAATGGTTGGAATGTTTCCCCATATTAATACTCTGAAAATGATATCCCATGCTTTTCTTGGATTACATTAAATGGACTTCATTTGCTATGAACAGTTTCGGCAATGCAAAAATTGGTGGAAAATACAATATGCATATGTAATGACATAGATTCAACATGCCGCTTGTGCAGTTCAAGAGGCAAGAGAAACTGGCATTAAAAAAAAATTAAAAATCAACATGGAACTTTTTGTAGCTTTTCAATTCACACAGCACCAACCTGCAAATAATCGAGGAATGCATTCAAACACATACAAGGATCCCGAATAATTTTAGCTATCACAGCTGTGCGGTTTCATTTTTATCACTGAACAGTAATGTTATTTGGTGGTAATATTGTTTTATCTTCTCCTGCTCTAACCACACACACATAAAAACGGAAACTGCCCAATTATTGACTACTAATGGTACTTCTGTTAATCAAACCAGGGCTTCCCACTATTTCAAGGAAACATCTCTTTATTGCTAAAGGAGGTAGGCAGACAGGCAGGCAACAAGACTGTCCCCTCAAGTGTCATGTGGCACAGCATCTGTTGCCTTCATTGTACACTTGTCAAATATGCCTCCCAAGTGGTTATTTTACCAGCACTACAGGGCAACTACCAGCTGCTTGGGAAGAGTGCAAACGTTGATCGGATTCTTCAGCACAGAGTTAAAATTTAGTACAATAGATTGCATTAAATTATATCATTTTTTTTTTTTGCGTTATAATCACAAATGGACCCCCCAGTTTACATTTGCAAAGTCTTGAAGTAAAACGCCACTGTTATGTGAACAGGAACATCCTCTTCCCTTTTAAACTGAAGATCAGAATGGAGCAATTGCAAATGATGAGAACCGCTGCCTTTACGAGTGTCGATGCTCTCCTACAAAACTCCTTCTAGATTCCACAAACAGGCACCATCAGCTCACAAAATACAGGTAGTCCTCAACTTACAGCCACAACTGAGTCCTAAATTTCTGTTGTTAAGCGAGACATTAGTTAGGTGAGTTTTGCCCCATTTTACGACCTTCCTTGCCTCAGTTGTTAAGTGAATCGCTGCAGTTGATAACGTAGTAATCCGGTTGTTAAGTGAATCTGGCTTCCCCATTGACTTTGCTTGTCAGAAGGCCGCAAAAGGGGATCACATGACCTCAGGACACAGCAACGGTCATAAGTATGAACCAGCTGCCAAGCATCTGAATTTTGGTCACATGATCATGGGGAATGCTGCAAAGGTCGTAACTGTGAAAAACGGGTCATAAGTCACGTTTTTCAGTGCGGTTGTAACTTTGAACGGTCACTAAACGAATTGTTGTAAGTCGAGGACTACCTGTACCAGTTTCTCTTCACAGTTGCACTGCAAGCTGATTCTTCTGGGGGGGAAAAGGGCATTTGATTGCTGTGATGCTAATGAAGTTATACCTTGTACACTATGATCTGTGACGGCTCTTTCAAGCTTTCAAGTCATCCCTTGAGAACTGGGCAATTACTCAAGTGACAAACACCAATGTGTGTGAAATAGCCACAACCTCATGTGGAAAGGTGTCAGGTCCATCCCAGTTGAAATACAGATGAATTATTTTCAATTTTACTCCCCCCCCAAAAAAAATATGATTATGTGTATGCATAACAATAAATAATAAATGAAATAAAATTCAATAATGTCTGATTAAAAAGAAAAAAGAAGATATAACTCCAGAATCATCATTCTCTTTTCAGGGACACACCTAAATTAAAATTCCTACTTAGGCAAGAAAATTATGAATCGTATTGATAAACATAAAATTATGTGTATGTTTAATTGTTTTGAATAAAATTACAATATATGCCTATTGTAATATTACACCTCCATAATAACTGTAATAAACAATGGTAAACCTTTTCCGTGTATGACTGTATGGGAAGATGTATAGTAATATATTTAATAAGTAAGTCAATGAGTTATTTTTCTCATATGTTCACACGTGGTATTAATTTGCAAATAAGCATTCATTCCTTTAAACAGATGTAAGGCAGATATAAAAAGGGCTCTCAGACTATTTGATTCCCTAGACATTAGAAAAAGGTTGACACTGTTTCATTAAAATACATTTATCTTAATATTCAGGAAATTTATGGTTATGTTATATTGTTGGGGTCCCATCCCTGGGATTCAAGGATTTTGGGTACATTAAATCCTTAGCAGGCACATGAGAGTGCTGCACAACAACACTGTATTTTTAAGATATTGAGAAATTTGAGATGTACATATGAACATTATTTTCATTTCATACATTATTTCATACATTACTTTCAAAAAGAGATTAGATGTTCACAGGACACACACGCGCACACACAAATAACAGCCACAGTAAAATATTTGGGTTTATCCAGCTTAAGCTGGTTACTATCTCACATTGTAAGACTGCCTCACATGACTGTGCCATGGTAAATGAGTGGAACAGGAATTAGATATATCATGCTAAACAACTAAGAGGAAGAATGAATTAAATAAATGAACAGGATTAATAACAAAAGAAATGATGGCAACAGCTGCACTTTTGAGTTATTCTAGGACATTTACCCCTCCCACGTGTGCGCACACACACACACACACACACATACACACACACTGTTGTGGCACCTCAAAGATTAACTGAGATTTTGTGGAATAAGCTTTATAGAAGTTATTTCATCTAGTGCAAGTCTTACTTCACTTCATTTCAAACTTCTTAAAAAGATTCTGATCTACAACTAGAACATGCGTAAAATGCTTGCTGGCCAAGTACTGCCAACTGAGGCTATCCACAAAACCTTTTAGCTCTCTGGGTGCTCTTGGAATGAAACGCTATCTTTGACCATTGTGGTACAATTTGATTGGGATCCAGACAAAAATACAGTGAAAACACTTTACGTTGTTTTGCAGCAAGTCGAGTTCAGCAAACATTAAGCTGCAATGGAATAAATTTAAAAAGGGTTTCTATTGAGTGGCAGCACCACTGCACTTGGAACTGGTGGAATATTGTGTCATGGGCTATGGAGCAATCTCCTCTGGGAACTTTGCTGAAACTCTTTTCTTATCAGTGTTAAAGATCAAGCAGAGAAGTTTTTGGCAGACACAATTTAGGCACAGGAAATCCCTTCTCAGTACAGTGGGCTGAGCAAGATTATCGCTTTTTATGGACTGTCCAACTTTGTGACTCCTTTAACTTATTCAGGGTTTAAAATAAACAGCCACAGGGATGAGTCTGGAGATAGGAAGTCCAAATTCAAAGTCTCTTTGAGCCAGTAAGCATACGGGGTGGTCTTTGGCAAGGATACATTTCAAGAGAGGGTGTTGTTCTCATCTGAAAGAGAAGAGAACAAAGGGAGGAGGGGTAATGATGTCCCCTTGCTGCTATCACTGGCCAAAAGTAGACCTTTCATTACACAACCTAACCTTGCAGAATTAGGCCCTTCCTTAATAGCAGCTTCTCACTTCTTCTCATCATTTCCAAGCAATAACACTGACAAAATAAGATATATAGTTGCCATAAAGAAAGAAAGCTACAAAAACATGTTCTTATATACCAGGTATCTTAGAACAGAGGGTCTCCAAACTTGGCAACTTTAAGACTTTTGAGCGACAACTTCCAGTTTTTGGGAGTTGAAGTCCACAAGTCCTAAAGTTGCCAAGTTTGGAAACCCCTGCCTTAAGAATAACAATTATCTGTCTTTCCCAGCGGAGATAACGGAATGGTAGTTGAGACCAGCAGAAGAGAGGTGAAGATAAGAATGTCAAAAGGAGGGAGGGGGAGAGAGAGAGGGAGAGAGAGGGGTCAGCAACCTGTGGCTCTGGAGCCGCATGTGGCTCTTTCACCCCTCTGCTACGGCTCCCTGTCACTCAAAATATGCATCACAACCGCCAATGCGTGACACCTGCCGGCACACAATTTATTGAGCTTTTCAGCTCCCAGGCCAACCCTGGATAAATCCAAGAAAAGAAAAGTTTCAGAAGAAAACAGAACATTTAATTCAACTACATATGCTAGTTTTGTGGCCGCTCAAAAAATAGTCACGGGAAGGGTTTTGTAGCTCCCGGTGTTTTCTTTTCTGTGGGAAACAGGTCCAAATGGCTCTTTGAGTGTTTAAGGTTGCAGACCCCTGCTTTAAACTCTTGCTTCAATCTCACAACAGAATACTCTTGGGAAACTCGAATTCTCATAAAATATGGATGCTAAATCATATACAATCTTCCACATCAGGGATTATCTTCTAAGTAATCATGTTGTACCTTGCCTAGCAACTTTATTCACAAGTAATGACTACAAGCAAGATGCCAAGTGCTCATTCATAAAGCATAAAACCCCACCCAGATACACAGACATATCAGCAACCACTACTGGAATACTACATAGGATTTCAGTCTGGCTCCTACAGAGTCCTGCCGTTTCCGTGACTTTTTTTCCAAACCAAAAGAGAATTAGTAATAATAGCTGTGATGCGATGTCTCAAGTTTTGACTGAATCATCCCACAGCAGATCAGAAAGGGAGGAGAAAATACAGAGACTTCCATGGGCAGGGCCTGACTGCAGAATGAACATACAGATTTCAGAACGCAAAAGGTACATCAGCTCACAGCATCATTGGTTTGTAGTCCATGATGAAAGGCACCACCTGGTATGACTCTTCTTTTACAGCTTCAGGGCATTTCTGGAATGGTACTTCAACTTTATCAATGATTACTCAGCAGCAAAGTAGTCAACCAGTCTAGCCCATAAGTTATCAAAAACATACTACTAGAGAAAGCCCGAGTTATCTCAAGTATTCTTACAACACATATTTCCCTATTTCAAGATCCTAAATGCAAATTAGTAGAAGTTGTTCTATTTTACTTTTCAAAAGGTGGTACAAGTAATTTTTTTTATTTATAAATTTTTTTTATTTAAAAATACAAACAAAACAAAACAAGTAACAACAAAACATACAGAACAGGTAAACAAAAAATTCAATATACATCTTATCAAAGTTGTCGCAACTGTAATCTATGCTCTTATTTGTGCTTTTGACTCCTTGTTTTGGTCTATTCTCTTATATCTATCTTTGTGGTTCACTGTTAACCTGCATTAGTGGTTTGTGTTCCTATCCCTATATTAGGTCATTCCAGTCACTTCCTAATCTTTTTTTCCTTTTCTATCTTCCAACCGAATGTACCACTTCTCCCATATTAAATAATAGTCATGTTCCTCTTTTTCTTGTAATTCCTTTCTGAGTCTGTCCATTTCTGCACATTCCATGATTTTACTAATTACTCTATCTTCTGTTGGTATGTCAAGGTGGTACAAGTAATACTGGACTTAACAACCATTGTTTGAAGTTAGAAGAGTGCTGATAAGTGACTTATGACTTATAAGTGACTTAATAGTCGTCACACTTACGACTATTGCAGCATGCCCCTTCATGGCCATGTGATCAAAACTTGGATGTTTCACGACTGGCATGTATTTATGATGACTGCAGTGTCCCAGGGTCATGTAATCACTTTTTGCGACATTCTGACAAGCAAAGTCAATGGATTAGCCAGATTCATTTGACAACCGTGTTACTAACTTAACAACTGCAATGATTCACTTAACAAATGTCACAAGAAAGGTCATAAAATGGGGCAAAATTCACTTAATAACTGTCTCACTTAGTAATGGAAATGTTGGGTTCAATTGTGGTTGTAAGCTGAGGACTACCTGTATATTATATATTTCCTATGTGGCCCAAGACACTTCTTCACTCAATGAGGTCTAGGCAAGCCAAAGATTGGACAGCCATGATATAAATCTTACTTTAAAAATGACAAATATATGGCATTTAAATAAGGAAACTCTGAATTTATGACTGCTAAATTAAACACAGTTAACAATTAAATAAATTAGTTCTTTTCTCAATTTCTCATTGCAATAGTCAATGCCAGGCTAATCTACTGGAGCCCATGCTATATCCTACCAATCAAAACCAAACCCTAAGATGCATTCCAGTTCCCAGTTTTGTGTCTAATTAAATATGTGCAGGTCCTATTCGGGTTACAGCCACAACTGCATCTAAATCACTTTGGATAAATCCATACTTCTATACTTTTCTATTCATCCAACTGTTATTAACCAAAGCAACATGCAGATACAGCATGTAATATGAAAGGTGGAGGTTTAGATTCTGGTACTGGAAATACAGAATATAGCCTGTCATTCTGATTACCTACATCATTTTCACCCCTTACACAACCCCCACCCCCAATGAATCAGGCAAAACCAGAGAAAGAGGGAAAATATAAAGCAGAAAACAAAACCATGCAGAAGCTTATGAACATTAGTCAATAGTCCCATGATCCTGCTTGGCATGATTTATTATATTTATAGGAGCAACTTCTCTGTATCTGGTAAACTCCATTTTCTAGGATTTTCTAATCTAACATTAGCACTTTTCAGACAGAGTAATAATTAATAAGCTCCGAGTGAAGAAAACAGCTATGCCTCCTAAAATAAACTTCGATTGATGTTACTCACTGGACTCTTTTAGTTCGGAAGCTCCAAGACCATCTGACCTTGCATATAAAATCTGGGAGATGAATGTGACCTCCAAGGAGAAAATTGAACCTTTGTGGAAGGAATTTTTAATTATTATTTTATAGCCCTCGTTTCTCATTAGCTTTCCATTCTGTCAAAATGAGATCATTTTATTGTTTGGATCTTCAATAAATACTAATAAAAATTATGAGATGCCTGCTTTTAAAATGGGGCAAAAATAGAATATTTTAGTACCAGTGGGAACTCGTCCACTTTGCTAATTTCCCTCTGCAGGAATGCACTGAGAAGCTAGCCATAAAATGCCTGTCTTTACAATCTGACAAAAAAAAAAGTGGGGGGAGAGGGAGAAGGAGCCCAATATTTCCACAGACTAAATTGGCTGAGAAAGAGGGGAGAAAAGGCTGGAAGCAAAATCATTTTTGTGGAAATAGGACCTGATCCCAATTGAATGTAACCTTAATTAAACTATTCCTCAACTAAAATAGCCACTGTGTTAGAAGATCCAGTTTAATGCTTTGGAAAATGTCCAAGTTATACTGATTGATCAAAGGAAACTTTTCCCACTTGGCGACTTCTTGGATTGGTCTTTAATTATTAAATTTATCTCCCACTTTTATGTTGTACACTTCAAGGCACTTTTTTTTTTAATTTGATTTATATGCCGCCCTTCTCCGGAGACTCAGGGCGGCTTACAATGCGTTAAGCAATACTTTACATAATGCTCCCTCCTCCAATGTTCCCCTCATCAAGATTCTTACGGAATTCTTGAGCTGAGAAAAAGTATCTGCCCCAAAGTCACCCAACCAAATTTCATGTCTACGAACCCACTAGAACTCACAGTTCTTCTGTTTTTTTATCTAACACCCCAACCACAATCTTGCAAAGGATTACAAGGTACTCATGCAAACACAGCCACCCAGCAACTACTTCCAAACTCAGAGGCCCACTCTGCAACAATTGAGAAATTTCCTACTATTTTTTTTTCTTGGTGTGAGTTTAGCAGAAGAAGTTGACGTTTACCAAACAGTAGCAGCAACACAAAATCACATGAGCAAAAGAATGAGGGGATAATATGTCTGTTTTTAAAAAGAGAACTTAAATGCTTTCACTAAAGTTTCTTGATCCTGTTGTATGTATGGAACTACAAAGTCATTTTCCCTCCTGGTTGAAGATAACAGAACTTGCCGTCCAATAAATCTAGAAAGTTCTGTACTAAATTGGAAGGATTGCATACTCCCAATTTGTCACCTGCCACTTATTGGTTGACAGTGAGTCTATGGTCCAACACATCTGGAGGAGATCAGATTAGAGAAGCCTAAATAGAAGCATCCTCAATTCTGGTTTTAATGCTGAGATTCTCAACAGGAAGAATCTGGAAATGATTAGGCAATGTTCTTCATAAAAAAGAACAGATATGGTACTTTTCTTTTCCAGTTTCTGTTATTTCCTATCCCAAATCCTTTTTCATTTTGTTCTGATTCCCTTTAAAAATAAATCAAATGGCATTCAATCTCTACATTTTGGCAAGAGACAGCATATTGTGTTGTAAAACTATTTCCCTGACATATACATTTATTGTCATACTGAGAGACAAAATGGAAAGAAAAAATGTACTGAATGTAAAATGTTCTGTTTAACAGGAATAACAACTGCAAATTAAGTGTGCTGTAATAAACACCATAAATACATTTTTTAAAAAACAAAGTTTAGTTTGCCAGTGTAATAACATGAGAAGAAGTCAGGTCTAGGGTTTAACAACTAGGAGACATTGGTGAATCACCCATTGTGTGCTGAGTATCAGTGAGCTTTCACAATATGGAGCCAGTTTGGCCTAGTAACTAAGGCATCCGGCTAGAAACCAGGAGACCACGAGTTCTAATCCCACAGAAGGCATGAAAGGCAACTGAGTGATCGTGGGCATATCACACTTTCTCAGGCCAACTGATAAGATTGTTGTTGTGGGGAAAATAGCGGAGGAAGAAGTATCAGCAATAGCACCTAGATTTATATACTGCTTCATAGGGATTTACAGCTTTCTCTAAGTGGTTTACAGACTCAGCATATTACTGCCAACAATCTGGGTCCTCATTTTACCCAGATGGAAGGATGGAAGGCTGAGTCAACCTTGAGCTGTTGAGAATCGAACAGCTGGCAACTGGCAGTCAGCAGAAGTAGCCTGCAGTACTGCATTCTAACCACTGCGCCAGCATTGCTCTTGGTGTTAGTTATGTTCACTAGCTTGAGCTTTTTATGAAAATAATTGCTACAAAGTTAAAGTCAGAAGAATAAAAGGCATTTTGAAAGGGCACGGTTAATAGACACATAAGTCAAGTATAAATCCTGCTAATCTTAAACTAGGCCCAGATGTATAATTGAAGGGTTGACAGAAAGAAGCAGAATGTTCCAACTTCAGGCATTTTACATTTGCTTCAGTATAGGAGGTACAATAGGAGCAATCTTAATCTGTATAGCTCCAGTGTTAGAACAAGGGAGAAATAATTTCCAATGATCTATGAAGTCAGGATTTGGCACCACTCCCAACTGTGTGGAAAATGTTAGGCTATGGAGGAAAACTAAAGCAAATGACCATGACAAGATACTTCTCAATACCACTCCAGAAAAGAGATAGACTCCATATTCACAAAACAACAGTCCATAAAGCCTCTGATATATTATCTTTGCACATAGAATAAAAGCCAAAGTAGATCTTGATAATTTGTACAGGCTGTTGCTGCTGCAGAGGCCTCAGGCACTCTGGAAATTACTTGATATTGCTATCAAAGAAACTTTACAACAGGCAACCCACAACTTGTGGCCTGCCTGTGGTTCACGAAACTTTTTTTTTCCTTTTTTTTTTTTTTTTTGGTAGCTCAGGAGCTTTTTTGAGTTAAGTATCAACAGCAGAAGAAAAAAAGTTGCATTAAGTCTCAAAAAGATTTAAAATACTTGGGAAAGTTTAAATGCTGCTCCCAACTACACAAAACAGAAAACAAAACAAAACTCCACCACGTTATCTATAGCCTGTCCTGGTTTAAAATGATGCAGGGAAAACCTTCAACACACCATGAAGGACACAAACTAAAGAGCAGAGGCTCTAAGCAACAAGTTTCAGATTAGAGTCCCCCTGGGATATGATGTGCCCTTAAGCTTTCTGCTGATAAATATCAGGAAGGAGGGGATGAAGGGGAGAAATTAGTACTTCGTATCATCCCTTTCTTACATGCTTGACAATCCCATTTAGCACCTTCTAACCATATATATTTTCAACACCAGATAAGGAAACTAGCTGTCAACAACTGGTATCTGCTAAACCTCACCATCCAGCTGTAAATGGGAAGCTTGTTAATTATGTAAGAGCAAGAGTGTGCCCGGAGTAAAGCAGGCATCCAGAGACGAAGTTGGAGATGGCAGCGAGTCTTCCTTTTTCTTTACCCCGAAGTCTTAGTGCAGCACTCAGCAGAGTTGGCCACTTCTGCTCAATTACACAAACAACAAGGCTAATCGCTACTCTGGCAAAGGCAACACCTGAGACCCAGCATTAAATGGATAAGTATAAGGGGAAACTGTGACTTGAAGGTAGCCAGGAGAACTTGACAAACTTTCCATAATTCGCTGTGATCCATCATTATAGATTTCTTTGAACAGTTTTCTATCCAGGTTCAGGGTGACTTCTAAGGCAAAGATATTACTGTATTGTTAATCATTCAAGAATGGGTTGACTGCATCATTCATCTTAACACAAACAACCCCAAAATAATAGCCTTTGTTTTTAAGGTTGTTTGAATATACTTTTTCCAGACACTGCTCTTTAATTAATATGATGTAGACACTGTAGAACAGATAAAGATCTCATATATTCTTCATTGCTGCTCATCGCACCTCAACTGGAATTCCATTCATCCAACTTCACTAATTATAGCCATTACTTGCTTTTCAGCCTCTCAGGGGTTTCCCACCTTTAATCTGAAGACCTATTATGCACTTTTGGCATTTCCTCCTGCTTTAGAGAAGAGCAGTAGTAGAGCATATGCTTTATATGCCAAAAAAATTTTCCCCTAAGTTTAGTCTTCAGTTTCTCCAGACATAACAGGGAAAAGACTGAAACACTGGAAAGCTTCCACCAGTCATTATGCATTGTACAAACATGTTATTTATTTAAATCTAGTTTATTAAAACAAACTATGAGTAATAGTTTACTAAACAAACCACTATTGCCTGAGTTTGCACATTGCTATAAACCATGGACAATGCTGAAACAAATAAGCAGACATCTGATTTAGTATAAGATAACAAAAATTCTCTTATACTTTAGTATAAAAAAAAACTCTCACCTTCTTACAAAGTAAGAATACTCTCTTAACATAAATTAAACTACCGATGACTATTAATGCTTTTTCAATTTACCAAACTAACCTACAGCCCTGCAATTTCCTGGCTTCCTATCTGAGTACTAAACAAATCCCTTTCTGCTTAGGTTTTTGAAATCAGCTACAATTAGCTACGTGGTTGCAATCTACTAAGATTTCTCCTCTTTTACTACCCACTTTTTTCAAGGGCAGAAAATTATGTACTGAGGTTGCACTTGGCTTCTTGGTGGTAGAAACATACATATGAGATTCCAGTTGCTTCTCCCAAATGTCCAAAGTTGCTTAAATATATTTCTATTCAAGTTCAAGTACAGGTAGTCCTTGACCTATGACCACAGTTAGGACCAAAATTTATGTTACTAAGCAAGGAGCGGTTCAGTAAGTTGAACCTGATTTTACACCCATTTTTTTTTGCCACCGTTGTTAAGCAAATCACTCCAGCTGTTAAGCGAATTGTTGCCTATTGACTTTGCTTGTTAGAAGCTGGCTGGGGGAAGGTCACAAACAGTGATCACATGACCCTGGGATACTGCAACCATTGTAAATACCGTATTTTTCGGACTATAAGACACATTTTTTTGTCTCCCAAAACGAGGCGAAAATGTCTGTGCGTCTTATAGACCGAATATTGCCAAAGCCCTGCCCACCTGCCAGCCATTTTTTTTGGCCTCTGCACACCCTGTTTTCAGGCCTTTTTTCAGTCTTTTTCAGGCCCATTTTCAAGGCTTTTTTCAGCCTGTTTTCGAGGGGTTTTTTTTGCCCATTTTGGGAGTTTTTTCAACCCATTTTCAGGGGGTTTTCAGCCTGTTTTTGAGGCTTTTTCTGGCCTGTTTTTGGGACCTCTTTTGGCCTGTTTTTTTCCAGAAAAAATGGGCAGAAAAAAGCCTTGAAAATGGGCGGAAAAAAGCCTTGAAAATGAGTGGGAAAAAGCCCTGAAAATGGGCCAAAAAACCCCCCAGAAACAGGCCGGAGAAAGACTGGAAAAGGCAGGCCAAAAACTTTCTTTTTTTGTTTTCCTC
Organism: Pituophis catenifer annectens; assembly: GCF_029215685.1. Classification (NCBI taxonomy): domain Eukaryota; kingdom Metazoa; phylum Chordata; class Lepidosauria; order Squamata; family Colubridae; genus Pituophis; species Pituophis catenifer. The sequence goes on from NW_027256881.1 coordinate 207,565,298, forward strand.
TTCTAAATTTAGGTGCGTCCAAAAAATACGGTACATGTCATTTGCCACACACCTGAATTTTAATCTTATTACTGGGGAGATGCTGCAATGATCATAAATGTGACGACCAGTGGTAAGTCACTTTTTTCAGTGCTCTTTAAACTGTTGTTAAACTAATGGTTGGAAGTCGAGGATTGTATGATCACTGAAACTACCAGTGTCATTATTGATATGCTGGGCATACCATACAACTTTATACAAAAGTACAGAATTACCCTACAGGTAGTCCTCAGCTTACGACCACAACTGAGCCAATTGTTAAGTGAGATAAGTTACTTTTGCCTCATTTTCTCATCCTCTTTGTTAAGAGAATCACTTAGGTTCTTAAATCAGTAACACGGATGTTAAGTGAATCTGGCTCCAGACTCCAGAGAAGCTTTCTATAACCAAATCAGTGAGCCAAGGAACATTTATTCTGTCTCACAAAGACACCAGGAATGAGAAACAAAAACATGATGAGCTGTTCCACCCATACAGATCTGAAATTTGGGTGTAGCTAAGTATGAAGCCAATAATTATTACATTACTCCTACTGCGCCTCCATATCCCTGGGGACGGCATTTCCTTTACTAAACAGCCTACCCAACAGAAGGAACAGCAGAAACCTATAAAAAATGCAATAGTATTTTATAGTTCAGAAGAGCTATAAACGTCTTGAGGAAATTATATTGAGCAAACCCTAGTCTCATTGAGAATCTAATCAACGTTTTTAATGTTAGATGAACAACTAACTTTATAAGTATTAAACATATAGTAAGATCAAAGTAAGAACAGTAAAGGAAAATTCATAGCAAAGAATCCAGAACTCCTACAACTTAAGATATCACTAAATGATTTTCAAAAGTTGTGCATGCTCTGTCTTTCCTCCAATAGTCTACATTTTATCCTCATCCTTCCTCCCTATCAATCTATTTTTAATTATCTATAATTCCTTGTGAGTCTGCCTGTAGTTCTTTAACTCTTTCAGCTCCTTTCTTTCCCTTATTATTTTCCCCATTTCCCAGTTCTAGTTCAGACTACAAATTGATCAAATCAAATCAAACTACAAATTGATTCTCATCAGAATGTTTCACTGTGGCTTGAAAGTGTGTCTCTCTTTCATACCATATTACTCTTCTGGTAAGCAGCATCCTTTAAAAGAAGTGTGACTCTAGGCTTCCTGTCCGAGTTAATTTAGGTCAGGATTAAAAGCTTTGTATTTCTATGGAGATTTATTCTTCTGCTGCCCAAAATGCAGTATATTTGACATTTTTATTAAAAAAAATCAGCATGCCTGAAATACCTACCTAAAATTACATACCAATCTACTGTAGGGCTTAGGATATAGGTTTCTGCCACTGTGCTTTTTCCTTGTGTACTAACTGAGCAATGAAAATCCCACTTGATGGCATAACATGTGCTAGAAGTCCAATAGCTGGCAATTCAAGAGAGGGCTGTTGAATTCCCCCCCACCCACCCAGCCCTCTTAAAATTCAGCATCAGCTGAAGAATTATATATTCACGAAGACTTTTAGTTGAACTAATGTTGCTACCCCATTTAATGGGTTGTCGTTGCTATCCTTTACAAAGCTGCTGTATGGTTTATTCATTTATTTGCAGAATTTATAGGCTGTTCCAATAAGCCAAATCTGAAGTAACTGTAACTTCTGCAATTACCTTTGGTGGCATTGGCTTGTATGGTTGCACTGGGATTGCTTTTTCAAAAAAGCCGATTAAATCCCATCTGGATGAAGCAGGCAGCCTGAATGAATTAATGAAATTATCGTGTTCCCACCCATGGAGTGAAGCAAATTTTACAATATTACTATAATCTATGGAAAAGAAGGTGTATTATTAAAGGATGCATTTAATACAGCCATGAGATCCTTTCACTGGTTGTTTTTTGTAAGTTTATCAGTTAGTGCTCTAGCAAATCAGCCACCGAATGGTAGTTTTCTATGTTTTAGTCAGAATAATATATATAGTAAGTTAAAGATGACTAATTCATTTCAATTTAGAGATGATATGTCAATTTTTAATTCAGAGTGGGTGTCCTGATTTTCTAAACAGATCCATAAGTTCCTGTGATTGTAAGCCACCTAGAATTACAAAAGCCCACATATATGTCAATAAATGATTAGTAAGATCCCCCCCCCCCCCCCGGAAAGCCTCTTCAGATGAAATAAAAACATAAAGCATTGGGGAGAACAAGTTAACAACATCCGCTATTTACATTAAGTCATTTCTTCAAACACCAGTTATTTGAAGAGGAAGATGCAGAGATATAGGCAGAAAACAATTCCCTCTGCCTCCAAAAAGTACCAGCAATCAATCTAACACAACTGGGACTAAAGAATATGGAGGCGTGAGAGCAGTGGCATCCAAGTTACAGGAATGGAACAAAAGATAGATAAAATCTTACTGATCCAATGATAGTTGCAACCAGATGACTTTTGAATACTATTCAAAAGAGAATAAGGTAAGGTCCAGCCAGTTTAAAAGCAAGCATGGGTTGAGTTGTTCCTCCTGATTAAAAGCACGCAGAGAAAAACAACTCTCTGAAATTTAAAGGATCTTGGATTCCTTTTTCTCAGCTATCCAGTCTCTAATTATCCTCCTGGGGAGAAAAGTATGTCTCTAAAATTTGGCAAGATTTCCATCTCTTAACAACAACTGAAAGGCTCAATGCCATGCAATACAACTTGCTAATTAAAGCTGAGGATAGTTACTCTTAATTTGATGTGTTTGCCACAACACCTACCAAATCCTTTTGCACAGATCCTAAGGGCCTGGGCCTTCGGCTGATGTTATGCAATGCCAGGTCCGTGGTAAATAAAGCCCCCCTCATCTGTGCTCTTATTCAGGAGGGGGGAGCGGACCTGGCGGGTATTACGGAGACCTGGCTGGGCCAGGAGGGGGTGGGGTCCCGCTCGTTGAAATGTGCCCACTCGGTTTTCGCACATTTCATTAGCCGAGGTCGCAGGGTAGGGGCGGGGGGGTTGCGGTTGTCATTAACGAAGGTCTTAGGCCAAGGGAGGCCACTGTTCCTCAGACTATCGGATGTGAGTCCCTCCTTGTGAAGTGGGGTCATGGAGTACAGGTGGGCTTGCTGATCACGTACCTGGCTCCCTGCCACGTGGCAGCAGCCCTGCCCGAGCTGGTCAACGTTATAGCTGCGGTGGCGGTTGATACCCCCAGACTTATGGTCATGGGGGATTTTAACTTGCCATCCGTCGGTGAGACGTCTGAGATGGCTCGGGAGTTCATGGCTTCCATGACGGCTATGGACCTGACCCAGTTAGTTCATGGCCCTACTCACACAGGGGGAAACACGCTGGCTGGTTTTTGGTTTTTGTCTCTGGTCAGTGGTTGAGTGATCTTGAGATAGGGGATATAACGATTGAGCCCTTGTCATGTTCGGATCACTCCCTCCTTTGCTTCGATCTCCGAACTGCCACACCCTGCCGCAGGGAGGCGGAACCGACGAGATGGTTCCGCCCCAGGCGTCTGATGGAGCCTGATAGGTTCCAGACGGAGCTTGGGCCATTCCCTGAGGCTCTGGCTCACGCCTCGACTGAAGACCTAGTGGCCACCTGGGATAGGGCGGCCGCTGGAGCTTTGGATCAGGTCGTGCCTTTGCGGCCTCTGACCCGGCGCCGGTCTCACCTGGCTCCTTGGTTCACCGAGGAGCTGAGGGAGATGAAGCGTTGGAAAAGACGCCTGGAGAGCAGTTGGAGGGCCAGCCTTTCTGAATCTGACCGAACATTGGTAAGATCTCATATTAAGACTTACCTAGTGGCAATAAAAGCAGCAAAGTGTAACTATTTTGCCGCTCTTATTGCATCATCAGATAACCGCCCGGCTGCCCTGTTTAGGGTGACCCACTCTCTGCTCCATCAGGGAGCGCGGGACGACCCCTTGGAGGGTAGGGCCGAGGACTTTGTCCAGTATCTGTATGACAAAATCACCCAGATTCAGGAAGACTTGGACTCTGACTTGGTAGATTCAGGAGGGATGATGGAGGCAGGTCTTGAGAATGTTATCTGGGAAGAGTTTGACTCTGTGACTCCCGAAGACGTGGACAGGATTCTGGGTAGACTGAATGCAGCCACATGTTTATTGGACCCGTGTCCCTCCTGGTTGGTGCTGGCTTCTCAGGAGGTGACACGAGGATGGCTCCAGGGGATTATAAATGCTTCGTTGAGTGAGGGTGACTTTCTCGCTGCCTTGAAAGAGGCTGTGGTGAGGCCTCTCCTCAAGAAGCCTTCCCTGGACCCGGCAGTGTTAGCAAACTATCGTCCAGTCTCCAACCTTCGCTTTGTGGCGAAGGTTGTTGAGAGTGTGGTCGCGCGACAGCTTCCCCAGTACCTGGATGAAATGGTTTATCTGGATCCATTCCAGTCGGGCTTCAGGCCTGGGTACAGCACGGAAACGGCATTGGTCGCATTGGTTGATGATCTCTGGAGGGCTCGGGACAGGGGTTGTTCCTCTGTCCTGGTCCTATTAGATCTCTCAGCGGCTTTTGATACCATCGACCATGGTATCATGCTGCACCGGTTGGAAGAGTTGGGGGTGGAAGGCACTGTGTTGCGGTGGTTCTCCTCCTTTCTCTCCAACCGGTCACAGTCTCTGTTGGGAGGGGGGCAGAAGTCGACCCCGAGGTGCCTTATATGTGGGGTGCCACAGGGGTCGGTCCTCTCGCCCCTTCTGTTCAACATTTATGTGAAGCCACTGGGTGAGATCATCCGTGGTTTCGGGGTGAAGTACCATCAGTACGCTGACGACACTCAGCTGTACATCTCCACCCCGGACCACCCCAATGATGACCTTGAAGTGATGTCCCGGTGCCTGGAGGCCGTGCGGATCTGGATGGGGAGAAACAGACTCAAGCTAAACCCATCCAAGACCGAGTGGCTGTGGTTTCCGGCGTCCCGATATAGTCAGTTGGTGCCATCACTGACTATTGGGGGCGAGTCGTTGGCCTCCACGGAGAGGGCTCGCAACTTAGGTGTCCTCCTGGATTTGCGGCTGTCTTTAGAAGAGCACTTGATGGCCGTGGCCGGGAGGCCTTTCTATCAGGTTCGCCTGATCCGCCAGTTGCGTCCCTTTCTGGATCAGGACTCCTTATGCACAGTCACTCATGCCCTCGTCACTTCCCGCCTGGACTACTGCAATGCTGTCTACATGGGGCTCCCCTTGAGGAGCACCCGGAGGCTCCAACTGGTGCAGAGTGCGGCCGCACGGGTGGTTATGGGAGCAATGTGGCACTCCCATGTTACACCTCTCCTGCGTGAGCTGCACTGACTCCTGGTGATCTTCCGGATGCGCTTCAAGTTCTTGGTTACCACCTTTAGAGCGCTCCATGGCTTAGGACCTGGGTACTGCCTGCTGCCACCAGTAGCCTCTCACCGGCCAGTACGCTCTCATAGAGAGGGGCTCCTCAGGGTGCCGTCGGCCAAACAGTGTCAACTGGCGGCCCCCAGGGGGAGAGCCTTCTCTGTGGGGGCACCTGCTATCTGGAATGAGCTCCACTCGGAGATACGGAGGATCCCGGATTTACGCACCTTCCGCCGTGCCCTCAAGACCTTTTTATTTCAACAGGCTGGCCTGGTCTAACTTCCCTTTTTAATTGTAAATTTTAAATCTGTTTTAAAATTTTAGGGGTATTTTAATCTGTTCCGGCCCAAATGATTTAATTGGGTTTTATATTGTCTTTTAAATTTTGTAGTCTGTATGTTTTATCTCTTTGGCTGTTCACCGCCCTGAGTCCTTTGGGAGTAGGGAGGTATATAAATCTAATAAAATAAAAAATATATAAAATAATAAATAAAATAAATAAATAAAATCAGTTCTTTAGTGAGAGTCCAAAAGGCTTTTCCACCACCTCAGTTTACATACTTCAACAGCAAAGGTCACTTTAAGTACTGTTTTATCACTGTTGTTTATGTGCTTGGAACAGCAAAACAGGAGACAGGAAAAGCTGGAGTCTAAAATGACCCTGAAAATATTTTGTTATTTCTGTTTTGTTTGTATTGCACATCCCTAACATAATGTGGTCAGTTTGGCTAGAGATACTCTTGGGTGATTAGGGTAGCAGACAATTGATGATCCTGATGAGTACACTTGGGCCTAAATTGCAACAAAACCAGGGAATCATGGAGTCAAGTGCTCTCATACCAAGGACATAATCAAGTAGTGTGGGTGTCCAGGAATGTAGCATCTGGGCTCAGACATCAAATGCAACAAGAAGTCTTCAAAACCACTTTGTGTGTCAAGAATATGCCTAGGAAATTAAGCCTAGATGCTTAGTCTTGCTACTGCATTGCCAGAGACCACTAATGTACAGACCCAGCCGATGATAACTCCCAAGTGAAAAAATTAAGCAGGATCAGATCTGCTTAGTACCAAAATGACACTAAGCCACCAGCATATTTAAGAACTGAAGGCTAGATGGGGAATCTTAAAAAAAGGTAAAGAGATTACATCAAAACTAGCCCAACAGATAACACAGATGTATTGATTCAAGGAGACTTGACTTCACTAACTATATTTCTAGTCTGAATTTCAAATATGTCGTTTTCAAGGAGGGAGGGAGGCAAACATAAGAATTATGTGATATGAATTCAGCATTAAGAAGCATTTTTTTAGTTGACCTATGAGTCCTTCAAACAGTGGTTTTGCCCACCTGGAACTGCTTTTGTGCATCTTGCCACGCCTTCAGTTTCCAAGAGGGAGCATAAAAACTGAAGTCACATGACTTTCAGCCATGGTAGCTTTTTTAGATAATGGGTATGTTTTATCCCAAAAAGAGGTATCTGGCAGAGAGCCAGTCTGATGTAGTGGTGAGGGCCTTGGGTTAAGACCAAAAAAATCTAGATTCAGCAATACCCTTTGCCATGTTTTTGGGCTAGTCACACTCACCTCACAAGGTTGTTGTGTGGGTAAAAATACTAGAGAAGCAAATGCTATGATACAACCTGGATCTCGCGGAAAAAGGTAAGATATAAATCTAATAATTAAATAATAGATTCAAAACAAATACATCATCACATGGAGTTGTTATGAAGCCCACATGAATAAGATATTACATAATCTCCTTGAGATACATCAGCTCATGCTGCCCCAAAAATTTGGAAAAAATGAACTGTATAAATAAGACATACATGTTACAACATAACTATCAAATACTCCTCTTAAAAGTACAGTCTGTAAATCTAATACTACTTGAGAGGTGTTCAGTGTATCAAAAATTTATGTTAGCTTACCAACTGAAATATCTAATCTAATTTACTTAAAATTCCATGTTGCATACAAGTATTTGGATCACAACGCCCACCTACATAATCGTATTGTTGGCAGAGAGCAAACTAAGGAAGTTATTTTTCATTTTTAGGTTGATAATGTCAGCATGGTTTCAATATGGACATTCTCCAGATACTTTTTTTCCCCCCAACTCCACACCAAATCTATCGTTAACAAAAATCAGACACCACTTATGTCCTTATGCATACTTTTCTGACAGATCTGTATCCATTGCACGGTGACTGGAAGACCAGTTTTAAATGGTTACATCAGCTTAGACTTTACAAAGGCTAAGTTGCAAAGATGACTGTGAAAGCATCTGCCAGTCATTCACGGTGACTGATTATGAAAGCATCACAAAGCATAAAAGACTGTGATTTCAGGAGGATGAAACAAAAGGTGGTGATTAGACAGTGTACAGTTTGTTAAAATAATATCACAAAAAAGGGGGAAATTGGGCGTTGGTACTTACCTGATACGCCTCTTCTCTGACTGTCGGGCACGGCAGTCAGGATGGGTGGAGACTTGGTAGAGCTTCCATTGGACCGGGTCTGCAGAAATAAGGGAAGTCCCTCCTCCTGACTGTGCCTGTCAGTTTTGAGACGAGGGAGCCTGTGCAGAAAGTCGTATCTAGGAATTGAAAACAACACATGAGAAACACCCCAGCCCCCTTCCCAGTGAGAATGTGCAGGGACCGGTTTCCCCCACACAGGGAGGGGCTGACTGCCGTGCCCGACAGTCAGAGAAGAGGCGTATCAGGTAAGTACCAACGCCCATTCTCCTATAGTCGGGCACGGCAGTCAGGATGGGACATACCAAAGCGAGGTGTCCAGTCGGGCGGGAGAAGACCGGTCCCGCACTCAGGAGGATGTATGGACACCTTGGAGAACCCTACGCCCAAAGGCTGCGTCTGCTGATGCAAACTTGTCCAGGCGGTAGTGACGGACGAAAGGGGAAGGTGAAGCCCAGGTGGCTGCCCGACAAATCTCATCAATCGTGGCCCGAGTGGACCAAGCCGCTGACGTGGCCGCACTTCGTGTAGAATGAGCTGTTATGTTGCGAGGAGCAGGAAGCGCAGAAGCCTCATAGGCCGTGGAGATACACGCCCGAATCCATCGGCCCAAGGTGGACGAGGATATCTTAGATCCCAGGGAGGAAGGTAAGAATGACACGAAGAGTGCATCTGAGCGTCGGAAGGCTGCAGTGCGGGCGATATAAACCTTGACCGCTCGTCGAACGTCCAGGGTATGCCAACGCTTTTCAAGGTGATGGCGAGGAGCTGGACAGAAATTTGGGAGGACTACTTCTTGGGATCGGTGGAAAATGGAATTCACCTTCGGGATGAAGGAAGGGTCCAGTCTGAGTACCACCCTGTCTTGGTGGAAAATGCATAGCTCTTTCCGGATCGAAAGGGCCGCCATCTCTGAAATTCGACGGGCCGAGGTCACCGCCACCAGGAAGGCCACCTTGAAAGAAAGGTGCTTCAAGGAAATGTCTCGGATAGGCTCAAAGGGTGGCCCAGTGAGGGCCTGTAGGACTTTAGGTAAATCCCACGTAGGGTACCTATGGACTGCGGGCGGTCGGATGTTCGTCGCGCCTCGTAAAAATTGTCGGATTAGAGGTTCCTTGGACAAAGGATCCGTGGAAGAGCTGGACAATACCGTGGAAAGCGCCGCCACCTGACGCCGAAGAGTGTTCGGAGAGAGACCAGCGACAAAGCCGTCCTGAAGGAACTCAATGACCAGAAGAACTGAAGCCGACGTAGGTGAATGACGTCGCCTTTTACACCACAACGAAAAGGCACGCCAGGTGGATTCATAAATGCGGGTAGTAGAGGCCCTTCGTGCTGCCTGGATAGTAAAGATGGCTCCTTCTGATAAGGGGAGTCTGGTTAGCAACCCCCTCTCAACCGCCAGACGGTGAGCTGGAACCAGAGAGGGTCCGGATGCTGTAACTGACCCTGGGAGAGTGTCACCTGATCGTCTGGTATCCGCCAGGGTGGTTGAACCGACAGGGACACGAGGTCTGCAAACCAAGGACGCCGGTTCCAGGATGGGGCAATGAGAATCATCTCCGCCTGTTCTTGTAGTAATTTCCGTATTACCCTGGGCAAGAGGTTGATCGGGGGAAAGGCATATAGGAGTTGTCTGGACGGCCACGGACACCGCAGCGCATCCACTGCCTCCGCCTCGGGGCAGGGGAACCTGGCAAAGAACCGAGGGAGCTGATGGTTGGAAGCGCTGGCGAAGAGGTCCACCGTTGGAAGCCCGAAGCGGCGGACTATTTCCTGGAACAGCTGAGGAGAAATGGACCACTCTGCGTTGTCGATCGGAGCCCGACTGAGGGAATCGGCCATCTGGTTGTGAATTCCGGAGATGTGAGCCGCTTGTACCGATGCCAGGTGGGTTTCCGCCCATAGGCCCAACCGTCGTGCTTCTCGCATTAGGGCCCTGGAGCGCGTGCCCCCAAGGCGATTCACGTGCGCCTTGGCTGTTATATTGTCGGTACGAATCAGGACATCCCGGTGAAGGACGTGAGGTTTGAAGGCTTTTAAGGCGAGGAAGATAGCCCGCAGTTCGAGCACATTGATGTTCATTCGTTGCTCGCTCTCTGACCATTGGCCCTGAGCCAGGTGGGGACCTAGATGAGCGCCCCACCCTGACAAGCTGGCATCCGTCGTGATAAGAAGACGGTGAGGTTCTCGGAACTTGGTCCCTTTTAACAACGCTCCCGACGTCCACCAGGAGAGAGACTGTAGAACTGGAGGAGGTAAGATCAGCCTCGTGGTCGAATTGTCCCTATGGGAACGTTGAAAAGGTAGTAGTAGCCATTGTAAGTCCCGGCAGTGTAAACGAGCCCAAGGGACTATTCCAAAGGTAGACACCATCTTGCCAAGAAGGCGAGAGAGGGAGAGGACGGAAGAAGCCCCCCTACCTTGTATTCGGCCAGCTAACCCCCTAAGGCTGTCAACCCGGTCTGGTGAAAGGAAGACCTCGGAGGACAAGGTATCAATAACCGCCCCTAAGTGGCGAATCCTAGTAGAAGGGGTTAAATGGCTCTTAGACCGATTTACCGAGAACCCATGGTTCTGGAGGACCTGAAGGGTGGTAGCTAGGTCTGTCTGTGCCTGCTGCAAAGAACGTGACAAAATTAGAACATCATCCAAATAAAAGGAGACCCTGATTGGGATGGTGGCTACATATCCCATAAGGGAAGCCATTATCTTGGTAAAGGCCCTGGGAGCTGAGGATAACCCAAAGGGAAGGGCACGGTACTGAAAATGCTTGTTATTATAACAAAAACGGAGGAATCTATGGTGGTTGGGAAGGATGGGAACGTGGAGGTAGGCTTCAGTTAAATCCACGGAGGACAAAAAATCTCCTTCCCGAATACAAAGTAAAATTGTTTGTAAGGAATGCATCTTGAACCGGCGATAAGTTATGTGCCGGTTCAAGGCTTTCAAATCCAGAATAGGGCGCCAATCCCCCGAGGACTTTTGTACTAAAAAGAGGCGGGAGTAAAAACCTTGGCCAAATTCGGAAGGAGGAACGGGTTGTATGGCCCGAATAGACAATAAGTGACCAATAGCTGCTTCTACCTGAGCCCGTTTCACTCTGTTAAGAGAGACTGGGCAACGTATAAATCTACAAGGAGGGGTAGACAAGAACTCCAGGGAAAGGCCAAATTTGATGGTATTCTTAACCCACTCATCAGTAATGCTATTCTCCCAGGCCTGGGAGAAAAGGGCCAGACGGCCTCCCAGTTGGGCCGGAACCAGATTCCTAGCGAGACCTTCGGAAGGGACGTCCTCTACCACCCCTCTGGGGTCTCCTGGGGGGGTATCTGGGACCCTGTCTGACCTGATTGTCCTGATGAAAAGTCCCCCGTTGTTGGAAGGGACGCTGAGACCTCTGCTGGAAATAGCCGGGATCGGAGCCTCGAAAGGACTGTGATCGAAAGGAGCCAGATGAACGACTCTCTGCCCTGCGAGACATGGCTGGCAAGATTTTACGGTGGTCTCTGGTCTCAATTAGAAGGGGTTCAAGTGAAGGACCAAAAAGTTTGTCACCCTCATATGGCGACGAAGCAAGACGCCATTTATTACGCACATCAGCCTGCCAATATTTTAACCACAATAACCTCCGGGAAGTGACTGCGGTGCCTATGGCTTTCGCGGAAAATCTGGCCGCGTTCAAGGTGGCATCCGCCGAAAATTCTACTGCTGCTAGAATTTTGTTGATATCTTGATGTGTTCTCACATCAGTAGAGGGTATACGACCTTGCAGCTGCTTCAACCAGAGGATCGATGCTCGATTAAAAAAGGACGCAGCCGACGCTGCTTGGACAGACCAGGCTGCTGCTTGGTGACCCTTAATAAGCGTACGTTCCGCCTTTCTCTCCTCCGGTCTTAGAGACTCCTCTGCAGGGCCTGAAGAAGGTGAAGGTGATGAAAGGGCTGCTACTGGTGCATCCACAGAGGGTATCTGTAAAAGAGAAGCATACTCCGACGCCAAATTATATAAACGTCTATCAAGGCTGTTAGGAATTGGACCTGTACTGGGGTTCTTCCATTGCCTCTGCAATACCTCTGTAAATAATTTAGGGGCTGGCACAATTTCGGTTTGAATTGCAGGCGTCTCAAATAGGGAGGAAGAAGATGCTGAAGACCCTGGCTGAGGCTGGTCTTTGTTTTCTGGCAAGCCAAGGCCAGTGGTGGTTTGTGCCTTGTATAACAAAGAGCGGAACATCTGAGGGCGAAACAAGCCGACAAAGGGGGGTTGATCAGGTTCCAAACCCTCATCTTCGGATAAATCTTGCTCAATAATGGCCTGTTCCTCTTCCCCTGAAAGGGAGCCTTGGCTAGCCCTGGAAGGAGAAACTGCTCCCATTGGGGTCTGAGATGAGGCCTGCAAAGGCTGGGAGCGTACAGAAGGGGTGTGGCGGCTCAAATAATCAGAAACCTTGGAAGAGGCTTTCTCCTGAAGACCTTGGGCAATCCCCTGCCTGATGGAATTAGCAATCAACTGGGCCAAAGCTGGGGTGACATCTAGCTTTTGGCCTTGAGAGGCCTGGTTATTCTGGTCTCCAGTAGACTGGGGCTCTGGATTCTCATCTGCTTGTAGAGAAGGGTCCCCAAGATCCCCTGAAGGAAAAACTGCCTCTGGCACAGGAGCTAAAGTATCCTCAGTGACTGAGATATCTGGGGAGAGATCTGGTACAAGAGAAGCCTGTGTAAAATCCCCCCCTGAGGCAGGGGCAGATACTGGAGTAGTAACAGGCCCGGGCTGTGCCCTCAAAGAGGAGGCCGCTTTATTGCAGGCCTTCTCTATCGCATTATGTCTCCTCTTTTCCTCTCTGGACATTGAAGCCTGCTTAGGAGCCTGAGATCTAGACTTCTTAGCCTGGGTGCCCCTGGAAGTACCTTCTCCTGGATCCTCCGATGAGGCAGGGCGCTTCCCTTTATTAGTTTTACTGTGAGCCCTGGCGTCCGCCATCTTGAAGGGCTCTGAAGAAGGGCTAAAATGGCCGCCAAACCTCCGAGAATAAATTGGGCCCAACGAAGCTCGCAATGAGCTTTACTCACAGTACAGATGCTGCAACAGACAGAGAAGGCCCTGGGGTGTGCTAGCCAGCCGGTCTAAACACCCCCAGACGCGCGGAATTTCCCTCGCGCTAAAAAGCTGTCAGCCGATGTTAGAAGAGGCCACGCTGTCTCCCTGAGGCCTTAATTAGCCGCTCCGAGGCGAACAGGCGATGAAAGTGCTAGCCAGCCGGCCTACAGCACTAACGGGGCGCGGAAGACACGTCGCGCCGAAAGGGGAGCCGCTGGGCGATCGATCTTCGGACTCCTGCCGTCCCCGCAGCCGCCTGATGTTACTGGGCCCAACGCGACGGAGCGAACTCGTGCGCGTGGGCGAGGCAATTGCCAGCCGGCAATTGAACCGCAGCGCGGTCTCCAGCGGAGCTAAGTCTCTCGCTGGACTGATTGCTAGCAGGGAGCTAGAAGAGGATAAGATGACAATTCCCTTCTGTTGGTTTTTTTTTTTTTTTTTTTTTTTTTGCTTTGGAATGGAGCTATCCTAGATGCGACTGGTCCGGACTCGACCGAGTCGAAAAACTGACAGGCACAGTCAGGAGGAGGGACTTCCCTTATTTCTGCAGACCCGGTCCAATGGAAGCTCTACCAAGTCTCCACCCATCCTGACTGCCGTGCCCGACTATAGGAGAACGGCTTATTCACCTGCAACCAAATCATTGTCCTAGTCTATGGTTAAAGACGCTTACAGTTAATACTGGCTATTTCCAGACCACAGGTTTCCAAGGCTGTCCATCTTTAGACTTATTCCATCTTGTTCTTCAAAACAGATTTCTGCACTCTGTTAAAAATGATGAAGAAACCATGTGGAAAAGATGAAAGGGCTCTAAAATAAAACACACACACACACACACACAAACACACACACACACACACACACACACACACACACACACACACACACACACACACACTGCCACTCCTCAGTCATGGAAGCTCACAGGATAACTATGGGCCAATTGTTCTCAATCTACCTCACAAGTTTCTTGATGGGGAGGGTATAGAAGGAGACAGCGGCTCCATAGACCGCTTTGAGTTTCTCAACAAAAAGGTTGCTATAAATCTAAGAAACAAACATAGCCTCAGAACTCAGAACAAATTCTGCAGATGAAGTGAGATTTTCTGGAAAACTCTTGGTAAATTTGAAGGATTCAAATGAATCTGGCTTTCCCACTGACTTTGCTTGTCAGAGAGTCGCAAAAGGTGATCACATGACCCCAGGACACAGCAACCTCATAAATACATACCAGTTGCCAAGCATCCGAATTTTGATCATGTGACCATGGGGATGCTGTAACGATCGTAAGTGTGAAAAATGGTTATAAGTCACTTTTTTCAGTGCCGTTGTAACTTTGAACAGTCACTAAACAAATGGTTGAAAGTTGAGGGCTATATAATTCAACATAGATGGAAGTAGACACAAGCTCCAAGGCCACCAGCCAAACATTCTGCATCCAGACTGAGTATCTGCACTTAGGGGTATATCAGCCTAACCAGAGGTGGGTTTCAGCAGGTTCTGACCAGTTCTGGAGAACCAGTAGTGGAAATTTTGAGTAGTTCGGAGAACCAGTAGTAAAAATCTGGCCCCGCCCCCATCTATTCTCTGCCTCCCAAGTCCCAGCTGATCGGGAGGAAATGGGGATTTTGCAGTAACCTTCCCCTGGAGTGGGGTGGGAATGGAGATTTTACAGTATCCTTCCCCTGCCACACCCACCAAGCCACACCCACAGAACTGGTAGTAAAAAGTTTTGAAACCCACCACTGAGCCTAACCCCCAATCCTAAGTGTTTACTCTGTGGCTAAAGATTTGCAAAGTCAGGGACAAGCTACAGTATCTGTTTCAGGACTCGGAATACCACAACAGTATCTTTGCACCCTGGAGCAATCCATTAGATACCCAATAAAAAAGAATAGACACATCTTTTAGAAGCTCATTTTGGCACTGATACCAAATCTTTGAAATAGGTTTGCTTTTCTGAAAATCTCAACAAAGACTTCCAGTCAATAATTGTGCTTACAGTGAGGAATGTAACTCAGCAAAAGCGGGAAACTATCACTGATGCATGTTCTAATTTACACAGTGCTCACAACAAGAATGAAGGGTTCAAGAATAGTGTAAAAATGCATTTTTAAAAGAAAGATGCAAAATAATTCGTTTCATCCAAATAAAAAGGGTCTGTTTTACCAAATTTGAACAGCTTATAATCAAAGGCACTACAAATGAAAATTGTCAGTCTATCATACATTGTGTTAAACTATGGCATGTTTAACACTTTCACTTTAATGAAAGAATGCCGATTGGCTAGTTCCACCCAACATACTAAACAATAAATTGCCGTTTAAAAAGTGTAGTTGCTGGGTTTTCAATGATGCTAAACCAAAATCTATGACTAGTTATGATGAATGAATCTATGACACACTGAATACCAGTTACTATGGGGCAGTGCTATTAGTTCAACCATTAGCCAAAAGGGTTCAATACAGGTTGTTCAGAAATCAGGAGGACAAAAAATATTCAATCCAAATGAAAAAAGTACACAGAGTTACTTTCCTATCACTATATTTACATTAGGAAATAAAATTTAAATGCCTGGTGTGTTAGGATTAGGGTAAGTATTCTTGAAAGGAGATTTAAGGACTTCTATATATTATAGTGTGTGTGTGTGTGTGTGTGTGTGTGTGTGTGTGTGTGTATATGTATATACATTTATATGTATATACATTTATATATTAAATGTATATACATTTATATATGCGCTTCAAGGTGTTGGTGACCACCTTTAAAGCACTCCATGACTTAGGGCCGGGGGTACTTACGAGACCGCCTTCTGCCACCAATAGCTTCCCACCGGCCAGTACGCTCGCACAGAGTGGGCCTCCTCAGGGTGCCGTCCGCCAGACAATGTCGGCTGGCAACCCCCAGGGGGAGAGCCTTCTCTGTGGCGGCGCCCACCCTCTGGAACAACCTCCCCCCCAGAGATACGTACAATAACAGACCTCCGGATTTTTCGTCGGGCCCTGAAAACCCATTTATTTCAACTAGCTGGGCTGGCTTGAGTTAATTTTAAATTGATTTTAAATTGGGTTGTTTTAATTTACGGCCAAAATATTTAATTATTTTAAACTGCTTTTAAATTTTGTATGTATTGTTTTTTACTTTGGCTGTTCACCGCCCTGAGTCCTATTTTGGAGAAGGGCGGTATAGAAATTTAAACAAACAAACAAACAAACAAACAAATATGTATATGTATATGTATATGTATATGTATATGTATATGTATATGTATATGTATATGTATATGTATATGTATATTATTAATCACTCTGACAAATCTAAGACACTTAACAACATATATTCCTTCTCTTTGGCTGTCTTGCAGAACTGTATGCCACTTTGTTGAGGGAAGGGGAACAAAGGGAGCAATGGACCAAAGGTTATCTGTACCTCCATTACCCATCTTGGCAGGGCCCAAAGGCTACCCCCCTCCAGGGTGGAAAAGAACTCACTGTTAGCTGATATTAATATTGGCTCCAGCCAACCCTATTAAGTCAGCAAGCATCCAAGCCTTTCTCTCATTCTTCCCTTACTATCTACCACCATTAAAAGAATTCGAATTTCAGCCTCAGTTCCAAACCAGCCAATTGCCGCTCACTTCATTCCCATGGGAGCAGGGGTGAAATGCTCCCGGTTCAGTCCAGTTCACCCAAACCGGTAGTAAAAAAGGCTACTGGTTCGCCGAACTGACAGTAAAAAATGTAAAAAAAGAAAGTTCTGACTATCAAGTGAGCGACGCGCAATCGTCGGAACTTTTTTTTTACGCATTTTTTATACTTCCGGTTCTCTGGAACCAGTAGTAAAAATGCTTTTAAAAAGTAAAAAAAAAAGGCTCTGACGATCACAGCTGTGGCGCACGGTTGTCAGAGCCTTTTGTTTTAGTTTTAAAAGCATTTTTTACAACCTATTCGGCCAAATAGGTTGTAAAAAAATGCTTTTAAAAGGTTAAAAAAAACTGGTCCAACGATCACAGCTGTGGCGCACGATCGTCGGAGCCTTTTTTTAACTTTTTAAAAGCATTTTTTACAACCTATTCGGCTGAAGGAGATCACGGGTCTGCCGCCCGAACCCGCAATCCCCTTCCTGATTCCAAACATGGGGTGTGTGCAGAGACAAAAAAAAGTGTACCGTGTTTCAAGCGGCGGATCTGGCCAGGAGGAAAGAGAAGAGTCTGCTGAAAAGGAGGACGGGGGCGCGCGGCTCTGCAATGTGCAGAAAAACACTTTTAGGCGGCAGCGCTACAATCTCCTCCCTGAATCCAAAGCACTTCCCAGTTCCCCGCTGCACATTGCAGGGGAAATGGCCACCACCTGAAGCGCGACTCTTGAGGTTTGCATTTTGGAATCCGGGCAGCGATGGCTGGAAAGGAGGAATGTTTCCCTTTAGGGGCTCCCATTCAGCTTGACTTGGCTCCTGGGAGCAGAGAGGGTTAGGCAGCGGCGAGTCGAAACACTGGGCCATGAGGGCGGAGTTATTCTGATTGGCAAGACTCGATCAATGCTGCATAGAGGAAGTCCTTCCCCAGTCTGACTGCCTTCCCTTCCTTCGGAGAATGGCCGAAGGGTGGGGGCTGGCAGGTGGGCTGGGCTGCATTCGACGTATAAGACGCACCCAGATTTTCACCCCGTTTTTGGGGGTAAAAAGGTGCGTCTTATACACCGAAAAATATGGTAGTTTCTGGAGGCAGCCAAGAAAGTTTAATTGCAAACATATGGCAGCTGTTGTAAAGGGTTTACCTAGACTTATTTGGTCTTACTGTTTCTCTTCCATTTCTGGGATTGTGGAAGAATCTGAAACTTAAGATTTCATTCAGAATTTTATTATGGAAATTTTCCACAACCAAAGCCAAATTCTGCTTTCAGATGCTTATGCATGAACCCCTAAAATAGCTCACTATGGTTGTACAGCAGGATTTTAAATCCTAATCTCTTGCAGGATGTGAGAATAAACCTTCCTTTTCCTACATTTTGTCTACTCTGTCACATCTACGTTAAACAGGGTTGGGTAACTATGGCCCATTTATGACCTGTGGACTTCAACTCCCAGAATTCCTGAGCCTTGGAGATTCTGGGAGTTGAAGTCCACAGGTCATAAAGGGGGCCATAGTTGCCCACCCCTGCTATAAAAGGCTCCACTGTTTAAACTGCAGTAGTGACCACAATTGACTTCTCTGGAATAGTGATTTGCAAGTCCTGTCTGCAATAAAGCCATTTAATTTATTGAATCCAAAACTAAGTAAGATTAAAGAAAAAAATCTTATAATAAATGAAATTTCAAGGTAGTTGGCAAATTAAAAAAAAAAAAGAGCAATGACTTAGCTTTATGAGAATTTTTTTTTGTTTGGAGATGAAGAAGAAACTCAGTCTCCCCAATGATCCCTATATCCTTTCTCTCCTAAACTTCTTTGTCTGATCAAGTCACAAGCACAGTTTTATCCAACGCATCCAATGAGAACTACAAGCAATTCTTCCTATCTGTCATTCCTAAACTGATTAAATTTGATTAGTGCATACTGAAGTTAATTACTGTTATGACTGTATAAGCACCGCATGATTCAGGCTGTAAATTTCTGAATGTTTCTGGGTATAAAAATATTTTTATAAATAAAATACAATCATGAACATTATTGCCAGTTCATTCCTATCTATATAAGTTTCCTGCATGCAGTTAATCATTTTTGCACAGGAGGCAAAAAAAAAAAAAAAAAATCCCCCAGAAACATATTACATGTACAGTAAGAGCGATAGAAACATTTTTTCTCACATCAAAATATTATCACCTTCATGTGTAAAAAGGATCAAAGGCAGTCTGCTACAGCTGGGTAAACATACTGTATATTAAATTACAGCTGGGCAAATAAATATCAGTTTTACAATATTGGACTAGTTCAGACATAACGTAATGTTAAATTACATATTAGCATTAAAAGTAATATACAAAATATAGGGAGCACTATTCTTCTAGTTTCACTTCTAATTAATCAAAGATTGCTTTGTGTTTTGAACCAGAATAAATCAAGATTATTTGTAATTGCTTTTAGAGGAAACATATCCATTTCAGGCCATGGTTTATTAGATTGACTTGTTTAAATTAACTGCAATTAAATATGATCTCTTTGTACTGTATCAACATCAGAGGAAGAAAGGGAAGAGATGAAGCTTTTTCTCGTAATACTAACAATGGTTTAGTGTTACTTCCAAACACATTAAAAAACAACTTTTGAGAAATCATCAATCACAGAGCATGCCCCATGTGAACTTATTTGATGTGTCACATAATTTTTCTAAAATTACAAAATAACTATAAATGCATTATTTTATAACTATTGTTGCCATAATTCTTCTAGGCACGAGATCGTAACTTTTCCTAACTCAATTTCTTATTTTCCATCATCCTATTGTCATTCTGCCTCACAGATATAAATTAGAAGAATTTATGGCATCTCGAAGGTCCATACAAAAACCATCCTGTGACTTCATAAGAATTGTTTGGAATGATTACAATTATTTAACCATCCCAAGGTGACTTCTAAAGACAGATTTAAATAATAAAACCAAATTAATCTTGATTTTAGTCCCAAAAAGAATTATTCCTCATAATTATTTCAATACAAAAAAAAAAACCGAATTCAGATGGGTTCTTCACTACTCTAGTGGCTGAAAAATCAAAACCCAATTGGAATACAAGCATTTGTACTCCTGATCATGTCTCATCAGAAGCAAGTCTCACATAGTCTAACGGAATTTATTCCCATGTATTAGATTACAAAGAAATTGTAAGGATTATTTTCTTTAAAAAGGAGACACCTTAGAAGAATGTCAAATTCTAATAGTATAACTATTATATAATTACATAGTTAAATTAATATATGCAGAGACTTCACGTCAGTCTTCTATACTCATTTATCTGAACTGCATATGTTTCACGTTTCAGCTACAAATGTCTTTATAGGTTATCTCTGTGGTTATTTTATGGAGAGGAGATTCTTTCCCTTATTGCCTAAAATTCAGACATTCCCCATCTTTCAAGATATAAAAGATACACCAGAGAGAAAACACTAAATCAGGATGTTTCAAGAAGAGACCTCACATGAACTGTATTTAAAATCAGTGCTCTGGCAAAGAAATACAGAAAATATAGAACAAAATGCAATTATGAATTATACCAGGGATACTTTACAGCTGACAATGAAATATTTCCCAAGCATGACACATGCTTGAAAAGCCAAGTTTTAGCAGAATTAAGTGGCTCTTTCCTCCCTGTATGAATTCAAGGTTTTTCCAGAAAGAAGTGACTGTATGAAGACTTATCTAAAAGCACATAAAAATAATACTTTCCTATAAAAATAAAATAAGACTCCCCTGGATACATATTGAGTTCTTTTTCAGGCATTCTTTTTTTCCTTCTATTTATAATTATTTTATCCAGCACATTCATGTGTGTGTATAGACATCCCATGTCTCCTCAATCCTTAATCGTGTCTTCTTTCTCTTCTAGTGCAGATTCTAGGTTGATTCTGCAAATTAGGCCTTTGGCTTCAAGTATTAAGCTCCATTAGAAGCTCCAAGAAAAGGAGTGAAGTAGAAATTATATGGCTACGTTGAAAGGAATTCTAGGGCAGTTCAGGAAGTATTTCAAAACTATGGATTGCATTTAAATACCCTGCTAAGGAATAGTTCACTTTAACTGGTTTGGTTAAAAAAAAGTCAGAAAAACTCTTTCCAATGCACCTTGGCATATGAGTTAAAGGCTTGCCTCGGGCACACAACAAACCAGAAATAAGCCATAACAAAACATAGCATTACCTTCAGGCACCTGCCAAAAACAAAGCTTGTTTTATTTACTAATCACAGTCACATTTGATGAGCAAAAAAGTAAACACCCCACTTTCTAATTTAGCAAATCGTGTTAATTTTTCTTTGACAAAGGACAAAATTTCAAAACTTTTCAAAGAATTCCAAGACTAAGTAGCACAATCAAGGATTACCCCAACTACACATATCATAAAACCAAGTAGCCTCCACTCCAACCCCCCCTCTCTTTCTCACACACCTCTTTCTGCTAATCAAAACATGTGTCTATAATTATTTTCACACATTTTCAGACCCACAACAATCTCAAGACAAGGTGCTTTCGGTTTTAATCAGCCCAAGAAAATAGCCTTTCCAAATGCACTAACAAAATCTTCTCTCTAAAAGAGATATTTCTAATGGCTGCTGGGCTCAACAACAGAGCCACTTTTAAAACTTGTATTTTTCTAATGGCCTGAGATTTGGAGATGGTTTTAAAAGAATGTGAGACCACAAAATGCACAGATAGAGGTTTATTTAAAACAATACACAGAAAAAGAGGCCAAACGTCTAGTGCTGGTTATTCTGACTACATCCAGTTGTTCACTCTTCAAGGATGCACTACTGGGGTGGGCAAACTTCAGGATAAACATATCTAACCACAGCTTTGTGCAAAACTAAAACAATCAAATAACTTTTTAATGCAGGAATTGAGTATCAGAAGTATCATATATATACTAGCACAACAGAGATAAAGTCTGCCTTGATCCAACCTACTAACTTTATGGACACAACCATGCAAATTTTTTGGTCAGCATAGGGAAATAATAATAATAATAATAATAATAATAATAATAATAATAATAATAATAATAATAATAATAATAATAATAATAATAATAATAATTTTATTTATAATAATTATAAGTAGCCTGAAACTCCCTTTTTCTGGCACTTTTTCTTTTAATTTCCTGGTCTAGCTTTAGTCCAGTATTTTCCTGGTTGTTTCTTCTCCAACTACTAATCAAAATCAGCTTCAGACTCAATTCCATGCAACAGACTGGCAGATCTGCTTCTTTATTAATATTTGTTATTGCCTTTTTCCGGGAAACTTTCACATCAATGCAATAAACCACTTCTGTTTACCTTCATCTTCATTTCTTCCTTTTAGCAATTTTATTTATATTTAAAACGCATTAGCTACTGAATGGCAATTTTTATTTAAAATAAAAACCCAAATAATTTAAGAAAAGTGGGAATCCTTTTGTCACTGCAGCAATTGAAACTTTGGCACTTTACCGAAGCTCATGCGAAAGTCTACAAGAAGATTCTGCACAAACTCAGTTAATGGATGTGTCTATTAAATCCAGCTTTTCTGTCAAAAATGGGCACATGCCCTGTAACGTCATGGCATATGTATAAAAGGGGCAGTTTTCATTGTGATACACATTTCATTGTTTGTTTCACCTTGACAGACACCATGTGCTACTTATATTTGACGAGACAGCAAAACAATAGTGAGATGGGCGGCCTGTACATTTAATAAACAAATAAAACAAATAACTGTTTCTGATTTTCCTAGTGTGCACTTCACCAAATCCTTGGTTCTGCATTCTGCACATATTATTGTTACTATATTCTATGGAGGAATCACCAACATGGCTTGTATACCCCCTGCTTCTCTAAACTTCAGAGCACAGCAAAACACTACCTTGTGCCTAAACAAAGCATGTGACTAGTTTCTTCCTCCCGCATTTTACAAATGATGGTGAGCTAGGCAAGGGACAGGTGGAGGCAATATCTAAAATAGGCAAAATGAATCGGCTGCTGCATCTTTCAATCTTCACACAGCTTCTTAACTATTTTAAGAGAAGGGGAGAGAAAATCAAGTAGTAGGCTAAATCCTCAGGTGGTATTTTAAGAAACAAATTTAACTGCCGCCAACTGCTGTACTTGTACCTTTTATATCTGCGCACCAGATGGTAATTTAGGAAATCCTCTGAGCACATTCGCTACACATCAAAAAAGATGTTAGCACTCATCACCCATACACAAGCTTCCTTTTTATTTCTTTCCTGAGCTCTTAACATTTTTCTTCATTTTAACCCATAAATAGTCGCTGGGACAATCGAAATATTTTATCATTACGCATTATATTTTTATCCTGCCTTTATTATTGTTATAAATAACTCAAAGCAG
This sequence comes from Pituophis catenifer annectens, assembly GCF_029215685.1. NCBI lineage: Eukaryota > Metazoa > Chordata > Lepidosauria > Squamata > Colubridae > Pituophis > Pituophis catenifer. The sequence goes on from NW_027256881.1 coordinate 207,588,258, forward strand.
TGAACATTTAGATAATACTCCTTCCTCCTCCTACTTTCCCCTCAACAACAATCCTGTGAGGTGGGTTGAGCCGAGAGAAAGTGACTGGACCAAGGTCACAAAACTGGTTTTCATGCCTAGGGTGAGACTAGAACTCACAATCGTCTGGTTTCTAGGCCAGCACCTTCTCCACTACACCAAATAATAAGAGGGCAGGAAAATCAACGAGGACTCAAAATAGGAATACAGAAGGCAAACTGGTGATGGTTCAGACATGGAGCAGCCCACCCTGTAGCCACAATAACTCCCATATGTTGCTTTAAATGCCACAAAAGGTTCCAGTGCTTGGAAACCCAGTTGACACAGCTGTCATTTCTCTAAATCACAGGTCAAAGTAGGCTGTGGCGTGTCTTCTGAGGGCTATACCTATAACAAATGTTCAATTTGTGGATTTGAGGCAGACTCATAGTGAAATAGTTGGGCTCAGTGGGAAAGGAAGATGCAAACCAAGGGAAGCTTTATATACAGCTGGAGCTTACTCAGAGCTCCAGAAGATCCATTTTCTGTAATTAACAGTTCTATAAAGCTGCTGGAGGAAAAAAGAAGAAAGGTAATGCTCATTAAAGGGCTGGAGTTGTGAGAAGTAAGGCAATATACCGATAATCAAAAATCTGTAATAAAATATGTACTGTACCTACTTCCCACTCAAGGTAACATGTCTCTGGGATATGATCCTGGAATTGGTCTTAAAAGGTAATCTAAATAATCAGGAATACCTTTTACAGTGGTCTATCTCCTCTTCCTTGATAAAACTGGATTCTATATTGTACAGGTAGTCCTTGACTTATGACCAGTCAAAGTTATGACAGACCCCCAAAAATGTGCTATTCTATACAAAGTTTTGAAGAACACTTCCAAAATTTATCTACATTTAATCCTTTATCTATGACAGGGGTGCTTAAATGTGGCCTGCGGGGCTGGCCTGAAAATAGCAAAGGACCAGCCCACGATGCCTCTGGCAGCCGAAACAGGGCGCAGGGAGCCGCGCGCCTTCTGGAGCATTCTCGGGGGGGGGCGCACCCGAGCCCCGTTTTGGATGGCAGAGTGCTGCAGGAGGCATCTGTCCTGTCTCCCCCCCCTTTCCCACTTCCCCCCTCCCACAGCTGGCCTGCAGAGAATTACAGTGCTGATCTGGCCCTCGAAGAAATCCAGTTTGACACCCCTGATCTATGAGGATACTATCTACCCTGTTTCCCCAAAAATAAGACATCTCCTCATAATAAGCGTAATCGGGCTTTTGAGCGCATGGCAATAAGGCCAAGCGCTTATTTCAGGGTTCAAAAAAATATAAGACAGGGTCTTATTTTCGAGAAAACATGGTATGTATTTATCTCTCAATGATGATAATAGATAGCATTTACTGAATATCTTTATTGGGGTGTTATCTAGCTGCTGCTGCTGCTGCTGCTATGGTAATAGATTTGCTTATTGTTGTATGTGGTAAAGGGAGCTATAGTTCAGGAAACTTTATGCCTTTTTAACAAAATTTGCTAGTATAAAAGACTACTCTCCGACTCCTATTTGTAAGACCTAGGTAAGGTAGATGGGTGGCTAAGGAAAAAAAAAGAAAGAAAGATTGAAAAATAGACCCAAATATTTACAGGCAAAGTCTGAGATGGGTGCTTAGGTGTAGCAAGAAACACAGGAAAATAAAAGCCAGCCTTGAGGATTGAAACTACTTCCTCATATTTTTTTTAAAAGCCCTTCCTTCCATTACTAAAGAACCTTCTTTCTCAAGTTATTGGATCTTTTACAGAATTACAATTACAGAAAAAGGTATAGAAGGAGAAAGACAGCCTTCTATTTGTGTTGAAAAGGAAAATGAAACATGGCTGAGAAGCATCTCTGTTCAACAGCACTATTCCTTCTAGCCAGCTTTCTACCAATACTGTTGTTCCCCCTCACCACTCTGATCACAGCATGACACAATTGTTCTTTGTCTTAAGGACAATGTAATCAACCAGGCATTTGTTGGATCTGTATGTGTGTGTGCACGCGTGCGCATGATTAATAAGGGATGTATTTCTGTCCCTTGCTGTGGCCACTTTAGGGATTTCACCAGGTAGGGCAAGAAAGCAATCACTGTCCTTATTATCTATATTCAGATTTGAAACCTTTGTCATCAAACGTAGAAACTCCATGAATAATAGCTGCTCAAAGGCATTTCCCACACGAATTGCCAACAATCATTCAAAGTGTTGAATGATACTTGCTTAGCTGCATTTTACAAAAACATTGTATTCGAGCCTAACGTTGCTTTTAGAAACTGTTCAGGAAAATATTGTCCTTGGCCTCAAATAGATCCAGCACCTGCTCAAATAAGGAAGGTTAGTCCACTGGAATGATTCCACTGCTTCTTCTTCCAACCAATTTCCATTGTTCTGCTGGTGTCTGCTAAGTAAATAGTTTCCTTATAGAAAATAAATTGCATCAAAACAACACATAGGAAAGGGAATCTGGTTCATGGTAGCTTAATTTAGCATACATCTGGCCAGGAATTCATTCATTCCAGGAGGACTCCACAGTCTTGTCACTACACTTATTCAATGCTATAAAAACCAATGACCTACATGACTTCAGGCCTATGCACGCTTACTTGACATAAAGCATCACTGAGCTGACCAATAAACATGTAAGGAGCGAAACATAGCTAACAAAGTAAACACAAAGGACTTAAGGAAGTTTAATCACAAAGGCTACAACCAGCAAAATTTGTCTTTTAAATTATGTTTTCTTGTTTGGTATACTGGTACTGCCTATGGCTGCCTTTGATGCCATCCAGATAAATGGATTTCAACTTCCAATGATAATAGTAGCGATGCGAGTTCTGGGAGTTGAAGTCCAAAACTCTGGAGGGCACCCAGTTAAGGGAGTAAGAACTATAGCAGCGGGGTATGTGTTTAAGTAAAATTTTTATTCACAATTTTTTCCATAAATAAAAGCGGCAAAAAAACCCCAGAAAGTTAAGATGGGGAAAAACATGTAAGAAAAAAGAAGAGATACTAGAGAATCCCGATCTTTACATCAGTCACAAACAAGCTTATTTTCTCTCCTCCCCCTTTAAAATTTCATCCATGTTTCCCTTCTCCCTGCATTCAACCTTTTTAATTAATGAAAACAGAAAATGACCCAGGTAATTTTTCACAAGAAGTCCATCAAGGTTTTCAATCCTTTTATGAAAGTGCTTATTATTTTACCCCTGATTAAGCAAATCTATTTTGCATTCCTTCTTCATAGGCAATCTTCTAATAGATGCTTCTTTGGGCAAAATTAACTTGATGTTGAAGTACTGTTGTATAACTTATCATCTTCCTACTAAAGTGCACAGGTATACAGTATCTCTTAAAACATGTTTTATCTTTACATATTTTTGCTAATTTTGTACACACCGTCCATTTCTGTACCCTCATTTTCCTCCTCCCATTCCATAAATTTTATGGAACAGCTCTCTCCTTAACGTCTTCCAAAATTACTCTCAATTATGGACAAATTTCTTCCTCTCTTTACTCCAATAATGCAACATCCAGATCTTCATCCATTTCTTTGGTTGTAATTTCCATCTTACTTTCTGGGATCCCCATTTTCCTCAATTTATTTAACACCTCCAGTCATTTGTACTGCAGATTTTTTCAATGTTTTAATTCAATTTCTTTTCCATATTTGCTCATCTTTCAGCCAGTAAAGTTGTCACTGACTTTGTAATATTCTTTTTCCATTCCTCAAACATTCTTTGTAACATCCCTGCTACCTTTCCCTGGTGTTTGTTGTCTTAGTGATTCTTTCCCTTTTTTTGCTGTTTCCCTGATAATAGCCATATCTCTCATTATAATCCTTGTATTTACCGGTATTTCTTTCCATTTCCCCTTATTCATGTTCCAGGTCTTAGGCACACTTGCCAGAAGGTCCAATTACTCTACTGTTCTGAAGATCTCTATAGCTTTGAAATAATTATAATGCAAATGGAGTTAGATCAGACCCAGTGACTATTACAGAGGTCACTGGCTGAGGTTACAAACATGATCTTTCTTCTTCAAAGTAGCGACTCTGCAGGCTTCCTCACAAGGAACTGCCTTCCAAAGCACATACGGGCAGTCTCTTTAGCTTCTCCTTATCTGGAGACACTTCAACTGTATGAGCTCACCGCATGGTTATAGTTGTCTTCCACAGTGTTATCCCTGTTCTTCATTTTTTCCACCTGGAAGCCAGCTATACCAATGTTACTAAAACCACAAGTTATGCGCATTTTTTTCCTTGAATTAATGATTATGTTTCATTTAATTAATTGGTACTTTCTTCTAAGAAAACACAGAAGAGCTCTACTTACACAAGTTTGAATGGCTATCCTCTTAGTAAAGAGATACGTGCCTTCAGCATACAGGTGTACCTATTACATGATGCTGGCAATTATTAATTATAGCCAAGCCACTGCTCAAATTCTGAGATCTATTCAGTCCAATCCTGAGAAATAACTGTAAAAATGGAAGAAAAAAGTGAAATAATTGTGTAATTGTAGTTGATTTTCTTTAAAGAAAAAACTTTACATCTTCTTTGGCCATAGATTCATAGATATGGATACTAAAAGCAAAGAAGAAAACAAAATTCTCAAGAAGAGAGGGGTTGCTTCTTTATGTTTCTTCACCGCCCAGTACGCTCCCATAGAGAGGGGCTTCTCAGGGTGCCGTCAGCCAAACAGTGTCGACTGGCGGCCCCCAGGGAGAGAGCCTTTTCTGTGAGGGCACCCACCATCTGGAACGAGCTCCCCCCAGAGATACAGAAGATTCCGGATCTGCGTACTTTCCGCCGTGCCCTCAAAACATTCCTGTTTCAGCAGGCCGGCCTGGCCTAACTTTCCCTTTATATTGCTTTTGATTTTATTTTAAACTGGGATGTCTTGAATTATCTAGGACCAGAGTGTTTAGTATATTTTAATTGGTTTTTTTTTTAACGTTTGTATTACATGTATTTTTATCATTCGCTGTTCACCGCCCTGAGTCCCTCAGGAATAGGGCGGTATATAAATTTAATAAATAAATAAATAAATAAATAAATAAATAAATAAATAAATAAATAAATAAATGTAGAAAATCCCACAAAAGAGCATAGCTGAGATAAAGAATTCTGCTTCAAAAATCTGTGAACTTTGGCTTTACTCAGAAAAAGCAAATCTGCCAAGAAAAATGCAATTTTCAGCATGTCATATTCTTACGGTTCAAAATGTCAAAAGAATTTTTTATCCATTACCTGCACTAAGACTAGCTGCCAGAGAAACCATTATAAAATATTACATAACTTTCAGAAGAGGTCCCTTCTTACACAATGAACAAGCAGCGATCTCCTATATTATATTAGGCGGTTTAAGAAGTATGTGCAAGAACTTATAGACAGAAAAATAAAAATGTATGATAACACAACTGATCTTTACAAATCTAACAAAAATGTTTTATTTGGCTTATTTATTTACTCAATCTTTTTGAGTAAATCTGCTTATCTCAAACAAGTAAACTCTGGGAGGTAAAAATCATAAAGCCAATTAAAGAACAATTATAATCACAATACAACAATAAAAATTAAATACATACGACAACAGAGTATTATAATTCATAGTTATAATAATTCATATAAATCATTATAATCCAGGAAACAGGGACCTTCACACACTCAGGATCTCAGGCATAGGCACATAATCAGGGTCCAGAGTTCCAACCACCCCCCCCCAGTCACATGACCATTTTTGGTGCTCAACAACCGGCCCACAATTACAGCTTTTTGCAACATCCCACAGCCACATGATAGTCATTTACAATATTTTCATTGAAAACTGGTGTTTACTTTGTATTGGGTCAGATCGGTCATGTGATGACTTACTTTACAACTGTTACAATTTACAACTGTAATGGGCAGTTTCTATAAGTTGAGAACTAACTGTATGAAAAAAGGCTTATATTTCTTTTCTTCCCACTCCCCCCACCCCCGACTATGATTATGCATCTGTGCCTGAATACCTTGCTTAAGTCTTCTGTTGTTAGATTTCATGTTTTTCCAATTATATCTATGTGTTGGCTATCCATAGATACTTCATTTCGGGCGGATGCCTATGCAGTGCCACTCCAAAGTCAATTAAAAAGGGACAGTGCTTCATGAGAACAAGGTTTAGTAGGAAAGAGAACACATTTTTCATTTTCCCTTCCAAATTGCCCCTCTAGATCAGACTCCCCCAGAAAGAGTGTGGTGTTCACGAGGTTAGAATGCTGGGTTGATGATTGGCAGGCTCATGTTTGAGACCCAGCTGCTGCCTGGGATGGGGTGAACTCCTGTCACACTCTCCAGTTTCTGCCAACCCAGCAGTTTGAAAGCAGGCAAGTATATAAATGGGTACCACTTTAGTGGGCATGGAAACATGGACATCCCCCAGGTAATGGTGATTTAATCCTTTCAACCTGGAACTGCTTCAGTGCTTCTGACATGACGATAGCAATAGCTTTCCCTAAACATGTGCTAGTTAATTCCCATCATCTCCTGCCCATTATGAAAGAAGGAAGATAAGAGTAAGTCATATAACTCTGCAGGACACCATATTGGGAAAGTCAAATCTGGACCAAGTACTAATTGGTGAATTATTTACTTGGGAGAGGCTAAACAAAAGGAGGAAGGGTAGGAGACATACCCATTCTTACAATGGCAGAGACAGCAGACAATGGCTGCAACAAATGACTGTCACCCTCCTAATGAGGATCCTACTTTCCAACAGGGACAAGATGCTGAAGCCAACACTGTGCTGCCCTGTGAAAAAGTAACAATACTCCAGTGTTTTCTTCCCCTTTGGGAATTAGTATAAGACGTTCAGTTGCAAGCCCTTGTTTGCCAAAGAGAAGAAAGGGTTTCAATTCTTTCTTGCGCTTTTGTTTCAATGGCTCACAACTGTCACTGCAAATCTTTCCTCTTGTCTTGGATCCAGTGATTAAGAACCTATTGTGTCAGGCAACGAGCCAGCATCCTACTTCTGCCTGGCGCCTTCTGCCAAGGCAGCAATCAGTGCCAGGTATTCTATGAAATCTTTTGGGCAAACAACATTCCCACATGGCTGAAAGAGCAGAGAAGATGCTAGCTGTCACTCCTGGCTCCCAGGAACCCCTAACTAACCCAGTTCCCCTTTCTCATGGAGAAAAGAAACATCCCCAACTCAGACTCTAATGAACCTTTTCCATTAAGAAAAAGTATTTATTGCAACAGAATCTTCCATTCAATTGTTAACAAATTAGGACTTTATAAAGCTTGGCAAAGAATTACCTTGAAAAGTATGTCAGCCCATGCAAAGCATCTCTCCTCAAGGCATGAAAGCAGTACATCCTCTAGAAGGCTTGTACCACTATTTTGTTGAGTAAAAGTTGAATAATCTGAAAAATCTGGATTGGATAAACAAATAAGGCAATTTTTTCATAATATTTTTCATAAAGTTCTGTGAAGAGAATCTTTGTCAACATCTGTTTCAAGCAACAGAAATGCAACTCTACACATGAGCACTGCTGGATAAATAGCATCCGAATCAAATAAATTATATAATACGACAGGGACAATCCAGTCAGCCTAGAAATGCTAGGAGATATTGTGAAATAAGAAGTGGAAAAAGGATCCCCAAAAAATTCAAAGAAAAGAAGTTCCACATGGATTTTAGCACCTGCTGTCATGATAGCAAAAGAAATAGGATGAAAGCTTTCAGCAAAAAGAAAAATGTGTGACAACAGAACCCAGATTATCAATATAATGAAAGAAAGAACAAGAAAATATATATCAATAAAGACAGTCAAGAAATAGATGAATATAACAAGAAAAGGACAAAGAGTCTTTAAAAGATTACATAAAAATTCACTGGTAAAGTTAGCATAGTCAACATATTCAAGGAAAATATTTGATAGAGTCAAACAATATTAAAAAGATGAAAAGACTGAACTGAAACTTATGGCAAACAAGATCAGATACACTGAGGAACCAATTGCAGTAAAAACTGAGGTACGGCAGAGAAAACAAACAGCAGTCTACCATAAAAATATCAGATACAGATGAAATTACCCACAAAAATGTTAAAGCTGAAGAAAATACTAACAGTTCTACATCAACAAATATGGAATAAGGCTGCAAGGCCCCAAGACTGGAAAAGGTAATGTATATGTACACTGAAAAATGGAGAAGCAAGAAAATGCATGAATTACCATACAGTGGAGTGGCGGAGCATCGAGGAGGTAAATGAAGAAGGCAATACTAGAAAAACAGACAAATTCATGAAAGGGATATTATTATTATACTCCCTTAATGCACTGTAAGCCGCCCTGAGTCTCCGGAGAAGGGCGGCATATAAATCAAATTAAAAAATAAAAAAATAAAAAAAAAAATAAAAAAAATAAAAAAAATAAAAAAAATAAAAAAATACTCACCCCCAAAAAACAGAAAACTTAAAGCAATGTTCTTTTCAGCAGTTGTAATATATGACTGTAAAAACTGGACAATGAGAAAGACTGAATTATAGATTTTGTTGTGGTCTGCAAAGAGGCAATTAATCAGTTCTACACCACAAGTGGCCGATTTCCTTGAGGCAGTGATGAGGAAGCAAAACCTTACACAGTTGGGCATATGATATGGGGTTTTGATAATTTTAAATGATTATAGTTTTTTTAAAAATGGTGATAGGAGAAGGATAAGATATTACTTAAGATGGATGGGTCAAGTCAAGATTGCTAAAATGTTCTTGAGAGACTTACAAATTAGTGTCAATAGGTAAAATTGAGAGCTGGTAGGATGACTCCCATGTCTGAAATATAGCAATTAAAGTATAAAATATTTTTATGGGCAAAGTAATTGGAAGAAGAATTGTACTGAATGCCCCTGCTCAGATATAAAAATAAAAGAATTTTGCAATCCTGTTTTTTTTTTTTAATGAACAAATGAACCTTATACCATTTTAAGAGAAAGTAAAACAGGGCATTGTCAATATGTACCTTGGCTTCTAACAAAAGGAATTATTATTATTATACTTAAATTGACAGTATACACAGCAAACGAGATGACCATGCTGGATTTTGTATCCCAAATCACTAGTCGAACACTTCCCAAGCGTTTAGGACTGTGTGATGTATCGGCGGATTATGTGAGCAGATCCCAGTAAGGTGGCCTTCTGCAGCTGACCAATGGTGATCTTGTCAGCGCCAATTGTTTTTAAGTGCTTGCCTAGGTCTTTAGGCACAGCACCCAGCGTGCCGAGTACCACTGGAACCACCTGCACTGGTTTATGCCAGAGTCTCTGCAGTTCGATTCTCAAGTCCTGATATCTGGTGACTTTTTCAAGTTCTTTCTCATCAATTCTGCTGTCACCAGGTATGGCAATGTCGACGATCCACACTTTTTTCTTCTCCACAATCATGATATCCGGGGTATTGTGTTCCAAAACTTTGTCAGTCTGTATTCGGAAGTCCCACAGTAGTTTTGCATGCTCATTTTCGACCACTTTTTCAGGCTTATGATCCCACCAGTTCTTTGTTACAGGCAGATGGTAGTTGTGACACAAGTTCCAGTGGACCATCTGAGTGACTGTGTTATGGTGTTGTTTGTAGTCAGTCTGAGCTATTGTCTTGCAACCACTCAGTATATGATCAATAGTTTCACCCACTTCTTTGCAGAGTCTGCATTTGGGGGTCATCAGCAGATTTTTCTATTCTGGCTTTGATTACATTCGTTCTGATAGCTTTTTCCTGGGCTGCAAGAATCAAGCCTTCTGTCTCTTTCTTCAATGTTCCATTGATCAGCCATAACCGGAACATTGAAGAAAGAGACAGAAGGCTTCTTTGTTTGTTTGTTTGTTTGTTTGTTTGTTTGTTTGTTTGTTTGTTTTATTATCATTATCATCATCATCATCTACTTGGAATAATGAAAGTAGAACACATGGCAGTAAAAGCTAATGGGAAAAAAAGAACAAGTGATAGGAATTCCTAAGATTTTAAAATGTATAATTGCAAAAATCTTTCAATGAGGTAGAAAACAGAGGAAAGTAGAAGAAGCTTAAGTAATTAAACAGCTTACTAAAACAGTCAAAAAGTCACTAAATTGACCCTCTTTGTAGAACTGTAGAGCTGGGTTAGGCAAGTGAAAGTTCAGAAGGAGTTGAGGTTAAAGAAGGATGCTAAGACCTAAAAGAGCTTTAGATACAAGTAGTCCTTAATCTATGGCCATTCGGTGTTACAACAGCCTCAAAACAGGTACTTGATGGCTCACAAAGCATTTCTGGCTACTGTAAAATATCATCCCTTCCTTTGTGTCATATGACCACATTCCAGGTGCTTGGCAACCCTCATGATCAGTTGCAGTGTCCCAAAGTCATGTGATCATAATTTGTGATTCTTTTTGCCAGTTTCCTGAATTTTTTGCTGGCTTCTGATTGATTTATTGCTGGCTTCTGGCAAAAACTACCATTTTGAAATAATGGGCCTGCTTAACGACCACAGCATTCACTTAATGATCAGATGATTCGCTTAACAACTGCCAGGAAAAATGTCTGAAAAATGGGTCCGGTCATATGGGAACCTCAATTTACAACTGTAAATTTACAACTGCACAATGACTTACAACAGATTTTCATCTAATAAACCCTCACTCTGCATCCCGTCCTATAATGTATACATTTTGAAGACAAAATTTGAGGGATGAGGTAGGAGTTGCAATATTTACTTGGATTCCATGTGGGCTCTCAATGTCTTTCAATGAGTAAGCAAAATTATGCATCCATAAATTGCTATTTAATCTCCATTGTTATTCTGAGCATCTTTCATGGTTTATTCCAAAGTATTTAAGGGAGTAAAGAAGCATCTGTAAACCATTTTGTGCTGGTACTACCCATAACTATACATTTAATGGCTTTACTCAGAAGGTTTTAACTCAATTACATTTGAAAATTTGCAGTTGCCAGTTCTGAGAACCAGGGAATTTGCATTTTTCAATGAAACATTTCACCAGAGAACTGGAAAACTGCCTGCAATACAAATCCATTTATTCCAAAGAGCCTCACTGTCTCTCTCTCCTTTCTTTTTTTTTCCCTTTTTCTTTTTTGTTCCAATGGTTCTGCCATTATTGGTTTTAGGACTGCAGCCATGTGTATATTTTACATTTAAATTGAGACATATCTATCAGAGACATCTTCACTGTACGGTACTTGGCAAAACAAAAATGCTGCTAATCTCCCCATCCACCCCCCCATCCCTTTTTCACATTCTACCACCACTTGGAGATGCTTGATTCTTCATCTGTGTATCTTGCCAAGTCATGTCAGAATGCCATGGCAACCCAGTTTGAACATGTAACTATGTCGCATCTGAAAAAGCAGGCCAACTGCAAACACTGACAGAACATTTCCAGTGTTCACTTGATTCCAGCTACCAGACCACCAAAAAAAAAAAAAAAAAAGCAGCAGCTGATGAATCAGGTGGGTGAGTTTCAACATCCCATCCTTTTATTTATGAAAAGTAAATATCTATCTAATCAACGTTTTCTAAATTAGAGGAAATATTTTAGGTCTGTTTAGGCTGTGATCTGGAAGAAGAAATGCATATTTTAATTGTTTTGTTTAGAAATGGAAAAAAAAAAACCCTTTTATTTTCCCAAGCAAAACTACAACTAACCTTTTGTTTAAAAAAAAAATGTTATCCTTCAATGGGAGCTTTGGACTTATTCCGCCTGTGAAACACAACTATAACATAATTGCCGACAGTAAAAAGCAATTCAAAATAAAATATGTAATCTTCTATTTATTCCTCTCCAGGTCTATTAAATAAAGAATTATTATTAACACAATTTCAGGCACCCATTTGAAGTTAAAATAAACAATTATGAAGGTAGTCTCTCACCCTTACTTTCCTTTTTCTGGTAGTCTTTCTAAACAGGTAAAAAAGAAAAGAATAAACTGCGCAAATATCCATGCGGATGTTTGCATGCTGGACAGCTGCCAGTTTAAAATGGGAAATACCTGGTTGAAATAAGATATTTAAACTTGAACTAATAAAGGGAAAGGAGGAAAGTCTTCCCATGATGCCACCCATTCTTCTCATGTGCTGAATTTGTTATGAAGGAGCCCAAAAATGTTGCTTTGGCTTGACTGACTCTTCTCAGAATATACAGCCACCGACTATAGGAGAATATACAGCCATTTGTGAAAAAGAAAGTATCCACTTTGAGTTCTATGGCCTTATGTAGCAGGACAGTAAAAATCATCTGATCCTAAGCAGTTCTTAAAAGTAGGTAAATATAACCTCAAATGAACAATGCATGACATCATTTATTCACATGGCTATACTTCTCCTGCTTAAGATATGATAAGCGCAGAAGTGGAGGAACTCTGGGACTCTTCATTCAAATCTCATGTCCCATGAAATGTCTCGTATTTAGTCCAGTGGTTCCAAGCTGCCATTAACAGGCAAGAGGATGAGGCTGAATTCATAGACTATCAGTGACAAGCACTGGATCTATTCATTGTCTGCTGCAGATGTGGATAATTTTTTTTCTCCTGGAGTTACATGGACATTTTTTTTTTCTCCTGGACTAATAGCAAGAAATTGATGGGGCAGAGCAGAAAGTGATTGCTAATACCCATTCCTTGCTGAAGTTTTGTTTCCATATTTTTGATATTCCATTCTATTCTTCAGAGCATGATGCTACAAGGAAGAAACATATCTTATAAATAATCTGAACTTCAGTACAGGTAGTCCTCGACTTAGTGACCATTCAAAGTTACAATGGCACTGAAAAATGTGACTTACGAACGTTTTTCACAGTTATGACCTTCCCAGCATCCCCATGATCAAGTGATCAAAATTCAGATGCTTGGTAACTGTTTCATACTCATGTTGGTTGCGGTGTCCCAAAGTCATGTGATCACCTTTTGCAACCTTCTGATAAGCAAAGTCAATGGGGAAGCCAGATTCACTTAACAACTGGTTGTTAACTTATCAACTGCAGTGATTCATTTAGCAAATATGGCAAGAATAAAAGGGGCAAAACTCACTTAATTCATGTCTCATGTTACAACAGAAATTTTGGGCTCAATTGTGTTGGTAAATTGAGGATTACCTGTATTGATTTTCAAACTGGGTGACGGCTCCATGAAAGTAGCCTAAGGCAGGGGTGGGCAAATGTGGCTCTTTTACAACCTGTGGACTTCAACTCCCAGAATTCTTGAGCCAGCTTGGCTGTCTCAGGAATTCTGGGAGTTGAAGTCCACAGGTTGTAAAAGAGCCACATTTGCCCACCCCTGGCCTAAGGGCCACCAGCTATCAAGTTGTTACGGAGCATTATGCTGTTTTATCATGGTCATGAGGAAATTCCTATAGGTGGAATATCAAAATCATGGTTTCAAATTCCACTTCATGTTTACTATATCTTGTAACTGTTCCAAGCAATCCACACTGTCAGATCTTTTGTATATTACATGAATAATATTTAGCAAGACAAGGAAGGAATATTTTGTAAAAAAAAATATGCTATTTCAGTAGCATTATGAAGCAGGCCTAAATTCCACAGTAAAAATGGGGAACCAGCTCATTATAGTATACATCCGTTGGTCATCTCTATGGAAGTGCTCTGGTCTGTTACTTTGGATTTGATTTGAAATATAAAATTGTTCTGTGAATAATAAATACATCTTCAGAAAATGGAAGATTTCCCTATTAGCTCCAAAACTGTGAAAGAACAAGAAATATCTGAAACCTTACCAAACTTTTATTTGCACTTTCTGACATATCTGCTTCCTGCTATGCTAAATTTCATTCAAATTCTCTTCTGGCCAGCCATTCTCACCCTCATAACCTCAAAGCCCCTGACCCTATTCAGTCAATGTACTCATTTTAAGATATTTCCCTGCTCAAGATGGGTCCATATCTCAAGTCACAAGCAATTCAACTCAATATTGTTTTTCCTTTATGTTAATTTTTAAAAAAATATATAACAGTAGACTAGCATGGGCTTAGATTCTATCACCGCATCTTCAGGGGTTGCCAAAAACACACTGAATCCCACTTCCAGTTCTCTCTAAAGACAGCTTTTTGAGCTACAACATTAATCACCAAGCATCCATGGCATTAACCCAGCTATGTAGTCTCTGAGGTAATAAAAAGACAATTTTCACTTTGAGCACTTTCAAGGCTCAACTCAATTGAGAAACAGACTAGCAGCACAATTCGATCTAAACATCTGTGAAGCAAACCTATGTTTCTTTACATAATTCAACACTGAACGGGATTCGAACTGAATCCCTTAGAATGGACGTTGTCTTACCTGAACGTCCCTTTTCTGGGCGCTGCGTACACTATCCAGGAATGGGTTAATGCTTCAGCCTTTGGCAAACAACTGAGTGTTAAAAGTATTAAAACAAAGGACTTCCCCTTTCCCCTCTGCCTAGCCACACCCCCACTCCCATGATACCCCAGTCTGAGCGAAGGTGTGGCAGAAGGAACCATCTGTGACAAGATCATAATGAAAAAATAACCATAACTTTATTAATAACAAGATTCAACATGTTCAAACTGAGAAACGGTAAAAAATTCCCACCGGGCAGGAAGCTCAACAAATACGGGCGGGACTGGATAGTGTACGCAGCACCCAGAAAAGGGACGTTCAGGTAAGACAACGTCCATTTTCCTGAGCGCTGCTCCCACTATCCAGGAATGGGATATACCCAAGCTTAAATCTCCTGGGCGGGGGGCTGACTGCCCGTTTGGTCCACTCCCGTCGCGACCTGCTGGAGCACCCGGCGACCGAACGCCGCTTTGGCTGACTCATAAGTGTCAATCTTGTAGTGCCGGATGAAGGGCGACACGGAGGACCAGGTCGCTGCTCTGCAGATATCGGCAACAGAGGCCTGGGTAGCCCAGGCTGCCGATGTGGCCGCGCTCCTAGTGGAGTGAGGGAGGATGTTGCCCGGTAGCGGTCTGGAGTTCAGGTCATAAGCTAACTCAATGCAGGCTCTGATCCATCTGCTGACCGTGGGAGCTGAGATCTTCAGGCCCATGGATGCCGGGTTGAAAGAGACCAGGAGGGCTTCTGTGCGACGGATGGACGCTGTTCTGTGTATGTACGTCTGAATCGCCCGACGGACATCCAGGGTGTGCCAGCGTTTTTCCCTGTGGTCCTTTGGTGACGGGCAGAAGTCTGGCAGAATGAGTTCCTGGGCTCGGTGGAACCAGGAGTTCACTTTTGGGATGAAGGTCGGGTCCAGTCGGAGGACCACCGAGGAAGCTTTGAAAATGCAGAGGTCTTTACGTACGGAAAGAGCTGCTAATTCTGAAACTCGCCTTGCTGAGGTGATCGCTAGGAGGAAAGTCACCTTGAGAGTCAGGTGCTTGAGACTGGCTAGGTCTAGTGGTTCGAAAGGGGGGCCTGTCAGGGCCTGTAAGACTAGCGGCAGATCCCAAGATGGATAGCGGTGCACTGTTGGTGGATGTAAATTTGTTGCCCCGTGAAGGAACTCTCTGATACGCGGGTGATGTGATAGGGTCCGGTATGGTGCGCAGGAAACGACCGTCGATAGGGCTGCGGTCTGATGCCTTAGGGTCGCTGGGGCCAGCCCCTTGTCTAACCCTGACTGCAGGAACAATAAGATGTCTTGGATCGTAGCCGTGGTGGGATCCACATGGTGTCCGGCACTCCAAGTGCAGAAGGCCCTCCAGGAAGCCTCGTAGATACGAGTTGTTGATGGACGTCTGGCCGCCTGGATCGTGCTGACGACGCTATCCGGCAGATTGTCCTTCTTTAAGATGACCCGCTCAAGTGCCAGACGGCTAATTGGAGCCACTGAGGCTCTGGGTGGTTGACCTCGCCCTGGCGTAGTACAAGCTGATGTGGAGGGATCACCCATGGTTGTTCTACCGACAGGGCCACCAGGTCGGCGAACCACGGCCTTCGAGGCCAGTTTGGAGCCACCAGGAGCAGGTCGGCCTTTTCCGCCAGTAACTTTCGAACCAGGCGAGGGATCAACGGGACTGGTGGGAAGGCATACAGGAGGCCTGCCGGCCACTTGCAGTGGAGGGCATCGTGATCCTCTGCTTGTGGTGTCGGGTAACGCGTCACGAACCGAGGGAGTTGGGCGTTGATTGGAGACGCAAACAGGTCCACCACTGGTCTCCCGAACCTGGAGGTGAGTTTCCTGAAGAGGCGGGGGTGGAGCTGCCATTCCGCCTGGTCTATCGTTGTTCGGCTTAGCCAATCTGCTCTCACATTGGCTGACCCTGAAATGTGGTCTGCCTTGATCGAGCGTAGATGTCTTTCCGCCCAGTGGAAAAGCGCCTCGGATTCTAGCATCAGGCTGCGAGATCTCGTGCCTCCCTCTCTGTTTATGTGGGCCTTGGCTGAGATGTTGTCTGTCAGGACCAGTACGTGCTGGTCCTGAACCGTGGTCTGGAAGTGGCGCAGGGCTAATCTGATCGCCCGTAGCTCCAGCAGGTTGATGCTGCTGTGTTGCTCGCCCATGGACCACTGACCTTGTGCCACCCCGTTGAGCAGGTGGGCTCCCCACCCCCGAAGACTTGCGTCCGTGGTGAGGACCAGTCTGTCCAGTTCCAGGAACTCTGAGCCCTTGAGGAGTGCGGTGGATGTCCACCATCTGAGGGAGAGGCGCACCTTGGGGGAGAGGCGAACCCTGCCTTTGGAGTTGGACCTCCCCGAGCGTTGGAAGGGGAGGAGAAACCATTGGAGGGGCCTCGAGTGTTTGCGTGCCCACGGAACGATGCCGAAGCAGGAGACCATCTTCCCCAGTAGGCACGATAGTTGCAGAAGGGAGGCCTTCCTTCCTGACAGAATCTGGAGGGCCAGGTGCTGGAGACTCTGGACCCTGTCCGGGGATAGGAAGACCTGACCCCTGGCGGAGTCTATCACTGCGCCTAGGTGGAGAATCCGCGTGGACGGTTGAAGGTGACTTTTCTCGAGGTTGATTGTAAAACCGTGGTTTCGAAAGGCTTCGAGGACTAGGCGAGCGTCTCTGGCCGCTTGGTCGTGAGTCGATGAGAGAATTAAGATGTCGTCTAAATAGCAGAGGATTCGGACCGGAGTGGCTCGAAGCTTGGCTGCCACCACCGCCACCAGTTTGGTGAAGGTGCGGGGTGCTGACGACAGACCGAAGGGCATGGCTCGGTACTGGAGATGCTGGCCCCCATATTCGAACCTCAGGAACTGTCTGTGGTCCTGGTGAATGGGGACGTGGAGGTAGGCCTCCCGAAGGTCGACTGACTGGAGAAAGTCCCCCTTTCTCACTCCCGCTAGAATCGATTGAAGCAAGTGCATTTTGAACCTGCGATAACGCACAGATAGGTTCAGCTTCTTTAGGTTCAGAATGGCCCTCCAGCCCCCCGAGTTCTTGGGGACTAGGAACAGGCTTGAGTAGAACCCTGAGCCCTGTTGGCCTGGTGGTACTGTCTCTATGGCTCTGATCTCTCGAAGGTGGATCAGTTCCTGGGTCATTAGGGCTTGTAGTTCGGAGGACTGTGGGACCGGGCACCTCACGAAGCGCTGAGGTGGCTGCCCTGCAAATTCTATTGATAGTCCAAATGAGATGGTGCGCCTTACCCACGAGTCCGATGTCGACCGGGCCCATTGCTGGTGAAAGAGGCGCAGTCTTCCCCCTATGGGCCCCTCGGCCTTGGAGTCACTTCCCTCTTCTGGCGTGTTTGGCGCCTGCCCCCCGGAAGGGCCTTCTGGATTGTTGGTTTCTGCCCCGGTCTCGAAACTGATGCCGGTCGTGTGGTCTGTCGCCTCCCATGTAATTGGAGCGGTGTGGGAAGGACCCCCTGGGCCCTGGGCCCAGCCGAAAGGGCTGTTGAACTGGGTATGGGGAATACCTCCGTTCTTGGCGGCGGTAGGCCGATGGCAGCACCTTCCTCTTATCCTTGTCCTCCACAAGGACTGGGTCCAGGGCTGCTCCGAACAGATTCGGTGCTTTGTAGGGAGCTGCGGCCAGCTTCCATTTAGCCTTTAGGTCCGCTTTCCAGGGACGGAGCCAGAACAGCCTCCTAGTCGTGACCGTGGAGGCTAGGGCCCTTGACGCGAACTTTGCCGAGTTCAAGGAGGCATCAGAGGCGTACTCGGTGGCTGCAATGATCTTGTTGATATCTTGTTGCAGCCTGGTATCCTCTGGAGGGAGTCTCTCTTGCATCTGGCGTAGCCAAATGAGGGCCGCTCTATTGAAAAAGGATGTAGCTGTGGATGTCCTGATCGCCCAGGCCACTGCTTGGTGTGTTTTACGAAAAGCCAGCTCCGTTCTCTTCTCCTCGGCTTTGAGGCCATCCAGCGCCTCTGTGGAGACCAACGATGGAGATGAGAGCGCTGCGACCGGCTGGTCCACAGTCGGGAGGAGTAGCAGGTCCTTCAGTTCCTGAGCCGAACAGTAGAGTTTCTTGTCCAGGCTGCTCGGTGTGGTTTGTGATGCTGGTTGCCCCCAGGCGTTTTGAATGACATCGGAGAACAGTTGTGGACAGGGGATGCTGTCCTTTTCCTGTTTAGTCGATTTGAAGAGGGCATCGTGTGGCCCCGCTGTGGAAGGTGGGGCTGGGTTTACGTCCCCCGGAACACCCAGGTTAGTTGTGAGTCGCGCCTTGTGAAGGAGCGACCTAAAGAGCGCTGGTCGGAAAAGTCCAGTAAAGGCAGGTGTGTCCGGGTTTAGCCCTTCATCCTCTGAGAATTCGATGTCTTCTGGGGCGTCCTCTGCTTGGTCTGACTCCTCGGAGGAGGATTCTTGTGCTAAGGGGGCCGTTGTCTTGTTCCGGACTTGTTGGTGAGACCCCTGGACCTGTGCTGGCTGAGGTGGTAGTGCCTGCTGCCAGCTGGCGGCCAAGAAGGATGATAGGGCCGTTGAGAACATGGCTTGAAAATCCAATTGTGATGGTGGTAGGGGGCCCCCCTGCGCTCCTGCGGCTGGGCCTGGACTGTGTGATGAGCCCGCAGGTGGGAGGGGTGCCGTCTCACTCTGGGCCGGGGCGGGAGTTCCGTCCCTCTGAGGGCCCCTCTCTGTCAGGACTGGAGTCGCCGGGGTCTGTGTTAATTCTGTAGGGCTAGCCATTGCTGAGACTGACCCCCTAGGCGTGGGCGGAGCAGCGCCTTCTGGCCTTAGCCCCCTGGTGGGTGACATAGCCAGCGCCATTTGGGCCTTGGCGCACTGCCTCTCTAGCGCCTGATGGCGTCTTTGAGCGTCCTTGTCTTGAAAGATCAGCCCCGTCCCCGATTTGGACCTGTGGCCAGATGCATCAGACCTCTTCCTGGTACTCTTTTTGGACGCTTTAGCCCCCTTGCGAGGTGGGCTCAACTCCAGTTCAGGGTCTGATGAGAAGGGAGAGTCAGACATGGTGGCTGTGTGAGTCAGGCCGCCCCTCTCCTCTTGAATGCTTCTGCGGAGACTTGCCCAATCCGCTCCGCAGGATGAGATAAGAGCCGCTGGGAGCCCGAAGGTCTCACCAGGTAACCTCTATCACAAAAGGCACCGCACTAAAGATGGCTCCGCTGAGCGTCTGGGAGCTGGGAGCAAATTCTGGCCCAAGATGGCGGCCCACGTGGTCGGCAAGATGGTGGGCGCCACGTGGTGCGGGGCCGGGTGCCTTTTGTTGGCTACGGTCTTATGCTGGAGGCCCGAGGGTCCAGCCAGCTGCCGTGCCTCGTCGCTGCTTGGGGGGATCGTTTTCTGTAGTGCAGCGGCTGTTGGCAGGGCTAGCCGGGCGAACCGCGGCTGCACGCTGCTTCCCGGCGCGATCGGTGCAATTCCGGGCCGATCGCTCTCCTCTTCGCCCCACGCGGCAGCTGCTGCTTCTTCCTGGGGCTTGGAGCAAGTTTGAAATTGGCGCCGCTGCTGGGGACGAAGAAACAAAGCGCTGCGTGGGCGGCTCGGCTTTCCGAATCCGACGCCCAGCTGATCAGCGCTGCCGCTGCTAGCGGCAGTAAAAAGAAAGGCAGAGACTTAAAGAAAACCCCGGGAAAGGAAATATTCAAAAATAAAATAAAGTCCTAAGCGTCCCTGAGCAGGGAAAAGGAAAAAAGGACAGAAAAAAACCAAGGAATCAGGAGAACAAAATACCTTAGAACCAGGAGCTCCTGAGAAACACTTCAGCGTTTGCCAAACAACTGAGCGAAGACTGGGGTATCATGGGAGTGGGGGTGTGGCTAGGCAGAGGGGAAAGGGGAAGTCCTTTGTTTTAATACTTTTAACACTCAGTTGTTTGCCAAAGGCTGAAGCATTAACCCATTCCTGGATAGTGGGAGCAGCGCTCAGGAAAAGCAATGGGATGAATACAGGTAGTCTTTGACTTACTACCAGAATTGAGAACAGAATTACACTCCTAAATTGTTGTTGTACGTCGAGGCATGACGTGACTGGATTTGAAATCACAATCCGTTTTTCTTACAATAGCCATTAAATTACTGCGAGTTCAATTCTCACCAGGCTCAAGGTTGACTCAGCCTTCCATCCTTTCTAAGGTAGGTAAAATGAGGACCTGGTTTGTGGGGACAATAAGCTGACTTTGTATAAAATATACAAAAGTATGAAGGCTATTGTTTAACGCCTTGTAAGCCGCCCTGAGTCTCCGGAGAAGGGCAGCATATAAATCAAAATTAAAAAAATTTTAAAAAAAAGTGAATGTTGTGGTCGGTAAATAAACACCACGGTCATTACATAAATCCTTTTTTTCCCAATAGGCATTTGTTGCTGAAAACCAGAAATAAACATTGGAAACTGGGCCTGGCATGTTAAAAATTTGTAAAGTACCAAGCTTGATTCTGTTGGTGTGTCACCCCCTCCCAACAAAAAGAGAAACGATTCTCTATCTCCCCCTCATCTAGACATATCCAGAACAGTGACACTATGCAGAAGCATCAAGACTGAAATAGGGGCCTGGGCCTTAACTTCACCCTTAGTACCACAGCTGCCACTCAAAAGCACTGCCTCACGCCATTCCCATGACGCAACACTCTCCAGGACAAAGGTGGGCAATTATAGCTAGCCTAGAAATTCTGGGAGTTGAAGTTCATAGGCCATAAAAGCTGTCACCCCTGGCCTAGGATCTGTCACATGTCTTTTACTTCCAGGTAATGTTCTCTTTTTGTTCTGAGAATGTCCTCTCTCTTTCAAACAGACCCCTGAGGCCAACCTGAGGCTACTCTGGGTCACACTAGGCCTTCATTCTTAAAGCAATTTTGGAGAATGTTCTTTTGCAGCCTCCAAAACGTGTACGAAAACACATCCTGTTCTTATGCAACTATGAAAATCACACAAGAACAGGGCATGCTTTCCAGAATAGTTGTCGGGTGTTGGTAAACACCGGCGTGTCACCCAAAACAGCATGGCATGTCATCTTTGAGACACATGTCATAGGTTCACCATTGTTGGTAAAGCCCCTTCACAAGAGCCTTGATAGTACAGGGGTTTAGTGCACCCTGTTATTAACACAGCTGCCTGCAATTTCTGCTGGTTCGAATCTCTCCAAGGCTCAAGGTTGACTCAGCCTTCCATCCTTTCTAAGGTAGGTGAAATGAGGACCCAGTTTGTGGGGGCAATAAGCTGACTTTGTATAAAATATACAAAAGAATGAAGGCTATTGCTTAACGCATTGTAAGCCGCCCTGAGTCTCCAGAGAAGGGCGGCATATAAATCAAATTAAAAAAAAAAAAACTGTACACATGGCTGGCTGGCGTGGGCAAAAACAGCCATTCTGCCACATGTAAGAAGGACTGCTTAAATTTGCTTACACAATCCTGGAAAGCAATTAACCATAGACTTCACATATGTAGCGTGAGTGAGACATACAAGGCTACCAAGTCTCCTGTCTCACAGACCTGATTATTTGAATGTGCTAGCTATGTAGAGAATTTTGCCTTCTAAGTAACCTTAACATCACTCATCCATGAGTAATGCTTGTCCCACCATGTTTCCTGTCACCTCTGGTCATTTTGTTATAACATCTCTCTTCTTTTTTTTTTTTTTTTTTGCCCCTGACCTCAAGATTGTAGAAGTGTTGGTTGCAATAAGACACAGGCTGCAGTTTTATAATTGGGAAATAAAATATAAAATAAAATGGAAACTAACTGTCTCATAAACATTTATGGAAGGGGGGGAGGTTCCCTATTCTAATGAGGTTACTATTTTAATCATGCTTAAATTAAATGATAGGTATGACAACATCACTAACTTAAAGCTAGCCCTGAAGACAAAGTAAACTTGCAAAGCAAAGACATTTAGAGATGCCCATTTATTGTTCTTCATGAACTAAAAGTACTGTAATGTGGCAGGGAGAAAAGAGGCAGTGGAAATGGAAGAGTGATTTTATTGTAATTCTTTGAACTAAAGTTGAAACACACGTTCCACTGTGAAGAGACAACAGACCTGACCAGAAAGCAGTGCACAAACTGTGACAACTGCCTGAATTTAACTAATACGACTACTGGGCATCTTTGGGCATCAGGCAGACAAATAAGAACAAGATTTGTGCAAAGCTTAGAATTAAAACTCAATGAGCATTGTGTCTGTGACTGTGTGTGCAAAATTAAATCCTGTAAGGCAATGCTATTGATTTGCAAATTCCCTTTTTTTGCTGGGGAGAAAAAAACCCCCATGGTTGGTTGACTTGGAAGTCTTTTCATGGGATAAGTGCTGTAGTTGTTTTCAGAAGACAAACAGACTGAGGATGGCCTTTATCAATCCAGCCTGCTAACCAGTGATTACGGAAGATATAACCTATCTGGGTCCTTGGTGCTCTCTGAGCTTGGTTGTTTTATTTTGCAGATGCTTCATTACCCAAACTAGATAACATCATCAGTGTTAATAAGGAGTGGGGTTTCCTCTCAGTTTATACTGGTATATATACCCAGATAATACAACCCTGTGATGGCGAACCTTTTTTTCTTTGGGTGCCCACACCCATAATTCAATGCCCCCCGTGCCCCGGCCCCTGCACACAAGACCTCCCATGCTCCCCCGCACATGTGGACACGACCCCCCCCCCTCCGTGCCCCATTTTGGGCCTAGCAGACCTCCCTGAAGCCTCCAGAGGCCGGAAACTGCCCATTTCCAGACTTACGGTAGGCCCAGTAGGCCCGTTTTTTGCCCTCCCCAGGCTCCAGAGGCTTTCCTGGAGCCTGGGGAGGGCGAAAATGGCCTCTCCCACCCCACCCCCTCGGAGGCCGAAAATGCCCTCCCAGAGCCTCTGTGCGAGCCCTGTACTTACCTGGCATCCAAAATGGGCCGTGTGGACAGGAGGGGCAGCGTGGGTGGGGCCAGCCGAAAGCTGAGCTAGGGCAACAGCTCATGTGCCTGCAGATATGGCTCAGCATGCCACACGTGCTACAGGTTCACCATCATGGATATAACCTATCATCTGGAAGGAACTTACAAAAATGTTAGCTTGTTAGTCCCTCAAAATAGTAAAGGTATGAGGGTGAAGGTTTGTTCTTCAAGCTTGTGGGTTGGTTTCCAAATCTTTCATTAGCAGGCTAGGTAACATCTTCAGCGGAGTTTAGGAGATGTCAGTGTCAGTGTTTAAAGGTATGTATTGGCCAAAAACATTGCTAATGAGCCACGGTGGCACAGTGGTTAGAGTGTAGTACTGCAGGCTACTTCTGGTGCCTGCAGGCCAACTGCCTGCAATTTGGCAGTTCAAATCTCACCAGGCTCAAGGTTGACTCAGCCTTCCATCCTGCCAAGGTGGATAAAATGAGGACCCAGATTGTTGGGGGCAATATGCTGACTCTGTAAATTGCTTAGAGAGGGCTGTAAAGCACTGTGAAGCAGTATATAACTCTAAATGCTAAGTGCTAATCCAGCATTTTGTTATTTATAGTAGTCAACCAGATATCTCTGGAAAGCAGGTGATGAGTAAAATAGGACACCACTGCTTGTGTCCTCCAGCATTCACAAGCCTATTGTTTCGATATAAGATAATATAATTGATATAATTGAGAGCCAGTTTGATCTAGTACAGTGGTTCTCAACCTTCCTAATGCTGCAACCCTTTTATACAGTTCCTCATGTTGTGGTGACCCCCAACCATAAAATTATTCCTAAAACCTTTGAAAATATGTGTTTTCCGATGGTCTTAGGCGACCTCTGTGAAAGGGTCATTCGACCCCCAAAGGGGTCCCGACCCACAGGTTGAGAACCACTGATCTAGTAGTTAGCTAGAAAGAGGGCCACCATGAGTTCTAGTCTGCTTTAGCCATGAAAGCCAGTCCCTCCCTCTCTTTCAGCCCAACTCACCTCACTCGGTTGGGGTAAAATAGGAGGAAAAAGATGTATTGGATATGTTCGTCACCTTGAGTTATTTGTAAAAATAATGACGGTTGGATATAAATATAGGAAATAAATCTATGTTCATGCTATCTTTAACAGGATAAGGAAATTAACCTATAGACACCCATTCTCTCTGCCACATACACACATGTGCATTGAAAGCACAGACCATTTAATCTGGGCATCCTGTTAAAAAAATCCCTTTGGCTCTGCTCATTTTAATAAAACCATTACAAAGTAAACAATAAGATGACTGCATTTAACTCCACGGATCTTAGAGATGGGGACCTAACAGAGATTGAATCACAACACCACTGAGGGATATCAAGAGCAAATCATATCAGTGACTACCAGGCAAGCATTGCAGAATAACTGTTATAACTTTCCCCCTAAAAGACAGGACAGTATATTTGAATTAATGCCTTTATTATTATCAATTGCCTAAGCTGTATCTTATAGAGCAAAGTCCTGAATAGTATCTATGTTATTGATTATAAAAATATAGGTGTTGTAATATATGACTCCGTGATATATTTCAAAACCACCAAAGTAATTTTACAATCCTTGTAAAATGTTTCAAACAATTAATCTGCTTAGTAAAACTCAATAAGCAGATTTATTGGGCAAAGTCAATTCTTACCCTTTGACTTTTTGAAGGAATTCAGTGTTCACCTTGGCAGGCAGAAAATTCATCAGTTAAAAGGAGCTTTTCTTATTATCTGGGAATTATGATGTATAGGTTGAAAAACAAATAAGCTGACATTAGTAAATTGAACATTGCAGGAAAATACCCTCTGTTTCCTTCCCCTTCCATTTGATGTGCATGCTTAACTTTTTTTTTTTTTTTTTTTTGAAGGGCTACATCGTTAATCTAACACATTCAGTTCTGGTCACAGCATCTAATTAACTTGGATTGGCTTCAACAGAGTTCTGCTGGTTAATATTTGGATGGAAAACCACTAGGAAATCTCAAGGCTGTGGGATATACTGGGAAGCTGAAAAAATATTCCATAAGCAGCAATTGAATTGCTGAATTCCATTTCATTCCAATGAAATAATTATTATTTGAGGGGGAAACAAGGACATGGGCTATCTCCTGCAATTACCAAGAGCTGAAGTCAAAGAATAACAACTCCTTCAGTAAGGAAAAGGGGAGCAAGAAACCATTCAGGGACTGGCGAGATCAAAATTTGGAACCATTTTTTTCTTTTGTCTTTTGGAATGGGATATTTCCACAAAAATGGATATACTAAAATTACCAAAAGTTTAAATATTTATATTCCAAGTTTTGTTTTGTAGAAACAAAAGTTTTGTTTTGTAGAAACAAAACTGCAAAATCAATCTCATGCCATCTAAAACCAAGATCAATAGCTCAAGATGGGTTGCCTCAACCCAAATATAGTGTAACAAAAGATGCACAAGAGTCCAGCTATACAAGTTCCGGACAACTGTGGAGGAAGCAAGATTTCTAAAGTTGCAGATCTTCATTTCAGTTGAGGCTAGGCATGAACACTAGTTGTTTCTTTAGAAATAAATACAATCTGGAAAATCCATGCAACTTGGAAATCTATTGCTCATTTTTAGCAATTCAATCTTTTGGACTGAAAGCTAATGTCTAGGCCGCAGTCACTCAGTAAACTTCCATGGCTACAGGAGAGGTAGAACTCCTCTCCTGAGTTTCCCTATTGCCAAGTCAGCATCTTACTACTAGACCCCATTAGCCCTTATAATTAAGGATATCCAATCATCATTTGATTTACTGACAATTTATTGGATCCTTAAGCAACAGCTCTAGTTCTGTACTACTCAGCAGGCAAATACACCTGCCCAGTCTGATATAAATCAACAAAAGCTGGGAAAATAAATGTTGCTCTGAACGAAACTAGTAGAATTTTTCCTGGATGCCTTAAACCTACCCCTCTAGATAAGATCCATCACTCAGCCAGCATTGTCCCGTCTGCTGTTCACAGAGAAGTAGCAGCAACATACAGAGAGAGACTCAAATATCAATACCTACACAACACCGTCTCTATAGCCTATAACCAGACTAAAATCCAGGAAAAGTTTTCTTAGGTCAAAGAAGACTGAAGAATTTGAAACAGAAAAACAGTATCTTTGTATGGAAAGCTACAAAGAACATCACTGGATGGAACCAATGGAGGAGATGGCACCTGGGTCTAACAAAAGCTGGGAAGTATGGAAGTCATTTAATAGACTGTGCACGGCTACAACAAGATCCAGAGACATTCTGAACAAATGTGGCTATCTTGTGGTGACATGCAGACAATACATATGTGTACCTGTCAGAGTACACTTGAGGCAGCACAACAGAACACAATTAATGTTGCTAGTTTCTGGGCAAGATCTGTTTAATTTGTACGTATTTTAATCTTGTATTTTATATTAAATTTTATGTCATACACCATGCCTTATTTTAATAGTGTTGCTTCTGACACAAATAAACGAACGAACCTGACTTTTATTCCTTGCTTTCCCCTTCAAATTAATTCCAAGAGTATACTAGTACTAATTACCACATTAACAGTTGAAAAGTCAATTTCTGCTCTGGTGGTAGACCTTTTTAGCACAACATGCATAAACAACTTAAAAAAAAAAACCAAACTACCCTCCACTGTAAGTGAAAATTCTATCCATCCACTCAGCCCCCCTTAATCCAGAACTGAAAATGATACCTATAAACAAACAAAACACAAAGAAATATCCAGGTAACATATAATACAACTGCTAATGAATAATGGTTAGCTCAGATGGGCAAAGACTAATATTATATTGATGTCAGGCTCCAAAACCCAAGGAAGACATGCAGAGGTTCTTCTAAGCAATTTCATTTATTGTTCCTTGCCCATAAACAAAACCTTGCCAAACTAAAGCAAACTACTTATATCATTAAACATGTGTTCCAAGAACTTCTAGGATGGAGCTGTTCTGATTCTTTTCCACCCACTCAAAATATCTTTCACTCCTCTTGAATGCACTCCCTCCCTCCTGGGAATACAGACTACATTCCACCACAATTGGATGTTTTTGAGGACTCTGAAGTGCTTTTTGTTTTTTTGTTTTTGTTTTTTTGTTTATTAACTCTTTTTTTTTAAGATGGTGACTGTGTGTAACTGCTGGTTGTAGGCTCAGAAGGTATCAGTGTATGGTTTTTAGATGGATGGACTAGGAGACTCTGGTTGGGTTGTGATTAGCATCATTTTGTGGTTCAGGTATCAGAATGAGTTCTGGAGAAGGAGATCTATGGATTTCTGGAGGATCAGAGCAGGAAGACTTTTCAATGTCTACATGAAGCCATTAGAAGGTCATCCATCAGCATGGGATCACTTATCATCATTACACAGATGATATTCAGCTTTGTATCAAAATCCCTGGCTATGATATTGTCCCAGGCCAGGAAGCTGTTGGAATCTGAATCTGATTGGAACAGGCTTCAACTAAATCCCAGCAAATCCAAGTGGGTGTGTCCAGTTCATAGAGCATCTTATTCTGGCAATTTTCCATCCTTAATTCTGAATGGGATTGTATTTCCTCAGACATGGCTGCTGTACAATTTGTAGGTTTTTCCTGGACTCACAGCTCAAAGAACAGATGAACAGCTGTGACCAGGAAGGCTTTTGTGCAGTTTCATCTTGTGTACTTGCTGTTTCCTCAAGATCATGTCCTGGTTACTTCACATGTGGACTATTACAATGAGCTATGCAAGAGGCCTCACTGGTAGAACACTCAGAAGCTACAGGTGGTCCAGAACACAGCAGCACAAATGAGTGTGCCTTGGTACATCCATGTAAGACCTCTTCTATGTGGAAGATGAAGTAGGCTTCCAGGTGCAATTCAAGGTGCTGGTTATCATCCACAAAGCCCTACATAGCATAGGACATAGCAATTTGACGAACAATTGTTCTCCATTGTTTCTATTCTATAAAGTCTAATAGATTTGGCCTGCTTCAAGTCCTATTTATAAAAGTACCATTTTATGGGACCTAGCAAGCATGTTGCCTTCTGTGTCATGGCATCTGCCCACTGCAATAGGTTCCTTGAATAGCATCCTTGGGGATTCAAACAGCCCCAACCATGTTTGCCTTAAAATGAGTAGGTATTATCCTCTATTTAAGTCAGGACTAGTGAAATTGAGATGTATTAATAGTAGTTAAGTAGGAAAAAAATAGAAAGTTACATGAGGTTTTTTTTACTATTGCCAAATTTAGGTTCACATATGTGTGGGAGCTGCTGTTCATATGTAGTGTAATTTCTTGGTAGATTATGGAACTAACAAATACAAATGAAAACCTATTCTGCAGAACTGGAGGGGGAAGGGTATTAAATCTACAAGGCCTAGAGGGATTAAGCCACAGAAAGGAGTTGTAAGAAACCAGGCAAGTCTATACTTCACATTTTCAAATATTCATAATTACAAGACATAATTAGGAAAGGAAGATTGGAATTTTGGTACAGTTTTCAAGAAAAACTGGATTACGGGGTTGACAATGTTTCTTTCTTATTTAGCATACTGTGTTTAGAAACCAGCACAATGTCTGACACTCGATTAAGTTCTTCAGAGATAATCCTTAATTATCTATGAAATTTTTCATAGATAATCTAATCCAGGATCAGTATATAATTTGATCTATTTGGGATTGTTCTCCCCATAAAACATCAGTATCACTCCAGGTTCATAACAGAGTGCTAAACCATGGCTTTCAAATCAAACCACTTTTTCACACATGGTCATTTTTTTAGTTGCTTTAATTCAAAGTACACACACACACAAACACACACACACACACACACACATATATTCTTTGCAATAGGCTCTGGCAAATAACATTTTTATGTCAAACCACTGCATTTTTTCATAGCTTTATAGCTTTATAACTATATAGCTTTAATTTAATCATTTGGCAATTTCCTATCAAAGTGCAAGCAGTTTGACATTGTTTTATCATAGAATATGATGACCCTGTTGTAATATTTTCTATTAGTTTACAGCAAGTCTTTGTATTGTAATTGCAGCAGACAGAATGAAACCACCAAGCAGTTTTATTGTTAAGATTGTTGATCTTAAATTCAGGAAATAAAAATTAAAATACCCATACAGCCTAGAAGCTCATTTGATAGTCATGAATATGAATATGTACTACTGTATCTATCTTTCAGAGTTTGGGAAACTTCACAATAGCCTCTTCATGTTGTAAAAATGCCATTATTTTATAGGATAGCCTCTAATACTTTGCTACCACTCATTCAGTCATATGAATGAGTGGTAGCATATCAAGTCAAGCTTGGCATATATGAGATATGGAAAGTGCTGCTCATGCATATTAACCAGCATACTTCTCCAAACAATTCAAGTCTTTCTATGCACTGAAGAAAACTATCTACATCTTCCCAAGTTTCTGAATCTTTTCCCACACCAGATGAGGCCAAGAACCACAGATAAGGATGTTGGCATGATAACTTCTGGTGGTGATTACAGACATGATCAGCAGTGTTAAACTTTTGGGACCCCACTGCTGGATGTCCTATGATAGCCACTATGTAGCTTAAATTAACCTGGCTTATTTTTACATAATTTGTGAAAGAGATTATCATTTGCAACAGCAATATCCAAGGGACATAATAACTTAAGGAACACAAAATATATTTCATACATTGGAAAAACATCTGGAACAAATTTATTTTCTTTCTTCCTCCAAAGATCAGCATATACCACACATGCTCCTAGACAAGCATCTGCCAAAAAAACCCGACCAGATGGATAAGAAGAAAGATAAAAGGAAACGGACTTTATTTGCAAATATTAAGAGAAAGGCGAAAAGGGATCTCCTAACATAAGGGCCAATTGCCAGCAAAATCTGTTGAGAAAAGCAATCAACAGTACAAGTAGAAGTCATTTTCTTGGGTCATTCTCTGATGCATAAAGAGAAATGGCAGGTACTTACATGAAAATGATAGCAACCAAGCAACAAGATCAGAGGAGGTGAGCTAAGCTTAAATGCTGGGGGGGGGATGATAAGGGCTTAATCAACACAGTACCACAGTACTCAAGGTCTTAATCAATGTTAAGAAAAAGAAGGGGGGAAAAACCCTTACACCTAAATCTTTCATCCTATTTCTACAGCAATAGAATGTAATTGCGTGTCGCCCTCCCACCCCTGAAAGAACCAAGGTACATCGCTCTCATGGAAAACAACATCTGCCTGGATCAAAACAAGAGAACAATGAAGGGAATAATAAATATGAAAGTGGGGGGAGGGAGGAACAGGATAAAGGTCACTAGGAAAATATGTCATAAAGAATCAAGATTTATTTTTTTTTTACATAATTGGATCTAAAACACATCTTGGCCTTACTTTTTAATGCAGACTTGCAAATACTAGGCTTTCATTTTATACACCGTAGAAGAACCATGCTAATAAATAGTAGCCAGCAATCAGGAACCTGATAACAATTTTTCCACTAACACATTATCAGGCAATGTGTTTTGTCAGCTGCAGCTCTATCAGTCGCATGGAGTGGCCTGACTGATGTAGGATTAAATTGGGGTCAGGCAGGGGAAGAAAAGAGGGGTATGACCGGTTGGTTATGCAGATGCAAGTTGCATGTGAGACAGATTACAAGTGCCTCAACAATTAACAATTGTAATGGGTTAAAGACCCATTACAAAACTTGATTACAGACCTCAAGGAAGCTGTTCTGGGAAAAAAAACAAAACCTGAAACTACATCAGCATTAGCGATCAAGAGAAGGCAGACCTCATGTATATCACTTTGGCTCACTCAGAAGTCCTTAATAAACACAATGCAACACACTGCAATTGGTTACTTGTAATCTGTCTCGCATGTAACCTGCAACTGCATATTAGCCACCCTTTGTCTTCTTCCCTTGCTTCATCTCAATTTAAATCCTACATCAGTTTAACCACTCTATGATGAAACGAGCTACAGTTCAAGAAGGCTTATGCTGTTTACTATTTAGTCATTAGAAAAGATGCTACCAGACTCCTTCTGATTTGGGGGCTTCCATTTTATATAATTTAATTTATAGAATATAATTTAAATGTTAAATCTTACCAGGTATTTTTGTTTGTTTGTTCATAGAGCTGGTGTCTACACATGAATCCTTAGAGGAAGAGCAAGACAGAAGGCGAAACTATCCTATCAGAGAAGGAAACAACCACTTGGCACCAGATTAGCTTCACCCATAATTGCAGGCAACTGGCCTATTCTGTTTTCTACCAAGAAGATTGCAAAAGAAGAATGAAAGGAGCTTATTTGGATGGTTTTACCATCAGTGGCATCAGCAAGGGATTCAGGGGAATTCAAAAAAGTAAAGCTGGCAACTATGACGGTGCCCCTAAAGCCCTGACCCCTTTTTCTATGCTTCGGGTATTTGACACATATAAAAAGGGGGAAAGAGTTTCAATCACAGTTGTGGCTGCCATCTTTATTTTATTTTATTTTATTTTTTAACCCTGGGTGTAATTCTCCCAGCAATATCTGAAAGCACAATGATCAAAGCTATGCTGCATCCACATTAAGGAATAAAACATATATTTGAGGAGAGAGGTGAATGTAAAATAAGGGTGTTGAAACCCTACCAGGGTTTCCTTCTCCCAGCCCAAAAATGCAAAAAAAACCCCTCAACAACCACTAAGAAATAAGGTTCCTCTTAAATGCCTATAAAGGCAGGACATCTTTAGCCAAAGGGGTGGGGGAGGGGGAAGAGGCACATGATGCTTCCAAGCAGAGATTTTTCTCTTCTCATTTACAGTATATGAACAATTAATTGCCTCCACTAAAGGTCACCTTTATCACTGTTTAAAACTATTTGTCTGGATCTTGTCAGCTTTTAATTATCTCACCCATGTCATGATTGCAAATTTGCTACTGAACTCTGCTCAACGGCAGAGGCCCTTGCAGGATAATTAACTTCTGTATCATTAACCTGCAAAAATCAATGCTGTTCACCTTTACTCAGCACGCCCACCAAGATGCGCAGCAGTAGCCCAAGACTGACGCTTGGATGCAGGGAAATGCGAGGAAGTCCCTCCTGTGACTGCTCCTAACCCTACATTTTACGCAGCTTGTTTTCAAGCCTTCCAGAGACACCAGGAAAAAAAACATTTCCTCTCCCACTGAAATCGGACCATGTGAACTCTTACACATATTCTCCGGTTGAAAAACACACCCACCCCAAAACGGCTTGCATTTCAGTTTATGGCAGGAATCCCATGCTTGAGTACTGAGGAGGCCCACCCAGATTCTGGCCTGTAAGTGACTCCTTCTGGATTTCTACACAGATAACACACCCAGCAGTTAGCTAACACCGTAATCATGAAGTCAGGAGGAATTTCATTTGGAATGTCTGTGAAGTGAAAGCTAATTAAGGAATACCTTGCCTCTTTGGACTCAGAATAAGCAGAACCTGCAAAGCACTCAGTTGCTGTGATAACCTCTACCATGGCCAATACTGGTAGGCCTTGACTTACAACATGGATGTCAAACTCGCAGCGTCAAGTTGCCATCACGTGATGTGTCGCGATGTATTTATTTCCCCTGCGCAGAGCTGGGGTGGGTGTGGCACATCCGACCCGCTGGCCACCAGTTTGACACCCCTGACTTACAATCATTGGCAACTGGCTCGTGTTTGTGATGGTTGCAATGTCCCAGGGTCATGTGATCACCTTTTGCAACCTGTCGAGCAAAGTCAATGGGGAAACCAGATTCACTTAACAACAGTGTTACCAATTTAATATGCAGTGATTCACTTAACAATTGTGACAGAAAAGATCTTAAAATGGGGCAAAACTCACTTAACAATGGAAATTTTGGATTCACTTGTGGTCGTAAGTCAAGGACTTACATAGTAAATATTTTAATACACTCACATCTTGCCTTTTGGCTATCATGCAACTCACAGTGGCCTTTAGGGTTCTAAACCAGACCTTTTCAGTTCAACCATTAATGCCTTGAAAGTTATGCCGAAGGATTTCCAAACTACATTATAAATGGAGGGTGGGAAACCTATGGGACTCCAAATGTTGTGGACTCTTCCCAGCAGCTCCCATCACTGGTTATACTGTCTGGGCTGCTGGGATTACAGTTTAGCAAGATCTGGAGGAACATCATTCCTTCAGCCTGGTCACAGACTAACTTCCAGAGTAGAGCAATGTTAGACTTCAATAGGATCCAGATCCTCAATTTTGCTTAGTATCCCAGAAAACACAGAGCCCTGACCTGACTTACTTGGCTCTCTGTCAGTCACTAGAATAAATCAAATTCCACTTGAATTTTTTCCTTGGGCCCTCTCCACCACCCACTTCCAAAACAGCCTTGAGTTCCAAGATCCATGCCTCACTGCTGGCCATAGCTGTAGTCTCTCACAGCTCTGCCTCATCAACGAAACCTCAGTCTTCACCTCATACAAAATACTGGACTTCAGTTTTGCTATTGCCAAGCATCTTTGTTTCCACTGCTTCTTCCAATCCTTTGAAAGAGAAGGGCAGTTCTCTTCACAGGGTTAAGTCCTTCAACAAAGCAGTTCCCCAACCCCAAAAAGACGGAAAAGCATCCGTCAATCAAGAGTCTTTTGCCCTACTAAGCTGAATGCCATGGAAACAGCTTTTTCCCCTCCCCTCCAAAGTGAGATTAAGGGTGTCCTCTTCCCTTCTCCAGGCCTCAAGGGGCAATTTGCAGAACTCTCATTCGAAACATATCTTTGTTGAGATTTGTGGTTTTGGAAGGCAGCTTCCACCCTACAAAAACAGCAGAGAAAGAAGAAGCTGACAGAACACACAGAGTGCGTTTCACAGAACAGTTAACACGCCATATGAAGATGAACAAGTTAGGAGTCATAACAATCCCCAACATTTTGAACAGTGTAAAGGTAAAGCTTCCCCTCGCAGATATGTGGTAGTCGTTCCCGACTCTAGGGGGCGGTGCTCATCTCTGTATCAAAGCCGAAGAGCCAGCGCTGTCCGAAGATGTCTCCGTGGTCATGTGGCCGGCATGACTAAACGCCAAAGGCGCACGCAATGCTGGTACCATCCCACCAAAGGTGGTCCCTACTTTTCTACTTGCATTTTTTATGTGCTTTCGAACTGCTAAGTTGGCAGAAGCTGGGACAAGTAACGGGAGCTCACTCCGTTATGCGGCACTAGGGATTCAAACTGCTGAACTGCCGACCTTTCGATCGACAAGCTCAGCGTCTTAGCCACTGAGCCACTGCGCCCCTTTGAACAGTATAACTAATCATTTATTTTGTTGCTAGTGTCTACACTGCGCATCTTTTTTAAAAGACACAACAGAATCCAAAGATTATTTGGCCGCTCAGAGTCGACTTGAACTGGCAGATGGGTAGAATTTAAATTTAATAAATAAAGAAATTTCAAAACAATATCAGTCCACCAATTACTGAAAAAATCTGTAGCAACACAATAAGAATTATATACAGATAACACACAACTGAACCCCAAATTTCTGTTGTTGTGAGACATTTAAGTGATTTTTGCCCAATTTTACGACCTTCCTTGCAGCAGTTATTAAACAAACCACTGCAGTCATTAGGTGAATCTGGCTTCCCCACTGACTTTGCTTGTCAGAAGGTTGCAAAAGGTGACCACATGACCCTGGGACACCATAACCGTCATAAATATGAGTCAGCTGCCAACCATCCAAATGTTTATCACATAACCATGAGGATGCCGCAATGGTCATAAGTGTGAAAATGGTCATAAGTCACTTTTTTCAGTACCGGTAAAACTTTGAACGGTCACTAAATGAACTGTTGTAAGTTGAGGACTACCTGTATTTCTAAACCCTATACAACTGTGAGGGGTCTGGGCTCTTTTTCATTTTATTTTTCTTTTAATTCTATTTCACCCATGGAATGTTCTCCTTTCTCTATTTTTGGGCTGAAAGACTCCATGTGATTTCTGCTGGATGCAGGTAAAGGAATTGCAAAAGCTATTAATATTGTTCTGATGAGTCAACTCTTGCATGAATGCTACAGCTATTATCACATTCTTTCTCTCCCTTTCACACAGTTCTCTAGATCAAGATCCAAAGGCTCAGGATACTTTGATCTTATGATTATAATATGCTAATGACGTGGTTAAAAAGAATGTACGCAAGGGCGTATATCTGTGTGAGAGAAAGTGATGAGACAGTCTGTATCAAGGATGTAGTAATAATTGCTGTGTCAAGGGTACTTTACTTGATTGGGCAAGAAAATGTCATATCCTTGAGATAACTAGAACACTTTACATAAACACAGCAATATAGTTATCAAAATATATACCAAAACAGATTATACTCATCAGAAGAAAAGGCTCCAGCAACAGTTCCATCAGGGAACCCTATTCTGATTTCCAATTGCTGTTTGACAGTGCAATGATTGTAAAAGTGACTTTGCACTCTTTTGCTGTTCATTTCCATAGTCTTACCACCAACCAAAATCTTGCAGCTAGTTCTGTTGGATGAAGCTGGAACATCTGTAAGATCTTTTTGCTGCTCAAAACTAATTTCAACCCTAACCCTCCTATTATACGTAATTCTCCAAAGAGAATTTCAGGAGACAAGGAAGGATCTACTGTGTGCTTATAATTTAACGCTTCCCAAGTAGCCATTTTGATCAATGGGTGTGGTCAGATACATCAACAAAATCACAGACAAACCAAACAGAAAGCACTCTCCCCCAAGCCTCCTTCCAAAACAACTAGTTTCTCAATATCCAATTCCATTATGAAAAAAAAAATGAAGAATTTTGCAAATGAATTAAAAGTCTTTCTACAAAGCAAGAAATAGGCATGTTTGTGTATCGCCAAAACGCTTCCCTGTCCAGCAGATTGACCATGATGTCCCCAAGAAATGCATGAATTATTTTATGCCTTCAGCACATGTAATATAATAACACCGTAACATTAAACATTGTAATTGTCCAACATTTAATTGTTTTTGCACTGTCTGCTTTTACTGTTGCAAAAAGATATGCCTTGCATCAATATTCTCTCAGAGATATAATTTAACTCCTTGGTGGAAGAAGAAAAGCAGATATTACTAATTTTCAATAGAGCAGGAAACGTTTGGGTGCTGGGGGGAATGCATCTAGAACTTGGAGAGTACAGCTGCCATGGAAGACTAACCTACCTCCAAAAAGGAATAAAGTGTTCTTTGTCCAGAATGACAACCACACGACTCTCAGGATGCCTTCTAACATCCCCTTGGCACTTCTGGGGCACCTAAAGTATTATCTGAAAGATGCTAGTGACAGCTGCTTTGTTTTGCAAGTTGCCAACTTCCGTTTATCTTTTTAATTAAAAAAAATATTTTCTCAGGGAGAAAACTCAGTGCAACTGAATACCACCTACAGTATATGATAAAGGAAAATCAATGTGAGTTCCAGTTCTTAATCTGAATTCAAATCAGGTCCCGAAACTGTGCACCGTAGTTTATTTTGTACAACCTGTACGAGGAAATAAAATGGTAACCAGAGAGGTAGTCTGGTTGGAGTTTCATTTTAAAATTGCTATCCCCGCTGAACGGACAAAGACAATATAAATCAGGGGTGTCAAACCCAATCGCATTGCGAGCCATATCATGACGTATCGGGATTGTTTTTCCCATTGCGGAGCTGGGGTGGGCGTGGCCTATGCACGGGCAGTGTGTTTCACACCCCTTATGTAAGTGATATAGCTTGAAAGAAGGTCCAAACCAGGCATGATTACAGCAGACTCAATCCTAGGTTAGAGTCTGTCCTCAAATTCTGAAGAAAGTATGGTTTAGCATGAACTTACATTTATGGTGGAACGTATTTTATATCTTCCTCACAGAGAACTCTGGTGCTTTTCTGTTATCTCTGAACCTACCTCAGGAAAAAGATAAGAAATTAGTCCTGTCAAGAAATAAATTGCTAATTAAAAAAAAAAAAAACAAGACTGTTTTAAATGAAGACTGCAGATTAATAAAAGCAATGTCAATGTCCACTCCCAAAGCCATTTTATAGGAAATCAGCAGAGCTATCTCATCTAATCATGCTCTAAGATTTTGTGATGTACTGAACAATTATTCTCTTCACAGGACAATTCACACTCAAGAGAGCCTGAAGGCATAGCTATTGACCACCCTCATTGTGTTAAATGACTGTAAATCCTACCAAATGACATTATTAACTCTTCTTATGTCAATTTCTGCAGAAACACTAGACTAAATAGTGGCCTTCTCATAAATGGAACATAATTTTCTTGACATGCCTTCCCGAGAACACTGGCTTATAGTTCACTCCCAGAATTAATCCAGCATCACAGTGCAGAGTCAGCATGAAAGTAAAACTCAAATCATGTATGTATTTGGAGTTACAATATTACTACGTTCAGGGTTTTTTTTCCAAAAAGAATTGCCTTTGACAAATGCAGACATTTAGAATAATATACCCACCTGCAAAAAAAAGTTCCTTGAACTCAGCTTGAGTATACAACAACACAATAGTGGCATTAGCTCCTTGCTCTCTGCTTACCTCCCATCCATCTTTTTGTTATCATATTGGTGTGTTCTCATGTTCTTTGTCATTCTTTATTTAATTGTTCTATTATTTTACTTCTCTTTTATTTACACTGTTCTCATATCTTTTTATTGTTGTAAGCTGCCTGTGAGATAGGTAGCAAATAAATTTAATAAATAAAGAGAAAGAGAAAGAAACATCAAGTCTATTTAGCCCAGCACAAGTAAAGCAAACACACACACACACAAATACACAGAGAGAAAGACAGATTCCGTGGCTCCTTTTCATAGTGTAAAATCAAACACAGATAATCTTCAATTTATGTTCACAGAAACTTGCTAAGAAACTTGCTAAGTGATGAAGTTGTAAAGTGAGATGTCACCTTACTTAGTGATTTCAATACCTGCAATCCCAGTTGCTATCCTTAATCAAGAATTGTGAAAAGTACCCATGTAGAGACAAGGATTCCTAATTCTGGAAAGTCACCCCTTGCCCTAAGAGGGTGGAAATGTTGATGCGTCTTATACACTGAATGTGTATACCCGCCCCATTTGTCCCGCTTTTGCAAAAAACGGGGCATGCAGAGAGTTTGGCCCTCCCCAGCCTCCAGGAGCACTCTGCAGGCATCCCAAACCCTCTGTGCGCCCCATTTTTGCAAAAAATGGGCCCATTTTTCACAAAAACAGGACACGTGGGGCGGGGTTTCGGGAGGCCAAAAATAGCTGCATTCAGTGTATAAGACGCATCAACATTTCCACCCTCTTTGGGGGGGGGGGGGGAGAGAAGTGCGTCTTATACTCCAAAAAGTACAGTATATTATTTTACTTACCAGAGGGAAAATGAAAGATAACGGTCTTATAATTAATCTACTTCTGAAAGTACAAAAACCAAAAAGTTATTGGAAAAAAATGCAAAACCATGCAAAAATATATCCCTTCCCCAAATATACCCCTTAAAAGGGATAAATTCATACAAAACCTATCACACACACATTTCAGCTACTCAGATTTTAAATATTAAATTAAACATTATCCATACAGAGTCATACTGATCACTTTTTCTGTTCCATTGATAAACAGCAAATTCAAAGGCCAACAGCAAAATGCATCAAGACTTCAAGTCCAGAGTAGCTTCCAACAAAGCTAAATCAACCTTTTGGCAGTGCTCCAAGCTCAATCAATTTAAACTTCTTCATATGAATTAATAAACTCTGGATTTTCAATATATAATCCAACATTACAAGAACACTTTTACTTGATCGTTCTACATGTTGCAAAATGTCATCAAATTGCTTGAGTAAATCACTTAGTAAATTTCACGGTTAGTACGTCATGTGATGTACTAACGTCATGTGATGTACTAATGTACTAACAAATTCATAAGGTATGGATTCATACCTTATGAATCCAGCCATGGACTAATCAATTAAGAGAAGCCATCACAAGTAAAGTAGTGCAAGTATTTGCCAAGTCCTACAACAACTAAAATATCCTCCCAAAGAGAGATGTCTTCTCAAACCCTCTCTGAGTAGAGTAGATAAATTAATTAAAGATAGTAGCCTATCTTTAATTAGTTGGCTAATTAACTATTCCAACTGCACTAATTCGCCCATAGAAATTATACAAATTATGGTTAGGCTCAGAAGGCTTCTCTTCACAAGTTACCTAAAACAAGAGAGAAGAAAGTGTCTCTGAAGCTACACTGTCAATAAATCACATCACAGCCACTTCAGGATTATTTGATAACCAACCTCAAAGGAATTAAGAGTCCATTATATTCATCCCTTAATTCAAACTAAGGGATCAAACACTTACAAAGTAAGAGATTGGTATCTGTTCCATAGGACTCTTAGCGGTGGCGCCATAGTGCAATAGCCTGCACACCCATGCTGCAGCTGCAGCTTATCTTCCGCCTCCAATGAATATGAGGAAGCTGCTGGTGTATCATCTCATAACCTTCCTTCAAGCCAAGAAGGAATTACTGAATTCAGACACATGCCTCCCATCATACAATGCAGGCATACAAAGTCTGTTTTGAGACTTTTGCTAGATAGGCCTGGGCATCTGTTCACATTATGCCAAAACTTTAAAAACAAAAACAAAACATCGTCAAGCTAGAGAGGGGTGAGTTTGTAGATTTAGGCTTTTAAAAGCATGCACATGAAAACTAATCACCTTAATCTGATCTCTGTTTGAAAAGCTCGTTCTGGTTCTTTTCCCAACATCAACTCTACATTCAATAGCCACTTGCATAATGCAATGTTCCTGCCAAAGAGGAAATGGTATTCTGCATGTGAGAAACACCCCTAATGTGCGAGTCAGTGATCACTTAATATCAGCAGCACCTCATTAGACAACACAATCCTTTCCACAACCTCAGGCCTGGCCTCCTCCTTCTCCTCTGGCCACGTGTCTTCCTTCAAAAACATTACATTTTATTACAGGTTTCTGGGAGGGGAGGACACCCATTTGGAAACCCAGCCTCATCCGCTTTATTCTCTGGGGTCCCAGCCCAAAAGGTTTTGTGCACAAGCCAGAAGAGCAAGAGCAATTCAGACACCCTCCTTCTCACAGCTCCCTTCTTAAAAACGCAAATAGAAGAATGAAAAACACAAAGAGGAAATATTCAGAACAAGGAATGATGTAAGAACCAATGATGTGTTTCTGGCTGCACAAGGCCATTCTGAATAAGGCTGGCAAGAGCTATATACAAGCCTCATTCACAGATGCGAGCAGACATTACTTTTTATACGCATGCAAGGTATTTGGACAAAAGCATTCCCTCTTCGTCTTCTTTTTATGTTTCTGGGAGGGGGTAGTAACTAGGAAATCATAATGAAAGTGCCATTTCATCAGAGATTAGTTTCCAGAATTAAATTAGTTTGGGGGCCCAAGTCATATTCTGCAAATTCTCATAAGATGATGAGGTTATTTCACAATGATAAGAAATCGCATTCTACACATATTCAAATTGTTTTTTAACATAGGTTAACATGAGTGTGGGTTCAACTAGATCAGGGGTCAGAAAACCGCGGCTCTGGAGCCGCATGTGGCTCTTTCATCCCTCTGCTGTGGCTCCCTGTTGCTGGTCGGCTCCACAATTGATAGGTCTTTCGGTTAGGACAGGTAGAGAAAAAAGGACGCCGCGCTAGGAGGAGACTATGGTAGGGGAACTGGACTTCCGGTCGGCTCCAGAATTGAACAGGGAGCTTCT
This sequence comes from Pituophis catenifer annectens, assembly GCF_029215685.1. NCBI lineage: Eukaryota > Metazoa > Chordata > Lepidosauria > Squamata > Colubridae > Pituophis > Pituophis catenifer. Next base: position 207,629,317 of record NW_027256881.1, read on the forward strand.
GGTTAGGACCTTTGTGGCTCTTTGAGTGTTTAAGGTTGCTGACCCCTGAACTAGATGATCTCCAAAGTCCCTTTCCACCCATACCTTCTTAGGCAGGTAATGATAAGTAAACCTGGAAGAAAATCCTAGTAAATCATCTCTCAAACGTTCAGTCAGTCAGGCAACAGATTCCTTAATGCATCCTGAGAATGACAAATTGTCTTTTACTTCTGATCTCACAGCAAAAGGTCTTGGCTGTGATTAGTACAGGTAGTCTTCGACTTACGACCACAATTGAACCCAAAATTTATGTTGTTAAGTGAGAAATTTGTTAAGTGAGTTTTGCTCTATTTTACAATTTTTCTTGCCACATTTGTTAAGTGAATCATTGAAGTTGTTAAATTAGTGATACGGTTGTTAAGTGAATCTGGCTTCCCCATTGACTTTGCTTGTCAGAAGATCACATGACCCTGAGACACAGCAATGGTCATAAATATGAACCAGTTGCCAAGCATCTAAATTTTGACCATGCGATCATGGGGATGCTGCAAAGGAGCATCAGTAAGTTTCAGTGCTATTTCAGTGCTGTCGTAACAGTCACTAAATGAACTGCTGTAAGTTGCTACCTTCACTCAGGTTGGAAACCATCAGGGGTTACCAGAACTTGAGGCAGTGTGGAAAAGTGAAAAAGCAATTGCAAACCACCTTGATAGTATTGCCCCAAAAACAAAAACCTGAACATGCCATTAAGTCACAAAGAGACAAGCCCAACTAAGAGATTTTATTTTAGCCAGTGATACAAAAACCTGCTTTGAAAAGACTTTTGACATACATAAAGGAAGAGATAACAAGACCCCAAAGGTCTAGCTGAAGCAAAACTTACATATATAGTTTTTTTAAAAAAATCCCTGTGAACTACAGCTAAATTTAATAATTTAACCTGACGGATCTTTTTTTTCCTCTTCACTCCAAGATAGACCCAGCTCAGCTTCTTTGTTTCTCACTCTTTTTCACAGGCAATACAAATTTTGGAGCAGCCAGCATCTTCTCCTGGCTGATTAGAAATTCTGTCATGATAAAAAGAAGAAAGCAGAGTAGCTGTTGCTGCTGCTGCTACTTTCTCGCTTCAAACACAGCTTAAATTAGTCAGAAACAAAGCAACATTCTGCAGGCTTTGTTAATTGGAAAAGATACGACCAGAATTGCTTGGGAAAAGATACATCACCATTCATTTTCAAATACAAGTATGAAAAATAAAAGGTCAGGCAATGTAGGTCAGCGAAATTGGGGAAGCCGTAGCAGGATTCCACCCACCCACCCCCAATTTAGGTCGCTCAACCTTTTTGATTACCAAAATGAGAGCTTTGACATTTCAGTCATAAGTAGTGTTGGAAAAACACAAATTACTTTGACTGCTGGATGCCTTCACGGTTATTCAACATTCTAATATTCTTCCACAAAGCATAGATTGTCAAAGAAAAGTGGTGCCAGGAAAATCTCTATCAATTCCACCAGCTCAGATTTTGTAAAAAAACAAAAAAACAGGCATCCAACCCCCTACCATGCGGATCTGTTCCTTTATGACATTGCCTTGGAGTAAAGAAAGAAAGAAAAAAAAAATAGAAAAGCATCTGTAGTTTCCACAATGCTGCACATTGTAGTAAGCCCTGGTTAAATCCAAAACTGGACCAATTATATGGTGACTTAGGATAATGCAAAAACCTTGTCACTTATTCCATCACTCCTGTTCAATAATTTCTAATACCTCATTTCAAAAGTTCTTTGAAATGCCAAGGGAATTTCTTATATGGGTCAGTTTCCATCATGTATTCAAAGCAATTAATGCTTGTAACTAGATCCAGCAACCAGCTGCTTTGTGCACAGAATTTGGAACATAGTTTTGGGTAACACAAAAGTTATCCCATCTGGAACAAGAAGAAACCCATGTTACACAGAGAACAAGGACAGGTGCCTACTCCAACAGGAAAAGTTTTAACTGAGTTTGATAAACTCTAGTAATAAATAAGCCATCATTAGATCAGTGGTTAAGCTACAACTACCAGATCAGTGGTTAAGCTTCTTTAGTTTCCCGTATGGTGCAAAACCCTACTGGTTTTAAAACCTGCGGACAAAACCATGGTTTAAAAACCAATAAGGTTTTACATCAACACACTGTAGTTAGCCACTGATTTAAAGGGGGAAAAAACATCTACGTGAAGCCTTTCTGGATTTTAATGACTTGCCATGCACTTACTTGTCACCAGTTATCCAGATTTCAGGAGTTTTCTTTTCCCCAGCTTTTCGTGGACATCATGAAGATGAAACTAGGCCCTCTGGCATGAAAAGCCCCAGCTTGATCTGTGCTTTTTCCTGCCTCTTTTAATGGTTCTGGCAACAATGCCAGCATTTTTATTTTCATACAGCGTCTCTTGTAGAAGAGTTCTTCTCTGGCTGATATCCTAACCCTCTTACCATGTAATACCAAATGCTTTTAGCACTTTTCCTTGGCCAGCTACCCAGGAGTATCTAGAGATGCCTTTCCAATGCATTTGCTGCATTTTTCAAGACAGATTGTCACCACCTGTTTTAGTAAACAGAAACCCTCTTTACATTTTCACTTTCAGATTTAGTTGACTTTTATACTTTCAGAAATTTACAGATTTACTTTATATTTTACTTATTACATTTTTTACTCTTTATTTTTACTTTCTGGGTGCAGAATTTGTAATCTATGAATATTTATTTATTTATACCCATCCAACTGAGATTTATTCAATAAAGCCATACATAGCTTTAAGCAACAGGTGAAGCTCTTGCTAAAAAGTTGCTTGACTCTAGAACAGAGGTGTCAAACTTGTGCCCCATGGGCTGGATGCATTACATGCTGTCCATGCCCACTCCCCATTTAGCAAAGGGGAAAAAGTGTTGTGATACGTCACGTGACAACACCGTGACAACACCGTGACAATGCGAGTTTGACACCCCTGCTCTAGAATATCATGTGTAACTATTATAGTTTGTAAATCACTATTATGGTTTTTTGACTTAACATGTGGGATTCTAGACAACTCTGTCTTATTCAACAGGTGATGGTTAAGCAAATCAGATCTAACAGCTTTATGAATGTCATCGTTCACACTGTCCAAACACAGTTCAAAGGTCTACCCATTCTGAATCACAGATATTATTAAAAGTTTCAGACCCGGTTCATACCTCACAATAAGTCATAATTTGTTTGATCACAGACGACCTAATATCACAATTGGCTAGGTTCACACAATACACTGTCATAAGTCATTGATCCAAATCATAATGGCTGGGTTCATATAACATGCTAGGTCAAAATAATTAGTACAACTCATGAGTTCAGATCTATGAATCAGATTTCTCACACATTTTTAAAGACATAATGAACACATAGTAACCAATCATATCTTAACCTGGCACCCTACGCAAACCAAGCCCACGCAGTTATTTAATGGCCCAGTGTTTGATTATGTTAACTGAGTAAACCGTAGCTCAACAAATGTGTCACAGAAACCTTGCTGTCTCAAAGTTCAATAATTATATAGATTACACACATCCTGGAAGTTCCGTAAGGTTCTTGTCAAGGCCTTTTAATTTTCCAAGTATTTAAACAGCATGTTGAAAACACCAATTTATTTTGAGGTGGTGAATCCCCATAAAGGAAAAAGAAGTTTCCAAACAAAGTCACATGCAGCCATGCAGCAGCGATCAAAAAACAGTCTAATACAGACATGTATGAGTAATGAAAGACTTTGATAACAATACATCATATATCACTACATGTTTTATTATCACTGTTACATCATAATATATAATATGATCCTCTAGAACAGGAACAGATAGGGGATCTGAGACATCAGGATGAAAGTAGGCATAGGAAATACCTTTATCTCTCAATCCACCTCCAAGAGTGGCCACCTATTTTATCATCTCAACATCTTACAAAGTAGGTTAGGACTGAGAAAGGGGGGGGGTGCAAAATCATCCAGAGAGTTTCATGATCAAGTGTGGATTTGAACTTGGGAGTTTCTCAATTCTAGTTCATTAAAGTATACTAACCACCCTGGCTCTTCTGCTTCATCAAACGCATGACATTACAGACATTAGCTCATTATTGTTTCCATTTAAAGAATAATTTCCTCTGTTGCATAGTTAATTGTTCCTCTTTTTTTTTTTTTCTTTGCCTAATTTTACAAGACAGCGTCTAGCTGGATAAAACTGCAAAACCAAGAGTGTTGCAAGTACAAACCAAAAGTAAATGCAATTTTGTCAGCTTCCTTCAAGGCATTTTTTTTTCTTGCTGAATATGTGCTCAAGAGTCGATGCCTCCCTACTCCCAACAGTATTTGTGCTTTTACAAACTAGCATACCAAAGATTTTAAAAAGGAACTATTGTAACCCTACTGAGGACAAAATCCCCAGCTCAAAGTTTTTGAGAATTGATACATCTCTCCTCTTAAACTAAGTATACGGACTGACCTCTCAAGCCATTTAAAAAAAAACCTTTATCAATGTCAATTGGAATCATAATGTTGCTTGCACATTCTACACAAATAAATGCCAATGGATATAATCTATAGTTTTCATACTGTATTACAAAGTTAAGTTCACAAAAAGGTATCAAGAATAATAGCAAATTAACTCCTTCAATATTTTAAAGAAATGCTGCGATTCCTTAGAATACACACATGGATTTACAAAATACATAAAACCTTGTGCCAAATGCTATTAAGTTATGGCACTCAAAAGGGGAAGCAATCTGTGGACTAAACATCACATCAATCATTTATCCAGCATCATCTATTGAAAATGTGGATCTAATGAGAAAAAAAAATAAGTCTCTTATATACACCATGTTATAGGAAGACACAGTTAGTTAAGATCCTTAAATGTTTCTGAAGCAAAAGTGACTCAGGGCAACTGAGATGTGGATGTTGTCAATATGCAGTTTGTCTTAATCATTCAAGAAATAACAAGGAAAGCCCCAAACCTCAAACCTAGTGCATTTCCAGTGCACTACGAATATATTTCTATAAAGTGCAATCCTTTTGTGCGCTTTTATTTCAAATCAGTGCCAGCAAGATCAGTCACGCTTGTTTGGGAGTAAAGGTGTATATAGAATAGGCTCCCTTCCCCTGACCAGATTTAAAAACTTAATAACCAACAAGGGGTGTCATGTTTTCCACCCGGAATCAACGTGGGAATGATTTTCCCGACTGTTCCAGGTTTTCCCGATCGCTTTTCCTCTTCCACCCCTGTTTGCAAATGAGATGCAGATCTTTTGCTGGGAACAAACCAGTAGTAGGAAGTGAATGGCCGCCTGGAAGGCAATAACTTTAAGCGGAGCCCGGATCTCACTGGATCGTAACACTTTTCAAAGCCTCCAGGGGCTTCACCGTCCCTTTTGAAGAAAGCCTGTGCCGGAGAAAGCCAGGCACTTATTTGCAAGCTGCCCGGTTCCTTTGCACATCCCTTCGCACGGGGACAGCGACTCTCTGGCGAAGCTCGCCCCTGGCCCCACTTAGCTTCAAACAATGGATCAGCTGCTGCAGAGACAGGGCGATTTCCTACGTACTATTCCGAGCCCCTTTCCTTTCCCCCCCACAACCTTTGGGCTGAAAGCCCATCTAAAGATCGCGACGGGATGGAGACCCCACACCGCTCCCCCTCGCCGCTGCTTGCCGAATGCAGGACAGAAGGGAAAAAAGAGAGAAGGGCCGAAGGAAACCCCCCGTTTTCCGCCTCCATTGGGTTGTCTGCGCCGCGCTGGACCGGGATGGGTAAGAGGAGGGGAGGGGAGGGGAGGGAGGCAAAAAGCCCACTCGGTCCGCACTTACCAGCACGACGGCGAATCTCTCTTCCAGCTCGCCCGGTTCGGGCATCGGGAGCTTAAGGGGTAGATTGTGCGCCCTGAAGTCCGTCTGCTGAGAGTCCATGCTCCCCGCATTGCCCATGGCGACGGCCCTTCCTCGAGGAAGGGGAGCGGGGGAGATCGGTCCACCTCTCTGCCCGGGTTTCTCCTGCCGGATTTCAAGCTCCAAACCGTCGCCTCTCCTCCACCAAGCTCCGCGAGCTGCAGCCGAGTCGTTCCCTGGCTGCTCCGGTACTCCTTCCCCGCCCAGTCAGCCCGCGCTCGGCTGTGCTCTCCTCACGCTCCACGCGCCGATTCCCCCAGTGCCCCACGCGCGCAACCCCCCAAATTTTTTTTTAAGAATTAAGAGCCGCGAGGAGGCGAGGCGCACAGATCTCTGTCTCCCTCTAGGACCGGCCTTGGAAATGCCCGCCCTCCGCCGCCGCCGCCGCCGCCTCCTCCTCCTCCTCCTCCCCAGCACAATCGGATTCCCTTTCTTCCAGCGCTCGTGCTGGAAACCCGGGAGCTTAGCGGCAGCATGTTGCATGCTTTTCACGCCAAGCAGCCCGGGCTGGATAACGCATGGCTGGGGCGGAGCGGTCCTCCTTAACAAGCCCGCCGGTGGTTTCTGGACGGTCGGCTGCAGCCAGAGCCGGGCTCGCCCGCTCCCCCTCCACCCCGCGCAGCGCCTACCAAGCGCAACCCGCAGAAGAGAACCGGCCGCCACACTCTACAGACACCGCGCACCGCAGCACAAAGCCCCCTCTCCTTCAGACACCTCCTCCGGAGCTTCTCCACGCCCCTGCCCCGGGGAGAGCTGGGAAGCGTAGTCCTAGTCTTTTTCCACGGGACCGCATCTGTCGACATACCTGCCTCTACCTTCTCCCTCCCCACATAAATATAACGAAATGCTTTTGTTGTGTTTTTTTTTAAATAGCAGACTCTCTACTTCTGCCATCTGCAAGCAGAAATATGATTTGCGTTACACTGATGAGCTTTGGGATCTAGACATGAACAGAAGACAATCTTTTCCACAAAAGATTGAGGTGTCCTGTTTTGAGATGCTGACTGAGGACAGCAGAGCTTTATCCAAGGTTTGTGTCCCAAAAAGCCAATCCCTGAATTCACCCAACAAACTAACCCCATCATTCCTGGTTTACAAATAAACTATCTTTTAGTTTAGCATACTGGGTGAACCCGGTCATGGCATGTCACGAAAGGAGAGCCGATTTATTCTTTATATATCTGTTCGAATCCTGACAGCAGTTTACAAGATCATCAAATTACATTAAAACATCCATGGTACAAAATAATAAAAATAAATGATTGTAACCCTAATGCCTGAAAAAAGGTAGTGTTTGTAAGATTTTTGCTACATAGTTGTCAAAAAGCCTTGAATCAAGAATAGCAGGGGTATACTTGACTGCTTACCTCACTTTTCACTATTATTTCTCTCCCGTCCCCACCACAGGAAATATTTTTCATGGTATAATACCTCCTCCTTTTCAACAGTTATTAAAAAAAGAAAATTCAAAGAGCAATTTCTAGCCAGTACATGAGAGACTTCTTCTAAAAAAAAATAAGGATGTATTGGTTATTCTAGGTTCACAGAAATAAACCTGCTTTGTCATCAAGTGGATATTAACCTGGAATCTGCACTAGATGATGTTGTGTTTTATATAAAGTGTACCCGTATTCTTACTTCTTAAGAGTACAGCTTATTAAGTAATATGTGAAATGGCAGCTGTGAATAGGATTGAGTTGAGCTTTCTTGCTGGAATTCACTGGAATAGCAGAGTAGTTTTCATAAAAACATAGGAAACTGATGGCAGGAAAAGACTTAGTGGTCCATCAAGTCTGCCTTTTCGGGTTTTTTGTTTTTGTTTTCTTTTTATTATTTATTTATTTATTTATATTTTATTATTTCATTTAGAAATATTTGTGATCCCAATCAGTAAATCTCTTTTTTCTTGCCTTTGCTGATCTGGTTGCTTGGCCTTGTTTATCAAAGAGTAGAACTAGAGAAAGGTCTCCTTGGAAGGCCTGCTATTCTTTGGAGTAAAATAATTACGTTTACCTAACATTCATCCTAACTGGATTTTGATGGCTGTTATGTAGCGACTTTGTTCCTTCCTTGTATATACATAATAATAATAATAATAATAATTTTATTTCTATACCGCCCTTCTCCCGAAGGACTCAGGGCGGTGTACAGCCTAATTAAAAACAGAATAAACATCAATTTAAAATAATTTAAAAATATTAAATAAATTTGGCTTAATTTAAAACCCCAAAAATTTAAAACATCCAATTTAAAATTATATTGCTAACCCAGCCTGGCGGAACAATAGGGTCTTGAGTGCGCAGCGAAATACCCGGAGGTCAGAAATCTTACGAATTTCTGGGGGCAGTTCATTCCACAGGGCTGGGGCTCCCACAGAGAAGGCCCTCCCCCTGGGTGTCGCCAGCCGACATGACTTGGCCGATGGCACCCTGAGGAGACCCTCTCTGTGGGAGCGAACTGGCCTGTGGGAGGCTATTGGTGGCAGAAGACGGTCTCGAAGGTACCCGGGTCCTATGCCATGGAGCGCTTTAAAGGTGGTAACCAACACCTTGAATCGCACCCGGAAGACCACTGGGAGCCAGTGCAGCTCGCGCAGGAGGGGTGTCACGTGGGCGCAACGGGTTGCACCCATGACCACCCGCGCGGCCACATTCTGGACCAGTTGGAGCCTCCGAGTGCTCTTCAAGGGGAGCCCCATGTAGAGAGCATTACAGTAGTCCAACCGGGAGGTAACAAGGGCATGAGTGACTGTGCGCAGGGCGTCCCGATCCAGAAAGGGCTGCAACTGGCGAATCAGGTGGACCTGATAAAAGGCCCCCCTGGCCACGGCCATCATATGTTCTTCTAAAGACAGCCGTGTGTCCAGGAGGACACCCAGATTGCGAGCCCTCTCTGTGGGGGGCAAAGATTCACCCCCAATAGTCAGCGATGGCACCTGCTGACTATATCGGGACGCCGGGAGCCACAGCCACTCGGTCTTGGAAGGGTTGAGTCTGAGCCTGTTCCTCCCCATCCAGACCCGCACGGCCTCCAGGCAGCGAGACATCACATCAAGGGCATCGTTGGGGTGGTCTGGGGTGGAGATGTACAGCTGAGTGTCGTCAGCGTACAGGTGACACTTCACCCCAAAACCACGGATGATCTCACCCAGCGGCTTCACATAAATGTTGAACAGGAGGGGCGAGAGGACCGACCCTTGCGGCACTCCCCATGCGAGATGCCTCGAGGTCGACCTCTGTCCCCCTGCCAACACAAACTGCGAGCGGTCGGAGAGGAAGGAGGAGAACCACCGCAGAACGGTGCCCCCTATTCCCAACCCCCTCAACCGCCGCAGCATGATACCATGGTCGATGGTATCAAAAGCCGCTGAGAGGTCTAATAGGACTAGGACAGAGGAACAACCCCTGTCCCGAGCCCTCCAGAGATCATCCACCAACGCGACCAATGCCGTTTCTGTGCTGTGCCCCTGCCTGAAGCCCGACTGGCACGGGTCCAGATAGATAGCTTCATCCAGGTGTCGGGGAAGCTGTCGTGCCACCACGCTCTCAACAACCTTCGCCACAAAACGAAGGTTGGAGACCGGACGATAGTTGGCTAATTCAGCCGGGTCCAGGGAAGGCTTCTTGAGGAGGGGCCTCACTACCGCCTCTTTCCCTTTTGAGCTTGTGCCATTGACTCCATACAAAAAAGTGGAACTTGAATTATAACACTGTCCCCCATCTTACCAATTCTGATCTCCACTGAGGATGTCTGTAACATCTGCCACCAGATGAAAATCCTGACATACTTTGGTTGAGCCTTCCCAATCATTTCTCAATATATTGAGGATATATCACATTTTCTAATTTTACACGTAGTCCTAGAGTTACCACCATAATTGAGCCCTGCAAGTCGTAAGTTGTGATGGTGACCTGATCTGCTTTTACAACCTTTGTTGCTGAGATTGTTAAGTGAATGCTGTATTAATTAAGCAAACCCATTGTTTTGTTTTGTTTGCTGAAAACTAGAAATAAACACCGATTTTTGCAAAAAATAGTAGATCATGGTCATATGAGGGCTAAATGTGGGCTAATTGCCAAGCAGCTGATTGTCAAGCAGCCAAAATATGATCATATAAGCAGAGGGGCGACGTTAGAACTTCAAAACTAGGTTGTAATTAGCTTTTAGAGAAAGGATGAGTTCTTTCAGAACTCGGAATGGTCAAGAAGCAACCAATCATAAGGAGGAGTACCTGTACAACTTTTGAAAGTGCTGGTGTGAAACTACAGGAGTTGGAATACAGCAAAATTGAAAGATGTGGTTTGGGAAAGGCTGTCCTGGTTCATGCTTTGGGTTCAGATTCTGAAATTCATTCATTTTTCTAAATAGTCCAAGCAAAACCTGTGAACCATTACAGGTAGTCCTCAACTTACAACAGTTCACTTAGTAACCGTTCAAAATTACAGTGGCATTGAAAAAAGTTACTTATGACCTCTTTTCACAGTCACGACCTTTGCAGCATCCCCATGATCATGTGTTCAAAATTCAGATGCTTGGCAACTGGTTCATATTTATGACTGTTGTTGTATCCCAAGGTCATGTGATCACCTTTTGCAAACTTCTGACAAGCAAAGTCAATAAGGAAGCCGGATTCGCTTAACAATTGGATTACTAATTTAACAACTGCAGTGATTCACTTAATAACTGAGGCAAGAAAGGTTGTAAAATGGGGTAAAACCAGGGGTGAAATGCTCCTGGTTCAGACTGGATCGCCTGATCCAGTAGCGATGGAGGTGGGTGGTTCAGAGAACTGGTAGCAAAAATCCCTGCCCCCCCCCAATGCCCAGCTGAGCCACACAATCATCAAAGGCTTTTTAAAAAAAAATTAAAAGCATTTTTCTACAACCTCTTCAGCTGAAAAAATGCTTTTAAAAGTAAAACAAAGAGTCTCTGATGATCCCAGCTGAGTTGCCTGATCGAAAGGGACTTTTTTTCTTTTAAAAACCTTTGATGATCCAAGCTGAGTTGCCTGATCGGCAGAGGCTTTTAAAAGAAAAAAAGCCTCTCCCGATTAGGCAACTCAGCTGGGATCGTCAGAGCCCTTTGAAAGCATTTTTTTACAATCTCTTCGCCAAAGAAGTTGTAGAAAAAATGGTTTTAAAAGTAAAAAAAAAAAAAAATTGGCCACGCCCACCCAGTCACATTACCACCACCACCACCACCAAGCCACGCCCACAGAACTGGTAGTAACAAATTTTAGATTTCACCACTGGGTAAAACTCACTTAACAAATGTCTTACTTAATAACAGAAATTTGGGACTGAATTGTGGTCATAAGTTGAGGACTACCTGTATTCATAACAGAGAACCCCACACAGGCAAGAAAGATTAATGTTTCTTAATGTAAAGCAGCACAATACTTTGTCTTGAATAGAATTTGGAATAAAGTGGAAAGAAAGAACCAATGTTTCCACATCCAAATTTTGATCACATGATCATGGGGATGCTGCAAATGTCATAAGTGTGAAAACCAGTCATAATTTACTTTTTTCAATGCCATTGTAACTTCGGTCACTAAGTGAATGGTTTAAATTGAGGACTACCTGTATGTATTTGTGCATGCATTTGTGATGCACATAAAAGGAGTGAGGCTTCATCTAAACCAGGGATCTTCAAACTTGGCAACTTTAAGACTTGTGGACTTCAACTCCCAGAATTCCTCAGCCAACAGCTGGCTGAGGAATTCTGAGAGTTGAAGTCCACAAGTCTTAAAGTTGCCAAGTTTGGAGACCCCTGATCTAAACAATCCTGGTCATCATGTTGACATGTTTGATTTCCCAAGACACCCCTTCATCCTTCCTTTCCCAAGCATTTTTATAATTTTACATTCGATTTTATCTCAAATTCCTGCTCTATGATAAAACAGTCAATTTTATTAATCTTATATTGTTTATCAATTTAACATTATTCTATTAACTACATTGTAATGTATTGCTGTTTTTCTGACATTTTTAGATTTTGCTTTGATGCCTCAAGTAACTGTGAAATCTGGTCAGAAAAATTCACTTACTGAGCATATTAGAAATGTAACTCATAAGAAATAAGATCAGTGCAAATATCCCCAAAATGAAATCATTAAACTATGTATTAGGGGTAAGACTTAGTGGACATTGCAAATATATGTCAGGGAATTATGCAGCAGCTGTCGGAGACACTAACACAAACTTGCAGTTTTTATTGCAGGGGTCTTCAAACTTGGCAGCTTTAAGACTTGTGGAGTTCAACTCCCAGAATTGAAGTCTGGGAGTTGAAGTCTGGAAGTTGAAGTCCACAAGTCTTAAAGCTGCCAAGTTTGAAGACCTCTGTTTTATTGTCATCATCCAGAAAGAGAAAAACCCAAGATAGTCAGGAACACAAGACTATCATGAGTTAAATTAAAGAGTATCCAGAACACACAGAAGAAAAAGGTGGGAAAAAAGGGAAACTCCCCCTTTGTACTTATCAACCAATCATAGTGCAGATTGCCTCATGCATGAGTCAGCACTCTCTAACTAATCAACTACTACTATGTGTTCTGGTCTATTGTACACTTTACTGTTCCAGCTACTAAATTCAATATCCTAACAACATAATATAATTTTCTGCTGGGATATAATTATAAGCATACCACAAGAAGCAAGTTCCTTTGAATTCAAGGGAGCTTACTTCTACTTGTTGGGATTGGGATAAAAGAGATCTGTGACTTTTTAAATTTATTATAGATAACAGCTATAGGCAGACATCAGAAAAATCTCTTCAATACATATCATTAAATTTATCATCAAATAGCTGTCAGGAAAACCTCTTTGATATGTGTGCATGTGTACCAAAAAATAAATAAAAAAGGTGAAAGTGATATATCTTCTTGAAACATTGATATACCTTCTTGAAACCAAATAATATAAATACATTAAAGGAGGGACAAATAAGGGACAGTGTGAATTGTAAGGGAATTTCTATGGGGGTAAGCTATGTCCTTTATGATATATAGAGTGTTGATGCAGTCATGTCTTAATCATTTTAATTTCAAAGTGTTCATAAAGAAGAGTTACATTATAATACAACCCTTTATTTGTGCAGTTTATTTAGACAGTTTATTTAGACAATTTACAAACGCCTTATTTGGGCCACCTCCCAATTGATCCAATTCCTAAATAATGCCTAGCCTAAATACTTTAAATACCTTAAGATAAATTATAAGTGAAACTTTATGTTGCTTGTAAGTATTTTTATCATATTTAGATTATTTGTATTGTTGTGAGTTAGTTTTAGTCTCCCATCATTATCTTATGTAGCAGTATGGTTTAGCAGTATAACACACTTAAGCCTCAGGACTACCATATCTGGGGTGCACAAATCTGGATAATCACTAGGTGGCAGCAATGAATATCTCTTTTTCTTAGGCATTTAATGCCATCTATTTTTGAGCAGCTGAAATCTGGCAGCCTTTTTACAGTAGTACTAATTAAAAATGGTGACAAAGTCAACTCCTTCTAACATTTTTGCATTCAGTACTGTATTCTGTTCTCAACAGATCAATGTTCCAGACAATAAAACCAAGTATAATGGTATTGCAGCAAAATTTCTTCCCTCCTTCCCTTCTTCCTTCCTTCCTTCCTTCCTTCCTTCCTTTCCTAAATATACTTTTATATTTTTCAAAAATTCTCTCACCCCCCCCCCCCAAAAAAAGCCAAAAATGACTTGACTGGGGTTACAGTTACCATGTGCTAGGTAGAGAAAAAAATACACCCCTCACCTGCTTTGTTTATAAATAAAAAGCTTTCAGCCAGAGGAACGAGAAATAGAAACTTAAACAGATGCAATGATGTTATAAGAGTAGTTTTTATTTTTGCTTTGTGCTTATTCTTACCCTCTTCATTGCTTCTTGGAGGACTGATATCTGTATAGATATTCTGTTCAATTAATTAGCCTTTAGCTGTGGTTCAGAAGACACCCTGAATTGTTAAGATAACTTACAGAGGGCTGTAAAAATATGCAGATTTCATATCTGACTACCAGCAGTTAAATATTTAGAAGCTGCATCACATTTCATTGCCTCAAAAGCCCTACTACAATTTTTCTGCCTCTCCCTCTTTATAAATGGAAATAGTTTTAGTTCCAGCTTATTTATGAAAAGCAGTTGGTATGTAGCAGATGTTTTCCTATCACAAACTATTCATAAACATTATGGAGATTGAATTAGGCCAATGAGAGAATAGTTCCCCCCCAAATTAGAAGACATTTCATCTCCGGTTCTGTGGTCCCCAATAAAACCAGAATAATTTCAATAATAATAATAACCTATTAAATATTATCTACTGCATTTTTAAATGGTAAAACTTAAGAGCGCAGAGCTCTAAGTCTTCTGAAAGATGTCCTCTTCAAAGTGAATTATTTCAGTTTCAAGGCTTCAAATTCTCTCCTTTGTGTCTTTGACTTATTTTTTTATGTGACTGCCTGGAGATTTCCAAAGTGAGTTTGCTATTGTCTTATTCCTAGGACTTAGAGAGAAAGACTGGGCCAAAGTCATTCTTCATGCTTTGTGGTTTCGTAACAGGAATAGAATTATCAATCTCCAAGTTTTTAACATAGTGCCTTAAATCATTTAAGCCACTACACCAAACATACTCTCCAAACCTACTTGAAAAAAATCTAAACCAATTTTTTACATTCCTTCAAGCTACAGTTAGTCCTTGACTTACGACCAGTTACATAACAACCGCAGTTATGATGTACTTAAAAAAATGTACGTCACAACTGCCACACACACACACCCTCGGTTATGTGATTGCATTTTGAAAACCTGTTCACATTTATGACCAGTTGCAGCATCCTGCAGTCACATGATCATATTTTACCAATAAAATCTGTTTTTGGCAAAAAAAAAAAAATAGAAAAAAACCACCCATTGGATAATCTGGATTTGGATTTATGATCACATGATTAGCTTAGTCAACTGTGGTGACTTGCTTATCAATTGTCGTAAAAATAGTCATAAAATTGAGTCTGGTCACCCCGGTGACTTGACTTATGACTACAATGACTTATGACCAAAATTCAAGGCTCAATTGTAAGGACTTCCTGTACTATCTGATTGATTGATTGATTGATTGATTGATTGATTTTATTGAATTTGTATACCGCCCTACTCCCAAAGGACTCAGGGCAGTGAACAGCCATAGAATAAAACATAGATACAAAATTTAAAATAAACTAAAACGAATTAAATAATTTGGCTGAACAAATTTAAAACCCCAATAATTTAAAACCAAATTTAAAATTTCCATTTAAAAAGGGGAAAGACTTAGATTTAAATTTCATATAGAGTTTGAGATTATCACTTACAATTTAGAGATTCGTTTGTAATAAAATTTCTTTCCAGATCTATTCCTTACTCATTATTCTGTGGTTAATTTACAATGCAAAGTAACCTGACCAAAACAAACAAATAAATCACTTTCAGAATCTGAGCTGTTTTTGTTATATTTTAGGCAAGTGATTTATCTGTGTATTTTGTCATAACAGATCTATACCTGTGTATACATGTTTCTTGTGCAACAGCAGACTTTTGCCAGATGGAGGATGATAGGGGCTTGTGTGTTGTAAGCAGATAGTAATAGATCAATCTAAATTAATACTTTAGTGGTCTAAGAACCCCATTATGTAATTTCCTTTTCAAATAGATATTAACCAACAGGCTTCAACTGTGATTTAACTTAGAGTACAATCAGCATCAGTGAAATGCCTCTGAATGATTTAAGCTTCTATCCTAAATTGATAAATAATGTATCTCTGTGCATGTCTACTCAGAAAGAAATTCCATAAATTGTAATAAGACTTAGTCCCAAAGGTACAAAATTGTCTCACACAACTAATAGAGTTGCCATAGGCAAGGTGGAGATACCTGTGGCTAAATAGGGGTGCTATTCAGCAGGTTCTTACAGGTTCTGGAGAACTGGTAGCGGAAATTTTGAGTAGTTCAGAGAACTGGCAAATACCACCTCTGGCTGGTCCCAGAGTGGGGTGGGAATGGAGATTTTGTAATATCCTTCCCCCAGGAGTGGGGAGGGAATGGAGATTTTGCAGTATCCTTCCCCTGGAGTGGGGTGGGAATGAAGATTTTGCAGTATCCTTCCCCTGCCACGCCCACCAAGCCAGGCCCACCAAGCCACGCTAACAGAACCGGTAGTAAAAAAAAATTGAATTCCACCACTGCTAAATAGGGTTTGCCTACACATTGGATATTCCAAGGTTGGGCAACATTTGGTATCAGCAGGTTACTGTTTATTTATTTAGAAAATGTATATACCACTTTTGGCGCTGCAGCAATGAAAAGTTACCTGCCTGACATTCAGGGGCAAATGCTCTGTGGTGACCCCCTTCTCTTGGCACCCCAAGCATGTGCTTATTTTGTTTAATAGTTAATCCTGGCTGCTGGCCAGAAAAGGTCAGGATTTCTTCTTGACTTTAAATCTGTTTTAATGATGAGTTTTAAGCCTGCTGGTCATTATATGTGTAGTGGGCCAATTTGTAACTCACAGTGCCTTAGGATAGGTCTTTTTTCTGTTTTTTCTTTGGAAGAGCAATTTTTAGTGCAAGAATTATTTTGCACCTATGATGATGATGATGAAATATATTCAGTCCAATACAGCTGACATTAAAATAATTTAGCTGTCTGCTGGTCATTTATCCAAAATGACCTTATATTTTATTACTGAGAAAAAATGGATAACATTTCCCAATTCTTTTTAAAGCCAAACACGAAATATGCTTAGGACAGGCAGAAGACATAATGATTCACAATATGTCACTGTATTTAAAGCATGGAAACAAGACAAACTGCTCGCCTTTATGTTCATTCTTGCCAAATTCCTGGAATTAAAAATGAATATACTCTTTACTGGCCACATTCAAGCATTTCATACAGCCAAAAGGTAATTTATTTCTGTTTAGGATTATAGATGATCAGCCATTCACATAATGTGAATTTTTGTTTAATTACCATTGGCTAAGTGTATTCCTAAACCAGGATTTGCTAAAATCATGTAATATGTCATAGCATAAACCATGATTTAGAAATGGCAATGGCTGGGATTATTCCGCAAACTAAGCCAAAGCCAAATATACACAATTGTATATTGTGTAGTGAATGATTGTAGTGAATGAACCTTGTTTATTCAACAAACCATGGTTGGCACAAGTGACTGAATCATACACTGAGTTAGGTTTCCCTAAACAATAATTCAGTGAATCAGCATTCCAGCAGGAACCCTTAACAGTTTTTCTAAAATCCAGTTTATATTTGCCTTTTATTTCTATAAGCCTATTATCAGTTGAAAGATAATTGAAGAATTTTCCTTCATGCAACAGGTTTAGGACCAGTGGTATGACTGTAGCTGAGCATTATAGGCTTCTCGCTGTCTGATATGATTAGTAAGCCCACTGCTCAGGTTCCTGCTGATGCCATCTGTCAAAAGACAACAGGAAATAGGATGGCAACTTGTATGTAGGATGGCTTGTTTTCTCCCTTTTTCTTGGACAAGAATGGTCTTGTCTTTTATCACAGCATCTCCTCTTTCTGACTGTTGAAGATCCAGAACTAGACAATTAAGTAAGTGGGTATCTTAAAACTTTGACTGTCACTCTCTGTATGTGCCACGCCAGTTTCTCTAATCTTGTCTTCATTCTCATTTTTTAAAGTCACTCCCATCTCTACAAGTGTTTTCTCGCTGGGGAAATAGGCTATCGACATACACATTCTGTCCTCAGTTGCATGGAACAAATACTGTTTTCTTCAAAAACTCATGTGATCTGCTTGGCTCTCTCGCCAACATCATTTTGGCAAACATTGTGGGGGGGGAGGAAGAGAAAGAGAGAGAGGTCATTTGCTCAGACATTTATCACTCAATTGGGGTATACATCAAGCACATTCAAAAGTCAGTTAATCCCTTATTTCATGGATAAAGTGGTTCTCTGTTCTGCTGTCCTTGCGGCATCTCAGCAATACATTTTGTGCCCAGGGAACAAACCAAAGACCACACGTTCTGGTACTCAGCTCTTTTCAAAGCAGTCTCTAGAACCTGCTGCAAAAAGTATGCAATGAGCTTTTTATCCACAAAAGCTTTTGATACCGTAGAGATGATCGGTGCACGTTGTGTTGGTTGTTTGCAAAAGATCAGCATCTTGTCTTACAGAAGTAAAAACCAGCTAAGCCATCACCAATCCTCAAATAAACCATAATTAAAATAAAGTCTCTTTTAAATTGAGAATTCAGTTGTTGGCAATTTCATGACCATGTCTAAGTATTTGCCTTGGTAGCATGGTGTTAGTTGTTGCCATCTTGTCCTCCCCACACTAGCCTACAGCTGTCATATCATCTGAAAGTCTCTGAGCCTTGTGACTACCTGCTGACACCGATCTTTTTTTATAGTAACACTAATTATTCTGATTCTGCTAGGCAGTAATAAAAATCAAGAGCTGATGCTGAAATCTGCTGTACAGTTTACTTGAAAACCCTTTTCCTTATCTTGTCTCATCTCTGTCTGCTTAAATTTTGTCATTTATGAGCCATGGTGGCGCAGTGGTTAGAATGCAGTACTGCAAACTACTTCTGCTGACTGCCAGCTGCCTGAAATTTGGCACTAAGCTCAAGTTTGTCTCAGCCTTCCATCCTTCCGAGGTCGGTAAAATGAGGACCCAGCTTGTTGGGGGCAATATGCTGAGTCTGTAAACCGCTGTAAGAGAGAGGACTGTAAAGCAATATGAAGCAATATGTAAGTCTTAAATGCTATTGCTATTTATTGTCCACACTAAACTGAAACACACAGAAACACACACCCATACACCATCTAAATCTCTATTTCATGCTGTGTTGATTCTATTCTTTTTCTTCGAGGGCCTTCAACTAAGTCTTAACTTCAAGTGATTCCCTGGAGTAGTCCCCATGTTTTTCTTGGCAGCAATTTTGGAAGTGGCATTACCTCCTTCCTAGGGCCAATAAAGAATGATTGGCCCAAAGTCACTCATTCAATTTTGTGTCTAAACAAGAGCGGGACTCACAATGTTCTGATTTCTATCTTGGTACTTTTAACCATGGCAGCAAACTGGCTCCCACATTTTGTCTAGTTCTGTGCAAAAAAAAAAAAATCCCCTCAGTTCCTATGAGGGTAAGATGAAAAGCCCTCAGAGTGTCTTTCCCTTTAAAAGATCTGAAGCAGGGGTGAAATCCAGCAGGTTTTGACTGGTTCTGGAGAACCAGTAGTGGAAATTTTGAGTAGTTCAGAGAACTGGCAAATACCACCTCTGGCTGGTCCCCGAGTGGGGTGGGAATGGAGATTTTGTAATATCCTTCCCCCAGGAGTGGGGAGGGAATGGAGATTTTGCAGTATCCTTCCCCTGGAGTGGGGTGGGAATGAAGATTTTGCAGTATCTTTTCCCTGCCACGCCCACCAAGCCACACCACACCCACCAAGCCACGCCCACAGAATCGGTAGCAAAAAAATTTGGATTTCACCACTGATCTGAAGTCCAGGAACTAGGAAGTATACAGAGGATGAGTTTCTGCAAATGGAGAAACAGTCTAGCCCCACAGAGCAGCTATAGAGTCACTGTGTGTTAGTTGGGCAGCCATATAAATCTATTTAATTAATACTGTTTTTTTTATTTAAAAAAAACCTGATTGATAGTATTTCCAGAAAGACGTTGGCTCATCCTTTTCTTCTTTTGGTTGTGACAGATCTCGTTGGTCAGCCCAATAGTGAGGCACCATGTGGCTTCCTCACAGCAGCTGGTGTTCTTCTCCTTTAGAGCTACTCTTTTGGCTAGTGATGGAGGGAGTCATCACACTCATGCCACATGCCTCCACTCTGCACGGCTCTTTCACTCTCCTGCAATATCTCTCTGTCATGTGCCCAGATGTTAGCCCTCACTGCAATGCAAACCACTCCCAGCTGCAAGCAAGATAAGTTTCTTTCAAACATGATTTACACACAGCACCTCTTGAGAGTTGGGTTAGAATTATTTCTTCCAAATCACCCATTCCTTTGAACGATTTAGCAGAAACAGAAAAACATGCCAGTACCAGATGATACTCTTGGCATCAACATCAATAGAAAGAAAAGGTTTCTTGCTTTATTAATAATAAGCCATTAATAATGTAATTCATGCATGTCCGTGCACACACATACATATATGAGAGAGAGAGAAAGAGAGAGAGATATATAGTTTCTATTCTGGCTTTCATTCAGGAGCTAAGTGCAACATACAGAGTGCTCAGTGCTCCCTCCTTCTTACCTTCCTCATAACAGTTAGTTACCCTGTGAAGTAGACTAGGCTGAGAGAGGGTGAGTGGCCTTAAATCACCCTGTGAACTAAGTTTGGTGGCTCAGGAGGAACTAGAATCCAAGGCCTTAAACGTTACACCAATATTAGCGAGATCAGGACAAAAATGTAAAAGTCAATAGTATGAAACTGGAATAAGGTGGAATGAGAGAGGAGGAGGTGAAGGAAAAGGATACTTTTTTCCCCTCAGGGGAAGGAAGATGAGAGAATATGGCTGAGGGGTGGGAGACAGTAGAGGAAAGTGGTGGTAGGATGAGGCAGGAAGTAGGGGAAAAGAGCAAGGGGTGGCTGTGGCAATGTATACTGGTCTCAGGAGAATCTGTGAGATGTCTAGGATAGTATGACTGCCTGAATGCAGGGTTGGGACTGGTTCTTTGCAATGTTTCCCCTTTAAGAAAGAAGTAGTGCCACCTGAAATTACAGTACAAGGATTAAAGCCAAGAAGGCCAGGGAAAAAGAGAATGATCACGTCAAGGCTCATATTGTATATAGTGTCAGCATGGTGGAATTTATTGTAGGGTAAACTGCTTGGAAAAACCAAATCAGTTATTAAGAGAGAGGCATAACAAAAATGCATTACGTTTGCTGTTTAAAAAAAAATAACTATATGTTTAATTCATCTGATGACTCATGTTCAAGACATGAGAGGATATTTTTCAGATAATGTTAGACAATGATACAGAACAATAAATAATACAGAGAAGAAAGGAAAAGCCATAATAGAGGCATTTAACATTTTCACGAATAAACTATTAAACTCTTAAGTGTCTGAGAGCAGGGGAATTCATATTTTTCCTGGCCTGATGCCAAAAATGTATCAGTATAGATTCCAGGTGAACATTTTTAGGGAGGAAATCTCATCATTGGTAAACTAAAGCTGGAAAACTCTTTCCTTTTTAACCCCCCACCCTGAACTGGCCTAAAGAATCCCACAGATACAAATGAGTTTTGCAAAGAGCAGAATATCTTAAGTTAGACATTCCTGGAAGCAGAAAGTTACCCTGCCTAAAATTGCCCCTCCACAAAAGATGGAAAGTTTCTAGAAACGTGGAAGCAGTTCAAACAAAACCTAGTTGTTTTTTTTCCCCGTGGTTTTAGCATTCTTTAAAAATACAGTTAAATTGCTAATGGTGGTGGTAGCATGCAGCAATAATTTGCTGCACTCCTAGTGTTGTGGGACCCTAAGGGGACCCTATGAATAAGTCCACCAATTCCTAAATCAACAGTCAGGTACCCAGGAGAATCCACAATAACATCACTTGCTGTAATAGTATATGGGAAGACACTGGGAGACAGGAAGAAGAGTCACAGATTAGACAATCATCTCACAAAAATTATCTCAGCCCACAGAAGGAAAAGGGGCATAGGAAGCATCTAAGAAAAGACCCTCCCTAATTTTCTGGAAAGTAAAAATAAAGAAGGAGAGAAATATGATCAGACTTACAAGATTCTGTTATTCTATCCTAATTGTGTGTGCTTCTTGTCTGGACTTCCTTGAAGACCTGACATCTACATCATTATACCATTGCACAATGATGAAATCATTTGCATCTAATGTTGCAGAATTATGTAATGTCTGTGTTTGTAACATAATTTGTTTCATGTACCCAATGACATCATGACTTAACCGTTTTTGTTTTTATGCTACAGAGAGGAGTCCTTGCTTTTCCTATGGCAGCAAATGTTATTTTGTGTTCTTGTCTGTTTTTATATTATTTCAGACCTCTGCCATGGAAATGTTCTATGAACAGTGCTTCACGGAATAATGCTGTTCTTTTTAAACTCAAATTATTACCTCTCCTACTCCAGACGTAACAGGTTTTTAAGAGAGACTGTTCTGAATTATTTCACTTTGGTTGAGGTGGAAGACAAATATTTAAAATGGATAGAAATAATGAGTCTAAGGTAGTTACATCTTCTAGAGCAATGTGTTTTCAAACTTGCTAATGCTTTAAATGCTTTAAAGCTTTAATGCTTTAAAGCTAATGCTTTAAACACACCTTAAACTTTCCACCTTTGAAAAGTACTGCTCTAGTATTTGGTGTAGTTGTCTGAAGAGAGAATATCACGTAATGTTTAGTGCATAACATGATATACTGTATCATGTAGTGCACTAAACATCCATTGCAAATGGCAACTGCTAGTAGAACTAAACTGACTTAGAAAAAGCTGAACACAGTTGTACCAGGTAAGAACCTGGATAGGAGACCACCAAAAAGTCCTAGGATTGTAGGTTATACTCAGGAAATCCCAGGAGAAATCAACATCAAGCTGTTTCCATATTCTTGCAAGAAAATGACATGAATTAACCAGGATTAGTCTTTATGCCTCTTTAATAGAGAAAAACAACATAATTGGTGTCATTTTTCTAAATAAACTATTCAGACTTTAATGCAGAAATGTCACGTGTATGGAAATTAGAAAATGAAAACCCATCAGGCCCACCACAGCCAACAATGCTTTACTTAAATACATTTAACATCAACCGAACTTTGCATAGGAAATGAAGCGAATCATTTCCTAATCACATTCAGTTTGCTAACAGTGGACTCTTTCTCTGAATGACAAAATAGGACTATTCAAACACAAAGTTGAGATGGAAGAAACCCAAGCTTTGTAGAAAAATAAACTGACTTTAAGAGAAAAGAAATGACCCCCAAGGTATAAGAGAGAAAAAGCAGAAGTGTCATATTGAGAACTAACTGAGCTTCAAGGCTGCAGAATTCTGGCTGGTCATGGAAATGGAAGAAAACAACAAGAAAAGGGAAGCAGCCGTGGCATTGATCATTCTGGAACAAAATATAGATGGCGTGACCCTTAATAAGAATATCCCATCCCATGGCATTCAATTGAAAACCCAGGTATCATCCTTAAGTACAGGTTGTCCTCATCTTCCAACTGTGACTTATGATGGTTTTTCACATTTAATGACTGTTGCAGCATCCCCATGGTCACATGATCAAAATTTGGATGCTTGGCAATTGGCATGTATCTATGACGGTTGCAATGTCCCAGGGTCACATGATTACCTTTTGCGACCTGACAAGCAAAGTCAATGGGGAAGCCAGATTCACTTAACAACTGAGTCACTAACTTAACAACTGCAGTAATTCACTTAATACCTGTGGCAAGAAAGGTTGTAAAATGGGGCAAAAATAGCTTAACAACTGTGTTGCATAGCAGTGGAAAGTTGGGCTGAGTTGTAAGTTGAGGAGTACCTGAAATATCCTTAAATCCTCATTTTCCATCCTTTGTTATCTCATCACATTGAATATTTCACAGGTGAAAACTAGACAGTCTTTTTGTCACAAAGTTTCATTCCACCATTTTAAACTGATGTTCATCGCCACTATAATCATCCCCTTTCTGACTGTGACCTCGTGTCAAATCTTACATTCATTTAGGAAAAGAAAGTCAAACTGGTTTCTGTGGTTGGTGGGTTATCAGACTAACCAATTAATTTCCATAGATTCAATGGTGTCTTGAATCCCTACATTTTCGAATGCATAATTCCACTCAACTTGAGTCCAATGGAATCGGGCAAGAAGCGATATAAATACAGTAGTAAATAAAATACTTGCACACAAGGATATTGTATTTGCAAATCAAAGAAGTGCAGCATCCTTTAGGAATTTTTAAAAAGAACCCTACAGTGGAAGATATAATTGACGATGGTATACTCAGAGCCCCGAAAGTGTCTAAAATAAAAGATGTCCTGCATAGCCTTTCAGTCTTGTCTTGCTATGCTTTCTGCTAGTCAGAAGTTGCCTTTTTTAAAAAATAAAACAAAATAAAACAAAATTAAAAATTCCTGCCCAGGCTGAATGAAGCATCCTTCCCTTGCTTTCCATCCCCTGCTCACAGTACTGCAAAGCTTCCCTTCCCTTTATTTTTTAAGAGGCTGTTTAAGTTACAAGCTGGAAACATTGCTGTGTTGTTTCTATAAAGCTGACCTATCAGTTCTTCCTTGCTACAAAGTTCCCCTGGAGCTAGAGAGGAAGTAGGAACAAAAGAGCAACTTTTCCCCTATTACTCTGCTTGTAGCATCAGAGCTATGATGATGGTACCATAAGGGGGGAAAAGAAACAAGAACGGGTCTGCTTTAGTGTCAAAGGAGATACCCATGTTTCCCCAAAAATAAGCCAAGCTGTCTCAGGAATTCTGGGAGTTGAAGTCCACAGGTTGTAAAAGGGTCACATTTGCCCACCCCTGCTCTAAAGGATGTATTAGGGCTTATTTTCCAATTAGGTCTTATTTTCAGGGAAATACGGTACTAAATGTGCCTGTCTGGCTAATGATCTTAACTGGGGCTTATTTTGGAGGTAGGCTTATATTTCAAGCATCCTGAAAAATCATGCTAGGTCTTTTTTTCCAGTTGGGTCTTATTTTGGGGGAAACATGAGTGGAAAGGAGAGAATGTGAAGGCAGTTATGTGTTGTGTGGGAAAGCCAAGGAAAGGCATGGGGACTAGTCAGAAGGGAGTAACCCCCAAAAGGAAAAAGCAGGCACTGGTGGAGCTGTCCAATCAGTCAGTGAGCTCAAAGTCTGGATTGAACACCAGCCTCTTGTATTATCAGCTCACTGCAGTTTGGACTGGATTTCTGAAGTTGGTTTAAGAAAACTGGAAGCAGCCTGATAGACAAGCAGCTTAAGCTGCTGTTCAGAATTGTCCTAAAACTGAGGAGACCAAGATCTAAATCTATTCTCCTTAAACTTTGCAGTATTTATCCAATAGCTATACAGTGCGTGCTTGAGTCTGGCAAGATTCGTGTCTATAGGCGAGCAACAATAAATATACCACTCGGATCAGCTCATTTGTGTAGTTTCTTGTGCTTGACAGAAATTTTCAGAGCTCATCGTCCCTTTGATCCTGAGAGTATTCAGATGACGTAAATTTATTCAAAAGTGAGCTCAAAAGGAAATTAAGACATTTCTGCTCAGTGGTTGTGTAATGTAATTTACATAACGTTTTTTTTATGAAGTTGACAGATCCCAACCCACAATTTACAGGTTCATATTTATTTGTTCCAATCTGTTCTTATCCTGCAAGGCCTTCAAATATGATCTATTTATGTCTTAAGCTAGAACCCCTGTAAAACTGGGGTTTATCTCTTCTAAGTGCACTCTTATTTCTGATTTTAAAAGCAACAAGCACATTTTAGTGAAAGAAATGATGAAACAAAGGCCTTGGTGTTATGCAAAAAAATTGTACCATTCATCAGCAGAAGACACTAAGATGGATCATCTCATCGTAGGCTCTCTTATTGGGATATTTGTAAGAGGATTGGTAATACCATCTTGTTAACTGATGCTATACCTATTTAGTTTCTCAAATTCCAGATTATCATCTTTGTTGTTAATCCCTTCCTAAGAAATCTTTCATTGTCATGATGGAATGAACAGGATTTTAAAAAAATTCATAACACACATAAAAGGACACAGTAAATAGAGATGACTCTTGGCGTGTAGTCTTGGCACAACACCGGCGACCCAACTTGCTAATGTATGTCAGGCCAAGTTATATCATCTTCTGATTTGTTTCATTTGAGATGTATCAGTGATGAAAAATGGTCACACTTCTAATGTCATTGGTACCATGCCAGAAGACCATTCTGGAAACTCATGGATTTCACTGCATTGCACTCAAGTTAGTTCGGGACTTCTAGAATGTTGCAAGTTGATGACAAGGGAAAATCTTGGATAAATTGTGGGAACAACACAAATGTGGCAGTTCCCAGCCAGAATGGTGTGCATAAGCTTCTCAAAAGAGGGAAAATGCTTCCCAGTTGTATGCCAGAGGCAGCTGCTAAACTGAGTCCAGGAATCGCATCATGGGCCAGTACAAGGAAGGAAGGAAGGAGTCAAAATGCATTAAGAAAGCCACTGTTGCTCAGGAAAAAATCCTAGCTTAGACAAAAGTCTATTATCACAGAAGCCTAGAGAACATACAATTCAAAAGTCTTATTGTGTGTTTTTCATAGTAACAAATAAATGAAACTCCTACATAACCAAATCCAGTGACTGCTAGTGAATTAATCTTTCAGATACCATTATCCATGTGTATTGTATACTGATATTTATTAATGGGAAGCCTGCATGAGTGAAGCATATCCTAAAATGGCAGCTGTGAGCACCAATGTGCCCAAAACTTACCATGTTGCTCACCAGGTATCCTGACTGCCTAACTTTTTATTTATTAAACAGGAAATTTACATGCTACAAATGGAATCTAAAATTGAAATTTGACTTTGGATCCCAAGAAACCCCAGAGGCTATCTCATTAAATAAGACAATGGTGAATGTAACTTAGAGTTTCATTTCAAAAATTTTCCACATGTCTCAGAAACAAAAACAGGGAAGTAACGTTAATAGATAGCATTGTGAAAGGTTGAAGTGGGGGAATGAGGAACAACCTCATTAGTTTTGCTTTCTGGTTAATGTTTGTGATTGGCCACACCAGTTTCCACCATCTGTGAAAGTGTTCATAAAAAGCTTTCACATGTGTTCACTGGTCCAGAAAGACTGGACATGTCTGAACGAATCCATAAGTTTTGCTGTCAGGCCTTTTGAACTTTTGCCACGTTTCTAATAGTCCCCTTATTTTTGTAGTCCAGGTCAATGTTTTTCAAGTTTGGCAGCTTGAAGATGAGTGGACTTCAACTCCCAGAATTCTCCAGACAGCATATATGCTGGCTGAGGAATTCAAGGAATTGAAGTCTATACATCTCCACTGATCCAAGTGAATAATATGAACAAGTTCACTATATTTAATCAATCAATTCATTTAATTAATTTAAAGGTCATAATGCACATTACATCATAATTGTTAGTTATGGATATAATTACAGATAGTTTTCAACTTACAACCTTATGTTTAGCAACTGTTCGGAGTTACAAAGATACTGAAATAAGTATATATTATACACTTATTATATTATACACATAATAAATACTTATAAGGCCCTCACACTTATGACTGGTGCATCATCTTCACAGGATCAAAATTCAGGCACTTGGCAAATCATCATTTTTGACCTTCCCAGCAGGCCTTCAACAAGCATAGTTAATGAAGGAAGCTGGATTTATCTTATTGACAGCATGATTCACTTAAAAACGGAAGTGAATTGCTTAACCGTGGCAAAAAAAAGTCATAAAATTGGGCATGACTCACTTAACAACCACCTTTCTTAGCAACAAAAGTTCTGGCCCCAATTGTGGTCATAAGTCAAAGATTATTTGTACTGCTCCTGGTAGGAAGATGGTATTGAGACTATCACTGACACTGACCATGCTATTTATGACTTAATGACTTCCACATGATAGCATATTGAATAATACTGGGCAATAGAGTGTATTACCAAAAAAATCATTTAGAAGAGCACTTTTCCACACATGAGGGCTGTGTTATTCCAGATTTACCAGCTCAATTTTTCTTTGTCTGGTTCTCTCTGTCTCAATCCGGATGCCACCAGCAATGGTTCTGGCTCTGATAGATTGGATGACCTCAGACTCAACACCAAACAGATGTCCAACATACAACAAGGAAAACTGAATGCATTGTTTTCTAGCTGCATATTCACTTTCTTGAGCAGCAGAAGAGCTGTCTTTCTGCTGTTAACTCTTCTACTGCTTCCTGCAGTTTTAACCATTTAGCCTTTCTTGCTTTCGTTCCATATTGAATGTCAGACCTCAAAATGATTAGAAACCATTTTTCATTTGTAATGTAAGGGAGGCCACGAATAAAAATTGTATTGTCATACTAAGCAAACTTCATTTGCTTGAAGTCAGAAAGTGGCAGGCAGGGGTTAATCAAAGCCCTAAATTCTAAAATAAAAACCTGTCAAATACATTACTTGTCATGATATAATTTAGATACAATGTCCAAAAATCTATGGTACATCTGTGTTTCAAACATACATGATTTTGAAGTTAATTTTATGTCTGCTGCCAATTAAAGAACTCTAAGAACACTCAATGTTGGAGATTGAAAGTTTTCACGCTATACTACAGTTTTCATGAGTAACTGAGAAGGCATTAAATACATTTGAAATTATTCTTTATCTATAACATATCTGAAACACACCTGGATTAAGCTTGGTTGCACTCCTAAGTATGTTTTCCTAAAAATATTAGAGAAGAAAACATAGCCTGTTCTTTCTAGTTTAGATTGTGCTATGGAAATAGTGTTTTAAATGCTGCCTGTCATGTATTAGTCGTGGCTGCTGCTGAATATATGTGACCTGGATTTCTATACATTGTACAATTCAAACAGCAATAAAAGAGATATAAGAAATGTGATAATTTAAAACATCTACATAAATGTGTTTAGCATGAATGTTGGATAGTAATTAAAGCAGAAATTGCTGCCCTCCATATCATGCAGAGTAAATTTCTCACAATCCTTGGTCCCAAAGGTGCTTTTTCAAAAGGAAAGGAAAGACTTCGTTTTTCCTTGACGACATTTCGCTTCTCCTCCAAGAAGCTTCTTCAGTTCACTTCTACAGAGTTGGACAAGACCTTGGAGGTCTTCTGGTTTAATCCCCTGCTTGGGCAGGAAACCCTATACCAGTGATGGCTAACCTTTCTCCTGTCGGGTGCCAAAAGTGGGGGGAGCACAGGAGGGTTGCGCACACATGTGCCCACACCCATAATTCAATGCACCCTGCCCACTGTGCATGTACATGTGACCCCTCCCCGTGCAACCCCTGCTTTTGGCACACGATGGCCTGGTAGGCCCTGTAGGCCTGTTTTTCGCGCTCCCCAGGCTCCAGAGGATTTCTTGGAGCCCAGGGAGGGTGAAAATGGTCTTCCCCAACCCCCCGGAGGCCCTCCAGAGGCCAGAAACGGCCCATTTCCTGACTTCCGGTAGGCCTGGAAGGCCTGAAAATCAGCTGGCCGGCGCACGCATGCGCACTGGAGCTGAGCTAGGGCAATGCTCATGTGCCTACAGATATGGCTCCGCGTGCCACCTGTGGCACACGTGCCATAGGTTCACCATCACGGCCCTATACCATTTCAGACAAATGGTTGTCCAATCTCTTCTTAAAAACTTCCAGTGTTGGAGCATTCACAATTTCTGGAGGCAAGTCATTCCACTGATTAATTGTTTTAACTGCCAGGAAACTTCTCCAAAATTAAAGCAGCTTCTTGGATGAGAAGCGAAATGTCTTCAAGGAGAAACAAAGTCCAGTTGCCTTTTGAAAAAGCACCTTTGGGACAACCATGACCTTGATGACTGTGAATCTCCATAGTGACAATCCTTTGCTACTCTACTGACCAGGTTTGCTGGAGGTAATTCCCAAATGTTGGAACTCTCCTTTAGAAATGTTGAATAAGAATGAAAAAAATAAAACTCACTCACTCTCTTTCTCTCTCTTTCTCTCTCTCTCCCTCCCTCCCTCCCCCCTTCTCTCTATCTATATATATATCAGGGGTGAAATGCTCCCGGTTCGGACCGGATCGCCTGATCCAGTAGCAATGGAGACGGGTGGTTCGGAGAACCGGTAGCAAAAATCCCTGCCCCCCCCCATTGCCCAGCTGAGCCGCGCAATCATCAGAGGCTTTTTTTTAATTTTTAAAGGCATTTTTTTCTACAACCTCTTTGGCCAAAAAAAATGTTTTTAAAAGTTTTTTAAAAAAGCCTCTGATGATCGCGTGGCTCAGCTAGGATCATCAGAGGCTTTTAAAAGCATTTTTTCTACAACCTCTTCGGCCAAAGAGGTTGTAGAAAAAATGGTTTTAAAAGTTAAAAAAAATAAAGTTGGCCACACCCACTCAGTCATATTACCACCACCACCAAGCCACACCCACAGAGCCGGTAGTAACAAATTTTACATTTCATCACTGATATATATATATATATATATATTTGCAGCTACATCTTAAATGATGAAAGTATAGCTGAAAAACAGCAGCAATCAGGATGTCTTTATTATTATTTATTTATTATTTATTTTAATCCTGCTTTTATTATTTTTATTTTTTAATAAACCACTCAAGTTGGAGAACATATCTAATAGCCTTTCCTCTTTCTATTTTCCCCACAGCAACAACTCTGAGGTGGTTTGAGCTGAGAGATTGCAACTGGCCCAAAGTCACCCAGCTGGCTTTCATGGCTAAGGTGGGACTAGAACTCGGAGTCTCCCGGTCTTTCAAAGATTTGCAATAATCCAATTAGGTTAGTGTTCAAATATATCTTTTAACAAGCGGTAGAGAAGGTATTTAATTTACCTTCCTCTAATATTACTTCCCATGCATCGTGGCCTTAACTATCTCTGACCGTGCAAACCAGAGAGACTGCTTGATATTAGGTTTATATTTATGATATTAGGCCTTCTTGTTAACTAAACCAGAAAATGCTTCAGCAACAAAAAAATAAAAATCGGGTTGTGCATTTAAATCTCCTTATCGTTTCAATAGCTGAGAAGGCATGTTCCTTCTTTTAGGGCTTCCTCTCAATTTCCTTGGGAGATTAAATCACAGTTCTGCTATTCTGGCAGGCAAGGCCCATCTGCTTCAATAGGCTGTAAATTACAAGAACAGAAGTCTGCCTTGAGCTAATGAATTCTATAAACAGCTATCCAGTAAAAAGTCCCCTTGAAAGGAATTCTATTATTATTATTTTCTCAGTGTAACAACTAGAAGTGAAGGTACTTGGTCATAAAAGGAATGAGGAAGATTTAATTTGAATGCATCTCCTTTTACTTATTTATATGCATCTGTTTTATTGTGGCACATTACCAATATCCAGGTACTGACTGGAAAAATTGCTTTGTTTCTTAACACAAATCGGATTCCTGAAGTATGCAAAATGTGGGCCAAACACTTTGAGTACAGAAATGAGCAGCTAAATGATTGATTTATAGATGAACTGTTCTTTCCCCTATTATCAGCCTGCTAGGTTGTTTTTATAGCCTGTTTAGTGTAGCAGTTAAGGCATCAGGCTAAAACCAGGAAACCGTAAGTTCTAGCCCTGCCTGAGGCACGAAGCCCTCTGGGTGACTTTGGGCCGGTCACTCTCTCTCAGCCCTTGAAAGGAGACAATAGCAAACCACTTTCAAAATTTTGTGAAGAAAATTGCAGGGACTTGTCCAGGCAGTTGATGAGAGTCAGCATATAGAGTAGAGTAGAGTAGAGTAGAGTAGAGTAGAGTAGAGTAGAGTAGAGTAGAGTAGAGTAGAGTAGAGTCGAGTAGAACAGAACAGAACAGAACAGAACAGAACAGAACAGAACAGAACAGAATTCTTTATTGGCCAAGTGTGATTGGACACACAAGAAATTTGTCTTTGGTGCATATGCTCTAAGTGTACATAAAGAAAAAAATAAAATATATTCATCAAGAATCATAAGATACAACACTTAGAGATAGTCATAGGATAGTTGAAGGAACAACAAAAATGCTTAAACATGAATAGAAATGCCTTCAATACCTGCATTATTTATTCTTTGAAGATGTGAGAAATGGGTCCCAGAGTATAATTCATGTGGGGAGGGGGTTGCATTTAATGAACAGAGTCATAAGAAGAGAACCAATTTGCTTACAAACACTGGGCTGGAGACCCTGAGTTCTAGTCCTGATTTAGGCATAAAGCCAGTTGGGTACCTCTGAACCAGTCACTTTCTCTCAGGCCTAGGTAAATAGGCAGGGGCAAACCACTTTCAAAATCTTGCCTTGAAAACTACATTTGCCACAAGCAAAAAATGACTCAAAGGTGTACCTGCATGCACGCCTGTGCGCCCGCACACACAAAATAGGATGAATTGCTTACTTCTGAAAGATAGTTGTAAGGCTATCCCTGCTATACTGGATGCACATATTTTTGTTTATAAAAATCAGGGATCTCTGCAAATGAGCAGTTACTGAGTTGCCGTGATTCCTAAGGCAAAGTCGCTGTTGCATGTAAACACCAGAAATTATATGTCATGTATGCCATAAGCAGCCTTTGCACTCTGGAGCTTTACAGATGTCAACAATTCCTACGATTCCCAGAATGAAACGGTCCAATTAGGGAAAGCCAGCAAAGGCCAATAAAAGTTCAAAAGAAATTGTTTTCAGTCTCTCACATTAATCAAAATGGGAATGTTCTTATTTCTTACGTAAGAATTCAGGGGGAGAAGCTATTTCATGGGAAGCATAACCTCTCCCTGGAACCTCTCATTTCAATAATTGCATTTAGTGATCTGGAAAAGAGGCAGTGGAATTCCACCCCCCTGGAAAAATCTGTGAATATCATATAATTAATTCCTAAGACAGTTATTGTGCTTTGTGGTTTCATTTACATAATTTGAAGTGATGCAATGCTATACCTAAAGGTGATAATTAAGCAACTCTCATTGTTTTTAATCTTCACCGTTGATTGCATAATACCCTACATAAAACACAGAAAATTTCCATTTGATTCAACTGTTATGTTCCTTCAATGGGATAGCAAAGCATTCCCAGAAGATCTAAGAACAGGTTTAACAGACTTCTTTATTTTAATGAAAGATAAATAATAAAGATATGATTTGGTAAACTGCAAGGAAGCTAAAAAAAAAAAAGGAATCACATTGCATAGGTATTGGGACACGGAGGAAAGTGATGAAAATAGTTTCAAATCATGACAACTTCACACATAAACCCGCTACTTAAATACTTGCATCAAACATCAGGACAGAGTTGGCATCGTGACATCAGAAACATGTATCATTGCTTCATTTCATCACTTCGATGCGAACTGGTTTTGCTGCAGATTTCTATGGTTTAGATGAGGAATACTGGAATCTGTATTGGAAGTCTGAAATAAGGCAAATGAGTCTTAAAAGGTTTAGCTTCAGTTGGATTAGGAATAAAAGAGCAAATGAGGATAAACATGGTTTTAAGAGGAGGAAATCCAGCTAGCTATCCAGCTGTTTATCATTTTATCTATCAACTGTCTCCTTCTGTGTGCATATATACAGGTAGTCCTCGACTTACAACCATTCATTTAGGTACCATTCAAAGTTACAACGACACTGAAAAAAGTGACTTATGACCATTTTTCACATGTATAACCATTGTAGCATCCCCATCAGCAGGTTCTGACCAGTTCTGGAGAACCAGTAGCGGAAATTTTAAGTAGTTCGGAGAACCGGTAGTAAAAATTCTGACTGGCCCTGCCCCCATCAATTCTCTGCCTCCCAAGTCCCAGCTGATTGGGAGGAAATGGGGAGTTTGCAGTAACCTTCCGCTGGAGTGTGGTGGGAATGGAGATTTTACAGTATCCTTTCCCTGCCACGCCCACCAAGCCATGCCCACCAAGCAATGCCACGCCCACCAAGCCACAGCCATAGAACCGGTAATAAATTTTTTTGAAACCCACCACTTATCCCGATGATCATTGATCAAAATTCAGATGTTTGGCAAAGGACTCATATTTATGACGGTTGCAGTGTCTCCTGGGCATGTGGTTCCCTTTTGCAACCTTCTGACAAGCAAAGTCAATGGGGAAGGCAGATTCACTTAACATCCATGTTATTGCCTTAACTGCTGCAGTGATTTCCTTAACAACTGTGGCAAGAAAGGGCGTAAAATGGTGCGAAATTCATTTAACAACTGTTTCGGTTATGCTTCCTTTAGATCAGTGGTCCCCAATCTTTCTGGCTACATGGACCACCAGCAGCAGCAGCAGCAGCAGGACAGGGGCTGGGGGATCATTTCACAACTAACTCCCACCATGCACAAATGAAGCTTCACGTCCTCACCCACCTCTTGCATGACCTGGTACCGGTACCGGGGTTGGGGGACCCCTGCTTTAGATAAATCATGATATTGTCTCATTAAGTAGCTTTATGGCTTCAAAATAAAATGGCTAGTATCAGGGTGTTTTAAAGCATTCTGGTAACATTCTGTCCAATTCCATTCTGAAAGAAATCCACATTTAAAGATTACCTTCAAAAAGCAAGTTTGGGTTGAAACAGGAAAAGACAAAGCTATTTTAGATATAGAACATTATTGTGCTTCTTGGCGTGGCGTCTCTTGGTCTGTCCAAAAGTTAAAATGACAGATGTTTGCTGTGATTCCCAGTAGCAGCTTCTCTTTTTAGGGTTCTGGCTCCAGGTTCAAAGGGCATCCAGCTGACATCAGCTGACACCTGCTCTCCATGAGCTGCATTAGCTCTGCAATGTCCATTAAATGACTGCAGACTGCCCACTGTTTTAAAATTCCATGGAGCGCTCTTCTGCTATATGGTAGAAAATTTAAAATGCCTTAGAATAGCATGCTGTTTGGTAAAGTCAATCCAGGAGGAGAATTGATGACAAGACAGATTCACTCCAGAGCAAGTGTTAACTCTTCTCTCCAGAGCATTTTCTGTATTCACTTATAAAATTCCAAACTGTCTGGAGATAGGTATCAAAAGATCAACTTTTAGGCTGAGTTTTGTTCATAGAAGAGTTGCAATGAACTTTGAGACTTATTTGGTGGGAATGTAAGATTAGACATCTTTTGTAACAACACCCAAAGTTAAAAAGATAAAGGTAAAGGTAAAGGTATCCCTGGCACATATGTGCTAGTCGTTCCCGATTCTAGGGGATGGTGCTCATCTCTGTTTCAAAGCCAAAGAGCCAGCGCTGTCTGAAGACGTCTCCGTGGTCATGTGGCCGGCATGACTAAACGCCAAAGGCTTACAGAACTCTGTTACCTTCCCACGAAAGGTGGTCCCTATTTTTCTACTTGCATTTTTTACGTGCTTTCTAACTGCTAGGTTGGCAGAAGCTGGGACAAGTAACAGGAGCTCACCCCATTATGCGGCACTAGGGATTCGAACTGCTGAACTGCCAAGCTTTTGATCGACAAGCTCAGCATCTTTAGTCACTGAGTCACCACGTCTAAAAGCTAAAACCTAAAAGTTTCAGTTGTAAGATTGCTTTTAATTTGTTAAAATTAAAATTAGTTATGCTATATGCTTCATAAGTGATTTTAAATAGCTCTGCAATCTTGCTTTAAAATGTTGAACCAACCAAGAAAATGTTGAGCTCTGGTGACACAGTGGTTAAAGTGCAGTATTGCCAGCAAACTCTGCCCACAGCCTGGAATTTGAGCCTGACCATCCTTCCATCCTTCTGATGTAAAATTTTGGGGGGCAATAGGCAAATAATGCTGACATTGTAAACTGCCCAGAGACTGCTGTAAAGCACTATGGGGTGGTATATAAGTCAATTGCTAAAATATATTCCTTTGTTGTTTTGTGATACTTCATTAATTTTTTAAAAAACTAAATTTCAAAACATTTTTTTAAGAAAAAAAAAGTAATTTCTTGTGTTATAGAAGTACCGTATTTTTCGGACTATAAGACGCACCGGAGTATAAGACGCACCTACCATTTTGGCTGTTGATTTTTTTTAAGTTTTTTAAAAAAAATTTAGACAAACACACATACAAACATACAATGTATTTTCTTTGAACAGAGTATTTGGCCGGTTCACAAATTTAAGCAGTGTTTAGTCATTTCAATTAAATTTACAATTTCTATATTTCTTTTTTGCCATATTTATTCCTCATCTATTTTTTAAAAAACCAATATTACCCTTCATCCTCATCTCTAATCTTCATCAAATTCAATTTTTCCCTTCTATTCTATATTATACCCCTTCCCATTGTCATCTATTTTTATATCCATCCTCACATTGGTTAATTATGTAATATTACAGTTGTTTAATACAAATTCAACATTTTTATATAAATCAATTAGTTATATAACTATCTTTTTTGTGTATTAATCAATATGAACATGAATATTCCAATTATTTCCATGCAATCCAATTTCTTACAAATCAATTAATTATATTTACCAATAATAATAAACCAAATAATTTTCCCCATATATTCCTCCAAACCAGAACTTAACTATTTCTGCTTTCAACACAATATACAATTAATAGTATCTCAATTATTATAATTCCCTAGTTAAGTAGAACTTTCCCCTTATGTTAACTCATTTTCACATTTTAAACTCTCCCAATAACCCAAAGTTTTGCCCGTATAGAAAAATATTCCAATTATTATTCATTTCATTTTTACAATCATGATTTCCCATTTATTTCTTACTACAATTCATATTTCAATTCTAAATATGTATAACATCTTTCTCTTTCATTTCTTTTTCTCCCTTCCCATTTTTATTTTTGCCTTTTTCTTTTGTGTTTTAAAATCTTGAATTCTCCTCTTTTGCCCTAAATTTCCCATTGTTTGCACCTACCTTTTTTGGTGAGGAAAAAGAAATCTCTCTCTGCCTCATTTTGCCACGTTGCAGCAAAGAGCCTGCTTTACTTTCAGTTTCGTTTTTCAGCATAGCTGGGGGAAAAAAATCTGCTCCAGCACTCTTTGCAGCAAGCAGCAGAGCCCTGTGCAAAACAGCTGAGAGCAAATCAGCTGAGAGTCCAGAGGCCGATCTAATCAACTTGTGCTAATTAACCTATGTTGAAGCTGAAAGGAGCTGTTTTTTTCTTGCTGTTTGCTTGCAAGGAGGTAACTGCTGTGAGGCACAGGCCAAAGGGTGGGGGCCAGTGGGTAGGCAGGGCTACATTCAGTGTATAAGACCCATCTAAATTTTCACCCCCTTTTGGGGGGTAAAAAGGTGCGTTTTATACTCCGAAAAATACAGTAGTCCTTGACCTGTGACCACAGATGGGACTAGAACTTTCATTGCTATATGATAGTTACTAAGTGAGTCATTCCCAATTTTATAACTTCTTTTGCTGTGGTTTTCAAGTGAATCATGCAGTTATTAAATCAATCTGGCTTCCCCACCCCCATTGACTTTGTTGCAAACTTGCTGGGAAGGTCATAAATTGTGATTACTTGATCCCTGGAGCCCATTTGGATTTTTGAGGTCACATTGTGAAAAAGGCTGCTGAAGTGGGTACCGGGGGGACATAACAATACAAATTTGCCCCAATATTATCCAGCATTCTCTCTAACCTCTTTCCTGTAGATTATTCTCAACTTTCTTGTCATACTTGGTTTCTTTTTCAGGACGAATGAAACCCTGAGCTGCTGACACCCCTCATTTTTATTTTCTAAAAAAAACCCCCTAACTTAAAAAAAAAATTAAGCACGTAAACATTAATGCCCTAGAGCAGGGGTGTCAAACTCAAGGCCCAGGGCCCGGATCCGGCCCACAGGGCAGGGGTGGGTTCTACATACCTTTATTACCAGTTTGCATCATGCCCGCACATGCGCAGTGTCAGATGTAAATGCCTTATTCCCTAATGTGTAAATAATGTATATATGGGACATCGGGGGTTAACTTATTCTTTGGTTCCTAATGTATTCATAATTCACCACTCCCATTCTTGGCTCCACCCTTTGTATATATAAGGAGCCACCTTCACCATTTTCCTTGCTTCTATCTGTGAATATTCAGTGAATATAGAATGCCTGTTATAATTAAAGAGAAATATATTTAAACCTCTAACTCTTATTATCATTATTGAGTCTGATCCTGAAAATATTGCAACAAGCTGGTAGCAGAGGATGGTTAATTGACTCAATAAATACTTAAAAATGTCTAAGAAAGATAGGCCCAACACCAGGGCCTACAGCAAAGAAATAGAAACTGAACAAGAAATAATCAACGAATCCACAAACGCGATTTCGAGAGAATCCGAAGAATACACCACTGAAGAAGAAGAACTAATAAATGAAAATAATGACCAGGAGGAAATCGAAATAGAAAATAACGAACTCAGGTCAGAAATATTGAAGCTATTAAAAAGCCAGAAGAATGATGAAAGCCTCATCGCGAATCTCCAAGAAATGCTGAAGAACAGCGGAGCAGCGAGAGAGAAAAACATCGTTAAAGAGAAACCCAAAGACCAAAAAACTGTGAGTGATATGACTACAGAGAAAGTCGTTATGAAAAAGAAAAGATGTGATCCCGCGCGAAATTTTGAATGGCAGCCATCTTGGTTTCAACAAGCCTCCAAAGTGAGCGAAGCAGAGCCAATCAAAATGCTCAGTTCAAAATTTCTGGCGCGAAAAACGTTATCAGACAACGAAAGTGAAAAGGAAGATTCAAACTCTTCAGAAGAACCAGAATCAGAAAGTGAAGACAACTTAACGAAATCCCAAGTAAAGTCAGCAATGAAGACGCTTTTTGCTGCATTTGGGCCAAAATTAAAAATTTCCAAAGCGCCAACGAAGAAGCAAGCGAACAAGCCGATACCTCAAGACCTGCACGCTCCCATCCTGACTTCGAGAGCGACGACGCCCGAGCCCAGAGAGCCATGTCGATTCCGCCCTACACCGCAGACCGGATCAAGTACCAACGCACCCAAAAGAAAGAGAAGAGCAGTCGCCGCCATCAGAACTCCTAAAACCGAGCCAGAGACCGACTCGTCTGAAGAGGAGCGGAGCGAGCGAGCTGCAATGGAGAGAACCTTCCACGACGACGCCAAAGAAGAAATGAGCAACGCGCATGTGCGAAACTACGTAGACGGTCCGGAAAGACTTGAACTGGCCAGAGAACCGCGCAGACTCGTTGCGAGCATCCCCATGCCGTTTTGCAATTTCCTGCACTTGCGAGACCACGGACTACCTCAGGTTGTAAGTAATGGACAAAATAATGTGGGAAACTTACCCAGTGACTTCCCAAAACTTAGAGTTGATGGCATTAATTTGCAAGAATGGTATCAACAGCTCCAGGTTGTCTTTATGAAAGAAAATTTACTATTCTTTATCACTAGTCCTCCAAGAAGACCTTGGACTTTAAAAATAGATTGTTTACATCATAGAGCATTTTTCTTAATAATATCTAGCGTGTCTCCTGCAATGTATCATAGCATCAGACCAAACCTAACTGTTTCAGAAATAATTCAATGCATGTTTAATCTGTTTCACAGCGATAGTGTAGCTACCACTACAAGAATGTCTAAGGATTTCTTTTCTTCCAGAGTAAAACCAGGGGTTTCCATAAGTGAGCATTTGATATCTCTAAACAAAATAAGAGCTGAGCTGCATTTGAGGGGGGAAGTGATTTCAGATCAAACAATGAAAAGTGTTATTATCAATTCACTTGATTCATCATGGGATAGTTTTATGTCACACTTAGACACCATCAATCTAGGATATTTATCCATAGAAAGTCTATCTAACAAATTGATAGCAGAAGACAATTCAAGAAAAAATCGTTCCAGCAATCACACAGAACACAAATCTTTTAGGAAGGTAGCTTTCCAAGAAAAATATAATGAAGCTTTTAAATGCCATAATTGTGGGTCCAGGGAACACAATAGAAGAGACTGTCCCAAAATCTCAAAGGAGAGACATAGGTCAGAATATAGGAGCAAATACAATTATAGACAGTCTTCCACAGATAGACATAAATATAGAAGCCCACCAAATTACAGAGAAAGTAGAGGGGGTAGAGAAAATTCAAAAGAGAGAAAATCTGGTTCACTGAATGGACTAAATAAACAAGACAGCACTAAAACACAACAAAATGAGAACAATAATTGGCTTATTGATTCTGGGGCAACCAATCACACCACTAATAACAAAAATATATTGTCTTCATTTACAGAAGATAAGTTTGTAATAAAGGTAGCTAATCAAGAAAAGGTTCAAGTATTAGGCAGAGGAAATGTGACCTTGCCTGGTCTAGGAAAAATAGAGGGGGTATTGTTAATTCCAGAAATACCTCATAACATACTAAGTGCCATAAAACTAAGCAGAGATTCTGACATCAATATAGTTTTCTCAAAGGGAAAAGCAACTTTAGAGAAGGATAAAACAAATGTAGGCACTGTGATGATTAAAGGAGGCCTACCCTATCTGATAACAAAAGAAAGATGGTTACATAACATTGATTCAAATATGGAAGATTGTATTGAGGCAGATGATGAAAATATTAGTAACAGTGACAATGATGAATGTAAAATATCTCATGATCACGCAAATACACACAATGAGAAGAAACCAAGAATAGGTAAACCAATTCATGATGAGTGTGCTCACATCTTACATAGGAAGTTAGGACATGCAAGTTTTCCTGTAGTACAAAAAATGACTGAACACGCAGAAGGTGTCAAAATAAAAAATTGTGAAAATTATTTGGAATGCTCAGTATGTAAATCCACTAAACTAAAAACTAGTCCCAGGCCAAAAAAATCCAACAGATCAACTAACAAAATTTTTGACTTAGTACATATGGACTTAGTTGGTCCATTAACTCCATCAATCACTTATAGAAAACGTTACTTCCTAACAATAGTAGACGATTACAGTCGCTATGGTTTTGTTTACACATTAAAACACAAGGATGAAACCTTTCAGAAATTTAAGGAATTCTACAAACGCATAGAAACACAACATAATATCAGAATAAAACAAATTATGACAGATAGGGGATGTGAATTCATGTCTAAAGAATTCTCCCAATGGTTAAAGGATAGAGGAATGCTACATTTCACGTCTAGTCCATTTTCTGCATTCCAAAACGGGATTGCAGAGAGAAAGAATTCCACACTACAAACCATGATTAGGTGCACATTAGAGGATGCTGGTTTAGGCAAACAATTTTGGTCAGAAGCCTTACATTATTCAAATTACACTCAAAATAGAACCTGGTCCAGTATTGTGAATAAAACACCATATGAGGTGATGTATAATAGGAAACCTAAATTAGCACACATGCACATATTTGGAGTCACTGCAGACGTACACATACCTAAGCAGTTGAGAAGAAAGGGAGAAAACGTATCCAGAAGATTAAGATTTATGGGATATGAAACTGGCACCAAAGGGTACAGATTCATTGATAATAATAACAGATTTATAGTCTCCAGAACAGCTGTGTTCCATGAACAGGCCAATTGGTCTAAATTACATCTTAATGAAATATTTCCAAATAAATGCAAAGATACAAAATCTTGTGAGGAAGGGACAATAGAAAATCAAAATGTCAACAAAAATAAAAACAAAACCAAAACTTGGACAAATAGTCAGCACAAAATAAAGACAGACACATTAACAAAAAAGGAAGCAAGATATTTGCATGACAACCATAGCAAACCTGAAAGAGCTATTAGAAACAATAGAAATCAAATACCAAATAAATACAGAGATTACATAATGCATATGGATGGTGAACAAATAACACCTAATACATATGAGGAAGTATTAAAACTCCCTCGTGAAGAAAAGGAAAAATGGGAACTAGCTATGAAAAAAGAGATGGAAAGTTTGCAAGGATTAAATGTATTCACACCTGCGACTGCACCTAAAGATAAAACAATTATAGGTACCAGGTGGATTTATAAAATTAAGAACCTAGAAGGAGGCAATACTCTATACAAAGCTAGATTGGTTGCACAAGGTTATGCACAAAATTATCCGGAGGACTATACTGACACATACTCCCCCACAGTGAGAACAGAGAGTGTTAAAACAGCTCTAGTAGTGGCATCTGCACTCAATCTTGATGTATTTCAATATGACATACAGACTGCGTATTTACACGCAAAACTAGATAAGGAAATATATGTAAGAGCACCTCACAGTCAATACACTAATAAGAATGAAATTTGGCTATTGAACAAGAGTTTATACGGATTAAAGCAATCTGGCAAAAGATGGTACGATTGCTTGGTAAAAGTACTTAAGACCATGGATTTCAACGCTACCACTGCTGATAACTGTTTCTTTGTAAAAAAGAGTGATGATTACATTGAATTTGTATTAATTTATGTAGATGATATTTTATATATAGGAAAACACAAGGAGAGAAGAGAAACCTTTGTAAATAAGCTAAACGAACATTTCTCGTTGAAATCTCTAGGTAAAGTAAACAAATACCTTGGTGTACAAATTAACAAAACTAGAAGGGGATTCAAACTTACTCAGAAAGATAAGATTATTGAACTTCTAAACAAATGCAATTTAAACAATGCCAAACCCTGTGACACTCCTATGCAAACTGATTTCCTTAGAAACACTGATGAATCTTCCCCTGAATTCAAGGATAATACATTTTATAGATCAGTCATAGGTTCACTTCTTTATATATCTAATTGGACTAGGCCAGATATTGCATTACCACTCAATTTATTATCAAGACATGTTAGCAAACCAACAATGTATCATTGGGAAGCTGTCAAAAGAATTCTAAGATATCTGAAAAGTACATTAGACTTTTGCTTAGTATTAGAACCTAGTAATGATAAAGAACCAAAGCTTACATGTTACGCAGATGCGGATTGGGCTGGAGATATATCATGCAGAAAGAGCACTTCTGGTTATATTTTCCTATTAAATGACTGTCCAGTTTACTGGTACACTGGTAAACAAGAACTGGTAGCCACTTCAACCACAGAAGCGGAATATGTTTGTTTGTCCAAAGCTGCAAATAACCTTGTATGGTTTAATGATTTGATTTCAGATGTCTGGAAAAAACCTGCTTTGCCTTTTGTTATGCATGAAGATAATAAAGCAGCCATTGAAATATCTAGATCCGATGCCATTGGACAAAGGTCCAGGCATATAGATATAAAATTTAAGCATGTGGGACAATTGTCTCAAGATGGATTTATCAAAGCAGTGCATTGTGATACCTCTGAACAATTAGCTGACATATTGACGAAGCCTTTACCTTCTAAACAGCACAAATATTTAACTTCTAAATTATATGTCTTATATTGTCCTGAATCTGAATGTAATTGGTGTTGTATAGCGAACCGGCATTTAGAGGGGGATTTGTCAGATGTAAATGCCTTATTCCCTAATGTGTAAATAATGTATATATGGGACATCGGGGGTTAACTTATTCTTTGGTTCCTAATGTATTCATAATTCACCACTCCCATTCTTGGCTCCACCCTTTGTATATATAA
Source organism: Pituophis catenifer annectens (assembly GCF_029215685.1). NCBI lineage: Eukaryota > Metazoa > Chordata > Lepidosauria > Squamata > Colubridae > Pituophis > Pituophis catenifer. Next base: position 207,672,444 of record NW_027256881.1, read on the forward strand.
GGAGCCACCTTCACCATTTTCCTTGCTTCTATCTGTGAATATTCAGTGAATATAGAATGCTTGTTATAATTAAAGAGAAATATATTTAAACCTCTAACTCTTATTATCATTATTGAGTCTGATCCTGAAAATATTGCAACACGCAGATTGCCTATGATGATATCCAGTCAGTGGGCGGAGCCTCCCGCCGGTTTTACTACCAGTTCTTGCAAATTGGGGGCAACCCACCACTGCCACAGGGTACTTAGATCTGTCCTGTGGAGCCACCCTGAAAACAGCAAAGGACCGGCCCACAGTGCCTCTGCCAGTGAAAACAGAGCTCGGGTGGGTTCCGAGCTCTGTTTTCACTGGCAGAGGGTTGCAGGAGGCTGTTGCAGCCAAAACAGAGCTTGGGAGCCCGTTTTCGCTGGCAGAGCGCTCGGGCCTCCACAGGTGCCCCTGACATGAGTAACGACGAGCTGGCTACGCCCACCCCAGCCACACCTCCCCGCCCCCCGAAGGTCAAACACAACCCTGATGTGGGCCTCAATGAAAGCGAGCTTGATACCCCTGCCCTAGAGGCATTCACGGAAAGAAAGATCCTTGACTTTGCTTTGCAGCTCCTGTGTGTGTGTATATATGTATTTTTTTTTTAATTTTTATTATAAACTGAAGACAAAAAAAAACCCAAAAAGAAGACGATAACAAAACAAAATCACATATATACAACTGGGGTTGATTCAGCCCCCATATACATAGAGTTCCTAAGTAACATTACATACCATCATACTACATCTTCGATTAAATTTTCCACATTGCATCTTACCCTTATTAATCTTCTTACATCTATAATGATTGTATATATGTATTGTATGTGTGTGTGTGTATGTGTGTAAGTAAAATGAGGTCATCAGGATCAGGGCACTAAGGCAGAGATTCAAAGGAACTTTAAAACTTATAAGCTTCATACTGGGGACTTCAATCTAATACTATGCAAAACACTTCTACACATTCTTGCTATGTTTCGTAGGACTCAACTGCAGGAACAACTTTTAGTGTTCTCCTAAAAGAGATGTGATTCTAAGTCCAATTGGAAATAAATTCTATTAAAGCTACAGGTAATACTGAAGCACTACAACTTAAAGTTATTGCAGGTTGGAGCCACAAGCAGTCCTCAGCACAGCTGTACATTTTGAGGGTGACACTCCAATTATGGCACTCTCTCCTGGGGAAATTTTGGCTGCCCACCTCCTCCCCTTGTATAATTTCAAAAGTGAACTTAAGACATGCTTAGTCACCTGGCATTTGCAGGGTAACAACTGCTTCAGGGCCAGAGGTCCTGTTTTTATTGTCATACAACCATACTCTGCACTTAATTGCTTTTCCTCTTCTATTTTGTTTTCGATTGTTTTATTCCGGATTGCTTTATTTAATCTCTTTTATAGAAGATCGCTTCGTTTTGTTGATTTTGCTTCTCTGCACTGATCCAAGTTCCATCAGAAGAGTAAAACTAAACTAAACTAAACTAAACTAAACTAAACTAAACTAAACTAAACTAAACTAAACTAAACTAAACTAAACTAAAATAATAAAATAAAATAAAATAAAATAAAATAAAATAAAATAAAATAAAATAAAATAAATAAAATAAAATAAAATAAAATAAAATAAAATAAAATAAAATAAAATAAAATAAAATAAGCAAAGCATACCAGTAATAGAGTTGGAAGGAACCTTGGAGGTCATCTAGTCCGACCCCCTGCTCTCGCAGGAGACCTATACTATTTTGCAAAGCCAAGCCAAGCAAACCAAGCAAAAAGCAAAGCCAAGGTATAGGTAACAAGATGTTCTATGCCACTTGGTTTCTACTTCTGCTCAAGGCAGTGACCAATTTCAGTTCTGCGGTATCCTCACATTTTCAAACCATTCTTTCTGAACTTGGTGAATGATAAAAACTAAATCATCATCATGTCTGTTTCAGTCCTGTCAATTGCAATTCACACAACAGACTAAACCACATTTTGATCTGGAATATGAATCCAGCAATGCTGGTTTTGTAACCCTACTCATTTTGGTGTCTTCAGTAAACCATGGCTGGAGCATGGTTCCATGCAATGTGTGGGAACCCAATCAATATAATTGTAAAGCAGCTATCAGATATTACCTTTCAAATCATTTTTTCCCCAGTTATATGGGCTTGCAGCGCAAATCTGGCTGACTTCAAAGGCTATCAACAGGAAGTGATGAAATTAGGATGGTGCAAGGCAGATAAAGATCAAGAAGAGGCCAGGGGCTTCAGGCAACAAAACAAGGATCTCCCCAGCTTGTCATCAGGAGGCAACCTTGTTCCCTCTGAATACAGTTGAACAAAGGCATGCCATTGTGATTCCAGCTGACTGTTAAGAAACCACCTTAAGAGACACTGGAAACATGTGTACATTCAATCCATTCTAAAAACCAAAGGGGCAGGCAATGTTGATTCAAGATTTTTGTTGTAACTGGGGACTCCATGTCTTGGAGCTATCACTGCGTATAATCTTTCTCCCCTAAGCTGTGTTGACAGCAAAAATTCATTTGTAGATTATAAGACTTCAAGTGCTTTGATCCCAAAGGCTTAATAATAATAATAATAATAATAATAATAATAACCCAACAGTTTTACTGCATCAGGACGGGAAGTGTTGAAACGTGTTGCTTCGTGCATGTTGTTGCAAATAAACTCACACATTTGTCGTAGTGCAGAACCTCTATCCGTACTTCTAAATTAGACAGGCAACCTTTTAACCCTGTTTTTGCATTTGCAGTACCCACCAACATTGGGTTGGCCTAAAAATATGTTTAAATGATCCTTTCTCCAAAGACAAAAATGGTCTGAAAGGGGAAAAGGAAAGGGAAAGGAGACCAAAACATTACTGTATGCTGAGCAGACAACAGCCGTTCTCTAGCAACTGCTGATCTCCAGTTGGTTCTTCAAAAACATCCATAATTTTCAGCAATTGGAAGAAGGCATGCCCATTCCCCTGTTTCCAAGATGGTCTTCCCAGCGCATGTAGTTCCTTTCCACCATCCAAAGTAATAATTTCAAAGGAAATAAACCCTGTCATTTAATATACCTAAGTACAGTATTATTTCGGGTATATAAAATGCCATCAAATAAAGTGTATATTTGACACATTGAATTGTGTATTGAGAAACTGAAACTTTTAATCCATTCACTAGAGAAAAAAAACCTTTGGGTGAGGATCTGATGATCCACCTCAGGGTCATAACTGCAACTACAGTGGATGTAGTATTGTCCTTGTTCAAGCAATCTGAAATATCCATCTAGGCCAGTGATGGCTAACCTTTTTGCTGTCGCGTGCCAAAAGCGGGGGGGAGGGAGCATGGGGGTCGTGTGTGTGCATGCCCAGACCCATAATTCAATGCCCCCACACGCATGCGCACATGACTCCCCCCCGCTCCCCCTGCTTTTGGCAGGCGATGGCAAAAAGGTTACTGGTGGGCCCAGTAGGCCCGTTTTTAACCCTTCCCAAGCTCCAGAGGCTTTCTAGGAGCCTGAGGAGGGCAAAAATGGCCTTCCCCACCCACCAGCCCGGAGGGCCTCCGGAGGCTGGAAATGGCTCATTTCCCAACTTCCGGTGGGCCTGGAAGGCCCAAAAATCAGCTGGCTGGTGTGCATATGTGCGCTGGAACTGAGCTAGGGCAACACTTGCGTGCCCACAGATATGGCTCCGTGTGCCACCTGTGGCACGCATGCCGTAGGTTCGCCATCACGGATCTAGGCCATCAAACTCACATCGTCACAGTGTCATCACGTGACTTATCGGGACTTTCCCCCCCTTATTAAATCAGGCATGGGTGTGGCCAGTGCTGAACGCATCCAGCCCGCAGGCCGGGAATTTGACAGCCCTGATCTAAGCCCACAATGTTTTATAATAAACTGACCAGTGACTGCTTTAGGGTGAACAAACTGTGATTACAGCATAGGTGGCTAGATTCTGCGCAGCAGCACTGGGGGTTCATTGGAAACAGGTGATTTTTCCATCAGAGCTATTTTATACAATTAATGTAGCGAACCCTTTTGCATTATCACTGTCTTGCATTTCAGTATTTAAATACTATGGGCCTCACAGTTTAAGGATTGATATTATTTATTTATTTGTTTGTTTGTTTGTTTGTTTGTCAACAAGTACAAGGAAACAAGTGTCAGTATAGACATGGACGATATGGACACATGAAAAAAAAATGGCACAAATAAATGGATATAAATAGGCAAAACATGGCCATAAACACATAAAATGGTTACATATAAATGGGGACAGTAGGACAGGGATGGTAGGAACGGTAGGCACGCTGGTGCACTTATGCACATCCCCATATTATATTATACTTAGGCCAAGTTGTGACAGACTCGATGCCAAATTGCGATTTTAATATAGATTTTATTTGTTATTTTATTCTAGAATTTTTAACTGGATAATCTTGGAGTGTTTTGCTCTGGTCTCTGGTCTTTGACTGTAATAAACATTGACTTGACTATAATAAACTGAACATTCCCTATGCTTCTCATATCACTCTGGGCCAGATGCTATCATCATTTTGTCAAGACGTTATTATTATTATTATTATTATTAATAATAATAATAATAATAATAATAATAATAATTTTATATTTTTATTTCTATACCACCCTTCTCCTGAAGGACTCAGGGCAGTGTACAGCCTATTAAAAACACAAAGACAAACATCAGTTAAAAATAATTAAAATTATTACATAATTTCGGCTCAGATTTAAAACTTCCAAAATTTAAAACACCCAATTTAAAAATCATTACATTGATAGCCCGGCTTGGCGGAACAGCAGGGTCTTGAGGGCACAGCGAAATACACGGAGGTCGGAGATCTTATGCATTTCCGGGGGCAGTTCATTCCACAGGGCAGGGGCTCCCACAGAGAAGGCCCTCTCCCTGGGTGTCGCCTGCTGACATAACTTGGCTGATGGCACCCTGAGGAGACCCTCTCTGTGGGAGCGAACTGTCCGGTGGGAGGCTGTTGGTGGCAGAAGTCGGTCTCAAAAGTACCCGGGTCCTATGCCATGGAGTGCTTTAAAGGTGGTAACCAACACCTTGAATCGCACCTGGAAGACCACTGGGAACCAGTGCAGCTCACACAGGAGGGGTGTCACATGGGCACAGCGGGTTGCGCCCATAACCACCTGCGCGGCCGCATTCTGGACCAGCTGGAGCCTCCGAGTGCTCTTCAAGGGGAGCCCCATGTAGAGATCATTACAATAGTCCAGCCGGGAGGTGACAAGGGCGTGAGCCACCGTGTGCAAGGTGTCCTGGTCCAGAAAGGGTTGCAACTGGCGAATCAGGCGAACCTGATAAAAAGCCCCCCTGGCCACGGCCGTCATATGCTCTTCTAAAGACAGCCGTGCGTCCAGGAGGATTCCCAGATTGCGAACCCTCTCTGTGGGGGGCAGAGATTCACCCCCAATAGTCAGCGATGGCACCAGCTGACTATATCGGGACGCCGGAAGCCACAGCCACTCGGTCTTGGAAGGGTTGAGTCTGAGCCTATTTCTCCCCATCCAGACCCGCACGGCCTCCAGGCAGCGAGACATCACATCAAGGGCATCGTTGGGGTGGTCTGGGGTGGAGATGTACAGCTGAGTGTCATCAGTGTACTCATGGACTCTCACCCCAAAACCACGGATGATCTCACCCAGCGGCTTCACATAAATGTTGAACCAAAGGGGCGAGAGAACCGACCCTTGCGGCACTCCCCATGCAAGGCGCCTCGAGGTCGACCTCTGCCCCCCTGCCAACACAAACTGCGAACGGTCGGAGAGGAAGGAGGCCCCAAAACCAGACAGTGGCTTGGGTAAATATATGGGTTTTTGCATTCCTACAGTTGATTTAATTTAAGGTAGCTACTTGTTGAAAATTAAGCCAGACCCTGATTATGTAAAAACACGGAAAGTGTATGTGTGTGTGTATATATATATGTATATGTATGTATGTGTTTTTACATACTCCCATGTATGTTTTACACATACATACATACACACACATTTATACATTTACCAAACAGAGATAATTTATTTCATTCTATGCTCTTTTAAAAGGAAGGAAGGAAGGAAGGAAGGAAGGAAGGAAGGAAGGAAGGAAGGAAGGAAGGAAGGAAGGAAGGAAGTCCAAGAACAATAACAGCACAGATTCTGGTAGACATGTGTAAGAAATATCACTATGTGGCTACAAACCTTAAGAGAAGCAACACCAGTTGCTTCAAACATTTGAAGTAGAAAACCAGCTGGAGAACGGTTGGTCTGTTAAGCAACAAAGGTGTGAAAGGGATGCTCAAGGAGATACAGAGACTGCAAAGGAACAGAATAAATTCTTTGTATTTGTCTTTATAACAGAAGATACAAGATAGATATCTCAGCCTATATTGATTTTCTCCAGGCGGGAAATGGAAGAACTAAACTCCAAAGAAAGATACCAAGGGACCTATGGAGAGACTACAGTGTATAGTGCCAAGTTATCCTCAAGAACTCAAATGTTAAATTGTTGACTTCCCATCAAAATATATAATTTGTCCCTCAAATTAGGCTCATTGTCAGAGAACCGGAAACAAGTCACTGTGGTCCTAAATTCTAAGAAGAGACCAGAGAAGATCAGGGAAATTATAAACCAAACAGCCCATTGATAGAAATGGTAATCAACAACAATAACTACAACAACAACGACCAGCTGAAGGAAAATCAGGAGAGATTCCTTAGAGGCAAATCCTGCTTTACTAAGCTTTCAGTAGATGAACAAAAGTAACTCTGTCAATGCTGGTATACTTGTATTTTTTAAAAAAATACAAGGTCTTTGACAAGGTCCCTCATCAAAGATTTTTTTTTTAATTTGTTTGTTATCTTGACAACAGTGACTTGATGGGGGGAGGATTTTATTTTCCAAGGGTGGCACAACATAGAACATATCAAATCAAACCAAATCTGTGTGAATGTCCATAGTGATCATGTAGGGCAGGGGTATCAAACAGGCCGGATGTATCACTTTCTAACCGCTGCACCCCGCCGCAGGGAGGCGGGACCGACCAGGTGGTTCCGCCCCAGGCGCCTGATGGACCCTGATAGGTTCCAGATGGAGCTTGGGCCATTTCCTGAGACTCTGGCTCATGACTCGGCTGAGGACCTGGTGGCCGCCTGGGATAGTGCGGCTGCCGGGGCCTTGGACCGTGTCGTGCCTTTGCGGCCTCTGACCCGGCACCGAACTCACCTAGCTCCTTGGTTCTCCGAGGAGCTCAGGGAGATGAAGCGCCGGAAAAGACGCCTGGAGAGTAGTTGGAGGACCAGCCGCTCCGAATCTGACCGAACACTGGTGAGGTCTCATATTAAGACCTACCTAGTGGCGATAAAAGCGGCGAAATCTAGCTATTTTGCCGCTCTTATCGCATCATCAGATAATCACCCGGCCGCCCTGTTTAGGGTGACCCGCTCCCTCCTCCATCTGGAAGCGCGGGATGACCCCTTGCAGGGCCGAGCTGAGGACTTTGTGCAGTATCTGTATGACAAAATCACTCAGATTCGGGAACGGCTGGCCTCTGACTGGGTATGTCCGGACGGGATGACTGAGGCAGGTCTTGAGAGTGTTATCTGGGGGGAGTTCGATCCTGTGGCTCCCGAGGACATGGACAGGGTCCTGGGACGGCTAAACGCGACCACATGTTTATTGGACCCGTGTCCCTCCTGGTTGGTACTGGCTTCCCGGGAGGTGACACGAGGCTGGCTCCAGAAGATTGTTAACGCTTCTTTGAGTGAGGGGGTCCTGCCGGCTGCTTTGAAAGAAGCGGTTGTGAGGCCCCTCCTCAAGAAGCCCTCTCTGGATCTGGCTGTTTTGGCTAACTATCGTCCAGTCTCCAACCTTCGCTTCGTTGCGAAGGTTGTTGAGAGTGTGGTAGCGCAACAGCTTCCCCGGTACCTGGATGAAGCTGTCTATCTAGACCCGCTCCGGTCCGGCTTCCGGCCTGGGCACAGCACGGAAACGGCATTGGTCGTGTTGGTGGATGATCTCTGGAGGTCTCGGGATAGGGGTTGCTCCTCTATCCTGGTCCTGTTAGATCTCTCAGCAGCTTTTGATACCATCGACCATGGTATCATGTTGCACCGGTTGGCGGGGTTGGGGGTGGGGGGCACCGTTCTGCGGTGGTTCTCCTCCTACCTCTCTGACCGGTCGCAATCTGTGTTGACGGGGGGGCAGCGGTCGACCCCGAGGCACCTTGCTTGTGGGGTGCCACAAGGGTCGGTCTTCTCGCCCCTTCTGTTCAACATTTATGTAGAGCCGCTGGGTGAGATCATCCGTGGTTTCGGGGTGAAGTTCCATCAGTACCCTGATGACACCCAGCTGTACATCTCCACCCCAGGCCACCCCAACGATGCCCTTGAAGTGATGTCCCAGTGCCTGGAGGCCGTGTGAGCCTGGATGGGGAGAAACAGGCTCCGACTCAACCCCTCCAAGACCGAGTGGCTGTGGCTTCCAGCGTCCCGATATAGCCAGCTGACACCATCGCTGGCTATTGGGGGTGAATCACTCGCCCCCACGGAGAGGGCTCGTAACTTGGGCGTCCTCCTGGACGCACGGCTGTCTTTAGAAGATCATTTGACGGCTGTGGCCAGGGGGACTTTTTATCAGGTTCGCCTGATACGCCAGTTGCGCCCCTTTCTAGATCGGGACTCTCTACGCACAGTCACTCAGGCACTAGTCACTTCCCGCCTGGACTACTGCAACGCTCTCTACAAGGGGCTCCCCCTGGGGTGCACCCGGAGGCTCCAGCTGGTCCAGAACACGGCCGCGTGGGGGATTATGGGGGCGACGAGGCGCTCCCATGTGACACCTCTCCTGCGCGAGCTGCACTGGCTCCCGGTGGTCTTCCGGGTGCGCTTCAAGGTGTTGGTGACCACCTTTAAAGCGCTCCATGGCTTAGGGCCGGGGTACTTACGAGACCGCCTTCTGCCACCAATAGCCTCCCACCGGCCAGTACGCTCGCACAGAGTGGGCCTCCTCAGGGTGCCGTCTGCCAGACAATGGTGGCTGGCGACCCCCAGGGGGAGAGCCTTCTCTGTGACGGTGCCCACCCTCTGAAACAACCTTCCCCCAGAGTTACGTACAATAACAGACCTCCGGATTTTTCGTCGGGCCCTGAAAACCTATTTATTTCAACTAGCTGGGCTGGCTTGAGTTAAATTTTAAATTGATTTTAAATTGGGTTGTTTTAATTTACGGCCAAAATATTTAATTATTTTAATACTGTTTTTAAATTTTGTATGTTCTGTTTTTTACTTTGGCTGTGCACCGCCCTGAGTCCTATTTGGAGAAGGGCGGTATAGAAATTTAATTAATAAATAAATAATAAATAAATAAATAAATCACGCACAGGCCACGCCCACCCCAGCTCCACAAAGGGAAAAAAACATCACAATATGTCATGTGATGGCAAAGTGACACAGCGAGTTTCACACCCGTGATGTAGGAAGATAGGAGTTTTCTACAATTCCACATTATGATAATTTTGACAAGGAAGAATGGTCATGCCTGCACAGAAATAGTAAGGAGAGGGGAACATGGCACCCATTTCAAATATTTGTCAAAATGCGTCTTTCTCCCCGGACATACAAAAAACTGATTATCTAAAGAAATGTAAAACCATATTTGACCACCACCAGCCCTGGCTCTTCTCCAAAGGTCTCATCTTAGAAAGGAGGGGTGTGGCCTGCTTTGATCTGCCCAAGGATGTCCAACGTGGATGGTTTTATTGATTCGTGTATCTTATAGGATCAAGAAATGCTGTCATGTTAAAATCCTCGGCTATCTGTGCATATTGAAAACATTCCAGCCTAAGTAGATGCCTTGGGGTGGAGGAGAAGACTCCTAGAGTAAGAGCTGTCATGCGCTCGGGGGAATGGAGCCAAAACTTAATTTTCTAGTTGGAATGCAATAGGGTTGACAGGTCTCAGGCAGGTTCTGACAGCATTGCTCCCTGCCATCCTTTCTCTGCAAAAACGGTGCTGTGAGTCTGCAGGTGCTTCTCACAACTCAGCCTTGGCTGAATTCAGGCAGCTGTTCCCCAAGGAGAAATGCATGTAGTGATGCAGAACCTCCTTGTTAGAGCTTGTGCTAAAGGCTTAAAATGCACATGATCCTTCTGTGGATTTCTTTTTATTGGTTTTCTGTAAACCTATTCCATGAGAAGTTAGTGCTGTGGATGTTCAGTACAGAAGAAGCACACTAAGGCAAGGAACCATGATGGATTGTACCTTCCTTGGAAAAACCAGGTGTACCTGGTCGTCAAACATCTTCACATTGTGCTCGTTGCTTCTCATAAAGCAGCAAAGAACAACGTGGGAGTCTTCGGTGTGGCCCTTAGAATCTCTTCAAATGTTGTTGCTGAATTGTAATTTGTAATGTGGCAGGCGAGGGAATCAAATCTGCAGAGAATATATCAGTTGTATTGAACTGATTTAAAAGGAAAGTTTAATTTGATGTAATTTAATGTTTGCCATGCCCCATCGATTTGTTGAACTTTGGCCCTCTCAAAGGCAAAATATGCCTCAGTTTCAACTATGTACCCCAACTTACACACAGATTTAGAGGCTGCATGAGAACTCTACATAATCTATAGTTCTAGAAAGTTTCTGTTCTTTTCCAAGGAGAAATATATTAAGAAGGGTGGGGTGGGGATTCCAGTTATAAAAGACAGTTGCAAATTACTTCTTCTCCAGTGTTGGGTAGATCCTAAGAGACACCAAAGTGGAAGTAAATGCTAGTTTCTGAGGAAAAAATATTGTAAATTATAGTCATGTGACCGTGGGATTCTGGAAATTGCGGTAAGTTTGAGCCATTTGTTGAACACTCAAAATGCAGTCATGTGATCATGGGGAGTTGTTGTAACTTTGAATCTGAGCCATAAGTCCCGTTTTGGGGGTCCACTGTAACTTCGAATAGTTGCTAAGTCAAGGACTACCTATTTTTCATCTAACTTACTTATTCCTCAAGAACCTCCCTTTGTTGTGTTTGCTGCAAGTTTTTCATTCACTGTGATTGAAGTAATGGAGTACTGTACTACAGAGGTAGGTTTCAGCAGGTTCTGACCAGTTCTGGAGAACCGGTAGTGGAAATTTTGAGTAGTTCAGAGAACCGGAAGTAAGAATTCTGACTGGCCCCACCCCCATCTATTCTCTGCCTCCAAAGTCCCAGCTGATCAGGAAGAAATGGGGATTTTGCAGTAACCTTCCCCTGGACTGGGGAGGGAATGGAGATTTTACAGTATCCTTCCCCTGCCATGCCCACCATGCCACGCCCACCAAGCCACACCCACAGAACTGGTAGTAAAAAAATTTGAAACCCACCACTGCTGTACTAACACCATGCATTCTCCAATTGTCTTGTCACTCTGACTAAAGAGAAGCTGGAACCATTTGCATGAAAGCTTGTGATATGAGAGAAGGGATCTCCTGTTTTCCCCATCCAAATTCTAGGTAAAATGAGGGAGAAGGAGCATAACAACTTGCATCAGGAATGTCACCACTTGGTGTAACAGCTGTAACCAGATACCCAAGAACATAGCTAAAGCTGGAGATCTAGGAAAGGGTCTGTAGGCTGATGCCCTGCTACTTAATGGGCTTAATGAATAAAGCTTCTTATAGCACAACATATGCCTTAAATTTGTATTTGGTAACATTCTTTCAACTTCCTCAAGGGTGGTCATTAGTAAGAGTTCATCTGTACACAGCCAGGAAATAATATTGTTCCTCTCTTCTAATTATCTACAAGAAAGGTGACCCTTGTCTTTATCTAGTCTGACAATCAGGAATACGTTATGTGCCTAATTGATTAACTGATCAGGTTCACTGATTGCTGAGATGCTGGAATGGCATTGTGTAATTATGCAACTTCAGATAAAATGCCATTCAGGAGAGACTGAATTTTGGCCTTGGGTGCTGCTGACTCCCACTCTCAAGCACACTCATTTATTTATTATTTATTAGTTCAATTTATATGCCACCCTTCTCCGGAGACTCAGGGCGGCTTACAATGCATTAAGCAATAGCCTTCATACTTTAGTATATACCTGCTTAGTAGGGCTTTTTGGCCCCCCAAGCGGTGTTTTTCTTTTTTTTTTTAATACAAAGTCAGCTTATTGCCCCCACAATCCTGGTCCTCATTTTACCTACCTCAAAAGGATGGAAGGCTGAGTCAGCCTTGAGCCTGGTGAGATTTGAACTTGCAGTAATTGCAGGCAGCTGGCAACTAAGTGCTACTTTAACAGCACTTAGTCCACTGCGCCACCAAGGCTCTTAATGGACTTGAACCTATATGCCTCAGGTGCCTTGGCTATGCTGGTATTTATTTATTTGTTTATTTAATTTATATGCCACCCATCTCACCATCCAAAGTGTCTCTGGGCAGCTAGCTGGGTTGCTGGTAGAGCAGAAACATCATGATCTCCCATGGTGCTTCTGTGATGTCCTTTATGGATCAGATTACCTGAAAATTTGATGATCATTCCTTCAGGTTTTTGATAAAGTAATTCACCACTCTGCTTTTAGATGAAATAGGAACTGGGCACTGTCGACCTTTCTTGGGACCTTTTTGGAACAATACTGCCACCTATAGGGCATGACTATTCAAAATATGGTAACAGGTCAAAGTACTGTATACTGTAGCGTAAATTTAGTAGCACTTTCATGACTAAGCAACTTTATTGGGACATTTGTTTTTGTAGCTCACTTTATCAAGGGCATATAGTGGGTCAAAGTATGACTCCTGGAGAATCTAAGGGAATCTGGCAGGGGAGGGATTACAGCTCCAACAAGTTAATAATAACTTAACTCAAGGCATTAAAGAAGTAATCAGAAAAAACGAGTAGTCATTTCTCATTGCATGATGCTGTCCATTTTTCTGGTTTATCATTCTTAATACAAATGTATCTAAATTTTATTTGTATTAATTATTGAACCCCACCCAGTCCAGAATGGTGTCACGGTAACCTACTGTATATGAGAGCTAGTGTGATATATAGTAGTTGAAGTGCTTGGACATGGTTTTCTATTGCCTGCCAGCTTTTCAGGGATTTGGAGAATGTTATCACCTTCCTCCCTTGATATTTTCTTTTCAATTTTCTCTCATAAGTCTTAGTTTCTAGTGATTTCCTTCTCTGAAGTTGCTCCAATTTTTCTTGGAACATGCTAAAAGTGCAAAATCCAGAAAAGGCCACAATATTTAAGATGGGATCTGACCAATTTAGAGTAAAGCAAACTTTCTATTATTATTTTTTGACATAGCTTAAAATTGCATTTTCATTTTTGGTGTTTTCACAACAATATTGGTTCATTTTCAGGTTGCACTTGACTGCTATACCATATTTTTTTCCACAAGTGTTAAGTCTCAAGCCAGGTATCCCCTATCCTCGTGATGGCGAACCTATGGCAGGCGTGCCAGAGGTGGCACACAGAGCCCTCTATCCTGGCACATGTGCCATCACCCCAGGTCAGATCTCTGTGACATTTCTTTCGTGAGCTTCTGTTTCCCTGCAAATGATGAAAAAGAAGCTCACAAAAGAAAAAGATCTTACCTCTTGCCGCGCTGCTGGTGTTGGGATGTACCGCCTTCTGCCAGCCAGCTGGTTTTCAGGTCTCTGCTGCGCATGCATGCATGTCCATGTATGCACACCTGCATGCTAGCGCATGTCCACGCACGTGCATGCTTGCACATGTCCACCCATGCGCATGTCCTCACATACGCACCTTTCAGTTTGGGCATGCGCGCGCACAGAGTTTGGGCACTTGGTGTCTGAAAGCTTCGCCATCACTGCCCTATTCTATACCCAAATTTGTTTCTTAAGTGAAAGTGTTGCATTTATCTCATCTATATTTTATTCAAATAATTTCAGCCCATTTCTCTACTCTACAATTTTTAATTTTATCTTTATTTTTAGTTTTAGCTATTCCACTCAATGCTGTATCAGCAGCAGATCTGATAAATATGCTCTTTGGTACCCATCTAAGTCATTGATAAAATATTGAATAATACAAAAACAAGGGATGAACCCTGTGGCATTCCACTTGATTCCTCTCTCCAATGAGGCAGTGTGATGTGCAACCACTGAGGAGTGCTCAATAAGAATTTTGTCACCTTTGTATCCATTTAACTGTTATACCACGCTATTTACACTTAATTAGCTTGATAATCAAAATATCATGAACTACTTTGTCATACTGTTACTATTATTTACTAGATATGCTGTATTCTTTCTTGAAAACTAGATATGCTATACTACTCAAATATAATACTTCAAGAGAAAGATGGCATATATATATATATATATAAACCCTATGAAGAAGTAAGAAAATTGATACTATGCCTTTACAGGGAGGATATGGGTGTGGCTTACTGATGACAGCTAACGAGCTAGAAATGGATCTATTTAGGTCTCCCACCTAGCAGTGAGAGCTTGCTAGGTGTTAGAAAAGAAAAAAGCCCAGAACCGAGTAGATGAGATTCTACTGAGCTGGAGCTACAAAAAAACCTTGGCTACGTAGCGAAAACCTGGCTAGAAGAAAAACACACATAAACCCTACGAAGAAGTAAGAAAATTGATACTATGCCTTTACAGGGAGGATATGGGTGTGGCCTACTGATGACAGCTAACGAGCTAGAAATGGATCTATTTAGGTCTCCCACCTAGCAGTGAGAGCTTGCTAGGTGTTAGAAAAGAAAAAAGCCCAGAACCGAGTAGATGAGATTCTACTGAGCTGGAGCTACAAAAAAACCTTGGCTACGTAGGGAAAACCTGGCTAGAAGAAAAACACACATAAACCCTACGAAGAAGTAAGAAAATTTATATATATATATATATATATATATATATATATATATATATATATATATATATATATATATATTGAACTCAGCAGAAGTAGCCTGCAGTACTGCCGTGGTACTTGGTTAGAATGCAGTACTGCAGGCTACTTCTGCTGACTGATTGCTGCCAGCAGTTCGATTCTCACTGGCTCAGGGTTGATTCAGCCTTCCATTTCGGGAATTTATGGCCCAAATGTCATCTTCCAACATTATGAATTTATAGCATATAGCTTTCCCACAGTTCAGTTGCTCAATCAAAAAAATGACATAAGGATTTGGCAAACCTTGTTTTTGACAAATCCATGATGTCTCCTGTTAATTACAACATCGTTTCAAAATTCTTAGATTGTTACAATATTCTCTTGAATCTTTTAAGATATTGATTACAGATTGTCTGTATTCATTTTTGTTTTTCTGAAGACAGGAACAATTGCCTTCCTTCAGTCTTCTGTTCATTCTCCAATATTGTTAAAAAGATAATAAAGGTTTGGACCAATCAGCAGCAATTTCTTCACACCCCTAGAATGCAATTTGGCTACTGCTGGAAATTTAAACTTATTCAAAGTAAATTTACCTATAATTTGTTACCATACACTAAGTAGTCTGTTTTTATGAATTTTTATGATTTTTTAAAAATAAGAGTCCATTGGAGTTGAGAGGCTGTAATCAATTTAAATAAATGTTAGTAGTTTACAGAACACTCAAATCAGTGGGAAATAATACTTAAGATCTTGCTAGATAACCTTCTGTTTGTTAACAGAAGAAAAATATTGATATTTACAAAAAAATAAGCAGTCAACAAATGTGAGGATTATCTGAGATGCACTTAAAGTGATAAAATGATAAGACAATATCTTCTGTCTCTTGGGAGGAAATGAAAGAAATACATTGTAGAAATTTGTAAAAGGATGTAAAGGAAACTTTGAATATTTATGTTAAATCATACATTGGAATCCTACTATTATTTTAGATCTGTAAAAATGGGAACTTGACCAATTATATGCACCAAGTACATTAATTAAAGTATTAATTAAAATTAATTTTAATTTAATTAAAGCAATTTAATTAAAGGAACAGGGTCTAAAACCTGGCAAACTGCTAGTTTCGTAACTAAAACAATTATAAGAGATTTTGCAAGGATACATCACAGCAATTATAAAGCAATGCATTCTTCATTTGAATTTCAGGCAAAAATGTATTTATTTTCCCAATGTGCATGTAGCATATTGTCAGAACCACCTTTAAACAATGGTTGCTCTTGGCACCTTATACACAATCCCAGGAAAAGATCCGTTTGCCTTAAGATGATATAAACTAAGTGCACATCCTTATGAGCTCTAAATCCTAGTTTATCCTTCTATTCTAAACCACTGTTCAGCACTATAGCTTTGCCTTCACTTGGTTGTTAGCATTTAACCACCTTGACTGATCAGGTGATATGCTATTTTCCTTTTATTATGACATCTAAAAAAATCATTTTATTGTTGTTGCATTCTTTAACAATTTCATATCAGGAGCAGAATGTCATTTTTCATTAGTTCTTCCTTCTTACAAAGGACAAGTGTCTTTTATAAAGGATAAAGTTAGAAGTGGTATCTGGATGTAAAAGTAAATCGCTGACAATCTTTTTCGTCCAGCAAGATGTGTATTGCACAAACAAGTTACTCTTAATAATGGAAAGCTTGAACTTAGGGTTGTCAGAACATCTCAGTGGTCACGTGAGGGACATTTGGACCAGTGGTGGGTTTCAATTTTTTTTACTACCGGTTCTGTGGGCATGGCTTGGTGGGCATGGCATGGTTTGGTGGGTGTGGCATGGTGGGCATGGGAGGGGAAGGATACTGTAAAATCTCCATTCCTCCCCAATCCAGGGGAAGGTTACTGCAAAATCCCCATTTCCTCCAGATCAGCTGGGACTTGGGAGGCAGAGAATAGATGGGGGCAGAGCCAATCAGAACTTTTACTACCGGTTCTGCGAACTACTCAAAATTTCCGCTACCGGTTCTCCAGAACTGGTCAGAACCTGCTGAAACCCACCTCTGTTTTGGACCTTTGCAACCAACAGGCATTTATGACCATCACTGTGTCCCACACTCATGATTGCCATTCATGTGCTTCCCAGCTGGCTTCCAACAAGCAGAATCAACGGAGAAGCCAGCAGTGAAATTGCAAGTCAGTGATGTGATGTGTTGCTTAATCACCACAGTGATTCACTAAACAACAGCAGCAGCAGGAGGTCGTAACTCTTGGAGTCAAATCTTAATTACAGCTTTGTGCAGCAATGAAGTTGCCAGTCCCAATTGTAGAGTTATTAAGTGAGGGCTATTTCAGAGGTGGGTTTTCAGCAGGTTCTGACCAGTTCCGGAGAACCGGTAGCGGAAATTTTGAGTAGTTCGGAGAACCGGTAGTAATAATTCTGACTGGCCCCACCCCCACCTATTCTCTGCCTCCCAATTCCCAGCTGATCAGGAGGAAATGGGGATTTTGCAGTAACCTTCCCCTGGAGTGGGGCGGGAATGGAGATTTTACAGTATCCTTCCCCTGCCACGCCCACCAAGGCACACCCACCAAGCCACGTCCACAGAACCGGTAGTAAAAAAAATTGAAACCCACCACTGGGCTATTTGTATGTTTAATATGATCATCCATATTTACAGCTCAAATCACCAGGCTCAAATTATTCTACTTTAGACACGGAATAATAGAGTTGGAAGGGACCTTGGAGGTCTTTTAATCCAACCCCACTATACAGGTAGTCCTCAATTTACAACCACAATAGAGTCCAAAATTTTTGTTGCTAAGCGAGACATTTGTTATGTGAAATTTACCCCTGCTGCAGACATTTCCTGCTTCCCCATTGACTTTGCTTGTCGGGTCACAAAAGGTGATCACATGACCCCGTGACACTGCAACCGTCATGAGTCAGCTGCCAAGTGTCTGAATTTTGAGCATGTTGACCCATGAGGATGCTTCAAGAGTTGTAAAAGTGTGAAAAACGGTCATAACTCATTTTTTCCAGTACCGTTGTAATTTTGAACAGTCACTAAATGAACCATTGTAAATCAAGGACTACTTTTACCAATTTAGACAAGCGGTCATCCAATGTCTTCTTTAAAAAGCTCCAATGATAGCGTGTCCACAAGCAAAGACACATGCAAAGACCCAACAATCAGAAAAAAAAGGCTCCAGTGTGGGAAAGGTGGAAGGAAAGAGAAGTGGGCAGCCAACATCAAGGTGGACGGACTCAGTAACATTGGCGATGACTGTCCCAAAGGTGCTTTTTTTCAAGAGGCAACTGGACTTTCTGGTTTTTTTTTTTTCTTTGAAGACGTTTTGCTTCTCATCCAAGAAGCTTCTTCAGCTCTGAGTGGATGGTGAGGAATGGAAGGATTTATACTCCTTGCAGACAGCTCACTATCCTGTCACAGCTGAAGGAGCTTCTTGGATGAGAAGTGAAACGTCTTCAAAAGAAAAAACTAGAATGTCCAGTTGCCTTCTGAAAAAGCACCTTTGGGACAAACCATGATGACCTGGATGACTGAGAATCTCTATAGATTATTGGCGATGACTGCACCATTAGAAGACGTGAAAGACCAAGTTAGGGACAGATCGTCAGGGAGGAAATCTGTCTACCTGGTCACAAGGAGTGGAAAGAACTTGATGGCATATAATCAATCATTCATTTAGGAATAAATAAATAAATGATTGCTGCTTTAGCATTAAACAAAATATGAACGCTCTGTCCAAATGTTAATCACAATTCCTGCAGGAACGCATTGAGACTGTGCCTGAAACAAGCGCGCATGCGTATCTCCCCCTCCCCCTCATCCAATCCCTCCTCCTCCCCCCCACCCCTCTTCTCTCTCAGCCCCACCTTCCCGCGCCTACTTGAAATCCCATTTGACTCGCGAGAAAGAGACAGGAAAATGATGCAGGCAGAACCTGCTCTTCAGACGAGTCATTAGTAGATCTAGAAAAGTTAGAACAGAATTTGTGACAATTATTCACAAACACTTCCAGGTACCGTTCCCCCGTTTTTTTTATCGGCGCAATACTTCATTACTATCTATCCAGCGGCTCGTCTCTTTGTTTCGGTATAAGAAAACAGTTTTGACGCCGTTTTGTTTTCTTCGATTTCTAACTCTATGCAGATTTTTTTTTCCCCGAGGACCCCAAAGTTTTGCCTACACCGTTGCCTGTTCCTTACGCCGAAGGGTCTCTCTCTCTCTCTCTCTCTATCCAGTGAGGCCCACAAACACTCCCACAGTCGGTGCTGGCTTGCTTGAAATAAGAAACTATAAAAGGGAACTGTCCGCGGTCTCTTGTTATCGCGGATTTTCCCATGTCGGACTCTTCGAATCCGGCGATAAAAATTAGGCGGCTGCAAGACGACACGGGCCAGAGAAGGCGCGTCGGGGTCCTTCGCGATGGCGGAACAGGAAGTGGAGGAGAGGAGGGGCGTGGCCGCGTCGAGGGTGGGGACTGACTGCTGCGAAGTGAGTCGCGTCCTGCGCTGGGGTGGCTGCCGAACCGGACCGCGCCAGGTTGACCCCCCCCACCCCCACCCCCTCGGGGTGTTGCCGTTATTAACGTTCGTGCTGCCGCCGTCGCCGTCATGCCGCTCTTCGCCTCCAACCCCTTCGAGCTGGATGTGGGTGAGTGGAACGGGATTTTTCCACCCGGCAGAAGAAGAAGAGCAGCAGCCGCATTAAAGGCTCTGGGCACGGCCTCGGGTCGGTTCTCCCCTCTCCCGGTGGGGGGGGGAGGGAGAATCAGCTCCGTCGGCATAGCCAAGCCTCGCCCACCCCTTCCCCATTTGCCTCCGGCGAGGACGGGAGGCTCCGCTTCTCAGTCCCCGTCCCAAGACTGACTGACCTCTCGACAAGGAGGCCGGTCGTCCTGTGAGGATCTGAGTTGAGAGGCCACCTGTGCGGGAGAGGAAGGTGGAGCAAGACTTGCTGCAAGAGGCCCCTGATTTACCTGGAGGGAATAATGTGGGTCCCCCCCGTCTCCCCATATTAAGTGGCTCAAGTGATTTTGCGAAATACTCTCTGGCTGGGCAAACCTGATTCTCCTCCTTTTCGCCAGGTCACACCTGAGAGCGAACGATTTGCCCAAGATTAAATTTAAGGGGGCGGGATCCTAATCTGGTCTATAAATAAATTTTAAAGACAATCGGCTTGGGGGGGGGGTTAAAAAATCCACAGGCCCACCTCTTTATCTGTATTATTATTAACAGTCATATTGCCAGAACTATGGACACTTTTTAAAAGTGAGAGGAGGGGGGAGGGAAACTGAAACTTCAGAAACTGAAGCCAAAAAAATGACTTCATATCAAAAGAAGTCATAGTTTTAACTTTCGGTTGGAAACAAAAATATGTTTACAGCTAAGTAAAGTGAGTATATATATATATATATATATATATATATATATATATATATATATATTGCTAATAGAGAAGGAATTGCTGCATTTCGTTAAATGAATGGTTTCATAGAAAGGAATTTATTTTGCATTCCCAACAACTAAACACCCTTTGGTGATTTTTTTTTTTTTTTTTGGTCAGCACAGATTTATAAGGCAAGGAAATGGTCTTTAAAATATAACTGGAATTAGGGGAGGTGGCCAGTTATGTTGACGATTCAAAGACCAGTTTTGATTGGTAGGAATAGAAGTTAAGTTCTTAAAGGGTCTTAAATAATTAGTTGCTGTCTTGGTTTAACTACATAGAGCTGTTGCTTGGTTAAATCTTAAAAACAAAGATCTTTATTCCAAAACCTAATGATATAAAATTTCCAGGTACTGAAGTTGAATTTACTAGATTTGTTTTCCCTCTTTACTGCTTTATACCTTTATTTTAGCTTCTCTTGCTTAGTTGAATTCATGAGAATTAGATCTAAAAGTGAAATAATTCACAACTTTACAAATTATTTAAAGCTGGGTATTAAGGGATTAGGCAAGAACTCATACATCAGTAGAGATGACAAGACACTTTTCTTTCTCATTTGTAATAGTACAGCTATAAATCATCTGCAAGTTGCAGGATGACATTTTTGATGGTTGAATATGTTAAAATTAGAGAATAGGTATCTTTACAAGCTGTAAATACCTGAGGGAAATAGCCCGTTAAAATTCAGTTGGGTTTTACAATATTTTATATGCATATGTGTATGAGATAAGTATAATGCTTAGTAAATTATGTGCTTGCAGATTTGAGTCACATTTGTACTGTACGTTATTGTCATGAATTATTTTTAAAGAAATACATTTTTTCATACTGTCTAAAAGTACTTGATCAAAGTTATTTTAAAAATATCACTAAAACAAAGCCTTTAAAAAATTGCACAACAGTGAAAAAAATCAATACAAAGTACTTTCAAATTTTTTTAAAAACTCCTCTTTGAGTTTTCCAAAAAAGACATAACCAAGAAAACATTTTTCTTCATAAGATAGTTTGATGTTTTAGAGAAAGTTGACTTGCCAGTGTTTGTTTCTAAGGTTGAATGTTCCTCATGGGTAAAGAACAGAGAGACACAACGGACATATAATATTAAGTTATAATGTGGTTTAATGTTGCTTTTGGTTTAGACTCACTGTAAAAGCACCCAAGACGGAGTTATTGTTACAAACTACATTGTGAAGAGCCCTTAAGATAATGTTCAGGTTCCTGCATAAAATAATGCATTCAAAATCACAAAAATAAAAATACAATGAAATTTTTTCCTGGCCTATCTAATCCATGTTTTTCAATAAATAGCACGGTGCCACTGAATCCTGACATATAAAAAATTTCCACCAGTGTGGATGCTAGCACTACACAGTGTATAACATTAAAAAATGATTATATTTTTCAATCACAGTCTATCATGGAACCTCTAGCGACCTCTTGCGGAACCATAGTTGAGAAAAACTGGCTTAGAGCCTAGAATATTGGAAGATTATTCTTCAGTGTGTGCAGATGTTAGATTGTATAAGGATTCAAAAGAGATTTTAAATGGAGTAGATGGGAAATTAGCTGCAATTTAATAAAAATTTACGGGCTTTATATTAAATTCCTGTCAGAACCAATTACATTTTATGTTAGCTGAAGCTTCCAGAAACTTAACAAAAGTCCCTACTCAGATATATATAATATGACTAATCTTTTATTAATGACAAAACATTTACTATCAGAACCGATTTCTTTTTCTCTTGAGAACTTAAATTCTGAAAATGGTAGTGTTTTGCTAATGAAAGTTGCAATCATGTGCATGCTTCCTCAGATTTTATTGATGTAAATTGTTTAACTGCTGTTTTAATTTCTGGTGACAAGATGTTTTTAATTCCAAGATGTACAAATCACATTTTTAAATATTACACCAAGAGAGAAGATAAACAGAATTAAATCTTAAGCTTTTTTATATCTATAAATGTTCATAAAATATTTAATTCTAGCACAATGCACATTATATATCTTTAGAAGAATCATAGAAACAATGCTCTTGCATGTTTTCGTTGAAATAAGTGTTTTAAAAGTAGACATTTTAATCAGAAAATCAAAGATAAAATTTACAAAGGGTCCTAGAGATCATTTAGCCCAGTGCAGAAATCTACTATTATAGCAGTTTCCGCAAATGACCACCTAATAGTCTATTTCATTACCGAATAGCATTTATCTTCCAGAACATCTTCCTGATGTCCATCTCAAATCTTCCTTGTAATTTAAACCTATTATTGCTTTTCTTCCTGAACAGTTTTGCAAGTTGCTTCCTAAATATATTTTTCTTAGTTCTTCTGTGTTGTAATCTATTATTTTCCAAGAGTCTCTCATCTTGGAAATACGTTCCACGATCAAACTGCACGCCACCTGTTTGCTTCCAGTATTCTCTCTCTTCTTGGACCAAGAAGGAGTGAAGGAAATATATCACCTGTGTTCTCAGCATCATCTTCTTGGTGCTTTACAGTACCATACAGTAACTTCAGGATTGTATCATTTATTCCCATATGGATTAGTGATGAGGGATAATGGTTAGTAGACATTGAATATTTTGGGAGCCTTATATATGTATGTTTTTTTATACGCCATCCAATCCTAAGGACTCTACATGGCTAAGAATCTCATAAAATTATGAGAAAGAAAGAAAAAGAGATAAAATCCCAAATATACATAAAGTTAAAAAGTAGAATACATAAAAGTAGAAGATACAAAAGTCAGATGCTCACAGAGCTTACTGAATATCTCTAGGTAATAAGTAGTTGTCGAAAAAGCCCACTTCTGAGGACCTGTCAGCTGGCAATCTTGTAAAAATGAGACCTTAGGGAGTTGACTATATAACCAGATCCAGAATTATGCAGGGATTGGTGGCAAGATGGGCAGCTATATAAAACTATTAAGTATGTAAATAAGACCCAGTGCTTTTCTTAAACCAGAGGATTCGTCTATACAAAATCAACTCATAACTCTCCAAATTGATACAGTACATTCTATACCAGGTGTAGGCTTTGAATATTCTTTGAGAGAGGCCCAGAAGGTTACTAGAACACAAATGACTATGAGCAAGACTTCCTGATCCAGGAATGTCCACAATTGGCACAAAGAAGTAACTGTGGTAAAGTTATTATATTTTTAATCGGTTGTCAGCCCTCCTGGATAAACCAGACAGGAAACATGACTAGATGAGCTAAATCTACATTATTGTAAGGCTACATTAGCACAATTTTGCAAGTCTGAAAGTACAAAAGTCTCACCCCAGTTTTAATGGTTTGATCCATTAGGCCGGGTTCTTTCTAAGTTTCTTTCACTGATTATTAAACCACTGAGAGCTCCTGCCTCTTTTATCTGATTATTTCCTGGACAACATTTCTTCCCCTGTCCACATTCCTCAAGATTATTTACCCATTCCATTACACTTGCCCTTTATATAGGTCAACTATATATAGGTCAACTCAAGGCAGTGAACATATCTAATACTCATGCCTCCTTCCTCACAACAACAACTTTGTGAGGTGGGTTAGACTGAGAGTAATTGGCCCAAAGTCACTCAGCTGGCTTTGATGCCTAAGGATGCCTAAAACTCACAGCCTCTTGGTTTCTAGGCCGCTACACTACACCAAACTCAATAAAAGTTCAGAAGTTCTCACAGGAAGATACCAAGGTTGCAAAACATCTGAGATAAATAACACACTTGTTCTTAGTGAACTCCTTGCAGACAGATTACCTTCCCCCTTCCCCCAGCAGTTTCAACATATGTTAAAGAGAAGTAGAAGCAAGCAGAGCCCTTAGCCACTTCCTAGAGTAAGGTTGTCCTTCCATCACATTTGAAATTGGCCTTCAGAAAGGAAGGCAACTACTTATTATCTTATGGCTGCCGCAATAGTACTGTAATCCAATGACAGATCAAGAAGGATCATGTTGTACTCCCCAAATCCCAATTTCTCAATAGGTTGTCCATAAGCATGACTAATGCATGCATGACTGCTGTACCTTGGCCTTAAACTTGACTCTGTAAATCCAAATAATTCCCTTCCTTTAGGTCTCAGTGGAACTGTGGGCCCACCATTTTCTCTACATTTGCTCCCAGAAAGATCTGAATTGTAGACAGATCTGAAATGTTCCAGAACAAATAAACAGGAGTGACAGAACAGTCCCCTTACAGAAAGAAGCATTGATTATTACTTGACTGCAACTTCCTGCCATCTCATAAGAAGCCTCTACCAATCATCCAAGCAGGAAATGATGGAAGTGACTCTAAAGAAAGCCCTCATGATTCACAGGCTCAAAATGATCCCAGATCACAAGACAAAAGCCCCAGTCACTTCTACTGGTACTATCCTGTTGGATTCCAGCTCTCTTTCATTACAACCTGAATGTGAATCCCAGAAAGAAGCTCACATTGTGTATACAATGCCCTGAAGCTTGTGGTAACTCCTCCAATATAAATTGAAAAGCTCTGGAATATATTCTGAAGCTCCAAAGAAAAAGACTTCTCTTGGCAAGCTTTTGTTTTTCAAACCAAATTCTTCCATTTTCTCAGCCTGGCTTTGTTTTGTTTTCTATAGGCTTCTTGGTACTATTGTCCCTCCATAAGCACTTCTGAAATGGATCCAAGAATTCTTCATCTTCCCTGATAAATTGGAGAATGGACAGGTTCACTTCTTCACTTTTCTTCCAGGAAAGCAATCAACCTATACCTGCTACATGTGTAGTTCTTGTCTTCTCCAGGGAGGAAAGCACACATGTCCCCAATAAGTCATGAGAGTAGTTCTCTTTGTCTTTGGATTACTCAGATAAACAGAAGGGAGGGAGGGAGGGAAAGAAAAAAATGTTAAGATCCTCAGTTATATTCCACAAAACAGCCATTCAAAACACTTGATGAATTGTTCCTGCCAATGGCTTTTGAGAGGAACCGTCCAGTGGACTTTGTCACCAAATTTTTGTTTGCTTTCCCTATTTGCTCACTCAGTAATTTTGTTGTTTCTGTAATGGATATCTTCACTTGATCTTTACTAAGAAGCAAATGAGGTTCAGCACATTTGAAGGGCATTGAGTTGGGGAAAGTTGTTTTAGAAAATGTGAGAATGGATTGTCCTGCTAGAAATTCAGCTTGCTAAGATGAAGCTGATATATATGAAGTTCAGTGTAAATGGACTTCGATTTTTTTACATGAGCTACCCTTTTTAGTCAACATTATAAAAAGCTCATCCGTTAACTTATTTGTTTCAGTGACTCGCTTGCTCTCAATGCTATTTAAAATGATGTAAATCTTTCTTTGCTGTTATACTGAGACTGATAAATATATTTTGAGTTTCTTTCGGTGTGTGGAACCCAAGGTTGTAAACAAGCAGTTTGAAGGATTGCATGATACCAATCCTCTAGATTTAGAAGACATAAGAAGAAGCTTATTTAGCTCTTAGTAAAAGCTAACTCATCTTTCAATGAAAGGGTATTTTCTGTTGTTCTCAGAAATCTCATACAGAATATTCTGTTGTAAAAATCCTTAAGCTGAATTTTATTGTAACAAATAATTTAATATCGAAATAGTTGCTTTTTTCTTGAAAAACGTATTATAGCGAGGTAGAGGGGCAAGTAATCTTGCATAATACAGTACATCTGCTATTTTGAATCTACACCCGTTTGGCTTCAAATGATTGCCCAAGTTGTATTTTCTGCCAAGGAATGCAGGGCTATTGTTCTCTTAGCTCTCTTAGTAGACTTTGATTCTATTGATCATGATGTCCTTTTGAATGATTAAAATTGCAATGGCTTCAGACCTTTAGGTTGGTTAAACTGACATAATGATGTTGGGAGCTTCTACTCCATGGATTTTGAGGTGCTACAAATTTAATCTTCTCATGGTTTTTCAGTTTTTCTGTGAAAATATAGAAAACAATCATTTGAAGACTTAGATGACACATTTGTTAATAATATACTGAGGAATTTCTGAAGTCTGAACTAAAAGCCTGTTTGGGGTGGGGGGAAATGAGAGTTAACATATGGAAAATATACAGGAAATAGAAAACTTAGCTATTGTACATAGGGGTGTTCAGCCATTTTGGGATGAACTTGTATAACTCATATGGTAGTAAGCAATTTACCACTTGAGTGCAATCCCACATTTGGTCCTATTTCTGGGAATCCTGATTAGCATAGATTCAGGTATTCCCTTTGTGTTCACACTGAATTTTGACATTATGCTGGTTGTTATTAGTCTGACATACTTGTACTATTACTGTGCTGGTTAATTACCAGGGGTGAAATCTAAAATTTTTTGCTACCGGTTCTGTGGGCGTTGCTTAATTAGTGGGCGGGGCTTGGTGGTAAGGTGACTGGGTGGGCGTGACCAAGTCAATGTCACTTCTTTGCCCTTTTTTAACCTACAAAACACAACACAACACAACTGGCTCACCCACAATGTAAAAGCAGCTGTGCTAAACCCAAAATGGCCCCGCAACAAACAGGAACCTCACACAGCCACAAAAAGCCCAAAAAAACAACTTTCACACTTTACACACACAAAATTCCACATACAGCTTTGTGAGATGTTGTGTGTTTGTGTAATTAGAGTGAAACACTACAGACACACACTAAATCTCAGAAAGCTGCACAAATATTATTTTATTTTTATTTATTTTTATTTTTATATAAAGGCAGCTTAATTTAAAACTTCCTAAACTTTAAATGGCTAGGTCTAAAAAAAGAACAACTTAAAAAAAACCCAATTAACTATTTTTTTTAAACCTTCCAAAGGGGAAAAAAACTTACCCAATAGAAGAGGGGTCTCCAACCTTGGCAACTTTAAGACTTATGGACTTCAACTCCCAGAATTCCTCAGCCAGCTTTGCTGGGAATTGAAGTCCACAAGTTTTAAAGTTGCAGATAGAGCTGCTCACCGATGAGCTTGATTGCTGGTAGGGAGATTCAGTTGCTTGCTGATGCAATGGATTGCAGGTATTACAGCAAGCGCGTTGCGACCAGCAACTAAGGTGAACAGGCTGGGGGAGGGGGGGAAAGAAACTTTTTTCTTTTAAATGGGTCTGACAATCCAAGCTGCATTGCCTGATTAGCAGGCCATTTAAAAGGAAAAAAAGGCTCTGATGATCGCGCGGCTCAGCTGGGCATGGGGGTCTGGGGCAGGGATTTTTGCTACCGGTTCTCCGAACTGCCCGCCACCATCGCTACCTACTCACCCGAGCCGGTCCAAACCGGGAGCATTTCACCCCATTAATTACCCTCTCTCAAACCAAATTTAAATTTTTACCTATAATATTCTCCAAAAAATGCATGTTTTTTAGAAAAAGTGAAAAAATACAATAGAAAAAGGAAAATATGGAACAAAGTATAATATAACAATTTTTCTTTCCAATGCTGCAATATCAGTTTTTTGGCAATAGTAAGGGCATTGAAAATCTATTTGTGTTGGCCAGTTGTCAAATTCCATGCAGTAGGTATGTAATTCAACAGAGTATTATCCTTTGAAATTTTAGTTTTTGTTGCCCAATCTTATTTATATAGTCCATCATTTTCTCTCAAAATATAGTAAGCATTGGACATTGTAAAAACATGTGTTTTAAAGAACCATTATCCTCATTATTTCTCAAACAAAATACTATCTCTTTTTTGAGAATTATGTTTTTGCATAAAATTAATTTAACATTTTGTTACTTTTCTGTTATTTTAAAAGCAATAAAATGTAAATATATAAAAAAATCCATATAATATTACTGTATCCATAGACCCAACAATCTTCAGTAACTGTTGACCAATTTCCCTTTTGAGGGAAGGTTTTTGAGAAGGTTGTCAGCCTAGACGTGTTTTCAACCAGGTTTCAAGCTGGGATTTATTGCTAAAATAGCTTTGGTTGTGCTTGATGATTGGCAAACAATGGGACATCCCATCAGTGGTTGGAAAGGGCACAAGAACAGGCACTAGACAACAGATGTATAGAAGCAAGGGTTTACCACACTAGATAAGACCCAGACTATGCTAAGAGGCCTCAAAGAATTCCAACAAATAGCTGCAGAGGTTAAGATACAGGCAGGAACACCATATATCGAAACGCACTACCAAGTAGCTGGCATTGTATACAGCAGGGGTCAGCAACCTGCGGCTCCAGAGCCACATGCGGCTCTATGGGCCCTCTGCTATGCTCCCTGTCAGGTAATCCCACCACTGGCTGGCCCCACCCCTCGCCCTCCCCTCCCAATCACTCCTCACCTGGCCTGAGAAGGTAAGGGCGACGGTGGGGGATGGAGAAGCGGCCAGGGCAGAGACAGAGAGATACAGAGAAAGGGGGAGAGAAAGAGACAGAGAGAGATACAGAGAGGGGGGGAGAGAGAGAGAGAGAGATGTCAAAAGGATTTTGTGGTTCCTGGTGTTTTTTAACAACTGGTTCTCTGCCCTAATGACCAGCTGGGTAGGCGTGGCTGGGGGGTGTCATGTGACTGGTAGAAGTGAGTGAAATCGGGTTGGCCACGCCCACCCCAGGTTTTGTGGTTCCCGGTGTTTTCTTTTCTGTGGGAAACGGGTCCAAATGGTGCTTTGAATATTTAAGGTTGCAGACCCCTGGTATACAGGAATATCCCCACAATATAGGGGCTTAAATCCAGATGGGAAATTTCACAGAAAGTTGTGGAGAATAACAGGGCTAAGATTCTGTGGGATTTCTAGATCCAGATGGTCAGGCAGGCACTGGTCAATCAACTGGGACACTATGGTGGTAGACTTAAGGACCAGAAGACCGCAGTAGTGATAGATGTAGTGCTGCCAAGAGATAGCAATATTAGAAAGAAAGATGGAGGAAACTAGAGGTGATATCGAAAGTAAAGGCCAAAGTGGTCCCAGTGGTGGTAGGAACACTCGGGTCTGTGACTCCTAGCCCAGAGAGTGGCTCCAACAGATCCCAGGAAGAACACAGTGTGAGAAAACAGCTAAGATACTGCACAGAAGCTTCAATCTTCCACATCTCTGGTAGAGGACCCAAGATTAAGGAAGACATACCATCCATAGGGATGAGAAGGGAGAATTTTTTAATATATAAATTTTATTTAAAACATTTTAGAAAGAATAAAAACAGTACACTTTTGAAAGAATAAAGAAAAATAGTAAGGAAAAAGTGCAAAGAAAGAAATAAGAGAAAGAAAACAAAGTTATAAATAAGCAGCTTCCAATTTTCTTATCAGCTATTAGAAGTACATTTATATTTCATCCTTTCTCTCTAAGGTTTCGCAATTATTCAGTGTCTTTCAGCAATAATGTCCTATATTCCTAGGGATTTTTAGTTGTGTCACTGAGAAGATGTATCTGTGTATGTGTAAATGTGCTTTTAATATTATTTTAACAGTGGGGATACCATTTATACTTGCTGGGAGATAGAGATAAAATTATTAAATGAGTGTAAAAAATTCCATTCTGTAGATAGTATTGCTTCTAAAAAGTTGAATTCAAATGTTTATTTTATCAAACATGAAGATTTGATGCTAATACACCCCCAAATACAACTCGTGTTGATAATATGAATAACTTGCTTTTTCACTTGATAGTGCACTTTGTTCACAAAGTGGAAATAGTTGTGCTTATCTTTAATTTCCTATGTGAGAATGAATGCTGGTATAAATTTATACTTTCATCTATCAGCGCCACATAAATCAACTGTCTGGATTGAGAAGAAAATAAGGAAGTTATTAAACATTGGTAGACTTCTAAGAAAATGAAGAAAACATTCATATTTTCTTTCAGACTCCAATCTCTTATAGTTTACTATTCATTTGAAATTGTAACGTTGGGATTATTTTCCCATTGCACTGAAGTAAATCTGTCCAATTTTAGACATATAGTCTGAATGCAAAACGACCTTGTTTGTGAATTTAGGGTTCTAGCGGGATAGTGAAAGTACTTTTTGAGCTAGCAACCATTTCAGACAGAAGATGCTTGTGTCCTGCCTGAAAGGCTGTTGATTTTTGTATGTTATTTTTGTCCACAGAAAAGGCTACAAATGAGTACAACACTGTTGAAGATTGGGCAGTTATTATGGATATTTGTGACAAGGTTGGAAGCACTCCTAATGGGTAAGACCCATCAACATATCTTGAATGTTATTTTGTAAATACTCTGATTAATTTGTGCCTTCTGCCCAGATCTGTCATTTTAAGCTGACATGCATATTTATATATATACTTACTCATAAACATACATATGCATACACACCAACTCACATACTACCAGACACAGAGTGATTATGCTATATTATCTTGTTTAAAAGGTTGTGGGGAGAAGTAGATCCACTTTATACCAAATCAAAATATGTACCTTAAAACTAGGTCCCTTTAGAATATGTCCAGAACAGAAAGTAGCTTTCATCCAGCCAGTCAGTCCTAAGGGCATCATAAATAAAAACAGCAAATGTTTCTGCTAATAATTTCTATTCTCAGAAACTGGTTGTTATTAATTTCCATTGTTAAGTAGTTTTTTTTTTTTTTTTAAGTCTCATGAAATAAATGCTTGAGGTTAGACTGGACTAAAAAAGTAAAATGTGGATAGTTGAAAGACATCAGCATCTGCTTCCATTTGAATAATAAAATAAGTATTTCAAGTAGTAATTAGCATTCCAGTAATTAGCATTTTGCTTGTAATTGTATTTGTGTGGTGTTCTGTAGGTTACTGTTGTCTAAACTAGACACATTAAACATTTCCAGGTGATTAGGCCCTTTCACATTATCTTTTGTATCAACTTGTAGAAAGGTGACAGGTTTGCCTCTTGTTGATTGCTGCTATAATGTCTGTGCTCATATGGACCCAGTAAAAAATTGGAACTCAGCCATTCGTGAATCCCCAGGCACATAGAACCTCAGTTAATATACTCTGTACACTTGCATTCAATCAGTGCTGAGACAGCACGTATGATTCTGCTGCCATTCCCTGCATTACTGTTAGCCTTTTAAAATAGGCTAGTTAAGGAAAGGGACGACACACCTTTATTATCCTTCTTGACAGCTACTGGTAGCAGTGTTACTCCTCCCTCTCTCTCCGCCCCTTCTAGAGTGGCAACTTTAATTTTCTTTTTCACACTGTCTTGTTTCCCCAGACTGAGCTCATGTTTTGCTAACTGCTACATTCCTTCGCCACAACCATTTCCATGGCTCCCTAGATAGATATTGGAGTCACACCAGTTGTCATGCTATAGCAGCTGTTGTGTTTTGTAAATTATTGTTTATGCCTTGGTTATATGCGAATTCAGTTATAATTCAGTTTGTTTATTGAACAAACTGATGTGGCAACCCTGACCGAATCAGAAAACTGAAAAATAGCATTAGATTAATATAACAAACCATGACTCAAACTGAAGTGTTGAAATACTTAAATGATTGAAAGCTACCTATTTTATCCTGGATATTTTCTCTTAGAGATAGGTCTATTGAACTGACTGTGGCTTGCTTTGCAGAATATGATTGGGTTTTGAGGTTGAAGTATTAGAAGTGGATCTTCCTTTTGTGTCACTAATAATAAAATGATGCCCCAAAGCTCTTTCTTCAATGTCTTCTTCTTTCTGGGACTTTTTGTTCCCTTTTAAGTTATTAAAATAAGAGACTGACACAGATATTATTTTATCTAGAGCAAAAGACTGCCTCAAAGCCATTTTAAAGAGAGTAAATCATAAAGTACCCCATGTTGCACTGCAGGCACTAACTGTGAGTATGCATATAATTTATTCAGGGGAGAAAATTATCAGGTTCTTCATAAAACAATTCTTGTGAACTTAAAAAAAAATTAAACTATTGATATTGATGGCTAAAATAATTTTGCTAAAACAATAATCTTATTTATTTCTCAGTGTTACTGGCCTGTTTCCTTCCTATCCAGCTCTAGATGGGGGAGGGGGGCAGGGATTGATTAGGATCAATATCTTTATTACATATGGGCAGCTTTTTGCAATTCATTGTGAACGGTCTCATTTATTCAATTCTGTCTTCATTTTGTTAGCTGTTGGGAGCCTGTGTATCAAACTGTGGAAAAATTTTCCACTTAGAAATCTGCTCACGTGATTTTGCCAGTGAAGTGCGTGTCATAATAAACAAGGTGAGGTTTTTAGATGTATCATATTTGGAGAAAATTAACAGAAAAGTATATTGATTGTGTCACTGCATATACGTTTTGCATTTCTAGTATTAACTTAGAATGTAGAAATGAAATTTAAAAAAATACAATCTGTGATATAAATAAAGAAGGTAAAACTATACAAAATTATGGTGTTATACTTGGGAGATTTGCTTTAATCATGAATACTAAAAAGAACATTTAATTTTTGCAATATCTGAACTGACAGCTTCCGCAGAGGAACAACAGATTGCAAAGAAAGGTTGAATATTCTCCTATGCTGCGTTAGAGTTAAAACAATAGGAACATTTCATAATCATTTGAACAATGAATTATGAAGCTGGTATATCATCATTATTTAGAATAGTACTGACAGTGGGGGAAGCCAGATTCGCTTAACAGCCCCAAAGTTCTTTTAATTATAGTGATTTGCTTAACACCATGGTGACAAAGGTCATAAAATCGGACATGACTCACTTAACTGCCTTGCTTAGCAATGGAAATTTTGTTGTAAGTCAAGGACTACCTATAGATAAAAACAGAACCCAGAGTCACTTAGTGAGGAGGGAGATTGTTGACTGTATAGAGACAGTATTGTTTTGACAACTTTTACAAGGCCAGCCAAAAAGATAGGGATAAGCAGGGTAACGTAGGGTCTCAATTTGCACCCACTAAGGTTTGTTGGCAGCTTTGGGAATGTTACACAGGTGTTGGAACTAAACAATTGGTTAGATCCAGAGCTACTCACATCACTCCTTCTTCCCAAATATATCATGAGGTGCTTCATGGGCCACCTTGGGAGATTGTGGAGTTTCTGTCACCTGAAGGGGCTTCCCAGAAACTGTCATCCTTCCTTCCCAGTTCTTTCTAGAGACTTACTGCTGATAAGTCAGTGTGGCCATGTAGGAGATGTAGCTTATATTAACAGCTAAATTGTATCTATCTGTAAAAAAGACTCTGCTAGAGAAATGCCAAGTCATTGTTTGGGTTCAGATCTTTGAAAAGAGGAAGGAGAATTTTTTTTTAAAAAAATGTATTTGTGCTGAAGCTTTAGGTTACCCAGTTCATGCACCTGAACTGAGAAAAAGGTAATAACGGTCTCTTCCTGGAGCCAACCTGAGATAGACTGGCTATTTCTGGAGCCTAGGAACTGGCTGCCAAGTTGGTTGGGCAGTTCCTTTATATAGGCCTACCAAGAGGTTTATTTATTTCCGCATTTGTATTTACATCCTGCCTTTTCTTCAAGAGCTCCGGGCAGCATCCATTTTTTCTCCACAACATTAACTTTATGGGGCAAGCTGGGGGAAATGAGAGCAACAGGGCCAAATCCATTTTTCCATGGCTAAGGATGGACTTGAACATGGGACCTCTCTAATGCCAGTTCAACTCTAATCACTACTTCACATCAGCTCTCATCGGTTTTTAAATTGTGAAGCTAAGTCTTCTAATGTATATTAAAATACATGTCGTCATACAATGGTCAGCCATCTCTAATATCTCTTTTTAAATTTTTCTGCTAAACATGTCAGATTGTAGGTTTTCTTTGGACAACCAACTTCTTTGGCAGTTTGTTTTGTCAACTGTTTAAAGCTAATTTTGCTTCAGTCTATTGTGCTTTCTTTTTTTAGGCACATCCTAAAGTATGTGACAAATTAAAAGCTTTGATGGTAGAATGGTCAGAAGAATTTCAGAAGGACCCCCAGTTCAGCTTAATATCAGCCACCATTAAATCTCTTAAGGAAGAAGGAGTTGTGTTTCCTACAGCTGGGACACAGGTAAGAGGTTAGAATTCATTTATGCCTACAGAAGTTTGGGGTTTTGGTGCTAACAGGTGACTGAATTTAAATTTTGAATGTGAGCACATTCAGCTATCCACCAATAAACTTTTTTCCACAAGAACTCCCCACACTGGCACTACAGAGCTGGGAGATGCTCTGTGGTGCACAGGGCAAATAGGCCTTGGGATGAGTAGAAGCTCATAATGTATTATTATACCTATTATCTAATATACACAATATATATGTAAGATTATTTGCTTCATAAACACTTTTAACATTGATTGGAGACTTTGCAGAGTTGGATTATACTCTGTGTTGAAGTGAGAATGATTACTATAGTATATTAATCCTGCTTTTGAAAATGTGCAGAAACAGTTTTGCGATCTAAAATGCAGTTGTATTAAATGAAGCACTAAAATGGTATCATTTTTATATATATTTTTGTTGCTTAGACTAGGAACCGTTCTGTACCAAATCCAAATGTATAAGAGCAGATATACCGCAGCTTTAAAAACAAGGACATATGGTTTATCCATATTGGGCTATTTGAATAGACCTGGCAAGTATCAACAGCCATTTGTTGTGGAAAAATGACTTAAATCTAATAGGCAGCATATGCGGGCAATATGCTGAGGTTGTAAACTGATCAGAGAGTGCTGTAAAGTACTATGGAGTGGTATATAAGTCTTAAATGCTATTGCTATTATTATTAACAGTCGATATGTGACTTTGGTTCATTCCCAAAAAACGATAACTGCTCCAAGCACCTGTTGGGTATGAGTCCTATGTTTTCTGACTTTAAACAATTAAAAAATACTTACCACAAGGTAAGCTAAAATAACACCAGTATTGTTTTCAAAGTGTAGGCAAATATAGAACTTTTCCCACTTGAAGTAGCATGTTTATATTGCAAGTATATTTACAGAGTCCCTCAGCTGCTGCCAAGAATGGTGCATCATCAGGCAAAAACAAAGAAGAAGAAGATATAGCTAAAGGTAAAACTTTAGTCATCAATTCATGAGTGATACAATACTTTACATGTTTCTAAGTTTGTACGTGGGAACAAGCTTGACAGTTAAAATGTGTGACATTCTCTGTTGAACACAAATTCAAATCGAACCCTTGCTATATAGCCAGTAGTAACAAAGGAAAGTTTGAACAATTGTATTTTTTAAAACTTTGTGAAGGAAGCAAGGAAACTATAAAGGAAACAGATGTATATCTCAGCAAATGCATTTTAAAAAATGCTTTTGATCTCCTTGGAATTCTAAGGATGTTTGCCATTTCTTAAAACAAATTTCCAAATGTATTACCATTTTATATTACAACTGTCCAGTTTCTGACTGCTATTTTTAAATATTTTACACGTTTGGTTTTAAGTTATTAGATGCTCATAACCCTAGCTAACAAATAAAATAATAAGTATAATTCTTTGAGTTGGATTTAATTTCATTTACATAATATAAATTGTGTATGGATTTCCTCAAAACAGTTTTTTAAGAATTCTTAGCTTACACTTTGTGTATTGAGTTTCTTGTTGCTGCCTGGTTTTGAATCTTTTCACCTTTTTGGTTTGTTCAATTCATAAGCTAGAAACACTTGTCAGAGAAAATTTTATTCATATTGACCTTATTAGAGACATTAATGCTCTAAGAACAATGTCTGACTTAAACATGCTTTTAATAGCTGTGTATGACTTTCTGGTCACTGAGAATTCACACCAACATGATGGCACTTAATCAGTCAGACTGCTGTGGTAATTCTGTTCAAATCCTACCTTCCAAAGAAAAGAGAGAGTGAGGGAGAGAGAGGGAGAGAGGGAGAGAGAGAGAGATAACGATAGATAGATAGATAGATAGATAGATGATAGATAGATAGATAGATAGATAGATAGATAGATAGATAGGTAGGTAGGTAGGTAGGTAGGTAGGTAGGTAGGTAGATAGATATTTGGATGGGACCATATAATAAAAACAGGTTCAGTCAATCTCTAAGCAGTTTACAGGCTATGGTTAATCTATGCCTTATTTAATATTTAGTATATGAACATCTATATTGATTTTACTACAGTTCTTTAAGGTGGCAAATTTGTACATAATCATAACTACTTGTATGGAAGGCTGCAACCTGTTTTGTCTTCCTCCCCCTAATTATACTGTAACAACAACTAACTTCCTCCCTCGACAACTTCAATTTTCAATCTATAGGAGGGGTGATAACTGTGAAGCATTTAGAGCAGTTAGCACCTTGTTTCCCACAATCAGCAGAGCTTGAATGTATTGAGTGGCTAGATTCAGTCATCATGCTAAGTTTAACTATGGTTTATTGAGTAAGACACGGCTGAATTCATACAGCTCACTAAGCTAAAACTAAGCAAACTGCATGACAGCTTTCTTAGATTTTCTGGAGCATGTTTACAAGTAGAGTTTTTGGAATGTCCAATTTTTTTTGGACTTTTTTCTAATCTCAGCATTGGGATGTACCTCCATTCACAGATCATCTCATCCAGAATTAACTATATGTACAGGTAGTCCTCAAGTTACGACCACAATTGGGTCCAAAATTTATGTTGCTGAGTGAAACATTTGTTAAGTGAGTTTCCCCCTATTTTACAACCTTCCTTGCCACAGTTGTTAAGTGAATCATTACAGTTGTTAAGTTAGTACTCCGGTTAAGTGAATCTGGCTTCCCCGTTGACTTTCCTTGTCAGAAGGTCGATCACATGACCCTGGGACACTGCAACCATCATAAATATGAGTCAGCTGCCAAGTATCTGAATTTTAATCACGTGACCATGGGGATGGTGCAATGGTCGTAAGTGTGAAAAACGGTCATAAGTCACTTTTTTCAGGGTTGTAACTTTGAACGGTCACTAAAGGAACTGTTGTAAATCGAGGACTACCTATAAAGAGATCTGAATGAGCATCTTTGTATAATTTTGATGCCCAAAGCTAAAATCAAATGAAAAGACACTTGTTTGGAACATTTTAGAGAGCTTTGTGCTACACACCATGACATGCAAGTAATTCACATAATTTTAACTGGCATAAAATGTGCTTCTGTTCTTCAAATTGTAGCTATTGAATTATCTTTGCAAGAACAGAAGCAGCAGCAGCAAACCGAGACAAAATCTTTATACCCATCTGTAGACATTCAGCATAGCCATCAAAAGCTCTCAAGAAAAGTGCGAGCCTTGTATGACTTTGAGGCAGTCGAGGATAATGAACTTACCTTTAAGAGTGGTGATATTATTGTTGTTTTGGATGACAGGTATGTCGGTATTTTATTATTTGTATTCAGATAGGAAATTATTGAACTTGAATGTATCTTTTAATATGCTACTTGCACTTTGAACAACCGCTTCAATGTTTATTTCCAAACTCTTCTATGAACAAGGTTGATTCAGTTCAATAAATTACAATTTATTTACTATTCAGAAAATTTCTATAGCTATCATTTTCAGTAAAAATGCACTCTCCTTATTTGAGCATAAATTCAGTGCAGATTCTTCAGCATCTCAGAGAGAGATGGTTTCATTGTTAGTTAGGATATACCATATAAAACTATTTTGCTAGGCCTTTTTTTCAGAATAACTTTTACTGAAAAATAAAATAATGATCTTAGAGCCAATCTGATGACAGCCAAGATGATACATATTTGTATAGTTATTAGAGACTGAAGAAATTCCAATTGAATTATTGCTTATGGCTGCTTGGAGGATATTTTTGCCAGGGGGTTCTGAAAGAACAATCTTCACCAGTTTTTGCAATTATATTACTCCCTCAGCTCACATTCCCTATTAATTGAACTTTTTGCCTTTGAACTTTTAGAGAGAGGTTAGTAACTTATTTTAACTATTAGCAAATAGAATAGAAAGTATGCTGATTGGTATATGCTTGAGCATTACTTTTATGAAACATTTTTAAAGTCTGAAAATCCAGGTTAAATTTTAGTCTTTAAAAATAATTATTTTTTTATCTGCCGTTGTAAGAAGTTGTCAATTTTTTAAAAAGGGAATAGGAACCACTCTTGTTCACGTATAGCTGGTTCTGTTTGTGCATTTAACTCACAACCTATGCCTTGTAATAAAGATAAAAAGGCTCAGTGTTAAAAACTATTCTAATTGCTATAACTCTACCCCACTTTCAAAGTCTATTTAGAAAATTATTGTCCTTAATTGTTTTGGATAAATTGGGTCTTTCTGAGCTAGATGAAGGTTCAAAGAGAAAATCATAGGTGTTGCTAAGAGCTCATTAGTTTGTATTTCCTAATGGATAGGTTCTCGTCAACATTTTTATACCGTGTTTCTCCAAAAAGACGACCCACCATGAAAAGAAGCCCTATCACATTTTTTGAGCGCATGCAATCAAATTAAGCCCCATCTACAAAATTAGCCCTAATTAAGATCCCGCCCACCCCGGGGCGCAGGGGGTGGAGTGAGGCACACTGGTAAAAAATAAGCTAGGGTGGGGAGGTGGGGTGGAGCTGCCCTACTTACCAGGCCTCGCATACCCCGACACTTGCCTCGCCTTCTTCTGCAGCTGGTTGCCGCCACTCGCACGCATTGCCCTGGCCTCCGTTTCGTTTTCAGATGCCTGATGGCATCTGTTATCTGCAGCTGATAACAGAGCTCCGGATTGGTCCGGAGCTCTATTATTGGCTGCAGAGGGATTTCTGGAAGGCATCCGAGGGCGAAACAGAGGCTGGGGTGATGCATGCGAATGGTGGCAAGCGGCCGCAGAAGAAGTGGACCAGCAGCAGGCTCCTGCTGGGCGGTGCTGTTGGTGCCACTGCCATGAGGTTAGTCAATAATTAAAATCCTCCCAAAAGAAGGCCTAGCCATTTTTTCGGGGGGGGGGGGGTGGTGGTCAAAAGAAAATAAGACCCGGCCTTCTTTTTGGAGAAACACGGTAGATATAGCTTTCCCCACCCTTGTGTCCTCTTGATGAATTGGAATTATAGCTCTCTGAATCCTTGGAGTTACCGCCCCAGCATATATTGAATATATTAGATTGGGAAGATGACATGCATCATTTATTTAATCTTGTAAAAATAAAATGACAGCCATTTTGGTGAAGTAATGAAGGCACCAGGCTAGAAACCGGAAGACTGTGAGTTCTAGTTCCACCTTAAGCACAAAGGCAGCTGGGTGATCTTGGACCACAGTTTAGGATTATGTGCCTGACATTTCCTTAAATGAACTAAGTACAGAGGAAGGCAACATAACACAAGTTTAAATAGTATTAACCGATATATTGAGATGATTCCATGCTGAGGGTGGAAGACAAGCAAGAATCTTAACATCATAGTTCTATTTTCATGTGTGTGTTAAAATACCCTTTTTTTTAATTGTGCAGTGATGCCAATTGGTGGAAAGGAGAAAATCACAGAGGAATTGGATTGTTCCCTTCTAACTTTGTGACTCCTAACTTAAATGATGAGCCTGAAACAGGTAAACGGAATAGAAATTTGATTTTCAGAACACTTCAGGAATCATATATGTAATATCATCCCATTTTTCAGGAAACTACTAAGAAACTGAATGATTTGTCCAAAGCTGCTAGGTATGCTGGAAGACTGTTAGTCTTCTGCCTTGTAATGCCCACTCCTGTTCTAATTGTTAACTCACTGTTACTTAATGTTCAATAATCAGAAGGTCTTGCACTTGCTGAGAAGTAATTTGTCTCATGTCTGTTAATGGAGTATTGTTCTGGAGCTGCATATGGAGATGATACGAATTGTATTCATGAAGAAAGTTTATTGTTAAATGTCATGTTCATGATCTAGTGTTTTTACTGTTGCCAGACAAAAGTATTCTAATATCATGAGTCAGACACTGCTATAATCATGATTGGAAGAATAATTTGCTCTGAATTATGCATTTAGATACAAAGTGCTTTTATATTTTAGAAGAGATAGTTTGAAATCGCACAAACAGAATTTAAAATTTATTTTATCTGTGTTTATATATTCTTCACCAGGGCTTTCCAGCCATTTGGGTTAATGAAAAATATCCCAAACTAGCAAAACATATATTGAATATCCATGGATTGATTAGGTTATTAAGCCAAACATCTCAAGCATCAGGGTTCACAAAGCAACAAGAAATTTATTTCTAGACCAATGCTACCTATGTTATTAAACTGTGAAATGCCTCCCAGTCTTTATATTATCTTTATCCTGAAATTTATTTCAGTCTGTAACTTTACCTTGTATTGTATAATGTTTGCCATGCAAAAGTGGTTTTTTGCCTCTGCATCCATTAGGATTTCTTGCCACACACTACTTTACAAACATACCCAAACTATTGGTAGATTAAAAATATTTAAGCAAATACTAAACATTATCACCATATTAGCTGTCTTATCTAAAAAGCTCAATTTCCAAAGTTTGCTCTTCTTGCTGTTTATTTGTACACAGTAATCTAAATTATTAATAATCTGAGTCGTTAGGTCTGTCTTCGAATCTGGACATGGGGTATATTGACAAAAAATTATTGTATGCTGAAAAAGTAGATTTAGAGGAAGACTAATGTTGTCATGGTATTTACGCAGTGCCTGTAGACAAGGATGCTTCTGAAGACACTACTGAAGTTACAAAACCTGAGCCAGAGCCAGTGTACATAGATGAGGTATGTCTTGGTTTTCCATCAGCATAATACATTTTAGGCAGCTTTTTCTTTGAAGAAGCTACCATGTCCCCTTGTCACAAGATAAATTTTGTGATTGATTTTGAGAACTTGAATTCCCAATTTAAATATCTTTCTAAATATGTTTTCTCCGTCTTCCAGAATAAGATGGATAAGACACTGCAGTTACTTCAGAGCATAGATCCAACAGATCCTAAATCTGATTCTCCTGATCTCCTGGATTTAGAAGGTATCACTACTGCTACATATGATTTTTTTTAAAAAATCCTAATCACAGACTTCTTGTCCTTTTCATGTTTTTCATTTGTTAAACCAAATCTGAAAGGCAGGTGAAATTGTCCTTTCTTTTTGCATGCTAGGCAAAGTATCCATGCATTGCATTCACCTCAGTGCTTTTATTTATGAGCAATTAACTGATCAGATGTTCATATTTTACTGTTCATAGATGTCTGTCAACAGATGGGTCCCATGATAGATGAAAAGCTAGAAGAAATTGATAGGTAAGGCAATTGTGTAATGCTTATAAGTAAAAAAATATGCAATTTATATTTAAGTAGTACAGTAGATGAGTAAAAAATAAGATGGGTCATCAAACAGCTTCAAAAATTGAGATATCCTACGTAGTGTAATAATTGTGAAAACTAAGCCCAAAAGACTGAGCGTGGTACGTGACATATTATGCAAACTGGCATATGACACATATTTAGAAATTAATAATTTATTTCCAAGAATCTTTAATTTCTAGGCTGAGGTTTACTGAGGGTGCTTGATGCTCTTTGAGTTTGGTTGTTTTCTTGCTATTGTTTCATTCATTTCATCATCATGCTAGCACTTGGGTAATGAAATGTCAGCAAGAAAACAGCCAAGCTCAGAGAGTACCAAGAATTCCTCATTTGAACCCTGTGCTACAAATATTCTTCCTTATGCAGTTTTACTATACTCAAATTAAACAAAACCAATTGATCAGTGATAACTGAAACTACTTCATTCGCTCTAATTAGGAAACATTCAGAATTGTCCGAACTAAATGTGAAAGTGATGGAAGCTTTGGAACTCTACAATAAACTAATGAATGAAGCTCCTATGTATTCTGCATACTCAAAGATGCACTCAACGGCACAGTATGCACCCACGTCAGCCAGTGTTCCAGTGCAGGTCAGTGCCTTATTTTTACTTCTACTTTCTAGAAGGATTCCCTTCACATATAATGGCTGCTGCAGTGCACACAAGAACAGACCACTGCAATATGAAGGACTTGAATTTCCACAAAGACTTTAAAGTTCTGGTGCAGAATGTATCAGCATATGCTTAAACAAATGTAGATCTTAACTCTTTCTTAGAATTAATGAGTGTCAAACAGTGTTGTAATTGCAGCTTTTCCATGAACCTTCAATCCAAAGAATTCTGTTAGTTGGAAGTAGTTTTTCATGATATTTGTCAGTTCTGTCTTCAGAACCCTTCAAAACAGCTCTCATAAGGTATTGAAAACCTTGTATGCAGTGGTGGGAATGTTCTGAGTCTCAGTTAGGATTGAATTAAACATGTCTCCATCAAAACTTAATAAGTGAGTGAACAGAGTTGCTTTCTCCAGTATGACTCAGATGGCACATGTAAGACTTGCTGGGATAGCGGGCAAAATCTTGGACACTATGCATGACTCCCCTCCCAAACACTCGAGCTGCTTCATAGATGACCTTTCCACATTCATATATCCGTGCATTTTGTGTTGCTTTATGGACTTTGAGTGAGACTGTAATTGAGAGTTGTTAACATACCTCACAATTTGACATGCACCACTGAATCTGCATCGCCTTTGGTTTATTTAGTTTGTGTTTTTCATAAAGGAATTGCTGGAGGATGGAGTTTGAGGGAAGAAAAGTTAGAAGCGCAATTAAATGAAAAAGATGTTGCGAATTTTAGATGGATTTTACATAATACAGTATGAAAAGAATAGTTACTATGGTAACTGCCACATCAAAGATAGTACATTCATCTGTTATATTTTCCATGAGCTCTTTGAAATGATTGACAGTATTTGGGGATGTGAGGAGAAATAATGAGCATTAGATGAATTAATATTCCTCTCACTTCAAGGTAATATTGTATTCAGTTGAAGGCTACAGAACAATAAGGGAATATCTACATTTAAAGGAGCAAATATTTTTATAATATTATTTAATCTCTACTTACACACTGTTGAATCACGAAGCAATCATTTTCTGTAAAAATGCTTGCTATATTTCTTCAGTATTTTCTTCTTTATTTATTCGTTCATTTAAACGGTTTTAAGACTATGTTTAGAGAAAAAAATCTCTTAAAGCAAAATATAGCATTTAAAGTCACAGTTGTGATATAAATAACATTCTATTAAAACCTTATAAACATAATAAAATACATTCATTGCTAATCAAGTATTTATTTAACTCTGTTATAAATTCTGGATTGATAAAAATATATTTTTTGTGAAAGCAACCATATAATCTGCACCATATGAGATTATCTTCATTTAGGGTAAAAATAGGCTCATATTTTCTTCATAAAATGATAGGCCAAAAGTCCTTTTTAGGACCATGAGATTTAGTACATTTTTTAAATGAAGCACTCTAATGTATATAACATATTTATGTCATTCTAACACATTGTTGAAAACACACATAGTTTTCTTGCCATCCATGTTATTCTGATCATCCTATGACATTGGTCTGAGAGACTAAAATTGCCCTATGCTTATTTTATAAGCTTTGTACCTTTAATAATGTCCTGATGTAAATTTATTACTTCAGCGTAGCAGAAATACAAAGCAAGCTGCATGAAATCTGTCGTAATGGACAATGGCATTTCTTCTTGGGCTAAAATCATATTCAATCTTATCTGGAATATTGAAGGTTGCATTAGAAATGAGCAGAGTTTGAGCAAGAAGAAACTAGCATCTCTTAATTTTCTCAACTGAGCTACCTTCTTCATTACTTAATTTCCAAAGTGGGTGTGGGTATATACATGCTATAGCTAAATAAATCCGATAAGCCCTTGATAAAGATAGCCACAGAAGAACCGCAACAAAGCTTCAGTTCTATTAAATAAGGATATAGAAGCTATAGTGACATTAAAATAATGAAAGCAGGATGCAGTGATCTGTTTGCAAATTGCTTCAGACCACATAGCTCAGTGGAAATTAAGAAAAGCCATGGGTCCTTTACAGTGCACCAACTGTGCCACAAGTATGACCCCTGCCCCCTCCCCCCAGCATCTGTTCTGAGAAACCGCTTTCTTAAACTCCTGCAGATGATTCTTGCAAGCTTTGAAGGTTCATGGATTCGTCCAGTGATAACACTATTTCACTTCTCATGTAGTGAAAGTTCTTTCCCCCCTCTTCCCATCTCTTCCATGTTCAGATCAGTTTCAGAGAGTCCTCATCTGTCTGTACCTAGCAGATTTGAAAGATTATTTTGGCAATAAAAAAATTGGTTCCGTCCGCATGGTATTGGTGTGCTACTTGGGTTCTTGTATTAATGACTACTGGAAGACTTACTGCTCCTTCCTTTTTAGAAATATCCCTTGGGCTTCAGAAGGTCAGTTCTGTTCTGCTTCTTTTGCAGTCATATCCCATCCATCAGCACAGTGGGAATTATGTGGTCCATGGTATGCCTCCAAACTACAATCCAGGAAGCGACCAGATTGGTCCACTGAGGTCTTTGCCTCCAACCGTGAATTCTTCAGTACCATCTCAGCCCCCTCCGACCTACATGAGGTAACCCATTAGCAAGTTTTAGCTAATCAGCTTTATTCCCATCTCTTCATTATGCTTGTGGGGTTTGCTTAAGCTAATGTCTTTATTGTATTTCAGCCCTGGTCTAGATTCTGTGCCCAGTTCTACTTACATGAACCAGAATTCTTGCCTCCCGCCTGCTGGTCCCGTTTCTTATGCC
This sequence comes from Pituophis catenifer annectens, assembly GCF_029215685.1. NCBI lineage: Eukaryota > Metazoa > Chordata > Lepidosauria > Squamata > Colubridae > Pituophis > Pituophis catenifer. The sequence goes on from NW_027256881.1 coordinate 207,717,273, forward strand.
CAGCAGATGACCATGCCGGTGGATATGCTAGCCTACCAGAACACTGCATCCAGTTTGCCTCAAGGTCCGTGCTATCCAGCAGTTCCCACTCATTCACTTCCACAGCAGCAAACAAATTATCACCAGCAGCCTCTCCTGTGAAAATGCAGAGTCGGAGCCTGGGAAGCGTTTCAGATGTTGCTGACCCGTAATCTTTTAAATTGTCCTTCCATTGATTTAAAAGGCTACTTCTGCTGAAGGGAACAGACAACTAAGCAATTTCAAAGTAAATGTTAATTCAGGCTTAACTGTTTTTCTGCATAGCCGTTTAAACTAGGTGAGCTGCGGTTGTGTGTTTTTTTTTAAAAAAAAACTTTCCAATCCTGACTTCTGAAATATTCTGTGTCTCCTCACTATTTATAAAAATGCCACTTCAATTTTTCCCTTGTAAAAGAAGCTTGAAAACAAAGCTGATATATGCAACTCCTGTTTGTTCTTTCCAGACTTTGGGAACATAGTCATTGTTTTTTAATGGAAGCCTTACATTTGAAGTGCTTTCTTTGAAACTCAGTTTAATTAGTTAGTTTGGATTTTGGTTTACACCCTTTTGAGATCATAATCTTAACAAGATTGCCTTTTGAGATTATACAATAAAATCTTTACGAACCTGAGAGGAAAACATTCTCTCTCTCTCTCTCTCTCTCTCTCTCTCTCTCTCTCTCTCTCTCTCTCTCTCTCTCTCTCTCTCTCTCTCTCTCTCACACACACACACACACACACACACACACACACACACACTTTGAATGTCAGAGAAGTTAATGGATTTTATGGTTTCTGCCAGAATGGATTTCTTACTTGCTTTTCTCAAAAATTAGTTTTATTGCTGTGGAGTAATATTCTCTATGTGAAGACGGAGAGTTTAAAGAGTACATTTTTAACTTCATAAATTCCCTAACCCAAATGGACCTGATCAAATCTGGATCAGTCTTTTCTCTCTGTTCTCATTCCCTGGCATTATTGAATATGAAGGAGAAGCTGATAATTATGCTGTAGTCACAGCAAGGATTTATGTGCAGATTTATTTTTTTTTAACCTTAACTGGTAAAATACACATTGTGTAAGGGAGTCCGAAAAGGGATATGTATTTTTCTATTGTTGGGAGGTCAAAAAGAGTTCCTGACCAGGTTTTTAAAAAGAAAAATTTTCTGTTCTGGATACTTCATTTCTTGCTACTCATGGATTTTATCCTATTAATAACAGGATTATTCTGAGGGAGGGAAAATAGATCTTGCATACACTATAGTTGGAAATGGGAATGGATACCTTATTAAAATAAGCAGAAATGTATAAGTCAGTGCAAAGAAACCATTGGCATTTTATACTATGCTCTGAAGAATTGTTCTGCAGTATCTGACACCCGTTGTATCTAGCATCAAATGAGCCCCATTTTTCACTTCCAATATTGGTGCTAAGTAAGCTATTTAGATTTCTAGTAATATAGTGATCTAGACTACGATGTCTTTGAGAAGGCGGTTTCAGAAAAACATAGCTGCTGTTCATCTCTTTCTACCAACAAGAACATTTGAGTTTTCCTTTTTGGTGTTGGTTTTATTTTAATCTTCTCAAAAATGTTTAATTTTAAAGGCTGCTTTTTAAAATCCTTATTTAGAACCAAGTCTGGGTTTTCTCATTCAGCTCCAACGTTTTATAAACAAAATGAGGATTTTGAATAGTGCATTGCTCTTCCACATTGATACATTATAGATGGTCCATTTATATTGATCACAATCTTTGATACTACTTTAAGCGGTACCCAATATCTGACTGTGATGTTGAGTTGAAACAGTCTTTTTTCACTGCATTTTCTCCTTTATATATAATGTATAAATAATAAATGTGTGTATATATATCCACTGGTCTGAGATTTTATACACAATATATATACTAATTCTCTCAAATCACTGAAGTTTTATAGATAGCTGCATTTGGCTCTATTGTTAATTGGTGTAATCTTAAAATGCATTTATGCAGGCTGTAAATATGTATAAATTCTGATGTTGAATTGGTGTATTTAGTGTTTCGGTGTCAGTAGGGATCATGTTTCTTCCCTTTTCTAAACTAAAATATTTATTGTTAAGGCATGATTATAATGATGCTTACCAAAGGAATTAACAAATTTCCATAGTTAGGGCCCAGACTTTCATTTGCATCAGTGAGTATTTAGCCATTGATTTGAATGGAATTTCAACTATACTGCAGACGTATAACTATTTTTATATTAAGAGTAAACAATACTTGCTTTGCTTGACATACATTAACTAAATAAATAGAAATTCTTTACAGTTCATAATGAGTGTTGTTTTGTAATTTATTTTGTGGGTGTTCAATTAAGGTTTGATTTATGTTTAGAAATAATTTGCTATCTTAAATTTGTATTTGAAAAATTGCCCAAGATAATTGTCCAAACTATATCACCATATGTTTCAGGGTTTTTTTTCCTTACAGAGATTCATTCTTAAATAGCCTTGTGATTTCAAAGGCTATGGAGTCCAAATATTTTCATATTTCCATTTGCCATGCCACATCCCCTATTAAAGTTGCAAGAGTTTTAAATATCCCTTATTATAGCGACCCCCAGCCTTTTGGGCACCAGGGACCGGTTTGGTGGAAAGAGGTTTTTCTGTGGATCAGAGGGGGCATGGTTTCGCATGCTGCCTGTATCCCGCGGATGGGGTTTTGCAGACCAGTTTCTGGTATACCGAGGACCGGGTGTTGGGGATCCCTGCCTTATTACTTTTGTGCTGACATGGTTTTTCAGAAAATAAAAGAGCCTAGAAATGTAATACTTCCTTTACTATATATCAGTGCTGCCCCTTATCCAATTTAATGGCACCAGTGGTGGAATTATATTAATCTTCTCATCGTTCCTATCACCTATCTCCTCCCACTTATGACTGTATGAGTGTAACCTTGTTGCTGGTATCCTTAAGATTTATATTGATTGTTTTCCTAGAACTATCATTAAGTGTTGTACCTTATGATTCTTGACGAATGTATCTTTTCCTTTATGTACACCGAGAGCATATGCACCAAGACAAATTCCTTGTGTGTCCAATCACACTTGGCCAATAAAGAATTATATTCTATTCTATTACACCCCATCCCCCAAACTTCATACAAGCCCTTCATAGCTATTGCTGATTAGATTGGGGAGACATGCAGAATGGGTACAAAGAGGAAAGCGAAAGGATACATAGAATTACATAGAATCATAGGGCTGGAAGGGACCTTGGAGGTCTCCTAATCCAACCCCCCCCCCCCAAAGCCAGGAGACCATATATCATCTAGGACAGGGGTGGGCAAATATGGCCCCTTTATGATCTGTGGACTTCAACTCCCAGAATTCCTGAGCCAGCTTGGCTGTCTCAGGAATTTTGGGAGTTGAAGTCCACAGGTAAAAGGGCCACATTTGCCCACCCCGATCTAGGACAAATAGATATCAATCATTTCTTGAAGCAATGGAGCGCCTCCAACTCCGGGAGGCAAACTGTTCCATTGATTAATTGATCTTAATGTCAGGAAGTTTCTCCTTAGTTCCAGGTTGCAACTCGCTTTATCGAGCGTCCACCCATTGCTTCTTGTCCTGCCCTCAGTTGCTTTGAAGAATAAGTTGACCCCCTCTGTGACTGACCCTTAAGTACCAGAAGGCAACTGTCATGCCACCCCTATTCATTGAACTAGACAGCCTTAGTTCCCTTAACCATTCCTCATATGATTTAACCACCGAACTTCTTATCTTTGTTGCTGTTCTTTGCACTTTTTTTCAGGGTCTCAGCATCTTTTGGGCATTGTGATGACCAAAACTGGACACAGTATTCCAAGCGTGACCTCTCTAGCACCACTCTTAGGTTGTGTTTTTGTAAAAGGTATTGTTAATCGTGTAATGCCTGAATATAACCCATAATTTCTCAAAAATGTGCCAGGATGCTGCACATAATCAGGAAGTGGTTTGTTTGCTTTTGTAATAAACTTATGTAGAAAATTTAACTCCTCGTGACACTGAATTAAATTTACTTTGAAATTGCATTTTAAGTGGTGGACGAAACAGGGATTCTACTACAGAAAGATGGGATCAGTGAAATGCATTCTGAAGATTTAATCTGTAGAAAAATGCTGTTATTCTGGTTAATTGTTCAAGATCAGATTTAATCATTTCTTTCCTGCAACAAATTACATTATGAATATTTATGTACAATATTTTTCAAGCAACCTCTGGTATTAACTGTGCAATCTATTACTTTAGAATATCTTGTCTCCAACTTATTTGCACAGACTTGTGCAAATAAAACTTGTTTAACAAATTCTTTAGTTGTCTTTAGTTGTGTTTTATATTGTGGTGGCGCAGTGGGTAGAATGCAGTACTGCAGGCTACTTCTGCTGACTGCTGGCTGCCAGCAGTTTGGCAGTTCGATCCTGACTGGGTCAAGATTGACTCAGCCTTCCATCCTTCCAAGATTGGTAAAATGAGGGCCCAGATTGTTGGGGGCAATATGCTGACTCTGTAAAATGCTTAGAGAGGGGCTGTAAAGCATTGTGAAGTGGTATATAAGTCTAAGTGCTATTGCTATTGCTTCATGGTTGATTCCCAGTATTTTAAATTTGTTTGTTTCTTGGAATGGAAGCTGGCTTTTCTTCAGGCTAGCTCCAGAAGTAAATTGCCTTCTCCTATCATTATTGCATTACATTGGACAGGTGGGAGTGTTTTTTGTGGAAATCAAAATGGCGACTATACATAATTCCAAGCCTCAGGCCAATTGCATTCACAATTGATATCAGCAATGGACCCTTAGCACTCCAAAGGTAGCTAATACTGATGCCAGATGACCTTTTCATTCAGTTTAGTTCTTTTCTATATACTTGGGTGTCTTTTCAACTGCAGGGATTGTAAAGAAAATTATGTGCTGAAACCAAATATCGCCACAAGCCTATAAAGCTTGACACAGCATGATTCGGAACAAAGAGCAGTTATGTTTGCATAAGCAGTCGTTGCCTTTTGTAGCTAATTGCTTCTCCTGGAAAATTGTTTCTTTGAATAGCTCCAAAACTCTGGAAAATATAGGATCTTGTGATACGCGATGCTAGAGGTGATGATTGATAGTGGAAAGGCCCAAGAGATGTGCAAAATATTTTTAAAATGGAACAGTTGTGAATTTGAAAAGAGCTGTTTTGACCTCATTGGAAGTGTTCCAATGCTCCTCCAAGCCTAAAATATCTCACTTTGCAGTTAAAACACTCAGTGGGGTTTAAGAAATTTCTGCTGAGGCCAGAACAGCTCATTCTGGAGTCGGGGCTGTTCACATTTCAAATATTTTACAACCTCTAGATAATTCCACCCTCACAAAGTTCCTTCAGTTTTTTCAAACAATCACCTAGATACCATTCTCAAATTCCAGATTTACAGCATACATACATAGTCTCAGTCCATATGTGTGGTAGTAGGCCATCTTTATCTAGACTGCTCATGTGTATGAGCCCACTGATCCAGAAAGGAACTATTGTTCTTGCAATGTAACATGGTCCTCCAGCTTTGTAGATAATTATAGTATTGGTTAGCTATATCAGATTGTACAACCTTGGGCAAGCTGTATATATGTGGATATCAACTCCCAGTATTCTCAACAATGACTACATTGGTTGGGAATTCTAGTTTATGTCTGCATCTGAAGCCTGTCTGCTTGGCAAAGCTGGATTACATACAGAAGGATATTTGGGACAATAATGCTGTATTTATATTGCTGATTATATTACTGCCTCTGTGGATAAATGCAGTCGCAGCATATTTCTCTTGTTAACTTCACACTGACATTGTGGTGTTGAGACACCAATTGCTGATACGTCTTTTCTAAAAAAAAATAGGAAAGTGGGAGAATGATGAGGAATCAAGAAAGCAAAAAGTTCAGAATATTAGCAGTTATTAAAACAAAATATTACTCAGAACATAACACAAGCTAAGGATACCTTATGACCCAGTTAAGTGGGAATAAAGGATTATATAATTTGCCCTCCTTATAAGGCTTGGAAGCAAACTGTTCCTGTGAGTCATTCTTCCCCTGTAATTCACACGATCCTATACTGTCAATTACTTATTTGCATTGACGGCATCACTTGAATCTTTGAGTGTTTTGGCATCTTTAACAGAAGAAAAGAGCCCCTATAATCCTATTGGGATTGCTGAATCTTCCAAATTATCTTGTACCATTTTGGAATGCTCAGCTGCTGACAATCTGGCATCCTCTTAAGAGAGATAAAATACAAGTAGATCAGAGAGGACAATAAAAATTTATGATGTGTAAAGTTGGTTTGAAGTCAATAAAGGTTTTGGACAGTTATTTCTCATTCATTAATGTACCTGATTTCTAAATGGAATGAAACAAAGTCAGATAATAAAAACTGTTCATCTTTACATATGTAACTTCAATTTCAAAGAACTTCCTATACCTATTTTTTTTTAAAAAAAAGCTAAGATACTTTTTGATGCTTGTCTATGGAGGTTTTCAATCATCTAGGTCATGGTTGTCCCAAAGATGCTTTTTCAAGAGGCAACTGGACTTTCTGGTTTTTCTTTGAAGACGTTGAAGAGCTGAAGAAGTTTCTTGGATGAGAAGCGAAACGTCTTCAAAGAAAACCCAGAAAGTCCATTTGCCTCTTGAAAAAGCATCTTTGGGACATTTTTGATCCTTGCTATGTTCATTGTCTGTTAACGGTTCTGTTTTACACACAACTTTGTTTAATACTCCAGAACTGATAGCAATCTATTGTTTTATTTCCAGAAGAAGGAAAATTCCTCTTGACAAATTACAGTATTCAAAATTATTAGCAATTCTTCTTTTTATATGGTTGTTCATGGCTGCTTTCATAACCAAAATAATTCAGAGAAGAGGTACAGTATTATGTTTTAATGGCACATTTCTCATGACAGAATTTCTTTACTCTTTTAACTTATTGTCATTACTGTTGCTTTATCATTGTATGTCTGTTAATTTTATTGGCATTAGACCTATGTCTGGATGAGACAAACTAAGCTTCAGATATTTTGTTCTGATGTATCCTAACAAAGCAAGAAATAAGGCATATTATGACTTCAACCCATTTACCAGCAGTGGTCAGAGGAATTCTGAGTAACAGGTTAATCTCTGTGTGGTTTTCCTCTCCACTTACTGAGGTGCTCTGAGGGAGGGAGGGAGGGATGGTCAAGAGGGAGAATGGCTTACAATAAAGCAGTTCCCACAGCATTTCAGACTACTAATTCGTCTTTCTGTGCCGAGAGAATTTTTCTAATTTTCATATTCTTCATAGCCCCAGTGGTGATTGATCAAATTTGAACATTCTTTATTTTTTGTTCATTCTTTATCAGCTTCTCCCCTGACAGCCAATGTAGTCTCATCTGTTAAGTTTTCAGAGTTATCCTGCTGATGGAGAGACTTCCCTGCCCACTTCACACAGTTTCTTTTCAATATACTGTGGTTTGAAAAAAGAAAAATAACAAAAGAGGAAAAGTACGCTGTGTGTGGCTTCTAGATTGCTTTTCCTACATCTTTGTCAGCAATGGCCCTAGGAGGCATTTGTTGAATCACTTTCGGTTTGCATGTTTCTGCTCCCCCCTTGTGTCTACCAGGAAGCAAAGGGAGGCTGTGTGTACATACACTCTGAACTGAAGAAAAGGGGACTTTGAATGGAACAGTCGGCAATATTGTGAACTGCTACCCAACTGCCTCTCTCTCCCACCGGGGAAATTCTTTTCTGAAAGAATCCACTAATTTCACCCAGCCTGGTTTTGAATTGGTTTTTCTTTTGCCAGCAATTTTCACCTCACTAAATTTGTCCAGTTCTATTCTGGGGAAGTTATTATGCTGATAAAGACTAAGCCAATGGTGTCCATGATTTGGTGGGGGGGGGGGGGGGGAACCACAGAGTGGTGAAATTCAAATTTTTTTACTACCGGTTCTGTGGACATGGCTTGGGTGTGGTATAGCTTGGGTGTGGCAGGGGAAGGATACTGCAAAATCTCTATTCCCACCCCACTCGGGGGCCAGCCAGAGGTGGTATTTGCCGGTTCTCCGAACTACTCAAAATTTCCTCTACTGGTTCTCCAGAATCTGTCAGAACCTGCTGAATTTCACCCCTGGATAAGGGCATGATGAGTTATTGTCACTAGTTCTTGCTCCGGGTAGGGCTGCAAGAGTTGCACCAGCTCAAGCTAGGCCATTAAGTAGTAGCTGTCAAAGAAGAGATCCAAGTTGCGGACTTATTCTTTTGGAGGACATGCTATGCAAAGTAATAACCAGAGCCAACAGAGAATTAGATAGTCTTTTCACAAGCAGCAATGCCATCTTGCAGTTCAGCTTGTTTTGTCTCATCCAGGCCTTCGCAGCCTCCATGCACTGGGTCGAGACTTCCATGGCATCTCTGACCCAGAGCAGTGGACTATAATTGAGCATTACTGCCTGCTCAGGAAGGAGCACTATTGCTGCAGAGCCAAGCCTCTGTTAGCCAACCCTTATGCATCATCTAAAAAGGACACCATAATCAACTATGAAACATCAATGAGAATCAACTCGGAACACTTCTGTCACTCCAGGTTGTACCAAGTGGCCAAGGCAATGTCAGATCCATGTCCAGGCCTGGATCCTGACTGAAAAGGATCCATTACCTCTAGGCACTGTATATCTGAAGCCTACATCAACTTCTGAACGTCCCTTCCTAAAAAGGGAATCAAGGTGATAGTTGTCTAAATTAGATCCAAGGAAAGCCAGCATACTACCATCTTGTTAAAGACATCTGACTTGCATTTACCAGAGACACTGACCACTTCCTAATCCCTCAGGCCATCTGAAGGCACCTCCATCTAAACTACAGGCCAGAAACGTCATATTGAAAAGGATCCTACTTGTCAGAGTCTGCAAGCAGAAATAAATACTGGACAACTATAAAAGCATTGCTTCTGGACCCTAAGATTCAAAGTCACGATTATGGCAAATTTTGCCAGTAAAATGTGCAAATGTTTCACAACAACCAGGCAGTGATGAAATCTGAACTGGTTTGCTACCGGTTCGCTTGCTGAACGCTCCGCACCAAGCGCGTGCATGCGCACTTTGTACCAAATGCGCGGTGCGCATGCATGCACAGTATGCACCAAAAGGAGGCTTGGGAAGGTAAGTAGAACACTGGGGGGGGGGGATCAACTGTGGCATGCGATCTTGGGAACCTTTTTAAAAATAAAAAAAAGATTCCGACAATCGCGTGGCACAGCTTTTTTTTTTTTTTTTTTTTACCTTTTTAAAGTATTTTTTTGCTACCGGTTTGGGCGAATAGGTAGTAAAAAAATGCTTTAAAAAATTAAAAAAAAGAGGCTAGTATCATCACCGCTGTGCCGTGCGATCGTCTAAGCCTTTTTTTTACTTTTTTAAAGCATTATTTTACTACCTATTCGCCCAAACCGGTAATAAAAAATGCTTAAAAAGTTTTTTAAAAAAGTTCCGACAATCAGCTGAGCGTGCGATCGTTATAACTTTTCTTTTTTTTACTTTTTAAAGCATTTTAAAAAATCAAACCTCAAACTCCAGCCTGACCTTCTTATCATCCCTCCTGAATCTACCCAGTCAGAGTCCAAGTCTTCCCGAATCTGAGCGATTTTTTTATACAGACACTGCACAAAGTCCTCGGCCCTGCCCTCCAAGGGGTCCTCCCGCGCTCCCTGGTGGAGCAGGGAGTGGGTCACTCTAAACAGGGTGGCTGACTAAACAGGGCGATTATCTGATGACGCAATAAGAGTGGCAAAATAGTTACATTTTGCCGCTTTTATCACCACTAGGTAAGTCTTAATATTAGATCTTACCAGTGTTCGGTCGGATTCAGGAAGGCTGGCCCTCCAACTGCTCTCCAGGTGTCTTTTCTGGCGCTTCATCTCCCTCAGATCCTCGGTGAACCAAGGAGCCAGGTGAGACCGGTGCCAGGTCAGAGGTCGCAAAGTCATGACTCGATCCAAAGCTCCAGCAGCCGCCCTGTCCCAGGCGGCCATTAGGTCTTCAGTCGAGGCGTGAACCAGAGCCTCAGGGAATGGCCCAAGCTCCGTCTGGAACTTATCAGATTCCATCAGGCGCCTGGGGCGGTACCATCTCATCAGTTCCGCCTCCCTGTGGCGGGGTGTGGCTGTTTGAAGGTCAAAACGAAGGAGGGAGTGATTTGACCATGACAAGGGCTCAGTCGCTATATCCCCTATCTCAAGATCACTCAACCACTGACCAGAGACAAAAACCAAGTCCAGCGTGTTTCCCCCTGTGTGAGTAGGGCCATGAACTAACTGGGTCAGGTCCATAGCCATCATGGAAGCCATGAACTCCCGAGCCGCCTCAGACGTTTCACCGATGGATGGCAAGTTGAAATCCCCCATGACCATAAGCCTGGGGGTATCAACCGCCACCGCGGTTGTCGAACATACTGACATTGTAAACACAAAACAAGAAATAAATATCAAAGATCATTTTAGAACTATTATTTGGAACTATCAGCAACTGAAAACTATTTCACATGTTAAAAACTAACTGATGACACTGTGGATGTATCTCCCTAGAAATGGAGATTAATTGATTCAATGCAGAAAAAAAACACTGTTCTGGTATCCAGCTGATATCTCTTACTGTGTTGTGACACCGAACCCCGAGCCTGTCTTATCGGAGGGAGAAGACTCCAAAGGTGAAGGAGAGGAGTTGGCCAGGCCTCCCTCTCCAGGACCCTCCTCTCTGGCAATGCCTCAGGTGTCTCCCAAGAGAGAAGAGATTGGCCAGGAGCCAGGTATCTCCGAACAGTCGCAGTCGGACAGTGATGAAGATAAGACAGTGACGGCCATGGCCAGGGGGGCTTTTTATCAGGTTCGCCTGATACGCCAGTTGCGTCCCTTTCTAGATCGGGACTCCCTACACACGGTCACTCAGGCACTCGTCACCTCCCACCTGAACTACTGCAATGCTCTCTACATGGGGCTCCCCCTGGGGTGCACCCGGAGGCTCCAGCTGGTCCAGAATGCGACCGCGTGGGGGATTATGGGAGCGACGGGGTGCTCCCATGTGACACCTCTCCTGCGCGAGCTGCACTGGCTCCCAGTGGTCTTCTGGGTGTGCTTCAAGGTGTTGGTGACCACCTTTAAAGCGCTCCATGGCTTAGGGCCGGGGTATTTACGAGACTGCCTTCTGCCACCAATAGCCTCCCACCGGCCAGTATGCTCGCACAGAGAGGGCCTCCTCAGGGTGCCGTCTGCCAGACAGTGTCAGCTGGCGACCCCCAGGGGGAGAGCCTTCTCTGTGGCGGCGCCCGCCCTCTGGAACAACCTCCCCCCAGAGATACGTACAATACCAGACCTCCGGACTTTTCGTTGGGCCCTGAAAACTTATTTATTTCACCTAGCCGGGCTGGCTTGATCCCACAGTTTTGGTTAAATTTAATTGATTTTAATTGGGTTGTTTTAAATTGTGGCCAAAAATATTTAATTATTTTTAAAATGTTTTTAAATTTTGTATGTTCTGTTTTATTCTGGCTGTTCACCGCCCTGAGTCCTGCTGGAGAAAGGCAGTATACAAATTAAAATAAATAAATAAATAAATAAATAAATAAATAAATAAATAAATAAATAAATAAATAAGTAAGTAAGTAAGTAAGTAAGTAAGTAAGTAAGTCTTGGCTGGATCCACGCCAGTGTCGGAGAGACAAGCGCACGCAGCAGAAAAGAAGGCGTGCCAGAGATTAAGTTTAGTCACTCGACCACATTTCACAGGGGATAAAAGGGGGCGTGGTGGCCATTCAGGCTCTGTGACGGACAAAACTAAACAACTAGCGAGTGGGATTGTATTTCTGAAACTACGTTATCTGCCTACCTTGGATTTAATACGGACTGGACTTGACAATTCTTTGACTTTGTGTATTTGTTTTGGTTTATCTGACGGAAGAGGAACACCTCCCTCTCTGAGTAAAGTTCTTGGCAAGCAGCTACTGGGTTGCTGCCAATCCTGTTATCGAAGGAATTTATTGTCTGCAAGTTTTATTTAACCCCTGGCTGACTGTTTGTGTGCATGTGTGAGATGGGGACAGAACATACTGGTGGAACAATAAGCAATGTCAGAAGATCTTCATACTCAAAACAGTAGGTGTTGGTGGATGTGCAGTTAATCTGACTCAAATACAGCAGACACTGAATATCAAAAACAACTTAAATCAGATTCCAAAACCGACAGCCAGGAGAACCAAGACAGAACTGGTATAAGATTTGGATGTTTTATTCCTGTATCCATTTAGCTACCATAGGCTGAAACAATACTTTTTGAATTATTTTCAAGGTAGCCCTGTGTAGATTGCATTACTATAATTATGGACATTTGTAAAATCTGTTCTGCAACTAACATTTTGAAAGCAGTTCTTGCAAAGAGGAAGAATTCGCCTTTATATCAAATGCAACCTTCAACAGAATGTTATACTGTGGTTAGCTCTTGTTCCAGATTCTTGATTTCCATCTGCTTCCTATTTTATCGCTTTCCACCATCGAAATGTCAATATTCCATGCCCGCTGAATATAATCAGCCTTCATTGGACTATTTTTATTCTGTTCTGCCTTCTTTCATCTTTAAGTTCTACCACCTCCAAAGATTTTTTTGTGTACTTGGGGAACCTCCAAGTTTTCCTTTTAGGCACCAATAGCGCTGCTATGGCTACGGAAGCTTATGCATTCACACAATTGGTATAGAGATGGCAACTTGGAAAAACAAGCTGATTCAATGCAGTTTACTTCCATTTGAATATCCCAGACAGTAAGTAAGCAGGAGACATTCTGTGTCTCGTGCCTGAGGGAGGATTTGAATGTGATGCTGCGGAAGGATAAACATATATGTATTCCCATACTATTAATATATATTTAATAACAATTTAGATATATGTTAGCCTCTGTGCTATAGCATCTGAAGAAAAAAAAATCAAACCTCAAACTCCAGCCTGACCTTCTTATCACATTTGTGGTATCTCCAACAGCTCTTTGTGTTCTACTGTTGCTATGCAACCTATTACAGGAATAATATTCAAGTTGCCCCTTTTGTGGTGAATTTTATTCACCAGCTGCCCATTTATCAGCAGCAGCTGTATTGCAAGATATGTGTGTCTTTATAGGATTTTTCCTTTAGCCTTGACTAAGGATTGCTGGGCACTTCTTCCTTGAACTACAACTTAAATCTAAGTTAGTGAAATATTTCATGCCTCCTTGTTCTCCACAGCTGTGGGCAATGGGAACAAAAATGCTGACTAGCAAAACATTTTAATGTTCTGATTTTCAATGCATTACTTCTAGTATAGACATACATTGACCTATAATAGGAATTGGAATAAGATGTAGTTTTCGGTGAATTTAAAAATGACAGCTTTTAGAAAATTAATGAATCTATAATTAAATGAGCAGAAACATTATTTTTAGAATGTACGGTAGTTAATTTTACCTCACTAAAATTAAGGTTATTGTATACAAGTAGTCCTTAATTTAGAATAGTTATTTAGTGATTGTTCAAAGTTACAATGGCACTAAAAACAATTTGCAGGATCTCCATGATCAAAATTTGGATGCTTGGCAACTGGTTCATATTTATGACAGTGGCGGTGTCTCAGAATCATGTAATCAGCTTTTGCCACATTTTGACAGGCAAAGTCAATGGAGAAGCAACATTACTAACTTAACAACTGCAATGATTCACGTAACAACTATGGAAAGAAAGATTGTAAAATGGAGCAAAACTCACTTAACAAATGTTTCACTTAGCAACATAAATTTTGGGCTTAATTGAGGTTATAAATCGAGAATTACCTGTAATCCATTCATCTTGCTAATGTGCAGACAGCATCGTTTTAATAGCTCTTTGCTTAGAAGATAAAGCAGAAATGCATGTTAAACTCAGTCACAGAGAAAAGAAGAATCCATCTTTAAAGTTTTTTGCCCCTGTCTGAGATAGAGGCAACCGGAGATAATTTTAGAATTGGAAGGTTGGTTTTTTTTCCAGATAGGAAGTCCTTTAAAAGTATTGCTTTATTTATGCTTTATTTATGCAGTTGGACAGTTCTTAAAGTGCCCTTAGATTCAGGTTGCAATCATCTAATCTTCATTTATTAACAAGGTTTTAATTTCCTATTGACCAATCAAAAACTTAATCACAGTGAATTATAACATATTAATATCTTCTGCCTAACAGCCTAATTATAATTAGTAAGTAGCACTGGTCTTTTGGGGAGACCTCAGATCAAACATTGTCTAGGATTGTGAGCTAAATAGGATTGTGGTGGATTAAAGACCGTCAAGAAATTCCACAGGGGAAGATTTGACAGGGATTTTTGAAGAAAAAAATCTTGGAAAAAAGGCAATGGCAAACCATTTCAGCCAGTCCTGTCATTATTTATGAACAGTCTGTGGGAATAGTTCCAAGTACAGCTTTATTAATATAAAGGAGAATATTTGTAGCTCAGGGTTGCCATGAGGGTTCTTTGGTGCTCTCTGGGCTTGCTTGTTTTCTTGCAGATGTTTTATTACTCAGACTAGGTAACATCATCAGCGCTAGCACTTAGAGCACCAAAGTCCCCTGAAATTTGATATTATGTGGTTGAGCATTTTCATCCAAGAATTCATTTGATGAAGAAAACGGCTCCTATGCAATTTGTGCCAATTTATACCAGTGGTTTGGAAACACACCAAAATTTTTTCCTGCCGAACCACTTGACCATTTTTCTGCCCTCATTCACACATCATATTGTGTAGTTGCTTTAGTTGTGCATCTTGTCTCCCATTTACTTCCATATATATATTACCATGGGATCAAAACAGCATCGACTTCTTGTCCAAATCCTTTACCCAAAAGGAAAAAAAAAACCCCGTTTCTAAAACTAGAAAACAATTGTATATATTATATTGTACTGAGGCTGGTGAAGGTTCCTCAGCTCTAGGATGAGCTTTTAACCCAGGAGTTTGTTGTGTGCAATGTAAGGAAGAGTGCTAACAAAATTCATAGTGCCATGCTGCAGTCTGCCTGTTTGTCTTCTATCATTAACCATCTGTGTTAAAAATCCAGCAGTGGGAAAAAAATGAAGAAAATGGTTTTACTTACAT
The DNA here is from genome assembly GCF_029215685.1 of Pituophis catenifer annectens. Taxonomy (NCBI): domain Eukaryota; kingdom Metazoa; phylum Chordata; class Lepidosauria; order Squamata; family Colubridae; genus Pituophis; species Pituophis catenifer. The sequence goes on from NW_027256881.1 coordinate 207,732,433, forward strand.
GAAATATGACTCAAAGAAGAAAATATATTTGAATATCATCATGCTTAAGAATAATGCTCTCAACATTTATGAGCATATTTGCCAATGCATTCAGGCTACCAAGTTTGTATGTGTGTGTCTTTGAGTCAATCTTGACTCCTTGCCAGTTTTCTTGGCAAGTTTGCTCTTACCTCCTTCCTAGAGCTGAGACAGAACAACTGGCTCAGGAACATCTAGCTGGCCTTGTGTCTAAGGCAGAACTAGAATTCACTGTCTACTAGTTTAGCCAGATGCCTTCACCACTACACCAAACTGGTTCTAACATCATACCATGCAATCTTATTCCCCCCTCTGCTTTAGTGCATTCAGGGAACTTAACTCTAGCAGAAAGTAAGGGAAGCCTGAACATTGGTACATGTTTGCAATTAACTAGGATATTCACTTTCACCCAGAAAGAATGGGGAAAAAATGCCATCACACAGACATTGAAGGTGAATGTTTTATTTTTCTAAACAAAGACTGCTGAGAAAATAGGGCCATCTACAGTGTGTGTGTGTGTGTCCATCCCCGTGTGTCCAAGAAGTCATAATGGCATCTGCAACCATGCAATTGAAGCAGCTATTATCTTGAAGATTTTTTATACAGATAGTCCTCGATTTACACATTTTTATACAGTACTGCCCCCTCAATCCCCTACAAATGTGTATGTATGTATGTATATGTATGTGTGTGTGTGTGTGTACGAGTTCCAGAGCTTGCAGAATGTTTGCTTCTTTGTTTACAAATATACCTGGAACTCGTATTTTTAGAATAGTTTGTAATATATATATTTCGCTGATAAAGAAATAAAGGGAGACTAGTATAGATCTATTTCAAACTATTTAGCTCTCATCAGCTAGCCATACCCTTACTTGGATTCAAACTTGGGCTGTCTGCATGTTAGGCAGTTGTATTAACCTCTGAGCCACAAGAACTTAAATATAAATTTGGTATAAAAATGGTTTGTCATGAATGCGACTGCTTGAGGGCTCCTGGATTGGAGCTGAAAGGCGAAAGAGATGCAGTTTGCTCCCTCCCACATGCTGGGGTAGACCAGGTGTCTCGATAGAAAAACATACACACACACACACACACACACACACACACACACACATACACGCATACACGTATAATGTTTGTGTGTGTGTATGAAATATGAAATACTGTATGTATATAAAAAGATTTCCCTTGTCCAGTCGTGTCTGACTCTAGGGAGTGGTGCTCATCTCCGTTTCTTAGCTGAGGGAGCCATGTTGCCTGAAAACGCTTCCTTGATCATACATGACCATGACTACGTCAAGGTGCATAGAACGCTGTTACCTTCCCACCTAAGTGGTACCTATTTGTCTACTTTTTTAAAAAAAATTTGATTTATATGCCACCCTTCTCTGGAGACTCAAGGTGGCTTACAATGCGTTAAGCAATAGCCTTCGTACTTTTGTATATTTATACAAAGTCAGCTTATTGCCCCCACAAACTGGGTCCTCAATTTACCTACCTTAGAAAGGATGGAAGGCTGAGTCAACCTTGAGCCTGGTGAGATTCGAACTTACAGTAATTGCAGACAGCTGGTGTTAATCACAATGCTTTTAGTCTGCTGAGCCACCAGGCCCCTACTACTTGCATTTGCACGCTTTCAAACTGCTAGGTTGGCAGGAGTTAGGGCAAGTAACAGGAGCTCACTGACACGTGGGTGGTACTTGGGTCTCAAACTGCCAACCTTCCAGTCAACAGTCCAATATCTAAACTTCTGGACCACCATACCCTTCATATATTCTCAATTCATCCATGAACGTACACTGATGAAGGAGCTGGGTGATCATCCACCTGTTTCATTTTATCCATCCTATCAAGGAGGAACACAAGGAATTTCTGATGTGTGAAGACCTTCTGAAGAAAGCCTCCTCTCCCCAGGGGAGTCAACATTAGCCTCTGAATAGGAGAAGGGCTCTTGTGTAGATGGTAAAGTGTATTTCTCCATCTATTTGGCAATCTCTCTGTTACTAAGCGGAAATAAAATTCCTGCTCCAAATGCCTGCCCTAAAGAAATGATCGGGGGTGGGGGACTTTGCCTATTTGGGCACGGGAGCAAATTTGTGGGAAACCCTAACTCCGTTGCATTTATATCCAGGATGGCCTGAATGTTGATTCAAACAGCTTCTACGATTGCCTTGAGCTTGAAAATGGGACCCTGCTTCCATTGGCTAATGCCCTGCTTTGAAGACTCTGCTTTTATTTAAGGCGCTTCCTTGGGAAACTCTTTCCTGAGGTAAAGCGCTACAGGAAAGATCTGTAATACAAAACAAGGCGCGCACATCCAGGGCTTTACGGCCAAGGCGACCGCTGTATGGTGCCTTCCTATCCCCCAACTGCGAGGGGGTCTTAGGGAAAACTTCCGCGCGCCCACAGGCTGGGGTGGACGGGCGAGGCCTCGGGGCCAAGAGAGGCCAAAAGGCGTCGGCAGCAGATCAAAGAGGAAGCTCCAATCCCCTTATCTTCCCCTCCCCACTCCCTCTCTCCCTCCCTCCCTCCCCGCTGAACGCTGCTCGGCTTCACCGCCCCTCGAGCGCTTGGCGGGGACAGCGTGACGCGGCCGCTTTAAGGATTCCGCCGCTTCGGCAGCCAGCAGCGCCCCGAGCCGCCTCCAGCCCCACGCGCAGGAAGCTGCTCGGGCAGAAGCAGCGAACGCGGCCGGTTCCCGAGGCGCTCGGGGCAGCCCCCAGCATGTCCAAGCATCCCTCGTACGGCAAGAACGGGCTGGCCGACCCCATCTTCCAGGTAAGCTCCCGCTCCGCTTTTTCCGCGATGGTGGTCGGGTGGGTGAGCTCTGGATCGCCAGGCGCGCAGGCAAGCGGGCGGATCCGATGGGAGCCGCGAGCCGAGCATCCCTCGCCGTCCCCCGGGTTGGAATCCGGCCCCGTCGCTTTCTAGGCGCCGGTCGATCCTTTCCCCCCGGCCTGAGATCGGATCGATTTCCTCGGCTTCGTGTTCAAAGAGGGAAAGAAGCGGGGGGGGGGGGGGAATCGGTAAAAAAAAAAAAAGAGGGATGGCTGGGCGGGCTAAGCGTTAATCCGGGGTGGGGTGTCCCGATCTTGGGGCGCGACTTTGCCCATAACTTGCTTGCTGAAATGTGGGTTGCCTTCCCTCGCCTTTATTTACGCTCATCGTCGCTTTATTGTCTCTGCCGCCCGCTCCGCTCCGCCCCGTCGCTGCTGTTGCTCCCGCCCGCCTCCAGGGAAGCCGAGGCACGGCCACCCGGAGGAGCCGATTGAAGCGATCCGATGGCAGCACAACTTCCACCAGTTTCATCCTCCGGCAGGTAAGCCGCGCCGGGGAAAGGAACGGCCACCGGCGGGAAGCCACCCCGTACGGGGAGGGGGCTGGGCGCGGGCGTCTGGTGCGCAGCCACCAAACTGTGGCGGCGACCCAGGAAAGTGGATGGCGGAGGCCGGCCTCCTCCTCCTTCTCCCGCGGCTGGTGCTTTTATTCCACACACACCCCTTCTTTCATGGAAGTGCCTTCCCCCCCCCCTTCCCTGGCTGGAGAGGATTGATGTGAGAAGGAAGCCTGCCTTCCCCAACCTTCTTTTCCAAATGGTGATTTTTGCTAAAAGAAGAAGTGATGGGAGTTTCATGGGGAAAGTGATCTCCCGGCTTTTCCTTAATAAATGGGTGCACAAAAGCTGGATCCGCTGTGCTTCCTCAACAGGGGGTTTGCTTGCTGCTCCTTCCGGCATCATTTTTGAAGAACAAATTCCCTCCTTTGACTGGCATTTGAATGGGCATGATCTGAAAGGAATCACGATTGGGGTTGTATGTGGCAGTGGACAGCTCAAGTGCAAATGCCTCCTCACCTGTAGGCGAGTGTGACCTTTTTCAGCTAGGCAATCTGACTTCCATATCAATTTTCATGTTTCAATGTATTTATGGGAAGGCTGGCAATTGTCTATGGTTGTACTCTAAATTCTTTATGGCCCTGAGTGGCAGAGAATTTTAATGGTTAGGGAAACCACATTCCCACGATGACTTCTAGTAATCACTGTGGCTGCTGACTTTCTCTCACTTCTACATTTGCTTTTCCCTTGCAGTGATTAAATGTGTTTGTAGCAGAAAATTTGAGAACTAAACTGATAGTCACTTACCTGCTTGAGTTCTATAAACTCAAAACTCTAATATATTTTTTCACGTGGGCCAGATAAATGTTTCTACTCAACTTGTAATCTTTTCACTGGCACATTTGGTCTGTTGAGAGAAAATTTGATCAGATTGAAGAAAGAGATCAAAATACAATCCTGGTCATTTTGGCATTTAATTGTGATCGGCATTCAGTTTGGAAATTCTTGATTTCATAATTAACTCTAGCACCTCTGATAAGCTAAAGGGAAAGAGCATCTCTGAACAAATTGAGGGACCATGTTCCTTGACTAGTGAATAACTTCTAACTCAGACAGTGAATAGACAAGTCAAAGGATACGATGTCCTTTAGACTTAGTTCTAAATGCAGCTGATGAATGGCTTAATTTGGAAAATAAAAGTAACAATTCTGTCTAATGATTTGTAGGTATAAATCTGTATACAGAGTATAAATTTTACTATGGTTTAATAAATTTTACTATGGTTTTGGTTGATGGATATATATATTTTTTCCAAGATGAGGGAAAGATCCCTTGGTCTTCTGTGGATAGTTGTTTTCAAGGCATAAGGCACTGTCTTCATCTACTAAGTCTTAGATTGGAAACACTGATTAAAATCTAGTTTTAGAGATAAGAAGAAAGATACATTTAGTTCTAAGGATGTACAAGAATTATTGACAGGAGTTGTAGCTAGAAATAAAAGTTTGGTTCTATGGAGATTATCCGAAGACAGAAATAAGATACATGTCTTTACCCAAGTGAGAGAAAGAACTAGAAATTAGTCTGGGCCCTTATATAGGATAGTTGTAGCATTTTCCCCTTATACTACAGACATTGTAGATTTTGGTTTCTTAACTCTTTCAATGTCTATTTTGCATGCTGCCACCCAAGAGCTTCCAGTTACTTTTAGCAGCTCCCTTCTTGGATTCTTCAGGCAGTGATAGAACATGTTAGATGTCCTGAATTGAACTAGGTCACATCCTGTTAGCTCCTTTCAGTGATACACTGAATATTATATTTAGACCTGCACCCAGGAGATTTCTTTGTTACTGCTTTGTGTTCCACAAATGTCTCAGAACACCTTCATGGGTAGCAAACCTGAGTGGGTGCATTTCTGTGTCGAATATATGCATTCTTGCCTTCCTCAGTGATTAATACTCTGAGCTCTGTAGAGCTTTTCTATTAAACAGCAGTTCCCCAATCTCGCTTGGCAATCCCCTTTTGAGACTGAAAGATGTTTCAGAAAAGGTTGAGAATATTAATGTAGGTCAGATGAAAAAAGTAAATTCTCTCCTGGGCATGCTTAATCTCTTGCATAAAATGGATATTCTTTGGAACAAATACCACAGTGTATCTCTGTGTGTGCCTTCGATACATGAATTAATGTTCCATAGTGTACCTAGTCTAAGTTTAAAGAAACTTTTAGGGATTTCAGTTGTTTTATATAGGAGAGTATGGTTCTAAAATGGTTTCACTGGTGTAACACAATGCTGCCATGTATACTATATGCTAGAAATCCTGTTATTTTCAAAGGAACTTACTTCTAGATAATTATGGATGTCTCCATAGAAAGAACAGAGCACAATAACTGGTTGCTTGGTACCTACAGTACGGTTCCTCATTGTCCTGGGCAGTTGAAGATTGGGATGAGGGGTTTCCCAGATGCTTTTGCCTGCTAAACTCCATCTGAAATAACCTGATGGATAGGAGGAGAGTTCCCAGTAAAAACTGCTTTACTGAGCATGCCTTCCATCCTCCCTATCCATCAGCTGACACTTTCTTGTTTTGAGACAACAGTCTCCAGAGTGTTCTTCTCTGAAGTGCTATTCAGAGGAGTGCTTACTGTGAATTCCTGCTTTAATTTGGTGTTCCTTGCTGGTTGATGGCTGGAAGGTTTAACCAATGGCTTTGCATAACATGTACAGCACACCCAAAACATGTACTGCCAACTTTTTAGCAAATGAGAGCAAAGGCAGAATAGGAATCAAGAATGGGAACAGGCCATTTAATTCCTACTCAGGATGGTGGGAGAATAAGATCTTTCTCTGTGCTCTGTTTCAATCATGACCTGTGAGGGCAAGGGAGGGGAATTTGATGGAAGCAATTGGGCAGTGGGCTTGTTTCTCCTCTAGTGACTTTTTAAAACAATCTAAGGAGTAAAAGTGAGCCAGTCCTTCCTGGGGTGTGTGAACTAATGGGAGGGATGAGAAGGAGAAGGAAAAGTAGCTAGAGAATGATGGGCCTAAAGGACTACCTTTTGGTCCGTGTCTTGACTGTCTCTCCCCACTTTATCCAGTTGAATTCCAGTCTGGAATATTCATGTGTGAATATTAGGTTGGCTCTACTTGAGACGCTGTCTTGCTCTAAATAGAATAATAATTCAGACTGTCACAGCAATTCAAGAGCTTTCATTTGGAAAATAACACTACTTCACATCCACTTGAAGCATTGACTTGATCTGGCTATCTGGTTTGATTCAGTGGAATGAATTCAGACTAGTTTTGAAGGGAGGGAGAGACCCAGAACCCTAAAGAGAAGCAGGCCTTCGGTTTGGTGTTTTGCTTCAATAGGCACTTCAGCTGACGTGTTATCAGATCAAAGGAGGCTTCACAATTCACACATCCCCAGTAAATATGAGCTTTTTCAACTGTCAAGGGTGCCTTCTGCAAGACCTCTGCAGAAGCAACTGCAGATGGACAAAGAAGTTCCTTTAGCATTATTTGCAATACGGATTTGAATTTTCTCTGTTCTTTTTCTTCCCAAATGCATAAAGAGGGAGTGAGAGCATTTTCCTTCCTTTTAAAAATGCACCAGATAGAACCCGTCATAAATCTACTTTGACATCATGTTGTAGAATTTAATAATTAATGCCTGGCGGTTTTTGTACAATAAAAATAGGAAATTAAGCATATATGCGGTGTATGCCGTCAAAGCTTCTGAACAATTCTCCCAATGAGATTCCAGGGAATAGAATGCTTGTTCAAATGTAGAAGGAGAGGTAAATTCTTCTATCCTCTGATTAAAAAATCAATATTCCTCTGCCCTTTTAAGGCCTGTTTTTCTATCCATGTAATAAAAGTATATAATAGCAATTTACATTTTTCAGTTTATTTTCCAAGCTGTTGGTGTATTGTTGTGATGGAATGTAGTTAGGAGGCGGATTACAAGGAGACAGGGTGCAGTCCAGAGGAGTGCAGCAACAGATATTATGTGTGAGAGAAAGAGGGTGAAGACAGCCCCTCCTTAATATCCCCAGAGTATATTGTAAGTTCAGCTAGTACTTACTATACGTCTGGCAAGATGTGGGAAAATCTGTAGGTGTGAAACAATGAAGAACTCAGCTTGGAAGAATCACCACCTGTCATTCTTGGTTTTTGAGCCTGACAGTTGTTCAAAAGTACATGTTCATTTCTCCCGCACCCGAAATCTGATGAGCTTTCCATGACAAAACTAATACGTGAAATAAATGTCTATCCAAAAGGGAGCCATTAAATAACATTTGACCATATCACACAAACCAGTGTGATTTTTCAAGTACCAATTTCCAACAATTAACTGAATCCATTCATGCATAAGAAGATGTCTCACAAGTGTTTTAAGACAAAGACGTATCCAATAAAGATAAGATAATACTTTGGTTGAATTAATTTTAAATCGATAGCAGAATGACACATTTTCCTGTGCGCTGCTCCCACTATCCATTAATGGGTTAACTTCTTCAGCCTTTGGCAATAACTGAGTGAGAGCTCAATTTCCCTTTCCTGTTGCCCTGCCACGCCCCTTAATCCCATGATCCCCAGTCTTCACTCAGTTATTGGCAAAGACTGAAGTGTGTTTTTGAGCTCAGGCTTCCAAGCCATTTTCCTTCCCTTTCCTAGGATTTTATTTCTTTATTTTTGAGTAGCTTATTTTTTGTACTTCGGCTCCCTGCTTCAAGCCGAAGCGAAGAATCAGCTCATCAGCTGGGCGGCGGTGATTGCTTCGGCCGCCCACGCTTCGCATCGCCGGAGGCTCCCGACCACGCCGGCTTCAACTTGCAGAGGAGAGAGAGAGAGAGAGCCGGCCTCCCCCTTAACAGAGGAGGGGGAGAGCGAGCCTCGGCGGCAACGCAGCAGCGATAGGAGCAGCCGCCCGTCGGAGGCGAGGGAGAGAGAGAGCGGAGAGCGGTGAGGCTAGCCACCCCCCCTCCTTCCCCTCGCTATCAGGAGCCCAGCGGGGATAGCGCGGCAGGCGGTAGGACCTTCGGGCCGCCGCTGTGAGTCCGCAGCCTCCCAATCCCGGCGCAACGCACGTGGAGCAGAGGAGAGCAGCGCGGTGAGGCAAGAAGCCCCCCCCCCTCCTCCTACTTGCTGCCAGAGCCCTCAGGGCTGCATCGGCTGAGCGCGGCAGGCGGTAGGACCCTCGGGCCGCCGCTGTGAGACCGCAGCTTCCCCAGCCCTCATACTCCATAGCCACGTGCTCCAGCCTAAAGGAGGATCCCCGGGCCGCCATCTTGGCCTCATTCAAATAGGGCTAGCCCCGCCCTCATTGGTTCTCAGAGGCCCTCATCATCTGCAGGCCCTTCCCCAGGGGTTAGCTGCTGCAAGCCCCATTTCTGCGGGTGGCACAGGGGCCCCTCTTAAAGCACCAAACAGGAAGCAGGCTAAGAGGGACAGATGGCAACCATGGCCTTGTCAGACTCGCCCTTCTCATCTGACCCAGAGCTGGAGACAAGCCCTCCTCCCAAGGAGACCAAATCCAAGAAGCATTCCAAAAAGAGGTCCTCTCATCATAAAGACCGGGGGGAGGAGACGCCCCAGATCAAAGATAGGGATGCTGCAAGACGCCATAAAACCTTAGAGCGCCTCTGTGCCAAAGCACAGAAGGAGAGAGCAGCAACACCTACCCAAGGGCCAGGGTTTCCTAGCTCCTCACCCCAGGCACGCGCGGAGGCGGGCCCTGGCATCACGAGTCTGGCGGAATTGGCCCTAACACCGGCAACCCCGAACGCAACCGACCTCAACCAGGGATTTCCTCGACCCAGAGGAGCATCCCGCTCTTTGCCAGACATACCACTATCGGACCCACCTCACTGGCGCCACCGTGGGGCTGAGGCAACATTCACGCCAACGGCAGCTGGCCTGCGTGCTCCAGAAGGGCCCTTACCACCCAGCCAGCTAGACTTTCAAACCATGTTCTCAGCTATGTCCTCTTTCTTGGCTGCAGGCTGGCAGCAGGCTGCAGGGGGCCCCCCTCGCCAACCACAAGCACAGGGGGCGCCCCAGCACCGACTGGCCCAGCACCAACAGGCGCATACCCAGTCATCCTCGTCTGAGGATTCAGACCAAGCGGAGGAGGGCCCAGAGACCTTTGAGTTGTCAGAGGATGAGGGCCTGACGCCAGATGCTCCGGCTTTCACAGGCCTGTTTCGCCCAGCTTTATTCAAATCTCTACTGCACAAGGCGCGCCTCACAACCAATTTGGGCGTGCCTGGGGACACAGCCGCACCCAGTACCGCAGCTGAGGGACCCCACGACGCACTCTTCAAGTCCGCCAAGCAGGAAAAGGACTGTATTCCCTGCCCCCAGCTCTTCTCGGACGTGATCCAGAACCCCTGGGGGCAGCCAGGCTCGCTAACAACCCCGAGCAGCCTGGACAAGAAGCTCTACTGTTCGGCCCAGGAGCTGGAGGACCTTTTAACTCTTCCATCAGTGGACCAGCCGGTCGCCTCCCTGTCATCCTCATCGATGGGGTCCACGGATGCCGTTGACGGGCTGAAAGCTGAAGACAAAAGGACGGAGTGGGCCCTCCGTAAATCTCATCAGGCCGCGGCGTGGGCAATCAGGACGGCGACGGCAACTTCCTTTTTCAACAGAGCCACCCTCATCTGGCTACGCCAATTACAGGAAAAGCTGCCCCCGGAGGATGCTAGGCTGCACCAGGACTTAAACAAGATCCTAGCCGCCACCGAATATGCCGCGGATGCATCCCTGAACTCCGCCAAATTTGCCTCTAGATCTCTGGCAGCGAACGTTACAGCAAGAAGGCTGTTCTGGCTTCGCCCCTGGAAGGCAGACCTTAAGGCCAAATGGAGGCTGGCCGCAGCCCCGTACAAGGCCCCAGACTTATTTGGGGCGGCCTTGGAACCAGTTTTGGTCGAAGACAAAGATAAGAGGAAGGTGCTCCCATCTGCGTATCGACGGCAGGACCGCAGATACACACCGTACTCTTACCAGCAGCCCTTTCGGCCCAGCGCAGGGCCAAGAGGCCCCCCACCACAGCGCTCCCACTTCCAGAGCGCTGGCAGACACCAAGACAGATCTCAGTACCGAGACCGGGGCCGTCCCCAGCAAGCTAAACGACCTTTTCGCGGGGCCGGCTTCAAGACTGCCAGGAGGGGGAAGTGACGCCCGGGCTGTGGGGCCCATCGGCGGGAGACTTCAGCTCTTCCACCAGCAATGGGCCCGATCAACGGAGGACTCGTGGATTCAGCGCACGATCTCCTCAGGGCTCTCCATCGAATTCTCCGGCCCTACACCCAGCCGCTTTGTACGTTGCCCGGTCCCACAGTCCAGGGAACTCAGAGACCTTCTGGCGCAGGAGATCGCCCACCTGCTGGAGATAAGAGCTATAGAACCGGTGCCCCAAAATCAGCAGGGCTCCGGTTTCTACTCGACCCTCTTCCTGGTACCCAAAAGCTCGGGAGGCTGGAGAGCCATTCTGAATCTCAAACGACTAAACCGGTCGGTAAAGTATCGCAGATTCAAAATGCACTCCCTCAAGTCGATACTAGCGGGCGTAAGGAGAGGAGATCTGCTCCAGTCTGTCGACCTGCGGGAGGCCTACCTTCATGTGCCGATCCAGCCCAGTCACCGGCGCTTCCTGAGATTCGAGTTTGCAGGCCAGCACTTCCAGTACCGCGCTATGCCATTCGGACTCTCGTCGGCGCCCCGCACATTCACCAAGTTAGTAGCGGTGGTGGCGGCCACACTCCACTCCATTCCAGTGCGCCTCCTTTGCTACCTCGACGACATTCTGATCCTCTCGTCGTCGCTCGGCCAGGCGACCTCGGATATGGCAAGAGTCCTGCGGGCTTTCCAAGACCATGGCTTCTCCATCAACTTCGAGAAAAGCCAGCTACAACCGTCAGCTCGGCTCCAGCACCTAGGGGCGGAGATAGACACGGTCAGGGGCCAGGTGTTCCTCTCTCAGGAGAGGATCCGGAGCATTCGAGACCTAATCCAGCAGGTCTCAGAAGGGGGGAGAGTCCCCCTGGTTCAACTAGCATCACTCCTCGGGAAGATGGTATCCTGCTTCGGCATTGTTCCGTGGGCACGCAGACACTCGCGGGCCCTCCAATGGTTCCTGTTGCCATTTCAGAGAGCAGGCAAGACCAACCTGAAGCGCAGGGTAACCATACCATCTCAGGTCCGTCTCTCCCTCGGATGGTGGAAGTCCCCCGCACTCCTCAAGGGCAGCGACTTCCTGGACCCGGACAGACTCACACTAACCACAGATGCAAGTCTGCGGGGCTGGGGTGCCCACCTGCACCACTTGGTAGCCCAAGGCCAATGGTCCAGGAGCGAAAGACTCAGCAGCATCAACCTCCTGGAACTCCGAGCAATCAGGCTGGCGCTACGTCAGTTCCAGACAGCACTCCAGGGCCAGCACGTTCTGATCCGCACAGACAACATTGCGGCAAAAGCACATGTCAACAGAGAGGGGGGCACGAGGTCCCGTGCGCTGATGTTCGAGTCCGAGGCCCTATTCGCCTGGGCGGAGTCTCACCTACTGTCGATCAGGGCGGAGCACATTTCGGGAGCAACCAACGTCAGGGCGGACTGGCTCAGCCGCGAACTGATAGACCCAGCGGAGTGGCAACTACACCCGCGCCTATTTCGGGAGCTCAGCGCCCGCTTCGGGATGCCGGAGGTGGACCTCTTCGCGACCCCGGAAAACGCTCACCTGACCCGCTTCATATCCCGCTACCCATCAGCACAGGCGGAGGACCACGATGCCCTACGATGCAGGTGGCCCGGGGGCCTACTCTACGCCTTTCCACCTATTCCTCTTCTTCCTCGCCTCATCCGGAAACTGCTGGCCGAGAGGGCAGACCTTCTCTTAGTGGCCCCCAATTGGCCTCGACGACCGTGGTACGCCGACCTCGTGGCACTATCCGTGGGGCATCCCTGGCACATCCCCCCCCACCAGGTGGAACTCTGCCAAGGGGCGGTCAGTCATCCAGAGCCTCAGTGGCTACAATTGACCGTCTGGCATTTGAGAGGGTCATCCTGAAAAGAGACAAACTATCAGATGGGGTAGTAAATACTATCCAAGCTGCCAGGCGGCCCTCCACGACTCGCATTTATGAGGCCTCGTGGCGGGCGTTCTGCCACTGGTGCTCTCAGCACCATGAGGACCCAACATCAGCAACGGTCCAGAACATCCTCGAATTCCTGCAGTCAGGCCTGGAAAAAGGGCTGGCGCCAGCGACACTAAGACGCCAAACAGCGGCTCTGTCCACAGTCATTGTTTGCCCTCCATACCAAGCGCTGTCCCATCACCCGCGCATCAAAGGGTTCCTTCACGGCGCCAAGAGCTTGCGCCCCCCTACAGTGCACAGGTACCCGACCTGGGACCTCTCGCTGGTGCTTCGGGCCCTAACGGGCCCCCCATTCGAGCCCTTGGGCTCAGCTGCCATCAAACACTTATCATTCAAGGTGACATTCCTGCTGGCCATCACCTCAGCCAGAAGGGTCTCGGAGTTAGCAGCACTTTCAATCAGAAAGGATCTTTGTATCTTCAGAGACACGACGGTGGTCCTGCGGATGGATCCGGCCTTCATCCCCAAGGTGAACTCCTGGTTCCACCGCGCCCAGGAGCTCATCCTACCGGACTTCTGCCCCTGCCCGCGCAACAGCAGAGAGAAGCAATGGCATTCCCTCGATGTTCGCCGCGCCCTGCGCATCTACATTAACAGGACAGCGGCCTTCCGTCACACGGAGGCGCTCTTAGTGTCTTTCAACCCGGCCTCCATGGGACTGAAGATCTCAGCATCCACGGTGAGCAGATGGATTAAGGCCTGTATTGCGTTGGCGTACGAACTTAACTCTAAAACTCCTCCCGGAAAGATTCTCCCACACTCCACACGCAGCGCGGCCACATCGGCGGCCTGGGCAACGCAGGCGTCGGTGGCAGATATCTGCAGAGCAGCGACCTGGTCATCGGTGACGCCTTTCATCCGTCACTACAAGATAGACGCCTACAGCTCCGCTGAGGCGTCCTTCGGCCGTAGAGTATTGCAGACGGTGGTGTCAGAGGAGGACTCTGGAGACACGCGACTTCCCGCCCATGGGGTTTAAACTTGGGTATATCCCATTAATGGATAGTGGGAGCAGCGCACAGGAAAATGGACGTTGTCTTACCTGAACGTCCCTTTTCTGGGCGCTGCGTACACTATCCATACCCTCCCCCTTTTTTTCTCATTGGCCTTGGCCAGTAGTGTTGTTGTTGTTTACAGTTGGTTTTTTTCATTAAAGTTATGTTGATTACCTATCACGGTGTGGTCTACCATAACTTCGTTCAGACTGGGGATCATGGGATTAAGGGGCGTGGCAGGGCAACAGGAAAGGGAAATTGAGCTCTCACTCAGTTATTGCCAAAGGCTGAAGAAGTTAACCCATTAATGGATAGTGTACGCAGCGCCCAGAAAAGGGACGTTCAGGTAAGACAACGTCCATTTTATGTCCAAAAAAATTATTTATTAATGTTCATGTTCACCAGATATTTCAGTTTCGCCTTCCATCTCTCCCTATGCTATTGAGCATCTAATTTATTGTAATCCAAAAATTTATAAATAATTTATGCATGCTGTTTTGTTAAAAAATAATAACAAACAGCTACATCTTCTGATGGATTCTAAGATCTTAAAGCCAGATGCCAGAAGGCGGTTTTAATTGACAGTTGCCTTGCTATTAGCAAGTATATACTTCCTACTCCTCATCTTTCATGATACATCTCTTAAATCATGCATCTTGTCACTCTGTGCAAGATAAAGTTTTGAAACAAATAAAGGAGTATGAGGATAATACTGCTTTATACCTCTCTCTCTCTCTCTCTCTCTCCCTCCCTCCCTCCCTCCCTCCCTCCCTCTCTCTCCTTAAAAAGACATTAGATCAGCTTTCTAGTTTAGCAAAAGAAAAAACAATTATAATCCAGTTTAAAAATTCTCAAGGGAAAGAACATTTTGAAAGCATCAATAATTATAATATATTTTATCAAACAACTTCTCTGCATCCAATAAAATAATAACAGCAGGAATCATTTAAATTTGATGTTCAAAATTGCAAAATGTACTACAATCTAAAACTCAACTGTCAACCCATTCTCAACTACAAAAAATAATATTTAAGATCATTTTATCAATAAAACAGAACTATAATTTGACCAATATATATGATTTTAGCTAGTTTAGGAATTATGGTGATATAAACTTAATTGCAAGAACTTAATAAAGTACTAAAGTGAAACACGTTCTGACGTTAGTATTTTAAAGGATAAAGTATTTGTGACAGACAGAACATCATTCCAAATTACCTGGCTTTTGTGTTTTACCATTTGTTATGCTGCCAGGAATAGATCTAATTTATTCTGCTTAGATGGGCTTAGAATGTAACCCTATTCCTAGCAAAATTCAGTGGTGGAATAAAGGTCTAATTTTCCATGTAATATGTATATATTTTTTTCAAATCTTTGAGTACAGTTCTTAACATCTGAAAAATGTCTCCTGAAGAGTTATAGATGCAGTATATTTTTACCATCTTGAAATGTTAGAATAAAATTCTAAGCATGTTGCTACTTTAATCAATATGCTAAAACTTTCACTGATTTCCTTTTAGTACATCTTAACTGAATTTATAAAAAAAGGGTATGTTGCAACAGTCAAGTTTTTCATTTAAAGTCTGTCTATGGGGGTGTTGGGGGGATGGTAAAGAAAAGCTGAGGTGATAGACTGCATTTAGGAAAATGGAGCCTGAGCCCGTAGTAATGTATTATGCAGGGGTGAAATGCTATCGGTTCGCATTGATTCGGGCGAACCGGTAGTGATAAAAGCTACTGATTTGTCTGAACCGGTATTTCTGACAATCAGCTGGGCCGCGCGATTTAGATCCGCTAGAAAGAAGGAAATCCTGCTTTCTAGCGAATCTAAATCACGTGGCACAGCGTGCTTTTGGGGTGTACTATGCATGCGCGCACAATATGCTTTGGTGTGCACTGCACATGCGTGTGCACCACACACATTTGGCATGCATCACGCATGCGCGGGCAGCAAACTGATGGCAATCTGCGGAGGATTTCACCACTGGTCTTATGGTGAAATGGATATTTTGTAATCGACCACTATCATGAAAGTTAGTTCTCACAGGGTCACAAGCAAGCAACCAGATATTTGATGAGGCTCTTACTCAAACAAGGAAAATATATTTCCTTTCATATATATATATGTGTGTGTGTGTGTGAGAGAGAGAGAGAGAGAGAGAGAGTGAAAAAACTGGTCATATAAATAGAAATAGATATTTCATAAATATCAGTTGCTCATTTTATATAACTTCATAGTTTTGTTACAATAAATCTACATATCTGAGTTTTCATGTTCTGAGAAATATATTCTTGTAACATTTTGCCTTACCAGTTAAGGTGTGCCTGACAGCCATGCAGTTGGGTTGCCCCCGGTTTGGACCGGTTCACAAGAACTGGTAGTAAAACCGGTGGGAGGCCCTGCCCACCGCCCTGGATGTTGTCATTGGCGATCTGCGCATGCGATCCCGTTGCGAACTGGTAGTAAAGGTAAGTAGAACCCACTCCTGCAGCCATGCCCATCTTGCAGCCATTTTGTGAAAGTATAGGTAGTCCTCGACTTACAACAGTTCGTTTAGCGACCGTTCGAAGTTACAACGCCATTGAAAAAAAATGACTTATGAGTATTTTTCACACCTATGACAATTACAGCATCCCCATGATTTATATTTAGTGTTTGACAGCTGGTTCACATTTATGACGGTTGCAGTGTCCTGGAGTCACATGATCCCCTTTTGCAAGCTTCTGACAAGCAAAGTCAATGGGGAAACCAGAATCACTTAACAACCCTGTTACTAACTCAACAACTCCAGTGATTCACTTAACAACTGTGGCAAGAAAGGTCGTAAAATGGGGGCAAAACTCACTTAACAAATTTGTCACTTAACAACATAAGTTTTTGGCTCAATTGTGGTCGTAAGTCGAGGACTACCTGTACTCTCAAAATTACTGATATTACTTCTAGCCCCCTGTTGAGGGTAAAACTTCCCTCTGCATAGTAGGCAACGGACCGGACAGCAAAGAGATATGTTGCTGGTTAAACACACAGATACTCACAGACTCTGAACGGTGAAAAAAAAAACATTCTTTACTCTTAGTAAAGTGAAAAAGCAAACTTGGTTTCTCAAAACAATGATAACACGTCTTCGAATAATCACTCTCCACACAAAACATAGTTTGCTTACAGTTCTCTTCAGTCACACACAGTCCCTCTTCAGGAGATCAATCATCAAATAGCAGGAGAGGAGCTCCCGGGCTTCCTGTCTACTTTTATGGCTGCCTGATAATAGCACAGCCAATCATTCTTCTTATATCATTTTTTTTTTATTTGATTTATATGCCGCCCTTCTCCGGAGACTCAGGGCGGCTTACAATGCATTAAGCAATAGCCTTCATACTTTTGTATATTTTATACAAAGTCAGCTTATTGCCCCCACAAACTGGGTCCTCATTTCACCTACCTTAGAAAGGATGGAAGGCTGAGTCAACCTTGAGCCTTGGAGAGATTCGAACCAGCAGAAATTGCAGGCAGCTGTGTTAATAACAGGGTGCACTAAACCACTGTACTATCAAGGCTCTTGATTTAAAGTCACAAACATAGTTTTTCTATATATTACCTACCCAACCGTAGGATAAATATCCAACACCCCCAAAGGTTGGAAGACTTTTTGTATGGAATGCTGCCCAGTAGGATCATCATCATTTCTCATATCTCTGAGACTGTGACACGGTGGAGTAATTTTCTAAGAGGCTGAGCTGTAGACACATTGTCATAATCATGATATGAAATGGCTCTTGAGTACAGATGGTATCATTGATAGGGAAGACTTTCTGATTTATGACATGTTTCAAGAAAAGCTGAGGAAAAGTTAATGATTTGCATACTGTTTGGGACTCCTTTTTTCCAGCGGTAAGTTTTGTCTAAGCATATATATGGTCTCACAACTATTCTGCTGAGTTGGCTGTTCAGCATTTTTCTCTGCCGATGTGCTATCATTAATTGGGTGATAGTATTGCTCTGCAAAATTGGATTTCGGAGGATTATTGGCTGTTTTATATAAACGCCAACCAAGATTATGCGTGTAATGTTTTTAAAATTCAAGTTCAGCTAGAGAAAAAAAGCAGCAATAGCATGCTAGGCGTGTGGTCTGCAGAATTTAATGTAGCTGTTGATATCTATGATTGAATCCCGAATTTGGATATGCTAGTTCATGAGAAAGATTATGTTTAGTTTATGAAACTATAAGGTCTATAATTTTTATTCACCAATCAAGCTGCTTTTAATTTTTATAAAAGTCGATCAGAGGGAAAACATTGTCTTGGGTGCTTTTCGTATTCGCTGAGTATTTATATTATCATATATTGTTCAGTATGTTTATTGTACTTGATACTTAACTTCCGAATGGTAAAATGCAATTTAATTGTTGAAAGAGGAAAATATGAGGGTTTTGACTTTTTTTATAATCTTAATTTTACTTTTATTTCATTGTCCTCTTTTATTTCAGACAAAAATTCATATTCTTTGTCTGATATTTATTAGAGGTGTGCAAAAAAATTGAACCATTGAGGAATATTTAAACTTTGTATTAGTGAAAAGACTTCCCTTGCTGAGCTGAACATGCATGCATAGATTAGATTGAAAGGGACACATAAGCTGTTCAGCTTAACCTTTTATGGTGGCACTTTTTCTACTGTTTTACAAAACATAATGACTGGAATGCCAAGGAGAGCAATACTCAAGGTTTTTTTTAGATGCTCTTTGAGGTGAATGCGTAAATGCAAATATCGTCAAAGGAAAGAAGGAGTAAAAGCAACAACCATGTGAAATTTATAGAATTATTTCAGAAGGAGAGTCATGTTAGGCTGTGGTAGCCAAAAAAAAAAAGGAGTGTTACATTTTCTTTTCAAGCTAATCTTTATTAAAAAGATGTAAGTGTTCACACGCTGTAACTCAATTCATCAGATGCTGGCTAATGAATTCCTAGATTTGGGAGGGAGGTACAGGTAGTCCTCGACTTACAACAGTTCACTCAGTGACAGTTTGAAGTTACAACAGCACTGAAAAAAAATGACTTATGAGCATTTTTCACACTTATGACCATTGCAGCATTCCCATGGTCATGTGATTTACATTTGGATGCTTGACAACTGACTCACATTTATGACGGATGTAGTGTCCTGGGGTCACGTGATCCCCTTTTGCAAGCTTCTGACAAGCAAAGTCATTGGGGAAGCCAGATTCACTTAACAACCATGTTATAAATTTAACAACTGCAGTGATTCACTTAAAACTGTGGCAAGAAAAGTTGTAAAACGGGGCAAAACTCACTTAACAAATTTCTCACTTAGCAACATAAATTTTGGACTCCGTTGCGGTTATAAGTTGAGGACTACCTGTATATGTGCCTACATGTCAAATATCCGACTTAGTGTCTGAAGTTTTGAGAAGTGATTTTATTCTGACCTAGGCTCCCTTAAAAAGCAGGAAGCAGGAATTGGTCCAGCAAAACCTCTTTTATTTACACGACTGTGAATTATTTTCATTCACAGTCAGCAAGGTTTGTCCAAACATTTTTTCAAAGGAATGTTTATCAACACACCTTATCTCGCTTGGCAAGCTGCCATGTAACTTGTTTCCAAACGCACAGTAAGGCAAAACTTGGCACAGAGTCTCTTAGAGTCACGAACAGAACTTTACACTCTTGAAACTACTGAACGAACTAATTGTTTCCTGCAAAAGCCCCTTCCCTGTTTGCTCCTCTTTTGTTTCCTATGGGAGGGCCAATCATCTCCAAGGTGTGGCTTTACTCCCAAGTTGACCCTGCTTTCTGAGTTATTCTTGTCTTCTGGCAGCTCTGCGCATGCGCACAATGGGAACGGGCTCCATCTGTTCCTCTGCCTCACTGCTGTCTATCTCCCTCTCTGCCTCCGATGAAGAGCCCTCTTCCGAGCTTTCCCCAGCCCCCAGGACTGGCCCATGTTCCTTCCCAACCTCCTCACTGTCTGACTCTGCTGCCAGCTCCGGTGGCCGCCAGTAGGCCACAACAGATTTGTTCTTGTCTCCTTGATAGATTTGGGAGAGAGTGACTGACCCAAGGTCACCCAGCTGGCCTTGTGCCTAATGCAGGACTAGAACTCATGGTCTCCTGGTTTCTAGTCTGGGGTTCACCACTACAACATGTTGGCTTTCTCTTCATCGATTAGCAATTGCAATATATTAAAATTACATTGTGTTGCTGAGCTTTTCTGAAGTACGTTGAAATCCTTTTATATAGGTGAGTTCAGCAATCTGCTACTGTGTGATGCTGGTGCTATTTCTTTATTCTAAAAAGGCAACTTTGAACTATTTAACTGATATCCTGAGAGACTCAAAGGATCTGACATTGTTCGGGCTTCTCTTTGTGTCGTCATGTCAAATTTGCACCTATTAATTCTTTGCTGTAAACTCTGACCTGTTTCTGTAATGTAGAATCCAGAGGGAAAATGGATTTTTTTTTCCCTCCGAACTCATATGCTTCTGCTGTGTGGGACTTCAACTCTCATAATTCCCAGCCAGCATTTTCAGTGCCCATGATGGCTAAGAAAGATTGGAGTTGCTGTCCAACCTATCCAGTAGGTATCCATTTGGGAAGTGTGCATATTGAATTGCAGCCTCGGGCTGTCATTGAATTTCTCCTGAGATTAAAAGAAAAGAATAATAATAAGGTCTTTGTTTGTGTGTATGTGTGTATGTGGGGAATGTATACAATTCTTTTCTATTACCCTATTTAACTGTGCTTTGTAACAAATGCTGTCCCATATGATGAAGTGCAAAGGAGAGTTTGCACTGCACAGGATTAAAAGGACTTTAAAACTGCAAAGATTATTGGATAACTAAATAATGCAAGTTAACCTGGGTAGAATACAGCAAGTTATCTCTTTTCTTGAATGGGAAGGGCTGTTTTGCCAGCTTGCTTAATCAGTTGCTGGTTCCAATTAAACCAATATCTAATTTGATCATGCTGGAAGCAGAGGAAATGGATTGAGAAACCCTTCCTTCCTGTGAAATTTTTGGCTGTTTTATTTTGAGACAATTGTATTAAAAATAACTCTTAGGTTTGGCATGTAGGAGGTGAGGAGAGTTCCAACTTCAAGAAAAGCCTCTGATATGGTGCACAGAAGCAATGGTTTCCTGCTCTTGCAGACTAACGGAACTGACTCAGAAATCTCCAAATCTTTAGTTATTGAAATGCACTATTATGAAGGTTTCTCCTTGATTATTGATGATGGTGATGGTGGTGATGATGGATGATAGTAATGATCAGCCAGTACAGCAGTAGTTCCCAACCTTTTGGGCACCAGGGACCAGTTCCGTGGAAAACAATTTTTCCACAAATCAGTGGGTAGTGGTTTCATGCACTACCTAGATCCATGAACAGATGAAGCTTTGCCCAGTTCCTAATGGGCCCTGGACCAGGGATTGGGAATGAAGGTCTTTTCATTGAGGATTAGGATCTATAATCTACCATGCTGCATAAACACACACACACACACACACACACACACACGCAAAATTACAATCACATGCCCCACGTTCAGGCTACAAATATAAATGCACAAAATACTTTTATTTGTGATCAAGGCCTCTGTCTCCTCTAGCATTCTTTAAATGGCATTCGTCCTTAGCTAAATCCTCCCTGTCAAAATAATTGATGAAGAGCTTGCCCTTACTTTCTTCTATCTTTGAAGCCAGAACAGTTGGAAAGACGAACAGAATCATGGCAGAGACCGGGTTTCTAAAATCCTGTTTTAGCCAGGATTTTGCAGAGGAGGATTTTAACTTGGTTGTACCTAACCCTGGGACTTCAGGTAATGACATCAGATGCAGTTGACCCATGGAGCTAGTAACCCTCTCTTGGTTCCTCCTAATCTGGGTCTAAGGAATCCTGCCAGTTGGTTAGCTCCAAATCATCTTGTCACTCTAGGGTTCTGTAAGTTAGTAATTTGCTCAATTAAGCTACCTCCGTGCGCTGATTTCATTTGCATTCTCTTACATTTCACAAACTGTTCATTTCAAATTTTTCTTTCTACATGGTATCTTCTTACCCCTTATTTCAGGCCTTTACTGAATTCCTTACTTTTATTCTGCAAACCTCACAAGCAGCTGACACGGGCACCTATTCAGAAGTGGTATTCGGCAGTTTCTGAGCAGTTCTGGACAACCGGTAGCAGAAATTTTGAGTAGTTCGGAGAACCGGTAAATACCACCTCTGACTGGCCCCGCCCACATCTATTCTCTGCCTCCCGAGTCCCAGCTGATTGGGAGGAAATGGGGATTTTGCAATAACCTTCTCCTGGAGTGGGGAGGGAATGGAGATTTTACAATATCCTTCCCCTGCCATGCCCACCAAGCCACGCCCACAGAACCGGTAGTAAAATTTTTTGAATCCCACCACTGTGTGACCTAGTGTTAACAAAGAATGTTTGTAGGTGTGTGTCATTTTCATCTTTCCGGCGAAGGGATTTGGAGCTCTGTTTATAGAATAAATTGCATGTATGAATTGTGGGCTTGATTCCTTCCCAGCTATTTTCTTTACTGAGATTTGCTGCTTTAATTAAAACGTGCTCTCCTGCCTGATCTGCACTGAGCATATTTTGCTTTTTTATTTATGTTTTCAAAATCAGTTTAAGCTTTATTTTCTTCCAAGAACAGAGGTTAGGGCAAACAGGATTTTACTAAAATGAAAGAAATTGTAACATCTACATAATACACCCTTTTATACAAATTAACACCAGACCGTCACCATTGTGGGATAGTCTTTCCTGACTTTTGAACTTCCAGATGTCATATTACATTTCCGATAATTTGCAGCCAACATGGCCTAATGCCTAATGTAATGTTGATTCTCATTGAGCAAAGCAATCAAAGGCTATTTTCCATTCTTCAAGTTATAAACTGGTTACGTGTTTCAGCTTTACATATAAGATACATAACCTGACCAGGAGTGATCAGTAATTTGCATCTAGTTTTAATTCTTGAATCACTCTGGCAACATTTATACTCTTTTAAAAGGTAATGCTATTTTCATGGCTCCTGGCAACAGTTTCTGTGTTGCCAACAGCAGAGACCAGCACTCAGATCAGATTTGGCACGTTTGATGTTCAACATTTTGATGTTACTGAATAAATGTTGGTAAAGCTCTGCCCAGAGGCTTTGCTAGAAAAGTTTAAAAAAAAAACCTATTCTCTATCCATCTTCATTTTTAATTTTTCACAGTAAGTGGAAGATTTAAAATAAAGATGTCTTTGAAAAGGCGGGAAATTCTTGTAATTTGGCAAGGGTGTATTGACAATTAAATCACTCTTTTTAGAACACCGGTAAATAAAGAAATTTTTATTTTAATATTTCATTGTTCATAATGGAAAGGTTGAGCCTGGAAGAAGCAGAAGCCACATTCAAAGGATTCAGCTCAGGGGTGAAATCCAGCAGGTTCTGACAGGTTCTGGAGAACTGGTAGCAGAAATTTTGAGTAGTTTGGAGAACTGGCAAATACCACCTCAGTCTGGCCCCAGAGTGGGTGGGAATGGAAATTTTGCAATATCCTTCCCCTACCATGCCCACCAAGCCACACCACACCCACCAAGCCACGCCCACAGAACTGTAATAAAAAACTTTGGATTTCACCACTGATTCAGCTGTGTGTTAAGCAAACAAACCTTTTTCCAGAAAGTAGGGGAAAGGGAAGAAATTACACCTTTCTACGTAAATTGAGTTTAGTGTAGTAGTGAAGGCACCAGGCTAGAAACCAGGCGAATGAGAATTCTAGCCGTGCCTTAGGACAAAGCCAGCTGGGTGACTCTGGGCCTGTCACTCTCTCTCAGTCCTGGGGAGCAGACAAGGGCAAATCACTTCCAAAAATCACTTCCGAAAAACTTCCAAAAGCAGAAAAAACAATTGCTACCAACCTGCCTTCCATTGAGGACCTGTATGCTGCACGAGTCAAAAAGAGGGCTGTGAAAATATTTACAGACCCCTCACATCCTGAACATAAACTATTTCAACTCCTACCCTCAAAACGACGCTATAGAGCACTGCACACCAGAACAACTAGACACAAGAACAGTTTTTTCCCGAATGCCATCACTCTGCTAAACAAATAATTCCCTCAACACTGTCAAACTATTTACTAAGTCTGCACTTCTATTAATCTTCTCATCATTCCCACCACCCATCTCCTTCCACTTATGACTGTATGACTGTAATTTTGTTGCTGGTATCCTTACGATTTATATTGATATTGTTTCCGGATTGCTTATTTGTACCCTATGACTATCATTAAGTGTTGTACCTTATGATTCTTGATGAACGTATCTTTTCTTTTATGTACACTGAGAGCATATGCACCAAGTCAGATTCCTTGTGTGTCCAATCACACTTGGCCAATAAAGAATTCTAATTCTAAAAACCTTTCCAAGAAAAGTTCAGTCCAAACTGAAAAGTCCAAACAATTTTCAGGAATCAACAATGACTCACATATTCAAGATAGGCTGCTTGACCCATAGTGGTTTAGGATAACAGATTTGAGGGCAGGGAGATTATCAGGATGTTTGTGAAGACAATCATCTTCTTGTGATCAAACACAGGTAGTCCTCAAATTATGATCATAATTGAGCCCAACATTTATTTTGCTAAGTGAAACATTTGTTAAGTGAGTTTGGCCCATTTTACAAATTTTCTTGCCACAGTTGTTAAGTGAATCATTGCATTTGTTAAGTTAGTGAAATGGTTGTGAATCTGGATTCCCCATTGACTTTGCTTGTCAGAAGGTTGCAAAAGATGATCACATGACCCTAGGACACTGCAACTGTTATAAATATGAACCAGTTGCCAAGTGTCTGAATTTTGATCATATGACCATGGGGATGCTGCAATGGTCATAAGTATGAAAAACGGTCGTAAGTCACTTTTTTTTAACTCTGTTGTAACTTTGAACAGTCACTAAATGAACTGTTGTAATTTGAGGACTACCTGTACTTTTTCCTTTTTAAAAGGTGTTGGAGATGCATTTAGGGGACAAAAAGTTGAATTTTCCCTTCCACAAATATTCTTCCTCAAGTTGCAATGTATAGAAATGGGGATAGTGCACTGCCGTCAGCCTTTATGTGAAATGGCTAAGATCATCTAGCCATGCATTAACTTTCACCTTCTTGGAAGAAACATGGAAGTCAAAACTGCTTACAGTTTTTCTTCAATTAGCAAAATAATACATAAAGGATTAGAATTTACTAAAAGTTAAACCCAGAAGTTAAGTCTTTTCCAAAAACAAAACCTTTTTCCCAAAATCAAGGAAGCCCTTTCTAAAGTATCTATCTATCTATCTATCTATCTATCTATCTATCTATCTATCTATCTGTCTATCTCTCTCTCTTCTATCTCCCTCCCTCCCATCCTCCCTCTCTCTCTCTCTCCTCTCTTTTTAGGAGCTGTGCTGTTATACATGTGTATATGTGTATACATGATGACAATGTTCATATTGGTTTTGACAGAACCTCTAGGGCATATCCTTCAATTAAATTTTTATTCACCGAGTGGATAGAAATTATCAACTTCCTTTGAATCCCAATAGATACCAATGTCATCAAGTTTCCAAAAAAAATCTCTTAATATCCTTTATTTCAGCTATTTGGTTTTAATATTGCATTTTGGACATTGTTGCCAATGTGGACAGGAATTGCATACATCATAATAAGTAGGTAAGTATTAATTATAGATCA
The DNA here is from genome assembly GCF_029215685.1 of Pituophis catenifer annectens. Taxonomy (NCBI): domain Eukaryota; kingdom Metazoa; phylum Chordata; class Lepidosauria; order Squamata; family Colubridae; genus Pituophis; species Pituophis catenifer. The sequence continues at coordinate 207,757,673 of NW_027256881.1, forward strand.
TATGAATCTACAGTATATTTGTAGAATTCTAAGAAATTGTTATTATATTAAAGTTCCTACTCTGAAGAAGGTTTTTTTGAAACCATTGTCACACTTGATCAAATTTCTGGGGTTTTATGTTGGGTAAACTGAGATGCATAGTTAATTGACATGATCTATTTTGCAGATAAGAGTTATAGGATTAATGTCTAGGGCAGGCACAAGAAATATTGCCATCTTATCATAATGGAGAATTACAGTCTGTTTATACAAGCGGGGAAGAGCCTTGATGGTTAAAGACTATATTTATCCTATTGGATAAGCTGGTGCATAGGGTGACAGGCAGCCACACATACACATGGATAGAGCTTAATGTTGGAGATAATTTGCTTTTTAATCATGATATGTCAGTTTTAGGATTTCCCATGGAGTTTTCTGGTCTTAACCCACCTCAAAATAGCTTAATTAATTGTTGAGTTCCTGTAGATTTGAAGTGGTAGCATTTCTCATTAATTGAGGTTAGAGAATGCCATGAGGATCTGTATGAAGTCCTGCAGCTCAAGGTTGTCCATTACTACTTCATTTCAATCTATGCCTTCTGAATTAGTTGGATTTTAATAGTTATTATTCCCAGACAGAGATGGTGTTGAGGCCCAACACATTTGGAGAGCCTCAGGTAGGGAAAGGCTGATTTGTTCTGTGAGCCTTCTTTTTGTTCATGTTTAGATTGATATTTCAGGAAGCAATGACTTAATATTGACAATTAAAGTAGTCCTTTTAGAACACTAGTAAATAATACACTCATTGATGTCCTTAGCATGAATCTAAGACTGTGGTATTCTTTTATATACCATGTAACTAACATTGCCTCACATATACACAAATCTTTGGAAAAGGATATGATCCTTGCATTTGAATTTAGTTTTAATCCCACTTGCCAAGCATAGAATGCAGAACCCAGAATCAACAAAACAGATCCATTCACCTGGATTGTTGCAGTTAAAGAGGCTGTCATTCCACTCCATTCCATCTGCAACATTTGTGATTTTAAATCAGCAAGGCAGGAAAAAATGGAAAACTTGTATTTGAATTAGGTGTCATCTTTTGTAAACATTTTATTTTCTAAGAATTTGGTCCATTGTTTGCTTACTATGCAGATTAAAACACTTAGGATTTGTGGGAAAATTTGGGTGTAAACCAAGATTTATGCTTCCTAAGGGCATAATTTAAAAGCTCATGTCAAAGCATGGTATTTCTCCTTACAGTCACAATAAATTATTTCTAAATGTGCATTTATACACAGGAATTATAACAAGAACACAAATTTGGATCTCTCCTGTCTTTTCCCCATAATTGTGTTATCTTTCCTTTTTGGGCAATGTGCAGGAATGGGGTCTATGACAATTTGCCACAGCCAATTTGCCACAACCAACTCACTATGGCCAACTCGCTACAGTCAACTTGCCATGGCCAACATACTATGGCCAACTCGCTGCGGGACAACTTGCTACGGGACAAGAGTTACACTAATATCAAAGAAATTGTGGAATAGAATCATTAGAGGATGCAAAAGGAGGGACAAAATGAAATGTGAATGAGAACAATTAAAATATTTTTAAATTTATTTTAAATAATTAAATCGAATTGGTAAATTGTTCCGTGGTGAATTGTTCCGCAATGAGTTGGCCATGATGAGTTGTCCCATGGTGAGTTGGCCATGGCAAGTTGGCCGTGGAGAATTGGCCATGGTGAGTGGGCCGCAGCAAGTTATTTGTGGCAAGTTGTCCCATTCCAGCAGGAACAGGACCTACCAGAAGGAAACATGAACAGTTCCACTTGGGCCCAACATTCACTCCCAGTCTGTAAGCCAAGAATGTATATCCAAATGTTCTATTTTATTTATAATGCTCGAACCCAAAAAAATCAGCATGCCTTCTTGTTCCTAGAAAAATAGGCACTATCTCAGTATGTGCACTATAGGTCACAGGGTCAGATTTAAATTTTAAATCTTCTATTACCTTTTTCAAAAAGTTTTATTTTTGAAAACCCACCATTAATTTAATCCATTACTTAAAGCAAAGTCCACATTTTCTGCCTTGTACTGATGACCAAATATTGATGCTGTAGCTTATGGCTTCCATGTAGAAAACCCAAGAACTAATCCTTGGAATCTTGAACTGTTCTCAGAAGGATTGATATGAAGAGCCTTATATTCCTTTTATCTGACAGATGCTGCTTATTAGATTCAAGAAATTTCTCAAGGGATATAAGTCAGTTCTCACCATTCTAGTACAGAGAATATATAGTTCATCAGAGAGATTGCTGGAATCCTATTGAATATTGAGATACTGGATGATGACTTCCTAGAAAATCTGATGTTCTTATTACTGAATTGGAGGATCTCAGACTAAAAAGAGCTTTCTAAGTTCTATTGATTCTGATAAATAAATGCCACAGAACCATTTTACTAAATCCATGACACACAATCCCTGCTTTATGCAAGAAAAGCCAGTTGGTTTTTATTGTGCAAGCTAGTGAAAGTATTTTGGAGATATGTGCAGAGACAAGAGCTTTAAATCATTGTTCAGGCGTGCAGTTATATAATGTAGCGTGTGAGAAAAATAGCTTTCTGTGAAGGGTTTCAAAGAAAACCTTTGCTGGTTAAACATATTGTTGAACAGAGATAACAATTGAGTACACATTTAGATAGCACACATATAAAGTAGGGAAATGGGAAACTGATTCATAAAATAGAAGAGTAGAGACTAGTCAGAGCTCTTTATTGCCATCCAAACTCGACTTTGATGTCAACTGAAAATGCCCATGTGACTCTACCCAGGAGAAAAATGGAGAATTGAGGATGGGTTTTATCTTTTCAGAAACTTTTTGACTGCCATCACCTGCCAGATTTAAGCTCTGATGCCACTGGGAATCTTCACCCAAAGAACATGGGACTCTACATGGGGCTCCCCTTGAGGAGCACCTGGAGGCTCCAACTGGCGCAGAGTGGGCCGCGCGGGTGGTTATGGGAGCAACATGGCGCTCCCGTGTGACACCTCTCCTGAGTGAGCTGCACTGGTTCCCGGTGGTCTTCCGTGTGTGCTTCAAGGTTTTGGTTACCACCTTTAGAGCGCTCCATGGCTTAGGACCTGGTTATTTATGGGACCGCCTACTACCACAAACAGCCTCCCACCGGCCGGTACGCTGTCATAGAGAGGGGCTCCTCCAGGTGCCGTCAGCCAAGCAGTGTCGACTGGCGGCCCCCAGGGGGAGGGCCTTCTCTGTGGGGACACCCACTATCTGGAACGAGCTCCCCCCGGAGATATGGAGGATCCCGGATCTGCGCACTTTCTGCCGTGCTCTTAAGACCCTCTTATTCCAGCAAGCCGGCCTGGCCTAATTTTTCTCCCCTTTCTTTTAAATTTTTTAAACTGAAATTTTAATTTGTTTTAAATTATTGGGATTTTAATTGTCGTGGGCTAAATTATTTAATTTGGTTTTAAATTGTTTCTAACTTTTGTATTTCTGTATTTTATCCTGTGCCTGTCCACCGCCCTGAGTCCTTCGGGAGTAGGGCGGTATACAAATTTAATAAAACAAATAAAACAAACAAACAAACAAGAGGTTTGATAAGATGGAAGAATTACGTATCATGTACATAATGATGTCAAGCACCAGGGAAATCAGAAGATCCAGGCAGTTCAAATGAATATAAAGGTTTATTGCAAGCTTAAGCTTTCTACAAGAATCTGAATTATTAATGTCCAAGCAAATTGGCGGTAGATAAGAGTCAATAGAATTCAAGGTGGGCTGGACTTAGACCTCTTGTAGGCATGACGGGACTCATGACTGATGATACGTTTGATCCTTCTCTTAGTCTCTGATCATCTACAAATGATATGTGGAAATGACTTTGAGAGATAGGAGGGAGAGCCATAGACAGGACAACCAATGTGTAAGGAAAGTTGGTAGGCATGGGAAATATTTCAGAAGGGACTTTCCTAGTTTATCTAGGAGAATAAAAAAAAAAGGAGGGGATAAATACTTTCAGTCTTCCTAGATTATCTTCATGTACAACAAAGATATAGCTAGCACTCCTGGTGGTGCTTCTTGTCTGGCTTTCTTGAAAGCCTTACAGAATGTCATTTTAAAAATGATTTTAATGAACAGCTGGCCTGAAGCATTACTGCACGAGGAAGGAAGAAATTACATCTGACCCAGAATTTGAGCTGATAATATGTTTCTCACTAAAAATTCAGTAGTCAAAAATACACTTTGGGTCAAGTGTCTCTTGCACCTCCCCCCATCCCAGAATTAAATCCTTTTTGTGATTTACCTACTCCATGGAGCCTATTAGCATGTAGGTTGTTAACGAATCCTGGCTTTATGGGGTGGGGTGCAATCTGTGTACTTCTTGTAGTAAGCTTTAATAGTCACCATCTGAAAAACCATAGGAGTCAACAACACACGCAATACACAGAGACTCCCTAGCAGATGTGCTGCTTAGCTTTCTGTTTCCATAGCAACAAGGTTACATTATTTTTCCAATAGCCTAAATGCAGGAAGCAAGTTCAGGTATTAATAGCCAAAGCTATGTATGTATGAGCAGTAATATGCAAGCTATAGCTATTTTGATTTCTCTGATTCGACGTTTTTAACCTCCATTAAAGGAAAAAAAAAAGTCTGTATACAATGTCCTTTTCCTTTCCCCACAGTTCCTATAATAAATTCAATATTTGCTAGTCACATAGGTTTATTGTAGGCATATTTGTACTTGTTTGATCTTCTTGACTGGATAAAGAAATTAAGTTTTTTTTCCAAATGTGATGAACTGAGAAAAGTTTTGAATGGAAGTGTTAAGTCAGTATGAGTGGTTTTGTTTATTTATTTAGAATACTGTGGTGCTTCAACCAAAGCAGAACAGCTGACATAGGGTTGAAAGAACATAGAAATAGGGTTGAAAGCCAAAGAATAGCCCATGAATGCATAAAATAATACAAATTTCCCATTCAATACCCCTTTTATCTTCCTAAAGCATCTTGGCACTTTCTCCTCAGGAGCAGCATTCAGCCAGGCCTATCCTTTTATTTGCCAGTTAAATTGTGGCTGAGGATAGATTTATTATAGGCAGAGTTGGCATTCAAAAGCATCAGGAGGATCCAAGGCTTTCTGTAGCCTAGCCGTCTGTTTCACAAGACAATGTAATGAGACCAAAAGCAGGGATTGACCTCAAATTTCCTATCTTCCTTCCATGAGAGAAGCCCAGTCCATCTCTGTGCCTTATCACAATCCTTTATCTTTCTTCTCTATTTCTTTTCACTCCATCAGTTCCAAGTTCCTCCCAAACTTCACATGGGCCATCCAGCCTCCAACCTTCTAGTAAAACTTCACCACATATCTTAGAATAGAATAGAATAACAGAGTTGGAAGGGACCGTGAATGTCTTCTAGTCCAACCCCCTGCTTAGGCAGGAAACCCTACACCACTTCAGACAAATGGTTATCCAATATCTTCTTAAAAACTTCCAGTGTTGGAGCATTCACAACTTCTGGAGGCAAGTTAGTCCACCAATTAATTGTTCTAACTGTCAGGAAATTTCTCCTTAGTTCTAAGTTGCTTCTCTCCTTGATTAGTTTCCACCCATTGCTTCTTGTCCTGCCCTCAGGTGCTTTGGAGAATAGCTTTGCTCCCTCTTCTTTGTGGCAGCCCCTGAGATATTGGAACACTGCTATCATGTCACTCCTAGTTCTTCTGATATCTGATTCTCCTTACAGCTGTTCACTGGACAGGTTACTCAATTTACTTAATTCTTATCAGTTTCCTTTTTCCCTGCCTTCCAAATCGTATGATCACCTGAAGTTGTTCTTATTGGGTTCAGAGGGAGTAAGGACTCCCTTTGAATCTACTTCAGGTTTAGGATCCCAAAACCATATTCTGTCCTTCATCTGGAGACTGGTTCCACAACACATCTCTTTCTCCATTCCTTGCCCAGCCCAATTTACAACACCGGATACACAAAGTAGAGAGAAATGATTTTATTGTTTCAAATATTTTTTAATGCAGAACATTTCCATAATCGTGATATCTCAAACCTGGTTTTTATGAATGAAATTCACAATTCATTCACATTTTTAAATTTTATTTTGCTAGCAAACACTCATGTTTTAATTTGTGGCACCTTCTACTTAAGAAAGACTCTCCAGTAAAAGATTAGGAAAACACTGGAGTGAAAGTTAGAAAATCCAGTATGGATATAAGTGGCCAAGGGATATATTTTAATAAAAGACAGCTTACTACTTCCAAATATATGTACGTGTGTGTGTGTGTGTGTGTGTGTGTGTATGAATTGTAGGACACGTTTGGAACTGAAAGATGCTTGACAAAAATCACTGTAGGAGGAGAAGCATGATAGTCTGGAGCACTTTTTCTGACCAGCAGGTTTTATTAATATATATAATAACATTTGTTAGTCAGAAAAGGTGCTACCAGCATTCTGACACAGATCGTTATCTCTGCTGAGTTTTTTACAATGGAGTTTTGATTAATTTCTTTCTTGGGAAAACATCTGAAGCCCTAATTCCTCTTTGTGCCTAGCAAAATGCCACAGACATCAATAGTATTTAAAATAAATGATCAGAGTCCCTGCTTGGAGCAGAAAATGTGATGAAAATCACAGCAGCAAATAATAGAACGGCTGAGTTGTCGTTTCTCTCTCTTTTTCTACTTAGTTATTCCTTGTGACTATGTCTTGGCCTAAATATATTTTATATGGCACTTAGAAAAATATACACTTGAAGAGTGGATCACACATTTATTTCAAAAAGAAACAATTTCTAATTTTTCCTTTTAATTTTTTTAAGAGATGAGGCACAAGCATGTAGAATAAGATTTATGAATTTATAGTCCAAGAAATGCACTTTAATTGAAAACATACACATTAATTTATTCACTCTGGTATAAATTCTTTCTGTATTTTGTATTTAAAATGTTAATAGCAAATCAAAATCCTTGGGGAAAAATGATGTGTAGAATTTGCAGCTAAATTTATAGTATAGTTGTTTTTAAGTAGCTGATGATGGGATTATATGCAACAATTATCTGAAATTTATGTTATACTTATATGAACATGTTTTATATAAATGAAGCATGTCCAGCAAAGTATGTATTGGTAAGTAAGATTTCCCCCCTCCCCCCACAGTTTTTTTGTACATTTTGTAGATGTGCTAACATATATTTGGCATGGCATAATTCTTAATGCTAATGCTAATGTTTGATTCCCTGTCCTAAATATTGGACAATATCATTCGGTTACAGTGGCAAGTTATGTAGTGCTTCATGCCTGTGCAGCATTTGAAAATACGCAAAGCAGCAACAATTGTTGGAAACCTTTGCTGCTATGAGAGATGGAGTATTTTCTTAATGCAGTTCTAGGTAATTCATGTTTTGCTAGCGTGTTGGTCTGCCGTTGCCAGCTTTATAGTCACCCATATAGACAAATAATACAACTCTGAAATAAATTTAGAAATCACTTCAATGCAATGGATTTAAGGCATGTAAATGAGTATATTGTAGAATGCTAAAATGACTGAATTAAAGAAAAGTGAATACATTGGCCAATATCAATGTCCAATCAAGAAAGTACATGTAAGATAGTTCTGATATTCTAACAATGTACCATGCATTGTTGCTAATGCTTTTAAAATGTTTTAACTGTGGATTTTTTTTTTCTTCTGCACAATCATTTGTATCTGAAATCATTCCTGCATATGTTGCAACTTTTCTCTCTACCTCTAACCAGATCCTTTTTAAAACTAAGGTGTGTTGAACGAGCCATGTTGCTGTGAATCATAAAACGTTAGGGCATTATGGGCCAAGGTCACACATCACACTAAACTAAAAACAAACCATGTTTCAGTAAGCCCAAAACAAATAAACCATATTTCAATTTTTTGCCAGAGAATTTATGCTTCTGCCCTCTGGTTTTTTTTTCCCTTTAAATTTGTGCTGATTGTATACTACTTGTTTTATTCTGAGGAGTGATTTGAACCAATATGTAAATCAAACTTGGTTCTTGAGTAAAATATTGCAGCTGGATATGATGATCATAAAACTGAAGGCTAAATATACAGCACAGATTTATTTTTTACAGAGGGAGGCAAGATAAAAGCATACTTCAAAGCTGTTTTGTGCTGAACCAATTAATATTCTGTACCAGGAAAATGTTTCTTCTACTCAAGCGTTGCAAACTAAAGCAAAGCCCTTTGGTGCACCTGCTTGCCACTGATGTTTGCTCTATTACATGGCATTCATGGGAAAGGCAGTCTTTTCAGACTTGCCAGGCCTTGCTTATGATAAGGGCATGTGGGAGTTATGGTCTATAACATTTGAAGAGCACAGGAGCAGAAATGTGAGGGGATAGCCTGCCTTATTGACAGAGGAGGCAAAATTAGTTATCACCTTTAAAGCGCTCCATGGCTTAGGACCTGGGTACCTACGAGACCGTCTTTTGCCACCAATAGCCTCCCACCGACCAGTTCGTTCTCACAGGGAGGGACTACTCAGGGTACCGTCAGTCAAATTATGTCGACTGGCGACTCCCAGGGGGAGGGCCTTCTCTGTGAGGGCTCCAACCCTTTGGAATGAACTGCCCCCGGAGATACGGAATATCCCTGATCTCCGTGCTTTTCGCCGTGCCCTCAAGACCCTGATGTTCCAACAGGCGGGGCTAAACATATGAACATGTGAATGATTTTTTAAATGTGATCTAATTCTGTGTTTTATTTAATTGACCAAACTAAGTAATAATTTTAATTAGCAATTTTATGATGTTTGTGTGTCTATATTTTTCTTGACTGTACACCGCCTTGAGTCCTACGGGAGAAAGGCGGTATAGAAATATAATAAATAAATAAATAAATAATAAATAAAATATCCTTGCTTAGTCCCTAAAACAATCCAAGAGCAGATGAGGAGAAAAACCTCTGCCTAGAGATGGTCACTTCCAGCCCCAGTTGACTGCCCTACGACCCAGGAACCAGATAAGGCAAAAGCAAACATTGTGATTCAGATCAGATAAAATGGCATCTGCAGACACTTTCTTTGATCAGGATGGGCGGACTTGATGCCTTTGACACCTGCCAGGTTCTCCGTTCACTTAAATGGCGATAAGGATAGGATAGGATAGATAGGATAGTATCCTATCCCAGCCCCTTCAGCTTCTGGAACCAGTTAATGTTCACACCATGAATCCAACAAGCAAAGATATTGTTTGTAAATCCTGCTTGAGTTTTTAAAAAAGCATGCATTTCCTTTAAGCAGTCAAAGCTCAAAGGACAAGGTCCACTTCATCTTCCACATCAAGTCAGGGGGTAAGTGAGGTGTTGTTGTTGGTTTTTTTGCAAGGTTTTCTATGGCATCATTTAAAGCAATGTACAAAGCAGATGAGATGGGCTGTCATGGAGATTTGTTTATTTGTTCAATTTATATCCCATCTTTATTATTTGTATAAATAACTCAAGGTGGTGAACATATTTAATGCTCCTTTTTCCTCCTATTTTTCCTCCACAACAGCAACCCTGTGAGGTAGGTTTGGCTGAGAGAAAGTGACTGGCTGAAAGTCATCAGCTGGCTTTCATTAATAAGGCAGGACTTGATTTCATAAATCTCCATGTTTCTAGCCTAGTGCCTTAACTACTAGATTGTTGTTCCAATGGCAGATTATGCTCAAATGAGATCCTGAGTATAAACAGCTCTCAATCTCCACTTGTATCTAGTTGGCAGTGATCAATTCAGTTTTTCTGTTCAGATTATTACTAAATTGCCCTGCTTTTGTCTCTCTGCTTTCTACCTATTTCATATGGAGAAAGCAATGTCCCACCCCATCTGACTCTTCCACCAAGACATGGCACATGCACAACTATCTCTCACAATCTTAATTGTGTTGATCAGACAAGGCAAAATTTTAAGCATGTTTTTTTTTCTCATGTATGGTTTTACCAGGGTGAGCCTGAGAAATATCGCTTTCCTGAAACAATTGCAAAAGTTTATTTATTTGTCTATGCAATTTATAAACCATCTCGGTCTCAAGGCAGTTTGCAGGCGCAATAGTGACATATCCAACTCAAGAATGGAATACTACAATGAACTACATCTTTCTATATAAAGATATCACATTAACACCTGATGCAGTTAGATTCACAAGCCATCAGTTAGGTAGGTGCCATTAAGTTGCGTCAAACCATGAACTGTATTCAGAAATAGCTTGTAGCTCTTCTGAGGACAATCCTGTCTTTGATTCCACCTTAACTATTATCTTCCATTTCCATTCTTGTTCAGCATAGTATTTTTCTTTCTTTTCCTTTCTCTGCATCATACAGGACTATTAAGTGACCATTTGCTTGCTGATCATTACTTCAAGGAAAAACAAAACCTAACTACAATATTTGATCAAAATCAAACCAACCATCAGTCAGTCCTGGATCAAACTGGTTGATGTTTTTTTGAGGTCTGTGGTACTCTTAATCATTTTCAGATTGATAATTCGGAATTGGAAGCTGTTTTTCACCTCTATCTCAGTCACGTTTCCCAGCTATATCTTATTACTGAAAAGGTCATTGTGTTAACTATTCTGATCTTTGGCGTCACTAAAATATTATTTTCCTTCATGATTGTCTAAGTTTGTGATTGACTTCTTCCTTGGGATTAATCTATTTTCTAGCATGCTGTCCATCTAGACAGCATGCTAGATTTATTTTTGAGCTCAAGAAAATAAAACTATCTTTAGTCCTTGGCTGGCTGCTCTAAGTTCACTAAGCATATTCTTTGGCAATACCTAATACTTAACATTCAGCCAGATTTTTCACTTTACTTTGTTTTTTTAAAAAATGGATCATGAAGAAATTGTAGGAATAAAGGTAGAAGAGGCACCAAAGGTAGCATTACTCTCACTATTGGAAGATATAAAGTGTAAAAATGAGACTAAAGAGTTGATAACAAATTTGTTGACCGCAGCAAGGTTAATGATTTCTAGGAACTGGAAGACACGAGGTGATTATTGTTTGGAAGAATGGTATAAGGAAGTATGGGATATTGCCATAAATGAAAAATTGACTTATAATATTAAAGTAAGGAGGTGCATAATGAAAGTAAATGAATTCAATGGAATCTGGAAACAGTTCCTAATATATGTGTTTTCTGGAGGAAGGGGGATACCACCACCAGAAGAAGCTTTAAGATTTTGGAAGCAGGAATGATCCCGAGAGGTGGGGGAACACTCGTTGATTGTTTGTATTGTGTATATTGTTATATATTATATATTATGATTCATGTATGTTATGTATGTTAAATTTATTTTTATTTTTTTTTTAATAATAAAAAAATATAAAAAACAAACAAACAAAAAGTTTCCCCCCATTGTGGATATAATCAGTCATGATTGCATAGATAACTGTCAACTCTTGATTGATAATCCTAACCCTCTTCCATTTAGTGGGGGGAAAAAGGGTGAGGCGGCCAAAATAAACAGACATAATCAATTGTGTGCAAAACCCACAAGTGGGCAAAAAATTCTTTGACAGGCAGAAAAGGAATAAGATTGATGAACCTTTTCCTGTACTTTCAATTACGAAGTGGCATTATTTGTTCTTTCCAAAATTTAATGTTTTTATGCCATCTCTTCTAATCCTGTGATTCCTGTGATATATTTGCTATATAGACTGAACAGTGGAACAATATAGATTCATTCTCTTTCCTCTTCTAAAATACTGTGTTTCTCCAAAATCATGCGTGCAGTACTTCTTGTTCATTGTAGTCAAACTTCCGGTATACGTATTAGCCTAACTGTAGCAATTTAATCCACATTAATAGAAGCTTTACTGTAGTCAATGAAGCAAGGGCAAAATTCCTTAAATTATCTGGCTCTCTCAATTATCCATCATATTTATTTTTATTTTATTTTATTAAAATTTATATTTCAATATCTTTGCTTTTTTAAGTTTCTCTGTCTTTTCTGAAACCTGCTCATTCACCTGGAATTTTATTTGGTATATATGGTGGAATTCTTCTTTGGAAGATATAAGGCAAAACTTTGTGGACTAATATACTGGTTACTGCTCTGGGTGAATTATAGCTTAGGTACCACTTTGGAGGGAAAGTAACAGCATTCTGTTTCGTCATAAGCTCTGTGTTGCGGTATGATGTCGTGTTGGCTGCATGATGGTGAAATCGTCTTTGGACAGTGCTCACTCAATGGCTTACAGAAACAGAGTTTGGCACCACCCTCTAAAGTTGGCTATGACTAGTGGAATAAAACATGCAGGGACATTTTTACCTTAGCTTACCCAGCTTAGATCTTAGATCATGTAATACCAAGTTCCTCCATTTCTCCAATATTTATTTGTTTCCTTGTCGTTTCTTCAGGTGATTTATGTTTCATCTTCCATTTAGGACTCAAAGCAGCATTCATAACACTTCTTCCTCTTGTTTAAAGCAACCATGTGAGATAGGTTGGGCTAAATAAGAGTGTGAAGCCCAAAGTCACCCAGTAGTCTTCCATAGTTGAACATGGACTTGAACCTCAGTCTCTCATTCTTGTCCAACATCTTAATCAGATTCCAATCGTCCAACCCTCCTATGGCAAGTACAGCAAAACTCTACAGTAGATTAGACAGTGAAGCTCATTATGAGAATGTAAGACAAGGGCTCTTTCTCTCAGTACAACCTATGTCCCAGGCTGCTCCAAAAATAAACTAGAAGAAAGTACAGGTAGTCCTCAACTTGCAACAGTTTGGTTACTGACCGTTCAAAGTTACAATGGCACTGAAAGATGTGACTTATTACCATTTTTCATAGTTACGACCTTTGCAGCATCCTCATGATTGTGTGATCAAAATTCAGATGCTAGGTAACTGGTTCATAGTTATGACCTTTGCTGTGTGCTAGATTCACGTGATCACCTTTTGCGAACTTCCGACAAGCTAAGTCCATGGCGAAGCCAGACTCACTTAACAGCCGGGCTACTCACTTATTAACTGCAGTGATTCACTTAACAACTGTGGCAAGAAAAGTTGCAAAATGGGACAAAGCTGATTTAACAAATGTCTCTCTTAACAATAGAAATTTTGGGCTCAATTGTGATCCTAAGTTGAGGACTACCTGTATGTTTGCTGCATGGGTTTTTCAAGCAATGGTTGAACATAATAATGAATGAATATTGCTCCTTTTTCTCTCTCCTTCCTCCCCCCCCCATCTCTGCATCTCCTATTTTCTTATAGAATAAATTTAAAAGTGATGATAGCCCTGTTTGGCCCACTTCCGCTAGGTTTGTGACTCACTGGTGAGTCAGACTCAGCACTTGACAGCTAAAACCCAACACTTTAGACAAACAAACTTTTGGAGTGTGTGTGCATGTATTTTAAACATTTATATCTTAAAACTCAAAAAAAAAAGGGGGGGATTCTATCTTTCTACCTTTCTATCAAGAGAACAGGTCCTTTCACAAGGACGTAGTTAAATAATGCAGGCTGGAGGCAAAAAAAGGAACAAAAGTTTGTTCAAGATAAATGTAGATGCTTGTCTTTTGAGCAAGTATCCTTGAACTGTAAATGATGTGCAGTAACTTAGTGATAAGAATAGAAGCTGAGAAAGAGGAATGCAAATCTCCCTTTTTCCTTATTCTTCTTTTCTCATCATACATCAATTGGACAGTTCAGAAATCAATCAAGAAATTTAACTTGCTAATAGATAGGGCATGAATTTTTCAGCAGTGGAACATACATATCCGTTGAAATGGATCACCCATTATGTATTCTTCCTCTTGTCCCAGAATGATGAGAACACCCTTGGCATTGGACATTTCATGGAAATTTATTCCTTGTTATGGTCAGCATTTAAAGGGGTGGTAACCTACTCTCTGGTTTTAATCGGTTTAAATGCACAACGTGTTCAAGTTTTCTTAACACTTATTTTTGCTGAAAGATGCTTCCGTTCTGAGTTTGCCTCCTTAGGATAGTTGCTCCTATGGCAGACACCCCAATCTGGCATCTTCCAAATATGGAGAGCATTCTCATCCTCCTTCTGCTCCTGAGCTTTGAGTCCTATAAGTGACTTTTCCTTAGACGCTTACCCAGAATAAGCAAAAATGAATTTGACCAAAAAGAACCTGAACACAAGTGCCAAACTCTTTGGGTTTCTCCCATATATACCTCTTTCTTTCCATTTTGCGGCTGCAAGATATTCACTCGTGTGGGGTGTACTGATATTCACTCCTTAAAGTTTTAGCGTTGGTACAAGTGATGATTGTCTGCATCTGCTTCCACTGTTTGGGGAGTGAAAAAGGCCAGTGTGGCAATATATCGTATTTTTCGGACTATAAGACGCACCGGAGTATAAGACGCACCTTAGTTTTTGGGGAGGAAAATAAGAAAGAAGCTGATTGGCGGGTGCATCGGCCTCTCGGAATACCCCCAATCAGCTGTTCCCAGAGGTGAACTTTAGCAACAGGTTCGTTGGTTGTGAGCTCTGTGCCTTGCTTTTTTTTCAGCCTCTGAAACCTCCATTACAGAGGCTGGGCTGGGCTACATTCAGTGTATAAGACACACCCAAATTTTCACCCTTTTTTAGTGGGGAAAAAAGTGCGTCTTATACTTTGAAAAATATGGTAATCTTAGGGCTGTGGAAAAGGGACAGAATGAATAAGAGGTAGGATGAGAAGGCAAGGGCCATACCCTATAGGGAACAGTCACATAGCTTGGAGTTCTTTATTTAGAAAAAAAAAATACCACACAGTGAGTAAAGTAGGACAAGAGAAAGGTGTATCAAAATTGCACAGGATATTGAGAAAACATTACAGAAGTTGATGGAGTTGGCAGAGATGGCTAAATCGACCGTTTTGATCAAAGACAAGAATATAAGTACTTTTGTTGCTACACGAAGACAGCTTCTGGATTTTGTGCTTGAGGTGAGAAAAAAAGGAAACTTTGATTTTGGATTTTACTGATTAGATTGATTTGTCATTATAGAAATGGCTAGTTTTTATTATTATGGAAAAGTAAAAAGTTGAGGTTCGATGTTAGTCCTTTATTCCACTGCAACAGAGGGAGTTGGAAGTCAACGCTTCTTTTTTCTTTTCTCCCTCCCCTCCTCACTTTTCTTTCCCTTTTTCCTCCCCACTGGGTCTTACTATTTGCTTTTGTATTTTATTCTATAATAAAAATGTTTAAATCTTCGGTGGGGGGGGAAGAAAATGGATGTAGACGTTTCCCCTTTCACATTAGAGAACCTATACCCGTGATGGCGAACCTATGGCATGTGTGCCACAGGTGGCATGCGGAGCCATGTCTCCTGGCATGCCAGCTCAGCTCCGGCGCTAGGAGTCTCTGGAGGCTGGGGATAGCAAAAAAGTCACATCCTGTCCAACCGGAAGTTGGGAAATGGGGCATTTCGGGCCTTCGGAGGGGTTCCGAGGGGGTGGGGAAGGCTGTTTTCGCCCTCCCCAGATGCATAGAGAGGATCTGGAGCCAGGTGAGAAAGAAAAATGGGCCTACCGGGCCATCGCGTGCCAGGAGTGGGGGGGGGAAGGGGGTCACACTCACATGCGCGGGGCGCATAGAATTATGGGTGTGGGCAGGTGTGCGAACCTCCCCCATCCCCCCCCCTTCCTGGCACGCGATGGCAAAAAGATTAGCCATCACGGACCTAGACTCTTCCATTAATGAAACAATGCTGCGTGTAGAGGACTGCAGTGCAGTAGACCAACCCTGATAACAAAAACCCCAGTTCACATCTCAATGCTCCGTGTCTCTTGATCTGTTTCCATTCTTGTTACCTGCTCTTTAGGTGAGAGGGTATGACTTGCAAGCAGAGGAAGCGGGAAGTGATGAATTTTGGACCCCGATAATTTAGTCAGCATGAATATGGAGAAATAGCTTTGCATAAATTATGCATGACTTCTTGGGAAAATGTGAATAAAAATGTCTCCCCTCTTCCTCCCTCCCTTCATGAATCATGCCCTAGATTTCGGTGGCACACACACATTCATTCAAATGGCACTTTGGGTTGTTGTTGTTCCACCTGTATTTTTAGTTCTTCCATATGCTGCTCAGTCAACTTGCTCTGAACATTTTGTTCTGGATTTTTCACATCTAGAAAATGCAACTCTTCAGCCTGATTTCCAAAGAGACGCCTTCACTTAGAGCCTAAACTTGTATCAGTAGCCTGCTTCATTTTTAAGGAAAGACCTGCCTTGAGAGTCTGCAGTTCTGATAGAAGGAAAGAGGGGTGCTGTTCCCCTTTAATGGATTTATGGAAAGTCCCACTCCTGGAGGGGCCCCAAATGGAGGCAGAGATTTTAGCAGATTTTGGTAAGAGAAACTGTTTTTGCTCACTTTCATTACTTTGATCAGTTAGATGTAGAGGAAGTGACAGGATCCAATGCTTTGGTCAAAAGAAGGAAAACGGTGTGACAGTTTTGCAATGCAAGTTCTACCTCTTTCATACATGTTTGCAGGGTCACACACCACATACAAAAGAAGCAGAACATGGTTGCTGAGCTGTTTGAACGAATCACCCCACCCTCTACCCTCTGTGGGGGTGCTTCTCGTTGGAGATTTAAACCATACCTCTAGCTTGTCAACTACAGGAAAAAGAACCATGGTTAGGACAGATGTTTTTCTCCTTCCCTTGGAGGCTGCCTCTCAGATGCTAAAGTCCAGAGGTTGTATTTAGCAGTTCTGACCAGTTCTGGAGAACCGGTAGCGGAAATTTTGAGTAGTTTGGAGAACTGGTAAATACCACCTCTGACTGCCCCCCCCATCTATTCTCTGCCTCCTGAGTCCCAGATGATCGGGAGGGAATGGAGATTTTACAGTATCCTTCCCTTGCCACGCCCACTAAGCCATGCCATGCCCACCAAGCCACGCCCACAGAACTGGTAGTAAAAAAAATTGAATCCCACCACTGCTAAAGTCCAATAAAAAATGAAACTTTAGCAACTAGAGAGACAATGTGCTTAGTACAGTGGAACCAGATTTCTGTAAGTGCTTTTTAGGATGTGATGAGCCCTTCACACGTAGCCCCCAAACCGTGATTGCCCTGCCCAATTCAGTACAGTTGGCTGGTATGGTAAAAATCATTTGCCTATAGAGAGGGTATGTGAAATATTTTGTGTGGCCTCCGTAGTCCACAAACAGACTACACAATTAATGAAGTTAACAATCTCCTTCAAATTTCCTGGAAGAGAAAGCTCTACCTTGCATACTTCCAAGTCATCTGCTAAAGATTGTTTAGGGGCCTATCAAATAATAAATGAAAAGCATTTCTCTATATTTCTTCTCATTATATCTTCTTTCACACCTTGCTTTTAAGGCCAAAACTATTTTAAAGCTATCACTAAAAGTTAATTATATTTGGCGGGGGTTTTCGTGTAAACATTCACTTCATTTATATTATCAGACAATACTCACATTATACTCAGATGTGATTAGAGAAAACACAAAACTCTTGTCAAATAGAGTGATTGCTTTTGTCCTGCCAAAAAAGAGATGTGTCATCAAAAAAAGGTCATAAGGAACATGCAGTGCCTTCAGACATTAATTATTAATACGCTTCAGTGCCAACTGAGGAATAATTACTGTATTGTAATGCAAATAGATTTCCAGTAGTAGAGATTTCCAATGAAAATAATGCCCAATGGGCCAGCCTGCCAGATGCTTCATATGTCCCTTGGCTGCTAATTTAATGCTGAATAAGAACCTCTTTATGGTTCTTTGTCTTTACATCAGAACTAGGTTAGACTGTTTATCAAAGAGAAGAGCACCATCTGATGTGAGACAGATGCGTCACTCTCCTGTCAAATTTGCTCTAAAATGTATGTAATGACCTGCAGAATTTAAGAGGCCGGATTAGGCAGTGCCCCAATTCTAGTAGCCAGCAGACCCTGTTTACTGTTCCTGGATACTGCAATATCTATGAATGTGTCTTTGCTCTGCCTTATTGCTACTGAGAGGTAAAATGCTTTGATTAAGTAAGTCAGAATGTTTCCAGAGCAACTTAAATTGCAAAACTAGAAAGAAAAAGATTCACTGATTTGATGGTTTGGTCAGCTAGTGGCTAGTGGTTGTTTGGGGTTTTTTTGTAACAAAATTGCTTCATTTAAACTACTGGTTGAATTTTTGAATTACTCCAATTCTTTCCTTGGAGGAAAAATAATTTTTAAGACATTATAACCGTAATCTGTAGAAGTTGTCTAATGGTAAATGACATGAATTTCAGAGTGTCTAATCTACTGGTAGCTTAAGTTATATTCTTAGCATCACCCAGCCATTGCTGAAGTGATGTAAAGCCTGTCCTCACTGCTGTTATCTTGGCACAATGATGGTTGGATGATTTAAGAAGAGATTATAAATCACTGGTAAGAAAACAATTTTAATCTAGCCAAGTGGATCTGACATTTTACTTGAAAGACCTTCAGCACCAGTTTTTGATTAAAAAAAAAATTCTGAAATGGAGAACTCTCAAAGTCCAAGAAGGAAAAGAAATAGAATTTTTTTCTACCATAGTGCCTTCTGTTTGTAATGATGTTCGTGACTGTATTTTACTTTTGTGTTACAATTTTACCTTCAAAACCGACTGCATCTTTACAACTCACAGTTGAATTCTGCCTAAGTGCCTATTGCTGATAGCAGGCTTCCTCTATTATTCGAAAAGAAAATCCAGCCACATTGGCTACTCCAGAAAAGGCAGAAGTCTCTTGTTTTTTTTTTCCCAATATGTGTTATGCAAGTATCTAGTCCTTCACTCTGCAATTCTCACCCTTCTGAAATTTTTGAAGCACTTACATTAACATTTTTAGTGGCCTATTAAATGCCTTCTTATTCCCAGGTCTTACTTGAATGAAAATGTACATATGGGTTTTGCTTCTGCATTTGTTCTTTGTTTGCTTCCAAATTAATTGTCGCTTTATACCGTTGATATTGCATTAATCCATTTTTATAAAATTGGATTGATTGTAAACCGCTTTAAAATGGGAAGCCATATGTCAATACATTAAATAGAAAAAAATGAAGGATAATTTTATACATGTGCCACTTTTGGCATATTTTTGAGCTGTGAATTACAGATTCTGAATTCCAGGATATTTTTTATTTCTGTTTTATATTCAGCAAGCCTAGAATTGGTGTGAACCTAATTCTTCACATTCCCCCTGTCTTATAGTTCATTGATTGGTGGTCAGTTATCTATTAAATAGGTTTAGATATGAATACAGCAATGCCAAGAGGACTTTTGCATCTTAAGTTAATATGTCGATGCATAAAAAATCCTCTGAAATATTGTATCTGGAAGGCCAGCTATATTCTTTCATAGCCTGTTCATAGAGATGTTTTTGCTCTTATAGATACAGATACAGATCTTTGTCTTAAAACTACAGTTGAGCTCAACAGCAATGGGCTCATAACTAGATATCCAGTTCATCAATCAGGTGATTGTCTCTGGTGTTATTTCCTGCAGGTCTTCTAGTAAATAAGGGAAGGCATGCAGTAGGCAGTCTTGCACAATAGGTTTAATAGTTTTGTCAGATGATAGACATGTGTTTATCCCAAGCAGGTATAAACTCAGTTACTGATGATTGACCTCTGCTGTATTGATGGGATTAAATTTGGGATTGAATTTGATATGATTGGCCTCTTATGTTAGAAGCATTATAACTCAATAACAGCTCTAAGAAATCTGCACTCTGGATCACAGGTAGTTCACCCCTGCTCTGAACCAATTTATTGTCGCTCCTCTCCATGTAAAATGGAAATTTTTGCAAACACTTTAAGTGTAATTGTAAAGACACAAAAAAAATCCTACAGATCATAAAGAACTTTGCCCATTAAAAGTCCTTTTTAATATTGCAACCCCCCCTTTTTTTTTAAAAAAAATCCTTTTTTGTGATAAATTGTCATCCTTTCTATTTTTCTTCCCATTCAATGCTGGAAAAATGTCTTTGAATGAATTTTCAGTTGCAGTTCTACTTTTAAGCCACATGGCGGAGGTGTTACTTTAAAGCAGCAAACAATGCTTTAATTAGGTTTGGCCTTATCTGCCCTCTGCCCCTGTTTTCAAGCAAGTTTTATTTCTTGGTTTGTCATTATCAAAATTATTGTGACAATGGTTGATCGCAATAATGTAGCTTTGTGTAAAGTTGCTAGCTAGTTGATCCCAATAAATGGCAAGATATTTAAAATTGGCAATATCAGAAAAAATGAGGGAAAGATATATCTCATCACCAGGTCTAATATTTTCCAAATTTGAAATATAGAATAGAATAGAATTCTTGATTGGCCAAGTGTGATCGGACACACAAGGAATTTGTCTTGGTGCATACGCTCTCAGTGTACATAAAAGAAAAGATACATTCGTCAAGAATCATAAGGTACAACACTTAATGATAGTCATAGGGAACAAATAAGCAATCAAATCATATTAGGAAACAGTCAATATAAATCTTAAGGATACCAGCAACAAGATTACAGTCATGTAGTCATAAGTGGGAGGAGATGGGTGATAGGAACAATGAGAAGATTAATAGTAATGCAGACTTTGTAAATAGTTTGACAGTGTTGAGGGAATTATTTGTTTAGCAGAGTGATGGCGTTCGGGAAAAATCTGTTCTTGTGTCTAGTTGTTCTGGTGTGCAGTGCTCTATAGCGTTGTTTTGAGGGTTGGAGTTGAAACAGTTTATGTCCAAGATGTGAGGGATCTGTAAATATTTTCACAGCCCTCTTTTTGACTCGTGCATATGTATATGTATATGTATATGTATATGTATATGTATATGTATATGTATATGTATATGTATATGTATATGTATATGTATGTATAACAATACAACAAAGATATAGCCAGTCACTTCTCATATAGCACTCGCTTATACAACACAAAGCGGCTAATACACAATTGATAAATAGGGAAACGATGTCGGTAGAGCAGAAAGTGCATCCATTGATGCACCATTTTTCAGAATTTCAATTTTAAACCAACAAAAAAATGGCAGGTAACTCTATGCTTACTGTAGATGAAATCAGTTTTTACTCATAATAAAAGAGAAAGCATTAACAATATATATGAAGATATCATAAAAATAGCCGAAAACTTTGAAGAAACATTTCTTCCAACTGTGTAAGTACTTTAGTGGAATTATTTATTGAGTTTGGTAATTTTTTGGTTACAAATGTGTTTTTATTCTTGAGTGGTGTAAGCCTATTTTTTCCCCATAAGCCCCGTTATTCATTTTGCTCAATTTTGCAAAGTACTGGCATTTTTAGGAACACAACTATCATGCTTTACAAGAACTGGCTGTACCTACATTCCAATAAATCCCATTTTTTCCTTTTGATCCCACTCTATCTTTGTTCCCAAAACCCCTTTAAATTTAAAACCCCTTTTGAACGGGTTTCCAGTCTGAGGCCTAATATCATAGTGTTAAAATCATTTAATGAAACTTAACAAAGAAAGAAGTAGAGTGAAATAGAAAACAAACAAGAGAAAAGATTTGACAATATTGTGCTCCGTTTAAGTAGCCAAATTTTGATCTATTCCCCTCCCAGCTTTTGAAAGGGCTTGGGAATGTAACCCTGTGACAGTCTAGTAAAGATACATAATTCTAGATTTTTATGGCTGTTGCAGACACTGTTACTACAAATGTTTTTGGTCCTTCTGGATTATATTTCATTTTTTAAAATCCAGAGTTAGCTGCTGAAGTGGTGTTTGGCTGAATTTCTCTGTTGCAAAGGTGAAGGAACAGAAGCGCTTCATTTCCGTTCCTTTTAAGGTACACATAACATATCTCTAGTGTGGGGTTGCAGGCTCCGAATGTCACTTCATATGCTGCATTTTGCTTTTGATAACAATCATCTTATCTGACCAACACTGTACCTGAGAGAGGTCCCTTGGCACAAACCCCATTCTTCCCACCGGAATAAATCTTGCTCTTTGCCTTGGACAGGTTGCACTCCAAATTAGTATGAAATATCTCCCAACTTTGCATAACCTTTTCCCATGGACTATTACAGGTAGTCCTTGACTTACGACCTGCATTGAGCCCAAAATTTTTGTTGCTAAGCAAGAGAGTTATTAAGTGAGTTTTGCCCCATTTTACGACCTCTCTTGCCACAGTTGTTAAGTGAGTCACTGAAATTGTTAGCAATATGTTTGTTAAGTGAATCTGGCTTCCCCATTGAATTTGCTTGTCAGAAGGTTGAAAAAGATGATTACATGACACCAGGATATTGCAACAGTCATGCCAGTTGCCAAGCATCTTAATTTTGATTATGTGACCAAGGGGATGCTGCTACAGTTGGAAATTTGAAAAATAGTCACAAGTTACTTTTTTGAGTGCCATTGTAACTTTGAATGGCCACTAAGCAAATCGTTGTAAGTCAAGGACTACCTGCAAACTTGTGATTTCCTCTGCAGCATCTCTGTGCAATAGATGTGGCTTGCTTAGCACTCTTTTTTTCTTTCGATTTCCAGCTGGGCTATTCATCTATATAGGAAATACATTAATTGGAATTTTAATGAAATTTGGTCTAATGAATTAGAAGCTCGCTGCAGTAATTTGATCTCTCTTTATGCTATTTGAGCTTTGTGTGCCATATCTATCCATAGGCTTGATTTGGTCCTCTGTTCCAGAAAATCTTGGGAATTGCATTTTTATTTTTAAAAAAATCAATTAATGCTAAACAACTCAAATAGATGTCTAATGACTTTGCCAAAATACAATTCCCAGAATTTTGGAGGATTTTTTTTTCTGTGTGTGGGGTATTGTATTGTATAACGATATAAAATACATCGTAATATATATAGGGCTTTGTGTCCAAGTTGGGCCACCCATCTTACAGTTACCAAGGTATCTACAACATTCACAGACTGTGGAATCTCAAACATTAAATCAAAACGAATTAAAACAAATTAAATGTGGCTACAGTTTCTCTATCTACCATAAAATGCCTGAAAATTCTGTCATCTTAAAATCAAAATAAGGACATAAGTGTCAATTTATAAATAACCAGATCACAGTTTTGCTCAGTATTTCCAGCAAGAGTCTTTGTCTGTTTGATGATGACATAAATTGAATCTGGATCTTTCTCTGAGGAAAGTGTGTGCTCTCACTCTGAGAGAAATATCTAATTATGGATAACCAATCTGCTGAAAGGTGTACTCTGATGCCCTCCAGATGGATTGTTGCCTTTAATTCTAGGAATTTTAGTCCATTTCAGAAAGCACCACTTTGGAAAACCAATATACCCAACATTTTCAACATTCTGATGAAAAATGATTGATAGGAATTTAGGTGCAGAGCCCCTATACCTACACTTAAATCACATTTGATTAGCCCAAGGCATTGCGTTTAAATTTTCTTATTTTGTCGGTTTACATGATCACATAGATTGAATCATAAATCCAATGCCAGCATTCTACCCAATCTACAGAAAAAGTCAGTCAAAGTTGAACAACCATGGCCAAGTACAAATGAGTTGGACCTGAGCATATCTGGAGAAATCAATAGAAAACATTTGATTGGCCCATTGAATTGAAACCAGCAATACCGTACAACTTCCATGTGGTTAGATTTGCAAGCAATTTGTACAAAGCTGTAAATACTTTTTTTTTTTCTAAGAAAGGATATTTGGTTCAATGGCTTTACATTTACAAAATCTATCAATGTCCAGAGATCTTGTACTACAGTAGTGGCCAAAATTGTGGAAAACTTTTGGGAAAAGTATATTTTTGAGGTTTGATGGCTAATAACACCACTTTTTTTAAAAAAAATTGGAGTTTCAAGATAATCATATTCCACTGCTGGAATGGCCTGGGAATAGCCCAGACCTTAACCCAACTGAAAATCTATGGAGCCGACTAAAGAAACTAGTTAGTCAGAAGCAACCCAGCAATAAAACCCAGTTAATAGAAGCAATCATTGTCCTGGTTTCACATTTTAGAATGTGCAGAACTAAAAGACTTGGTTCGCTCCATGGGAAGATGTTGTAAGGCTGTAATTCATGTTAAAGGTTACCCAACTAAGTATTAACTGATGTGATAATTTTTCTATATCTTGTTTTTTCTATGGTGATAATTTTTATATATCTCGTTTTTTCTACGTGTTTCACTTTTCTTCTTTATACTGTAACTGCTATTCTAATAGGAAATTCTTCATATTCAAAGTTATTGCATTATATTCTTGATTAAATTATCTTTCCATTGATATATAATTTTATGGTATTACTCTGAAAGAAAGTGGTGTTATTAGCTAGTTTTAGAAAATACACTTTTCCCAAAGGGTTTCCACAATTTTGGCCACTACTGTATTTACAATGGCAACTCAGATAAGTATCTGAAGGGGGCCATTTGAGTTTCAAACCACATTTCTAACCCCATAATTGATTTGTTTGGGCTCCTTAGTCTATTTTGAGGGGAAATCCTTTAGCTTTGAACAATTTCTTTAGTCAGTAGGGTCAACTGCATGTTCAGGCAAAATCTACTTCCTTATGGAATCATGAAATTCTAGCTCAGGGATGTAAGAATGGAATACAGTGTCCTTTTTCAAAAGAAGCTAAGATGGGACTGAGCTATTTGCCATTTAGTGAGACGAACAACTTTCATCCATATTCCAACAACTCTTTAGAAGTATAGGTAACCCTCAACTTATGACCACAACGGAGCCCAAAATTTATGTTGGTAAACGAGACATTTGTTAAGTGAGTTTTGCCCCATGTTATCACCTTTCTTACCAGAGTTGTTAAGTGAATCGGTGCAGTTGTTAAGTTAGTAACACCGTTGTTAAGTAAATCTGGCTTGCCACCTGACTTTGGTTGTCAGAAGATCACAAAAGTGGTTACCTGATCCCAGGAAACTGCAACCGTCATAAAATATGAACCCGTTGTCAAGCATTCAAATTTTGATCATATGACCATGGGGATGCTACAACTGTCATAAATGTGAAAAACAGTCCTAAGTCCCTTTTTTCAGTGCTGTTGTAACTTTGAACAGTCACTAAACGGACTGTTGTAAATCGAAGACTACCTGTATACAGATATCTGTCAGTGATCTGTACCCCTTCTGGCAATCTGCAATTTGAGATAGTTGCTTCAAAAGGCACTTGTGGATAGTATGGAGCTGAAATGGCAATAGATGCAGCTATATGAACTCTATAATCTACCCCTTGACCCTATGTTAGCCAGCTACACCCTGTCACCAGTGTTGGGATAAGTTTCAGCTGCTATCTACTTGGTATCTGTAGCGTGTATCATCTGGCAGCAAAGTCTCCCTGGCTGACCTTGGAAGAGTAAAAGGAAGGCAGAGATAGAGATGGAGGCAGAGATAGAGATAGAGATGGAGCACGGGTGAAATCCAGCAGGTTCTGACAAGTTCTGGAGAACCGGTAGCGGAAATTTTGAGTAGTTTGGAGAACTGGCAAATACCACCTCTGGCTGGTCCCAGAGTAAGGTGGGAATGGAGATTTTGCAATATGCTTCCCCCAGGAGTGAGGAGGGAATGGAGATTTTGCAGTATCCTTCCCCTGCCACGCCCACCAAGCCATGCCCATCAAACCACACCATGCCCACCAAGCCACGCCCACAGAACTGGTAGTAAAAAAATTTGGATTTCACCACTGAAATGGGGGTAGAGAAAGGAAAGCCCCTGATATAGTAACTGCACTGAGCACTGAGAAAGCAGGAAGTTTCTCTTTTCTGCTCTAGTACCGGATCCTCTTCCACTTCCTAATAACGTCCAGCCTGGATTTTTAACCTTTCACTTTCCACATAATAGGATTCCCAGTGTTGATTTATGGAGCAAAATAAGTACTATAATCCTTAAAAAACAAACAAAAAACCTCTTGCCATCCAGAATTTTGTTGGTTGCATGGGCGGCTCTTTATATATAATAACAAAAACTAATATATCTGAAAATACATCTCTCCCACCTTATCTTTACAGTCCAAAAAACTAGGGAGGGTCCCTTCTGTGATGTTTGCCACGCCCACATTCCTTCTGTAGGTTCAGCTGCTTCTTATGTGATTGTTTCCTAGTCTGCAGTTCTCCATCCCGTCTCCCAAGATTGTTCTTCGTGTTTCATTCTGAGTGCCAAAGTTTATGCCAGGTGAGATTGAACCAGACTTTATGAAAAAGCAAGTCCTACTATTAGACAGAGCAAGAAAGCGACTACCAATGGTAGATACTGAGAGCCACAGAGAATCAGCCTTTCTCTTCTTAGCTACTTTACTGGTTTAAGATTCCATGTTTTTTTTCCTCATTAAGCTTTGACTGCTTAAAATGGATTTCCATATAATGAGAATGGAAATTAACTCAGCTGATTTGGTTGTTCATGCCAATTCTCGGTACCCTTGTCTCCAACTTTCTCCCATTCTTATGCAGCCTACATGCTTGCCACCCACAGCCTGCACAAATAATGAACAGACTGGAAGACCCAGTCAGTAAGAGAAGAGGCTCAGTATGCAGAAAGGGGGTGGAATGGCTTTGATATCAATCAAAGGCATTGAGCCTGCTACCTTTTGTATATTCATCAAACGTAGCAGACCTTTTTAGAAAGGGCACTTTATGCGATTTGGCTTCTGAAGTCTGCAAGTAGGTACTATTAAGTATTTCAAAAATAACCTTTTTTAAAAAAATTCATTTTCAAGTTTTGGGAGGGAAGTTAATACAGTAATGTATAGAAAGAAAGTTTAACTCACATCAGATCGTCATGTGGCTGGTTTAGCTGGGCTGACAGATGTTGCTAGAAGTAAACTAGGAAGGGCAGGACTTCCTCATGCATGAAGCTTGTCCCTCACCTCAACTTTCTGGGCAATGGGGATAACAGGCACTTACTTCTTCAGAAATGTTCCTATCCCATTCCTCCTCCTCCTCCTCCTCCTCCTCCTCCTCCTCCTCCTCCTCTCCCCCCCTGTAAATAATTCAGATATCTTAAGAAAAAAAACAGCAAAATCTCTCTCATCATCTCATGAATAGCAGGGATGGTGGGGAGAAGACAGATTGAAGGTTGGTTTGAATTTTGCATTAAAATGATTCTGAAGCAGTGGTGGTTTACAGTAAGTCAAGGATCTCCAACCTTTGGGCTGCGGCACGCTAGCAGACCACGTGGCCTATTTGGAATTGGGCTACATGAATGGCAGAGCAACAAGCAATCGCACTATGTGCGCTGGCCCACCACGTATGCCTAAAGGGCGGTGTGTGGACACGTGCCAGCCTGCCACTCCTGCAGGCCAGTTCTGCTCTCCCCCGTAAGGCCACCAAACTACAAAGGTTGGGGACTGCTGATTTAAGTTCATGGGTATCCTGACAATAAACACTAGATCAAAATATCAGCTGAGGAAGGATAAGTGAGAAAGCCTTTTTCAAATTTGACATCTAAACTACAGCATAGCTTCCTAGGAGTGGCGCACCTAGTTCCTTTTAAAACAGGCTCTTTATCCTGATGTGCATTTTCTTATTCTGTGTCTCTCATGATAGATGAATAACAATCATGTTTGCATAAAACTGCTTATTTTGCATAAATATTTATGAGGCTAAACATGGAATCCAGTACTGGGAGCAAAAGCTCATATGCCAGTTTCCCTGTGACAGGGCCTTAGAGTCAATTGTGCCTGGACTGCTATAAATAGACAATGTGGATGCCAATCCTGTGAGATGGTACACTTTCATCCCTCAGAAATGTACAGAAGTGGTTCATGTACTCATTTCATTTTTTCATTGTCCTCTGTACAAGCAATGCCTCAAATGGACTTGCCTATTTGGAGGGGACATTTATTTTCTTGGCCTTTTGTTTATGTTGGTAGAGAGGCAGAGTAGCAGGGGAAACAATTAGAAAAATTCTATACCTCGAAACATTCAGGCTATCTCATTAAAGAGCCTTACAAACTGGAAGAAATTAATGGGCATATAGGTTGTCTGCCTTCCCTGGTGCAGTAATTCACCAATCAGTTATAAGGTTGCTGGGAAGGAATGCTGAAATTTTCCTATTTAGGGGCAAATAAATGTCTTTCTAATCTGAAATGCTTCTCTCAGCCTTGCCTATGCCTTGAACATTAGTCTGTAATCTTCCCTTGCTGCTTCACCAAAACAAAACCCTCAAAGACCCCTTACAGATTATGCTTAGTCGGATATCAAAGCTGAAACCAGTGGACAACAGAACACTGCAGTCGGTTGCTGCAGTGATGTTAGAACATAATCAAAAGGTACACCCAGCAGTATCAGACTAAAATCCCTGGTAAATTTTCATTGCCAGACTCTAGAAGGGATATAAACCAAGTCTTACAAAATAGTAATCAAGGATGTTAATCTTTCTTATTCTTATTCTTTTTTTTCTAACATTAAAATACAACACTTTGGGGTGGTTGAATTAACACTGCCTTTTACTAACGGAATAAATTAATGGTTGCTTGAGCCCTTTGAGGGTGTTTCTCATAAAGATAATAGGATACTGTTTCAGTCAATTTGCACAAGCATTTTAACCTATCGCTAGGAAGTCTAACTTGGTCCTGAGGTACATAACATACCTCCCAAAATATCCTCCGTAGCTACAATGACCGTAATTTCTTGGAAAAAATAAAGGAGGAACCTGAAAAAGGGGCAAATCCTTTTTCTATAAGGATAAAAAATTACATTTATAACGAAAATAATATCTCAGACCATTCAGTCATTGATACCTGTTATAACAAGTGCCATCTGAATGCCAATTAATGTAATTCCTTTTGTATTTGCTGAGTAATGGCAGGAGTCCACTACTGAAATGAATGTCATAGCCCTCACAAACTTTTGAAGACTGTTGTAAACATGTACTTTTTAATATGAATATTGCATTTCTTTTTATTCTTTTTTTATTTTATTTTATTTATAAGAGCCGAAGTGGCACAGTGGTTAGAGTGCAGTACTGCAGGTTATTTCAGCTGACTGCTAACTGCAGTTCAGCAGTTCAAATCTCACCAGGCTCAAGTTGACTCAGCCTTCCCTCCTTCCGAGGTAGGTAAAATGAGGACTCAGATTGTTGGGGGCAATATGCTGACTGTAAACTGCTTAGAGAGGGCTGTAAAAGCACTATGAAGTGGTATATAAGTCTAAATGCTATTGCTATTATTTGGGTAGGTTTTTATTCGTTCCAATTCAACAGTCTGCGGGAAAGGAATTTCTGATAACTGACATGTTATTTTTTTTTTCTCTTGGCTCTGCTGTATTTTAGAGAATGGTTCTTGGTAAGTATATATACATACTGTAAAGGGATTTAGAATAGACTCTGACAGAGATAGGAATGGGGGAAGAAAGGAGCAAGCTGAAGGGGGACTTTAACAAAAGAATACATAGTCTCATGATAGAAGGAAGTATGAGAAGGAAACTCAAAATAATATATTTATATCAGCCAGGTAGGGCAGGTTAAGAGCCAGGCATGGCAGGGATTCCAATAAGGCTCTTTATTGTTACAGGGTAAAATAACAGAATCTTGGAAGTATTTCAGTCTCTCTCTGACCCATCATACACTAAAGAAAATGGACTTCACCTGGAATTGGCAAGCCTAGATTAACAAGATGGGGAAACTGATTTGTACTGGATTTCTATCATTATTGAGACTTTTTTTTTTTGGCTGTGCCTTGCCTATTCTTTCTTTGGACAGGAATTATCCTATATTCAGATTTTCTTTTTTTGTGGTAAATAGTGTAATTCATTAGTCATTTTTCCTTGCCTCTTCTCTCGTATCTATCATTAGGAAATAATAATAAGCAACTTGGAGAGTTTTTTGTACATTTCATGCAGTTCAGATTAATTTCTCTTTGATGGAAGGATGCTGAAATCTATTTTAAATACCTAACTATACATTTCTTGCTAAGTAATTTCACTGCATTAGCTAAAGATGCCTGTGAGTGTGATAGTTGATATGATATGGAACAGAATTACTCAGAGGAGAGTGACGTTAGTTTTATTTCTCTTAGTGATTCATTGTTTTATACCTCCGGATTGCTGTAGGTAGGAGTAACTATAAACCCTCCTGCTACATTGACCTGATTTACACAGTAAACTAAGCCATGATTTTCTTACTAGGGAGAAATGTGGTGTACAATACTCAGATGACATTTTAGGCCAAAAATTAAACATCCAAAATAAATGTATTAAGCCCAAAAGTTGACCATACCCATTCATTTCCCGAAGATACTGAAAAAAATGATAAAAGTGCAGCTCCCAGCAAAAAAAGAGGCAGATGTGTCCAAATTAGAATGACAGGTAAAGTCAATCATTGGATTGCATCCAGTGGTATCTAGTCATCTCAGGTCTGCTTTAAAAGTTTGGGGGTCCATAGGAAAACACTGGAAGGAGATTGCATATATGACAATAGGTATTAGTCAGCATTTCTCTCTCTTTTTTAAAAAAAATATATTTATTGATAATTTTACATAAAGTAAAAGAAATCTAAAGAAAAGGAAAGAAATTAAATATTAAGAAAGAAGTTCAAGAAGGAAATGAAAGTTACAAAATATGACTTTGGACTTTTTCTTCAAAAGATAATTATAATCTTGTATTAGATATATTAGTTACTATACAAGTCCCTTTAACCCTTCATTTAATTCCTTTTTTAAAATCTTCATAGATTATCATATTGTTTTCTTCTTTCAGCAAAAGGCCTATTTAAGGTTTCCAGTCTTCAAAAAAGATTTTGGTGGTGGCTTGTTCCCCCTCACCTTCCTCACCTTTCCTCAGTTTTGCCATTTCTGCAGATTTTTAAGAGTCCCTCTTTGAGGGAGATGGAAGGTTTAGAAACATGAAATATAAATAAAATTCTAATTTCACAATCTATTCCTCCATTCTGGGAATGTCATTGTTTTTCTATTGTTTAGCCAGCTTTTCTTAACTTTGTGTCCTCAAGACATATTTGACTTCAGCTTCCAGCTGATTTTGAGACATGTAGAAGAAAGTTATTCCTATTTGGAATTTGGGAAGCTGATGGGTGATCAGTAGTCAATCTGTTCTTATGAGATTTATATATAACTGCCATTTGTTTTTTTTTGCTTAGATTATGTGTTATAGCTACAGTTATTTAGATGGTTGTTTTAGTCCTTCAGTTTTGTTCCATGCCCAGGTTTGCTTCCATAAGGAAGACAAAAATGCAGTCCAATAGTTAAATAATTAAATGTTAATAGTGAGGACCCACTAAAGGATTAACATACAGCAGAAATGCAAATTAAGATCTTTTCAAACATGCTGTTGGTTGCAGAGAGATATGTACAGTAATGAAATGGAAAGGAAAAGTGAGGAAAGGCAGGTTAAAAAGAATTGTAATTTTCAGCTGATCCTACCTGCAGATGCTAGGTGATCACATTTTTTAATGGAAAATTCACCAGATGTCTTGTCACTGCAGAAAACTCTGAGCTGGCTTTAGATTAGGCTGCATTCAGGCTTGTCTAATTTTCAGTGGATCTGAGAATTTAAGTGGGTGGTTACATCCATCAACATGAATAACAATCAATGCTAGACATAGGAAGATAGATTGGGGATGGAGTGACATGCTGAGTAACATAGAATACTGGGGAAGGAACGTCTGGGCTAAAGTTTTCCCCACATTTAATAAGTTTTTAAGTTTCTTAATAATGCACAGCTCCTAAAATCTGCTTCCACCACCAAATGCTTAATTCATATAATTGCAAGGATAAAAATTCAGAATGTTTAATGCAAATTTAGAAATAATAGCAGTATTATGACAAATACATTTACGGTATGTATTTTAATGCATGCAAAATTGGATGTAACTTTTAAGAATAGTGCAGAAGCAACAGTATAACTACATTAGTTTTACTGCAGAACTATCCTCCAAAACTAAAAAAAAACCCTTAGTTGATAAATTTAAAAGGCAGCCATTGCCTTAAGATCAGTTTTAAATGTAAATGTTGCTGATAACACAAATTTGGGTGCAACAGATTTTTTACAAGCCAAATTGACAAAATCAATAGATTTTATGTATCATTCCCCAAAGAGAAGTTGTGTCAGGCTTTTTTTAAAACGAGAGATCTGAATGCAGTAAGATTACAACAGTTTGTTCTGTTGGGGTGCTGGGGAGGGGGAGAGGAATTAAAATTAAAAATAGTGATGACACTACACACTATATTCTGTAAAGGGGGGGAAGCTTGTAACCTAATCAAGATAAAGAAACTTGAAATGTGATATCAACATATTTAAATGTCCCCACTTTTTGTAATGGATCTTCATCCAAGACTCATCTGTTTTATGTGACATTTTCTTTTGAAAAAAATTGAAATCTTTGCTTTATTGTAATTTATATTTGATAGTTCTTATTAACAAAGGTGTTATTTCAAAGGTATGCCTCAGTTCTGCTTGCTTTATTTACTGAATACAATACTGCATAATCCTTATAAGGAGAAATGGGCATCTTAACCTCTGATAATGCAGGAGGATGGCAGTGTTCTAGCTTGTTTAAATGCAACTCATGACAGGGTCTTTTCTTGTTGAAATGCAAATTAAAAACAGCACCAGAACAAGGGCACACCCTTACCAGGGCCCTTTAATTGTTAAAATAAGATTAGATAACACTGAAAGGGCTAGATAGAATGTACCCTGTCTTTCTAGCATGCCCACAAATGAGCTTACCAACTGCAGCTATTTTTCCAACAAGTGAGCAAACGCTGTTCCACAATTCATTTCTAGATCTTTTCAGCTTCTATATTTAGAGGTCTCCCATTAATAAAATGTGAAAATCATGCCTCCACTTTAAGCAGTCAAACTTTTATCCAGCGAGCATGTTTGTTGGATTATGCGGCACCCTGAGAAAATATATATCCACTTTGCAGTTTAGACAGCTGAGGTTACTTTATAAATTCTGAGGTTTTTTTTGGTATTACTTCACCGCAGTTCTTTATCATTATCATAAGCAATACATGCCGATTCCTAGGCTGCTTCTAGCTAGTAATTTTAGGGTAGTCTCGCCTGTTTTATTGGCAGAATTCTATAGGAGTTCAGAAGATGATGCCTTACTTTTTTGACTTTTCTTTCCATCAGGAAAGGCAATAGAATTGCTGTTTTCTGATTAGGAGAGTCCATAAATGCCACTAGTTTACTGTTATGTATTTATTTAGATTTGTATTCTGTCTGTTCCCTTCAAAAAGCAGAAGGCAGCTTCTCAGGGAATCTCCTTTTGTTTAATCCTCCCATCAAAAACTTTGAAATAAATTGGGCGACTGGTGCAAAACCACCCAGTGAGTTTCCATGGCTAAAAGTGGACTTGAACTCTGGTCTTACTAGTCTAAGCCTAACCTCCCTACCCATCACAGTGCACCTCTTTTTTTCTGCTTGTGCAAATGATTGCATGTTTATATCCTGGCAATTAAAGTTAAGATTGCTAAGCTTAAGCATACTGTTCCAACTGGGCAGTGGTGGGATTCAAGTAATTCAAGTAATTTAACAACCGGTTCTCTGCCCTAATGATTTCTTCCAACAACCAGTTTGCCAAACTGCTCAGAAAGTTTAACAACCGGTTCTCCCTGAAGTGGTGCGAACTGGCTGAATCCCACCACTGCAACTGGGACAATGGCGGCGGAGCATCTTATAATTGAAGGTTGGCTTCCTTGCGCTCTTCTGTTGTTCTGTTAGTTTTGGCAGAAATATACTTTGCATCCTGTGGGAAAGTTTTTTTTTTTTTAAAAAAAATATTGTTAAATGATTCAAAAGAAGCGGATAGCAAATCCAGCACAGAAATGAACCCTTTCCCGGCCCCAACTATGATAGTGGTCATTAAATCTCTTCCTCCTGGGACCAAAAAAAAAAAAATCAGCCCAGTTTACTTCATTAAAGCCGGCCAGTTATCTCCTGTCAGCCTAACTTCCTTATCAACGACGATGCCTTGTTATTACGATTCTGAGCCCCCGTGGGCAAAATAAATCACGGGAGGTGGGGAGGAGGAGGGAGGGAGGGAAGGGGAGAAAGAAAGAGATGATGCCTGTTCGGAAGAGCCCGTCCTCATGTTTATCATCCCCTTGCACGGAGCACAACGTCTGCAAGTTGACGAGGCGCAGCCACCGAGCCAATCAGGCTTTCCTCTCCTGCCTCCGTGTCATCAGCCTTCGGTCGGAGGCAACGCTTTTGCTTTGCTGTTCGGACTCCGAGAGAGAGAGAGAGGGGGGCAGATAAAATGCCAGCGCTGGGCTGCCTCTCGGGATGACCTCCTCTCCTTCGAGGATGTGAATGAAACAGCGGCGCGGCCCGGGGGGTGGGTGGGGGGAAGCCGCGCAGCCCAACAACTGAACAAGGCAGCCTGAGCTGAGTCGGACTGGCTGGGCCTTTCCCCGCTTTGGCAATCCCAGCGGCGTCTGTGGCCCGGGTGTTTACTTTTTTTTTTTTTTTGCCTTGAAAAAGGGGCTCTTTGGATTATCAGACCTCCATGTATGACAATTTGTACCTGCATGGATTTGAAGACTCTGAGGCGGTAAGTCTCTTTTCCTTCCTTTCCTTCCTTCCTTCCTTCCTTCCTCCCTCCCTCTCCCTCCTTCCTTCCTTCCTTCCTTCCTTCCTTCCTTCCTTCCTTCCTTCCTTCCTTCCTTCCTTCCTTCCTTCCTTCCTTCCTTCCTTCCTTCCTTCCTTCCTTCCTTCCAACCTTCTTCTCTTCCTTCCCTCCTTTCTCTCCTTCCTTCATTGCCCTCTTTCCCTCCTTGCCCCCTTCCTTCCCTCATTCCCCCCCCCCCTTCCTTCCTTTTCAGGCTTTTGGCATGTTTCTCCCCCCACCACCACCACTTCCCCTCCTTCTTCAGCAATAACAAAGTAAGCAGAAGGAAAAGGATACCCAAGAGCTGGGCTCTTTCTTGGTGGGATGATGGCAGTGCATTTGATCTGCAGGCACCTAAAGTAATCCCAGGTTATGTAATTCTTCATTCAGCATCCCTGAAAAGAAAGGCAGGGGTGGAAAGCATTGGGTTGATAGACTGTGCATCCTGGGTTCTCAAGGCAGGCTGGAGGAATGCTTTCCCAGGGGTTTCTAATTTGGAAAAATGTTCTCGCCCTTGTGCCACTATGTTCAACGTCTAAAAGAATGTGGGAATGGTGCACAAAATGCTACCCTCTCTGCTTTGTTTAAGCAGACTGTTATTTTCCAGACCTGATTCCCCCCCTCCCGCCTTTTTATCTAGCCAAATAATCAATGTAGATCCATTTGCTTTTCTTGAACAAAGAAACAGCACAAGTGGTTGGTGTAATGCAATCCTGTAACATCACAAAAACAGTAGGGATGCTTCTAAGAAGCTGATTACTAAGACCGAGGTGTCATGTTGACTGGTCTTGTCATTTTATGAGATGTTGGTACTCCTTAATAAAATACCTGCTCTCTTAAGCCAGGATAGGCATTTATAGGAATTGATTGCCAATTATCTGAAAGCCTGTGCTAGTTGGAAGCCAGTTGAATGTAGATTGGAAAAAGATAATTGAGGATAATAAAGCATAATACTGTAACTGTCTTAGTCAAAATCTTTACCTCTACAGTTTAAAAAAGTCCTTAGGGGGCAATGTTTTCTCTGGACAAAGAGAAAAGTGCTTAGATTGACACAATAAGGTACATGCTGTTCCACATTAAAGGAATGTGTTACATAAGTTTTATCGCAAAGGCATAAAAATGCAGTGATTATAACATAAAACAGTCTATGTATCAATGGGGGCATTTAAGATCACCACTGATAAGATCCATCTGGAAATGGACAAGATCTCATGTATTTTGCAAATGTCCCTGTTGCTCTAATGCTCTTTGGAATACAGCTGCAGAGTACCGCATTTTGAGATTGATTCAGCCACCAATATTTGTTATTGTTACAATTTTTCTAATAGGAAAGTTGAAATTCAAAGTGAGTTAAAACAAAATCTCTTTTGACTTTCAAAACTTGCTGTTTGATTTATTGATTTTATACTGGCATTTCTGCATCCGTCAGATATTTTTTCCACAATGTATATTTTCCCAA
The DNA here is from genome assembly GCF_029215685.1 of Pituophis catenifer annectens. Taxonomy (NCBI): domain Eukaryota; kingdom Metazoa; phylum Chordata; class Lepidosauria; order Squamata; family Colubridae; genus Pituophis; species Pituophis catenifer. The sequence continues at coordinate 207,793,644 of NW_027256881.1, forward strand.
ACTTCCCTGTCAGTGCATTATTATTTTTTTTTTCTGAGCTAAGGTTTGTTAATACATTCATAACTTTTTTCAAAAGAAGGCAAGAAATTTTCGGTTAATACCTCTTTGGATGAATGACTGGCACTGCCGAAATATACCAGAAATATTTTTAAGTGAAATAGCCAAGCTCAGTGGGAAAATGTCTTGTCTTGAGTTGAGGACACCCGGATTTCTGGATTGCTCATCATTAGCTCTGCAGATGGACTATAACCCCTTCCTTGTCAGGCTCATTTCCCTCATTCAAGGTGTAGCAGGCACAGAAACCTCTCATTCAATATTGTCGTGTGAATGAATGAGAAGCTGCTGTGAAAAAAAACCCGAAACACAAAATATATTGAACAAGAAAAAATAAAGCCAGCTGCGGTACAGAATTTCTACATGATTCACTTTATACACTCAGCCAATACCTGCTGGTTTGTGCATGGACTAAAAATAGTCTGCTTTGGCCAAGATAATCATTTCCTTCCCTGGTTACGGAAGGAACCGTACTTTGTTGCACAAAGTTCATGCTTCTTCCAGAGAGCCTTTAACATTTGCATGGCTCATGCTATTGCCAGCAGATTGTCATGAGTACTTGCTGGACATGGCTGATGATGTGAGTGATAATGCTGGGGCCATTGTGTGAAATAGATTATTTATGCTTAAAATTGATGTGTACTGTCTGGGTTGGGAGAGTAATGGTGGTGAGAGTAGGGAGAGGTCTGTTGAATTGGGGTGGGAGAAGTCCATGTTATCCTTCACCTCACTGGGATGTTTGTCCTTGTAAAACATACCTTTGTGGGTGTGGGTATTTTTAAAGAGATTTCCAAAAAGGAGACTTCAAACCGATAATGATTCCATAATCTCCCTTACTTAAAAAGCCTGTCTTAAGATGTTAAGATTCTGAGAAGTTATTTGCCAGCAAAGGGCAGCCTGCTTGCATTTTCTATTAAGCCAAGATTGTGACCTATTCAAGGGAATATTAATTGTAGTTTTGTATATGAATCTTCTTTCTCCCTTTCCCCCCTTCCTTTTCTTAAAGAGGAAGTTTTAGGACAGAAATTAAATTATACTGCTCATGCTGCATTGATAATAATGCAAAAGAATATATAACTCCGATTTAGTGAATAAGAGTATTATGTTCAAAGTTGAGGCCTTCTGTCACCGAGTTGGTGTTCTGCAGGAATGGGCTGGTAAGAATTTAAAGAAAAAGGGTATTGTAAAAATGCGTTATATGTGTGTTTCTCACTTAAAATGTATGAGTTAAGGGGTTGTAAACAATTCTGGTTTGGTAGAAATCTAAACAAAGCAACCAAATTGTTCAGCTGGGTTTTCATGTATAAAAATACAAAGATATGAATTGAAATTGGATTTTTTGTTTGTAGGGAGAATATCTGTAACTAAAGACCCTCACATTGTAACATGAATAAGTTGGAATGACTCAAGACTGGTACGGCAATTTTTACTGCAGTATGCCTTATAGAATCTAGGTTGCTCAAGTTTGATGCCTGACCCATGCTGCTATGCTGCCAATTCACGAATAAAGTGAGGATTTTGAAGAAAGCCAAAATGTAATTTGAAGATTTTTCAGATTCCAAATTAGTCTTGGATGGAAGGACAATCTGTGGAAATAGGTGCTAATTAATATTTCCCACCTGTCATAATTTTTTGTATGTAGTTTTGTATGTATACCTCAGGCAAGCACAGAAACTTCTCATTCAAGATTGAGAACATTTGGAGACAAATACTGTACCCGTGGCAGGTGGTAGGATCTTGCTGACCTTGGATGATTAGTAGTTGGAAGGGAAACCAACTGTAAAACCAAGATGTGTTAGCTACTCTGGAAAGTTGAAAAAAAAAATTGCAGAAGTGGAAAGTGGCTAGCTAATTCTGGAATCCTGCCCAGAAATCTGCATGGAAGTCTTTATATAGTCAGAAAGACTCAAGCTGAATTCAGGAGAATGTTTATTTTTACCTTATACTTTGTTAGTGAAAGAAGCTCACTCATGTATCATGCCAGAAGAGAGAGTAATTGCTATCAAAGATAAACAAGAAAAAAAGGTTTGTTCATTTAAGAATATAAGTCATATTTTTATTTATGTTTATTTATAAAGTAATAAGGGTTTTTTTATTTAAATGTAGATAGCAATAGCACTTAGGCTTATATACCATTTCACAGTGCTTTACAACCCTCTCTAAGCAGTTTACAAAGTCAGCCTATTGCCCCCAACAATCTGGGTACTCATACCCACCTTGGAAGGATGGGAGGCGGAGTCAACTTTGAGCCTGGTAAGATTCGAACTGCCAAATTGCAGATGGCCAGCAGTCAGCAGAAGTAGCCTGCAGTACTGCATTCTAACCACTGGGCCACCACGGCTCTTATTTGCTTCATAATATCCTGGTCTTATTTGCTTGATGTTCTGTTCAGATGGCTTGCCACAACATATGACCATCATGGAGTCTTCCCATGATGGTTATATGTTCTGACAATCATAAAATGGGTTGGTCACGTGACTGAATAAGCTTTGCAACTTCTTTGCGTGTGCTATTGTTAAGCAAACCAATAACAGCAAAACTGTATTAAGTTGTGGTCCTGTGACTGTGAGATACCACAAATGACTAAGTGAGGCAGTGTTGCCAAGATCCCAAATCTCAAGTCACATGACTGTGGAGGGGCCCCAACTGTTGGAACTTTGAACCCGGGTTGTAAGTTCCTCTTTTCAGGTCCATTGTAACTCTGAAAGGTTGTTAACTGACCAGTTGTAAGTTTGGACTGCCTGTATACAATGCAGTTCAAAAAGCCTTTTGAAGCATGTCTTTGGCCTTCAAAGAGGCATGAGTAAAGACGTGCTTAGAACAAAAAAAAAGGAATTAGTCCAGCTCAAGGTTGACTCAGTCCAGACCTTACATCTTTCCAAGGTCAGTAAAATGAGGACACAGGTTGTTGGGGGTAATATGCTGACTCTAAACAGCTTACAGATGGTGCACTATATATGAAGCGGTGTATAAGTAACAGAATAACAGTCGGAAGGGACCTTGGAGATCTTATAGTCCAACCCCTTGCTCAGGCAGGAAACCCTATACCATTTCAGACAAATTGTCCAATCTCTTCTTAAAAACTTTCAGTATTAGAGCATCCACTACTTCTGGAGGCAAGTCATTTATTCCACTGATTAATTGTTCTGTCAGGAAATTTCTCCTTAGTTCTAGGTTGCTTCTCCCTCTAGGTGGAGACTGCATCCAGGAATGGGTTGTCCTCGTTTGTTCAGTTGAAGGACTGAGTCTGTCAAAGCTGTTAAGCTCCGCCCTTGTTGCTAGGGCTTCCCTGCTTTTGATTCAGGTGCTTTGGAAAATAGGTCGACTCCCTCTTCTTTGTGGCAAAGAAATATTGGAACACTGCTATCATGTTACCCCAGTCTTCAATTTCATCAGACTAGACATACCCAATTCCAGAAACCATTCTTTATATGTTTTAGCCTCCAGTCCCCTAATCCTCTTTGTTGTTGTGCTCTGCACTCAACATCTTTTTTACGTGGTGGTGACCCCCCCCCCAAAATCTTAAGTGCTATTGCTATCTCTCTCAATGCATCTTTTCTATCCCCAACTGTCTTTACTTTTTGTTTGCAATTGCATTTGGATGAAATTAGGAATAATTTCAAAATTGCAAATCTTTGTGATTTGCGATAGTCACCTAGATCCTTTACCCTGAATCTGGTTTACATAGAATGGTTTGAATCTCATAGGAGTTGTGTAATAGTATAAGCTGTCAGTTTATCTGAACATGGGTTTAAATTTTTCAATATATCATCCTAACCTGTGGTGGTTGTAGTTTTCAAAATTTAGGTTTGTAATCATTGTTATAAATTGGCCTTTTAGTAAATTTGGATCAATGCAGTAGATAACACCTGGAGTCATCAGTTTAGTTGTCAGAGATACAGATATCAGCAATAGTTTCTTAAGGGAAGGAGCAGAATGAATGGGTGTTACACAACCGAGTTTTGTAGTGTAAATCTTAATGTCTACTCAGACGAAAGGCTTCACTAGGATTTGTTGGATAGGATAGGATAGGAGTGCAATTGATCACTTTTCTCTAGCCAAATTTAGAATTACTTGTTGTATAGATTTTGAATCATTCAGATTATTTGAGTTTTCCAAATGTGATCTATATAGTTTGAATTTGTTTTCTGACAGATGGTTTAATAACATTGATCTTTGAGGACTCTGATTTCTGACATAAAGAAATACAATGATATAACGATGTTAGATCTGGGCTAAATTGCTTTAAAAACTGATCAGGGAGCTGACTTGATACGGTTGTGGTAAAATATTTGCTATTTGAGAGGCCACTGCCAGAGATGAAAGGTGTTCACCAGGAAGCAAAGTGATCAAAGTGGGTTTCTTAGGATCTGGTCATAATAAATTAGGGTCACAATCCTGAACATACTTAGCTGGGTGGGGATTTTGTAGCATTGTTCTCAGTATGGCTTTTGAATATGTATGCTCAAGATCACCCTTCAAGCTTATGATCTTGCACTTGCATATGTATTTCTAAGGACATTATTTAGGAATGGGAGATATAGAGAACGATATACTCTTTATTTCCTATTCATTTGCTGTTTGTTGAGCTGTTGTTGAGCTGTTGAGCAGAGCAAAACTGTCAGCACATGGTTGTGTTCTCATGACATACTAATCCATGGAAAATTGATTCATGATTTACTTAATTTTATGGTGTACATCGCAACAAATAAAATGAGCTGAGTTTATAAGGTACACTTAAACTTTACACCAAGTTAAAATGTAGTTGGCTGGTTTGTAAGTGGACTATTGTGTTGTATGAATATTATCCACTATCCGGATCTCTTATAAAGTTCTGTGAATGAGACTGGAGCAAGTCTTTGTCCATAGGCTATGAAATAAAGGACTGGTCCATTTGGCACCAAGTTATTTTGTGTTTTTGTGTGTGTGTGTGTGTGATATATACACACACTATGCATGGATTTTTTTCAGTGTTTGTCTTTAACAAAAGAAAGCTGATAGAACTGGGCCAAGCAACTTAGATTTGTTGTGGATGCAGCACAGTGGTGGGTTGCCCCCGGTTCGGACCCGTTCGCAAGAACCGGTAGTAAAATCGGTAGGAGGCTCTGCCCACTGACACCAACATCATTAGGGAACTTCTGTGCATGCGCAGAAGTGCACGCGCACGAGCGAAACAAGTGAGAGCGCGGCCCCGTTGCGAACCAGATAACCAGATAAAGATAAGTACAACCCACCCCTGATGCAGCATGATTCTCTGCATTGCCTTGAAGTGTCTCCACATCTCTTACATGTTAATTGCCAAAAGAGTCTTCCATGCAGGCTCTGCACATGGGCAAAAAGTGGAAAAGTTGGCTATTGGAGAGAGAAAGAACATTCCCTTTAATTTCTGCTCTGGTCCTACTCAACATCCTCAAAGGAATGTTGGGGGGGGTGTAGCCCTTCCCATCCTCCTCATTGAAAAACAGATCTCTGAAAATAGACTAGATTTTTAATAACTGAGATTGCAAGAGACAAGATGAAAATCTGGCTTCCATATGCAAGACAACTTTTTGCTTTCCCCTTAAAGGATACTGTTTTGGGGGAGAGAGGCAGAGGGAGTTTAAGACAAGGCTGAAAAAAGATGATGAGAGCAAAATTTCCATGGCCCCTGACCTGTCTGTTTTTTGCCAATATGGTATCCTGCAGAGAGAATAAGTGAAGTTGTGCAGTGATTCAGAAATACTTTTGGAAGCATTTTGGAAAGGGTGGGATTATGAATTCATGAAAGCAGCCATGTTTTTCCTCAGTAAGCTGCTCTCTGCAGTTGCTTTGAAATCCAGGAAAAGATGTGGCTGCTTTAAAGAGTAACAGGCTGGTACTGTACTTCAACTCTGATGCAACTTTTTGGAATATTGCGTGGTACATATTCTGGATTCTTGTCACCTAGAGAGAAATTGCTTCGTTTGCAGACATGCTCATCACGTTTTGTAATTCTGCCTGCATTTAATTATGTTTTAGTTGCAGTGTCATAATTCGTACACCATAGCGAAGTAGCTCTTACAAAAAACATGGCATTTAGGACTATCTTCATAAAAAGCAATGTAATGATAACAGTAACCACAGAAAGTAAAGCGAACCAAAAATCCCCAACTTCCTCCCCTATCTGTAGAAAATGGATTTTGGATTTAAGATATTAAGCAATTGATTTCCTCCCCATTGCTAATACATCTGTAGAGAAAACAGTGCATTGCTTTAAGCCATCATGTAGAGATAGAAACATTTTCCACTAAAGGAAAAAAAAAACCCCAGAATTCATGATCGCTGCAGGATTAAATAACACAAAATACTAAAACATCCATAGACTGCAGTTTTGACTCCCAACTGTTCAGATGAATTATTCCTCTTCTGTAAAACTGACTTCAGTTTTCTTTGTTGCTCTAGTTTTCATTTGCTTCTCATTTCTTCCTGTCTTTGGAGTTCTAATTACCTGACTTCAAATCGTTGCCTGTGCTGGGATACGATGAAATATTTCTGTGGCAGCAGATCTGTCATAAATCAGCAGCAGCCACATCAGTTTGGTCCTTTTGCTGCCGCTAATAAGTATGGATTTTTGTACACAGGGAATGAATTCTGCTTTTTTAAAAGACGACTACAGATGTGAACTCATTTATCAGAGCTAGGAAGAATTCCTAAGCACAAACAAAACTATTGCCTAATATCAAGGCTTACTGCTTTTCCAGGCTATGTTGGGTGGCCAAAATATTTCGCAGTGTTAAGTTATTGTTTGCTTCAGAATCCAAAATAATTGTGCAACTTTCCCTAAATGCATCATTCACTTTACTGTATACTTGCCTTCCCAAGTGTTGGCGAACACTTACACCTTCTAATGTGTAAGAATTATTGTAGGGATATAGGAGGACACCAAGTTGAAGAAGATTATGGTCTTTCATAAAGGTTAAAACAAGATTGCATCTAATAAGATCTACTAGATTTGGTACAGTTCTTATGTTTTACTTGATTTCCATTAGCTAGAAACCAATGGTTGACCTTCATTGAAAATAGAGTAGTAGATTCCAGAAAGATGAGCTCACCTCAAAAAGAGAATAATTATCATGGACTCTTAAGATGCATTTTAGAAATCAACTTCAGTTTGGGATGAGGAGAATGCTACATGATTCAATTCTGATATTGTAGCTGTTTACTTCCGAACTGCTTTTATTCTTTTGTCAAGTGCTTATGTTCTTTTTTGTTGTCCAAGCTTGAATGGAGGACATGAAGTCTACAAAATTCCAAACTACCAAATATCTGGTAAAATCCTGCTTGGTTCCTTTTTCAGGAAGCCTTGGTTGGATCAAACTTAAACTTCACACAGTTGATAATACAAATACACACAATTATCTTTCTCACACCCTATTCCAGTTTCATGATGCTTTAGTCTTAGTTTTAACAGTCTTCCTCAACCAAGAATCTTTCAGTTATACTGTTTCAATCCAAGGTGTTATTTTCAGAATGATTATATATGTATTCAATTCAGACAATTAAGCTCTTAAGCATTGCATTAAGCCATTAAAAATGAAGGTAGTGTGCAGTTTGAAGGCAAGAGGTAAGTGTCCTGTTCTCTTCATGTCATGTCAGTGTAAAAATTATACACTGTTCCCTCTATGTGCATCCTCTGCTAAAAATTCTTTCCTAATATATAGACTAATTCTGATTAATCCACATTGTTACTTAATTGAAAGCAATGGAATGCATCAGGAGTAACTACAATGAATTATTTTAAGTTAAATACATTTCATGTTAAATGAAGTAAGCCACTGTTCACAGTAAAACATACTTAGTCAGTGATGGTAAATTTGTGGGCCTCCACATGTTGCTCTTCAGCTGAACAATCAATGACAGAAATTTGTTGGGATTTGTATTTCATCAACATTAGAATGGCCAGGAATGTTGCCCATTGGACCATAATAGACTGCTGCATTTCATATTAATTATGAAACAAATTACTATGAAAATATTCAATCCACCATGCAAATGCTTGACCACAAGAAGTTTTGGATAATTCCCAGATTAGTTCAGTATGTCACAATTATGTGGAAAACAGAATTCTGTATTCAGTTACACAAACTTCATAATCTTTCCACATAAAATAAATGGTCAGACACTGAACAATTATTCCATGGATCAATTAGTATGCAATTGTATGATCTGTAGATACAACATCTGTGTTTGCGTGAGAACGGGCTGCATTTGCAAATAGAGAAAGAGGGCAGCCATTCATTTCGGGCCTGACAGATGGCAGTTATCAGCAAGAAAAGAAAACTTACCATAATAAGCTGCTTGACATGTTTTTGTGAAGAGAGTTTTGGTGGTGGCAGTTTTAATGAATAATCAGAAATATTGAGGTATCTACATTTTGCTTTAGTAGAGAAGGATTTGCTGCATCATTTTTGCTTCCATTTCCCTTTTTCTCAGATTCAGTACATTTTTTTTTTTTGGATGAAGCCAACACGGTTATTTTGTGGAGATGCTTCAGTCTCCTGCATTAAATTTGGCTGCAAAAGGCTCCAATATTTTAAGATATCACTTCGTAGGTTTTGCAGAGAAGCAACAGCCAATCACCATTTCCCTTTATGTTCAGCAAGCTTTTCATTGCTGGCAGGTGTGTGTATTGCATATCCTGTCCCTTAGTTTGCACTCAAACATCAACTCCTTTGCCCTCCCCTCTAAATAGATGGGGAGGGGAAGCTGCATGCCTCTTGTCTGCCCACTAGAAAGGCATGCCTCCTTACATGATAGTCCTTTTTGAGGACTATTAAACAGCCGTGCCATCTCCCTGCCATGGTTGGGTGATAGAAGCTGAACAATGAAATGAGCTGGGCCTCTGCCCAATGGCTGCAGAAGCTACCCTATGCATGCTGTCATGTTATTTTTCTTCTACGGCAACTCTTGCTGTTTATAAATGGAAGTTTCACATTTGTGACAAACCAGGCAATGATAGTTGAAGAAGGCCAAGAAAGAGCATCACATGTGGCCAATAGTGGCTTCAGCCAACTACAGAAGGAATCATTTCACTCCATGAATAGTTTGGATCTGATCATCTCCTTAATTTTGGCTCCTGAAACAGAAAGCAAAGGTATGCCCCATTTCCCAAAAGGGCGTACCATGAAATAATACAATTATCATGAAATAGAATTTATCTGAATAATAGAATCCTATGCTTTCTATCGTCTATCTGTTTTTTTAGACATACTTGGATGTTTCTAAGTAGATCAGTTGAAGTCTAGCATGACATTTTAGGAGGGCCCTAGCAATAGTTGGAATTTGGAAATGAAATCGGTAATCCTATTTTATAGAGCCAATTTGATGTAGTGGTTAGACGCACCAGGCTAGAAACTAGAAGACCGTGAGTTTTAGTCCTGGCTGAGCCATAAAGTCAGCTTGATGACCTTGAGTGAGTTGATCTTTCTTAGTCCTGGGAAGCAGGCAAGAGCAAATTATTTCTGAGGAATTTTGCCAAAAAACTTGCAGGAATTTATCCAGGTAGTCAACACTGACTGTGTGTGCGTGCAGTCCTATTTATGGTTCCCCTATCTTTACTGTTGCTGGTAAAATGCTCATTCCAAACAAAGTTTCAAAAAAGGAGAAAAACTGCTAAATGGCTAATTTTTACATGGTATTCCTCTGCCAGCAATATAAATAGGTCCTATTTAGGTAACAGTAGTTTTATGAATGTCTATCTGATTTTTGCTACTCAGACATACTGATCTGATTTGCTAAACCATGATCTTTCTCAGTCAAAGATGGGTAGACGAGTACAGAGAGACGCTAATTGCTTTGTGGAGCAAAGTCTAAATTAAAATTTAATTTGGTGAAAGATCAGTTATACAGTTATACACCCATTTTATTATTTTCCTCTTTTGTCCTAACATCGAAACTAGGCTTTTGAAGGGATTCTGGCCCTTGCAGGCAAAGCTCTGGAAAGTTCCATGAGGCTGTAGCGGTGTAGCTTAGCTCTCCTGTACCAGAAGGAGTGGTATTTAAATCTTTTTATTTTGCTGTCCACCCCCCTCCCAAATGAACATTACTTTCTTTCTGCAACCAGAAAAGAGACATCACAGTTATTCACCATCAGCATTTAAAATGCAAGCTGTGCTGTGTGTAGGTGTGCTCCCTTATGTACATATGCACACTTCTTGCTTTTTTTTTTTTTTATCCCCATAGGGAATTGACTTTTTATTGGGATTTCTAAAAAAATATTTATTTTCTCTTGCTAATCCCAGGATTCACTTGAGCACTCGTGCATCTCCTTTCCTTTGGCTTCTTTCTGCAAGCCTCTTTGCTAATAAAACAGAAATATTTTTCTAAATCTGTTTGGAACTTTATGCCAGACTTTTGAGACGTCTGGCTGTAGATGATTATATTGGTTTTGGCGTTGGGTTCCTTTTAGTCTTTTGACTGTATAGCCAGATGTCATCCTTTTTGGACTCTCAGCTGGGACTGCATTGTAACTCCTGTATTCAAATTAAATGGACATTTTCATCTCTTTTCATTAATGAATTGTCCCGTCCCCCTCCAAAGTTACTTGCAGGAAGTCAGCAAGTATTGCTGAATCTTGTGGTCATATAAAAGATGTCTATATCTATACAGGTAGCCCTCGACTTACAACAGTTCATTTAGTGACTGTTCAAAGTTACAACGGTACTGAAAAAAGTGACCATTTTTTGACCATTTTTCATACTTACGACTACTGCAGCATGCCCATAGTCACCTACTCAAAATTCATATGCTTGGCAATTAGTTCATAGTTATGATTGTTGCAGTATCCTGGGGTCACGCAATCCCCTTTTGAGACCTTCTGACAGGCTAAGTCAACGGGGAATCCAGATTCACTTAACAACCGTGTTACTACCGGTTCTGTGGGCGTGGCTTGGTGTGGGGGGGTAATGTGACTGGGTGGGCGTGGCCTTTTTTTTTTTTAACTTTTAAAACCATTTTTTCTACAACCTCTTCGGTGAAGAGGTTGTAAAAAAATGCATTCAAAAGGCTCTGACGATCCCAGCTGAGTTGCCTGATCGGCAGAGGCTTTTTTTCTTTTAAATGCCTTTGCTGATCAGGCAACTCAGCTGGGATCGTCAGAGGCATTTAAAAGAAAAGAAGCCTCTGCCGATCAGGCAACTCAATTGGGATCATCAGAGGCTTTTAAAAGCATTTGACGATCCCAGCTGAGCTGGGCGATCATCAGAGGCTTTTTTTTTACTTTTAAAAGCATTTTTTCGGCCGAAGAGGTTGTAGAAAAAATGCTTTTAAAAATTAAAAAAAAAAAAGCCTCTGATGATTGTGTGGCTCAGCTGGGCATGGGGGGGCCCAGGAATTTTTGCTACTGGTTCTCCGAACCACCCGCCTCCATTGCTACTGGATCGAGTGATCCGGTCCAAACCGGGAGCATTTCACCCCTGGTATTACCGATACTAATTTAACAAATGCAGTGATTCACTTAACAACTGTGGCAAGAAAAGTTGTAAAATGGGGCAAATTCATTTAACAAATGTTTCATTTAGCAGCATAAATTTTGGGCTCAATTGTGGTTGTAACTCAAGGGCTGCCTGTATATGTACACACACACAAAACGTCTTTCATGTTTTAATGATAACAGTAGGTAAATTAAGGACTGGTTTTTTTATTGTCTGTAAGTGAATGTCTATTTGCTCAAATGATTCTGTTTCTTTCTCTGCTACTTTTCTGATTTTTTTTTCGAGTAGTTGCATTTTCAAGTGCTATAGAGTCATTCTTCCTCTCTGGCAAGGGTATATGTGTCTGCTTCAATGTATTCAAAATGAATGGAAGAAAAATGGAGAAAATAAACGGGACATCTTGTAAAGGCAGTGACTCTGAAAGAAGAGGATTTATCTGCTACGCAAAAAGCACTTAAAGCATTTTCTGTGCTTTTCTGGTATCCTCCAGATGTTTGGGATTTACAGATCCCATAATTTGCAGCTGCCAACTCCCAAACATCAGGGCAAGATCAAAGAAGTAAGAACTATACAGATTTCAGGATTTATCTGAATAAATACAGATAAATACAGAATTAGGATAAATACAGAATCTTGGAAGTTTTCATAGGAATTTCTCAGCCTCATTTTTAGTGAGTGAAGTAAGATGGAGCCTTTGGCAGATGTCTCTCTACCTGGACTAAGCATATTTATTTATTATTGCCATTTATGAAATAAGCTGTCAAGTGATAAACTGGTATTCTATCTCTTGGTTGCTTCAGTTGGTATTCTTTCTCCCATAATCTCTTATATCAGGCCGAATTGTCATTGGTGAAAGCTGATTTAGTCACATAATGTTTCTCTGTTACAGAGCAAGCAGTTTTGTGAGTGATTTAGTTGGTATCCCCATATTACACCATCACATTTTAATATGATATTTATTGTCTGCAGTTCCCAATCTGCTTTCACATTCTAGTCTGCTTTGTCCTCCATAAGTAATGCGCTGACTTGAAAGGCATAAGCTGTTCATTTTATTGAATTTGTTGTTGTGACTTAACAAGATATCTAAGCAAGCATGTTTTATTTCTCTGTTTCCCAGGAATGATTATGGCTTACTTGCACGATCAGAATGTTGTGGAATCAGTTGTCAGGTGGAAAAATGGTAGATAATTTGGTGAGAAATTGACTGTGATTGTTGCAGTGCTTGTGACTGCACTTGAGTAGATATATCGCATAAATTGGGTTGAGAACTGAATAGCAGTGGTCCCTAAACAAGATTCTTTTGAGATCACCTTTCCAGATGATGTGTTTAGATGATGTTGGGATTCCTGCATAATTATACTTAGGAATTCATTAATTCATTAATTAGCATTCCTAAGTACAGGAATCTCATAACAAAAAATTTGAGAAAGAATCTTGAGTTCATTAATCTCTTTGTATTTGCACATGTTTTGTAGCATTTCTTTTCCATATTCACAATCTATCATCTATCAGGTCAATGATACATACTGTTTTCCATATTTTCATATATAATAGCTTTGCCATGATTTTAATAATTTCATCATTTATACTCACGTGTCTACACACATACACAAACACACACAACAGCAGATATTTCCTTACCTGAACAGAGAAATAGAATAGAAATAGAGTGACCAGAGGAGGGGCAAAAAAGCAATGTGAGAGGGAGCAGCTTTGAACTTTCTGCTGGCTTCTCTTTTGACATTGTGTGCTGGCAACTGGCAGGTAGCTTTGGAATTCCTTCCTTCCTTCCTTCCTTCCTTCCTTCCTTCCTTCCTTCCTTCCTTCCTTCCTTCCTTCTTCACTACCTACCTAAACTCTTATCTCATATTGAATTCCATCGTGGATTATACCCATTCTCACTTCTATGCTGTCTTCAAGATCCATGAAGTAAATTTTAATAAAATTGGCTTGCAGGATGAGATCTGGTATTAAATGTCTGATGTAATGATGGGGTTACCCTTGCATAATTGCAAAAGGATTTGATCTATCCCTCATTGGAAGGGCTTCTGTAACACCAAAGGATGTTATTTGGAAGAGTTGTATTGTCTGACGTTCTTCTTGAACTCAATTGCAATTGATTCATCATTGCTGTATAGATTGGGGAGTGATGTTGCAAATTTCCTATCCTGACTTTTTCCATCATAAAACATAAATTGGTGGTTTCTCTGAGGAATATGACATATGGCAATGAGGATAGACTTTGGCCATGGCACCAACATCAGCAGAAATATTACATTGTGCAATTTGTGCATTTGCTTCATTCTTTCTCTATTGAGATCTTGTTGGATGTGGGTTTGGTTGTATTGAAGAACATTCTCAATGTTCACCATATATTCTCGAGTTGAATCATCTTCATCTTTTCTTGTGTCTTCAATCTGTACCTTTTCTTGTGATTCTGGAGAAGTGCAGCCCTTTCATCCTCCATTTCTTCATCTCTCTTCCACCTTACCACATCTCTACTCCATTTGGTGTTATCTCTTGTGTACACACACAATCTCTCTCTCACATACATAGTTTTTTTAATTAAGAATTTTAATTACAATAGTAAATTCTAATGCAAACTAAGCTTAAAGAAAGAAAAGAGAATAGAAAAGGTAAAAAGTGCAAGAAAAAAAGAAAAGAAAGAGAAAAGAAAAAGAATATAATAAAGAGAAAAGAAATATATAAATCTCCAATCTCCTTCACAACAAATATAAACACATTTAGTAATTCTTCAGTTTCTTAACTTAAAGATATTTATCTCTTCATCCCATCTCCCATCTCCCATTTCTTATATATGAACAAATCCATAAAACATTATTTTTTCAGTTCTGCGTCACAAGTAACAATATATCTTGTTTTAGCTTTGATCAAATAAACCAAAGTTACATTCCTTCCTATTATTTCTAACAATCTTTAGCTTGTTTAAATATTGTAATGGGATTGATTTATCTTCCTTTCTTTGCCCCATCCCACAGAGTTCTTCAAGGCTTTAACAAGTCTCTTTTGTAAATCTAATTGGAATTAGATAATTGGAAACAATTATCCAGGTCACTTTCTTAATTTGTTACTTGTTTTTCTCTTTTAAATGTTAAAACCTTAGCCATTTTCTTTTGTAAATTATAATCTCTAATAATTTAGAAATAGTTAATGAGCTACTTCCAAAAGTGATTAGAAGAAGTGAAGTTTGCAAACTTAATGTCCCTTAAAATCTCCACAATATCTGTATTTGCCTGCTTTGCAATATGTTTTTCATAACTTATCTTTACCAGTAATGTTATGTGATATTTTAAAGTCATAATTTATTAAACAAGCCATGGGAATCTGGTTCACATGTTACATTAAGCTAAAAACAAACCAACAAACCATATTAAAATTTAGTGATCTATGAACCCAGTGAAATGGATTGGTGAGTTAATGATAATTAAAAAAAACCCTACAAAGCTGGAAAGTTTATTTGAAAAATATTACCTTAAATCATTGGTGGGCTGCTGTCAAGTGTAACAACCGGTTCACCTAGCACCGAAAATGTGAGCGAGCGGCCTTCCGTGCATGCGTGCGGCTTCAAAAACACGGCGATATAGGACGGGATAGCGCTGGGGCAGGCCCACTCACGGGTCGCAACTACCGGTTTGCCCGAACCAGTCCGAACTGGCAGCAGCCCACCTCTGCCTTAAATTGATTTTCTCATGTGAGGTATTCCAGACTAGGAGAGTTTTGTATATCATAATTCCCTTGACAAATAAATCTCAATGAAGTACGTGTGCTTTCAGAGTAAACTCTGAACAAATTGTTTGATTAAAAAGTATATGTATGCAAACCACCAGTTATGGGTACAGTTTGTAATACTTACTTGTTACAATGCTCTTTTTTGAATTAGAAAAGTTCCTGCCACTTCATGTAAACACAAGCTGTGGTTTTCAACACTTGTATTTTTATTTCAGATCTTTTCGCGAATTCTTTATTATAAAACTTGCCTATCTTTTTTTTTTTCTTTTTAGTTTTGGTTAAAATAGCAGGAATCAACCCTATTCCTTTTGCAAAAGATAATTGCTTTGCCTTATATCTCTAGACTAGCAATTTATCTGTTACCATTTAGTAATAAAGTAATTATAATTATCACTACCCTTGCCATGAAACTTGGGCATTTGATTGCAGTCCTGTTAATTGAGTCTTATTGGATGGAGACTTCATTTTCCCTCCTCAGCCATTCTGAAGTAAGTTCCTATTGTTTCAGTAATGACCAGAAGCAATCCAGTTAATAGCAACAACAACAAAATAGTTGATACCAAATTTCTAACAAAATTTAAATGCAGTATGCATCCCTCAGGTTACAATGGCAATTGGGACTGGAATTTTTGTTGCTAAGTGATGTGGCTGTAAAGCATGATATCATGTGATCACATTGCTTAGGGATGTTGTATTGCATCGGTTATTAAGCAAGATCTCATGTGCCATTGATGTGAGAAGAGGCAGGAGTCCCAGGCAAGCAAACTAGTAGGTAGAAGCTGCAGGTAAGAGCTGCAGGTGTTTGGGCGCTGCACGCAGGTACTGTGGTGCATGGTTGAATGCACAGGTGCGTAGGTGGTTGGGTGCCATAGGCAGGTGCTAAAGAGGTGGGCAGTTGAAAAAGCGGTGGGAGCAACTCCCTAATGACTTCCCCATTGATTTGGGAAGCTGGCAAGGAAGGTTGCAAATGGCAATGATGTAATCATGGGATGCTGTAACCATCATGATTGTGAGCAGTTTACAGGCAGCCAAATCATGTGACTGTGAGAATGCTGTGACAGCTGCAACTTTGCATACTGGTCATAAATTAAGTTCCCTTCATTGTAACTTTGAACACTTGCTGAATGAATGGTTATAACTCAAGGACTACGTGTGTGTGTGTGTGTGTGTGTGTGTGTGTGTGTGTGTGTGTGTGTATAAATTCTGATAGACAGAGAATATACAAATTAGAAAAGTATTCTCTTAAAGTTGGTCTTATAGTATACCCTTTGCTTTCTCTTTATTTATGCTCCTTTTATATCACTGCCTCTTCTTTATGCTAAATGTGTGCCTCAGTATATATAGAGAGAACTTTTGAAGAATTTGAGATTGTGTTTACAAACTTTGGCTCAAGGAAGAGCCTTTTGCCATGTCATTCACTATAGACTTGGGTACCAGTATGCTTTTCACAGAATTAAGCCTCCCTTGATTATAATTTTGTTTTTAAAAGGTATAAAAATATTTTCACGAAACCTTGTTAGGAAATGATGATTATCTAACTAGTTGGGTTGGCAATATATAAACCATCAATATAACTTTAAGACTGCTGTATTGCATCATACTGTGTCCTGATTGGTTAGCTCTGTAGCCAATGTCATTAAGAGGGAGCTAGAAATATGGTTTGATTCTTTTTGATGCTCTTTATTGATCTTTACTGCTTTTTGCTGCTCTTTGCTGTGTTTGCTACTGTTTGCAACTGTAAGAACTTTTAATGTGTATGACTACAACGATTGGTAAGAAGACTTTGTTATTGGATTATCCCTGGACTATTGTTTGACTATCTACTGCTTTATATGTGTATGACCTGGACTGTTTATTGGACTGTGCCTTACTATTTTCCTGAAAGTAAACACAACTCAGGGTATCTGTGTGTTGGCTGTGTTTTATTCGTAACTACTCTC
The DNA here is from genome assembly GCF_029215685.1 of Pituophis catenifer annectens. NCBI lineage: Eukaryota > Metazoa > Chordata > Lepidosauria > Squamata > Colubridae > Pituophis > Pituophis catenifer. The sequence continues at coordinate 207,810,838 of NW_027256881.1, forward strand.
AATCGCTTTCCTTCTTTGGGATCAGTGGCTCAAATCCTTGAGTTTCTCCAGGAAGGCTTGGACAAAGGTTTGACATCTAATACTATCCGGAGACAGGTGGCAGCACTGTCTCCAGTCTTGTCATGTGGAGTATGCGGTCTCTCACATGACATACCACTGTGCGAAGGTTTCTCAGGGGTGCCACTAACCTGCAGTCCCTGTGGTCCACAGGTACCCTACTCGGGACCTGACAAAGATGCTGAACGCCCTCACCGGGGGTCCCTTCGAGCCACTGAGATCGGCTAGCCTGCGATTCCTCACATGTAAGGTGGCCTTCCCGGTGGCAATCACATCAGCCAGATGAATTTCAGAACTGGCAACTCTTTCAGTGAGGAAAGACTTATATATCTTTCATACTGACAGAGTGGTCCTGCAGTTGAACCCCTCCTTCATTCCAAAGGTGAATTCCTGATTCCACAGGGCCCAGGAATTGATCCTGCCTAACTTCTGTCCAGGGCCAAAACATGCCCTGGAGAAGAAATGGCACACCTTGAATGTAAGAAGGGCCCTCCGCATTTACATCAAATGGACATCCTCCCTGAGGAGGACGGAGTCTTTGTTTATTTCTTTTCAGCCTTCGATGCTGGGACAGAAGGTCACTCCATCGACTGTGGGACAGTGGATTCGGGCATGCATTGCCAAGGCATATGAGCTTCAATCCCTGCCAGTGCCTTGGAATGTGACGGCCCATTCCACCAGGAGCACGGCCACAACAGCGGCATGGGCAACACAGGCTTCCATCGAGGAGGTCTGTCGAGCGGCAACTTGTTCTCAGTCACAGTGGAAACGCCAGTCACGCTTGGGAGGTGACTCATCCAGTTTCCATAGGACCGAGTCTGCCAGTCAAAAGAAGTCCCACCTCTTCCTGTATCCAGTTTTTTGACTCGGTCTGGTACAGGACAGTTGTGTCTGTTTAGTTCTCCTACTTATTTCCACGTGGGGAGAGCTTTTCGGCTTAGATTCTTTAATTTGCTGGCTAATTCCATCGGAGCAGCAAGGATCTTTTTAAAATCAGCTGGGGAACGCTAGAAGTGCTCGGGCGGCTGCGAGCAGCCCCGGAGTAGTGCGCACGTGCGTAAGCACCGCCGCGCTTACAGGCAGCATTATTTTGCTCTTTTGAGGCATTTGGGAAGGTTTCCTTGTCTCCGGCCTCTATTAGAGCCCTGTTTGCTGCAAATCCTTGGTGTGAGGCTTTTCCGCGCCCAATTTTGCCGCGTTTTAACGCCCTTTGGCTAGCGGCTATTTCTGAGCTTCCACAAGGCCATCCTGACTACTGGCAGCATTCCAACTTCACTCCAGCTTCCTTCCTGGCACAGTGAGTTACCTGAATCACCAATAATTCCCTGGGTGTGTGTCTAAAGGGTGGTTATTCCCCATTTGGCCTCATTCTCCCAAAGGAAGGGGAACATTTTTAGAGCTCCAAAATGGTGGATGCTACTGCAAGAACGGCTCCCTGCTTCTGATGTCCATTCTCACCAGGACATTAATAAGATTCTCGCTGCAGTTGAGTTTTCTGTTGATGCAACTATGAACATGGCCAGGTTTTCTGCGAAGGCTATCGGAGCTTCTGTGACTTCTCGCTGGCTTCTTTGGCTTCGACAGTGGCAGGGGGATGCCAGAAACAAATGGAGGCTCGCTTCAGCTCCTTTCTTGGGGGACAAGCTTTTCGGCTCGGCGTTGGATCCTCTTCTCATTGAGACAAAAGATCACCGCAAGGTTCTGCCTTCCCTTCCGAGGAGGTCTGATTTTTGTCAGCAGAGTTCCTTTCGCTCCCACTCCTTTCGTTCTGACTACTCTACGTTCCATTCCAGACCTCAATGTTCCTCACAGCCCAGAGGTGGACAACAACAGGAATTCCAGGTCAGGCAGGGGTCCCATTTCTCTTCCCGCAGGCCCTTTAGAGGAGATAGGGGTCGTCCTTTCCGCAGATCCCGTTAGTTCTCCCAACCCAGTCCCTGACTCCATAATTGGAGGTCGGTTGGCATTCTTTGCTGACCAGTGGGAAGTTTCAGTTTCAGACCCCTGGATTAGGCGCACGATTAGATTTGGCTTAACCCTTGAATTCTCTTCAATTCCCCCGAATTTGTTTGTCAAGTGCCCGGTTTCCCATGTCAGAACCAAGAGGGTTCTGCTGGATGAGGCTATACAATACCTATTAGACATTAAGGCTATTCAAAGTGTTCCCCAGGTGGAGATCCGCCAGGGGTTTTATTCCCGTTTATTTTTAGTTCCTAAGGCTTCTGGAGGCTGGAGGGCCATATTGGATCTTAAGTCCTTGAACAGGTATGTAGTCTATCGCCGGTTCAAGATGGAATCCCTCCAAACCATTCTCCTCTCCATCCGTCAGGGTGATTTTTTGTCTTCCATCGACTTGACGGAAGCTTATCTCCATGTGCCTATTTTTCCTGACCACAGAAAATTTCTTCATTTTTGTTATCAGGGTAGGCATTATCAGTATAGAGCCCTTCCCTTTGGTCTCTCTTCGGCTCCTAGAGTTTTCATGAAGATCATGGCGTCCCTTACGGGCCATAAGAGATCCTTTCCTGTTAGAATTTTGTTTTACTTAGACAATATTCTTATCTAGTTCAGAAGCCCTGGGTAGCAAGGATGTTCAGATCACCCTTCAGACCTTGCAGTCTCATGGCTTTTTGGTTAATCGTTCAAAAAGTAATTTGGTTCCTTCCACTTGCATTCAGCATTTAGGGGCAGTTATTGATACTGTGAGTCTATAGGTTTCCCATACGCAGGAATGTCAGGCCAGCATTGTTGAGTTGGCTGGTCGGGTTAGGGCTTCCCGTTCATTTTCTCTCCTGGGTCTTTCATGCTTATTGGGGAAGATGGTTTTGGCCTTTGGAATCACTCCCTGGTCTCGTCTTCACAGCTGGGACCTTCAGTGGCTTCTGCTTCCATTTCAACGGTCCCGCAGGAGCACATTGGTGACTCGGGTCTCCCTCCCTCCAGCAATCCTTCGATCCTTGATTTGGTGGACCTCCCGGGCTGTAGCAAAGGGTTGCCTCTTCAGAGAGCCTCAGCGGGTAAGCATCACCACGGACACAAGTCTCCTTGGATGGGGGGCTCATCTGGGGTCTCATCTGGCTCAGGGACAGTGGTCACTCCAGGAGAGAGGTCTCCACATCAACATTCTGGAGCTCAGAGCAATCTACAGGGCCCTTCGCCATTTTGCCTCCCACCTTCGGGGTCGGGATGTCTTGATACCGACGGACAACGTGGCGGCCAAGGCCCACATAAACAGGCAAGGAGGGACCCGTTCCAGGGCCCTCATGCGGGAGGCTTCCCGCCTTGTCCAGTGGGCGGAGATTCAAGTGGCCTCCATCCACGCTACACAAATATCGGGGTCCTCGAATATCCAGGCGGATGCTCTCAGTCGCTCCATGGTGGACCAGACGGAGTGGAGTCTCCATCCACTTCTGTTCCAGGACATTGCAACACGCTTCGGTCCTCCAGCAGTGGATCTCTTTGTGTCCGGATCCAAGCACCAACTCCTGAGGTTCTTCACATACTTCCCTACCCAGGGAGCGGAAGCCGTGGACGCCCTGATCAGCTCGTGGCCTTGTGGTCTTCTTCTTTATGCTTTCCCACCTCTTCCCCTCATCTCCAAGGTCGTAAGGAAGCTGTTGCAGGAACGGGCCGAGTTGGTTCTTCTGGCCCCCTACTGGCCCCGGCACCCGTGATTTGCGGATCTGGTGGCGCTATCCGTAGCTCCTCATTGGCAGATTCCGGACGACAGAATTTCTCTGTGGCAGGGTCGTCTGGAACATCCCAATCCTCAGTGTCTCCAGCTAACCGCTTGGAGGTTGAGCGGTTCCTCCTGTCCAAAGCAAGGGTCCCTTCGGAGGTAATATCTACTATCCAGGCTTCTCGTCGTGAGTCAACCAACCGTATCTACAATGCCACCTGGATGGCCTTCTCTGCTTGGTGTCGCCACAAAAAGGTTCTTCCTACTGCTGCTTCCATCATTGATATTCTAGGCTTTCTACAGGACAGGTTCAAGTCGGGTCTTTCTCCCAATACTCTCAGGAGGCAGGTCTTGGCCATTTCTTCTATTCTCACCTGCGGTGTTTCGGAGACGGTTTCTACTCATCCTCTCATTCGTTCATTCCTCAGAGGTGCTTCCAATCTACGACCTCCTGCCATCCATCGTTTTCCAACCTGGGACCTCAACAAGGTGCTCTTGGCCCTCTCTAGACCTCTCTTTGAACCTCTTCGAGAGGTCTCCTTGAAATTCCTGTCCTTTAAGGCAGCCTGTCTCATCGCGATAACCTCAGCTCGGAAGTTGGTCGCTCTTTCAGTTCGTCAGGATCTCTGCATTATTCATATTGATCGGGTGGTCCTCCGTTTGGATCCAACCTTCATCCCGAAGATCAATTCGGCCTTTCATCGTTCTCAGGAGATCATCCTACCCAACTTCTGCCCTTCGCCTCGTCATAGGCTAGAGAAGGTTTGGCACAAGCTTGATGTTCGTCGGGCCCTCAAGGTTTATATCGCCAGGACCTCTTCCTTTTGTCATTCTGAGGCCTTCTTCGTATCATTCCAATCTCACTCCATGGGTTTGAAGGTCTCCTCCACAACTCTGGGTCGTTGGCTCAGAGCTACTATTTCTTCAGTTTATGAGACTCAATCTCTACCTGTGCCTCGAGGCATTACTGCTCATTCTACCAGGAGCGCAGCTACTTCAGCTACCTGGTCTACTCAGGCTTCTCTAGAAGAGGTCTGCCATGCTGCCACTTGGACTTCACCACCTCCATTTATCCGACATTATCGGTTGGATGTTTATGCCTCTGTGGAGGCTTCTTTTGGAAGACGAGTTCTTCAGAGGGTCTACACCCAGGACAACGAGCGGAGCCGACCTTCTCCCTCCCAATAGGTACCTGGGCTTTGGTATATCCCAAGCGTGACCGGCGTTTCCACTGTGACTGAGAATGGGCTTTGGTCTTATCTGATATGCCCTTTCTAGTTCACTAGGAAACGCCGGTCACCCCCTCCCTGGTGGTCCGGCACCTCTCATGCTGGGCTTTGGCTGTTGGGGGGGGGGCAATGTCCTGGGGACTTCTTACTTCTCTTTTCTCCTTTCCAGACACGACAGTCTGCCTAATGTCCTAGTCTCAAAACTGGATACAGGAAGAGGCGGGACTTCTTTTGACTGGCAGACTCGGTCCTATGGAAACTGGATGAGTCACCTCCCAAGCGTGACCGGCGTTTCCTAGTGAACTAGAAAGGGCGCATCAGGTAAGACCAACGCCCAGTCTCCTCCATCCCCCTTCATATGTCATTACAAGTTGGACACCTTCGCTTCGGTGGAAGTGGCCTTTGGATGACGAGTTCTCCAGAGGGTCCACACTGAAGGGGTGACTGGGGACCAGGCTGCTTCCCGCCCTTAGAGCACCCCGGCTTTGGTAAGTCCCACTTCTGGATTCCCTCCACCCAGCGCCATGGAGAAGAGACCTTGGTCCTACCTGAACATTCTTTCTCATGGCGCTAGTAGAGGGAATCCAGGCCCACTCTTCAGCTGTCTGGTCCATTGTCCAGGGTGGGGGGGGGCTTAGGTTTCCACAGATTATGAGCCTCATCATTGCTGCGCCTTTGTCGAACTGGGGAGTCACCAGGCAAGGGAGGCGTTCCCAAAAATGATGACACGCTCAGTCTCCAGGCAGAAGAGAGAGAGCAAAACCAACTCCTATACCAGCACCATGAGAAAGAACATTCAGGTAGGACCAATGTCTCTTTTGGGTCATTGCCCCCAGGGTATATAAAGTCATTTTCGTCACTCAATATGTTCCAGCTTTTATAATATAAACTGTTCTGCAAATGAACAAGAAAATGAATTCGGTGGAAGTTGTAGAAGTTATCTAGAAGACACTGCTAGAGGCATATTAACCCAAGGCTACAAAGATAGCTTTCTATTAATCTGCTAGTCACAATGATTCAAAGCTAGCAAAGAATCGTAAATGGTATGAATCGTACATAATTTTCTTTTCTGTGTTTGGACTTCCAAAAAAGTATATATAAACGATGTTTCTACTCCTTAAGGTTTTTACTTCATTTAACATCTTACTATGATTCTCAGTACATTTTTAGTATGGGAAATGGAAGTTAGTTTTCTTAGATCTATAATTCAAAGGTCCATAGAAGTTTTTTTTTTTTTCCTATGATCCTTCACAGCCTCTCGGCAGTAAATAAGAGTACAAGATCATTTAAGGAATTGGCACAAGAGTGCTGTATGTAGATTAAAAGCTGCAATTGTTTTGACACACTTCAATGAGTTTTTTAATTACATAAACCAGAGCCTACTTCATCTGCTGTGCTTGTTTGATTGTACTTGTGGCATAATGGCACATATGTGCCAAAACTGATCAATACTTTCTTAACTATTAGTAGGGAATGCTGCATGTGGAAAGGATAATATTCACAGACTTAGTCTGTGACTTAGTCTGTGAGAGATTTAGTCTATGCCATGTCTATTTACTTAAAGTAATACGAAAGTTATATGAAAGCTTAAATTGACCAAGATTATAACAGATGACCATTATATGTATGGACCCCACTAGTGATAACCATGGCATGTGAAAGATTGCAACTTGGAATCCAGAAGAATAAAACATAAAGAATATTAATTAACAAATGCAATGAAAAGAAAGATAATGTGTGTTTATAATATAAGAGAAAGATGAAATATTTTATTTACTAGTGGAAATAAATCTAATTTATATAACCACCCATTCGGCAGGTAATAATTTGAATGGAAGTCTACTCTTGTAGAATGTATGTGTGTGAGAGAAAGAGAGGGGGGGAGGGGAAGAGAAGAGGTCAATTTAATTATGAATTGAAGGGTTAAAATATATTTCAGTACCATATGAATTGATGTCATATAGGTTCTCCTGAATCTATATAAAAATAAGAATCCATGGGATAGTGATAATTATAGGTTATTATTTCAGTGAAGACTTAGAGAGATAAGTTCTGGAAAAAATGTGCAAGTTCTGAATTGAAGTGATCTTAAGGGGAAAATGCTTTCTTAGGTGACATGAAGGGGTAGGTAAGAACAAGATGAGAGAATATAGAAAAAGTGATTTATTTGGGTACCCAAAAATAAATGAGAATGATAATCTCTGACACAAAGGTGATGAGGTGCTGAAGGTGGAGAGATCAATTGTTGGTAATTCAACTTTCTTGGGAAAAATAGTTGACGTAGATTGAGTAAAGGTTTGGTTGTAATCACAGATGATGGGAAAGCTACTCAGAACAGAATTAAAGGATCTGTTTGGATTTCAATACATCCACATACAAAGGAGCAGGACTTCAAGTCTGCTGCCATGATGACCACCAACTTGTATCTTGATTTTTTAAAATTTTTTTTACCCCCATCAGCTGTTTCTGCCTTTTTTGCGATGTTTTCTCTCCTCGATGTATTTTGAATCTATTTTCTTGCAAGTTAGTCTTTATAATACATGGCTGTAGCTGAGGGTAATCAGAATTTTGTTTCAAGGTTTATGGAATGTTTCAATGTCCTTCAGGTAAAGAATCCATGTACATTGGTTCATAAAATTTTGTTTAAAAGGGGAAAAGGAATACAGTACATTAAAAATAAGGAGAAATCTAGTAAACCAGACTTTAAACTATCTATTATTATTATTATTATTATTATTATTATTATTATTATTATTAATAATAATAATAGTCTAAAGCTGTTTGGAGCTTTAGCAGCAGGCATTGGAATCCCATGCTGCTTATAATGAAGGATGTGGGTTGCATGGCAATTCGGTTCTGACTTATTAGACAATTAATTCTATTAAAGGAAGTAAAATTTAAGATTAGCAGGCACTAAAAATAACTTAGAAACTCTCGGGTCCCTTTGCTGCTACACAGCTCTTAACTAATGCTATTGTTGTGCGCTGCCCTTAGTCACCTTTGGTAAGTTGGGTAGCTATATAAATTAGTTTAACAAATAAATAATGCAGCTGAACACCTCAGCTTTTCCCTATCCTTAAATCTGATGCTGGAGGACTGCCCTGATAGGTTATTTGACTTCTGTTCTCTATATTCTTCTCAATTATTGTTCTCTTTTTCTTTCTTTCCTTCCTTCCTTCCTTCCTTCCTTCCTTCCTTCCTTCCATCCATCCATCCATCCATCCATCCATCCATCCTATTGGTAATTATAACACCAGAAAGAACAACCTGATAAAGAACAACCAAAAATAAAGCAGTGCTAATAAAATCATGAAAAAATATAGATTAATGAATAACTGAATGACATTTGTAGAAACTAGTAGTATATCCATATTTATCTCTTCTTTGAACTCCAAGATATGCTTGTGGCTGCACTCATCTTTAGTTTGTCTTAATACCATGAGCTGTAGCCTAACATGGTCCCTTTTCTGCTAACCTTCCATTACTTCAGTTTGTCCACGAAGGCTTCCATGTTTAGTAGGATTAAGTCAAGGATACATGACCCCCCCATACTTCCCTGCACTTTATGAAGGAGAACATTGTCAACAAAGTGATTCAAGAATTCCTGAACAAGCTTACTTGGCAAGGTTTGGCCTCCAACAAATATCAGTATAATTAGAATTGGGGAGATAGGGAAACTATAGAGATGACCTAATAAGGCAAGTCAGTATTTATGGACCTCAGCAATTTAAGATGTAGTAAACATTTACAAATCATTTAAAACATAGCAATTATTTACACTTTGTCAAAACCAATTATAGATTAGAAGGTGTGTGGGCTATTAAGACATCTGTCTTGATTTAGTGTACTGCAAGTTTAAGCAGTGAGCATGCTGTAGTAATGGTTTGTATATTTTTGACTCTAAGTGTGTTATATGAAGCCAACCATTGGGATTAGTAAACCTCTAAACTAAAACATGGTTTAATTTACTGCAATCTCTGAACGCAGCCAGCTAAGTTTTGTTATTAATAAGTGTGGCTTAGAGCCTTGTATGTAGCCAGTCATGGAAAGCAGTAGTGAGTTTCAAAAAGTTTTACTACCGGTTCCGTGGGTGTGGCTTGGTGGGCGTGGCATGTCTTGGTGGGCGTGGCAGGGGAAGGATACTGTAAAATCTCCATTCCCACCCCACTCCAGGAGAAGGTTACTACAAAATCCCCATTTCCTCCCGATCAGCTGGAATTCGGGAGGCAGAGAATAGATGGGGGCGGGGCCAGTCAGAGGTGGTATTTACCTGTTCTCCGAACTACTCAAAATTTCCACTACCGGTTCTCCAGAACTGGTCAGAACCTGCTGAAACCCACCTCTGATGGAAAGTCACCATCAATCATAACATAGACTTTTTTTTTTTAAAAAAAAGAAGCTTCCTATTATTCTTAAGAATCCATAACCCGAGTGATCTTTGGCTCCAGCATTTGATGAAGTCTGCAGCAGGCGCTAATAGATAGGCGATGGCAAAGCAGACAAAAAAAAAACCTTTCTTGAATTTTGTTCCTGCCTAAATATAATCCCACACTACTGAAAGCAGTAGCCCTCTATGTAACAAACACAACTTGGCTGCCTACCAAGGTCACAAAGTGTGTCCTATTGAAACCATTCCTCCTATGAAAACAGGTGGCCTCATTCAGAATCAGGGATGGGTTCCTTAAAGAGATCCAGCATTCTAGAGCCTGCTTGTCTTTTTGCTTCAAAATAGCACAAAGAAGAGTAGGGTAATATTTTGTTAATTGGATAGTTCTTCGAGCCACTCAGTTTATTTGAATACATTCAGTCACTGTTACTAAATTAGTTTCATGCCAAGCTGTTAAAAAGCTCTTTTCATGGTTCTGGGCTTGTTTTATGTATTTCTCTTTTAATAAAGAAGCAGCCAAGCATTGGTGATTCATTTTAAAACTTTGTAAAAGGAAAAATACATTCCTTAAAATCTGGTAGAGCAGTTCAGAATAACACTAAGGTAGACTTTGAGATAGTTCAGAACCAAAATTACAGTTTTAGTAACACTATGGGTTAATGTTGTTTGTTTGCTATTTTTTTCCTGTCATCTCATTTTTCATTTTTTGTAAGCTTTTAAGTATCTATTTGTCTTTTTTGGAAGAATTTCTTCTGATACCAGAGAAATAGCTGTTTTATCAATGCAAGGCATCCCACCAATCCTGAGGTATTTGCTGCTTTTAGCTTCATGTCATTACCACCTTGCCTTCTTTTTCCTGAATTTGGAATCCAACAATGTTTCTCAGCCTCATCCTTCCTTTGAATCTTTCAAAATGTTTGAATGTTATTACCGCAACTGATGAAAACCAATAATACAGTTTCAGTTGTTTTGAGGTAGGACACACACATGTATAAAACACTACAGTTGTCTTAGCAACAGTGTAGAAACAGCTGTCATAATCTTCAAGATGCATTTTAACTTCCTAGTCCCATGATGGCGAACCTATGGCACGCGTGCCAGACGTGGCATATAGAGCCTTCTCTGTGGGCATGCACGCCATCGCCCCAGCCCAGCTCCAATCATGTTTCTCCATCACGTTTCACTCAATCAATTCCAACTTCTTGCGAAAGAAAAAGATCTCGCAAAGTTGGAATTGAACTTTTTCACTTGCGCACTTCACAGTGGGCTTCCTGAAGCCCATTACGATGCCAAGCCACAATGGGACCCATGCTGCTCTTTCAGCCCTCTGCTGTGACTCCCTGTGACCCTGTCGTGGCAGAGGGATGAAAGAGCTGTCACCCTGTCATGGCAGTGGTGATGGGCGGAGCCTTAGTGCTGGAGTGAAGCATTCCTGTACTTGTCTTTGCGTGGCAACAGGATTCCACCTTCGTTGTGGAATTTGCTGTTGCCTCCAGCAAAGAGGACTGGGAGAAAATGGCGGGGGGTGGATTTTGCAGGGTGGGGGCCATCCCCTAATCCTGGCCTTCCTCCTCCCTTGGCAGCGCCAAGAGAAAGAAGGGTGTGTATGGGGAAGCGCTCCACTTCCGCGGCTGAGCGCTGAGCACAAAAGCCCAGCTCTTTGGGGGGGGGGCAGCCCGGCAGAAGCACCCCCATTGGCAAGTCAGACAATGGAGAGACCTGGCTCAGCTCTCACAGCAAGACACTGTTCAGCACCTCCGGACGTGAGCTTCTGCCTTTAAAATGCGCTGCACCTTTGAGGAAGCTGGACAGTGATGGCTGGGGCTGTGGGGGGCGGGCAGCGGAGGCGTCAGGGCTGCTCTGGAGGGAAGGAAGGAAGGAAGGAGGGAGGGAAGGAAGGAAGGAAGGAAGGAAGGGTGAAATCAGAAGAGAAGGAAGGAAGGAAGGAAGGAAAAAAAAAGAAGGAAGGAAGGAAGGAATAAGGATGAGATGGCCCTCCAGAGGTTACTGCATTACACTCCCATCATTCCTGAGTTGTGCTGTCAAGGAAATCCAGTGCCACCAGGGAGAAGTCAAGTTATGCAAGAGTGATTGAAATTCTTCACAAAACCTTATTATTCAGGTTAATTGCTATGTTGGCACTTTGTGATAAATAAGTGGGTTTTGGGTTGCAGTTTGGGCATTCAGGCCCTAAAAGGTTTGCCATCACTGTCCTAGTCCATCTCACAGCTCTGAGATGTCCCAGTAATTTCCTGTTCAACTGCTAACAGAGTCTGATATGCTTAGCATCCAAGACAGATAAGATCATCAAAATGCTAGTGCCTCCTGAGTACATTCAAAGAAATAAATAACTTGTTTCACTGCATGCGTAAACCAACTGTCTGCCTTTCAAAAAACGGATGTTACTTTTCATACACAAAAGTTGTAGAAACACTAAACATCTTTAGAGAGCAGCCAGTTGAGGAAAATTGCAGAACACTGAATACTTTTAGGGAATGACATTTTATTTATTTATTTAAAAGATTTATACGGCCATTCATCTTAAGCAACTCTGAGTGACTTACAACAACAATTTTCATGGATATCAGATTGTTGAACTTTATCTGTGTGGATAATTGCAGGTAATTTAATAGGAGAAATCCATCAATGATTGAAGAATAAATGATAATTAAGATGCGTTCCGCACATAATTTCATGACTTCCTTGTTTTATATACAACATACAACAATCCTAAATGTTTGAGAAGAACCAGTGTAACTGAATAAGGGAGACAGACACTTGGATTCCATCTCAACTCTGAACACTTCTTGGAAACATGTATGTTGTTACGAACTCGCTGAGGGAAAAGCAATAATACAGGATAATATTGTAGTATATTCTGCCAGGAATTAAAAAGGAACTGGCTGGCATTGTTTGTAGACTCACTTCTTGTTTAATTAGCATAGCTCTTCAATGGAGTTTGATTAATTAGTTTCATTGTACATGTAACTACTCTAATTAGTATTTTCACATAGGTGTTTTATATTTAGTTTCAAAATCTTAAAGAATTTTAAACAAACCATAGGGAAGAGTCTTGTAATTAACTTCAAACTCTTATTTCAAATCCATCTAACCCCTTAGTAACTTCCCAAAATAAACATTCTAATCACTCTTTTTGCTATTTATTCCAACATTGGAATTTTTAAAAGTTCTTAAACTTGTATAAATCTTATTTTGGCAGCGATAGGAGGAAACTCACCTGGTGCAATGCAAGTTGTCAATTTGTAGATGCTAATATCCAAAAGCCATTGACAAGAAACTTTCAGGAGTGTTTTAAGGAAGAAAATATTGCAAACCCAGTGTCTTTTTGAAGATTTTGACTTGGGCAAAGACAGCTTTCCCTTAGCTCCCAGAGCTCTAAACCCTGCTGAAGACCCTGTCTTACCGTTTCCTCATAGGGAGCCATGTATGGAGGGCTTGTGGGCAATTTTAGGTTCTCTCCTTGCTCTGGAGAGGAGTTCTAAGGAGTGATCTGTTTGCTAGCTCCTTGTTCTGCCATGGCCATCGACTCTACTGTCAGCAGAGCCAGCTTTCAGTCTCTGTCCTTTAAACTCCTTTAACTATTGTTAAAGGGAATGCTAGCCATAATAAAAGCATTTGTATTTGTGTATGTACTGCACTTTCAGAGTTACAGGAATCATGACTATAGGTAAAATGCTGAAATATTGAAAGTTTGCAATGCCTTTTCAAACATGATCCCTTTTCCCAGTGTATATAATTCCACCTTAGTTGTATATGAATATAGCTATAGTCACGACTGTAGCTTTTAATAGCGGCTACATTCATGTACTAATAAGATGGAATTTTATACACAGAGTGCCAATATATTTGAAAAGCCAGGACCCACCATTACACCATTTAACTAACTTTCTGGAGGGTCACAGGAGACTGCCTGCTGACATTGTGACTGAAATTAGTAAAATTGCATGCATACGTTTAGCTGAAAATTTTAGTCCTAACACATTTGGAGGATTCACCAAAAATGGGAGAAAGAACAGTGTGGGATATATACTTCAGGAATGTCTGCATAATTATGTGACCTGGCTTTCAAATACTTAGAAAACCACATCCCTTATTTTCTTTTGAGGGTTCATTATCTGAAACCCATTAGATCTTTTTTTAAAAAGTTCCCTGTTTTTTTCTTGCCATGCTCTCAACTTTTGAGATTTTTTTTCTCCAGTCTCCTCCTCCATTGTTGAATAACAATACATTTTGTTGGAATGATGAGTTAGAATTATTTTATGCTCTCAGTGATTATTCTTTTTCTCCTTGCAGAGAGCAGTCCTCCCCCTCCCTCTTCTTATTCTGCTCTGCCAGCTATGTGCAGTTTTCTTGTAGATCCCTAGTTTGTCATAGAAGCACAGGAAACAAAAAATATAAAGGGCATTTGAGGACTTCTGTTCTATCAAAACAAAAAGTTTATTTTTTTCTTTGCTTCTTGTTTCTAAGTGGCAGATTTCTTCTGGGAAACCAGCTAATTAATTTATAAAATGTTAGTTCTCCATTGAGAGTGGAGACAGCAGCCAGCGTGGGTAGTGCCCATCCAATCAGCTTCAAGGACTGAGCCTGTCAATTTTTCTTAGTCCCGCCCTGTTGCCGGGCATGCCCAGTTTTTTGGCTCAGTCCTTCAGCGCTGACTGGTGTGTGGGACTTCTCTCTGGCTAAAATTCTCCATTTATTTCCTTCTTATTGGGATTTTTTGGAAAAATTGACCTTGGACTGCTTTGACTGTGCTCTAGCTATTCGATTTGGACACTGACTGCTGCTCATGGCTGACTTGGACTGTTCCGACATCGTGTTTGTGAGTTTGAATTAGGGAGTGATCTCCGTTAGAGCGATCTCTCCTGGTTCTTCCAGGGGCGTGGGGACTTTTTGCCCTCGATCTCCTCAAGGGAGGGTTTTGGAACTTTGATCTTCGGGGGACAAGCCCTTCCATTGCGCTCCCCTCGCCCCTCGTTACTTTCGCTTTCGCCTCTGGCAATAGCGGCGTTTCGGGAGGCTTCCCAGTCTGGCGCCCGCCATTTTGGATTGTAAACTTTGCCGCCTTTGGGGGAGAGCAATACTTAAACAGCTTGCCGAAACGCTCTCCTTTGCGGCCGCTCGTATCCCGCTATTAGATTTAAGGCAAAAGGTGGTGGGCTGAGTGATTCTATTGAGGAGCTTCGCGCCCCCCCCCACTGGTTTTTCTTACCGGTAAATGCGGCCTGGCTAATTACTTGGTGGCTAATCTATGCTAATTGCTGTTGCTGGCTGCGTGACTGCAGCTGAGGAGCTTCGCGCCCCCCTCCCCTCTTCCTATTCTGCAGTGGCCTTATTCTGGAGCCCCCTCTCATTGATCCCAGTGGAGCTTCACGCCCCCTTGATCTGATGCAACATCTGTTTGTTTAGCCACTGGCCACCATTAAATTTAGTGGAGCTTCGCGCCCCCACCTGTGTGCTTGAGTTATAACGGTCACAAGTCTGTGACCTTAATTGTCTGAATTTTTGATTGATTGTTTCCTCGCCCACAGTAACGTGTCAGAGGCCTTTCCCCCCCCCACCATTGCCACCACTCCTCCCAGTTCGTGGAGTTTTTTCGCTCCCACCTTGATTTGTTTGGCCTTGAGGGTAACTATTGAGTGGCAAATTATTCGAGACTGTATTCCGTGGAGTTCCTTTCGCTCCCTTTACTGATTAAAGTCTGATTTGAGTCACAATCTGGTGTGTGGGGGTCTTACTTCCAATTGTTACCATGCCTAAGGCCCTTTCAAAGTCTAAGCACGGCCGTAAGGCCAGTGCAGGTGAAGTTGGCCAATCAGACTCCACGTCTGTTACCCAGCAATCTGCCAGGGAAAATTCCAGGTCACATTCCAAGACTCCTCAACTGTCACGTTCCCATCACAGATCTTCTAAAGTGGAACAACGTAGAGACAAAGTTTTGACCAGATTATGTGACAAGGCCTGCGCCCAGTCGCCTCCTCCCACTCTTCAACCACCTGCCCCTTCTAATCCATCCACAGCTCCTTTGCCTCATTCTCCTACTCCTGACCAGCTATCTCTCCAAGATTGTCCAGTGACTATTTCCGAGGAAGATTTGTGGGGCCCTGACTCAGTTTCTCAACAGCCAGTCCCTGATCCAGCAACGGTACCGGAGGCTCCTTCTTCTGGGCCTGTACCTGTCTCTTCCTTGAATTCAGTCGTTCCTCCAGATCAGCTACAACAAATGATTGAGGCGGCGGTTCAACGGTCCTTGGCCACCCGTTCGGGCTTCTTCAGTCAACATGGATCGGTCAGAGAGGCCTCTCCCTTTTCAGCGGACCACGGTGACGAAGGATGTTCACATTCAGTTCGATCCGCCTCCCCTACATCATCTCACTACAGTCATCATTCAGCCTTGATCGATGAAGGAGATCCTGATTCTGACCTTTCAGAAGATGAGAACCTTCCTCCAGATCAGCCTGCCTTCACAGGTCTCTTTCCTCAGGCCTTATTCAAATCGTTGCTGTTCAAGGCTGTCAATACGGCTCGTTTATCTTCTCCAAACGCTGATCCAGTACCCCCTTCTTCTTCCTCTGCATCGTTGGACCCGATGTTCGCGGAACCAGCTAGACCTATAACATCCGTTCCTACTCCTCCTCTCTTTCTGGATGTAGTGAAACGACAGTGGGAGTCCCCAGCTTCTGCCCCCCTCCCTTCGTCTAACGACAAAAGGAATTTTCAAGTATCTTCGGACCTTGAAGCTCTTCTTCAAATTCCTTCGGTAGATGCTCCAGTGGCAGCTCTTCTTCCTAACTCCAATGTTCCGGGCGAGCCGGACGAAGGGCTCCGCCCTGATGAACGCAGATCGGATCAGGTTCTTCAAAAGGCCTTTCAAAGTTCTTCCTGGGCGATTAAAGCAACCACCACAGCATCCTTCTTCAATCGGACAACCTTGCTGTGGTTGCGTCAATTACAAGACAAGCTAGCTCCAGGAGATGCTCGTATCAGACAAGACCTGAATAAAATTGTGGCTGCCGTGCAATTTTCAGCCGATTCTACTCTGAATGCTGCCAGGTTCTCCGCTAAATCTTTGGCTTCAGCGGTCACGGCTCGTCGTCTGCTGTATCTCCGTCACTGGCAGGCGGATGCCAGACACAAGTGGCGTTTGGCTTCGGTGCCCTTCAAGGGCACGAAACTCTTCGGGGATGCTTTAGAGCCTTTCCTCACAGAAACCAGGGACAAAAAGAAAGTTTTAGCTGCTGCTTTCCGGAGAGGAGCGCCCCGCTTCTCACCTTATCCTTCTCGCTCCTTCTCTCGAGGTGCAGATGGGGGGTCCTCCTCTTCTTCTCCCTTTCCCTCATTTAGGAGAGATGGGTCCTTCAGCAGACAGCGGGGTTCTTCCGATAGATCATTTAGAGGGCGCTCCTTTAATTTCAGGCGGCCCTTTCGAGGAGGAGGAGGTCGTTTCGCCCGTCGCCGTCGCTGATTGCCCTTTGAATCCCCCCATTGGTGGTAGATTGGGTCTCTTTGCCACTGTCTGGGAAGAATCCACTTCGGACAAGTGGGTACACGCCACCTTAAGATCTGGGTTGGCCATTGAGTTTCTTGCCCCCCCTCCGCGCACCTTTGTTTGTTGCCCGATTTCCCGTAATCCCGCCAGGAGATCCCTTATGGATTCTTCTGTTCAGCATCTTCTATCTATCAGGGCAATTCAACCTGTACCTCCTGGTCAGGAAGGATCGGGATTCTATTCAAGGGTGTTTCTGGTCCCCAAATCCTCGGGGGGGTGGCGTCCTATCCTGGACCTCAAACGTTTAAACAGATACGTCGTGTATCGAAGATTCAAAATGCAGTCATTGAAGTCTATTCTAGACGGTGTGCGGAGGGGCGATCTCCTCTCTTCCATAGACCTAACAGAGGCTTACCTTCATATTCCTATCCTCCCATCCCATAGACAGTTTTTGAGATTTTGTTATAACGGAACTCACTACCAATATAGGGCCCTACCATTTGGCCTATCTTCTGCCCCCCGCACCTTTACGAAGGTGCTGGCTGCTTTGGCGGCTCGACTCCGTCTCTGTTCAGTCCGCCTCATGTGTTATTTAGATGATATCCTCCTGTTGTCCCCTTCTGTGCAACAGGCTGCCCGGGATATTCGCCTGACGGTTGAGACACTAGCGGCTCACGGCTTCTCTGTTAACTTGGAGAAGAGCCACCTTTCTCCCTCCACTAGATTAGTACACTTGGGTGCCCTGATTGACTCCCTTCAGGGCAAAGTTTTTCTTTCTCCCGATAGGCAAGCTAGTCTGAGGCAGTTATCTTACCAGGTTGAAGGAAGTCGGGTGGTCTCCCCCTATGTCTTATCTCAACTCTTAGGTAAGATGATATCGGCGATAGCTATTGTTCCCTGGGCTCAACTCCATGCCAGGGAACTCCAATGGTTTCTTTTACCTTTGCAGAAGGCTGGCAGAGGCACTTCATTGAAGCCGATTCCACTCCCTCCGGCGGTACGAAGATCCCTCCGGTGGTGGCGCTCCCCCGCTCTATCGGCGGGGTGTTCCTTCCTCGAACCTTCGAGGGTAGTGGTGACGACAGATGCCAGTCTCCTGGGTTGGGGGGCCCATTGTCAAGGTCAACTGGCTCAAGGGACTTGGACAACCTCGGAAGCTCGTCATCCCATCAATTGGCTGGAATTGAAGGCGGTTTTTCTCGCTCTAAGGTCATTCCGTCACCTGGTCTCCGGAGCCCACGTCCTCGTCCTCACGGACAACGTCGCAGCAAAGGCTCATTTGAACAAACTGGGGGGCACCAGGTCGAAGTCTCTTCTGACTCTGGCAGTCACGCTGGGTGTATGGTCAGAGCGCCACCTGTGTTCCCTTCGGGCGGAACACATATCCGGGGTACAGAATGTTCAAGCGGACTGGTTGAGTCGCCAGCGGATAGACAATGCGGAATGGCATCTCCTCCCATTCCTCTTCCAGGAGCTGTCTCTTCGCTTCGGCCGTCCAGTAATCGACCTGTTCGCAACTCACGAGAACGCTCAACTTCCGCTGTTCTTTTCTCGGTACCCTCATCCTCGAGCGGCCGGTGTCGATGCTCTTCGAACTCCATGGCCGTCGGGCCTTCTGTACGCATTTCCTCCGACGACCCTCCTCCCCAGGGTCATCCGCAAGATTCTATCCGAGCGAGCGGAAGTGATCCTTGTTGCACCTCATTGGCCTCGGAGACCCTGGTTTGCGGACCTCGTGTCCCTATCGGTGACCCCATCGTGGCGCATTCCTCTCTCGGACAATATGCTTTCACAGGGCGCTCTGAAGCACCCAGACCCGGCCTGGCTCAATCTAACCGCTTGGAGATTGAGCGGTGCACTTTGAGGGAGGTTCAAGTCCCGGCAGATGTTGTACATACCTTATTATCCTCCCGACGACCTTCTACAGAACGCATTTACTCTGCCACCTGGAGGAGCTTCTATAACTGGTGTAATCAAGTCGGTGTCATGCCTCTACAACCGTCTATTGTACATATTCTGATGTTTTTGCAGAAGGGCCTTTCCCAAGGGCTCTCCCCTAATACTCTCCGCCGACACATTGCAGCCTTATCTTCAGTACTCACCTGCGGCTCCTTGTCGTCTCTCGCTCAACACCCTTTGATCCGTCGGTTCCTTCGGGGAGCAAAGAACTTGTGCCCTCCTGTTCTGCATCGCTACCCTACTTGGGACCTTCCTCTGGTCTTACAATCGCTTACGAGTCCTCCATACGAGCCTCTTCAGACTACTAGCCTCAGGCTTCTCACATGCAAGGTTGCCTTCCTGGTGGCCATTACTTCAGCTCGCCGCATTTCTGAGCTCGCCGCCTTGTCTACTCGTCCGGATCTTTGCGTTTTCCACACTGACCGGGTGGTGCTCCGTTTGGACCCGACCTTCGTGCCAAAGATCAACTCCGTGTTCCACCGTGCCCAGGAGCTTATCCTGCCTAATTTCTGCCCCCGACCTACTCACCCTCGGGAGCATCGTTGGCACTCCCTTGATGTCCGACGGGCACTGCGGGTTTACCTGAAGAGGACGGCTCCCTTCCGTCGTTCGGAGTCTCTCTTTGTATCCTTCTTACCTACTTCTCAAGGCAGTAAGGTCTCGTCTTCAACCATCGGTCGTTGGATTCGCCAAACTATCGCCACAGCCTATGATGTTAGATCCCTTCCGCGACCTTCAGGATTGACAGCTCATTCCACCCGCAGCGCAGCTACGACGGCAGCTTGGGCGACGCAGGCTTCGTTGCTGGAAATTTGTAGGGCTGCCACGTGGTCTTCTCCTAGCCCCTTCATCAGACACTACAAACTCGATCAGTTTGCGTCAGCCGAAGCCTCGTTTGGTCGCCGGGTTCTGCAGAGAGTTGTTGCCGGAGAAAACAATGCGGTCCAGCGTGATCCCCCCCTATCATCGGGACAGTGAACTTGGGTATGTCCCACGCTGGCTGCTGTCTCCACTCTCAATGGAGAAGGATCGTTGGTCTTACCTGATACGTTCCTTCTCGTTGAGTGGAGACAGCAGCCAGACCCTCCCTCTCTTTCTGCACGCTGGACTCAAAAGAACCTTTCTGTTTTTCTGTCTTGCTTTCCTTGTCCCACACACCGAGTCTGTCTTCCAGTCTTCGCCAAAACTGGGCATGCCCGGCAACAGGGCGGGACTAAGAAAAATTGACAGGCTCAGTCCTTGAAGCTGATTGGATGGGCACTACCCACGCTGGCTGCTGTCTCCACTCAACGAGAAGGAACGTATCAGGTAAGACCAACGATCCTATTCACTGCCCATTGCCATACTTCTATGAAATTAGTTTTTTTTTTTTAATTTGATTTATATGCCGCCCTTCTCCGAAGACTCAGGGCGGCTTACAATGTGCTCAGCAATAGCCTTCATCCTTTTGTATATTTATACAAAGTCAGCTTATTGCCCCCACAACTGGGTCCTCAATTTACCTACCTTAGAAAGGATGGAAGGCTGAGTCAACCTTGAGCCTTGGCGAGATTCGAACCCTGCAGTAATTGCAGGCAGCTGGTCTTAATAACCAGCTTAATAACAGGGTGCCTTAAACCCCTGTAAACCCCTGTACTACCAAGGCTCTTTTTCTATGAGCTATAAATGTAAATGTTCTGAATGTAAATAATATGGGCAAAAGAGATTTGATACTGCTTGGTGGGCTTATATTTTGTCATAAATTTAATTTGTTGCTTCTTCATTGCCTGTTAATGTGGCCATATTTTTTACTTTGAGAAAGTATTAATAAATTTCAGTATTCAATTTCTAAGGAGAGATTATTCTATGCATGTGGTTACCCAAAACTTCCCATACTTGTAATACATAAATGGCACAAGTCAGTTTTGTGATGGACTTTACACATTTAGTCACATGAAATGTGAAAGTAAACCTGGAAAAAATGCATAGGTCTTTTAAGAGATGGTATGGAGAAGATAAGGAAGAGGAAATGGAATTTACTCTCTTGATAGACCTGGAATGGAGCGATTAAGCAGTAGAGCGTATTTCCCCCTGAAATAGCTCGGCTTCTGAAGTAATCATTTCCAAATAATGAATCATGACACTAATAGTGATTTGATCATTATTTGTAGGATTTCCTGCACAAAATATGAGTCTTTGATTGAACTGGAGTGGTTGACAATTTGGTAATTAATACCAATTGTAAGATCACAATTGTTCTATAGTATAATGCTTTTGTATGTTGTGTGTGTATTGTATGTTTTCAATGTTATTATTGTCTCCTTCATTGATATTATAGTGCGGTTAGCTCTATATAAGGCTTTCTATCAATGAGTGAGTGGTAGGGCAGAGCAAGGGAATTGCCAAAAGAACCAGTTACCCCAGCTCATTTTATATGCTGATTTATCAGTTACTATTTTTGTAGTTCTTTTACGTACTTCGTTGAGATAAAATTCAGATGACTGAAACAATTAGGAATAAGTACTCAGAAGTAGTGTTGGCCCAGAAGAGAGAATCTTTATCAGAAATGGCTGTAGACTGGTTTATATAATTTCAACTATGTGAGGACAAAAATGTTGCGAGATTAAAGAAGGCGTGTGTGGGTGCACGCATATGCACAGAACAGCAGTCCAATTAGACTGTCCAGTGAAACTCTGGTTTAGATCAAAGGATTGCAGAAACTGGCTTGGCCTGTAACTGGATCAAACCGCAATGCTGAATATGCTGCTTTGGGTTTTGTACTGACTTCTTAGAGTGATGTAATTGCTATGGATCCTGAAGTCAGGTCCTGACTTCTTTTTATATCTGATGCATTATAATGAGTTAATTTCCTCCCCAATTTTAAATCCTTTGGAAGGGGTGGCAGTTCACTTACTCCCAGACTGGCAGATAACTCTGAAGTGACAAGAAACGGTTAGCACTTCTGAGTGTATCTCAGCACAGCTGAATATCCTTGCCCTCCTAGAAGACTAGGAGATCAGTTGGTATCTTTGAAGTCTTTATCAGCCTAAGGCCGTGATGGCGAACCTATGGCACGCGTGCCACAGGTGGCACACATAGCCATATCAGTGGGCACGCGAGCTCAGCCACCTGATTTTTGGGCCTTCTGGGCCTAAAGGCCCAGGCTGTTTCCTGCCTTCGGAGGGCCTCGGGGGGTGGTGGGGAAGGCCCGTTTTTTGCTCTCCCCAGGCTCCAGAGCCTTTTTAGGAGTCTGGAGAGGGAGAAAACGGCCTTCCCCACTCCCTCAGAAGCCCTCTGGAGGCCAAAAATGGCCCATTTGCCAACTTCTGGTGGGACCAGAAGGCCCTATTTTTGCTCTCCCCAGGCTCCAGTGGGGACCAGAAGTTGGCAAACGGGCTGTTTTTGGCCTCCAGAGGGCCTCCGGTGAGGTGGGGAAGGCCGTTTTCTCCGTCCCCAGGTTCCTAGAAAGGCTCTGGAGGGATAGCAAAAAACGGGCCTTCCAGTCCCACCGGAAATTGGCAAATGGGCCGTTTTCCTAGAAAGGCTCTGGAACCTGGGGAGAGAGAAAAACAGGCCCACCGGGCCATCACATGCCAGGAGCAGGGGCAGCGGGGGGGTCATGCACGCATGCATGGGCGGGGCGCATAGAATTATGGGTGTGGGCGTATGCACATGCGACCCCCCCGTGCTCCCCCTCCTCCTGGCACGTGATGGCAAAAAGGTTAGCCAACACTGGCCTAAGGCTTGTTTGAGGTGAGAAGCTTGTATCACTTCCTACATATGCCTGATGACTGGTAGGGAAAGGACTAGTTGCAGAACCTAAGTAGTGGAGATACTTAGCTAGGTTGTCATTATACTGATTTTCTGTATCTGGGGCAAGGCAATCTTTTTGCATGTGTGGATGATGTAACCAGACCAGTGGGATTTTTAAAAAATTAAATAAGAATATTTAGTCTGTCAGATGGTTTAACATTCTTAATTCAATTGTGATTTTTTTCAGATACACAAAATGATTCAACCAAGTTTTGATAATGTAGTTTGGCAATCTCTATGGGGAATTCAGAAAAAGGCTAAAGCAGGGATGGTAACTATGGCCTCTTTGCAACCTGTCGACTTCAACTCCCAGAATTCCTCAGCCAGCATGGTGTTGGTTCACAGGTTGCAAAGGGGGAATAGTTGCTCTTCCCCGCCCCCGGGCTAAAGACAGCAACATGAAATATACTCTTGTGCAATTCAATGAGAAAGACATATGCAGCATCTGAATGTTTTGAAGCCATGGACCTGGACAAATGCAATAATTCAAAATATACAGCAGAAATGTCAATTTTGAGAGGAATATCTATTTTATCTGTTACTTTAAAAAAAATTAGGTATAAGTATATGCACTGAAAAAGAAAATGAATGTACTGATCACACATCCAGTAGTAGTATGTGGGTATATCCTTGATACTTTTTAGTGAATGCATCCTAAAGGGAGAGTACAGGTAGGCTGTGATCAGTGCAAGTTTGACTAATACGTTTGATTTAGTGCAATTTGTAAATTGATAGTAGCTTCTGTTTAATGTGATCCAAAATTCAGTTAATGAGAGGCTAACCCATGTTCAGTTGCTGTTGGGATTTTAGATGCTGCTAATCTTCATGTGTTCAAAATGGGAAAAAAAGAATATATTGTATGAGAGAAACAATACAAGTTTTGTTTTAAAAAAGGCTTATTACATTATAGCAAACATTTGATGTAACTGACAGACATGAGTATGGTTATAGTAATCCTAAAAAGGATAAGATGGTGGAATGCCTGAATCTGAAGTAGATTTTGTTTTTAATGATGTTTTCTATAGCTACTCTGTGACTTAGTTAACCATAAATTTAAATTAGTATATTTCTATCCCTTACTATAATATTTCATTAATATACATATATATGCTTATGTTTAATTTTTTTCATTGCCTATTTCTGTCAAGCTGTTACCAATTATCACAATTTCTATAGAAATATCTCTTAGAATATGGCAAATTCAAGTAATGCAGCCATTTCATCGTATTCACTAACTACATTAATTGAGACCTACCTGTAATTACAAATAACCTGCAGTTAGAAATGAATTTGTTGCCTTTAGGTTGATAATTATTAATTTTAGGGGATTTAAAAAAATGATTAGTGGATTATATCAGTGACAATTTAGTAGAATATTCTATATACTTTCTTTAGGATGTTACTAACATTCGAACTCCACACTTGATGAAATCAAAATACTGATAAAACATCAAGGGAAAAACCATTTATGTTGGTACCGGGTTGAAATAATTCAGGCAGAATTTTAAAGACATCCTAATTTTTTTTTTGCATAATGAATCTGATCAGGATAAAACTTCAGAACCTTGGACTTGGTAAATGCCACACAGGGAGCTGCTGATCATTCCTAAAAAAAAGTGAAAATACTTTTAGTAGTGTTGTGGTGCCTATGAAAATAGGAACAAAGAATAAACAAAAAGCTGAATCACAGGCAATCTCATTTGATCCCATAACTGGACTGAAAGCTCTAGTCTATAACTTTCTTTTATTGCCTCTGTTGCAATGATAATATCTCCCTCCCTCTCTCTCTCCCTCCCTCCCTCCCTCCCCCTCCTTCCCTCTCCCTCCGTCCCTCTCTCTCTCTCCCCCTCTCTCCCCCTCTCCCTCCATCCCTCTGTGCCTCCCTCTCTCTCCCCCTCTCCCCCCTCCCTCCCTCCTTGGGAGTAATCATTTCTAGGTTATGGATCTTCCTATATGTACTTGATACATTGTTGTCTACATAATAATAGCTAGGAACCAAGCCAGCATTCTCCCTTTATATATCATATGTATTTATTAAGCCATTTTATTTAATATGTCCAAGTCCTAATTTTTCTTTTTGCTACTAGTGAGAATAGGTAGCTGGTAAAATAGTTGGGCCTTTACATTTTCCAAATGCTTTAAGGACATTAATTAATCAGCTGCTATCTTTGGAACCAATTCGGACCAAATTCTCAGTTTGAGGGTTCTGCTAGACATAAACTTTGAAGCCCATGTCAAAACACTGTTCTAGTAGTGCATAGTGATATCCTATTCTAAGATTACTAAAACATCTTTAGTAAGATAATAAGTCAAGATTCAAGCTACAGAAGATGGAACTGCACTGTTTGATAAGCTGCAACTCTGATGTTTTATGCTGAAATTTCTCTTTCAAATTTTTAGATTTAATCAACATCAGTCTGCTCCTACGTACTACGTACAATCCTTGCATTGTATGTTGTTATATTCATATTATTTGTTGTAAAATCTCTCTTTCACATGCTTAGCATTTGCTGGCTAAGATTATGCCTTGCAATAAACAAGCAACATTTTTTTTTTTATTAAAGAGTTTTACAAGACAAAAAACATTTTTACAAGAAAAACATAAACCATTTGCCATCTTTCCATATATGGATTGTACAATCACATTTACAAATTAACAACCTCTTAAAAAAAACAGTTATGTAAACTCCAAGAACCTCTCCAGATTCTTTACACATGTTTTCCCTTCCCTCCTCCCCCATCCTCCCCCAACCTTCCCCCCCACCCGGACTTCCCAGAGCAAATACAGGATATAGCATCTAACAAACATATAGAAAGAAAAAAAAACTTTAACTCCCCTTTCATATCTAAATATAACTATTTAAACCAATTATTATTTAAAAGTAATCGATCCAACTTCTTTCTTATCCGTTCTTCAATAATAAGCGAGTCTTCTTTCTTCCAGCATTTCACAATCAAAATCCAGATACAATTAACCATCACATCTCCAACCCTTGCATATATAAACACATTAGCAAAATATTTTAACAATCTCGAATAAAATATATTGTAAAAAAACCTTATTTTTACTTTTTGCCCCACAAACTTATATTAATTCTGCCTGGAAACATTCCTTGCTTAATAACTTTGTACAAACTTATTCATCTTGTTCTCTACAAATCCATTACGTATAATCAAATAACATCTTGAATCTTTAAAAAATATTATAAAAACCTTCCCTCAACCCTTGCACTATTTTTAACCCATAAGCATATATAGATTCTTCAACAAAACATTCCTTGACATATAACTTTAGTATTAATATACTTCAAGACAATGATAAAACATAACATTATTTAATGTAACTTTTCTAGACAAATCATATCCCTAAATATAAGTAAATCATTCATTTTCACTATAGTATAACTTTTCAAAACAAATCATATCCCTAAATGCAGGTATAATCATTCATTTTCACTATTACTATCCTCCCCCAACAAAAAGATTGTAATTTTTCCATCTCCATTTTTTCCTAACTTTTTTGCGAACTTGCTTTTTCAGTCTTATTCATCCACCTTCATCTTGTTCTCTTCGCAAAGTAGTTCCTCTCAGTGAACGCATCTCCTTAACTGCGATTAAGAATCCATTTTTGTAAAAAAATTGTAAAGTTCCACTTAGAATCTTCTTTCTTATATTAGGAATCCCAACACCTCCTGACAATTTTCCAATTGACTGTAACAAAGCCTTTGGGGACACCTCAGTCAGTATTAATAATAGCTAGGAACCAAGCCAGCATTCTCCCTTTATATATCGTATGTATTTATTAAGCCATTTTATTTAATATGTCCAAGTCCCAATTTTTCTTTTTGCTGCTAGTGAGAATAGGTAGCTGGTAAAATAGTTGGGCCTTTACATTTTCCAAATGCTTTAAGAACATTAATTAATCAGCTGCTATCTTTGGAACCAATTCGGACCAAATTCTCAGTTTGAGGGTTCTGCTAGACATAAACTTTGAAGCCCATGTCAAAACACTGTTCTAGTAGTACATAGTGATATCCTATTCTAAGATTACTAAAACATCTTTAGTAAGATAATAAGTCAAGATTCAAGCTACAGAAGATGGAACTGCACTGTTCGATAAGCTGCAACTCTGATGTTTTATGCTGAAATTTCTCTTTCAAATTTTTAGATTTTTTAGATTTAATCAACATCAGTCTGCTCCTACGTACTACGTACAATCGTTGCATTGTATGTTGTTATATTCATATTATTTGTTGTAAAATCTCTCTTTCACATGCTTAGCATTTGCTGGCTAAGATTATGCCTTGCAATAAACAAGCAATATTTTTTGAGTTACAAGATAATAATATTATATCATCTTTATTGTATCTATAAAATGGCATTTGTTCCAATAAACTCTTAAATTAGTGAGGAAAGTTAGGAAAATCTGACTGAATTGCAAGTTCAAAGAAAAAGCCCCAGGTTCAATCCTCAATAATTTGAATCTCGAAAGAGCCAGAATCAACCAGTGTAGACGAGACTGAATTAGAGATTTCCATTTCTCCACACAACAACAACAACAACAACTGATTTAGTCCCAATGAATGGGGTTTATTTGTTTCAAAAATGTATGAGTTTCTCAGCAGCACTCAATGGTGATACTCCATGAGAGAATAAAATCAATGCAAGTAAAAGAATAGATAAACCAGCATCAGCTAAAATAGCAGATAAATGTCACAGAAACAGAAAAGCCACCATAACATTAAAAATGCAGCAGAAGTAAAACCAATAAAAAAAACTTTGCCTAGTATGATAATGATAACAAAGAAAGTGCATTTTGATTTCTTGAAGCAGTCATGGTGATTAAACTCTCTCCCCACTCTGCAATCTTAAACAGACTTGAGAATGTTTGATAAATTAATTTGTTGCAGAGAAATTAGGAAGCCATACTAGAAGAAGCTAACAGCATTCTGGAATCTTGCTCTCTAGTTAGTTAGTCTCCAGGCTTAAATCCTGGTCTCTTCTCCCATCTTTTCAAGTCAAACAGCCATTATATCTGCTTGATCCTGATCTTGAAGATTTCTAGCATCTGTCTCATGCTTGTAAAATAGGTTTTAATAGTATGAGATTCAGAGATTCTACCTCAGTAATTTCAACTCTGAAACCAGGAATTGTCTCATGGGCCTGATACAAAAGTCTCCAGTGATTCACAAATTAATAAAATGTATCATGGTTTGCCATCATATAAATATACCAATATTTTTTTTAAAAAAAAAATATTGCAAAATGAAGCTGCTTTTTCAGCATGTCATTTTGGCCACTTATCTAACCAAGTGGTTTTCATTACCCAAAACAAATTTAATATGAATGTCTGTGCATAAACAACATAAAATATTGAGCTAAATCATCATCTTGAAACTTCACAAGAAATAAAAAGTATAGTAATGTTGCTTTTCAATTTGGCATGCGTCCCCTTCTCATAAGAACATTTGCTTCCTAAAAATTTAGCTCAAAATTTTATGGAAAGGAAATTAAAGCATGCATTCTGTCACAATGAAAATAAGCAAGTATCGTTTGGAATTTTCCAATTTATCACTTAAGAGAAAGCATGGGGCTTCGAGTCAAAATTTAAACTAAAGCCTCACCTTTCTCACAGATGGATGTGGTCATAGAGAACCACGTAGATGAACCCGGCAAAGATATGAAGACCATTAGCAAAACATAAACTCAGTCTGGGGGGGAAAAAGACAGTTTGAGAAAGTTGCCCTGTCTTGACTCTCTTGAGTTGAAGAGGGAGAGAAAAGGAAATGCTGCAGGGCTTTAGAGATTCTGTTACTATATAGCCTAAATACAGTAAATAAAGGAGAGTTCCAGTATTTCTTGGAGAGGATATTTCCTGACTTGGCCAATCTAGAACGGCTGACAGGTGGAAAGTGGCCATCTTAGCGCAGAACTTGGGACCATCTCTGTTGGGATACACCAAGGAGGGAGTGGAACTTCATGCCTCAAAGCAATAGGTCAGAGCTGCTCACTTGAGGGCAGCTCCATGGTGACGGACAAAGGAGAGTTCAGGATGGAGAAACCTGTGGAGGATGCAGAACCTTCACATCAGCCCCAAATAGCAGAGCTCCCTTGGTAGATTGTAAGAACACATTCTTGTTCCTGCCACTCTGTTGGGGATGGTGTTCTACCTTTCTTCGCATTAGAAAGTAATGCTTTTCTCCTGGCCAAGTTCGTTAAGACGCATCGCCACCACTGTTGCCTCCTACCTATGCCCTCCTTTCTAAAGGGGCCATCCTAAGTAAAGGCTGTAGAGCAGTGGTGGGATTCAAAACATTTTACTATCGGTTCTGTGAGCGTGGCTTGGTGGGTGTGACATGGCTTGGTGGGTGTGGCAGGGGAAGGATACTGCAAAATCTCCATTCCCTCCCCACTCCAGGGGAAGGGTACTGCAAAATCCCCTTTCCTCCCAATCAGCTGGGACTCGGAAGGGAGAGAATAGATGGGGGCGGGGCCAGTCAGAGATGGCATTTACGGGTTCTCAGAACTACTCAAAATTTCCGCTACCAGTTCTTCAGAATTGGTCAGAACCTGATGAAACCCACCTCTGCTGTAGGGTGCAAGGGGGCCCTGAGGAAAGTCAGCCTGTCTTTAATTACTGTGTTGTTTCCCCTGACTGATGCAGGTGGAAGAAACCTACACATGCTTGTTAGCAATAGAGGAGGCTTGGAGAAAGGGGAAAGTATCAGAGGAAAAAGAGTGTTGTTTCTTAAGGGTGCATGGGCCAGATTAAAGCCCCACAGGCCCAGGAGGCCCAGTCCTTGCTTATAAAAAAAGGCAAGTTCATATGTTGTCACAATATGTATTCTAATACTGATTGTCTTACTGTATGTTATTTGTTGATGTAATTGTGGAATAACTTGAAGTAATTGGAGGCCCAATTTGGACCTCAGTTCTAAACTTATTTATTCACTGATAAAATTGAATATTTGCAAAAGGTCAGGATGCTTGTGAAAAATGTGCACACCATCCTACAGTTTATCATGAGAAGTGAATTTTATTGAGTTGTGCTACGTTTTGATTGAATCCTGTGACCTTTCCAAGGAGAGAATCTCTGTTTTATTGCCATCTATTGAACAAGTTCTGAACCTTGCTTGAGCAGCCCCTAGGTTAAACAAGAGGATCTGTTCCAGGAACTGTTACTTAAGCTGATTTTTCACATATGTCAGATTGCTTGCCAAGTACGGGCATGAAAATAGTAGCTGCTATTTTTGTGTCTCTTTGCATAAAGTTGGAAGAGCATAAATCATGACTTACAGTATTCGAGCTCTGCCTGCAATAGGTTGCTGCGCTGTGTCCATTGCTTTTATAGAATACATTTAAAGTTTTTAGAATACATTTAGAATGACATTTGAACAAAAGTAGCCACTGTTGAACAAAAGGTATTTTCTGTGCTTGAGCTTATCTCAGAAGCAAAAAAAAAAGGAGAGAGAAGGAACTGACTGTTAATGCGCTATTCGGTCAGAAAGAAGAAAAAGGCCAACTTCATAAATAAAACATAACTTGGAAAGAGAGTTAAAAATAAATGCCTGACCTTGGATAATTTTTCCTCCACATTTGCTTCTTTATGTATTCTATCCATCATTTTGTTAATAATCTTCTTCTCTTTGCAGGGATCAGCAGATTCATACACAAGCAGACCATCAGATTCTGATGTATCTCTGGAAGAGGACAGGGAAGCCATCCGCCAAGAGAGAGAACAGCAAGCAGCTATTCAGCTTGAAAGAGCAAAGGTATCCCCCTCCCTCTCATTTGTTCCTCTTGTCTCCTTCCTTTTATTTATTTACTCCCCCCCCCCCAATTTTTAGATTTCAAAAGAGAGAGAAAAATTATGCCATGGGGAAATCCAGCCACACCTTCAGTAATTTTCTGGAGTGGGTGGGTGGGTTATTTTTCAGCATAAAGTACCTTTTAAATCAGTGGTTTTGTGATACTGTCTCTCTCTCCATCTGTACATATTTGTGAACAGGTTTTATAATCAAAAAACCCCCTGGAACTCACACTATCTTCTGTCTGCCCTGTGAGAAAGATCAGGCCAAGAAATCGATGACATTTATGTCTAAAACTACTGTTTTGGAACAGTTATAGTAACAGAATTTTGCAAATCTGAATGTGCTTCTTCCTCTCTCCCTTTATCTTCATGTCAAGTAGGAAAGGCTTGTCTGAGGTGTTTTTTCAAATTAGTTTCTTGGAATAGACTCAAGCCAGGCTTGTCTGACTATTGTCTTGGTAGGGCTGTTCCTCCTGTCCTTCAAGGCCATTCTCCCTGCCTCTTATATCTTTTGTTATATCACACCTTATTCTAAAGTCGTCTAACTTAATAATCTACCATATTTTTCGGAGTGTAAGACGCATCTTAGTTTTTGGGGAGGAAAATAAGAAAAAAGGTGATTGGCAGATGGATTGGCCTCCTGGAATACCCCCAATCAGCTGTTCCCAGAGGTGAATTTTAGCAACAGGTTCCTTGGTTGTGAGCTCTGTGCCTTTTTTTTTTTTTTTTGCCTTTTTTTCTGCCTCTGAAACTTCTGAAACTCTGTTTCAGAAAAAACTTTTTTTCCTGCTTCTGAAAGCCTCCGAAACAGAGCTTCAGAAAAAAAGCCTCTGAAACTCTGTTTGAGGGCTTCGTTTCTGAAGCTTCGTTTCTGATGCTTTTTTCAGCCTCTGAAACCTCCATTTGAGAAGCCAAGTGGGGCTACATTCGGAGTATAAGACGCATCCAGATTTTTACCCTCTTTTTTGGGAGAAAAATACTCCGAAAAATACGGTAACTGCTGAAATTGAGTGGAGAGGTGTTTTTGTTTATTAAAACAAACTTTCCTCAGATATCTCATATTTAAAAGTTAGAATTTTCATGCTCCCCATAAAAATTCTTAAGATTTGCCCAGCCTCCCTAAAGGTTAATTCAGTCGCCAGAAGATTTCTTGCCCTACCTCTCTAACATTTGTGTAACACTTGTTGCCCTCTTTACAGAATGTTCTTGGTATTGTTGTTAGATGTTCTCTGTTCATACATACATATGGACTCTCATGTGTAGGTGGTTACATTTAAGAGCCAATATATATATATATTTACTGACATGAGGTAAGTGGAGAGCAGATTGATGCAATGATGCTTCACTAATCTGGGAAATAGTTATATATAACTCACAAAGGCACTTTCATTAGCCCAACTCTTTCTCAGATGATGGGCATTATTATTAAGCTTGAGTATATACATTTGCAAGAATTCAGAAAGCATTAGCTGAAACAAGTATTAAGATGGAAAATGTTTAAAAGTACGTAAACACACATAAGAGCATAGGGAAACATTGGAGTTGGGCAGCTAAGAAAAAAAGGACTATTTTCAGTGAAAAGTGGAAAATGTTTGGTGAATTGGATAGAATTAGATATTGTGAGTGGGTTCCTGTAAGTGACTGCAGACGGGAAAGCATTGCTCATCTATAAACTGATTGGAAGGAGGACATTAAAAGCAGATTAACTCGTTTGAGTCAAGCTCAGTTCCTGGTGACTTATAAAGACACGTTCTGGACAACAGTATAATTAAAAATTGCCACAGTCTTCTTCCAGAATATATGTGTGTGTGTGTATGTGTGTGTGTAAAAAGCTGTAATCCATATTTACGTACCTTTGTGTCATCTTCAGAAAGCAGACATGCTTGCAAATAAAGTACTGATTAGCAGCTGCCCATCAGTTCCAATGTCTAAAGGAAGTTATGGTGCGAATTGAAAAACCGGTTTTTCAATCCAGTTCAATCCAGTTTCCAATTTTCAAAGCTAATTAGCCCACCAAAATGTCTGTGGATATATTGGTAACATATGATGTCATCGTGTTTGGGGAGCTCAGTTTTGAAAAGTACAGCCAGAGCAGACAGCAAGGAAGATGTGAAAAGAAAAACACGTGTCCCAGCTGAAAGATAGTTGGAACCCTTCAGACAAAGATGACAGTATTTATCCTGAGCTGTGAAATTTTATGGCAATGTGAAACTATTTATTCATTTGTTTAATCTATTTATATGGCTGCTCATCTTGCAATAGCAGCTCTTGATGGTTCTAATAAAAGACAAGCTGTTATAGAGTAAAGAGGGTAATTTGCTGAATTTGGAGCTGCAATGAACTTCTTGACTGTTAAGGAGGATATTCATGTTTCCCAATTGGGCTTTTTTTTCCACACTGGATTCTGTAACACAGCATCTTTTCAGATGGACAGATGCTCTTATAGATTGGCATTTGTCAGATACTAAAGTCCACCTAAAGAGGGTTTTTTTCCAGACTAATTAACAGAGAAATGCAGATGACTCTCTTTAATTTAAACAACAGATGAATTAACTGAACAAGAACAGGCATAATCTTTTACTCCTAGCAATTGCTAGTAATTCTGATTGGGTAGCATTTTTCAGAACAAAATGAGAATTTGGAACTAAACTGTTGAAGAGTAATTAAAAAAAGCAGAGAAGGTATCAAAAGGCATGTCATTAGAGACCCAGCATATCTGAAACTATAATATTTACTGAGATATGTAAGGGAAACCAAGTTACTAATAAGTAAATGAAAAATCACCAAATTATAATTTTTCCTGTAATGGGATCCCATTCAATTAATTTAAGGTGGAGGTCTGTACACATTTTGCAAGGGAAAAGACAAAGTTGCAAAGTCAGCCCCACACAATTCAGATGTTTGATATCTGTGTTTTTTCTCTAAGGAGGATCACAGATATTGTGTGTGTTTTGCCAAGTAATTTCATACCTGGCATCTACGTATATATTTTTGGTACTTTAAAATACATTTAAAATACCATTAACATTTTCAAAAGATAGCATCCACTAGAACCGTTGGGCTGCTATCTTAGTAACAATAGAGAAAGAAACTGATTTATGAGTGATTTAATAGTTTACCTAGTGATGAAATGTAGTGAGTTTAGCAATCACTGAAGATTTGCTGGATTCAGAAATTATTGTAGTTTAAGTTGATGATGAAATGTAACTCATTCTGCTGCTACAATTAGTGATTCTCTACCTTCTTTCCATGGTTCAGTTCCCCATTTCCTCCTGCTGACTGCTTAAATAGGGCACTTTGCAACACACCTTTTTTGCAGTCAGCAAAAAAAAAGAAAAAAAAAAGAAAGAAAGAAAGAAAGAAAAAAGAAAAGAAAGAAGCAGCAGGAGAAACTGACTGGACTGACTGTAAAATAAACTACTTTGTTATCTGGATCCTGTATAAATTTCCCTAAATCATACACATTGATTGCAAATAAATGACATAATCTCTGAAAGTATGGCTGGGTTCACATGTCATGTTAATCTAGAATGCGGTGTGTTTGCTTTTAGCTTTGTGTGATATGTGAAGTGGGTCATTCTAGCTTGAGCAACATGTTTTTTTAAAAATTTTTGTGTGAATTCAGCCAGGTAGGGTTTAGAAATTAGAAAATAATTAATATGTATTTGAGACCAATCTAATTGTCATGTAGTGTTTAATGATCAGCTGAATGATTGTTGTGCATAATAGTATACATTTGTCCTAAGAAAACAGTATAATACAGAAGAAACCAAACCTTCAGAACTATTCTGTAGTTATAAAAATGGTCATGTCCTAAATTGCCATTCTCTGGCTGAATTTTAGGGCATTGCCCTTTCAGGCTCCTATGCAGTGTATTTCTGAGATGGTGATAATGAGTTGCTGATTTTTTTATTTGTTTCAGTTCTTTTATTCAGTATTAAGTCATTTTAGTATTTATTTTATTTTACCCAATTCCTTATCTTCCTTTCTCCCTTACTTTACTTTTAATAATTAGAAACTGTATTTTTTCCTAGTCCAAGCCTGTAGCATTTGCTGTAAAGACTAATGTCAGCTACTGTGGAGCGCTAGATGAGGATGTTCCCGTACCAAGCACTGCCATTTCTTTTGATGCCAAGGATTTCCTACACATTAAAGAGGTAAATCATATAACCAAATGCTCTTTTTTTTCCTCCCAGGAGCTTGAATCTAAGGAAGGTTTGGCTGTGCAAGGTAGAAAACGAAGTGGAAAAACAGCCAGTGTTTTATACAGCAGGGCACTCATTTAGAAAAGACTGGCCCAATCTTGTTGTTCACGAGGAGTGTTGACTTTCAACCTTCCTAATTTTCAGCACCATGGCCTTTTAGTCATTCATGCCTGGAATTATGGGAGTTGAAGCCAATCTATCTCAGTAGCTTTGCTTTGGTAAAGGCTGGATGAAAGATTGCTATTAGGAATTGCTTAAGTGACATTTCAGTTTAGAGGTTGTATACTTGAGAATGTGACATTTGAAGCCAGAGAAGCCTCAGTGAGACCAGTGGGGATCTCATTCATTATTCCTTGAACAACAAACAACAACAACAACAACAAATATAGGCTCTAACACTACTGGATTTCCTTAGTGAATAATTAGGAGTCTTTGGGGTGCCATGAGGAGTAAATGGTTTTATTTGTGCCTTGCTTTAAAAATACTACCTTTGCATTTCATATTTTTAGAAGACATAAAGGTAGCATATGAATAGGACTTCAGTGCCATCT
The DNA here is from genome assembly GCF_029215685.1 of Pituophis catenifer annectens. NCBI lineage: Eukaryota > Metazoa > Chordata > Lepidosauria > Squamata > Colubridae > Pituophis > Pituophis catenifer. Next base: position 207,846,014 of record NW_027256881.1, read on the forward strand.
CTCTTTTAATAGTCAACTAATACCAGAACATTTATTTTGTAAGTGGTTTAGTTATTTTTGCTGTTTCTACTTTGTTTGTGAGAAGACATCCTTCTCTTCCATCCTTACTAGGTAGAAATGATTCCATCTCACACTAAGCTTTTCTCATTATTTCATGCAAGACTAATTTTACCAATTACAGATCCACATCACTTCAACATTACAAAATTTATTATTATTTGGGAGTACCATTAAGTTGAATGGTAGTTATGGTAAAACAGAATGTACAGGATCTTGACCCTTGTTGCCAATGTTCAGATTCAATCTTGAGATGAAGCTGGGTATGTTTTATTTTGTTCAGTGGAGAAATCTGGAACGAAAAAACACTCAGGGCAAAATCTAATTCCAAAGTGGAGCTATGTAAGTTAGTTTTCTGAAATAAAAAATGTATTCTCAATATTTTTTTTATTGAACTAACTTTCAAATGAGGATCAGGAGGATTAGGTTATGATCACAATTTTATGTTAATTTCTAATTATTATGGACAAAGAGTGTTTATTGCAAATAACCAGAGGAATCCTGCGATTAGGATGAGAGGTAAAGATACTTAAGAGAGTCTCTGCCCTTTACACCCCCCCCCCCAAAAATGCTGGTTCTTGGCAGTATTTAAGTGGGCTCTTATGGCTGAAACACAGTGCTTTATGGTACATACAATTGTTTTTAATAAGACATAAATTATACTCGCCTTGGTGTTTGACACTGAGCTTGGAAATTATATATTAGAACAACGTGCAACTATATCACACACTCAGCCCCTCCCCCACTTCCCCTGAACAAGATGATGGAAAAATGATTGAATAAGTTTATGCCACTGCTTGAATTAGCGGTTTCTGGAGGCTGTGTATTTTGGATCATAAGTCCTTAGGGACCAGACACCCTTAATTGTGTCTAGTTCAGACATCAAGCAAAGTCACTTTGGTAGCAAGCTAAAATGTCAGCAAGAATGGATAACTGCATATTGAAGACGTCTCATTCATCAGCCATTAGATAATATATTATGTACTTTTAAACAGACTATGTGGCAACATTTATTGCAATGCATAAACCTCTCATGCTCAGTTACCAATAGAAAGAAGATAGATCTCTTCTTTGTATACTGCCAAGTGCATCTGTATTTATTTTTATGGATTTTTTTTTTGTTATGTATACTGGCCAGAGTTCATTGGAGTTGGGTGGCTGATATATTTGAAGAAATGAAGGAATGAATACATGCTTTGAAGAACATAAAGGAAAATGCTTTTAATGAAATAAACATAGGTATTCATGTAACATCCAATTAAATCAACTTTGTAAATAGAACAGATTTTTTAAAAAAGTAGTCTATAGAAATCTGGTAGTTCTCCTGATACATCCTCATAAACCCCCACAATTAATAAATGTATGAAGTGTTTCTGATATAACAGTTCTTGAACTTGCGTCTGTGGTGAATCTCACAGGTCTCTCTTTTGCCTTTTGCTTTTCTCCTTCTTAGCTACTTCATCATTGTCTTGATCTGCTCAATAGAGGCACAAAAAGCCTCTGCTTTATATGTCCATTGGGTTACACATTCTTCAGTGTGAATTTACTTCTACCAGTGGGGGAAATGGGGGAAGGAAGATACAAAATTGTAACACTGGGATATTGGAGAGAAAGGAAATCTAGAGGAAAATTAGGGTCATAATTTGGTTCTTCCATAAATGCATAAATGCATGCCTACATAAGGATCTGTAGAAAGTTCTGTTGTAGGTAGCATAACATCAACAGAAAATACAGCTCAGAAGTTGGCAGCCTTTGAGGGCGAATCTGTCATTTTGAGGGTACTATGTCCCTTTCACCAAATGCCTGCCCCAAGGTCCTACCCTGTTTCCCCCAAAATAAGACATCTCCTGATAATAAGCCCAATCGGGCTTTGGAGCGCATGGCAATAAGGCCAAGTGCTTATTTCAGGGTTCAAAAAAATATAAGACAGGGTCTTATTTTCGGGGAAACACGGTACTTCTCTATTCACAAAGTCCTACGGTGAATATGACCGTTCATAAAACACCCATATATTTTTCCCCTTCAGATGGCTACAGCTATTCAAAGTTTTTATTTTCTAGGAAAGCTTGCAAGGTTTACATGGGAGCCATATACATTCTTGTAAAATAAAGATTTCGAAGCTGGCGCTTCCATTTTGCAGAACACCGTCTTCCCATTTATTTATTTTTTTCTAAATAAAAGAATGCTTTTAAAAAGTCATTGGAGCAGGGAGTCTGGCTAACTTCATTTGAGATATCCAAGGCAACACTATCCACTTCTCAGGAAACAGTCTATGGAGAGCACCAGTGTGAAACTAATATTAGTTAAGACTCACCTGATTTTTGAATTGAACCAAAAGGGCTTCTTTCCTTAAAGTGATGGGGCTAGAACCAAAACTAAATCTGAGATATTTTAAATTATATAAATTTATATTTAAAAAGTCCACAGTAATATAATTACATAAACTTGAGTGCTTATTAAGATAGTTAATTTATTACTCCCTATATTATTTAATCATTTCTCACATCTTCAAATTAAAGGTTTCAGTTCAGCAGCAAAGCTACAGCTTTGATTTAAAATATTGTAGAGGTTATACAGGAACCAATTATGGTGGGAAGGGATGTAATAATGGGAAGAGAGAACAGGACAAGGCATGCCAAGCTAAGTGGAAAGAAGGGCAAAGGAAAGACATAAGCAAATATTTCCTTTGTTACAGAAATATAACAATGACTGGTGGATAGGAAGATTGGTTAAAGAAGGTTGTGAAATTGGATTCATCCCAAGCCCATTAAGGTTGGAGAATATTCGGATCCAGCAAGAACAGAAGAGAGGACGTTTTCACGGAGGGTAAGATAATATACTGGCTTTATCAAAACTGTCTTTTTAAATATTAGCTGAATTCAGCTTTTCAGTGATTTGCCCATTACTTGTAAGCTCTCAAAATGTGGCATTTGTTTTCTGACAGATGAGAAACTATTCAAATTGGGGCTAACAAAATTGGGACTTCAGGTCTTTGTAAAGGATTAGATCACTGTTCCTGAATTTTTGTGCCACCAGAATGGACTTGACTGATCTCAAAATTTCTGGCTAATACAGTGAATAATGTTGCTCTAGATGGGAATTCAGTGACATCTGGAACACACACCAGCATTTAGTAGCCTAGTTTTGATTGTGCATGCAATCGCTCTGCCTTTTTGGCATTCTTTTTACATCTTTCTTTCTTTCTTTCTTTCTTTCTTTCTTTCTTTCTTTCTTTCTTTCTTTCTTTCTTTCTTTCTTTCTTTCTTTCTTTCTTTCTTTCTTTCTTTCTTTCTTTCTTTCTTTCTTTCTTTCTTTCTTTCTTTCTTTCTTTCTTTCTTTTACATTGCCGCCTATTCGCCCATGGTGACTCAAGGCGGCTTACAGAATATAAAAAAACCACATTTAAAAAACAGTAAAACTCATAAAAAATCAAATAAATTAATGTAATAAAATCACCCCTGACTCCCGCCCCAGCGACAACCGATCACACGAGCCACTTAATGGGCTCCATCCCACTCTGGGTTCCCCTGGCCCACTGGCAGAACCAGGTCTTCAGCACCCTCCAGAAGAGAATTAGGGTGGGGGCCGTTCTAATCTCTGGGGGAATGATGTTCCAGAGAGAAGGAGCCACCATGGAGAAGGCCCTTCTTCTGGGTCCCACCAGGTGTATTTCCCTCAGGGATGGGACCTGCAGCATTCCCTGCTTCCCCGTTCTAATGGGTCGGGTAGATGTGACCAGCAGGAGATGGTCTCTCACGTAACCTGGTCCCAAGCCATGAAGGGCTTTAAAGGTAACAACCAGCACCTTGAATTGCACCCAGAAGCAAATTGGCAGCCAATGCAGCTCCTACAGGAGAGGTGATGCATGTGCACACCGGTGTCTGCCCAAAACCGAGTCAGAAATTTACAGAAATCCTTAGTTGCATTCATTTGTTACAATAGAAGTTTATTATTAGACTAAAACCAATTGTCAGTTTTAATTTGTATACGTAGGAAATATCCTACTCAATTTAATGGCACATAATCCTAGATGGGAATATGATTACTCTGTAAGAAAATATATCATCAGTCTGCCCGATTTTTATAGATTGTACTGCTTCCCCTTATAGGAAATACAAGATATTTCATTTCATTTCATTTTGCATACAGCCCATTATTTTAACTTGTCAGATATCACAGATGACATTAATGACAGGTTTAAGCATTATCCACCATGTGCCACTGACAATTCTTATAGTACAAGTAGTACAAATGATATTAATGGCACATAAGGAACACAATTGTGACTGGCAATTCAATTGTTAAGTGAGATGGTCATTGTGAAGCATGCAAATAACAATCATATGACCATGGGGCACTGCAACGGCCATAATTCCCACCACTTGCAAGGGCATCTGAATCTGAGTCATCGGAGCCAAATGAAATGAATTACTTCCACCAACAAAATCAAGTTCTGTTCAAAATCAAGTTCAAAATCCAGGTGGTTTTTTTTTCCATAGCTCTTCTAAGTATAACTCTCAGAGGCCTCCTTGAACATAACGGCAGTTGCTTTAGTGCATAATCTCAAATCTCACAACCTTTCACTTAGTCAGTTCCAAGTAATTGCCAATTACTTGGAACTGACTAATTACCCAGCTCAACCTGAAATTAAGGATGGAAGGAAACATTGTAGGCCTATGTAACCTTCAGGCACATGTAAATAGTACCAAAGTCCTGTTGTGCAACATTCTCACAGTGATCCAAATATTTAATGGGGTTCTTTATAATATAGAAAGTCAAGTGGAAATTCATCTTCAAGCCTTGGAGAAATGGTGTCTGGTACGTTTCGAGCTACACCCACTACCACTGGTAAGCTTTCAAAATTTTCAGAGGAAATAAATTCCAAATAATTTTGATTTGGGAGGTCCTACATATAGTTCTAATGCGGATCTGCTTTGTGCTGATGAGAGTCATGCGTGCCTCTTAGATGGACAAAAAAAAACCGCATTCGTGTAGACTGGCCCTCAGAATAATTGTACAGTGTCTGTGAAGGATTTTCAAATAGACCCTACTGTTTTGTCTCTTAAGAATAAAACTAGTCCCTCCCCATTAAAGATTTGATATCAAAATGTTCTGATTCTGAAAATCTCAGTATGATGTCTGCACGCATGTGAGGCTGTTACCGTCTTTGCACTTTACTCAACATACTTTTTAGTTGTGTGCCTTAGGTGGAGCACAAGGCAGTAATTTGAAATATGTCTAATGTATTCTTATTCTGGGAAAGAGCAAGAGAAAGGGACCTGTGGCAGCATGGAGCATCTATCAATTTTCTTTGTGTGGGTGCCACCAATTGCACATGTTTTTCAGACATGTCAATTACTGAGGTTTCAGTCTCGGGGACAATGGTCCCTGATAAGCACCTGTTGTCAAAGGCTTTCAAGAGCTGGATTACTGAGGGGAGAGAAACTATTAGGATATAAATGAAGGGTGAACAAATGGCTTATACACCCCTTAATTTCTCTCTTGAATGGCTTCCCAGAGATCCCGGACTTTACATCACTGAAATATGGCATATTGATGAATTGTAGTCGATAATTTGGTAGGAAATGAAAGGAAATAGGTATGCTAAGCCTCGGAGAATTCCAGTCGCATCCATTCAGATGCCATTATTATACCCAACCTCAACCTCTTCAGCCTTGCTAAGTGATAAGGATAATAATCTAAAATTGCCATTCTCAGCCATAAAAGTGGAAATGGATATATACTAAAGGTGCAACTTTCTGAACAATTGATGGGAAGTGAGGAACAAGGCAGATATCCTGAAGTGGTAGTCACATTCCTGTGGAAGGAAGGAGTAGCTGAAGACAGAGACTGATTCATTTCTCAAGCAGCAGCAGAAAGACACAGGAGTTTCAACTTAGATGTCTCCCCACACCAAATTATTTCGCAAATGAATTCATGTTTGTATGGCTGCTATGCAGCAATTAAACAAAATCATCTTTTTTTTCTTATCTTTCAGCAAAACAAAAACAAAAAGTGGTAAGTACACAAGCGCTCCCTAAAGCCCACTAAAAATTTCTTACTGTACTCTTGCAAAGAGGTGATGTTTACTTAACATATTTTTTTTCAGACAGAACATGTGCCTCCTTATGATGTTGTCCCATCCATGAGACCTGTTGTGCTTGTTGGCCCTTCTTTAAAAGGCTATGAAGTAAGTGCGCCTGTTAATAACTGACATACCAGACTTCTTTTAAACTGTATCAAATTGTTTGACCATTTTGTGTGATCGGAGTGGGATCAGATTATAGCAACTAAGGTTGTCTTATGTTTTCCCTCATCTGATAACTATACAAATATATTTGAATTTAATGCAAATATTATCAAGCCAGCTGTGAAACTTCAGGCACACACATCTGCAGTGCCCAGTTTGGGCAAAGCCTCTTTGCCTTACTATTTCCTGAAAGTAAACACAACTCAGTGTATCTGTGTATTGACTGTGTTTATTCGTAACTACTCTCAATCGCTTTCATGTGCACACCCTTGCTACTCAAGGGTTACTCTGTGAATTCCTTAACAAAGGTTTATTACTGGGTAAACCTGAATCAGATAAAGTAGTCTAATATCCATGAAATGAATAAACCAAGATTTGCAGAGAAAAGGGAACTGTCTTGAGAAATAGATGGCTTTGCCAGAGCTGCAACATATTCCTTCCTTTAAAAAAAAACCTACTGTTAAGGAAGATACATACTTTCTTAGATAAAATGGACATCAATCTTTCATATGACTTTTTGTTTGTCTTAAAACAGAAACAAAACATATGCACGACAGATGGTGCGTAAGAGGAAGGATTTAAGCTTTGCTCACTTGGAAATTTTAAAATGTTTGTTTAAGTGCACAAAAGATATCTCCCATGGTGCCCCCCAGGTCCCTTGCTTCCAGTCTACAGTTTCATGTCTAGAGTGTTATCTTTAATTTTAAACAAAAACTTAAAAGGAGCTGGTTTGCTGTATAGCATAGCATCAGCCTCTATAATCATCTTTGTTTCCAGTGACTTTGCAATGGGTCCGATAGGTGTAAAAAAAATAGTAGGAGACTACAACCCCATATTTTGTTTACAGTGTGTCCATTTACCCAGGAAAAACAAAGGAAGTTGGATGGTGATTGAAAAACTTCTAGGGCAGAGGTGGGGAATTATGGCCCCTTTATGACTTGTTGGCTGGCTCAGGAATTCTGGGAGTTGAAGTCCACAAGTCATAAAAAGATCATAGTTTCCCACTCCTGATCTAGGGGGACAGAATGCACTTTTGGATGAAGTGTTTTGTAATTGAACCTATCCACTGTGGTAGCTGTCTCTTTCTCTTTCCTTTCTTCTGTGCAGACTGGTCTGTTTTGGATCTACTGCTAAACCATGATTTACACACACACACATACACATACACACACACAGTCTGATGGATGTGCCTCCATGATTGATGCATCTTGGTTACTTTTGCATAACTGTCTGGGTTACATTTATGTTTGCATTGGGATGAGAGAGAAAGGGAAAGAAAAGCAATTTTTTTTAAAAAATTGATTTATATGCCGCCCTTCTCTGGAGACTCAGGGCGGCTTACAATGCGTTAAGCAATAGCCTTCATACTTTTGTATATTTTTATACAAAGTCAGCTTATTGCCCCCACAAGCTGGGTCCTCATTTCACCTACCTTAGAAAGGATGGAAGGCTGAGTCAACCTTGAGCCTTGGAGAGATTCGAACCAGCAGTAAATTGCAGGCAGCTGTGTTAATAAGAGGGTGCATAAACCACTGTACTATCAAGGCTCTTTTAGAAGAATTTTAGAAAGAGAAGAAATAAATTTTGGTTATGTTCACTACTAGCTCTGATCTCACCTATTAGTGATGTGAGCACCTGAACATTTCCCCTACCCAAAATTATTTTTACACACACACACACACACTTACCTATTCCTGGTTTATGGATATAAGATGGGATCATGAAACATGGATTAAAGTTGGTCTGTTTTGCTAAATCATAATTAATCTTAAATACGGGTTGGTTAAGTCCAGACATAATAGCTGGATTAATGCATAATACTAAACCATGTGGTTTGTTTGATGATGGTTCAGTTGGGTGTGCAAATCCAGCCATGATGGTGATTTCACATATTAAGACTTAGTGCCTAAATATTTCAGTAGAAAAATAAAATGCTCTCAATTTCTTGGGGATTTGGAGAACAGAAAAATGCATCCTGCAAAAGGAACAAGATAAACTTTGGGTAGCTGTCAATAAAGATACTTCTTATCAAATTTAGCAGAGTTGATGATTTCTTTCATTTTTATCCTGCCCTTCTATCCTGTAAGGGTGCATTTAAGCATTTAAGTTAAGTAAGATTTGGCTTTATTTTCCCCTTCTAACTCTATAGTTTAGATCTCAGTCAGAGAACAACCTGCAGCATGAGCCAGCAAAGAGGAATCATTTCTGACAGTTTCTGGCAGGCATAAACTGGAACCGAGGATTGCCAACATATTCTGGAAAGCCCAGAGAGTAGTTGTGTATAAAAAGCAGAGCAATTTGTGATATTTTGTGTTCTCTCACTTGCAAGTGCCGAGGCATGTCAGAAAACTTCCAGGATCTGCTGCAGAATATTTAGTTCTTTCTGTCTACCTAGAAAATGTCAGTTGAAGGAGAGCTAACTCGCTAAAAGCACCATAATCGGTGTATAGAACTTAAGAGTATCTGCGATGCCTTACTTTTCCACTTTCTTCTTTGACTTGGGACTTCTTTTTCTCTGTTGTTGATCTTATTACTTCAATTTTTTTGATCTCTGCAAGGTGACAGACATGATGCAGAAAGCCCTGTTTGACTTCCTGAAGCACAGGTTCGATGGGAGGTGAGCGGTAGTGTTCTTTTCTCCCCGTTTTGTATTCATGGTTCTCCCTAGAAGGTTTCTAGATGGATGTCTCAGTCAAGGGTATCATTATACTCTGTAATTGATTTCGGCTGCCATAGCATTATGTATAGAAGCATAAGTGCATGAAAGCACATATATCCATTTATTTATTTTATTTATTTAAAGTGTTTTTATACTATTTCTTTCTGTAATCATTATATTATATATACTTAATAGGACTAACTGATTAGATATTTTAGGATGTAGTATAAATACCCAAAGTAAATAAAATATGATTGTTCAAGTTAATAAGCGCATCTGCCATCTTATGCCTAGTTCTCTTGCAGAACTAAACTCAGTGTACTTATTTCTGTCTGTATGGATTCAACTTGTAAAATATGTATCGAATTTTAACAAAATGTTTTCCGCTGAAATGAATATTTTAAAACTTGACTTTTGAGCTTTCTGTTCAGTAAAGTTAGATAAAACTCTGTTGTTTCCTCTAAAAAAAAAAAGAAAGAAAATACAAAATCTGGCTCAAACAAATGTTGCCACCTAATTCATTATCAAAGGACTGAGAACTGAAGTTGACCCAAATTCCTAGGAATTATAGGAATTAAAAGGTAGGACAAACATTTATGGGAATAAGAAAGTAAAAAATGGAAGTAGTTTAAAGTTTGGAAATTTTTAATTTCTTTGGCTTAATCATGCTTCATCATACTGTGGTTCTGTCACTTATGTGAGCCCGATAAAATTGTCCAGGTTTTTTTTTGACAAAAATATTCGCTCTTATTAGTCTAGCTTTTTCACAGAACTTAGTCTCTGATGAATCCATGACTGGTTGCCTAGTTCTATTAATCTGAAACTAAGTCTTGCTTGTTCTTCATCTAAGGAAGGTTATTTGCATGTTTAATAATTTCAGATCCAGGCTTAATTAACTTCTTCAGATTGCAGCTTTAGGATTTCTCAAGCTTTTCTCTCCTCTAAGCATTCATTTTAGATTGCTCACTGTTCCGGCTCCTTAGGTAATCCTTACTATTGAGTTGGATGGAATAGGAAAACATCGCCCTCTGGAGGAAAGATATATACTGTATCTCCCATTAGATTTTAATAGCTGAAGCTGTCTTTGGATGAAGGGGTCTTTGTGAACAACGAAGTCTGGGTTTTGAAACTAAGCAGCATTGGGCTTGATTAATATTGGGATAGGAGAAGTCCACCAAAAACCACAGGGCTATAGACGAGACTAAGAAATCAGAAAAAGGCAGTGGTGTCCATGAGAAAATCTACCCTTTTCAAGATCAGGTTAAGAGCACAATGAATTGACAGGTCCCAACTCCCAATCTGCACATGATTGATCATATGTGAGCAGTGATGAAATGTACACTATGAGTTTATGATACAAACTTCAGGCATCAGGTTGCAAATACTTAAGAGTGGCACCTATGTCATGGCATCATTTCTTGCACTATGCCCTTTTTTTTTTTTTTTAATTTGATTTATATGCCGCCCTTCTCCGGAGACTCAGGGCGGCTTACAGTGCGTTAAGCAATAGCCTTCATACTTTTGTATATTTATACAAAGTCAGCTTATTGCCCCCACAAACTGGGTCCTCAATTTACCTACCTTAGAAAGGATGGAAGGCTGAGTCAACCTTGAGCCTGGCGAGATTCGATCTTACTTTTTTAATTGCAGACAGCTGGTGTTAAATTACAGTGCTTCTGTCTGTTGAGCTATCCAGGCTCCTTTTGACCTAATCTTGGTTTGTTGCAGATGCTTATGCATATTAGATATGTTCATGCATATGCATGCTCCTATACACACATATTTCAAGTTAAGAAGCTGTTTTATACCAGCACCATGATACATTTTAAAAAATTATGGCAGCTAACAGCAATTAGTAAGGTCTTAGGAGTCTGGATCTGAAGATATGAGGAGGGATTGGAGAGTAGAAATGCTAGTAGTGTAGAAATGCTGTATCCCACAGAAACACAGACTGATTCATTATGAAAAGAATGGCTATCAAAAGAGGTCAGGATACTTATAGATGGACAGGTAGTACGAACCTAACATTTTGGGATACTATGTAGATAAGTAAATCTCCTCCCAATTTCTTGCTGCTAAAAAGTCACTACGTTCTTATTATGAATATGAAAATTTATACTCTCTGGAAATACAACTTTCTTACATTGCATGAGAATCCAAAGTAAATCTCAAAGGACTAGCTCTGCCGTGAGTGGCGTCTTATTCGCATACATCATAGCCAAGTTGCATCTAGTGATTTGTGTCCCAAAGCTATTGTGGGACCACTAAATCTGAAAACATGATATGAGCTCTCCTACTAGAATTCAGGATTTTAAGACATCTTCTTGCATCATGTTTGCTCCCATCCATCTTCTGTCTATCTCAAGTATATTTTAATAGCACCTATAAATCTGGTGACAGCATTTCTGAATTTTGAAACTGTTTTTTCAGTTGATCTTCTTAATTTACTGCTTAAATATTTCTGTGACATTTTCTTAATCTGAAACGATGACACAAAATAAGTTTGAGTTTATGAAGAGATTTAATTACATTTTTGTTTTTAAAAAAATCCTTGCAAGATATACATTTCAGAAATATAGACTGCTTAGCCAAAAACAACAACAACAACAACAACAACAACAACAACAACAACAACAACAACAACAACAACAACTGTATTTTACCTATTTTCCGGAAATTCATCTTGGCCTTTACCTCATGGAATGATTCTGTGATATCTTTTCTCTGATGCAGAAGCAATAATAATACTGAAATATTTTTCAAGACTGTTGCAAGGATTACTGAGATCTAATTGAAATCTATATAGAAAAGGGCTGTATGAGACTACAGTAATATATATCAGGAAAAGGATTGTAAAAGGATTGTATTATTTTTTCTTCCGCTCCATCCCCATTACATTGGCTGTACTATTCATCTCCTGTGTCTTTGTTTTTTGCCCGTTAGGCTAGAATACAAATCAATCAGATTATTTGGTGAGATTGTGACCGAGGCCAGTCCAGGCCGCCATGCCTACTTTTTGGAACTCATTTAATCCAAGTTGGGAAGCTAAAAGGGAGAAAGATGCAAGGGATGGTAGAAATGACAGGGCAAACCTTAAAGCCTCATAAATATAAGGATTATACTGGCCATTTTACACTCTGAGGTAACACTGTCAAACTAGTGACTAAGTCTGCATTACTATTAATCTTCTCATTGTTCCTATCAATCATCTCCTCCCACTTATGACTATGACTGTAACCTTGTTGCTGATATCCTTAAGATTTATTGCTTTTGGTTAAGAAATTAATTGCAACTAACTCTTCCCCTTGCAAAAAAATAAAAAAACCCAGGAGTGCTTCCCTTTGAACTGGGGGAACAGGCAGGGATGGGAACAGAGCGCTTTTACAATTTCCTTTTCTTCCTTTCTAAATCTTGAATGGGATGTTTGCCAACATCTCCCCCCCTTTTTGGGAGTGGGAATCAAGGCCGTAAATTATTCATTATCATTAGTTATCGATTTGGATAACTGACCTGAAAAGGGTTTTTCCTCCTCTCGAAAAAAAAGCCAGAGTTGGAAGTCTCCCTCTCCTTCTCCCTCCCATTTCACTAAGGCTGTTCCTTCCTTCCTTCCCCCTCTAGCTGATTTGTTGGGCCCTAACTGTCCCAGGTGTCAAAAAACCTAGGATGAAATCTCCTTCTGTGTATGGGCTATGGCGAAGCGCCTGGGAGGGAGTGGCCGTGGCCGTTGTGCCGTGGCGAAAGATTGGCGGAGGGCCAGCTGAGGAGAAAAGTTCATGGCTAATAACCCAGAGGCAAAAACCTCGAGGCGAAACAGGCAAAGAGAAGGGATCAAGCCGAAAAGTCCCATTCCGCCTGCTACTGCCAAGATCCTTAGAGCATATGATGCCTTTTCTTCAGTATTTGTTCAAATACTGAAATGGCTTTCCCGAAATAAACGAGGGAGGAAAGATGGAAAAGTTAGGCCAATTGGAAGCTCAGGTGTTATCTCTCAGATTTAAAGTGAATATGCAAGTTTCTAACTGTTCTAACTCTGAAGGTGATTTGTGGTACCAAATGTTAGCTTCACAGGTTCTGTTGTTGGCATCAGCTGGTAATCTGCTGGGTAAGAATTAAAAATTCTCAAAGCAGCTGGTAGTTGCTGGTAGATTCTTCCATTTTAGGCTACTTAAGCAGTATTTTATTTCAAGAGCTAGCATGAAACAATTTATTGCCATCTCAGAACATTATGTGATGGAGTATTTACTTTGGACTCATGCCACTTTAAAAGGACATAGTGTTTTTTTTTGATGTAGATGAAAAACACTTTGGAATTACATTAGTATAGATATTCTCTGTGTGTGCGTGTGTGTACATAAACGTCAGAGTTCCAAAACCTTTCTGGCTTTGCGGACCAGTGGAGGGGGAGGTGAGAGGGGATGGTTCCAAGTGAGGGGCATTCAAGCACACGCACAGTTCCATTTGCACGAGCGGCAAGCAATTGCATCAGCTGTTCACACAAATGAAGCACACGTTTGCCTCACTGCTTGCAGAAGTGGGGATGTACGAGTGCGCATGCTCGCCTACCACCTCTGCGCAGAGGTGGGTTTCAGCAGGTTCTGACCAGTTCTGGAGAACTGGTAGCGGAAATGTTGAGTAGTTCAGAGAACTGGTAGTAAAAATTCTGACTGGCCCCGCCCCCATCTATTCTCTGCCTCCCAAATCCCAGCTGATTGGGAGGAAATGGGGATTTTTCAGTAACCTTCAGTAGCTGGATTGGGGAGGGAATGGAGATTTTACAGTATCCTTCCCCTGCCATGCCCACCAAGCCACGCCCACAGAACTAGTAGTAAAAATTTTTGAAACCCACCACTTTCTCTGCGGCCTGGTTCTGAAAGGCTCAAGACTGGGCAGTGGACCACAGCCTGGGGGTTAGGGATCCCTGATATATGCCATAGACACACACATCACATGCAGTTGAGGAGCACCAACTAAAGAACATGGAGGAAAGAAAAACAGAGCCAAATACGTTCATATATCATTTATCCAAGAGCAGCTTTGAAGCCTCAGAGTGGCAAGTTAGGGCTTACAATTACATTCCTGGGCCAAGCTGTACAGCAGTAGATAAACCAAGGATGGGAATTTACAGGCATTTGTCAGTTTTGGATAATGTGGACTGTGTTTCATTTAATAGGAACTACTGCGTAGAAAATACAATTGCACTCTTGACTGGATACAGGAAAGGATTACAATTAACAGTACAGGTAGTCCTTGATTTATGGCAAAAATTGAGCACAAAGTTTCTGTTGTTAAGCAAGATGGTAGTTAAGTGATTTTACGACATAACTTGCCACAATTGTTAAGTGAGTCACTGCAGTTGTTAACTTAGTAATACAGTTGTTAAATGAATTCCGCTTCCCCATTGACTTTGCTTGTCAGAAGGTCACAAAAGGTGATCACATGACCCCAGGTCATAGCAACTGTCATAAATATGAACCAGTTGCCAAGCCATGATTTTTGGTCATGTGATCCATCTGGATGCTGCAATGATCATAAGTCACTTTTTCAGTGCCATTGTAACATCAAACGGTCACTAAATGAACTGTTGTAAGTCAAGGACTACCTATAAAAAACAAAAAACAAAAAACAAAACCCCCCAAAACATACTGGGTATCTCCAAAGCTGGATGCTCAAATTATCATCTTTATCTACCTGATTCGTATACAAACAGTATTATTATTTATTGTGTTAATGCTTCTTACACAAGCATTATTTCATTTTTTTTTAAAGTGACCAAACATGGGCATTTATCATTTTAATTTGCCTGGCTAAAAGGAAAAAGAATGTATGAATTTCCCTGATCCCATTTAATTGATAGTTGCCTTATAAAAAGCAGATGCAGATACACCAGGAAGAGATATGTTATCCACATAACCCCCCTTTTTAAAATACAGGAAAATATATAATTAAAAGTCTCCGAATTTAAAAAAGCAGATGAGGTTTTGGCCTGGTTCACACATCAGCTAAGTCAGGGATGGGCAGATTTTCGGCCTTGAAACTACTGCTGAACTACATTTTATAATAGGTCTCATACCTCCATTTAAAAATAAAGTGGTTGTTTAAGTTTGGTTCAGCACAATTGCTTAAGCACCAAATTTTCCATGTGAATCGAACTGCTCTTACCTTTTTTAAGGATAAAACGACATATTGATTGAGTGCTGTTGTATTAAATTAGATGGCTAAATAAATTGCATTTGCAATTGCCTCTCACCTAGCAAAGAAAATAGAAATATGAATATTTTTGCATACACTATAGTATTGAACCTTCTTTCATTTGTTTATGCCTACAACTAAGAGGATGTGAGCAAGCCCTTTAAGGTGATCCTAGTTAAATAGGAGCTCCATTGGATGTTTCAGCAGTTAAATGCATCATATCACTGAATGTTAGTTTAAGTGATGGTACTCATTAATATTTTCACTTTGCCTGGAGCTCTAAATTATCTTACTTACCATAAAGCTTGTTGCTTGGTTATGAGAAGGAAACGTTTATATTAAGTACAGAGCAAGCATTTCGTCATTCCTGCTGACAGATGTCGTTTGGTGCAGCATTTAAATATGAAAACTGGGCATCATTGTTTTCCTATAGGAAACCATGGTAACTGTCAATGGCAAGTCAAGGGTTGCTATGAATAAATCATCTGCAGACTGTATTTTTGTATCACACGTGAAAAAAACTGAGGAGCACCATAACCCATAAAGATCAGCCTTGTCTGTTCAGCATAAAAGAAGGAGATTTGAATTTCTCTTAGGCCAGATTTTTTCACCTTTTCTGCTTTAAAGAAGAGTGTTTTGCCAAATTGAACATATGCCTAAATGTACATTTTATTGGACTAATTCCTTCATTCTTAGTAGGTCTCTTTAAATAAAATCTCTCCAGCTTTGAAGTTGATGTCAGTTCCCTTCTTACGAAGGCAGGATAGCACTGATTTATAACAGTTGTTATTTCTTAGTGCATTTCTTGACTTTTCATTTTGTTATATCGATTCACTTTTGCATCCACTTCCATATTGAAATTTTTTTAAGGCTTCATCAACCTTCTCTTTCATATCTTCACTAGATTGTCCTGTAATTGCTGTCAATCACAAACAGAATTGTTTCACTTTTGAATCAAATAGTATCATATTGTCAAAAACTTTTTTAATCTCTTGTTTTAATGTTTCTGACTTACCGTATTTGCACTGGAGAGTCTTCATTTTTTATTCATCTTTTGTTCAATCTCCCCATTCATCTTCAGTACAGAGTCTTCAATTTTGTAATTCATTTTTTCTTCTTTGTTTACACATTTTTCCTCCATGCACTCTTCCTTATTTTTTCCCCTTTCGCTATATCCTCAACTCTTTGGACCCATTTAGCACTCTGTAGTTTTATAGTTAGATAATCTTTCATCTTATCTCTTTGCTTAACAAAACTGTGTTCTTTGGCAAATCTAAACCATCCTTTTTCCCATGGAACTATGCATAATTTATTTAATTATTTCAACCGTACTTAAAAGTAAGTAATTCCAAACTGAACTGCCCTCTTCGTTCATTTTAAACCTTCCTGCTTTAAATTTTTAGGCAGCTTTTTGCTTTTTATTATTTTTAAATCCTCGTTTGTCTTGATTTAGTTTTAATCTTTAATCTTGGTGAAAGGAACCCTCACCAGGTCCTTATGATTTTCTGCTCACAAGATCTCTGTAGCTTTTTAAAAAGATTATATTTCAAATGTGTTTTAGAAAGTGGGGATTTGAGGGAACCCAACATCTTTAAATAGGCTCTGCTGAGGTTGTGAGCCTGATGTTTCTTCCTTGGCTCTCAGTGATCATACTTATGAGGAGCCCTGCAAAGTTCTGCAGATCTCCTCACAAGGAACTGCCTTCCAGAATGCACATGGGCCATCTCCTGGTTTCTCCTTATCCAGAGAAACTCCACTGCTTCAGGCTTACCCCCAAATCACTAATCTTCACCTCAGCATTGTCTCCACAGTTTGTAGGCACATCAGTGGTGAAATCCAAATCTTTTTATTACCGGTTCTGTGGGTGTGGCTTGGTGGGCATGGCAGGGAAAGGATACTGCAAAATCCCCATTCTCACCCCACTCTGGGGCCAGCCAGAGGTGGTATTTGCTGGTTCTCCGAACTGCTCAAAATTTCCGCTACCGGTTCTCCAGAAACTGTCAGAACCTGCTGGATTTCACCTCTGAGGCACATCATTTCTCATTTTCCCCACCCGGAAGTCCCTTTCTACAATAATTCTAATAAAGTAAATATCCATATTGTATTTTGAAATTAAATTAAATTGTATACAGAAACAGTGAACAATAATGGTATGTACTTTGCTTTGTTTTGCTTTATGTTTGTTAGCATGGATGATGATAGGGTCTATCGGTAGTATTCTGTTGGCTTTTTCATAAAATGTTTTTGGTAAACGAAATAGCTTTGCTTTTCAGCAGAATTATTTGCCTCCCTGATCATACAGTATAGTGCTTCTTTTAGAATGTTGTGTTGTAAAAGGCAGTTTAACATTTTTTCACAAACAACTTGCATTTAAATCATTTTGTTCTGTCCTGTTTTTTGGTAGGATATCAATAACTAGAGTGACAGCTGACATTTCTCTTGCCAAGAGATCTGTTTTAAATAATCCAAGCAAAAGGGCAATAATTGAACGGTCAAATACCAGGTCCAGTTTAGGTAAGTTTATTTTTTTCCAGAAATAGATTGTGATAGTTTTGCATGGTGATGGCTATTTCCTCCCCCCCCCCAATTTTGTGGAGGAGGGGAGAAGTATTATCTTCTGTTACAAAAACATGGAATTGCCATGCTCTGATCCTTGCCAAGAGAGGAGACAAGGACAAGACAGTGGTCAGTGCTTCATTTTGGAAGCAGAAGA
The DNA here is from genome assembly GCF_029215685.1 of Pituophis catenifer annectens. Lineage (NCBI taxonomy): Eukaryota > Metazoa > Chordata > Lepidosauria > Squamata > Colubridae > Pituophis > Pituophis catenifer. Next base: position 207,863,882 of record NW_027256881.1, read on the forward strand.
TACTGCCCTTAACTCCTTCAAGTCCTCAGGAGGCTTTCCTTGGACCCAGCAATTTTGAGCAAATACTGTCCTGTCCCTGACTTTCCCTTTCAGAGGAAGATCAACATTACCAAGGATTCTGGAAAAATCAGATTGTTTATATTGTTGGGCAACAGTTTTAGCCCTGAACATGGGATGGAAACCACATTAACAACTCTTGTGGATGACCTAGTGGGGAGAGAGAAATAGCCTTTGGTCTACTAGATCTCTTAGTGGGCTTTAGTGTCATCAATCATGGTATTCTTTTGTGTCACTATGTGGGTTGAGAATTGAGAGCACTTTATTACAGTAGTTCTGCTCTTTCTTAAGCAAGCAATTTCAATTGGGGATAATGGGAGAGAAGAGCTGAAGACCCTGGACCTCCAGTATCAAGGTTGCCCCACTCCCCACATGAAACTATTGGGAGACATAATGTTTTGATACAGAGTAAAGCATGTAGATGCTAAAACCTTTTCTTTTTTTACCATCCATCCTATAATGGTAGTTTATTATTTGTTTTCTTTCATAGTTCAGTTTTGCATTATTGATGCTAAATACACAATGATTAGAAGGCACATCTCTATATTAGATGGATCTTCTCCACAGAGATACAATACATATATACAAATACAGTATATGAAGTTCAAAGTTGTATGGAGAGAGAATGAAGCTTGATCCTACAAGAATCAAGCTTCATTCTCTCTCCATACAACTTTGAACTTTTCAAAGAATGCAGTGTCTTATTTTACTTAGAATTAGCGATGCGATTGAAAGCTTGAATATCAGAAATTACAAGTCCAGCTAAAATGGTATCTATGTGTAAACATAAGTACTTTGATTTGTTCCAAAATATGTTACTCATGTTTTCTGGGTCTTTCATTTTTCAGCGGAAGTACAGAGTGAGATTGAACGAATTTTTGAACTGGCACGATCCTTGCAATTGGTTGTTCTAGATGCAGACACAATTAACCACCCTGCACAACTTATTAAGACATCGTTAGCTCCAATTATTGTCCATGTTAAAGTGTCATCTCCAAAGGTTAGCCTCTTTGTCTCTTGGCCTTTCTCCATTCATATCTGTCCTTGTAGAAATATTTTTCTTTGCTGTGTGTATGACATGTTACCTGCATGTGATCTCTAGCCCATGATTGAGGTAATGTAGCTTTAAGTTGTCCTTAGATATAATTTCACTCTTCAGTGGACACTATCCCAGAATAGCTGAACATTTGTAAAATGTATTATGTTTCACCATGTATTAAATTGGAAGTTATATCAAGTGAACAGTACAGGTAGTCCTTGACTTATGACCACAATTGAGCCCAAAATTTCTGTTGTTAATTTGCTGAGTTTTGCCCCATTTTATGACTTTTTTTTTTTGCCACAGTTGTTACATGAATCACAGCAGTTAATAAGTGAGTAGCCTGGTTGTTAAGTGAATCTGGCTTCCTCATTGACTTTGCTTGTCAGAAGGTTGCAAAAGGTGATCACATGATCTTAGGATACAGCAAAGGTCATAACTATGAACCAGTTGCCAAGCATCTGAATTTTGATCACATGAGCATGAGTATATAGAGCAGGGATGTGAAACTCGTGGCCTGCGGGCTGGATGCGTCACATGCTGGCCACGCCAACCCCCGGTTTAGCGAAGGGGAAAAAAAGTTGCGATATGTCACATGACGACAATGTGTCATCGCAAGTTTGACACCCTTGATATAAAGAAAAGAAAATCTATGAGTAATTATTAGGTTGCAGAGAAAGAATGGAAAGAAATTAGTAGCCCTTGAACAACATTTACACCAAATCATGAAAGGGCACAAGTAATGTGCCTCTAAAAATAGATTTATTTTTTTTTAAATTTGATTTATATGCCGCCCTTCTCCGGAGACTCAGGGCGGCTTACAATGTGTTAAACAATAGCCTTCATTCTTTTGTATATTTTATACAAAGTCATCTTATTGCCCCCACAAACTGGGTCCTCATTTCACCTACCTTAGAAAGGATGGAAGGCTGAGTCAACCTTGAGCCTTGGAGAGATTCGAACCAGCAGAAATTGCAGGCAGCTGTGTTAATAACAGGGTGCACTAAACCCCTGTACTATCAAGGCTCTTATAAATTTGAGAAATACTTGGAACTTGACTGATTTATACTGACTTAGTAAAAGTGGAGAAGATATACCTTTGATTAGAAACCACCATAAATGATATTCAGGAAATATTCTGGTCTGTGATGGAGAATGCTGTGACATTGGATTATTTTTTTTTTCCCAAAGAAGATCTTATTTTTCACTATCTTGCCTTCTGGTCTTAAGACAGTGTACTTTACTACTCATTCAACTATTTGTTTTTCTTCAACTTTCAATGCAGACTCCTTTCTTTGGTGAAATATGCCTGAAATCATCCTGTTGATACCATTTTATTCTTCTCTGCTTTTCCTTTGATCCCATTCAAGTGTAGAGGTCAAATCATATGGATAAAATTATTTTATTTTGGCATTTTGCAAAGCATCTGGTGGTTGTTCTTAAAATAAATGCTAAGAAATACTAGTCCAGGCCTAGATAAGAGTTCAGCCAGTGATTTATGTAGACACCAGTGGTGGGATGCTACCGGTTCACCCCGTATTAGGCGAACCGGGCGCTTCTGCACATGCCACTACGAGCAAACCGGTAGCACGCACGCCACCATGAGCAAAACGGTAGTGGCAGGATTTGGAATCCACTAGCAATAGACACCATGTTTCAAGAGGATCCATTCCCCTGGTGTAGGATTTACCCAGACTTAAGTTGACCCTAATGTACATAGATCCAGCAACAACATTGAGAATTCTACCAAAGGAGGACAAACTTATATAGAGATACAACAAGCTTTCGAGTTTAATACGTGAAGCGTAAAATGCAAAGTATCGTGTCACACACAAAAAAATGTTTGACAGCCGTGAAACAGCCTCACTGTTGCTTTTGCATTGTCTTTTCAGGTTTTACAGCGACTCATCAAATCAAGAGGAAAGTCGCAGAGCAAACATTTAAATGTCCAGCTGGTTGCAGCCGATAAGCTTGCACAGTGTCCGCCAGTAAGTTCAGGACTGCATTTTTAAAAATTATATAAATAATAAACATAGAGATAGCAGAATCTTTTGTATTAATGTAGTACTGCTTTATTTCCCAATACATTTATTTTCAGGAGAAGAGTGCTATAACGGACAGCTGATCAAATCCTAAATGTGTTCAAAAATAGGTCACAAGTCTCGACAAAGAAGGTCTCCTCTTTCTATGTACAGCCAAAAATCACGGCCAGGGCCTGCTGTGATGTGTAGGATTATAGTAGCAACTGCACTTACTGTTCTTTTCTTTAGCAGCCCACTAACTTTCCACCCACAACACCAGAGAAATGTGCACTAGGAAAACGGAAGCCCTCTGTGAGGTCCAGTGCATTACATTTTCCTTACTAAGTAATTTTCCATGATTTCTGTATTTCTTCTAATGAAAGGCAAGCCAAGGCAAGCCAAGTGCCTGATGTTCAAACAATATTATTAGGAACTAAACTGAAGACAGAAAGCGGTAACTCTGTTTCTTATTATATTGTGTGATTTGGTGAACATCCACGAAACTATTCAAATGTTATGAAAACATCTGAAGTACCAATGCAGGGAGAAAGAGACAAATGAAAAGTAAGGTTGCTTTACTCATAAATATAGCTGTCTTAGTTTGGGTTTTAGTGCAGGTAGTCCTCAATTTACGACCACAATTGAGTCCAAAATTTCTGTTGCTAAGTGAGAAATTTGTTAAGTAAGTTTTGCCTCATTTTACAATTTTTCTTGCCATAGTTGTTAAGTGAATCACTGCAGTTGTTAAATTAGTAAAAGGGTCTTAAATGAATCTGGTTTCCCCATTGACTTTGTTTGTCAGAAAGTTGAAAAAGTGATCACGTGACCCCGGGACCCTGTAACCATCATAAATGTGAGTCAGTTGTCAAGCATCTGAATGTAAAACATGTGACTGTGGGGATGCTGCAACGGTCATAAGTGTGAAAAATGGTCATAAATCACTTTTTTCTGTGCTGTTGTGACTGTGGTTACTAAGCAAACTGTTTTAAGTCAAGGACTACCTGTACAGTTTTTAATAATATTTTAATCTGTGTAGTTTTAATGTTTTATAACTCATAAACCACTTTGTAGGGGAGATGGGTGGCACAAAAATTTAATAAATAATAACATAACAATAAGAAACATACATATACATGTATTTTGAAAAAAAAACAGCAGATGTGTGAGCGACAAGGTGTCCATGGAAACAATGAGCATCCACATTTTTGTCTTTCTTGTAGTTTTATTTACAACAGGATTGAAGGCTGACATTGTTCAGGAGCTCATATCTAAAATCTTTGGCAACTGCTGAAACCAACAGTCAATCTTTAGAGAGTTTTTAAAGAAATTTATCTCCTATACTGACTTTCCCAGTTGATACTACTTGTTCACTGATTTCACCCTTTCCATATTAAAACAGTACATATTGTTCATTTAACGATTGTTCAACGTCACAGTAACACTAAAAAAATTTACGTGACAACCGATCCTCGCACTCAAGATTGTCACAGTGTCCTCACAGTCACATGATCAAAATTGAAGATCATGTGACAACAATAATTTACAACAGTTGCAGCATCCTGGGGTCATGTGATCACCATTTGCAATCTTTCCAGGGGGCTTCCAACAAGAAAATTCAGTGGGGGAAACCGGATTTGTTTAACACGCATGTGCTTTACATAATGACTTCGGCAAGGGTCATAAAATCGGGGGCAACTTATTTAAAGACCTTATTCCTTAGTGATGGATGTTCTAGTCACTATTGTGGTCATAAGTCAAGAACTACCTTTAGTTATTAATTGACGCATCGTTTCCTTTACATATACAAGATCCATTGAGAATATTGGTTTTGAATCTATCTATCTACAGTACATTATACACCAAATTTCTTTCTGTATATCTGGCAAGTTTGGGTATATTTATGAACAGAGAAAACATTTTAACATACAGCAAGTGTTTTAACTTCTTTAATTTACATTGTATTGTAAACCTAGATTCTGAAGTAGAATATTAATAATTAAGAATCCTTTATCAGCTCCAAATCCTTATGAATTTTTCATAGTGGCAGTATATGCTGATGCTAAGATCAGCTCTTATTATGCAAATGCTGTAAGCATCAGCATTTGTTACACAGAATGTCCTGATGTAGGAGCTGTGTAAAGAAAGAGTTTTTAAAAACAACATAACATTTTTGTTATACTGTACTCTAAATGTCCTCATTCTTTTATCTTGCACAGTGTAAAAGATATTAGCTGTTATTCTGAAACAGCTATTACAAAACTCGTTTCCATTGCAAACATTTTCTTTCAGAGTTCTAAGTTGTTACTGGAAGATTAACTATTAATTTGGCTGTGTCAAATTCTCACTCACGTGCACATGGAAGACTTCTATCTGAGAAATGTGACAGTATATCAAGGATAAAGTTATAGCAGTCTTCCATAATTTGGTAATCTCCACATGTTTGGAGACTACAAGCTTTCATAGTTTGCTGTTAGCGAAAGATTTAGGTCAGGAATTGTAGGAGTTGCAGTCCGCAGAGGTATGGAGAACAACAGAGGAGGAAAGCTGTATTAAACTACAAGATTCCAGGTGAATTAAAGAATCTGGCATAGGAGGCTAATCCAAAAGAAATTGGAAAATTATTCCATAGAATAATTTCCAGTTAGGTTTGAAACAGCCCTGCTGTGGCAGAAGATGTTTTATTCTTGAATCTAAGCTGCTTTCTTTCAGAGAACAACATATAGTTATTTGGACTGTTGCTTTAAGAAAGGATAGAAAAGTGGTCTGCTACCCTGGACTTCCAAACCCTGAGATTGTTCTAGGAAAAAGAACAGAAAACTCAGAACCCAAAAGGAGAGGAAAACAAAACTCCTTCTTACCTGCATTTTTGAGACTGCACGCTACCCAAACATAGGAAATACTAAAAACAGGAGCTGTCTCTGCCCCCTTTAAAGGTCCTGAATCCTCAAATGTTACGCCAACAGATGAGAACTGGGTAAAAGCTTTCTGTATTAGTATGGTGCTAGAATCTGTTGCCTTGTATCAGGGGTGTCAAAATCATAGCCCGTGGGCGAGATGCATCACGCGCTGACCACGCCTACCCCCATTTTAGCAAAGGGAAAAGTCGTGATACATCACGTGATGATGTGATATCACGAGTTTGACACCCCTGCCTTATACCAATAATAGAAATGCACTTGAATATTATAGCAATAGCAATAGGACTTAGACTTATAGGTATACCGCTTCATAGTGCTTTACAGTCCTCTCTAAGCGGTTTACAAAGTCAGCATATTGCCCCCAACAATCTGGGTCCTCATTTTACAAATTTCGGAAGGATGGAAGGCTGAGTCAACTTTGAGGATCTTCGAACTCCTGGTGTGTTGGCAGAGTTAGCCTGCAATACTGCATTCTAACCATTGTGCCACCATAGCTCTTATCATATTTGTACAGACACCCATCTCACAAGACAGTGACTGAGCAGCATTAAAAAAGGAAACAAATAAATGCATTAAAAAATCATTATTAAAAACTAACTCCCAAAAAATCCCACATGAAACAAGAGAGGAATGATGTTAGCCGCAATAGTCTCCCTTTCAAAGTCTCTCTGTTCCCCTTGAACCCTCAGGCCTGAGAACATAGCAAGCTCTTGATGTAGAGCTTGCTATGTACAGATGTACTTACATACTGTTAAGAGGGGAAGCTAATCTCACTTCTGGGGAGAGGAGATTCCGTAAGGCTGTTTTGTCTGTTAAGATGAGAACTCAAATTGTGTTTTTTTAGTGTTCATTGTTATGTATGCAAAACAAATTGCATGTACGATACATTTTTAAAAATAAATAAATATTGCATAGATTTCACCATGTATGGAGCAAAGCCAAACATAAACTTATAACTGTGCATGGATTCCTCTGAAGGAATACTTCCAGCAATGCTTGCTTGTAACCATTTTTGAAGCATCACGACTGATGGGCATTATTTTTGGATTGCATTCATGTATTGCACTATGCATTCCTATGTGTATGTATTATATAAAACATAGAATTGCCTAAACTCACATGGCCATGACTAAGTTATGACATCTGTTCAAACTGCGGTCATGAATCTAATTGCGTGCTGTCCTTAGGTGTAACATCACATGACTTCCTGCTAGCTTTCCCATTTACTTTGTTTGTCAAGGTTGCAAATGGCAATAACACAACTGCAGGACACTGTGATTATTATAAATGTGCATTGGTTGCCAAGTGCTTGAATCCTGATCATATGACTGGGGAAATACTGTAATGGCCACAAGTTCAAGATTTCTTTTTTCAGCAATAACGTAACTTTAAACAGTCACTGAATGAGCAGTCATTAATTGAAGACTACCAGTATGAGGCTGCAGTAAGAAGTGTAGGGTTAGGTTTGGATTTGGTTGCGAATTAAGGTTAACCATCTTGCTACATAAGTCTAACTCATATTTGAGATCAAGAGTTTTTTAAAATCACCAATCATTCTTAGTTTGTGTTTGATAATAACGTAATATAATGCTTATTTTCTGAACAGGAAATGTTTGATGTTATTCTGGATGAAAACCAACTTGAAGATGCTTGTGAACACTTGGCAGAATACCTTGAGGCCTACTGGCGTGCTACACACACTACCAGTGGCACACCTATGACACCTTTGCTTGGAAGAAACCTAGGCTCCACTGCACTATCCCCTTACCCTACTGCGATCTCTGGATTACAGGTATGAACCCATGAGTTTGTCATTGGTGGTGTGCCCTTACGTATCCTGTATCGGAGCTAAATGGCTCATAAGAAGACACCTATATTCCGAAACCAGCGTGCCTAGAGATTTAAACATGCAGTGGTTTTATTTGTTTGTTTGTTTAATTTCTGTAGCTGCCCAATTGAAGTAAGTGACTCTGCCCCATTTTCCATTAAAGATGAGGTTACTTCCATTAATTGGTATAAAGCAGTTGATAATTGAAAAAAATATGGGAATTCTCCTGTAGTTTGAAATTCATGTGAGCCTCACAGTGCTTTCGAATGCGTTCTATGGGTTTGTTCCATTGGAATACAATTAGTAGGGTGAAAATATGCCTGTCAGTGAACATCACTTAATTAATTCACTAGCAAGTATTAGCAAAATACAATCAGATGTGGCAGGTATGTAAATTCCTTTTGTATGATATACTGGCTCCACTGGATTTGTGGGGGGGAGATATATTTCCAGATCTGTATGCAATGATTGTAACACTATTTAGCGTCTCAATATATAATGAATCTCGACTGGATGTGTCTTTTGAAAAGTGGAGTGAACAAGTGATATAAATATTTAGTGATCAATCTACAACTCCTTCTATGTTATTATAATGCCACAGTCAACAGGTAATGCACTATTGGCATTGGATTAACTGATTTTATTAGCCAAGAAAAATAAACCATAGCTTCTTTGGTTGATCTTTAATTCTGGAAAATTTTGTTCGGATACAAATAGAATATGAATAACGTTAAGATTATTGTACGTAAATCAAAGGGGATGATGGAACATAACCAGATCCTCCCTTTTTATCATGAAAAAACCTGCTGCACAAGAAATTCTTAAAAAGATAAGCATGTCAGATATGTTACGGTGCCACCAATTGTTACAGTTGTTCCAAATAGATTAGTTTCAGTATTTTCTCCAGGTTGATCAACTCACAAAAGTTGTGTATTAATATGATGCTAATGCCCTGCCTCTAGTGTAGTTTGCCTCATTTCTTCTTTGAGGTAACAGTTCAGAAAAATTGGTTCATCTGTTCTGATTTTTTAAAAAAATGATTAATAAAATATTATTCCAATTATAAAAAGATTCTGAACATTTTTTTCCACAGGGATAGCTCAAAAACGGCGGGCCTTTGACACTTCAAACGTGGCATGTAAATAGTCCTTAATCAGAAGTACGTGTTTTACTAAGTTGGGGGGAAAATGTCTTATCAGTTCAAGTTGTCTATGTTTGTAAGTGCACAGAGAATGCACGGAGGCCAGTGTCGCTAAACAACTCAGCACAATGTGTGTGGCTTTTACTACGTGTTACACTTCCCATAGTCTGTATGTCCAGTTGGAGGATTAAGCAAATCCCCCAAACTCAATCTGCTAGTCAAATTGATGGCTTTTAATATACTTGTTCACTATCTAAGTGCTCTGTTTTTTTCTGTCACTGCATGGATGCAGAAGAAGGCATTTAACTTTTGAATTTATGTGTAATATTTTAAGGCCAGGTTCTACACATAGCATTGTTTCTGCTTAGTGAGTGGTTGACTGTGCGAGCAACAATTTGAGTTCTGTGGAAACATGCTTGTTTTTAACTGTGAAACTTTTCGTTTTCCATCTTGTTTGTGTTGGCCAGCCCCTTCTCTTGAACTTTGCTCCTAAGCAAGGGCAAATGAGGTGGACAAAGCAAACTCATTTAGATAGCTTTAGCACAATCCCCACACCTACCCCAGTTCCATTCACTGTTAATCTGTTTTCCCAAGGAATGAATTTTAGATCCTAGTTGATTTACAAAGGCTGTTTCATACCATCTAGCCTTTGGGCCAGTTTGCAAATCATACTAAACACGCCTACAGTGGCTGCAGCTTATCTATGAGCTGGTACTAGCCATTGTAGTTACTTCAGATGTTAGTAAGAGACAAGATTGCTTTGCCTATCTGTGTCACCTACTTAATTCTAGAATTGTCAGCAAACAGAAAGAAAATAGTGATATATTGCAGTATTAGCCCTCACTCAAGGATTATACCTTTGATTTGAAGAATTTGGAGATAAGGAAGTTACTTCATAATCCACTACTAAGAAATGTAAATATGAATTTATCCAGTATAGAGAGAGCAAAAATTGTAGGTGAAGGTAAGTTAAGTAATACATAGCAGGAGCGGAGCAGTGGAAAATTTCAGATCTTCTATAAAGCACGGAATGAAAAGCAGATGAATTTAGAACATCAACAGAAGCCTATTTTAAGAACTTGTTCATGGTGGGCCTTATTTTGAAGTTTTAAAAGATGGCTTTTACATTTTTCACCAGGCAGTATACCTGAGATCTGATTTTTCTGTTCTCATTGCCAAGTATTTTAAATTAAATCAAAGCACCACATTCTGCTGTTTTCTTTCCTCAGCTTTTGAAAACAGATGGTGAGCCTAAATATATTAAATAGCAGCCAATTATATGTTAAATCAACGATTTCAGGACAAACTTGCAACAAATTCAGAAGAGTGACACAAACTTGTGGCATCTAGCCCCCCCCCCCTTTTTAATGTTTGACTGCTTTGCTATTTATAGAGCCAACGTCTGAGGCATAGCAACCATTCTACCGAGAATTCTCCAATCGAACGACGAAGTCTAATGACCTCGGATGAAAACTACCACAATGAAAGGGCTCGGAAGAGCAGGAACCGCTTGTCTTCCAGTTCCCAACACAGCCGAGATCACTACCCTCTGGTGGAAGAAGAGTACTCTGATTCGTATCAAGACTCATACAAACCTCAAAGAAACCGGGGGTCTCCTGGAGGATATAGCCATGATTCCCGACAGAGGCTTTGAATTGACGGACCTGGGGGCGAATGGTACTCATTGGTTGGCCACCTGCTGTTGTAACATAGCTAGGCCAAACAAAGCATCTTGATGCTTACAGGCTGCTGTCATTTCGTGCTCTAGAAGGGCAAAAGAGGATAAATCAATGTTTCTCAACCTCAGCAAATTTAAGAATTTAAGGAAAGAATTCCAGGAGGCGAAGTCCACTCATCTTAAAAGTTGTCGAGGTAGAGAAACACTGATATAGATAATGCCCTTTCCATTTAGAAAGAAATGAGTTTGCTCAGACACTTAGATGTGTTTTCTTTCCCATGTAATGTTTCATTTCAAACTGTTATCTTTTCTCTCCATTAGAAATAATTAGACACATCAATTTGTAACGTAGAATACCTGTTGAAGCGCACATATGATAATTTCCTGTTACGGAAATTCCAAATGACCAGTTCCAGTTGGAACCAATTTATAAACCAATTCCTGTTGGAATTTGGGTGAAATTGACTGGAAAGTCAACTTGAGCATGTTGCAGTCAGTGGAAAAAAAAAAGTGAAATAAAATGAAGAGAACGTAAATTACAAAATCATTATAAGCAAAAAAAGATATTTTAAAAAATCTCCAGTACTTGTTTACTGGAAGGTGAATTTATATATAGCTATAGATACAGTTAGAATAAATAATATTAATGTATTTATTTCAGACTACCAAATGTAAACACTCAACTGTGCCAAAAATAATGAATGAATGGAAAAGCTCGAAGCCTTTCCATTTTAAACATCAGTAGATTTTTTTCCCCTCCCGGGCTTATATATTGCAGCAAACCTGTATCGCATTGATATTTTTTGCATTTGCTAGATCATATGAAACTATTTCAGCAACTTGAAATAAACTAGAGGTGAAGACAGGCATGTTTTAAAAAAAACATGGTGGAAATGAATGCACGTTCTGTAGCACAGATGAAATGGAGTTTCACTCAATGAACCTGGAAGGTGTGAACAGTGCTCTTGGTGTGTATAGTTTTACGCATGAAGGGTTGTCTGCATGTTCCAAGTGTGTGATGGCATACCCAGAATGTTTAAAAGATCTATCCATAGTTTCTCCTAGGGAGAACTAGAAAAGGGATAGCTTATCTCATGTTCCTTGTACCTTAGCACTGAAGATGGGATTAGAGCTTTTGGCTTTGCCCAAACAAGGAAAGTCTGGCTCAGCTACGGTAGATGATTAGCAGAAGGATGAAAACAACCATTACTCTTTTGGGGCTGGTAAAGCTAAGCCTTAATGAAGAATCAATATCAGGCACAAGGATCCTATCCATCTAGTGTCCTGGTTTGTCAAAAAAAAAAAAGGCTTTGCAAAGAGTTAAAAGGAGGTGTTTATATTCGGATTTTATCCTGTGCATTAAATGTATTAAAAGTTGAAGGTGTTTCACAGGAAAAGATTAATGTGACATTGTTCACACTGCTTTATAGTCAAGAAAGAGATTTCATCCAGCCAAAGCACTAGAGAAGCAGTATTATGATAAGGCATCCCCAAAGTCTTGGGTGCTTATTTGGCATGCGAATTTTGAACCATGATGGCCTGTTCTCTTTATCGTGTCATAGAATGAGGTGTACTGTTTTCTTAGTCTGAAAGTTATATCCACCAAACATCCATAATTTTTTCAATCAAAAGTAATATACCGTGATAATTATGCTATGTTGGCCTTTCGCCCAGATCCTGATCTCAAATGTGCTGCAGTCCCTGGACTTCCTGCTTCTCCTTCCTCCCTAGAGTGAAAAAGCAGCCCTGAGCACATTAAAGCCCTTTGTATGTATGAAAAGGACGGGTAAACTCTGGCATGCCGGAACTTCATAAATGTATCATCAAGGAGATGTTTTGGAGCTCCTAGGTCAGTAAGGGAATGTCAGGTCTAGAAATATCAGAAAAGATAGCATCACATATACTCCACATCTCAAGATTGTCTTCAGAGTGGGTGGAAAGCATGGTGTTTTTTTTACACAATGCTTTTAATAAGCTAATAATTACAAAATGATAGTTATACACAAGAGAGAGACTCTTCTGACCAATATATTCAGTACAAGATTCTAACGCTCATATTTCTACATAAGAATGGCTGTTTGAGGAACAGGTTTTGAAAAAAAGTAGGCGAGATTAGCATTCAAGTATTAGAAAGAGAGCAGAACATACGAGTAAACTAAACAAATGATGAAAAGTAGAGTTTGATACATGGAAAAAAGTGCACAAATAAGCTATATTAAGAAGGGCTATACCAATAATGTGAAATGAGCTAAGGTTACATTAGTTGGTGAAAGATAAAATAATGTCCATATAAATGATATACCTGATTGCTAGAATACAGCAAATGAAAGAATTGGATAGGACATTTCTGTACCTTTTCTCACTAAGCTACGTTTAAGATGTGTTCAGATAGTTAAAAGAATTGAAGCATGGCATAGGGTGATATTTATATATATATTTCCTCCAATTGAGGAGTGCACACTACTCTCCAGAAATACTTTAAATATATACACATCATAAGGCACTCAGGTAACTGGAACAGAAATATTCATACGTAACCATCAAAGCATAGGGCATGAGGTTTATCACATATCAAAGGCCTTCATTTTAGCACAGAGAATGCCAAATCATACATGATGTTAATTGTCTTCAAGGCTCTGTGGAACTCTTCAAACATTAGGAAATTGAAAAATGGCATAGGCATTTCCCATTGCATACTGCTGGATACTTGCAAAGTAGACATTTTTGTATTTGACCATCAAATCTCAGGTCATGAATGTTACCTCATAATGGAGACCGGTACTCCAGCACAAACCTGCTTAGAGACAGTCAGTGGGCTGTGGAGCTGCAGTGCCCTTTAATTGTTTGGGGTTAACGGGGGGAAAGGACTGTCAGATTTAGAACCAGCAAGGGAGATGTATCCAAGTTGGCCAGACAAAAGGTTCATTTCCTACCATAGTATTACACGCTCTATAAGAATGAACACAAAAGCAGTGAGCTTGTCATAGAATTGCCTCTGTAATTGGCTGCTGCTGGTTGTGTAACCTGGGTGGAATATTTGACGGCGCTGTTTCTTGGTGGACAGGGTATCTTCAGAGCGCTAGCACTTTAATGTATGCCCCAAACTTATGTATTATTGGAAATATTTCCTATAGAGGTAGTCCTCGACTTACAACCACAAATAGAGTCCCAAATTTCTGGTGCTAAGCAATGTTAAGTAAGTTTTGTCTCATTTTATGACCTTTTTGTCATAATTGTTAAGCGAAATTGCTGCAGTTGGTAAGTGATTCCTGGTTGTTAATGACTTTGCTTGTTGGAAGCCAGCTGGGAAGGTTATCAATGGTGATCACATTACCCCAGGACAGTACAACTGTCATAAATATATGCCAGTTCCTGAGTGCCCACATTTTGATTGTTTGCCCATGGGGATGCTGCAACCATTGTAAATGTGAAAACCTGTTATAAGTCACTTTTTTCACTTCCGTTGTAACTTCAAGCAGTCACTAAAACAAATGGCTGTAAATGGAGGACTACCTATAGTGGTGTATTTGAAATCAGACATTTGAAGAACAGAGTTTATCAGAAAAACGTGACTTCTTAAATGTAATTAGAGTTGTATATTTTTATTTAGGGAAATTATATTTTATGACCATCTGAGGCTGTTACGTAATAGATAGAGTCTTCTAATTCAGCTTGCATCTTGTATTTGTCCTGTCTCAAGCATAGCATTTTATTGGATGGGGAGAATCTTGATGATGAGTTCTTTGATTTCTAATTTTCATGTTTTCTCACTTCTTTGTAATTTTTTAAGACACTTCGTTAGGATAGCCCTTAGCTGCAAAAATTCAGAGAACCACTAGATGGCAAGAAAGAAATTAGCTGCTATCTGATGTTTCTCTGTATTTTTTTCCCTCCCCAAAATTGTAACCACTAAGGAGGAAAAGTATTTTCCCTAGGAACTTTAGAAGGTGTCCATTTGGAAATAGCCTGCACAACAAGAAGGCAAACTTAAAGAAGATGCTTCAAATAACAATGGGAGGAAATTGCTTTACTTTAATACAGAGGTGGGCAACTATGGCATCTTTATGATCTGTGGAGGTAAAATTCCTGAGGCAGCATGGAATGCTGGGAGTTGAAGTCCACAGGATGTGAAGGGCCTATAGTTTCCCAGTTCTGCTTTAATATATTCATATTAAAAGCCTGGCTTTTAATTGACATAACACCTCTATTCTTCTTTTATTGCCCATCCCACCCATTTCCTGCCTTTTGACTTCCTGCTGCCCTGCTACCCCAGCTTGTTTTCGCCACCGCTTTATTCCCACTGATGATGAGTCATGCCTAGTCTGGGGCTGGATCAGCCTGAAGCTGACTTTGTTCTATTAAAAAAGGGGAAAAAAGCCAAAAGCAGTCTGAATGTTTTTTTTTTTTTTTGCAAGGTGAAACCAGCCCCAGTGTGGCCCAGAAAACAGGCCAAGCAGCCCCATCAGCAGTTAAAGCAAGAAGACAGTGAAGAGCTATGATGGCGCAGTGGTTAGAATGCAGTATTGCAGGCTAACTCTCCTGGCTGCCTGCAGTTTGATCTTGACCGGCTCAAGGTTGACTCAGCCTTCCATCCTTCCGAGGTCGGTAAAATGAGGACCCAGATTGTTGGGGGAAATATGCTGACTCTGTAAATTACTTAGAGAGGGCTGTAAAGCACTATGAAGTGGTATATAAGTCTAAGTGCTATTGCTATCACCTGGGGTGGTGGCACGCAGGGCAGCAGTGGCCTTGGAATGCAGGTAGTAAGGGTGACTGGGATTGATCTGGGCTGGCTGTGGCTTTCTGGAACATAGTAAGCAGCCCAGAGCCAGGCGGTTTGGGGGTGCTTGCCCATCTCACAAGGTAGGGTGCAGGACAGCCAAAATGACAGTGATGGGGTGTGGGGGGGAGAGATATAGTGGTGGATTGCTCCCGGTTCTGTCCAGTTCTTGTGAACCAGTAGTAAAAGCGGCAGGAGGCTTTGCCCAACCTCCTGGACATCATAATGGATGATCTGCGCATGGACAGAACCATTCGTGTGCTCGCTCCTGTTGCGAACCGGTAGTAAAGGTAAGTAGAACCCACCCCTGGGGAGATAGGTAAGTGGTGGAGTTGGAGGCAATTCCTTACTTACTGAGGTTTGAGACTGGGACAGATCAAGCTTGAAATGGAGTGGATTGGGCTGGGTGCTCAGCTAATAACCAATAAAATTTGCTTAACAATAGCAATGGGGTTTCCTGGAATTGCAGTCGCTAAGCAATGCAGTCACGCAACATCTTGCTTTAGAGCCACATTGCTTAGCAATTGAAATTGAGGTCCCAGCTGTGGGCATAAGCTGAGGACTATTCTGTACCTACTGTTAAGTTCTGAAAATAAAATCTGTATATAGCTGAAGTGGTTTTGTTAAGGTAGAAAAGATGAGTAACTGTGCATTTTCAGCAAGGAGAAATAAATTGGAGCACCTTGGAGAGAAAGATACGTTTGACAATGTCTTGGCTATAGCTTGTTGGGAAGAAATATGGGTTCAGTATGTTTGGGCTACAGGGGAACTTAATTTTTTGAGTCATATTGAGCATCATTTGTTCCCCCTATAGTGTTTATTTATTGCAAGACATAGACAGAATTGTTTCTGAGGTTTTGCTCCCAGACATGCCAAATCGCTTGGCCAATTTTAGATGCTGTGCATCTTGATATGGCTGGATAAGGAGCCCCATTTACTAATCTGCTTCAGGAAACAGCACCTCTGAACCCTTTCTAGGAGTCCTTGCGTAAAGAGCATGAACTCTTAACATATAAGAAATATTATACCGAGTACTGCTGTCCGACACTTTGAATTGAAAGGTAAAAAAAAGATTTTGGCACACCTTGGGATGCTCAGGTAGCACCTCCCCATAGCTCAAAGCAGCGGCGGCAGCAGTTTTTCCTGGGTTACACAGCCACCTTCTGCCCCACTAGCCCAAGAAAAAGCACATTTTCCTTCAAGAGTTGCAAATAGGCTACATGCCTGTGGTGGTTCTCCACACTTGGAAAGACAGCTTTGCCTTCTAATTGGAAGCGTCATAGAGCTCTAGAAAGCCACTTCGGTGTAGTTGGTTAAAGCATCTGGCTAGAAACTGGTAGTTGGTGAATTCTAGTCCCATCTAAGACACGTAGTCACTTGGGTGACCTTAGGCTAGTCACTCTAATGATGCAATGGTGAACCACTTCCAAAAAACTGTCAACAACACTTGTTTAGGGAGTTGCCAGGAGTCAAAAGATGACTCAAAGGCATGAGTGTGTGCGCACACTCATGTGCATGCACACATCTCACACATACACACACAGAGAGAGAGAGAGAGAGAGAGAGAGAGAGAGAGAGAGAGAGAGAGAGAGAGAGAGAATTCCTTAATCAGTCTAAACCTTGAAGTATCACAGAAGTCCTCTCTGCAGATTACATTAGATTCTTAACAAAGGAAATACACACTATAGGGTAAATGTTTGTGTGGATTGTGAATTAGGCTGGAGTTCTTTTATGTTCCCAGAAAGAAACCCACAACCAGTTGTACAATGGGTCAGAAACAGAGGCAGGCCATCTTTTAAAAAAAATACATGAAATAAATGTTACTGCTTGTGCACTATTTGCCAATCATCTCCCTGCCAAAGCAATGCTTTTTTCCCCAGAGGAAAAGGTCCAAGCACATAAAATGAACAAAAAATAAACAGAAGAAAGAAATTCTTTAGTTTCCATGGAAACAGACTGGAAGGCAGTATCTCTATTTTTCTTGTATTACTGCCCTCTATTGCTTTTTCCTCGATTTCCTTAATCCTTAAAACAAATTAGTGATCTTTTAGTTATTCATTTGTAGTTTAGGAGTCTGAACTCAGAAAGCTAAACAGACTTGGCTAGTACCGTATTTGGATAGGAGACCACTAGGAGATAACAAGGCTGAGGACCAAGCTGAATTTATTTAAACATCCAGAGAAAGCAGTGGCAAACCACATCTGTATTGCTGCTTGTCTATGAAATTACCAGGAATTGAGCTGGATTCAAGTTATCTTTATGTATATTACCCTTAATGTAATTGTAAAATTGTTCAGTTCTGACTGTACTCTCTGTGAAGTCTCTTGTTAAAAGCATGTTATGGTATTAAAGTAAGGGTTGCTGCTATTGTTTATGGAATGGGAGTAATGATAAACAGCACTTCCCCATCAGAAATTCTACACAGCACTCCAGCATAAATGCACACTCCTTTATTGCAATTGATGGTTACATTTTTAAGACAGAACTTTTTCAACCATGGTTTAGCCTTCTTTTAATGTCAAAATTAACTTCTGAAAAGTACAATATCATCTCCTATGGATAGGAGAGTTGTGCAGGGTTTTGGATTCAACTAGGAAGAGATGCTTTGGACATGTGGGAGCATGAATGCAGGCAGCATCCCTGACTGATTCATTAATTCAACTGCATCTTTTTCTCAAACTGTGTGGCTGATCCAGGGAAGATACAAATGCTTTAACAAATTACCAGAGCTGCGTTCATATTTGTATGCATTCCACATAAATAAAAAGAATTGTACAGCTCTAACAGATACATTTTCTAAGCAATCTTATTTAAGTAAATTAACAAGCCACTTTTATTTGGTTCTGTGTATAGGTTTTTCTGTTTCCCACTCTCTTCCCCCTTCTGAATAATTCCTTGACAAAAGACAATTAGGGCATAGAATTTATCTGGAGATTCAGTGCAATCCAAAGATGCTGGTTCAGTGATTATGTAAGGCTGCAAATAGAATTATTTCAAAAATCATCTTAATTTGTATTCAGAGTAGGTAAATATATCTGAAAAATTAAATGGGGAAAGAATTGGAGAACATGCAGTTTTGCAGACTGGCAGTTTTTGGTCATCCCAATTGTATATTCAGAAGCCGAGTCCCAGTTAGTTAATAGCGTAGCAATATCAATCGTTGCTGGATCAGTTCACAATTCCAACAAAGTTTCCAACTTTGTGCAGTGATACTTCCAGGCAAAATAGGATATAAAGATAATCGGCCTTCTTTATATTCTGTAATCAAAACATCATTTCTTAGTAATGTTATGCCTGGAGACATGGTAATGGTGATGAGAATGACTGATTAAAGGCCATTCGCAGATCTGTAAAAAGCTCTCCAAGCTAATGGCTGCCATGAGCACTCCTAAATTTGTTTAAGTGGGTTTCGCATTATAATTACAGCACTTCCCATGGACATCACTGCAGTGAATAGTGAATTTGGCTAAATGAATTGCTGTTGAGCTTCTGCTTGCTAGCATGATAGTTGCCCTTTTTACTTAGTACAGCGGTGTCAAACTGGTGGCCCATGGGCCAGATGCGTCATGCGCAGGCCATGCCCATCCCGGTTCTGCAAAGGGAAAAACATCACACAATGTCACGTGACGGCAACGTGACACCATGAGTTTGACATCCGTGACTTAGTATTTTATACTACAACCCAGTAGAGCCTTTCCTTCAACATGGACCCCTTTAAATGCCTTTTGTGGCCACGGACCATGGCCACAGACCCCCAAGACTTAAGATTTAAATCATAACATTTCTTCAAGTCTTCGCGGACCCCCCTGTGCCCCTTGCCATGGTCTACAGACCATAGGTTAAGAACCACTGCAGTAGAGCATTTTAGAATACACTTAATGCCTTGATTACATACTGCATATACATGGGCATGAAAAAGGAGACATTGGGGGGGGGGAAATTCTCACAAATTTTAACAAATTTGGGACCTCATTAAATTGCCACAAATTCTTTGAAATCAGTCAATCTGGCTGGGTTTTGTTTTGTTTTTTTGCGCTCTGGTAGCATTATGACCGGACTATTGAATTGCTTGAGATTTGCATTTTACAGTGGATAGTTTTGCAATGGTGCTTGACATACTTGCCTTAAGGGAAAAAATATAAGGCATTTAGTATTTCAGAAGAAAAATAATTAATTTTGTAAGTTTTTTCCCCCACCCAAGCTGTTGACAATCTAATGAAACACACTAAGGAAAGAATTCACTAAATAACATTATTATCTTATGGCACAAAATTACTTTTGCATATTCATCTTTTTTCAAAAAAATAATCAGTGCTAATATAGAACCTTCCAGATTTATTGGATATATAACTCTTAGGACTCTTGCATAGTATTGCCATCAAGCTGGGCATTCTGGACTAACACATCTGGACAGCCCCATGTTGACTGAAGATTTTTGATGGAGTCTCCTCTTGTTTCTTATATAACAAGTTATTTTGTGCCAACTTTAAATTTACTTGCTGGTGCATGCAACTCTGGCAATGCCTATACAAGTAATAATCACACACAAAAGTCAGCATTGTGTTCTGTAGGTGTAGGAGATCCCACCTACATCCTTGATCAGACTTTTCATTTAAGTCAAGAAGTTCTCAATTTTGTCCTCAGCGTGAGCAGAGAACTCGTTTGAAATATGGCCAGGGGAGAGAAGTCTGAGCCCTCCAGATGTTGCTGAACAACGATTGTCCCAGTCAATGGGAGAGACTGCTGGAAATTGAACTCCATATAGGCCTTTCCTCAATGACTTGGTGCTTTCCAACAATCTTTCTGTATGCAAATGTTTTTTCCATGCTTGACTAACCAGAGCCCAGAATATAACCGGTAACAAATTTTCAATTAAGTAAACGTCTTTTCTTCTCTTCTTTGAAAATTGGGGGAAAATTGGGGGGGGGGATAGAATATTACTGTGCTTATTCAACATTAAAATGTATGTTCGGTTTTCAGCAGTATTGTTGTTTGATCGCTGATTTTCTGTGAAATTAATGAAGAATTGAATAAGACTGTGACTGCAATTCTATGTAAACTGCCTATAGATCCTAAGGGTGATTTCCATGCAGATTTGCGTAAGATTCAGTGTAGGAATGATTTTGCAGTTGTAATGTAAATCCGTATTAAAACAGTGTTACGCTGCCTCATATGCTGATCGGATCCCTAAGACTTTATGTACAGTTTACAGATATTTCAGAATATTTAAGAAAGTGTGTCCCTGGGTGTGTCAATTTTAAGACATTTGAGGATTGTTTATAATTTACTTTCTGGGAGAAAAGAAATCTGTCCTGGGATGATTGCCTTAGGATGCATCTTTATACAAAGCTTTTGAAAGCAGGCAGAAGTGCATCAGTGGCACTTTTGATCCTAGCAAAATATATCCCCTAGCTGAGGGGTTGCACAAATAACTGAGCAGTAGAGAACTGTCTCCCTGGGATTATTTCCCTTTGTCTCGATTGCTTTGCCAAGTTGTATTTTCAAGATTTGATTGTTAGAGGTTATTTTTTGCAATTTGTGTAATTGAAAGAAATTGATAATGGCATGTACACCTAAATACCAGATAATGTTTTAGATCCATGCTGTTTATTAAAATAAACTCTGCAGTAAAGCCTCCTCTGCACAATTGAAGCATAACCACTCACAAAAACTCTGCTTCTGAATTTAATTTGGAGTGTGCTTTGAGATCCATAATACATCGTAACTCTTGGACATTCTGAAGTTCAAGGGAGTTTCACTCAGAATTATTCTACTTGGTAGAGTTGCTTTGGTCTAGTGCAGTGATGGCGAACATTTTTGCCGTCGCGTGCCAAAAGAGGGGGTCGTGCATGTGCATGGCCACACCCATAATTCAATGCCCCCACGCATGCGCGCTCGATCCCCCCCGTGCTCTCCCTGCTTTTGGCACATGATGGCACGGTGGGCCCGATAGGCCCGTTTTTCATCCTCCCCAGGCTCCAGTGGCTTTCTTGGAGCCTGGGGAGGGCAAAAACAGCCTCCCCCCCCAAGGCCCTCTGGAAGGCCCATTTTTTGCTCTCCCCAGGCTCCAGAAGTTGGGAAATGGGCTGTTTCCAGCCTCTGGAGGGCCTTGGGGGGGGAGGCTGTTTTCACCCTCCCCAAGCTCCTATAAAGGCTCTGGAGCCTGGGGAGGGTGAAAACAGCCTTCCAGTCCCACCGGAAGTTGGCAAATGGGCCCTTTCTAGCCTCTGGAGGGCCTCCAGGGCAGGTGGAGAAGACCATTTTTGTCCTCCCCAGGCTCCTAGAAAGCCTCTGGAGCCTGGGAAGAATGAAAAACGGGCCTTCCCCACTCACCTGGAGGCCCTCCAGAGGCCAGAAACAGCCTGTTTCCCGAATTCTGGTAGGCCTGTAAGGCCCAAAAATCAGCTGGCGCATGCTGGAGTTGAGCTAGGGCAACGCTCACGTGCCCACTGATATGGTTCCGCATGCCACCTGTGCCACACATGCCATAGGTTCGCCATCATGGGTCTAGTGGTTTAGTCACTAGGCTAGAAACTAGGAGACCATGAGTTCTAGTCCTGCCTTAGCCTGAAAGCCATCTGGGAAACCTTGAGCCAGTCATTCTCAACCCAACTCACCTCACAGGGTGGTTGTTGTGGGGAAAATAGGAGGAGGAAGAGGTGTTGGATATGTTCAACGCCTTGAGTTATTAGTAAAAAAATGAAGACAGGATACAAATAAATAAACTTGATAGGACCTTTGCTTTGGGAGTGATAATGTGCTATCTACTTATTATAAGGGCACTATAATGAGGGTGGTGATGTTGTTTGCTTTTTTGGCTTTCTGGTTTACCCCAGTGAAAATCTTTTACTTCAGGTAGGCTAAAGAGATGTATAAAAATGTGCAATGCATAGCATTAAGGAGATCTAATATATCCATCATTTTCTTCTGTTCTATCTTTTCTGGGCTATTTATTTCTCCTTATTATTTTATTTTTTTTGTGGGGGCGGGGAAGGTCAGCTATTGCACCTTGGGAGTGAGAATCTGTAACAATAATGAAAAAGAATTTCTGAAAGTATAGTTGATGAATAAAAATGACATATCGGCAGAGCTGTCACCTAATTAAAGAAGCCGTTACAATAATTTAACCATTCAGAATAAAATTCCATAATGTATACAATCTGCATGAATTTATAGTCGACCCAAACAGTATTTTCCAACCACAAAATCTCCCTTGCATAAATTTTAATTAATTTCTGTTGGAACATATGTATCGATGTATACGTATAATTATCCATTATCATCTAAATCAGGGGTGTCCAACCTTGGCAACTTGAGGACTTCAACTCCCAGAATTCCCCAGCCAGCATGCTGTAAGGTTAGACATCCCTGATCTAAATGAACTTTCAGATAATAGCTGTAGCTTCTTCATTCCTCTATTCCAAAATCTGCTTCAGAGGACCCTTCAACCTATCTGGAAAAATCAGTTCAATTTGCCATATCAGATCCTTTGCTGTGTGGCCCAATCAACTGATATTTAGGAAATACCCTTCTTTGTGTGAGACAGACAAATATAGCGCCCCAACATTTCTAGCGTCTTTACAATAATTATTTCCAGATTTTATGCAGGTTCCTTTGAATGTATTATAAATAGTTTTAACTGAGGAAAGAAAATGATAGTAAGGTTTCTAGGCCTAATTTTGGCCGATCAAATTTTGCAAAGGAAATAAACAAACAAAACTTTAAACTTTTTGAAGTTTACCATAAATTTTTAAACTTTTAAAAAATGTTTGCTTCTGCAAAATTTGCCAAATGCCCAATAGTAGTATCAAACACAGCTCTGTTTAAATAGAGCAGCAGCAATAAAAACTGTTCAGAAAACTGGCAGAACCACCTCATTTTTGCCCTCCCACCCAAAGGTTAGGGATGGTAACAGTAGTGGAATTCAAATTTTTTGACTACTGGTTCTGTGGGCGTGGCTTGGTGGGTGTGGTGTGGCTTGGGCGTGGCAGGGGAAGGATACTGCAATATCTCCATTCCTACCCCACTCTGGGGCCAGCCAGAGGTGGTATTTGCCGGTTCTCTGAACTACTCAAAATTTCTGCTGCCGGTTCTCCAGAACCTGTCAGAAGCTGCTGAATAGCACCCTTGGATGGTAACCAGGGAGTTTTTCAAGGGATTTCTTATGGCATTTTCTCTGAGTACTGCTTATGAACCTCAATTCAGGCAGTTGATAAGAGCATAGGCATTCCTTCTTTCAAGCTGTGTACAAAAGTAAATGTTGTTTCCAAAAACAGTGGTTGTGAGTTGAGAATTTCAACCCTATATTTTGAATCATTTGCAATTTAGACTGTGCAAAATATATAAATCCACATATCCAATCTGACAATGCATATCTTTCTATGTGAATGCAAGAAAACGGATTCTCAACATGCTGCCTCCATACAGGATCAGATAAATGACTGATAAAATGGCCTCCTATATATTGCTTTAATTGTACAGGTAGTACTCACTTAATAACTGCCCTGTTTAGCCACCATTCAGACTTAACAATGGTGCTGGAAAAAGTAATTTTATGACCAGTCTTACATTTACGACGGTTGCAGCATCTCATTGTCACCTGATCACCATTTGTGATCTTCACAGCTGGCTTCCAACAAGCAGTCAATGGAGAAGCCGGCAGTAAAATTGCAAGTCAGTATCATATGATGTCTCAAATCACAGGTGATTCATTTAATGACCATAGTGGGAGTGATTTAAGTCTGGCCTGGTCGCATGATGTTTCACCTAATGACCACATTGCTTAGCAAAGAAAGTCCCAATTGTGGTTTGTTAAATGAGGACTACCTGTATTTTCCTGCATGAATCTGGTTTTCACATAAGAAAAGGAAAAATTTTGGAGCAGGCCTAACAAATGTAAAAACTAGCTAAGTTTTTGAGCCACAGTGGCGCAGTGGTTAGAGTGCAGTACTGCAGGCTACTTCTGCTGACTGCCGGCTGCTTGCAATTTGGCAGTTCAAATCTCACCAGGCTCTAGGTTGACTCAGCCTTCCATCCATCCGAGGTGGGTAAAATGAGGACCCAAAAATTGTTAGGGGCAATATGCTGACTCTGTAAACCAATTAGAGAGGGCTGTAAAGCATTGTAAAGCCGTATATAAGTCTAAGTGCTATTGCTAAGTGAAACTATTAAAGATATTCCACGCTTAATAATATTGTCTGTGACAACCTTGCAGCCTAATCCATAGTGCTGAAGGAAAAGCAGCTAATGATAGGAATTGTAGTTAAAAGTTGCTGGTAAAACTTGATTATGGCCATTTCTATGGCCAACAACAGGGGCCTTCTGATTGATTCACCATCTGGAAATTTCAATTTCGGTTGAATCTCATTAACTGAGCTTTGCAATGCTAGGTTATATTGAGCTATTTCATCTTTTTTTAAAAAAAATGACCTTTAAAATGCACATTATTATTTGTATGTAATTTTAAAGTGAATAACATATTGACTTGGGTTTTTAAATCTGAACTCAATAAAGCGAACTGCTTATTTGTAGAATTTAACATGTAAATGTGGTTACGAAGACAATTTATGTAATTTTCATAAAATACTTCCACACATAGAATACTATATTCCAAACTGAAACAGCAAAGTATTATCAATATAGATTTGTCTTTAATTTGTACACTTAATTTGGTCAAATTAAGTTTGTTCGGCTGTAATTTATTTTGCTCCCAATAATTTTCATTCTTTCACATTTTAAAAAGCTGAGGTGTGTACACTGTTAAGTAAATAAAATAAAGACATCATCATCAAATCATTCCTCATTTAATGAGTATTCAGGAATGAATGCATTTTGATTAAACATTGTAACCTAGCCCTGTCAATTTAGCTGAAAGCAACAATGTTTCAACTATTAACATAAGGAAAGATTAAATGAAGTGTTGTAAATTCTATCAAAGAGAAAATATATGAAATCATACACAAAAGAACCATTTGTTCCAATTTACAAGGTTGTTTTTTTTTTTACAAATACCTAGCTCTCAGACAAAAATGCAATTTATCTCATTCTCAAATATAATGTTTTAGAAACATCAAATTAAAAAAAACTATCATAGAACAGTTAATGTAATGATTGTCTTTGAAACTGAAGTGGAAAATAAGGACTATGGACAATATTTGATTGGATTAATAGTGTTCAGTAAATTTGTTTTTATTTATTTATTTTTTACCTCAGGTACCACTAGATTTAACAATGGAGAGCTCATTCCATTATTTTGGAGTCTGGATGTTGTTAACTTGTTGGTTCCACTAAAGGAACAAATCAGAGACTGAATATACTATGCCCAATAGTTCAGTATTTTTATATGTTGTATATGCTTTCTGAAAGTTATTTCAAAAGCCAACATTCTATTGCCAAAACTGCTATGATTTACTGCAGTGTATTAATACTAAAAAAAAGTCAAGCCATGCAGTGAATTATCATAATGTACAGTAACAGTTTTTAGCAAAATGTATTTTGTCACTAATATAACATAGAGAAAAGCACATTTATAATAGCACAAACTATTATTCCATTGCTATTTTTGGCATTGAAATTTTCCAAAAAATAGTGTACTGATTCCAGATTCCAAATTGATATTTTTGATCTTTTTAATGATTTATGTTAGATTTCTTCAGCGGTTCATTTTAAAATCATCATGTTCATAAGTAATTTCATTTGTGTTAAGTATGTATCAGTAAAACTGGGATGAATTAACCTCTCCAAATCAACTGGCTGGATTGATAGAACCTTTTCTTTTTTCTTCTCCCAGTTTTGTACAGTACGCCTTCTTAAAACTGTGTTATGCTTTTTGCCCATAATACAGGTAGTCCTCGGCTTATGACCACAATTGGCATTCGAGTTTCCATCACTAAGTGATGCAGTTGTTAAGTGAGTCATGACATGATCATGCCTGACTTTGACCTTTTTGTCATGGTTGTTAAGTGAAATGGTCATTAAGTAAATCCAGTGCCTCCGCCTAGACTTTGCTTGTCAGAAGCTGGCTGGGAAGGTCACAAATGGTGATCATATGATCCTGAGACACTGCAGTTGTCATAAATTCATGCCAGTTGCCAAGTGCTCAAATCATGATGATGTGACTGCATGACCATTTGATGGTCATGAGAGATTCAGTTGTATGTCACTTTTTTCACTACTGTCATAACTCTGAACAGTTGCTAAACAAATTGTTTTAAGTCGAGAACTATCGGTATCCCTAAATGGGGCCTACTTAGTAAGTATCTTAGTGAACAGTTCTAACAGTGCTCCTTGAAATAATAATAATAATTGCAGAAAGATTAAACCTGGCTTGAATAATTTGGTGCTAAACCAATCGTAGCTCCTATGATTGGTAGAGGAACAGGATGTTTTGGTGGATGAGAGGTTGCAGCAGAGCTGCACTAACTGTGCATTCTGTGCATTCACTAACTGTGGTTGTGAATGTCTATGGAGATTCTCAATCGTCATCCAAGGTCATGATTGTCCCAAAGGTGCTTTTTTCAAGAGGCAACTGGACTTTCTTGTTTTTCTTGGAAGACGTTTCGCTTCTTGTCCAGAGCTGAAGAAGCTTCTTGGATGAGAAGCGAAACGTCTTCCAAGAAAAATAAGAAAGTCCAGTTGCCTTTTGGAAAAAAAAAAACGCCTTTGGGATGTAGCTGTGAATGGCTATAAAGAAGACACCATCCGGTGGAAAAATTGTGCTAGACTTGAAATTCTCCCAGAGGACCTTAGGCGCACAAAATGGAATCTTAAGGTTAAAAAAATAAGATGGTGCAAATTATCCAGCACCTGAATTTGAAATCTCAGAAAATGCCTACTAATCTGTCCTGAACTCTCTTATCGTTAACATAGATTCATTTTGCACTGAATTAATCTGAACAGGAGGACCCAACACTGAGCCCAATAATTTGGAAGTACAAAAATGTATGATGTTACCAAATCAAAGTATTGAACATTTCCTATTGAGTTATTTTCTTTTTGTTCTTCCTTTCCTCTTTTCTACTTCTATAGATACTATACGTGTAGCATTCTACAGGCATGCTGGGTACAATATACTATGCAAATGAGTATAGTGTTGCATGGTTTGCAGCCTCTCTGCTTTTAGTGGCTTTCAATGAAAATGAAAGTGTTTTGTTCTTTTTTTGTGAGCCCAGGACATCTAACAGAAGAAAATGCAGACTGCATGCTTACATTATTCTAAGTTCTATGGAGTTGTTTTATGGAATTTAAATGTATTAAATTGCATTAACATTTTTTTCTACAATAAAAGAGACAAAAACATCTCAGCTACGTTTACATGTTTGACTTGTATATTAATGTCAAAAAGGGTATGTGGTATTAAATTGTTAGAGAAAAATCTCATCAGACGACGATAAAGATATTTATGATAAAGCCAGACATGTTTCAAAAACATCTTGCTTCAGGGGGCTCCACTTTTCCACCTCACCTTGAAGAGGAATTCCTTCAATTTTACTACAAAGCAGCCCTGTGATATTGATTGAGCTGAAAGACAGTGATTGGCCTAGTCATCACATAAGCTTTTGCATCTTTTGCATTTGCATAAGGCTTTCGCCATTCCTGGTGTAACACTTTAGCCAGTAACCACACCGATCTGAACTTGGAACTACTTGTAATTACAGGGTAATTCACACATGCCATTTTATGAATCATCTTTTCTTTGGCAAAATCCTTGACATCAGTGGGGTTTACTTCTAAACAAACATAGCATGGGTTGCGATGTAAATAAATTATGAGGGATCATCAGACTCTGCTTGAGACAATGCCATTTTCTTTCCAGAGTTAAGAGCCATACATGGCACTGCCTATAAACCCTGCTGGGACAGAATCAGTCATGACTGCCCTGAGAAATGACCACCTGCAAAAGAGTTGACTTTGCTTACTCCTTCAGCAATTTTTGGTGCCGCTAATCACAGTATCCTGGCCTGCAAATTAAGTTAGGGTCACTGGGTGATCATCAAAAGATATGTAGTGCTGGAAATCGAAATTCAGCAGGAGCTCTTGCTAGAAGATAGATCTCTGAATACTTCTGAAACTCCCAAAGAACACTCCCTTCTCCTAAAGTCACCTATTTTTGGAGCTCAAATGATTTCTCAGGGCTAAAAATGTCAATCAGCAAGATTGGCTGATCTCCCAGCTACCTTTGGTTGGACAGGGAAAGCCTGAGCTACAGTGGGTCTCACATTCATATTCTCAGATTACTGCGATGTATTTTATGTGTGGTGCGCCTGCATTTGATCCAAAGCTGCAGCTGGTATGGAAGATGCTGGCTAGGTTGCTGAGAGGGCCACTGGCTGAAGCAGCTGTGTTGGCTGCCAATTTTGAACCAAGGGCAAGATTGTGCTTTTGACATGCAGTATATGGCCCTTAAAACTTGCATTAAATGAAAGAATGCCTTTGCCATTACATTCTGGGTTGATCAGGAAGATTACAGATCTGGAAATGTAATGGAAATAAAAGAATGCCCTCTGGTAGTTTCTCATGACTTGGCCTTTTGGGCAGTTACTGGTACGGTACTTTGTAAAGTTTTTCTCTCTTTCCCAGAAAAATGATGAAGCTCCTACAATTACATTTTTAAAGCAGGTATTACACAGGCTTTTTTTGGGGGGGGGGAGCATGAATATTGTAGACACTTTTTGTATAATTATTCTTTTGGGGTTTCTGATTGAGCATTTTCCAATTCTATAATGTACTGTGGTTTACATTTTAATTGACTGGAAATCATGTTGAGATGTGTAAATAATAGGATATAATATATAAAGTAAGTAATAAATAAGGAATAATACCCTTTGGTAGATGTGCCTCCTCTGAGGTTAACACTCTGATGTGCTGAAAAGGTTCAGTACTTCTAATACAGTAACTCTGACAATACCAATATAATAGCAAAAGCAATAGCACTTACTCATATACCTTATATAGCTAGTTATATACATCCCTCTTTAAATGTTTTAAAAAGTCAGCATATTGCCCCCCAACAATCTGTGTCCTTATTTTACTGACCTGGGAAGATGGAAGGCTCAGTTAACCATGAGTCGGTCAGGATCGAACTCCTGGAGTGAGCAGCGAGTTAACCTGCTATTCTGCATTCTAACCACTGCGTCACCATGGCTCAACAGCAATAATATTGTTGGCCTTCTAAAAAGTCTTCAAAACAAAGTCTTATAAACTGGCTGAAGAATTCCATGATACAGCAGAGCCTGCTAGATGGTTATATTATGGTTGTCTAAATGAACTCACTTTACTTTTTTGTTGTTGCCATTTTTAAAAAACCTTTTAAATTTATTTTTTGTGGGGGGTTGTTTTGTTTTTGTCTTTTTATTTATTTTGGTTGTATTTTTAATTGTTTTTTTATCTATTTGGATTGTTTTATTGTCTATCTCACCCAGAGTCAGAACATGAGATGGGCAACTTTATATAAAGTCATAAATAAATAAAACTCCTGGTTGGGCCGCCCATCCCATTAAGGTGAAAAAGGAAGGGGATGAAGGCTAGCTCTTCAAGAATGAGGATGACCAATCCTTAAAAGAAGGAACCTCAAAATCAATTCCAAAGGATGGCAAGCGGAAATACTTTTGTATTTCTATGGGGAAAAAAATGCAATGTTCTGTATAGACTTGGCTAAGGCATTTAGGATGAGGATGCGGTGGCTCAGTGGCTAAGACACTGAGCTTATCGATTGAAAGCTTGTTGATTGGCAGTTCAGCGGTTCAAATCCCTAGTGCCGCATAACAGGGTGAGCTCCCATTACTTGTCCCAGCTTCTGCCAACCTAGCAGTTTGAAAGCACGTAAAAAATGCAAGTAGAAAAATAGGGACCACCTTTGGTGGGAAGGTAACAGCATTCCGTGTACCTTTGGCATTTAGTCATGCCAGCCAAATGACCACGGAGACATCTTTAGACAGTGCTCTTCGGCTTAGAAACGGAGATGAGCACCGCCCCCTAGAGTCGGGAACGACTAGCACATATGTGCAAGGGGAACCTTTACCCTTTACTGTTAAGGCATTTAGGAAGATTGGGTATCAAATGGTAACCTACCTACCTTCCCCCCTATCAATAACCAAATTTCAAAAGGATAGTGAAAGAGCACAGAACCTCTACAAGAGATCTGACAGCAAGGACAGATCCACAGCAAAGCTGCAGGGAAAGCTGGTTATTGATGGTGCCAAGTAAAGAAAAAATATATATGATAGGAACATAGTATGTGGAAAAACAGGGACTATGAAACCATTGAATCTGTCATAGTGGAAAAGAAGCATACTGATTGTTTCAGAAATGTTTTAGAAATAAGCAAACTTAGATCAGAATCAGACATCTTAAATCAAATTGATATAGGACATACGCTTTGCGGCATAAGATCACTACAGGAATGGAGTGATACTGACACACAAAAAGCAGATAGCTAAACATTTATTCAGCTACTTCCATGTAAATGGATCATATCTTCTAGAGCTAGTGGATATATGTTGAATCTCAGTGATATAGACTATATACAGGTAGTTTTCGACTTAACAGTTCATTTAGTGACCGTTCAAAGTTACAATGGCACTGAAAAAAGTGACTTATGAGAGTTTTTCACACTTACGACCATTGCAGTATCCCCATGGTCACATGATCAAAATTCAGATGCTTGGCAACTGGTTCATATTTATGATGGTTGCAATGCCCTGTGGTCATGTGATAAGTTTTTGCGACCTTCTGACAAGCAAAGTCAATAGGGAAGCGAGATTCACTTAACAGCTGTGTTACTAATTTAAGGACTTCAGTGATTCACTTGACACCTGTGGCAAGCAAGGTCATAAAATGAGGCAAAACTCGCTTAACAAATGTTTCACTGAGCCACACAAATTTTGAATTCAATTGTGGTCATAACTCAAGGATTACTACCTCTACTCTTATTATAAGCACAGTAGTGGAAAACACTAGGTTGTAGCAATTTGGAAGAAGTACTAAAGAACCTTCTAGAAAGGCAAAGTGTTACTAATAAGGTAATGCAAAACTTGGGGAAATGGATTGGTTTATCGAATACTGCAAAGGGAACTCTTTGTTCATTGCTAATACCTTCTTCAAGCAACACAAGCACAAACTCTATTCCTGGACAGCACCCGATTGGAATCAAATCAACTACATAATAGGAAAGAAATTATGAAAAATTATAATCCAGCCAGTCAGGATATTTTCCATGGAGATACTAGAACAGACCATGAAAGTTTAAAACTTTCCCTTTTAAACGGTATATGAATAATTTTAAATCTGTTTTTAAATATGGAGATGTTTTAATTCGTCTCGGGCCAAATTGTTTAATACGTTTTTATACTGTTTTAAATTTTATAATCTGTGTGTTTTATCTTTTTGGCTGTTCACCCTGAGTCCTTCGGGAGTAGGGCGGTATATAAATCTAATAAAATAAATAAAAATAAAATAAATTGCAGATGCTAAATCTGGAGAAGGAAAGAGTAGCATATGAACGTGGAGGTTGTCCAGTCACAATGTAGGATCAATTTAAGGAAAAATCGGAAAAGAAATCGAAGCCACAAAATAAACCGAATGAATTCTGAGCAAAAAGTAGGGTAATAAATTTAGCAAATGAATAAATAAAACGTGTATATCGGACAAGGGATACACTGATCTGTCAGTTTAGAGCTAGATACAAATGCATAGATTCATTTCTGGACCCCTCTATACTGCACATATATTTCCAAATCTCCTCCTTTTAACCTCAAGATCAGTGCAATAGATGAGCAATAGATCAGGACATGATAAAATCAGAGGAACTGCCTTTTTTTTTTCCCCCAACGAAATTTCCTTTTTTTCAAGTTAGCCAAACAAGGCGACAATAATAGAGTTCCACATTTTTTTTTTAAATTAAACGACACTCGCTCAGCCCAACCTCGCTCTCCCCAGTCGCCCCAAACACAGATACAATGAACCTCTTGCCAAACTCCGCCCAGGAACGCTTCTCCTCCAATCAACGAAGACGGGAACGCAGGACGGGCTTAGCGTTTCTCGCTTGATAACATAGTTAGCGAGGAACTCAGCGCGCGCCAATGAGTGCTTCTCCTCCCGCCCCTTCTGTAGCCCCGCCTACTAATGCTTGCTCCCATCTGTTCCCTCCCCCCCCTTAAACCCAAAAAGCCATAGATTTGCTGAAGGGGAGGCGCGCGCGGGAGGGCGGGCGAGAGCCCGCTGGGCCGGTAAAATTGTCCCGGCGCGCGCTTTCCCCGTCTCCTGGACGGCGTCCGACGAGGCTCATTCTACGGCAGCTATCCTCTCCCTTAGGACCGCGTAGGCCTGGAAAAGCGAAGCCTAAAGAAGGAGGCCCTTAAGAAGTTGCGGCGAGGCCAGGCCGGCGGCGATGTCCGTGAGGAGCGGCCAGGGGCGCGCGGTTGCGTTGCTGCGGGTGACCACGACGGCGGCGGCGGCGGCGGCCACGACGACAGCCTCGAGGGCGCGGGGCCTGCACCGCTTCCTTCAGTCCGCGCCGACCTGCCTGTTGTCTCCTTTTCCTCCTCGCCACGGAGCCCTGCCGGGGCTCTGGGCCCGACAGTGAGCCGCCGCGGGCTGGGCCCGGGCGGAAGAGCGCGGAGACCGAGATTGCGGGGCGCAGGGAGCTGCCGAGGGGGCAGCCTGAGCTTCGGCCGCTTGAGCATGGGAATCCTCTTCACCCGGATATGGAGGCTGTTTAACCACCAGGGTGAGAAGGAAGGCCGTGGGGGGGGGGGGGGAGGGGAGAGGCAGGCGGCTGACCTGGCCGTGAGGCAGCCAGGGCGACCCCTGTTAAAAAAACAAAAACAAAAACCAAGGGCTGAGTGGGAGGAGAAGAGCGCTTTGAGCGCGGTCGGTTCGGTTCCCGGCGTCTAGTCCCGGAAACCACCTCCAATCGGGGTGCTTTGGGCTTCTACCCCGACGCGTCCTGGCCTTGTTGGCCGATGGGATTATGGGAGTTGCAACGCGTCTGGGAAACGCCCAGCACCACTTTGGGGGCGAGGGTGGGGGGAGGGGGAGGTAGAGTTAGATAAAAGCCCCATAGCCGAGACTCTAATAAAAGAGTGTAGAGAACAGCAACAAAGATAAATTAAGGGACTGGAGTCTAAAACATGAAGGACATGGTTTCAGGAATTGTGTGTGCCTAGTCTAAAAAGGACTAGGGGTGACGTGATACCAGTATTACAGTATTTGAGGGGCTGCCACAAACAAGAGGGGGGGAGTGTCAACCTATTCTCCAAAGCATCTGATGAAGGCAGGCAAGAAGAAACAGAAACTAATCAAGAAGAGAAGCAACCTAGAACTAAGGGGAAATTCCCCGACAGAACAATTATCGGTGGAACAACTTGCCTCCAGAAGTTGTGGGTGCTCCAACACTGGGGGCTTTCACTTGTCTGGAATGGTATGGGGTCTCCTGCTTGAGCAGGGGGTTGGATAAGAAGACCTCCAAGGTACCTTGGTACTGATCATTCATTGGTTTCGGGAGGCATGATTAGTACAAACACATTTTTCCCATAAGGAATAATGTAGTGAGTCACAAGGCAGCCAACATCGTCTTGTAAATTGAGTATCAAAGAAATGATGAGTATCGGGACAAAATTTTCATGTCAAAATGCATTGAGTACCAAATTTGATGAGTTTCAAAGCAGTTGAGTATCAAGGTTCCACTCTATTAGGAAAGGCAGTATAGTAACAGTACATGACACTATGTTATTACCATCCTGGCCAACCATTTGTGGTCCCCTGCTTTTAATTTTAAATTAAAATTGTGGTCCCCTGCTTAAAAAATCTTAATTTTTTAAGATTACATATTTATAGTCTTGGAAACATTGCATAGTTGAAATAATGACCTCTCTCTCCAACCTGCATCCCATGTTGGCTTACATTTTGAAAGCAAAGCCTGAAAGTGGTTGGGGATCCTGTTTTGGAGCTGCTTAAAAAAAGAGAAACATTGTATTTCACAATTGCGGTTTATTAACTGGAGGCTGAGGGAGAACAGCAATAGTAATATGTTAACAGATAAATTCCTGTTTAAAAGCAATTAGCTTTATGGTAAGCAGTGTGGCTATTGAATAAATGATTGTCTTCATAGGTTAATCACTTTTTTGTGGATTTATCAGTCCTTCAGATATCACATGTCTCTTCTCTAATGCTTTATATGAACCTACAGAGAGAGAATTCCTTCATAGTTTACATAATTAAACCTAGAATTCACTAGCACACAAAGCATAGTTATGACCACTATCTTGAATGACTCCAGAGGAGGATTAGGTAAATCTGTAGGAGAGAAGTAATGAAAACTATATATTGTAAACTGTTAAAAATGTTAAGAGGAGAGTGGTATTACCCTTGCTTGCTGGTTGTGTGCTTTTAATATGCATCTTGCTGGACTATTAGGCCTGTGGTCAAATTCAGCAGAGTATTTTTTATCTTATGTTAAATATTTTTTCAAATGCGCCAAAATAATTTGTGGTGATTGAATGTCAGGAGAAAGATTTATGAATGTGTGATGTAATGTTGGTTTTTTTTAGGTGGGCACTAAGCTTATGATAAATTAGTAAATTTGGGTTTGCTACAGGTTTGTAGTTTAACAAAATAGTTCTATAAAGTTACAGAATCTTAGTTTTGATGTATTGAAATTATATTCTTTAAAAACTTATTAAGACTTTATTAAATGTAAAATAGAATAAAAATAATGGAATAGTATTAAATTAATTTTGTAGTATAACATTGTTAAGGAATATTGGCTACATTTGTTTGTCAAATATAGAATTTCCTTTGAAAACTTAAGCTTGAACACATGGAAATAGTTCAGAGGGTGGGTGTAAAAGAATTAGATAAAAGGTAAATAGAAACTCTTACCTACAGAATTCTGGAGGTTGATTTTGGTTATTTTGTTTCCATCTTTTATGTACTTAAGGGGGAAAAACACTGTTTGCTTCTTGCAGGATTTGAGCTGTGTTATCTGAGCAGGTGCCACTTGAAACCAACTCTGAGAGCTGAGGATACAGCTCTCTTGCTTCTGCCCATGAATAATTGAAATGCTATAATAGGAGCTTAACTGATAGGGAAGAATTGGGCAAATAGGAGTTCCACTATATGTGTGTATTGGGTAGATAGGCAATGTATGTATCCTGAAACTGTAAGACTGACTTATTTCATTCATTACTTTGATGCTTCTCAGACTTACAGAAAAATTCTGATAATTTGTTACATATACAGTATCTTCAATATAGAATTAGTTTAATGACCGTTCAAAATTATGATGGACTTTTCAAAAGTTACAGCCTGTCCTCAAAGTTATGACTGCTGCTCCCCCACATTTTGGATCCTTGGCAGCTGGCTCACATTTACAATTGATTGTGATTTGTCACAATTTTTGCTAGTTTCTAGCAAAAAATGCCCATTTGGAAGAATGGATTTGCCTAATGCTCATGTGATTAGCTTTATAAATGGCAATCGCTTTACGGTCATTGTAAAAATGCTCTTATAATTGAGTCTGGTCATGTGGTGCCTCAACTGCAATGACTTATGATCAAAATTCTAGGTTCCATTGTGGTTGTAAATTGAGGACTATCTCTGCAAATAAAATGTTTTATATTGCCATGCACACAAAGACCAGTGACTCCTTGAGTTTCACTTAGAGTTAAAAGGAAATAGTCAAATGTTTGGATCTTGCAGAAGAAAATTTTCTGCAAAATTTTAACTTTAGTCTTTAATTAAGCATCCTGTGTCATTGCTTTGCCATTGTTTCTTTCCCTTAGGAGTTAATTATTATTTGAGAGAAATTAGTTCATGTGGTTATTACACATGTGTGGTCAGTCATGCAGTAACTACTTTGATTGCTTTTAAATGTAATATAACAGCTGATCTGCACTTCTGCATTATAGTAATTCCATTATTAGAATGAAAAACTATTGAATAATTATTTAGATATATCACCGAAATTAAATTATGACCAATTATGTGTCATCAAGTTAGTGTTGACTCTTAATAATCTTCTCCAAGATAACACAATAAAACTCAAAACAAAATACAGTAAAATTACTATAAGTATTACTTATTATAAGTATTACTTAATACTATATTATTACTAAGTAAATAAAATTGTGTACTGCATAAAACAGAATCTAACATTCATCAAAATATTATAATAAACACAATACCACTACTACATCTTTACCATTTAATACCAAGCTAAAAAATACAATGCTGCCAAAATCTGGTTATAAAAATGTCTGTGGAGATAGAAATATTAATCTAGTACCAAAAAGTAATAATATGGGCACCAATAAAGCTATGTAGAGAGATAAGCCCAAGACATTTGAAAGAAAGCCTTTATCTTGGGTAGATACATATGGAATAAGATGCATTTACTTTCTGCCAAGTAAGTTTTAAGTTAATTCTAGTAGGAACATGAATAGGGCTTAGAAATAAAATGAAATCAAATCACAATGCCTGAGGCAAAAGTATCTGATAACCATATTTTATACAAGTTGAAATATCTTGTCTGTTTTCAGAAACCAACCCCTATATTATCAAATAATACAAATAGTAAAGCAGGATCACTATAATTGCATATCCTTGTTTGGACAGGGATAACCACAAATGATAAGGAAATACCCAGCAAGCTGGCATTTTTTTAAAAAAGAACCTATTTAATACTTAACTAAATGTTTAGGCCTTTTTCATCAATTGTTTGAGAAAATTTAAGATGATTTCATATGGAAAAAAACAGTAATTAAGTCAATTCTACTAATTCTAGCCACTGTTTTCTTGTTTAACACAAGTTCAGAAACCAAGGGCCATACAAAAACAAGCAAAAGTCCAATGATTTGGTCAATATGCTTTTTCTAGGTATGTACCATTCAAGTGTTGGTGCTTGTGTTTTTTTCAAGGGGGCCCTTGTTGGGAGAGGAGAAGGATGCTCCTTGATTTGAGTTGGGAATGGGGAAAGATGGAATAGCAGTGTGCGCACTGTCTTTCGCTGATTTATAGACTCAATTTGAAGCAAAGTGCTGCTTGTTATATCTTGGGAGATCAATAACAGTTGGTCCTCCACCTACAGCCACAATTGAGCCAAGATTTCTATTACTAAGTGGGACACTTGTTAAATGATTTTTGCCCCATTTTACAACCTTTCTTGCCACAGTTGTTAAGCAAATCACATGACATGAAAACTGTCATAAATATGAGTTAGTTACCAAGTATCCAAATTTTGAATACATGCCTTTGGAGATGCTACAACAAATTATAAGTGTGAAAAATGGTCATAAGTCATTTTTTTGGTGCAGTTGTAACTTTAAATGGTCAATAATGAACTGTTGTAAGTCAAGGACTACTTATACTAACAAATTCATCCTAGGCCGCTACAGTGGTGTCTTTCACATATAAAAAAGAAGTGTAAACAAATGCATGGAAATAATATTACATTTGAATTGCCTCTTTCTGCATTGTGCAGTTGGTGAAAAAGTAGTTGTCTGATATAATTCTGCCTATAATGGATTTGTCAGAAGAAAGTAGTTAACTGAAACATGTGAGAGAAAATTTTCTGTTTCAAATATATTAAAAACTTTTATTTAATCTAACCTTTGAATTATTGTTCAGTTTGAATGGAATATATATAATAAAAAAACTTTTAATATGAGTCCTATTTGAAGTTAATACTTCCACTTATAAAAAAATATAGATTTTTTTTCTTATATTCTCTATTTAAAGCAAAAACAACAACAACAACCCCAATGTAGTTGATTTTAATTTAATGTTTTAAAGAATTCTAACATTAAGGGAACCTCAGTAGAAAATTCATCTGAATATCTAAAAAATTGTATGCTTGGTAGAAAAGACACTTATTATGTGTTTTTTAGGTTGAATTCTCAGTTCACATTGTGAGGAGAGAATTGAGGCTCCATAGATAAAACAATGTTATTTGAATATCTGCCCTAACACTTTCTATGAACAATCAACATAAATGAACTAGTGATGTGTTACTATTAGTTTAATTTGAATATCGCATTGAATTATGGTTCAGTACTATGAAACCACAGTAACTCTCAGGCTTTGTTACTACTATCTTTGTCAGTCAAATGTGGAATATTTCTTTTTTAAATTAGTGTTATTTCCAAATCTGAAATAGTGGTTAATCTTGATGCCGTATAGTAAAACCAGAAAATTTCCAAAACATGGAAATAGTACCATGTTTCAGTACCAGCTATTTTGAATAATTTCTGTCCTGTCTCCAACCTTCACTTTATTGCGAAGGTTGTTGAGAGCGTGGTGGCACGTCAGCACCCGTTGGCCCTGGATGAAGCAATATATCTGGACCCGTACCAGTCGGTTTTCAGGCCCAGATACAGCATGGAGACGGCATTGGTTGCGCTGGTGGATGATCTCTGGAGGGCTCGGGACAAGGGTTATTCCTCTGTCCTGGTCCTATTAGATCTCTCGGCGGCTTTTGATACCATCGACCATGGTATCCTGCTGCGGCGTCTTGAGGGGTTGGGAGTGGGAGGCCCTGTTTTACGGTGGTTCTACTACCTCTCTGGGCAAGCGGTGTTGGCGGGGACAGAGGTCGGCCCCGAGGTCCCTCACGTGTCGGGGTCGGTCCTCTCTCCCCTTCTGTTCAACATATATATGAAGCCGCTGGGGGAGATCATCCGTGGTTTCGGGGTGGGGTATCATCAGTATGCTGATGATACCCAACTTTTTATATCTACCCCGAATCAGCCCAGTGATGCCCTCAACGTGATGTCTCGGTGCCTGGAAGCAGTGCGGCTCTGGATGGGGAGGAACAGGCTTCAGCTCAACCCTGCCAAGACGGAGTGGCTGTGGATACCGGCATCTTAGTTCCAGGAGAATATTCCATCGTTGGCTATAGGGGGTGAGGTGTTGCCCCCTGTAGAAAGAGCGTGCAATCTAGGCGTCCTCCTGGACTCATGGTTGACTCTGGACGACCATGTTACGACCGTAACCAGGGGGGCATTTGCTCAGATTTGTCTGGTGCGCCAGTTGCGCCCTTACCTGGACTGTGATGACTTGTGCACAGTCACTCATGCGCTTGTCATCTCCTGGATCGACTACTGCAATGCTCTCTACATGGTGCTGCCCTTGAAGACCACCCGGAGACTTCAGCTGGTGCAGAATGTAGCTGCGTGGGTAGTGATGGGAGTGTCCTGACACTCATGTTACACCCCTCCTGCGGGACCTGCTACTGGTTGCCTTCTGGGTGAGATTCAAGGTGCTGGTAATTACCTATAAAGTCCTACATGGCTTAGGCCCGGGGTACCTGGCGGACCATCTGCGGCCAGCGACAGCTCCCCATCGCCCGGTGCGCTCTCACAGGGAGGGCCTCCTTGGGGTCCCGTTGGCCAGACAGTGTCGGCTAGCGACTCCCAGGGAGCGGGCCTTCTCTGTGGGCGCGCCTACTCTGTGGAATCAGCTCCCCCTGGAGCTCCGGATGGCCCCTGACCTTCACTCTTTCCGCCGTGACCTTAAAACATGGCTATTTGGCCTGGCAGGATTGGACTGAAGGAGTTTTTAAAGAGGATTGTATTGGTTTTTATATTTGAATACTGAATTTTATGTGTTTTTTATCGTTGTGAGCCGCCCTGAGTCCTTTGGGAAAGAGGGCGGCATACAAGTTTAATAAAATAAATGAATAAAATAAATGTTACAAACAGTACCATAAATCATCGTTAATAACAACTAGAATTTGTGTAAATTCTGGTGTCACAACCAACTCCTTTAATCTAAAATTAAAAAGGAAGTTGTAAAACTTTTTGGGGATGCTACAGAAGTGGTATGGGAATCCAAGACTGGGGTTTTTTGTAGTGCTAAATTTTGGTTGAATAATATTACACTGACAAGGTTTGTAATTTATACATTTGCCTACTTGTCTAATTTTTATACCATACTACTGGTTTTTATATACCAGAATATGATTTGATATGTGAAGAATAACTTTAGAAAGTAAATTAAAGTTCATAATAACAATGGGTGGAATATATTTTGAAAAGAATAAAGTTGAAAATAAAAAAATGCTCAAATGATCTTTGAACTTGCAGGCCTTAACATTATCAAACTAGGTAACACCAGTGCTAGAAAACAGCCAAGCTCAGACAACA
Organism: Pituophis catenifer annectens; assembly: GCF_029215685.1. Classification (NCBI taxonomy): domain Eukaryota; kingdom Metazoa; phylum Chordata; class Lepidosauria; order Squamata; family Colubridae; genus Pituophis; species Pituophis catenifer. The sequence continues at coordinate 207,904,483 of NW_027256881.1, forward strand.
CCTTTATGACCATAATGGGCAGACTCCATTACAGTTATAAGTCAAGGATTATCTGTACAGTTCACAGTAAGAACAATTGAAATGGGTGATCATAGAATCAGTGAATGTGTGACTAGAAATAGGCAACCTAGTGACCTCCAGATACTTTGGGTTGCATTTCCCATCAGCTTCAGGTAGTTTTGCCAGTAGCAAGGATGTGTGAGGCATGAAACATGACTATATGCTCAACCATTCTTTTTTCTTTTTCTTTTTTTCATTGCAGAGCACAAAGTGATAATAGTTGGGCTTGATAATGCTGGAAAAACTACTATTCTTTATCAGTTGTAAGTATAAAGTTAACATGAACAAGTGATTTGAATTGCCTTGTTGATTTAAAATGCTGCTCTTGACAGCAATAGGCTGAAATCTCTGTATGTATGTACTGTATTTTTCGCTCCATAAGATGCTCCTGACCATAAGATGTACCTAGGTTTAGAGGAGGAAAACAAGAAAAAAAAAATCTGTCTCTGCCTCCCAGCGTCCATGCGGTATTCATCTGGCTAGTGTCCTTGCAGCAAACAGCCTGCCTCCTCTGTGTCTGCTGCCTCCGCCGGAGAACGCTGGAGCCTTCACCTCCGAGCAGCTGATTGGCGGTTGGATCGTCCTCCTGGAATACCACTGATCAGCTGTTCGAGGCGGCTGGGATTGCTGCTGCCATTCACCGCTGCTGTGCATCTGTCACCCATGAATATTGGGTGACAGATGCACACCCACTTTTGGAAGGAAAAAAGGTGCATCTTATGGAGCGAAAAATACGGTATGTATGTATGTATATTTGTATTTATATCCCACCTTTATTATTTTTACAAATAACTCAAGCCAGTGAACATATCCCAACATACCTTCCTCCTCTTATTTCCTCACAAAACAACCCTGTGAGGGGTTGAGAGAGAAGATTTTATTGAACATAATATTGTCCAGTTTCTTTAAATACATCAGGATTTTGGATAATGGCACCTTTCCATTTCTGTCTATTCATATTCATAATTTTATATACTACCATCCTATTATTTATGTTTTACTGGACATCAGCAAATTTCATACATAATGGACAAATTTTAATATATTCAATTTTTGTTGGACTTCTGGCAATATTGTTCTCTGCCCTATTGGACTGTTTGCTGCTTCCCTTCAAAATATAATAACAGAATAACAATGTTTTTTGCTGTATATTCTCTGTTATCAGAGTGTTTGTTCTCACGAACAGGATTTGGGGCTTAGAAAAGTTGCCCTTCTATTTCACTGCCTTAGTTCAAATGTGACAACCAGAATTATAGACATTTGTAATACTACAAATGTTTCTCCATGACATATCATTTTATTTTGATACTGCAGTTTCGTTACATCTTCCTTTAGTATGTCTTTGTGAAGAATTGTGAACAGTGTTGTAGTGTACTATGGTGACATTTTGTAATTAAACAGTGGCCTAAATTTGTATTGGTGTGCAGAGTTTATTTTAAGATCTCAAAAAAGGCGTTCTTTACACATATCTTGCAGTATTCTCCTTATTGCTAAAAACTATTGATTACAGTATATGCCAGGTTCTCTAAAATAATGAGTTAACTCGATCATTGTTTCAGACCTTTTGCTGCCCCCTCCAGAACCTCATGATTTCTTGTAAGTTCAAGGTAGGAAAGGTTAAATTATAATGTAAACCCTAAATGAAGCTTTACATATTAAAATTATAAAGAAAATAAGAAAATATTTCTTCAAATAAACAGGAAAAAAACTGAAAATTTCAGCATCATTCAAGTGTTTAGTGTTCCCCAGCAGAAAATTTTAAGTTTTGCACATAATCATATTTGGTAATATAATTATTTTTATTAATTTAGAGTAGAATGAAATGTATTTTTTTTTCTTTTACAGTTCTATGAATGAAGTAGTGCATACTTCCCCAACAATAGGTAGCAATGTGGAAGAGATTGTAGTTAATAATACACGTTTTCTTATGTGGGATATTGGAGGCCAAGAATCTCTTCGATCATCATGGAACACATATTATACAAATACTGAGGTAAGAGCATAATTCCTATAGGGAAATCTTAGAAGTAGGGGCACCATATCTGAAATCCAGAAATCCAGACAACCTTTGATAGTTTCTTCGCTGCCTTGTAATAGTTGTTTGGATATTTTTACCCCAGGTATGGTGGCTCTCAAACATTGCTGTGGGTCATTTCATATAAAACTTTTAAAGATATGAATCAATAATTTGCTTTGTTGATTTTAAAATGAAACAGAATAATTTTATTTACTTAAATTAGCCTATTAATTTAAAGTACCTATTAAAAGTGCCTATTTTTAGAATTAACAATCCCACTTTTTCCAAGAAATTTATATACCTCATTTAAAATATATTTTGGAGGGAAAGTACTTGCTTTAAGATTAGCTCAGTAATCAGAATCAGAATTCACTTTTCTGTTAAACGATAGGGCAGATTTTGAGACAGAACCAACAACCTCCTGACCATGAGAATAGGATATGTGTGTACATGTGTGCTTATGAGCATGCATGTGGAGGAGTAGGATGGTTTTCATCTTTTTTCAAGATATATGGTATCTCTAATTCATTTGGTTTATAATTCTTGAAAACCCTTGGGGAACATATACATTAGAGCTGTATGTCACAGACATAGATAACTATGACACCTGTCCTTCCATGAAGTGAGGCTGCTATGAAATTATCTCTACTATTTATAAGCTTTACCCAATTGAAGAACCGTATAGTATCTTTCAAATAGTGCAGGAAAGATTTGGTCCTGAAACCTTAGTGCAGGGTCATTATGAAGAGAGCTAAAGATTCCTCACTGGCTGGCTAAGCTGGCTGGAGCTGTTTAGGTGAAGAAGGCGACAGACTCATAGCAGCATTGTCTTTGGGATCAGTGTGAACTAAAGAATACATCAAACAAAAAAATAAATTCAGAAATACAAATTAAGATACTGCCAGAAAAAATGCATGTATAGAAACAAAACACTAACAACTTAGGGTGTTGCTTAAAAACATGGTTGCGAAGCTAGCATTAATAATTTTCTGAGAATTTTTGTTTATATTGAACATTTGGATCAGTAGTTATGGTGTTCTAATATTTAGGAGAATACTGCTAATTAATGCAGCTGCCAAAAATATGGAAATTGCCTATTGGATACACTCCTTAGAAAATTACACAGAACTCTCTGTTGGATTGGGCAGTTTCATTTAGTGTTTCAAATTATCAATTCTTGTAATATTGTAATTGTCTTAATTGATAATGTTTCTATAAGGAATTTTTTTTTATGGAAGCAGCTTCAATCTTTCTCTAATTTATGATTCAAAATATGTATGGACATTCTTAATTTACAAATATCTCTGATTCTTACAGTTTGTGATAGTTGTTGTGGATAGCACAGACAGAGAAAGAATTTCCGTAACTAAAGAAGAATTGTATAAAATGTTAGCACATGAGGTAAGCACTTTTTTAAAATTAGACTGAAGCAGAAACAATTCCTAGATTGATGCTTAAGTTTTGTGACTGGTTTCTGATTGTACTTCCATGTTGGTAATCACCTCCAGAATGATATTTTAAAAATGTCGTCGTCGTTGCCCCCCCTCCCCTCCGATTGGGGAACTTCTAGATTTAATAACAATTTTTAGAATAGTACAATATGTATTATGTCTGACTTTTTCACTACAAACTAAAAAAAGATTTTGCATATTATTTAGGGAAATAATAAAATGTAGTTGTAGAAATTAGTATGTATGTTTTCCAAAATAATATTAGCCTCAAATTTCTTAAAGAGAAATTAAAAGTATGATACTTTTTGTTATTAAAACTACCATCAGCAACAGCATAGTCTGTGTGAAGTAAGTGTATTCTGGGAGATGGTAGCAGAGGTGATATATGGTGTAAATAATTGCATTTATTTGATAGCACCTACATATTAGGATATGTTAGAATATTAGGCTAAAATGCCATATAAAAGTCAAATGATTCTCTTTCATTTTTTATTATATTATGTTGAAAGAAAGGAAGGTTTTATAAGCATTACAATTTTTTATAATGACTCAAAATTCAAAGAGCATTATTTTTAAACGCTCATATTTTAAATGCTGTATTATGGAAATTAAATTCAGTTGGTATGACTTTGACAAGGTAGATGCCAGATTTGCTATCAATTTGCAGATTTTAAATGTAGGTGGGGAATATATATGCACATTCGGTTAGGAAATCAAAGGCACTAAAGGTAAGAAATTTGTCCATCCACATACCCACATACTTGCAAACCAACAGCTGTATAGACAGCGAAACCAACATTCCTCTTCCCCCTTATTTAATATGAAATAATTTAATACCAACAGAGGGTCCTTTGTTCTAAGAAGTCGTTAGTATTTAGGTTTTGCATACATCACAATATTTTCTAATTGTGAACCAACATTCTCTGAACAGTGATATCCCTACATTGTATAAAAAGTGTGGATATACAGAGAGATGTTTGACAGTATTCCATAGCTATGGTTCATTACCGTCTTAGAAATTCATTCAGGTTTAAATGTAAATATTTCTTAGAATTGCTGGAAGTGACCTTTTAGTTGAATTCTGATTGTTTGACATGGGGCTGCTCTGGTGTGATTTTGCATAGAATTTGTGTTGGTTTACTGCATTTTAAAATCAGTGCTAATTTAAATCTTAAGTGTTAAATACAACAACAAATAAAATAGTTTAGTGGTATAACAGGAAAGAAATAAAACGGAGAATATATATATTTTACTATAGGACTTGAGAAAAGCAGGCTTGCTCATCTTTGCTAACAAACAGGATGTTAAAAACTGCATGACTGTAGCTGAAATTTCTCAGTTCCTGAAACTAACATCTATTAAAGATCACCAGTGGCACATCCAGGCATGCTGCGCTCTTACTGGCGAAGGGTAAGAAGTATTTTGTTTGTGAATACTTTTTTTAATAAACATCTACTACATAAAGTAATGAGATCATGCCAAACTCTACAGATATAAGTACGTCAATATAAGAAAATATATTTAGCTCGATTCAACTATGGTGCTATCTTAGCTTGGTTACAGACAGTCCTCAATTTAAAACCATTTGTTTAGTGAATGTTTGAAGTTACGAGGGCACTGAAAAAAATGACTTATGACGAGTTTTCACACTTACAATCGTTGTAGCATCCTCATGGTCATGTGATCAAAATTCAGGCACTTGGCAACTGGCATGTATTTATGACAGTTGCACTGTCCCAGGATCCTCTGAACATTATTTGTAACCTTCCTAGCTGGCTTCCAACAAATCAGCATAGGCAGCCAGATTCACTTAATGATCACATGATTCACTTAACTGCAGAGATTCATTTAACAACTATGGCAGAAAAATTTGCAAAATGGGGTAAAAATCACTTAACAACTGCCTTGCTTAGCAGCAGAAATTTTGGGCTCAATTGTGGTCGTAAGTTAAGGACTATTTGTATTTGTTTGCAGATATTTCATTACTCATCTAAGTAACATCATCAGTGCTAGTGAGTGTGAGGTTTGTTCTGTTTATATACAGTAGCTTGCCCTGCCAGTGTTGTTGGAAGTGAGGTTTTCCCCTTTGTAGTTCCTTGATTAGGATATTGTTTTCTGCTTGAATTTTTGTGTGAGGTTAATCTCTACTTGTCTAGATGTTTTTAGTTCCCTTCTTGGCTTCTCATCTGTTTTGAATGATGTATAAATATAGTTTATTTCTGTGTTTATTGACAACTGATTTACCTGAGTGCTCAGCTTCTAGGAATTCTCTGGTGGTTTTGGATTTAACAATTTTGGATCTGGCAATTTTGTCTAAATTGCTCACAGTTTCCCAGCTGAAACTATGGTTAAATCTGTCTGTGTTATGAGAGTAACAATTATCATCATTTTTTCTGACTACAGCTTGGTGTTCATGGATGTGCTCTGCCAGTCGTTTGCCTGTCTCACCTATATAGTGGCTGTCTATACATTATATGCTGAAGATGACTCTGTTTTTTTCCCATGGGTTATTAGATATTTCGGGTTATGTAAGATAATTTGGAAGGCTTTAGAATAGATGGTTGGCATACTATGGTGATATCATGTGGCTGTAATACTCTGTTTCCCCCAAAATAAGACATCCCCTGATAATAAGCCCAATTGGGCTTTTGAGTTCATGGCAGTAAGGCCAAGTGCTTATTTCAGGGTTCAAAAAAATATAAGACAGGGTCTTATTTTTGGGGAAACACGGTAGTCTGTTGGTTGTTTTTGAGATGTTTATAATAGTGTTACCCTTTTTGTAGCTTCTTTTGGTTGTGCTATAGTGGATTGAACGGTCAAGCATTTTTGTAAAATTATGTGAATTGGAAGCTGTTGTCTAGGCAATATTTCTTTTTTCTGGAGTTCTGATTGCTGAAGTGAATTTGTTTTCATCTAAGTCACGGATGTCAAACTCGATCGTGTCACGTGACGTATCATGGCGTATCATGACTTTTTTTTGCCTTTGTGGAGCTGGGGTGAGCGTTACTTGCATTTGACGCATCTGGCCCGTGGGCCGCCAGTTTGACATGCCTGCTCTAAGTAATGTTCTTCCACAGTTCCTCTTGAGGAAGGTTGGGTTGTTACTTTTGTAATGAAGCACTTTGTAAGCGTGGGTTGTTTTTTTTTTGATAGACTTAACATTTCTAATTTGCCAATGAGCACAAATGCTCTCCACAGCCCAAAAAAGGAAAAGGAGGAAACCACACCCCCACCAATACTGGCAGAACAAGTTATTGTATATACACAAGAAGCACACCCCACACTGACTAATACTGATTATATTACCTAGTGGAGTAATGAAATACCTGTAAACAAACAACCAAGTTTAGAGAGCAGCAAGGATTCTATGAATATTTCAGTATGATAGCACCAAATACATAATGGTTAGTATGTTTTTTCTTTGGCAGAAATGTTTTGTTTAAATTTCAGTTTTAAAAAATGAGCATTGAGAGCTTCCAAGGTTTTATGGTCTGCAGTAGGTAAATTGTAAAGGGTAAATTGCCAAGAGAAACTAAGATTAAGCCATGAAAGATTTCAGGATCTGGGTTTTAACTAGCAAAGCCAAAGAACTTTGGTTACACTCAGGCTTTAAGGTAATTACTAAATTGAGTATAGAAAGCAGTTGGTAACATACCGATTTTTCAGTATTGTTATGAGTTGAACATGTTACTATGTGTTCATTAGCAGTCTTAGCCATCACAATTTTAGCAATTGACATTCCAAATGCTCTTCAAAGATGACTTCGAGGAGAATGGAATATAGTATTCTGATCACAATGTGTATCTCTGACTGTCTAAGAATGTTGCTCCTTCTAACTGCCATATAGTCTTAAGAGGTTACCTAAGTAATATCAAGAAAATATTTGGGGTTTTAATTTTTATTTAATATATTTTCTAAAGAATTTATAGCGGGAAACATCAAAATGTCTCAGTACACTAAAAAAAGCCCATATACAATTAAAATACTCTTTAAACCTTAAAACTGAGGAAAAAAGATGGAGAGAAGGAAAAAAATTCTATCTTAGTTTAAAGTTTAATAATAAATACAATAAGGTACTATAATATCTGAGACAAAGCAAGATAAAAGTGGAAAAGAAAACAGTAAAGAAAAAAAGAGTGGCTTCTGACTTTCTTTGTTCCACATATAGATAAAAAAATACATCCAGTTCTTACTTTAAAATTAACAATAATCTACATTACTTCTATAATTCCACATAACTCTAATCCTCAAATCCTCAAATCCAAATTGTTCGCAGCGCATTGAAAATGGACGTTCAGGTGAGACAACGTCCTTTCTCACAAAAAGTCCAAAAATTCTCCCGAAATTCTTATAATCTGTAGTTTCCATGAAATAACTACAATTAAATTTCTTACATTTCAGTTTGAAATGGTAACCTACAGTAAGATTCTCAGTTTTTGAATGATCATCCATTGCCTTTGTAAATCCAATAAATCCACCTCAGTTTTCTCCAGAGGGATTTGCTGATCACCAGTAGTAACTTCTGGTTCCAGTAAAGAATTAAAAAGTTCAAGCACTTCACAGGTCCATAAATCAAATATTTCCTTTAGAGTAATCATATTGTGCTATGATAATTGACCTTCAAAATTTAGTTTTACATTTGATAATGTAAACAAGTCAGCTTCCCCACAACAAGAGTTTGTTTCTATTCTCTCTTTAAAAAAGAAAAGTTATTTTTTTCCACTTAAATATTTTAATGTCTTTAGTTCTCAGCTTTTTGTGAGGGAAGCAAAAAATCAGTCAAATTCTCAAGTCGTTTCTAAATATTACCGTACAATCCCAGAATTAATGAAAATCACCAAAGAAAAATACTTACTTGTATCTAAGAAAGTCTCTCTCTAATTGAAGAATAAATTATAATCCAAAAATTGCATTAGAAATAAATAAGGTCAATTCTAGTGGCCCTAAATTTAGGTTGCATCAGAGCTACGAACTTGATGAAAGACCCCTCGTCCCTGTTGCTCCCATCAGAGAAATATCTGTTTCTGTAACTAGCTCATTAGGAAGACTGATTGGTCAATTTCAGATTTCCCCTTTAAATTGGAGGAAGAAAAATCACGCCCCACTGTCAACCACAACTGGGGCTGAAACTTTGGTGCGACATTGTTTTCTTTTGGAGGCAGTTAAACCACATTTCCCTACCAGAAACAAGAACTCAGATCTGTTCCTGAATTTCAAAATGAAAAGTGTCACGAGCTATAGCACATTACTTCAGTGAAGTTCATATGATTTCCATATATTTTGTAAAGTTCTGAGAATGGGAGCCCTAGTATATCAAAAAAACAAAAACAAAAAAAAACCATAGCTGTGATTTGGAGTTTGTCACAAACGATCTGTATTAATGAAGTTATATTTTTCTTTAATTTTTTTTTCCAGATTATGCCAAGGACTTGAATGGATGATGTCAAGACTTAAAATCAGATGATTCTAACTCTGCACAGACATTGTACAAAAGAGAACTGGCTATTTGGCTGTGAATTATTGGCTTCTGTATATTTATAAAAACAAGATGACTTTTTCTTTTGCTACCTAAGAGATTTCAAACAAGAAAAAACAAATTGGAAATTCAGCCTTGACTTTCTTCGATGATTTCTTTGAACTGACATTTAAATACTGTGGTTGGCCTTTCTTTTATCAAGAAATAATGTGCGGAGATCAAATACAAGGAAAGAATTTTAACTTTTACTTTTTATTATTCAAGTCTAACTCACTAAATTGAAATGCTGACTTTATTATTTCCACAAATCAGAAAAGAAAATCAGTGGTACAGGTACTGACTGTCTAGTATTGAAACCGACTGGGATGCGTTTCAGAAGTGCAAAAATGTTCCTATATGTGAACTATATGTTTTATGTAATTATACCTCATGTTAAGCTTGATTAAAATCTGTTGAGCAAATTGATTAATATCATTAATTCTGTCCATAGTACTCCTTAAGTGGCAGTATGTGATTTGAGCCACTTTGGACCTATTTGAGTTCCATGTGTTACAGCCAATCTTTTTTGTCTGACACTGAGCAGGTTCTGTCAGGACAAATTCTTTATCTACTTTCTAACTCCTCTCAATCTTCACCAGAACTTTGGTGAAGCTGTAGCAAGCTTTGGGATACATAGGAGGGGGCTGCTAGTTGGACAGGATTCTGAGAATGTTCAACCAGGTCATCAAAACCCTGTGCATGGAATGTTTTGTATCACACTGTGGCAGTAGGTTTGGGGTCAAACTATTTGAATTTGTAATGGTTTATTAAAAAAGGCGGTGTGGTGGGGGGATGCTGCTAGTATATCATTATCCTTTCTGTACTACTCAAAAGCAACCGAGACAAAAATACAGGTTATGTATTATTTTATGTATATCCTGCAGTTTAAAACAACCACAAAAGAATTAAGATTCAATGTATTATTATTTAGAAGTTTACACTTCGATTGCATTTGCTGAGATAAGCATTGCTTCAAATAGAACATTTGAGTTACCTGAAATATGCACTGTGGTTCAAAAACATCTTTATACTTGGTGGTATGCATAGAACATTCCCATTTGTTGACATTAAAAGTGGGTTTAATCTAAAAGAAATAGACTAATTAGGAATTTCACAGAATACGTATAAACTTGGGAGTTTCTTCTGGAGAAATTGTTGACATGCTCTTTATGTGATCACCTAAAATGAACAGAAATTTGTAATTACACTAAGTTGCACTTAAAGTCACTTGAATGAGAAATCTTGACCAGTCTTATTGATTTAATAGATAAGATCAGCTACGTTTTGATCAATTCCATTGCTACTTTATAGGGGGCAAAGACTAGAATATAAATAGCTATATTAGTAGCATATTAATTGAGCCATTTGCTTTTCAGATTCTCTAGGAACATCCCAACTATGTATCCGTGTCACGTGCACACACATTTATATGACTTTATTCATCTGCTCCTTAAATTGAAAATTTAAACTAAATGCATGGACCCTACAAAGCAGTTTTCCAGTTTTATATCTTCCCTGTTTCAAAACTTGAAGTGCATTAAAATATGAATAAACTAATTTTCCTGTTACTTTATGCTGCAATGATTGTAAAGGTGGATAGGGGAATAAGTTGGTGCCTGGTATAGGAAAATACAAATTATTTTAGTCTTCTGAATGTTGTGTTAGCATTCTTTCCAGGCTTAGGGGGTTATTTAGAAACAAGTGTATCCTTAGTATCAGATAAACTAAACGCCCCCTCCTTTTTTTTAAAAAAATCAGGCATTAAGTATAACTTGGTCTGTATATTTCAAGTTGGATCAAAGCAATTTAAATGATTGGAATTCAATACACTGGCTGCTTTGTACAACAGCTCATCAGTTTTTCTGATTGGAGACGTTCTTAAAATTAGCAGTGCCATTAAACTACATATCAGTATTTGGCAGGAGAAAAAAAAAAGGCACACAATTTAAAAAAAAAATGTTTTACCACAAACTGGTTTTGAAATAACTCTTAACTTTGAAATCAAGAGTGCTGTGGAGATGTTTTTTTAAGTGGCATAAACAAATATTTAAACTTCTTGTAAGTTGTTCCTTTGATTCCTATTCATAATATTTTTTTTAAAAAAAATCACCTGTCATCGGATGAATGCCCTGAGAAAAATTATGTTTCAACATAAACATAATTATAGTTAAAATTGAACTAGAATTCATAAACCTTTTGACTATATCCAAGTTACCAAAGTACTCATACTAACTTTAACAAGTATGAATGAGAGTGCATGAGTTCCCAAACAGGATGGGTTTCTCTAGATTAAAAAAAACCAATTTCCTTCCGACATTTTTATCTTGACTCTCAGCCTAAGAATAAAATGGCAGATGGTTGTGAGAAGGGTGACTTACCCTCTGTTTTCAGTGACTTCAATAAAATTGAAAGCATAGAAACCCACAGAGTCCAGCTCTGATTCTTGACTGACTCTTAGCATTAACAAAAATGATGCTTTTGCAACTTTATTTCAGCTTCGAATCAACTAGCTACGGGCAGTTGGATACACTGAAAAGGGGTTAGAAGAAAGCTTAATACAAAGCCTTTGGATAATTAATCTTATTTTAGAGCAAGACATTATCAATCAGTTCTTTAAAGCTAAAGGCCATTTTTGTTTTCATGTATATTTTTATATACATACAGCTATGTGAAAGCATTAATTTCAAATTGAACTGTTACTGCCATTCCTCTAAAATGTGTTGGGAGACTTTGGGTGTCATTCCTACTTTTGATTTTTTATCAAGAGGATTTGTGCGTGCTTATTACAATAAAATTTCTGTACATATATACGAGAAAAGCATACATTGCTGTGTGCACGTTTTGTGATCAGGTATAGACAACACCTATTTTTAAGAGGGAAGGATAAAAGTGTCCTGTGCTTCCATAGGACCTGTGAATGATGTTGGTTGATGTTAATCTGTAGAGTGGAAGAAGCAGATCAGGATAATATACTCAAGACAAGCTGAACATAACTAGTTTCTAGATTTAGGTTGATGAAAGAATTATCATTTTGGGGTTCCTTTGTTTTTAAAATTAGCCCTGGCTGCATGCTTGCTTCTGTGCCTATATGTAATGCCTACTTAATGTGTAAATTTTGTAAATAAAGGATTACTAGAAAGATAAATATAGTCTCTCTTATCTGTAAAACCAGCCTGCAAAGCAGCCCACATAAATGCCAACTATTGATGACAGATTTGTCGGACTTGCGGAGCTTAATATGCTTAGTAACTCTTACTATTTGGGAAGTTATATTGTTATAAAGAAAGAAGTATGAAACAGTAGTACGTTAAACTTGCTCTGTGGCAGTGATAAAGTTCACTTGGGGATGGCGATGATGAATCATACAATCAATGGCTACGTAAACTGCTATGTAATACACATGATAATGATCCTTGGTGAATGATTAATAGACTGCATGTTGTTTCCAAAGTACAATAGAAGCTGCTGCTGCTGCTCAAAAGAAACACACTACCCTGACTATTACAACTAGTGGTTTTTATTTTAGTCCTTTTTATAAAGAATCACAAAAATTTATAGCAAAGCTGGAACGTTAAAAGAGGGAAAACTAAATGTTAGGCGAGAGAGAAATGAATACTTCTCAAATTCTGCATTAAGTTTATTTTTATTTTTAATTTTTAAGGAGTAATCAGTATGTTTGCTGCCTGGAGATATTTATAAACAATAATAAAGGCAGGATAAAAATGAAAGTTTTGGACATCAACACCCAAAATCAATGGGATATTCACTTGTGCTTGATACTCAATATTTATAAAGTAAACTGGGGTGTCAAACTCAATCTGGCCTGCTGGGTGCTTAGATCTGGCCCACGGGACTGCCCTGGAAACAGCAAAGGTCCAGCCCGCAGTGCCTCTGCCAGTGAAAATGGAGCTCGGGAGGGCTGCCCGCAGCTGTCCCAGGTTCCATTTTTGGCTGCAATGGCCTCCAGACCTCTGCCAGTGAAAACAAAGCTCGGGGGATGGGTGCATGCGCCCCCACCCCCCCGAGCTCAGTTTTTGCTTTCAGGAGGCCATCGTGGCTGAAAACGGCCCAGGAGCCCATTTTTGCTGACAGAGCACTCGGGCCACCACAGGTGCCCCTGACAAGTGATGTCATGCTGGCCACGCCCACCCCAGGCCCCCAAAGTCAAACAACCCTAATGCGGCCCTCAATGAAATCGAGTTCGATACCCCTGAAGTAGACTCAATGTCTTACCTACTTTGCCATATTAGATACAGGTAGTGCTTGACTTGAGTCAATTGAGTCCAAATTTTCCATTGCTAAGTGAAACAATTGTTAAGTGAATTTTTTCCCATTTCTTGCCACAGTTGGCAACAACCCTGCAGTTGTTAAATTAGGAACCTGGTTGTTAACTGAATCTGGCTTCCTCATTGACCTTGCTTGTCAGAAGGTTGCAAAAGTGGATCACATGACCGTGGGACACTGCAGCTGTCATAAATATGAGTCAGTTGCCAAACATCCAAATTTTGATCACGTGACCATGCGGATGCTGCAATGGTCATAAGTGTGAAAACCGGTCATAACTTAAGCCACTTTTTTCAGCACTGTTATAATTTTGAATGGTCATTAAATGACCTCTTGTAAGTCAAGGACTACTTGCATAGTGTCTCCTATTATATACATACGTGCTTCCCTCTATCTTACTAATACTCCCATCTCATTTTCGTAGATTACCATTTTTATAAAGTAATTCTTATCTTAGTCTCATAAATATTTAGCTTATTATTTTGCACACTGTATAATTGTTTTTAGAGATACTCATTTTTTAATCTTCCATCATTTGCATCTTTAAATTTTTAGCTTTTATCCGTGTCACTTTTTTACGTTTCTTCCTAATGATTGTAACCAGGGGTGGGTTCTACTTACCTTTACTACCGGTTCACAGCGGGACCGCACATGTGCGCTCAGTTCGCTCGTGTGCGCGTGCACTCTTCTGCGCATTCACTCAGTTTGCTTGCGTGCATGTGCACTCTTCTGCGCATGCGCAGAAGCGTTTTGATGAAGTTGGGGTCTGTGGACGGAGCCTCCCGCCGGTTTTACTACCAGTTCTATAGAACCGGTGCGAACCGGGGGCAACCCACCACTGATTGTAGCCCAAACATTTATGTTGGGTCTATGATCTTAATGAAGACCGAAACTGAAAGCTATTCTTACTCAAATGTTGATGGATAGGATGTTGTACCACCAAATGTTGCAGCAAATTATAATTGTCCTGCTGAAAGCAGATCATATTTACTGGATTAGGATATCTGTGAATAATTATGTGGCTCTGTCAGATAAATGTGACCAATGTTTGCCTGCATGGAAAAAAAAAAAATGCCACACTCGGGCTATTTGTAACCTTTTGACTATAACCTTAAGCCAGGCATCATTTTTCCTCATAAATGAATGATGAGCTCACACGATAAAACTAATATGCTGTATAACACAGCTGATCCTGTTGTTGATACTGCTTCTAAACATGAAGTATGGAAACCTTTTGTGATAAAAACTACAGCAGCTGTCTTGGCGTACATGATGCATGACACTCCTGCTATAAATAATGATCATTTGATTGTATAACAGCATCAGAAGAACTATATTGTATTGGCCACAACATTTCACCAACCTTCAGATTATTCAGAATGAGCAAAACATTGGCTGGGACCCTTACTGTGGTTATACTGTGTGTAAATACAGTATCTTCCTTCTTGTCTTCTTTTAGCTATATTGTTTTACGGGTTTATGAACTGTTTTAATTATTTTCTTAAGTTCTTGGACCCAGAGTCACTTTAGATGGCTGGAGGGTGTGTGTGACCACATAAATCCGACAACACACATTACACTCTTCACTTTCATGTAAGCCACCTTGTGGAAAACACAGAAAAAGAAAAAAATTCAGACACAATGCAAGAAAAATTAGAAAATACAGCTTATTTTAACATATGCCTACGCCTTTACTCCTTTCTCTTTGTAAACTGTTCTTGCTTCTGCTTCACACATTGCAATTCTTTAAATGTCTCACCTCTCATTTGTAGACCTCTTTATTCTATCCAGCTGTGACTTGCTTAGTTATCGTCTTGACCCATTCATTTTTCTTTGATATACAAGTAGTCCTCAATTTACAAAAGTTCATTTAGTGACCGTTCAAAGTTACAACGGCACTGAAAAAAGTGACTTATGACCATTTTTCACACTTATGACCATTGCAGCATCCCAATGGTCACAATCAAATTTCAGGTGCTTGGACACTGACTCGTATTTATGACGGTTGCAGTGTCCCGGGATCAGGGGATCACACTTTGCGATCTTCTGACAAGCAAAACAATGGGGAAGCCAGATTCACCTAGCAACTGTGTTACAAACAGAAAGCCCCACTGCACTTCCCAAATGTTGTTAATTGTCATCTCTTATACTCAGAATTCTGCAAATGCCAGATAAGGAATACATGACAAACTATTTCCAGTGTAACACTAACTCTTGCTAGCTTTTCTTTTGTCCAGGGGGACATTAACAACATTCTTCCCATTGTTGGGTGCAGCAATGCAGCTTTCATACAAGTCACATTTCCAGAGTGGGTTTCTTTATTACTTGGCTGGGCTTTGTTATATTTAGAGGGCAATTTCTTTGGAGTATCAGCTGTTTGGGAATGCATCAGTCCCTTGAATATTGCTGGTATTGAATTGGTAGAGGAGTCGGTGTCAACATCACATCATTCCACAGTCAAACAGTATATATTTAAGATTTCTCCCACTATATTATCTATTTTTCCAGCTTTAGCATTTTTCAACATTCTTCCTTTCATCATCCCGCCCTTAATATTTATATCAGTTGTTCCCATACTACTCTTGATTCCATACAGACTTCTCAAATACTCCCACCCACATTCCCTCAATTCATATTCATTCAAAATAATTTCTTCACTTTTATTTTTAATTCCATTCACTTTATTTGTATAGATCTTCCCTTTTTATCTCCTTCTACTGCTGCTTCCTGAGAATGGTACTCATCAATACAGTTTGTTCTTTATTAGTTATTAGTCTATTAGTAGTTTATATTGTATTTTTTGCTGAACTCTTAGGTATAGATTTGTCAGCCGACAAATGCATCATCCATACATAACTTTCCCTTGGATCTCCCTTATAAATTTAATCAAAATAATTGAAAGTTTTTGTTGTGTGCATCATGTATCATAAATATTCGTTTAGTTTTCTTGATGGTATTTGCAATTTCCATATCTTTACCCGGTTTTTGGAGGATCATTTCATTCCATATATTTTAAGTATTTCTTTTGTATAAATCCACATTTCAAGTAGTCTTCTGATGAGCAGGTAGACCAGACAAGACATATAGCCAGACAAGTTTTTTTTCTAGTTTATTGATAAACTATGTTAGGAGCACAGTGGCACAGTGGTTAGAATGCAGTACTGCAGGCGACTTCTGCTGATTGCCGGCTGACTGCAATTTGGCAGTTCAAATCTCACCAGGCTGAAGGTTGACTCAGTCTTCCATCAGGGGTGAAATTCACTTACCTTCCCTACTGCAGTGGTGGATTGCCCCCGGTTCGCATCGGTTCTATAGAACCGGTAGTAAAACTGGCATGAGGCTCCACCCACCAACCCCAACGTCATTAGAATGCTTCTGCGCATGTGACCCCATTGCAAACCGGTAGTAAAGGTAAGTAGAACCCACCCCTGCCCTACCGGTTTGCAAATGTGCGTGCGCTGCAGTCCACGCATGCACAAAGCAAAACAAAATATTACTTTTGTCTTCTGATTTATGCCTAATCCAGATTTGCTTCATTGATACACTTGATTAAGTAAAGTTTGTAAACCTTGTTTGTTATTTGCTAACAGAGCTATCATCTACATTGTTAAGCTGTTTTTTAATTTTAATTTTAATTATTATTTTTATTATTATTATTATTATTATTATTATTATTATTATTATTATTATTATTATTATTTCTTCTCAATATTCTTTTAAAGGCTCTTAAAATACCTTCAGTGTGCATATTAAATAACAGGGTAATAATATAAACTCTGGTTGCACTTCAAATAATATTTGAACTTCAGTTGCTTTGTCTTCTAGTTCTAACAGCTGCACTTTGCTTGCAGTATAAATTCATACAAATAAACAATACTTTCAGTCCAATAATTTTCAGAATGTCTTATCAACTTACCATTTTCCCTACTTTTCATGATCAGCAACCACTCACATTCAAATATCTGCACCTTTCTATTCAAATCTGTATATTTAAAGAGAAGTCTTTTTCCCTAACTGACTTTTAAATTAATAAAAAGTGCTCAGTTTTTGCACTTTTTCTGCTTCTTAAAATCTGAATTGTTCATTTCTGAGTTCATATTTTCCAACTTTTTAATGCTTTATTTTACTTTACTTCAATTTAGAATATCTTCCTTTCTCACAAGATGCTCTTATTTGTATTTTTTCTCACCTATAGTCAGTTTCATGTCACCATTTCATCGTACTTTTATACTTTTTTTTATAC
Organism: Pituophis catenifer annectens; assembly: GCF_029215685.1. Taxonomy (NCBI): domain Eukaryota; kingdom Metazoa; phylum Chordata; class Lepidosauria; order Squamata; family Colubridae; genus Pituophis; species Pituophis catenifer. The sequence continues at coordinate 207,922,053 of NW_027256881.1, forward strand.
TTTCCATTATTGTAATTTCATATACTTTGTTGTACTCTGCTACCACCCTGTTGCAAGGAATTACCACACTCTCTTTTCTTATACCCATGAATCATTCATTCTGCTGGGAGATCAACTTGTCTTCCAATATTTTTTCATGAAGGACACATATTTTCTCTTCTTGCAAGAGACCTCTCAATCTTCTCCCTCCCTCCCTTCCTTTTCTTCTATTCCTTTCCTCAAATCTTCTCTTGATACCACCACAAAAATAGTCTCTGTGTGTCTCAGTAACATTTTGTCCCAAATGGCTGTCTTATTTTGGTAGCTGGCTGCAGTAACAAGTGTGCAGACTGGGAGAAAAACCACCATTTCCCTACTCAAAAACATTGCAAACTTAAATACTGAGAGAATGCAATATCCTTGTAGCACTGAGAAAAAATATGTTTGCAGTAAATGGATATTGTATTGTAAAACTCTTGTAAATTTGATAGGCTCTTCTATGAGACCTTGGGCTGTTGTTATACTGAAAGGCATACTGGGGAACAATAGAGAAAACAGACATTGAGTACCCATGTGATTGTCCTCTTGATATGGCCAAGGTCTTTTTCTTCCTGTGTTGAAACATTCATGTACTGCTTAACATTGGGCATACATTACCACACTTCTTGAGTGGATTCTTTGGGAATGGCCAAACATAATAAGCATTAATTAGAAAAAAGAATGGTCCTTCTGAATCTCTTTCTCATCTCTCTCTGTCTCTGTCTCTCTCATATATCTATCTATCATATTCTGCCTTTTCCAATTCTACCTTCCACTCGAATCGGGTTGATTTATCGCCCACCCCTGCTATCGGTTGGGGTTGTGGGATTATCGCTTGCACCACATCTTCCCGTTTACTATCGAATTGAGGCATCCGGGACAATGCATCGGCTAGGAAGTTCCTGCCCCCTGGGACATATTTCAACTCGAAATTAAATCGCTGAAAGTACTGTGCCCAACGAACCTGTTTTGGCGACAGTTTCCTAGGGGTTTGCAAGGCCTCTAGGTTCTTATGGTCTGTCCAGACCTCGAACCTTCTGTCCGTTCCTTCCAACAAATGTCGCCAGGTCATTAAAGCCCATCGCACCGCAAAGGCCTCCTTCTCCCAAACAGCCCAACCCCGCTCTGTGGGTGTCAATTTGCGGGATGTGTACGCACACGGACACAGGGTTCCATCTAATGTCCGCTGCAACAGCACAGCCCCCACCGCTACGTCACTAGCATCTGCCTGTACTACAAACTCCAACGAGGGATCTGGATGTTTTAATACAGGTTCCCTAGCGAACAGACTTTTCAACCGCTCGAACGATTGTTGACATTCCATGGTCCATGGTAACAGTTGTCCTGGTTTTACCTTACCCCCTCCTAGATGCTTCGTCTTTAACAAGTTTGTCAATGGGAGGGCTACCTGTGCGAACGATGGGATAAATTGCCGATAGAAATTGGCAAAACCAAGAAAGCTTTGTAATTGCTTCCGAGTTTTGGGTGCTTGCCACTCCAGTACTGTTGACACTTTTTTCGGATCCATCTCCACCCCTCGTGCTGAAATACGATACCCAAGATAGTCTAACGTAGTGCAGTGGAATTCGCACTTCGACAATTTGACAAAGAGTTTTGCGTCCAGTAATTTAGACAGCACTTTCCTCACTAGCTGGACATGTTCCTCCATCATATCGGAGTATATCAAAATGTCGTCCAGGTACACAAGAACGCCCCGATATAGATGCTCATGCAACACCTCGTTTATAACCTGCATAAACACGGCAGGTGCGCCTTGCAACCCAAAAGGCATGACACGGAACTTATAGCTTCCTAACGGGCAATTGAAAGTTGTTTTCCACTCATCTCCTGCTCTTATTCTTATTCTGTAGTAAGCTTCCCGTAAATCCAGTTTCGTGAACACCTTCCCAGTCGCCAGTGTGGCTAATAAATCCTTCATCAACGGCAAAGGGTAAAGGTGTTCGACACAAACAGCATTCAGGCCCCTGAAGTCAACACAGAGACGGAGACCACCGTCTTTCTTTTCGCGAAACAGAACCGGGGCTGCCATACGCGCCCGACTGGGCTGGATAAACCCCCTAGCTAGGTTTTTATCAATGTAACGCCGCAGCTCTTCTAACTCTGGTTTTGTCATGGCGTACATACGCGGTTTAGGAAACTTCGCCCCCGGTATCAGCTCTATGGCACAGTCTGTCACTCTGTGAGGCGGCAGCGTCTCACACTCACGTTCGTCGAATACAGCTGCTAAATCTTTATATACATCCGGATATCCTGACCCAGCATGTCCTAAGCCATGACACTGCTGGACCTGTGATTGGGGTTCGGGAATTGGGTCTGGCCCTAAACTGATCTGCAGCTTCCGGTAACCTCCCTCCCACCATATAGTGGGACGCCACTTATCCAACCATGCAAGGCCCAGGATACTCGACTCGACCATCCGGTCGACTACAATAAACCGGATCCGCTCCGTGTGTTCCCCGATCTCCAAGTAGACGGCCTCTGTAACGTGAGAGGCCGGTAAACCTCCTAACAATGACCCATCCATCTGTTCAAAACGGATAGGGGTCTTTAGTTTCACCCGTTGTAGTCCCAAACGATCCGCAACTGTACTGCGGATAAGACAACGAGTACACCCCGAATCTATGAGCGCTCCCTGTGGAACCCCCTTTAGAGTGCGTATATTGCGTAGCACCACTGGTATTACAAACGGACGTATAGGACCGCTTACCATAGGGTCCTCTGGTCCACTGTCATCGCTGCCATCCGTTACCGTTGGCAAAGCCCCTTCCCCCGAAGGGCTCTGCACACCGGTTAACGTGGATCGGGAACAGCTAGCGGGCATCGGTGTGGACGTGGATGTTCGCTCTGATGTTGACCGTGCCCTTTCCCGCACCTTGGCTCCAGACGGCGGGGTGCGTGCTGGTGAAGCTTGCAAGGGGGGTATGGGACACTCGGCAGCCCGGTGTCCTAGTTGGTTGCACCGGAAGCAACGGAAAGCCCCTCGTCCTCCGCCTGCTGTTGGTCTGCCGGGCGCGGGGCTCACCCCATACTCCTTTGGTTTCGGTCCGGTTGGTACAAATCGTTGGGGTTGTTGGCCCACGCGCCCCCGAAACTCCCGTAGTCCAACCTCTAACTCCACTGTGGCCTTAAACCATTCGGACAGTTTTGGGGGTAACCCACGGTATACGCAGGCTTGTTTCACCTCCCTGTCCAGGCCAGATCGAAACTGGTGTACTAGTAACCGTTCGGGCCAAGACCTAGGTCTTCCTGCCAGCGTCCGGAAGTCCTTCACGTATTCTTTGGCCGGCCGGCCTCTCTGTCGCAGCGCCAATAATTCCCCCTCGGTGACCTGGACTCTGGCGCTGTCTTCAAAACGTCCCCGCAGCGCCTCTAAAAACAGCCCCACGTCGGCCAGTTCCCTAGCATGTTCGCTATGTAAGTCTGCAACCCAATTAGCAGCCTCCCCCTGGAGAACTGCGGTTATGGCCATAATTACAGCCCACTGAGAGGGATACAGATGGCCATAGAGATCCGTGTGACTGAGCACCTGGCTTAGGAAGATAGAGACCCTATCAGGGCTCCCGTCAAACGTAGCCTGTATAGGGGGAGGACCCCACACAGCGGGGAGTTGCTGAGGCCACATTCCGGGTGGCAACATCATGGGGGGGAGATGGCTGCTGGCTCCACTGTCCTGCACCGGTGCCCCTGACCGAGGCTGTCCTCCAGCACCACTCTGGTCCATCCCCCTCCTTGCCACCCTTGGCTGCCGTTCGTGGGTAGTGTCGCGGGGCGGCTCGCTTACTGAAGAACCCCTGGGTCGGGACTGTCCCATTGGCTGGCCTCTGCTGCCTTCCCTCCGTTCTACCCGCAACTTTGGGCTTGCTAAATGGAAGCGGGACTCCCGACCCCCTCCTCCTCTCTGCCACGAGTCAGGGACTTCCGTTCCCATCCAGGGCTGCCAGGACGCTGCATCTCTGAAACTCCCTTCCCCGAATTTTTCCCTTAAGATATCCAGAGTGGATGCTCCAAGGCCAGTAGACTGACTCTCATCCCATTCTTCGTCTTCTAGCCATTTCCTCTCCCTCCAGCCACGGAAGGAAGACTCCCCCGAGTAACCCCCGGGGGTTGGGGCTTTATAGGTGCCAGAGCCCACGAGAGCGGAGCTCTGCCACCACTCTCCTGCCGAGCTCTTCAGCCGCTGCGTCTCGGTCGAGTCCTGGGTCTCAACGGCACCTTCGGCGGGTTGAAGCTTCCTCTCCTTCGCTCTAACCACTGGAAGGTCTTTGGGGCTCGGTTCCTCCGCCTGCAACACGGCGTTGTCGTCCTCCAGTCCCTCGGGAATCGCCGCCCCGGCATCCGCTCCCTCCGCCATCCCTTCGCTCTCGGCGTTACTCACGGTGAAAAGGGGGGCCAACGCCGACTTTCTCTCAGCTCTCTCGCTTCACACCTGAGGTCGGTAATAAACCACGCTGCAGTCAAGGCTCGTTAAGGCAGGAAACAGTTTATTCAGCGTCCGGAGGTGCTGCGAACGCTTGCTGAGTTCAGGTAAAGATAATACAAAGTCGGCGTTGGGCGTCACCGCCACTCAGCGCAGGTTAAATAAGCACGCCCATTAGCCGTATTTCCGGGCTCCTCTCTGCCGGCGCGCCCCAGCAATTAGGAACGGCAACGCGCAGCAGCTGTTCAGCATCCTATCTCGGCCGCATTGTGACCGCCCGCCTACTCCTTCTCACACCCACCGTCACCAGATCGTGCTCAGAACTGACATCCCGAATCACACCCCACCACCCCCCCTGCTCGGTACTTCCGCTTCTACAGGAAAGATCCCATCGTCAGATTGTCGAGCATGGGGTCTCGACAGGATGCTCCTGCCATTGGGTGTTCCTACCATTCTCATACTGGAGAAACTGCCCCGCTTGTAGGCCTGAAATAAGATTCATCTACCAATAAGGCCTGGAATGGGGATGATAGGAGAAGGAAAAGGTCTCCCTTTGGGCTGGGACAATATATCTGTGCAATAGTCTGGTCCTATAGCATATGCATCTTTTTAAAAAAAAAAAAAAAATTTATATGCTGCCCAGAGACTCAGGGCAGTTTACAATGCGCTAAGCAATAGCCTTCATACTTTTGTATATTTGTACAAAGTCAGCTTATTGCCCCCACAATCTGGGTCCTCATTTTACCTACCTTAGAAAGGATAGAAGGCTGAGTCAACCTTGAGCCTGGTGAGATTTGAATTTACAGTAATTGCAGACAGCTTGATGTTAATAACAGTGCTTTAGTCTGCTGCGCCACCAGGCTCCTTATCTTTGCCTGAAATTAGACAATATGGCTTCCACACTTACAATATTTAGCCTGGTGAAAAAATAATGAATAGTTTATTAGCCTGTGGCAGATGTTCTGCCAATTAGAGACCATAACATTTTTATTTTTAAAGAGAAATTAGCCATTGAAACAGAAATAATATTTTTCTCCCCTATTAGCTCTCCAAATAAGCGATGATACTAAAAACGTTGATCATTAATATGCAGAGCAGTTCAAAACAATTTTCTTCCATTAGAAACAGCCAGAAAATTAACCACTAAGCATTTCAAGGTAAGTGAGTTTTTTAAAAAAAATTACATGAAAGTATCACTATTTGTTGTCAGAGTCACTTTCTGAATGCCAAGCTACTAGGGTTGCCAGGTCTGCTTCCAAAAAATAGCAGAAAAGCAGGGGTGGTGGTGGTGTTAAGTAGTAAAAAAATAAAAAAAAATTTACAATTAAATTATATATTTTCTTACAAACATTTTAACACGTATTAAAATAATCACTTCAAAACTTTACTTAAAATTCAAAACATCAAATATATTATAATAATATGTAAAATATTAAATTACATTTTACTTTGCTGTCGTGTGTATTTTTATTTGACTGCGCAGCTTTGATCAATTCTTTGTGTTTAAGGAATAATTCTTTAATTTCAGTACAACGTTGAGAAATATTAAAAAATATACAAAGTTCACTTCGAACTGATACAAGCAGTTGGTTAAGTTCGTCAGTCCACAAGTTTCCCATGACACTGAAAATTCGTTCAGCATTTGCATTTGATGCCGGAATTGATGCACAATACTGGAACAGTTTCAGTAAACTCGGAGCTGGCTCTTTCTTGAAAAAGTACGTCCACTTATCAAGTGATGAATCGCCCTGCAGATGAACATAAGCTTCTTCTAAGGCAGAAATTTCATTGAAGAGAGTGTTGGGTGGAAGTTCTTCTCGCCATGGTGATAATAACCAGATGTTCGTCATTTCTTCTAAAGTTGGAGGATTATTGCGATCGATTAGATTGAAACAACTTAGCATCTCATATACTGAATCGGTGAAATTATACCACTTTTCTAGGTATGCAATGGCTCTTTGATACATGTTGATGGCTTCTTTCTTGAACTTTTGCACGGCAAATGTTTTTTACGTAAGGCAAATAAAACTTTCATTCCAAAAAACTGCTCATCGTATTTTTTTTTGCAAAGAATCATGCAGCTTACACATAATAATGTGAAGATCACATGCAAGAATTTTCTTGCTTTCCAGCTTCAGTAGGGTGTCTTGCATTATTGACATGAGGAAGTGCGTGAAATATAAATACAATTCTGAAATTGTTGGTTCATCGTCCTTTGCGAGTTCATTTTCCTGATCCGAAATAAGGTTCCAGATAACCTTATGGTACTCATCAGATCCAAGAGAAATAAAATACGATTTTAGAGGTATCCAGTTTAAAAGAAGTCTTTCGACCGCTTTAAACAAACTTAACCAACGTGTTGGAACATGGCGCAAGACTTCATGGAATTTTGACTCGCAAAACTCAAAAAATGATTTCAACTCTTCTCGTTTCTTCACAGAATTCGAAAATTCGGCAAAAACCTTCAGCACTACATTTTCGATATCAAAAGATAACTGCTTTAATGCATTTTTTGCGCTGTTGTGTAAAATGTGATTATTGCAATGAGCATTCGATCTTTGTCTCATTCTAACTTATGAAAAAAAAGACAAAACGCGATTCTCCTATCCTTATTCTCTTAGACTGTACAGCTTTAGATTACGTACCATTTCATCATAAAGCTTTTGAATAAAAAAAATGTCCACTATTTTGTGAAAAAAAATAGTGAACATAATGTGAAAAAAGTGGACTGTCCGCTCAAATAGTGGACACCTGGCAACCCTACAAGCTACTAAGAAAGCAAGAATTCTCCCCACTGCTACATGTGAGGTGGCAAATTGCCCAAAACTAAGCTGGCTGCCTGATTCGTGAGCATAACGCTGATGCTATCTTTACTGAGGACAGGGAAATGCTGCACCTGGCTCTGTCCTTTTGCTATTATAAAAAAAGACCAGGGAGTAATAGGCAGTCTGTTCTACTACCTAGGCAGCAATTGCAAAGAAGCACACAAGAGGAGCAGATTCTGCAGGGCTACACACAAGTTCTGTGTAGGATGACGAAGGAAGGAAGGAAGGAAGGAAGGAAGGAAGGAAGGAAGGAAGGAAGGAAGGAAGGAAGGAAGGAAATCACTGGAATTAATATCATTGTAATCTATTCAACTTTCAGTGCCATTCTGAAGGTAGAAGCATGCATGTTGGACAGAGGGCCTGGAAGCAAGAAAAAAAGAGAATATTTTTATATGAAAGTAACTCAGGTAATAAATAGATGATAAAGAAAAAACCCAAATGTAACAAGAAAATTGAAGTGGCATTTTTTTCACGCTTCAAAAGAACAAAGCAAACACATTTTAGACTAGAGTGGCTTAGAGAGCAGCTTGATCTATCACGTTTCTTTGTTGGAAATGTACAATAAACCACATTGTCTTACTCAGCCGTTTACTCCTACTTGCATCAATATTATATGAGGAAGAGGAATTACAGCTGAGCAAGGGGTATAGAATACATCCCTTAGGAATAGAGCTTCAGCTGTAGTTTATTATCTCCCTCCCATAAGCAAATTGCCTCAGGAATATGTGAGATATTTGCTACCCTCAAATATTTGAGGCTACATTCAAGGAGAGTCTTACTGTGCAGGCATAATATGAATTCACATCCTGCGGAGTCTCGGATAAGCTGGATATAAATCAGGAGATCTGTTGTGCTGTGCATAAATATTTTATTTAGTTTAGGATTTATTGGCTTCTCACTATCAGGCTCCCAAAGTTACTAGATGCAGTCATAATAACCGTGGCAAAGGAGCCAACCAAGGTCTGATGTTCAAGAGGGCCTTTGTATGCAAGAAAATGAGGCCCAGCCTTGGGACCTATTAAATTGTTCTGGGGCCCTCAAATGTATCTTCTGTGAACACACAGGCATGTATGTATAGACCAGGGGTGAGTTCTACTTACCTTTACTACCGGTTCGCATCGTGTAACTTGTCTTTCTTGGAAAAATAATAAACAAAGTCCAGCACATGCATTGATGCACCAATCCCTAAAATCCATACTAAATGTTTGGAGACATGCGTTCATTGCTGAATTTCCTGAAGGAAAGAGAAGTCTTCCTTCTAAGAAAAATATTGGTTAGCATAACATCATAACACTTGGTGTACATCTCTGATTTTACTAGGACTCCCAATTTGGACTTTAATGAATCTGAAAGCAGTATTTTATGAAGCAGAAAGCTGGGAAACATGGCTCCATCAAAAAAGATGGGATAGCATGGCTATGATACTTAAGCTCAAGAATTAAGATGGGAAATGGGTAGCAACGAAGACTTAGGCATTCTGTCTCTCTTTGTTTGCCATTTAGTAGCTATTTAGATAGCTGAAACTCAGATATGGTAGCCCTATGGGATGGTGACTAAGAAATACAATCATAGAATAGTATTTATTTGTTGGGGGGGTATCAGAGGTGGGTTTCAGCAGGTTCTGGCCAGTTCTGGAGAACCGGTAGCAGAAATTTTAAAAATTCTGACTGGCTCCGCCCCCATCTATTCTCTGCCTCCTGAATCCCAGCTGATTGGGAGGAAATGGGGATTTTGCAGTAACCTTCCCCTGGATTGGGAAGGGAATGGAGATTTTACAGTATCCTTCCCCTGCCATGCCCACCAAGTCATGCCCACCAAGCCACACCACACCCACCAAGCCGTGCCTACAGAACCGGTAGTAAAAAAATTTGAAACCCACCACTGGGGGGGTATGATGTTCTTCAATTTATATCTTGCCTTTCTTTAGCCATGCAGCACTCCCTTCTGGTTTTCCCTACAACAACCACTCTCTTTTGTAGGTTGGGCTGAACAAGAAGTGTTGCGCCCTTGTGGCTATGCCGCTGATCCACGCGTATGCCAGCGAAGAAGCTCCTCCCCCATTGGCTGAACTGTGTCAGCCTTTCGGCGGGAGAATACAGCCCCATGATTGGACAAATCATCTGACAGCTGCTATATAAAGAGCTGTCAGACAGAAGTTGTCGTTGCCAGTTCCAGAGTTGCTCTGTTTACTGGTAGCTGTTAACTAGTAAGCCAAATAAAGGCTTATTTGGAAACCTGTCTTGCCTCAGTTCCTTACCAACCCTGTTCTCCAAATCGAACAAGAAGGGCTCAAAATCTTTCAAACACCTCAGAGTCACCTTATGAACTGTTGTGACTTGAACCTGAGGCTCCCTGGGCCTAGTCCGGCTTCTCAACTGCTACACCACATTGACTCTCTTTTATCAATAAAGCGCTAAAACATATTTATATATACAATATAAAAAAAGATTGGGTAGGCCAGCAGAAAAAAAGAGATCCAATAATCAGGAGCAAGCTCCCTATTAATTTATTACACTATCTGTATGTTCACATTGCTGAGAGGACTCCTGAACACACCCAGCAAATGGTTTGCTTCTAATCCAAGCGAAGGCAGGTTGAAAGGTGGAATCTTTTAAAAGATACCCTGAAGGGTTAACTTTTTGTGCCTAAACTGAATGCTGCATAATATGCAATATTCTACTACACATTAAGCCCTCCCTTTGGTAGTCAACTTTAATAGATGACTAAGCAAAGCTGCAAGGGCTTTACTCAGCCAAGGGAGTCCCAGGAGGTGAAATGTATGATGCATCTGAGTAATGTATCTTTCACCTCACACAAGCAGCTAGGAAAATGAATTCTAAAAATTGTATTAAGAGCCCGTGCTTGAAGGAGCAGAGGAGGGAAAGACTAATAGGGTTCATTTACGTATGTGACACCTTCTGAATCTACATGTATTGCATACAACTGAATGGGGTGATTTAGTTAAACTAGGACAAGGACTCCCTAGTTATGCTTTGGCATCTCCTTAATGAGGCTGTTTTGCAGTTAAATGAGATCATCTGAATATATTAAAGAAACACCAAGTAAAAGGGTATAAACCCATCATCACCCATGCACTTTTTTGGTATCAATAAAGTGTTTGAAAAAGAAATGGCTGAATGAGAATGGTCTAAGTGCACATTTTATTTCCATGCAATGTCCAAAGAAAACTTACAGGGAGAACAGGAAAGGAATAGTATGTACCTTTAGCAATAATATCTTTGATTTCTTGTCATCTAAGTGATCAACACTTCCTTAAACTGGTTTTCTATTTCTCATCTACTTTAAGGTTTCTTTTACAGTTGTTCTTAAAATTATGAGTTATATGACTTTCAAAGTCTCTTTTTGCATCTTTTATTATTTTCTTACGTGTCTTCAGTACATTTTATTTCTTATTGTTTGGACAACACTGTCAAATTTTGCAGGAAGTTAGCTTTCTTCCTACAACTTTTTACACTATTTATAAATCTGATATATGTCTTATAGGATTTATTATTCAAAGCTGATTATCAGCTCCTTCTATACTGTACATATGTACTGTATATGTACTGTACTGTACATACTGTGCATAGCAGAAATAAGAACTACTAATCTGGTTGATGTTCCTTCTGTCTACCTCTTAGATTTTGCTAAACAAGTACTTAAAAAATCAGTGCCTAGTAGCAATAGCAATAGCATTTAGACTTATATACTGCTTCATAGTGCTTCACAGCCCTCTTTTAGAAGTTTACAGAATCAGCATATTGCTCCCAACAATCTGGGTCCTCATTTTACCAACCTCAGAAGGATGGAAGGCTGAGTCAACCTTGAACTGGTCAGGATCAAACTCCTGGTGTGGGCAGAGTTTGCCTGCAATACTGCATTGTAATCATTGTGCCACCATGGCTCTATTGATCTAGAGACCTGATAATGCAACAGTCCCACAAATTTGGGACCCTTAATGGAGGTAGTGGGCAGGGATCTGTGGAGTACTAAGCACCAATTAGTACACTGTACTGAATGAAGCTCATGTGAGTCCAACCATTGAAAATATATGAACAGGATAACAGATCCATAAAGGCGAGAACTGAATTTAGCATAGAAGCATCTGAAGTCAGTGTATTATAAATCTTGTACATAAATAAATATAGTACAATTATTCATGTCTTTCAAATTATTGATAGGTCTTCTGATGGACTGATGGTACCAAACATTTTGAGCAATGAACAATGTTCCCATCCACAATTTAAATTTGGAAACTTGATTCATCATTTCAAAATCAATGATGAAGTCATCATTCCCACATGCTTACGCTTCATGATGAACTATGGGGGGATCTTTCAGCATCTGTCTTGAAGTGTCATAAAAGTACTGGGAGTCTCATCTTTGTAATCAATCCCATCTCAAGATTATACACAAGACTCTGTTTTTAAAACTGATGTCAAGGAAGAGGTCATGTAGTCATTAACTAGCAGGCATAGTTTAAAATAAACAAAGAAAATAAAAATTTAAACACTAGCTTACAGTAGACACATATGATGGCATTCAGCTATCAAGATAGAATCAATGTGCAATGATAGGCTACTGCCTTTGGCTTGATTAAAAGTGAAGTGAAGGAAGACTGGCCAAAATGTACCCAAATCTAAGCCCCAAGTGCTGGAAATGCAACCAACATCAAGGTACCTTCTTTCATGCTTGGTGGTTATGTCCCAAAGCGAAAAAGTATTGGACCAAAATAGAGATTGTCTACAAGATTTAATAAATTGCCAAAATGAGTTAAACATTCCTCCTGGGAATATTAAAAACTAAATTTGATAAAAAAAATGAGATATCTGATCCTACATATACTAACAGCAGCAAGAATTGTGTTCGCACAATATTGGAAAGAACATAACTTACCACCAGAGGGATTGATTATCCAAAGAATATTTGAATGTGCCAAAATGAATAAATTAACTTTAGAATTAAAAGAAAAAGAGGATTCGGAATACTATGCGGTTTGGGAAAATTGGTATAGGTGGATAGACAACAGAAACAAAAATAGGTAATATTTATAAGGAAGCTGAATGTTAATGTTTGTTAATCCAAAGTATATAAAGAGGACACTGTTTGAATATGTATTAGAGTTTTGGAAAAGAAAAACTACAATAAAAATTATCTTTAAAAAAAAAGTGAAGTGAAGGAATAGAGGCTAGATAAAGATCACCTTGGAATTTCATGGGGATTCATCCTTCACACTAAACCATAATAATGTCACTTCGATTTTGGCAATCCATACCTTAGTAACATACATAAACCCAGTCCATATGTATGGCCTTGTGCTTCAACCTGTAACCACCAGTGGTGGTATTCAGCCGATTCTATCTGGTTCAGGCAAACTGGTAGCAGCGGCTGTGGGAGGCTCCGCCCACCCACCTGGATGTCATCATGTCCCATTTTTGATGCTCTGTGCATGTGCGGAGGTGGTGCATGTGAGTGAAGCAAACACGCGCGCTTGCTCACATTTGCGAACCAGTAGAGAAGGTAAGTGAATACCACCCCTGGTAACCACTATATTTGGCAGTATTCTAGGGGGGGAAATTCAGGCCTGACATGAAAACCTAGATAACCTTTTGTTCAACTGAGAAGACGATTAGCCAAATCAACAAATGTAAAGCAGGAATGTCTTAGAACTAGAATAAGTAGCATTTTTATGGACAAGCCCACGGTTGCAGGAGGCATGAAGATGATGATGAAATGATGACGATGATGACAATTATATAACATAGAACATGGAATCACTGTCTTCCACTTTGCATCTACAATCTACATCCCAGTCCCAGAAGACTTTGAGATCCAGCAATTATTTTAACCCGCCCCCCGGTCTTTTGGAATGATTTATATTAAAAGAGCAAAGAAACAGAGAGCCACAAAGTCAATGCATGGAATTACTAAATGTTTTCATTTATTTATTTAACCAATTTATATGGCCATACATCTCAAAGAATTATTCTGGGCAGCAAATAGAACTAAAATAGAATAAAAACAATAGCAAACATTACAAAAATTAAAATATAAGTAGCCAAGAAACAATAACCCAATCATTAACACAACCAGGCCCCTGCAGATACCTTGGGCCCCAAGCTTGGGCACAGAACTCAATATTTAAGGCCTTATGAAAAGCCGGCAAGGTCGGTGCCATCTGGATCTCCAGAGGAAGAATGTTCTATAAAATGGGTCAACCAGTGGAAAAAGCATGTCTTCTATGCCCCATCAACTGTTCTTGAGAATACCCATTTTGTCAATTTTTTTCTGAATGCTATAACATAGAACATAGGATCCCGGTCTTCCACTTTGCATCTACAATCTATGTTCCAATTCTAAAAGACTTGAGACCCGGCAAAATTGGAAGGGTTGGATGGAGAAAAGTCCTCACTTCTGATTATCTAAAGCATGGGTGTCCAACCTTGGCAATTTTAAGACAAGTGGACTTCAACTCCCAGAATTCCCCAGCCAGCATGGGGAATTCTAGGAGTTGAAGTCCACAGGTCTTAACGTTGCCAAGTCTGGACATCCCTGATTTATCTTCCCTGTCTTTGATGAAAGGCTATGGTAAATCATCTCAAGTTCAGAAACCATAGATCTTCTGGGAGAATGGGATGAGGAAAAAACCCGCTTCCATTGGCCTATTGTCTTAGCTTCATTGTAATTAACAATCCTTAATAGTGGTTTGTATTCCACAAGTCTTTGTGAATAATGGTTGAATCGTTTATAAGGGGCTGATGCTCTTGCTATGTTTTGATTGAGGTTAAAAAAACAAAGCCAATGATTTGTATGAGCTACTTTGCTTTGCTTGGAGGGTTTACCGAACAGGTGGTCCTCCAAACTCCAAAGGGTCACCATGTATATTTAGTATCTGAAACTTGAGCACGCCTGATCTGATTGGCTCCCCCCGACCACATGATGGTTTAGGAGCTGATGCATCAGCCTAACATTGCTTTTGCCCAGCTTGTCTCAGGAGGGAGGACAGTCAGAGAGGCTTTGCTCCGAAGGAAATTTATTTAAATATAACTGGTAAGCTTGTGCCTTTTGCTTTCTTTTTTTTTTTTTAAAAAAGAAAGACAGATTGGGGTTTGTTTTCTACCAAATGATTGTTTGTTTGTGGGTTTGTTTGTTTGCAGACTTTATGGCCTGAGGGATTTGGTTTTTTATTTTACTATTTTACAAATTTTAACACACTTTTTTTCCAGCATCGAAGTAATCCCGCTTGGGAAGAGATCAGTCCTGAGTTTGATGAGGCTTTAAAGGCAGAGTGAGCCTCTGTCATTTGGAAACATTTTGCACATGGAGATCAATGGCTCCGTTGGCTAAGCCGCTCTTGAGGTCTCCCTCCCTCCCTCCCTCCCTCCTTCCCTCCCTCTCTCTCTCAACTTTAGGACTTGTCCTATTTCCTTGGTGAAACAAACATTTTTATCCTTTTGATTTTTATGTATCACCTTGATTGAACAGAATTGGCACTAGGAAAAGGCAGCATTCAAAGGGCCTATATTTAACCTACAGCACCGGAGTGCCGCTTGCCTCAGAAGGAATGGCAGTTCAGCTAACTAGACAAAACCAGCCTATCGCTCTGGGGTATTGGCTTACAGGGCAAATATTTTTGTACTAGGAAGCAGCTGTTCTAAGCCTTCATCTCCTTCCCTGCACCAGAAAAGAGGGACCTGCAACCTCTCACAGCAGGCTCATCATTCCAGTGCATTAATTCATTCCAAGGCATTCATTCATTCATCGCTTCTCTGCCATCTAAATAACCAGAGTCTTGATCTTTTCTAGGACCGAAGTTGGAGAAATACATCAAGCACCCCAGAAGCAAAGCAAGAGAGCATCCCAGGAGATCAATGGTGGGACGAGAGAAATTAACTTCATTAAGTTAAGGTCATTTGAACAACATTTGTATGACTTAATGTTTGTGGTTGTTTATATAAGACCCCAAGGTTATTAGTTTATATAGAGTAACATTACATTGGCCCACAGGTATTGTGGCAGGATCTGCCCAGCTAAATTTCTAGGTTAGGAAAGCTTTCATGGAGGTGACCTAGCAAGCTGCTTTTTTGTGCAACACAATTAAAGTGGACATTTCTCCAGTTTTTCCCCTGCCATAGCCAGCACACCTCATTGTAATGCTATCATTCCATGCTACCATGTTGGCTCAATGCTTGGCATTCCTTATCCTAAGCATTAATTTCTAGCTGCTGGTAAACATATTTAGGATCTTCTAGTTGCAGTTCACAATCAAAACTGTAAGTGAATTTCCATTCAAGAAATATTAATGGGGCAGTATTAATTTTGGTGGGTTGGTTTTGGTTGATTGTCAATTATTTATCTCCCTGTAGATGTTTTTACATAAATTCTCAGTGCACAATGCACAGCCTTGTGATTGTTATATATTCCATTTAACTTACTCTGTTGAGCTAGGAAGAGACTTTATGATATTATCTAATTTTTCACTACAAGTACATCACTCAAGAGAGTTGATAGATACGATAATCTATGTTTGTTTGTTCCTTGCCTGCATCCTAAACAATTCTAGTAAGCAGAATTGCTATATTTATGCTCATAAAGGAAAATAACAGTGCAATTTGTTTTGGGGTGGTTCCTCCCCCCCTAAATGTTACTGGCTAAAATATGGAAGGAGGCCAACATCTCCATAATAATAATAAAAAAACCTGGCTTTTTCCTCTGTATATGAGATATTTGGGAGAAATACAAATTATGAAAGGATAATGGCAATCTGATGTTAAACATCTCAAGTTAAATGGTATCCCTTTATATATATTTTTAGAAAGCTGAAATGTTTGATAGTATTTTTGGTTTGTTAATATTTTGATGTTTTATGAACAATATTTTATAAATATTAATCTTTATAAATATTAAATATTTTAATATTTAATATTTGGCCTATGTTGTTGATTAAACTACAGCTTCATGTCTGTCTGTCTGTCTGTCTGTCTCTCTCTGTATGTTTTTCTCTCTGTGTGTGTTTGTGTGTGTAAAAAAGGCATTCTTACAATATTTTTATAATGCACAGAGATACTAGCCTTGATAAGTGAGCAACATTGACTTCATCATGCTGATATTTATTTATCTGACTTGCTTTATGACCAGTGAGTAGGTGGACGGGCTTTCCACAAAGATGGCAGATGAAGACGATTACGATGAGGTTGTGGAGGTAAGACTTAAATGTTTGATTTACTGCCTTGAGCTATGCAAATGAGTTTATTATTTCAAAGAAACAGCAAAGAATGGCAGGTCAGGAACTTGAGATGGCTGCTTCAGAAGTGAGTGTGTCTCCAAATTCAGAGCTGGTGACTGGACAGTTATAAAAACTGATATATTCTAAATGGCCTCCAGCAGCTGTTGGGTTCCCCCAGAGAAGGCCTAGGACATGAGGTTGTAAGAGTGCACGATGACAGTAAATGCCTGTGATGCCCTTTCTTTCCTCATCTTCCTGCAGATTTAGTTTTTTAAAAAAATAATAATAGAAAAATACAGCATAAATGATGCTAATAATGTTAACATTCATTTGGGCATTTTAAATGCCCGTAATTCTATCTAGCAACAACTTACTGGCTTACATAGGACTTGTGTGAAAAGTCATGGGTACGTTTCCTTGCCAGACTCCATTTTACCAGTGTGTGCAGCTTCTGCAACTCTTGGGTTGTACTTCCAGATGCACACTGATTATCAAATTGAATGTGTGGCACAAGTTTTTGCCACTTTTGGATCACATTACATCCTGCTAGAGTAAAGCTCTTCAATATTTCTGATGACCAGCACCACAATCAAGGAAATGTTTTTAACTTTTCTTTTATTGCAAAAATCTTCTTCTTCGTCTTCTTCTCCTCCTCCTCCTCCTCCTCCTCCTCTTCTTCCTCTTCTCCCATCTTCTCTTTCTTCCATCTTCTTCCCATCTCATGTATGTCTGATAGCCATGCCCATTGTCTTATCATTGTCTGTCTCTTAGTAGACTAATAGTGGTTTTATCTTTCATATTATCATTTCAGTTTTATATTGTT
Source organism: Pituophis catenifer annectens (assembly GCF_029215685.1). Lineage (NCBI taxonomy): Eukaryota > Metazoa > Chordata > Lepidosauria > Squamata > Colubridae > Pituophis > Pituophis catenifer. Next base: position 207,939,383 of record NW_027256881.1, read on the forward strand.
GCATTGTTTCTTCAGATGTCTGTCTTTTTCCTCTTAGTTTCAAGCAAGATAACTTTTTCCAGAAACATAGCACATCATCTTCCTGGTTTTTGTCCACTGATCCTTTTCCCTCATGCTTTAATTTTGTGTGAACCAGAATTAAACGTGCAAAGCATTAAAGAGCAAAATAAGTTTTTATTTATAAAGAGACAAATTTGTATTTTAAAGAGCGTGCAGTAGAGTCCTCTTAAAAATAGTTTATGCTTTTCATTTTGGACATTGATTTGGATTGTTTAGTACAGAATACTTAAGTGAGAAGTAGGCTCTGTTTTTGCTTGGTATGAGGGCCACATTGCCAATTTGAAGTTGGTCAGTAGGCCGCATGAGAAAAAAATTGTGCTTTCATGTTTCTTCCAAGCTGGGATGAATGTTCTTTCTCTCTCTCTCTCACACACACACGCATAAACACAGAGACACACACAGATGTACACACCTTTGTATGTATGTAATCTCATATATTATTAATAAAACAGAAATAACAATGCATTTATATAGGCAAATGAATGCACACATTCTCTTCCATCTCCTCCCTCAAATCTTCTTAAATTTTCCTTTATCTCTATGGAGATTCTCAGGTCATGGTTGTCCCAAAGCTGCTTTTTCAAAAGGTGACTGGACTTTGTTTTTCCTTGGATATTTCGCTTCTTATCCAAGAAGTCAGAACTGGAATTGATGTCAGAACTGAAGAAGCTTCTTGGATGAGAAGAGAAATATCTTCAAGGAAAAACAAAATCCAGTTGCCTTTTGAAAAAAACACTTTTGGGATTTTCCTTTATGCTTGTGGTAGTGCTTTAGCAGGTATATGCATGCTGTTAGTTGTACAAGCACCAGTCTAAGTGATGCATAGTGAAAATAATAGGAGGACCATTATCTCCTGATATATATATTTTTTTTTAATTTGATTTATATGCCGCCCTTCTCCGGAGACTTAGGGCGGCTTACAGTGCGTTAAGCAATAGCCTTCATCCTTTTGTATATTTATACAAAGTCAGCTTATTGCCCCCACAAACTGGGTCCTCATTTAACCTACCTTAGAAAGGATGGAAGGCTGAGTCAACCTTGAGCCTTGGAGAGATTCGAACCAGCAGTAAATTGCAGGCAGCTGTGTTAATAACAGGGTGCTTTAAACCACTGTAGTACCAAGGCTCGTACTATATTCTTCTCATAAAAAGAGCCAATTATATACAAAGCTTGAAATAAACAGTATCTTGACAAAGTTATCTATAGAAGCATAAATCATCTGCAAAGAGTGGCAATGAATCAGGCTCTGTTGAAGGGTGCCAGTATCTTTGGAGGTTTCTTGTTAATGTGATTCATGGAAAGGAGAGGAACCTTATTTCACCAAGTCTGAGAATTTAGTCAATGTTGTAGATCCTATTAAATTGAGCACAATAAATCTTTTAATACCCAAAATACATGAAATCCAGTAGAATTTATTGGTGGAATACGTGCTTAAAAATCTAGGCCGTTCAATAAAATGAGTCTGATAAGGTCAAACAGTAAAAGGAAGACATGGAAATAAATCATATTGGGTCCTACATGGACAGCATTAGCATCTTCTACATCTCCACTTTCCAAGACTTTTTAGTGAACAGGAGAAATAATTCTAACCAAATGCATTAAATAATTTTTGGTGAATTAAGCTTGCTCTTATGATGAAGAATGCTGTTTCAAAGTAAAATGCACTTTGAAGATATTGCTAATTTAAGGCTTGATTTGATGCACTGTAAAGTTAGGCTAAAATTAGTGGTTGCTATAGTATTAGCGAAAAAGAGTTTGAAGAAATAATTTGGAACTATCTTTAACATTAAACATAAAACTTCTAGTAATGATGCAAGTTCAATCTTATCATCAAAGATAATTCTGTGCCAGTTCTGCTTCTCCTTTATTTACCCTGACTCATTTTTAAGAAGGTCCCCCTATGAAATTAGTCTAATATATTTCACTGGTACTATAAAGATTCCAAGATTACTGATAACAGAGCTTTTCACAAGAGTACTGGGGCAATGTACAATCAATGGAGTATTATTAGCAAAATGATTTGTCCCATTTTTTTTAGGTGGATTGTTCCATAGGCATCAAAGGTGTTTTTTTTTTTATGGAATTTGAGTTCAGCCATGATATTGAACTTTATTTTAGTTAAGACGCTGAGAAGCAGTAGTTCAACCCTGATACAATAGCAACTTCTTCCTCTGTCTCTCTCAGTAGTAACAAGACCCAATTCAAAACATGAAAATAGCCTAGGAGGAAAAAACCCAACAGTTGTAAAATATAATATAATCTAATATAGTATATTAAACGTGAGTTAGTATCCACGTGTGAGACCTATAGATATGCACAGTATAATTATGTCAGTTGTGCTAACACACAAAGTTAAATCAGCTTATCAAATATAGCAGGCGGACAGAAAAATCAAGATATTCAATCCCTTATGGTTTGTAGGAGATTGGATATAAGTGACTGATAGCTTGTATTCCATTTGGTCGATCACAAATATTGTGCAGCAGTATCAGAGGTTTCTGACAGAAACCTCTGATAGAGGTTCTTCCTTCCAGATAGAGGATTGTTTTAGATTGCTGAGCAGTGGAAGCCAATAAGATTTTTTTTGTCCAGTAATTCTTGTTCAGGCATGGTTTCTCCTTAAATTTAATGCTTTCTTCCTTGAAGTTAAATATGATAATTCACCCTGAAGCATAAACAGTCCTGAGAGATCCAAGAGAAATTCTGTAAGATTATTGGCTATGTTTCAGTCCTGGCTTGAATCATTTCAAACAAAATTTGAGTCATCCATTTGAATCATCTCACTGCAGCTTTGCACAGCCTAATTAAGAAATATATTTTAAAAAAATTAATGTTCAACTGTCATTCTAATAAAATATGATCATGTTTTGACACATCATTTGCCCTTTTATGAAAGCCTTTCTTTTACAAGAGCTGTCAGGTAGCAAACTTAAATGAATCGTCCATGACAAATGTTCCTAGGACAGTCAATATTTCCTTTAAAAAGAATTCACAGATGAATAAAATCTTTTTCCTGTTAAAGAATTGCTTAGTTCTCTTACAATGCCGTTTTCACAAGTGTTGTAGATGTATCACTTTGGAAATATTGTGGGTTTAACTGCTCTGCATTGGTATTTGAATTATCTTTTGGATTATCTCCCCTTCCTTAATAACCGAAAGGGTACATATAATGAAAGGGTGGTGTCTGATCATGATTTCAGGTTATGGCTAATGATCTGGTGAACTCAGGTATCTGTTCACTCGCCACTGAGTCATGACTTATTGTATGATCTTTTACACCAATGGGTGTCCAAAATTCATTAAGTGAAAGCAGGAGTTGTGAAGTCTTGGAATTCTTGAATTGGATCTAATACAACATTTAAAAAGCTATGTTTTTACGAGACAAAGAAAAATAACTTTTTAAACAGTATTAAGTATTATGAGCAATTGGCAGCCACAAATCCGCTGATATTTATGGAACAAAATACCTGTGGATCTTACCAGCAGCTAAATCTTGGAGCGCTTTCCATGGAACATCCTTATCAATCACTTCATTCTTCAGACTGAGATTTTGTTCTTTGCCTCAAGAGAAACACATGTGTTTTTATGTATGACCTTGTGAAAAATAATGAGGTTTCTTCTTTGTTTATAGTACTACACAGAAGAGGAGGTCGAGGGTGAACCAGGCGAGGTAAAAGCCTCTGATTTATGCATAAATGTCTGATTTTGTGGAATTTAATGCTTTTTAAGCATTTTGTGTGTGTGTATATAATCTAAAACAATTCAATAGATTTTTTTTTTATATACTTGAGTAATCTAATAATAACCTCTGGGAAGAACAAAGTCAACCAACAACTTATATAACAGAATAATGATCTTCCCTTGAGTGTCTTTTGCTAATGCAATGGTGGGCAACTTTTTGATGCTAAGGGACGGACATACGAGTTTTGTGGTTAGGAGGTGCAGTAGATGATAACACCTGCACCTAGGCCTACTCTACACGAATGGAATAATCTCTTTCAATGACGGGAAAGACTCTGGTTCCCCAGTAGAAAAAAATGTAGCTTAGGATAACAAGGTTAAGTACCTTTCTGCCTGCATATTTCCTACATTCTTTTTTTTTTTTTTTTTTGGAAGATATAGGAGAAAGGACAAATAAATGAAAATCCCAGTTTTTTCCCCCTCCAGCAAGAGGGAAGCTGGAGCCTTGTTTAAGTTAATGTATCAGCCTTACTTTTATTTGCCTTAATCTGCAGCAGGTTTTAATTGCACTGAACTTTTTTCCTTGTCCATATGCTCAATGGTTTGTAAAATACTAATTAAGAGGTTTTAAAAACACTTTATTTTCTTTTGGGAGATGCAGATGTATAGTGATGCCTGCATCCTAGTGAAATGGATGAGTAATTTTTGATTGGCTTGAACGGTATAATTGGCCTAAAAACGTATACATATATACTTCTGCTTTTGAAATCTTGGCCATCTATCAGAAAATAAAGGAAAAAACAGTATTCCTTAGAGGTTGCTAAATGAGAGTGAAAACTTGAAAACTCAGTGAAGAAGAAAGTAAATATGTATGTACAGAATATTTCTTCCTGCAAGCTTCTGTTAGTGTGTTTCCATTCATTCGTCTGATGTAAATTCACTTTGGAATGTCCAATGTCATTTTCTTGTTTTTGTTTCTTGTTCAACTTGCATAACGTATTCACATGTTGTTCATCTTGTTCATCTTTGAAACAAGATTTTTCTTCTCAGGGTTATGTTTTCATAAATGTCACTACCAACCTGAAGATAAATACTGTAACATTATTTTACTCTAAACATTTGTTGTTTATTCCTCCTGGCAATTCTTTTAATATACTTTTTTAATTGGAAGTCTTGCATTGTTTATGATATCAGCATGGCTATAAATATTAGAAGCACGATCCTTTTCCAGGCTTCAGAATTACTTAGGAGGATCCTAGAATTCTGCAGATTAGACTACAAATGACTATAGATTACTATAGAGACAAAGTTATTCCTTCATTAAGAACATTAGTTTTTGTGTTGATGGAGAAATATAGTTGTATGATTCTGAATTTATGTGGTTTATTTGTGTGTACCTCCCTTTAGGAGAATAGTTCATAAGATAACCTTTGAGCATAAATTCAGAAAATATAAAAAGAGAGAGGCTTATTATTTGCAAGGACTAATTCTCTTATATATTTTGGAATAATCTCACTAGTATCAATGAGGTTAAAGCAAAGGAAGAATTTGTCTGTTTCCATATATACTGTCAAAATTCGAATTTATGTGAGCGAGAATGATGGTGAGGAAAATCCTTGTAAAAAGCAAAACACTTGGTTGAATAAACCAATTCCTTTATGTAGAAAACAAATATTTCATTTTATAGAAATAGATTGAATGATATGTGCACATTGTAAAGCACTTTTCAAATTGAAGGAAAAGTTGATTTGGGACTAGGGGAAAAGTTGTATGAAACCCCCCCACCCATGTCTGTTGCTTTTTTTTTGAAACATAACTCATGGCTGATTCAATTCAGAAAAATAGATGTAACATGTCATAAGGACCTTCCTGAATTCAAGAATATCAGGATATGCTACTCTTGAATACAATATGGTAATTGTATAACTGCTCCCGGGTACTAGTCATACAGATCAAACAAACATAGTCACCAGTCACTACACTATTCCATTGTTCCCTGTCTAGAGGTCTAATTTTTGGAATTTTCTGCCTTCACTATTTATCTTGAGAGTAGGTGAAGACTCAACTCAAATGTGTAATTTTATACATTGCACAGCCATATGAAATGATGTATGGTGAAAAAACCATCCAAATAAATCATTCATATAATCTATTGTGTAGATTGTTACCGTGTTTCTCAGAAAATAAGACCGAGTCTTATTTTCTTTTAGACTTGAAAATAAGCACTTGGGCTTATTTTCGAGGTGGTCTTACTTTTTTTGAGGTGCAGTAGGCCAGACTCAGTGAGCTGGATGTGCCATGGACACACTGTTGCCTCCATTCCGAAGCTTCAGCGTTTGGAATGGAGGCTTTTGGCGAACAGGAGGAAAATGGGGAGGGGGATTTCCCTGCCTGTCATCCTTACCTCAGTCTGTGCTGAGCTTGAGGAATGGATGACAGGCAGGAAAATCCCCCTCCCCATTTTCCTCCTGTTCACCAAAAAGCCTCCTGTGAGCATCCCAAAAAGAGGGAAAAAGCAAAGCAGCTGGCCGTGGAGCTGCCAGCCTCGGGGAAGCAGTCCAACAAGCAGAAGCGCTGCACCCAGAAAGAGAAGGGCAAAAGCGGTATTTGCACTGCCCCAAGGGACCAGCAGGTACAGCTGCAGCTGGACAGTTGCCCCCTCCACATCCGTGCCGCCATTTGTGCCCATTCCCCCCGGGCTTATTTTCAGGGTAAGGGTAATATTAGGCCCACCCCCATAAAATTAGGGTTAGGCTTATTATTGGGGTGGGTCATGTTTTTGGAGAAACACGGTAACTTTGAAAATCCTTTAGAAATTGTCAAAGACTGGTTCTCAACGAAGTGTATCTGTATCTCAGTTGCGCTGATTTTCAAAAGATTATCAGGAATATAGACAATTGTAACTCCAAAAATATCAGCTAAAAAGGCTCTAAAACTAGTGCTGAGTCGGGAGATAAATTTAAAACACCTTTCCACGTTCTTAGGTGATTACTGAGTTCACTGAGACCACATACAGCACTGGCTCCGCACCGTACACAGTAACAACAAGACATACTTCAGAAACAAGCAGGCATCCTTCAGAAGCGAGAACGCATACTTATGAAACAACAACAACGCGTACTTTCGATAGTACAACACAACCTCCGGAAGTCACAGACCCTTCTCACAAGGCCTCCCAACCTGTCAGAAAAAAAGTTGTACGGAAAAAAGTGGACACATCTAAGTTTCGGACACCTTACTTGGATCACAGTTCAAAAATGCAAAAGCTCTTCAGCGATGTAAGTCAGAAATTTGCATCTTCTCACATTCAAAGCAGCTTAATGCTACTTTAATGAGTTTCAGCCAGTTGTGGGATTCAGCCAGTTCGCACCACTTCGGGAGAACCGGTTGTTAACTATCTGAGCAGTTTGGTGAACTGGTTGTTGGAAGAAATCATTAGGGCAGAGAACCGGTTGTTAAATTATTTGAATCCCACCACTGGTTTCAACCAATTTTAAAAAAGATCCTTGTGAAAAAAAATATTGATTTTATATATGTGTACTTTTTCTGTGTATCAGAAATTGATAACGGTATGTAACAGTATGTAAAAGCAAACGTTGAGGTTGGAGTGTATTTATCTTGTATAGTGCTAGGAAGAGTTGGAAGTCAATGCCCCCTTTTCTTTCTTTTTCTCTTTCCCCTTGTATTTCACACCCCCTTTCCCCATGTCCTTTCCTCCTCTTAATTTTCTTTTCTTTTTTTGTATGTTATACAATAATAAAGAAAATTTGAGTCAAAAAAAGAAATTGATAACAGCTATCAAATACTGTAGCATATGAGGCAGCTGGAAATCCTGGTCTCCAGAGTAAGCTTGTCAGAAAGTATCAAAGCTTAGGGTCAACCCAGTTTAATATTTAGAATAATATGAAAAAAGTTCAAGTTTATAGTCTTTCCTTATTCAGACCATAATTTCTTTGGCTAAATGAAATAACCTAATTCACCTTGTCTATATCTCTTTAAATTCTCACCCTCCCTCCCTCCCTGTGGGTGGGTGTATGGGGTGTATATGTTTTGTACTCAGAGCATAAATTCAATATATCCAGAGGGAGCCAAAGCTGATCTGTAGGGCCATAAATTTGGAGGGGAAAAATGTCTCTTAATCAGAACATTGTGCAATTTATATATAAATTAAACTTTCATCCAATTATGCATGGGGATATATCTGTGCTTGTATATATGCGTGTAGATACACCCCCTCTACTCACATACCAACTTGATGTCCCCAGATCTTATGGAGTCTATTTCCTATTACAGGTAGTCCTCGACTTATGTCCACAATTGAGTCCTACATTTTTATTGCTAAGTGAGACATTTGTTAAGTGAGATCATCCGTGGTTTCGGGGTGAAGTACCATCAGTATGCTGATGATACTCAGCTGTACATCTCCACCCCGGACCACCCCAATGATGCCCTTGAAGTGATGTCCCGGTGCCTGGAGGCCGTGCGGATCTGGATGGGGAGAAAAAACTCAGGCTCAACCCATCCAAGACCGAGTGGCTGTGGTTTCTGACATCCCGATATAGTCAGTTGGTGCCATCACTGACTTTTGGGGGCGAGTCATTGGCCCCCACGGAGAGGGTTCGCAACTTGGGTGTCCTCCTGGACTCACGGCTGTCTTTAGAAGAGCACATGACGGCCGTGGCCAGGGGGACTTTTTATCAGGTCTGCCTGATTCGCCAGTTGCGTCCCTTTCTGGATCGGGACTCGTTAAATACGGTCACTCATGCTTTCGTAACTTCCCGCTTGGACTACTGCAATGCTCTCTACATGGGGCTCCCCTTGAGGAGCACCCGGAGGCTCCAGCTGGTCCAGAATGCGGCCGTGCGGGTGGTTATGGGAGCGACGTGGCGCTCCCATGTGACCCCCCTCCTGCGCGAGCTGCATTGGCTCCCGGTGGTCTTCCGGGTGCGCTTCAAGGTTTTGGTTACCACCTTTAGAGCGCTCCATGGCATCAGACCGGGGTATTTACGAGACCGCCTTCTGCTACCAATAGCCTCTCACCGACCAGTACGCTCTCATAGAGAGGGGCTCCTCAGGGTGCCGTCGGCCAAACAGTGTCCACTGGCGGCCCCCAGGGGGAGAGCCTTCTCTGTGGGGGCACCTACGATCTGGAACGAGCTCCCCCCGGAGATACGGAGGATCCCGGACCTGCGCACGTTTCACCGTGCTCTCAAAACTTTTTTATTTCAGCAAGCTGGCCTGGCCTAACTCCCCTCTTTTAAATTTTTTAATTCGTGATCTTATAAATTGGGTGTTTTAATCTGTGTTTCGGCCAAAATATTTAATAATTTTAAGGGATTTTTAATATTTGTGTTATCTGTATTTTATCTTGGCTGTTCACCGCCCTGAGTCCTTCGGGAGTAGGGCGGTATAGAAATTTGATTAATAAATAAATAAATAAATAAATAAATAAATAAATAAATTTTGCCCCATTTTATGACCTTTCTTGTCACAGTGAATCACTGCAGTTGTTAAATTAATAACACGGTTGTTAAGTGAATCTGGCTTCCTCATTGACTTTGCTTGTCAGAAAGTCGCAAAAGGTGATCACATGATCCCAGGACACTGCAATGGTCATAAATATATGTCAGTTACCAAGCCTCTAAGATTTGATCACATGACCGTGGGGATGCTGCAACAGTCAAAAACGGTCATAAATCACTTTTTTTCAGTTCCATTGTAACTTCAAATGTCACTAAATGAACTGTTGTAAGTCGAGGACTACATATAGTTCAGCCTTTTTGGCAAATTGTAGGGAATTGTGGGATTTGAAATCAAAACAATTTGTGTAATTCAGATGCGCCCACCTATAGAAATACGTTAAAGCTTTACGCGCAAGGCATTTCCACAGGGCTTCTTAACCATAACACTTCGACATGCTAAAAATAGATCTACATTTTGCTGTCTTCTCTGCTCCCAGAAAAAGTACAAGGAAAAATTTGAAAAAGAAAAAGGAAAACAATGTGGAATAACAACAGATACTCCCGAACTTCGGAGAATCAAGAAAGTCCAGGACCAGCTCAGTGAGGTAAGGATGAGGAAGAAGAAACCATGACTAGGTAATACTGTTTTAATTCTAGTCAGGACAACGAGAAGCTCATGCATAATATTACAGTAAGCCAGTCTGGAACTTTAGGATATGAATACTGCTAGATCCTTGGCCAAGGAAACTGAGACTCTGCTTGAAGCTAGAAATTTGAGACTTCTTACTACATACATGTGGGTTAAAATTACAGTTCTTGACTATCTGAAAAATACTGCAGGCATGAAAGCTGCTGGAGTAGGAGAAGAAGAGGCAGAGTCTGGGTGGGGGAGTTAAGAGAGGAATCAGTTTGGAGATTGCATTAGGTTGCCACAAGCAATCCAAGTCCAGCTTCTCTTGAATTCTGTTGGCTCTTATCTAGCACCAATTTAGTGCTGGCTGTTAGTTGACTAAATTCCTGTGTATAGCATGAGCAATAAATTAGCTTGACTGGAATGTAACATGTGGTCTTGCTTCTTCACACCTGACAGCTGGCTTTATGTGTTGTCTCAGCATAAGAACACTGCCAGTCATCTCCAAACCCTCTGAAATGGCCCCCAAGAGCTTTCCTAAAAGCTAGTACTGTTTTCATTTTAAATGTATATTAAATAAACTTGAAGAAATTACATTAATTACATGATAACTTAATTTCAGTTTGCTTTGGCTCCATTTCCTGTTTGCAAAGCAATGATTTATTACAGTTTTCTATACTGTAAGCCTATATGTATTTTCTGTAGGTTAAGTATCGCATGGCTGGGGAGGCAGCTAGAACCGATTGCCACCTTGACGGAAAAGCAAGAGACATTGAGCATGCAAAGAAAGTTTCTCAGCAAGTCAGCAAGGTAAGACATCCTGTGATGTAGAAATTATTGAGATTTGTAAAAAAAAACCCAAAACTTAGATGGTGCTTATGCAGCTCAAATGGTTTAATTCTGAATAAATTATGAGAGGAACCTATTATTACACATCAATAATATATGTGTTATCACTTTTCATCCAACTTTTCAATGAAAAGTTTATGCATGTCTAGTGAGTCATAAAGATAGTCCTCATTCACTGACTGCCTCTTTTAGCAACCATTGCAGTTATCATAGTGATGAAGAAATAACTTTATGACCAATCCTCACTTTATGACCTTTGCAGATCTGTAAAGGAAAAGAAATCTGAAATAAGATGATAAGCATAGTTGTGGATTCATGTAGCAACTGCTTTGCTTAATGACTGAGGTGCCAGTCCCAACTGTGGTCACTAAACAATGACTACCCCTGCGGTGGGTGGAGTACCTTTTCACATCTTTTCTTTCCATATGCCTATAGAAAGGCATAATAGTATTGCATGAATGAATGGTAATATATATAAAAAATATAGGCAACATGTATCAGATTTTCCCAAACTGGAGCTCTCCAGGGACTTTGGATTACAGTTCCATGATTTGCAGTCATTAGGGCTTTTGAATCAGGAAGGGTAGAAATTGAAAGCCGATGTGCCAAGAAAATATTAGCAAAATGGTTTGTTTGGAGCCACTGATTGCATCACATTCAGATGTTCAATTTTTCAGGTGATACAATGCAAAAGAATATCTTATTCTCCTCAATCCCCAAAAAATATTTACCCAGACAGTGAAATATGTGTAAACTCTACCTTAATCAGTTCCAAGCAGTCTCAAAGAGGTTGCCGGGGCTTCTATTTCTCTCTGAAGCTTTAATTTTTACCACAATGCAGCTTAATTTTGAAGGAATTGATATGCCTGACAGTTCCAAGCTGTGGATAGACTATGATAACAACTGTGCTGATCCTCTCTATTCTAAATAGCATAAACCATACATTTCACAGAAGGGATTGTCTTAAAATGTTTGTCTCAGTATGATCGCTTCCTGTCCTTCTGGATTGGCGCTAAACTATTAGTATCAACTATTGTGACCAAAACATTCTTCCATTGTCCTACAAAATGAAGCAAGGACACAATCAACAACCTTGGTCATTAGATTTGACACTGAAGATATGACTCATCCGTTTATTACTGGAGACTATGGGGAGATGGTTTAAAAACGACAAAATGTCTTTTTAGCAAATTCTCATTTATTCAGTTAGGTGAATGAATACAGTAAATTGCTTTTTGAGGCTGCATACTTTCACAGAACAGCTTAAGTTGTTAATCTGTTTTAAGAAGAAATTTTTAAATGTTTTAATTGGTAGTGATTTTTAATTTTTGGGCCAAATTTATAGATATTTTAATTGTTTTTTAATATTTGTATTGCATGTTTTTAATTCTGGCTGTACACCGCCCTGAGTCCTCAGGGAGAAGGGCGGTATAGAAATTGGAAATAAAATAAAATAAAATAAAAAGTTAGTAGAAATTTGAGTTTATTATGTGTGTTTAAACAATAACTTTGAAAAATCAAGGTTAGGCAATCATGTATAAAAGACGTCAAGAAACATAGAGGTGTTCAAAAGTAGTATATTGTTAGACCAGGGATTGGCAACCTTAAACACTCAAAGAGCCACAAAGGTCCTAACCAGAAGCCCCCCATTCAGTTCTGGAGCCCACCAGAAGTCTGGTTCCCCACCATAAAGTCTCCTCCTAGCGTGGCATCTTTTTTCCTCTGCCACCCGAAAGTCCGGTTCTTCCACCATAGAGTTTCCTCCTACCTGTCCTAACCAAAAGCCTTATCAATTGTGGAGCTGACTGGCGACAGGGAGCCGCAGCAGAGGGATGAAAGAGCCACATGCGGTCCAGAGCCACAGGTTGCCGACCCCTGTGTTAGAATTTATGGAGAATCGGACTTAAAAGAGGAGCTTCTTTACAGTTCCTTTAGCCAATGTGGCATTTTTTGTTTTTGTCATTATAGGTTTTATACAAACAGAACTGGGAAGAAAATAAGGAAAAGTATTTGCTTCCTCCTGATGCTCCTGAGTTTGTTCATGCCATAAAAAATACAGCCTTATTCAGTAAGGTAGGTGTACTTCTGGTTAGAAGAATCTGTGATCCTTTTCTATGTATCTCGTGCTTCTTTCCAGCCTGTGCCCAATGAGTTTTGTGAATACTTTTCCCTCAGAAACCTTATGTTGAAGAGTGGGAAGCAGACAAGTCCCTCTTCTATCCCTACGATGACAGTCCTGAATTTAGGAGAGTTGCAAAGGCACAAAAAGCCCTCAGTGATGTAAGTACCAAGATCCTGATCGATCATCAGTTCTGGACCTTTGTAACTGGGAAAGAGCACCCAAAAGTGCTTTTTCAAAAGGCAATTGGACTTTCTTTCTTGAAAATGTTTCATTTCTCATCCAAGAAGAAACAAAACGTTTTGAGCGAAAACCAAGAAACTCCAGTTGCTTTTTGGAAAAGCACGTTTGGGACAACCATGACCTGGATGACTGAGAATTTCCATAGACATTTGGGAAAGGGCCACCCAGGTATGACGTGGCGAAGCTGAACAATCTTGAAAGGGATTTTGCAAGAATGAAATAGAAGGCTGTATGTAGCACATTGTCTTGCCCTTTGGCACGGGCAAAGTCTGAGCAATAGAGGAGGTACTGGAATGGGATGGATACTGAATTTAAGGTGATGGAGAAGAAATCTGTGGCAGCACTTAGTTGACATTGGTTGATCTCAAAAGTCTAGCAGAGTTGGGTTAGGACTTGAATGGGAGTCTACAAGGACATTCTAGAACTGTAGGTTAAACAAAAGTAAAAAAAAAAAAACTGGAATGAAGACAATAGCAAGTCATTTCTCTGTGCTGCCAAGAAAACTAAAATAATATAGTTACTAAGAACTGAATCTTATTCAAGGGAATGGAGGCAAGAATGTTCCCATTTTGGAAAGTATTATTCCCTAATCCAACCAACACCAGGGCCATTAAAATAAATGGCGCATTAAAACAAATGGTGCAGTACAAATTTTCCACATCGGCTCTTAATTTATTAACGTCTATAAAGATGGCTAATTTGTTGTGGTAAAGAGCAAATTTCATCACCTACCATGCCTAGAGCCAAACGAATTAAACAATTGCCTCCTCTGATTATCTTGTTCTATTCCTGGTATAAAATCCTAAAATAACTATGCTAAATTAACAGAGGCATATTTTGCTTCCATGAAAATGAACTCCTATTGAGACAGGGTGCAAGAATAAATATGCTTGTTTAAAAAGCCTGACTAGGTGGCTCAGTGGCTAAGACACTGAGCTTGTCGATCAGAAAGGTTGGCAGTTTGCCAGTTTGAATCCCTAGGACAGGTCTCCTGCGTGAGCAGGGGGTTGGACTAGATGACCTCCAAGGTCCCTTCCAACTCTATTACTGTTATTATTATTATTAAATAATCAGCCTTCTTTTTCTTGATTGTTTCAGATTGTTTACAAAAAAGGACACATTGAGCAGAAATCAAAGTACACCTCTGTGCCTGACCGACCTGATATGGAGCTTGCCAAGAAAGTTACTCGACAGCTCAGTGACGTGAGTATTATGTGACAGAATTTATTGTAATATATTCACCTGAGTTGGGAACAGGACGTCATCAAGGATCTCTAAAGTATCTTATAAGGAGGGGAAAATATCAGTGCCCTTTACAGATGACTCTTGACCCTTGCCGTCCCAACCATTCTGCAACAATGCTTCTCCTTCCCATTCTATCTTTCTACCTGTATTAGCATAAAGAAAATCAACCAATACATTGCATATTATTAATAGATTGATAACTTTATATTTTACTCATTCCCTTTTTGTGTATCTAGGAAGCTTTCAAAGTTCTGAATAGAATAGAATAGAATCCGGTGTAGAGTTGTTTTAAGCCTCCTCTTAAACCCTAGTAAGGATTGAGTTGCCTTATCAAGGAGATGGGAGGCATATAAATGTAATAAACAAATACATAAATTGACACAACCTAAGTTCCAGCAGAAAGCTGTTTAATGATTTGAGGCCCATCACTGAAATGTAAGTGTGCCAGGGCCTGTCAGAAGTGCCCCAAGGAAGATAGTAAGGGTGTGTACAATCTTTACAGAAATAGGCAATCCTGCAAGCAACCTCACAATCTTGTAGTCATTTACAAATTGGTTGGAGGTTAGAATTGGTTGGATGGCCAAAGCAGAGACTTCCTGCACTGTAGAAAGTAAGGAAGTTGATCTTAATAGAAAATGCAAAAACTGTTACAGAAGCAAGAGGAGCTGAAATATTTATTTTAAGTCCAGAAAAGCAAGATAACATTTGGATGCAGCTCAAGGAGATAACACCCTAATTCAGGGAGGAGGAGGAGGAGGAGGAGGAGGAGGAGGAGGAGGAGGAGGAGGAACATCACAATCAGAACATCACAAGATCCTGTTATTATAGTCAATCGCAATTAGAGTATTGAGATATCAATTCCTTCTTGTGGAGTTGATTTGCTGGTCTGGTCTACCATTTATGAGAATATCTACGTAGTCCAGATAATCTATATATATAAAAGCGAAAACCACTCAAGCATTAATCATGAAATCTCCAGAACTGTAAAGCCTACAAACTTGAAATTTGCCATGTATGTTCTTCTTGGCTTCTAGGTGCTCACTAAGAAAGGATTTTTTGAAATGACCATGAGAACATTAGTATTTCTTATATTATATTATATTATATTATATTATATTATATTATATTATATTATATTATATTATATTATATTATATTATATTATATTAGATTAGATTAGATTAGATTAGATTAGATTAGATTAGATTAGATTAGATTATGATTAACATGCTCTGATGCTAAGGAGTTCTACTCCCCCTCCCCCCCTCAAAAGAAATCTGTTCTAAATGCAAAACACAAGCAGTTTACTTTCACAGCAGCAAGCAGCTTTACTACAGAACAGTTGAGCTAAGCCACGCCCAGCCTCCTTCCTATCTCCTTGCTCACACAGCAAATACTGTTTGAGTTTCCAAACACACCTCAACTCACACACACTGACAGGATGCTAGCCAAATGAATACCGATGGATGCTGCGGGCTGGGACATTCTACTCCCTCTCCCCCTCTGTTCCAATTCCCAGTAGCATTATATTAACACACTCTGATGCTACGGAGTTACACATTCTACATTAAGTTTCGGGCTGCAAGTGTCAATTTATCAAGCCCGAGCACATAGTTTCATAGCGAAGTATGGGCGTCCAGCTAGTACCAAATATGAGGTTTAACATTCTTAATTCTTGCTTCCCATCGATTGTAAGATGGTAGCTGTTCCAATGGTTTAAGCATTATTTCTTCAAAAAGCTTATTTTTCTTCATGTGGAAATGTACACACATAGAATCAGTTTAGCAATTTATCATTTGTGAGTATCTTATCTTAGATTTGTTTAATAGGGCAATATTCTTGGTTTTTTGTTTTTGTTTTTTTGGAGTGGCCTTCATATGTTGGACTAGGTATGGTGAAGGTATTTCTTGTTCTTTTAATTGTTGAAAATTCCCCTGGCACATTTTGAGTAACTAATTTTTGTTTGTGTTCGAACTAGAGTAATTCATGTATAGAAAGAGCTTTTAAAGACACATTGTTTTGGTGAAGCTGAAAGAAATCTCCCTTTCTAATTTTAGATTACTTTCATGTAAAATAATGCCTGATAAGATTTTTAAAAAATGACGGGAGAGAAATAGACATTTAGCACAACGGATGAGATCCATGGAGCATGACTCATAAACTTGATATTTATATATAATTAGATTTTATTCATTATTAATGTGTTCATAATTTATTACCCAATCATAAATTTAAACTTACTAAATTCAGTGCTATATTTTTAATGGAATGCAATGTGACCCTTCCCCCCACCCCATTAGTTATATTTGGCATCAGAAAGTAAGTAGGGTAGGTACAGATTGATTCCTCTGGGAAGATTTTCCATAATGGAGAATCTGCACTGGAGACAATTCCTTGTGTGTCAAATCACACTTGGTTAAATAAAGTGTTCTGTTCTGTTCTGTTCTGTTCCGTTCCGTTCCGTTCCGTTCCGTTCCGTTCCGTTCCGTTCTGTTCCATTCCATTCCATTCTTCTGAGAAAGTTTTTGAAAATTATAGAACAATTACGTTTTATTCAAACATTCCTAAGACAGAAGAGTCTAAAAACTATAGTGCAATAGTTCACCTATAGTGGGAAAGCAAACCTATTTTAAGAATATATTTCTTTTTCTAAAGTAGTTTACTTACAGTCCAATGTTTATCTCTTTTTTTGTTGTAGCACAAATATCACGAAGACCATAAAAAGAAGAATGGCAAATGGAGCCAAACACCATGCTATGATGTCGCAGTTGCCAAAATGAACTCTGACAACTTGAGCCCAGTAAGAAGGAATATCAAAATGCCATTTTGTATTTGCTTTCCTCCCCCCACTTTCTCCCTCCCCCTATTTTATATTGATTGCTTGCCTTTGTAATAAAATCCCAATTCTGAGCTGTACATTCTTGCACTTTCTGTTGTTTGCAGAGAAAATACCAGGAAGACTGGGAATCGAAGAAAGACCATATCTATTTCATGCAGACAGCAACACCAGAGTATACGGTTAATAAGCGTGCTGGAATTGCTGCCAGTAAGGTATGGCAATAAATCTAGCTATGTGTTTAAATTGGGTCCATTGGGGAGACCAGGCGATGGCCTGACCCTAATGTACTTGGAATCTTCTGATAGTTTCAATTTACATACAAAGAAAATCCCATCCAAAACAGGAGTAGTTCAAAGCTTTTGGTCATCTCACATGGGTTGAGTTGGAATGAAGGCATTTCTGTGTAAATTGAAAATGTGTCAGAGACAGGGATGTTTGCTGGAGGGGTCAAGAAGTGAAGATGGCTGTTGCAACCAGATGAACAAAGCCCCTGTGTGTGCTTGTGACATTGACACATGTACAAAACACATGGGGCTTTGTTCATATAGTCACAGCTGGCATCATGCTCTTTTTGACCCACTCTTTTCCACTCTAATGGAATCTACTGATCATGGAATATTCTGCCCATTTATACAGCTGGTATTCCATATAAATTGTGTGGCCTCATCTCGTCTTGGTGGTCAAGGAAAGTTTAATGTGGAGCGCCATTAAGACTTGGATGCCTCTGTTAGGTCTTGGCATTGTTCAAGAAAATATGTTTGAGCTTAACAAGGGAGTTCGAAAAACTGAATTCCTTTGTCGCTTATGTTGGTGATCCAGTGGAAACTTTTGTTGGTGGAAGAGAGAACTTTCATTGATTCCTGTTTTCCCCTTAGTCACAATCCTATTTTTCTGGGAGGCAAATGAGACCACATGGAAAATGATGAAAATTGCCTCCCTCATTTCTGTTGGAGGGTGTGTGTATGGGCATTCCCAACAGTATAACTGTGCTAAAACATAGTTTTGGATCCTAGCTGTTGAGAACGCAATGTCCTTTACTTCATCTATCTACTATTACTATCCTTCTCAGATTTAGTTCAGCAGAAGAAATAATAGAACTCGAAAAAGATTTTTGCTAATGAAAAAGGTACTTCCTTTAACCCTTGAAAGCACAACGCATTCTAGTTATATTTCATCAGCAATGGTTTTCTTTTTTATTATGGAACAATTGGCAAATGTGAGTACAAATAGCATTTTCCAGTTGAAACCATTTTCTTAATTGAAGAAATGGCATCTCTTAAAAGCCTCAAATGTGTTTGATTTAGAATGGTACATGAATGTTTCCATTTTTTTAAAAAAGTCTTTGAGCTAAAAGCCCAAATAAAAAGGTCATCGAGTTACACCAAAACAGCATGTTGTAAAATTGGAAAATGATTTATTTTCCCCGCTTAATTTTTCTAGATAAAATACAAGGAAGATTATGAAAAAGCCAAAGGTTCAGCAGATTATAATGTACTTCCAGCAACGGAGAATCCGATGCTCAGGCATCTAAAAGCTGTTGCAAATAATGTAAATGATGTAAGTATGCTATTCCACCCCCCCAGGATGGTTGACAAAACAGAGTTTCAACAATTCATCATTATATGTCATTTAAAAGTAGGTTGTCTTGTCTTGTTATGAAAATCCAAAATTTAATCAGCAAATTGGTTAGATCAGCGTAGATGATAAAACTTCCTTTGTTCCTTTTTTCATATCACTTCAATTGCTATCACTGGAGGACAAGATATATGATCTTGTTTGAGGATAGTAAGCTTATAGTTTCCTTACTTCGAACACACAGTGCTTACCACAGAATCCCAAAGTAAAATATCTATGAAAAGTATTTTGCTCTCTATTCCATTTGTGTTGTAAGAGTTGCCAACTCTGTGCATCTTCTAATTTTGACAATGGCTGAACAGGGGGACTTCAGATAAAGGTTTTTCCCTTGTTGCATCCATATTGTAAGCCTTCTGTCAGAGTGTCTCACTTCCCCAGGTATATCATGAACTTGGTCAGTGAGTGAAGAATGCTCTGGGATCACATTTTGGTTCGCAGCATGTGTGAATTGAGAATGACATAAAATAAACATGACTCAGGCTGCTCTGTTTTTCTTTTTAACTTTTGATTTTATGAAGAGGCGTTTGGGAAATTTAGTTTAACATTTAATTTCACGATGTAAAAAAGATGTGGAGACTCTAGAAAGAGTGCAGAGAAGAGCAACAAAGATGATTAGGGGACTGGAGGCTAAAACATATGAAGAACAGTTGCAGGAACTGGGTATGTCTAATTTAATGAAAAGAAGGACTAGGAGAGACATGATAGCAGTGTTCCGATATCTCAGGGGTTGCCACAAAGAAGAGGGAGTCAAGCTATTCTCCAAAGCACCTGAGGGCAGGACAAGAAGCAGTGGGTGGAAACTAATCAAGGAGAGAAGCAACCTAGAACCAAGGAGAAATTTCCTGACAGTTAGAACAATTAACCAGTGGAACAACTTGCCTCTAGAAGTTGTGAATGCTCCAATGCTAGAAGTTTTGAAGAAGATATTGGATAACCATTTGTCTGAAGTGGTGTAGGGTTTCCTGCCTAAGCAGGGGGTTGGATGCATGGCCCCCTGCATGCACCCCATCCCTGTGCATGAGCATGTCCCCCATCTCCCGCGCACGTGTGGCAAATACTAGAAGATCAGATGGCCAGCAGGAAGCATGCACACATGCGCAGCAGAGCTGAACTGGGGCTATGGCTCGTGTACCATCAGAGAGGGCGCTGCATGCCACCGCTGGCACACGTGCCATAGGTTATGGCATTCGAACCCGGGCTATTTACATATTAGGTAGATATATTAACCTCTAAGCCACAGGCTCTCCTTGCTTTGTTGGATATACCAGGGGAGAGATCGTTTCTTCTCAGGGCAACCTGGTCTATCCAAATATGGGATGGATCATACTGCTTTCGCTTTCGTCTTTCAGCCCCAATCCAGGAACCTTCGCAGGTAGTCGCTTTTGCAACAAATTGTTTTTGTGTTACATTTGTATTAACATAGAAAAAAGGGTTTTAAGGTTTATAAAAAGGGTTTTCCTTTTATTAGAAGAAGCAATTGTGCAGAAATCTTGTCTACCATTGCAGAAAAGAAGATGCTGGTTCTCATATTTCCTCCAGAAAGGCTTTTCTTTCCCATCATTCATAACTTAGATAGGATAAATAATGGAAAATAAAGAATTGCATTCTAGATACGCTTGCTTCATTTGAAGGCAGCACAGGTTTGATGGCATCAGCAGAAGAATTTAATTTTTTTTTCTGCGTTCCTCTTATGTTAATACTGCTATAATACTTTATATTCTTTTTTTTTTTTTCTGGCAGAGATTATATAAGGAGGCATACGAGAAAGCCAAAGCGAAAAGTATTAACTACTGCGAGACTCCAAAGTACAAAATCGACAATGTTCTGAAAGACTTTAGTGATGTAAGTGTGATAGAAATAGTTCTTTAATGTGCTCCAGATAAAGTCGTGCGGTTTCTTATAAAAACTGATGGCATTCTTTTTTTTTTTAGGTCAAATACAAAGAGCCTTACATAGCCAATGTCTTGGGCCGATACATAGGCACGGTTGAGGACCCCTATCAAGCGCATTGCATGAGGATTGAAGCTATGAAGAGCGACGTGAGTATGAGTTCTCTCTACCTCATCTGGCTTCGCTGATTTGTTATGGTTACTGATCTCTTATTGTTTCTCTAGAAAAACTATAAAGCGGACTATGAAGAGGAAAAGGCTAACTGCTACTTCCCCCAGACTTTGACGCAAGAATATGAAGTCCAGAAGAAGCTGGACAAGTGCAAAGATGTAAGAGCTGCTGTGAAATCGTGTATGGCTCAGAATCTCAGATGCGGGCGGGAAGCATGTCTTTCGAAACTTATTTAAAGGAATTTGAATGCCTAAATTATAAAATGTGTTTTGAAGATAGACAAACACTGCACCCGCATTAGTGAACACAGGCTTAAATCTGACTATTTGTAGCTCAGGGTTGACATAAAGGATCCATGGTGTTCTCTGAGCTTGCTTGTTTTCTCCCAGATGTTTCGTTTTCCGAACTAAAGTATCATCATCAGTGCTAGAACTGATGATGTTGCCTAGTTTGGATAATGAAACGCCCACAAGAAAACAAGCAAGTTCAGAAAGCACCAAGGTCCCCTTAGATCTGACCACTGGTGGTTGAATCATGTGTTTTACTATTTCACAGAAGTGGAAAAAAGCTATCATCAATTGGAATATTTATTCTGCTTTCTATTTAAGAATCGTGGTCTATGTTGAATTAGGATCACATCACTGAGTCTCATTACAACCCGTGCGCTCCCACAGAGAGGGCCTCCTCAGGGTGCCATCAGCCAAACAATGTAGGCTGGTGACCCCCAGAGGGAGAGCCTTCTCTGTGGGGGCACCTACCCTCTGGAATCAGCTGCCCCCAGAGATAAGGAGAATCCAAGACCTCAGTGCCTTCTGCCGTGCCCTTAAAACCCACTTTTTCCAGCAAGCCGGGCTGGCTTAGGAAGAAATTTTTTAAAATTTTTAAATGTTTAATTGGTTTGTGGTTTTTAAATTTTGGGCCAAATTTATATAGATTTTAATTGTTTTTAATATTTGTATTTCATGTTTTTAATTCTGGCTGTGCACCGCCCTGAGTCCTCAGGGAGAAGGGCGGTATATAAATTGAAAAATAAAATAAATAAATAAATAAATAAATTATTCCAACAGATATACTGAAGAACTGGGAGTTTGAATAAAGGAGTGAAATAAGAAAAAAAACCCCAATTGAATCAAACTATTTGTAGCCTATGCTATCTGCTTGGTCTTAGCTGAAAACTGCATCCTGAAGTTGCTGCAGTTTTCAGTTGCTGCTTTGTATCATTTGCATGTAATGTGTAGCTTGTCCTCAGGTGGTATCCTTCTAACATCTTACATCATCATATTAATTTATAGGCAGCTCATGACATCTAGTGGTTAACATGTGTTTGGGTCACATACATAGTTTCTCAAGCAAAATCTTATATATCAATTCAATTCACTTTCTGTAGAATTGGACACGGTGGTGTAAATAATCACCTATAATACTGGGTACGCTCGCTTACTCACAAACGCAGTAAGTGACAATATGTATGGGCTGCATCAAGGATAGTTCACATTACTGAATAGTAAATAAATCAGTTATTCAACATTTCCTTAATTGAGCATCTGATATCTTTTGATGTTTTCATGACTATCATAGGGTGAAAGCTTTCAGAATTGCAGGAAATACAGATAGTCCTTGACTTACAACTACAATTGAGCTCAAAATTTCTGTTGTTAAGTGCAACATTTGTTAAGTGGGTTTTGTCCTATTTTGCAACCTTTCTTGCCATGGTTGTTAAGTGAACCACTGCAGTTAGTAACATGGTTGTTAAGTGAATCTGGCTTCCCCATTGATTTTTCTTGTCTAAAGGTCACAAAAGGTGATCACATGACCTTGGGACGCAGCAATGGTCATAACTATGAACCCATTGCCAAACATTTGAATTTTGATCACATGATCATGGGGATGCTACATAGGTCGTAAGTGTGAAAAACAGTCCTTTCTTCAGTGCTGTTGTAACTTTGAATGGTCACTGAATGAACTGTTGTAAGTCTTGTAATACATTTTGATTTAGCTCATGCTATTGTATTTACAGCCTATTTGTATTTGCACAATACCCTTAGCCTTGCCATAGTAGAATTTATTGTACCCTGGGAAATAAACCATGGCTGAGTTTGCAAAAAAGGTAAGATGCCTCAACTATAGCTATAAGTGGGGCTTTGCACATGATATACCTACCCTGTTTCCTCCAAAATAAGACATCCACGGATAATAAGGCCAATCGGGCTTTTGAGCGCATGAGCTAAAATAAGGCTCCTCCCGAAAATAAGCCCTCCCTGAAAATATTTAAACGCAGAGCTGGAAATCAGTAAGACAGCAAGAGGAGCCCCATCTTGCTCCACGTGCCCCAAAATAATAAGACCTCCCCAAAAATAAGGCCAAGCTCTTATATCGGGGTTCAAAAAATATAAGATAGGGTCTTATTTTCGGGGAAACACGGTAGTTATGCCAGAATTATAAATATTTGACCAGCTTCTGGTTTGCCAGTCATTATCTGCCTGGATAATGAAATGGATTGAGAAGTGGTCACAAGAGAGTGACCACTCATTCCCTCCCCCTGTTACTTCTGCCCTTGATTAATCTTAATGTGTGTTGAGAGAATGTATTCTAGATGCAACAGATATATTAAAATCTGCTATCATTCCAGATGCAAAACATACTGAGATCTCTTGATGATTGTATGCTTTGATGTTAAGACAAACCTCTGAGAACTCCAGACAATGATATTATATCATGGTTTACCCAATTAGATGTTTTTTTCCCAATCAGCATCATTAACTGCAGTGCTATTTGTTTTATGAATGCTGCTTTTTTGTTTTTTAAAAAATATTTTATATATGTTGATACAAAAATGGAAGATCATAGTACTGCAGCCTGAATATATATTATGCTTTGCTTTCATTTCAACCAGGTTGTCTACAAGAAACCTCCAGATCAGATTAAGTTTACTCAGGTGGCGAATTCTCCTGTTTTGGTACAAGCACAGATTAATACCAAGCAGTTAAGCGATGTAAGTTAACCTGCAACTTAAAGAATGAGTTCCTCTCTGATTTTTATACTTCGTGAAGATTTGTGCATGATAAAATATTTCTGGTCATAATGCTGCATATTTAACAATGAAAGGGTGAATGAATAACTCATGGTTGACCAAGAAACGTACCTATTCTGCTTTTTAAAGCATTATGCAGTAGTGTTCTGCCCCAGCTCCGGATTCCTGAGGATATTGACACACACCAACGGTCCTTATCAAATTTATTAAGTAGCAAGAATAAACCAAAGTCCGGCAAAGGTTCGCAACCAGCCCAGAAAACAAGATACGATAAGACTTTTCCAAAAATGCTCTGATGATAATTACAAGTTGTTTCCAGCAAGAAACTTACTAATGGCGTGTGACTTAAATAGGCTAAGGGAATGGCCAATTATCCTCAAGCCTTACTCTCGAGGAGACCACTCGAGAGGAGTGCCAAAAGGCCACTCCTGCCTTTTGGCAGCCCTGCATGCTGGAGCATTGAGAAGAGGCTCCTCCACTTCGCTCTCTCCACTTGAAGGAGCCTCTGAAGGTTCTGAAGGCCCTGGCTGAGTCTCTGCCTCTGGCACCACATCCTCTTCAGCCTCCTCGCTGTCTGACACAAGCGCCGGCTGCACAGGCTGCTGGCGCAACACCACACCAGCCTCCTCATCGTCGGGATCAGCCATGATCTGCGCAGGCCGCTGGTGGGCCACAACAAGTAGAATATTGCATATTGAATAAACAATGCTTTGTTAGTTTCCAATAGAGCAGGGGTATCAAACTGGCAGCCAGCGGGCTGGATGCATCATGTGCAGGCCATGCCCACCCCATCTCCACAAAGGCAAAAAACATCACGATACATTGTGATACGTCACATGATGTGATTGTGTGCAATAGAGGTTTCAGGACTGTGTCATCTTAGGAATCTGATATTGTGGAGAAGGATATGGAAAGAAATTGATGGAGATGGGTGTAGGAAAAACCTCTCTCTTCACTTTCATGACTTAAGTCCTATAGTAAAAAAAACTTAAAGCACAAAACCCACTTTTTCAGACATGGTATTACTATGTTTACCAATTATAATAAACTGGAATGAGACTTCTAGCAGTAAGACAGGGATTTCTTTTTCTTCCTTCTCCTCTGTACACATACAACATCTGATTTTGTGGGGTAGTGATGAGACTACTAGGGGAATAAAATTGGCTTCCTCCCATTATATCTGCATACATGATTTCTATTAAAAGAACAAGAAGTTAGATCTCACAGAGATACAGTGAGATATCAAAGTAGGAGAGTATCGTGCGTTTTAGAATCCAGCAACCAGTCTTAATGATTTGGTTGTTATTGTGTCCTTGAATCAGGTTTTTGAATCCTGGTGACTGCTTGGACTAATTCCTGCAGTTTTCTTGCCAATATTTTCAGAAGTAATTTGTGCCTATCTCCTTCTTAAGGTGGAGAGAAAGAGAATGATTGGTTCATGATCATAGCTTGCTTTGTGTCTAAGGCAGGATTAGAACTCACAATCTCCTGCTTCCTAGCCTGATGCCTTAACCACTGCACCAAACTGCCCCAAGTCTTAATGACAGCATGTTCAAATACCAGCCTGAAATTTCCCTATACCCCCAAAATTTTATCAATCTCTTACCATTTGAAGCTGCATCATATGAAAGCAAGCAAACGTTTTTTTCTGCATGTGAGCCATATTTCATTCCAGATGATTTATACTGATACACATCCTTATGTTGGTGAATAAAATGGCTAACTATGGCTTGCTTTTGAAATATTTGAGTTGAAACATTTGAATCTGTTGCCTTGATCAGATCTCATGTTAGCAATGAATGGTAGTGTTGTAATTAAACTTTTTTTTCATGTTAATTCATTTTATGGCATTGCTTATTCTGCATTTCAGATGAATTACAAAGCCAAACATGAGGCAGAAAAATCCAGATGTTCCATACCTCCAGATACTCCTTTGCTTCTTCAGTCCAGAGTCAATGCTTATAATATCAGTGATGTATGTATTATGGACAACTGTTCTTGTGATTCAATTTCATAATTAATAATACTTTTACTACTATGAATGAGTTAATGACTATAATATTAGTGATGTAAAAGCTGATAGACAGACAGACAGACAGACAGACAGACAGACATGATAGATAGATGATAGAGATAGAGATAGAGATTGCTGGTTTAGACTAGCTATGTTCTGAAGGAGAAAAATGTAAAAGAAGAAAGTCCAAAAGATTGGGAGAAAGGGAACGACACAAGTCTAGTGCTTATTTAGAAATAACTTTAAAAATTGAAAGCAAGAGGAAGTAACAGCGGGTACTTCCAGATGTGGCTACTATGGTGCAGTTACTCTTCTACATTTACAGAATTCAATGGGTGAGCAGAGGTTTTTATTTTCTATTTATCATTGTTGTAGTTCCCCCTTCCCAATCTCACTGCTTGCTTCATTTTTTATTTACCATGAAAAATCCACTAAAGAAAGAAGGTGGCATACCTGGACATTAACTTTGAATTATTAGCACTAGGGACCCTGCATCTGGATGGCATCTTGGGGAGAATTATTATAAGATAGTAAGGAAAAGAAGAAATCCCTAAAAGGGAAAAATTAAAGGAAGGAGAAGCAGGTAAAAGAAATGGAGATAACCTGGTTAAGGAAAGGCCAAGTGGGGAAGTAACTGACAGATGGAATGATTGGGGAAAAAAATTCAGTAGAGATGAAGAAAGAGTATAGAATGAAGCAAAGGAAATAGAGAGATAAAGGAAAGAGAAATGTGTACCAATGGATAACAAACAAGAGGAACATTATGTGGAAAACTCAACTCTGTTAATGGAATCAAATTTTGGATACAAATATCATTGAATTAATATATGATCTCTAAAAACCAAGAGGGACCTAGTCATTTTATAAAATCAACACACAGATGAACGTAGTATTTCTTTTTCTTTGGGTAATATATATTAGTAATACATGTTCCAAACCAGGTTTTTGAAGCATGCATGGATTTCAATGCATGATTTGAATATGCCAAATTGCTGTGATTTTATATATTTTCTACAGTAAATGGCTGCATTGATTCTTTATGCTATACTTTCCTTATGTTTTCTTATCATTCTCATTTGGCTAGAATTGGTATAAGTATGACTGGGATCAATCCAAAGCAAAGAAGTTTGATATCAAAATGGATGCCATCCCAATTCTGGCTGCCAAAGCGAAACAAAAAATTGCAAGTGATGTAAGTGTTACACAGAATTTAAAAAGGGCAATTCTTGGCTTTCCATTTTTATACAAATTTATAGCATATGAAAGTATGTCATTCTCTTTTCCCAATTAGGTTGAGTACAAGAAGGGCTATGAAAAGAGCAAAGGAAAGCTTGTTGGAGCTTTGAGTGTTGAAGATGATCCTAGGATCCGGCACTCACTGAAAGTAGGCAAGCTGCAAAGTGATGTAAGTAACCCCAAGGTATAGTATTGTGAAAACAGGAAGTGTGGGAGGCATACAACATTTTCCTTGGATCCCAGGACCTTACAGACTAAGAGACTGAGTATGGAACAATAAGTCCTAAACATTATTTTAAAAAAATATTATAATCTTGGCTCTATATTTAATTTCAAAGGAATACCGATATATTGGCTGTATGGTATACATATTGAACAATGGTTTTTTGTTCCTTAAACTTTTCACTCATCAAATTCAACTAACTAGGCTGCAAGTTCCTTAGCCTCCTCCTTCCTATTGGCCTATTAACTATTTTTTCATATATTGGTTGTGCTATTTATTTCCCATACATTTTTGTTATTATTTCTCAAGATAACCAACACTTCAATAGCAAAACTTTCTAAATGGGAGACAACATCATGCATATAAGAAATATTTTCTAAATCCCTGTTGCATGATTACTTCTACTTTTTCACTCTTGCAGAGACTATATAAGGAACCATATGAAAAAGCAAAAGGAGTAAGCATTAACTATTGTGAGACTCCACAGTATCAGGTGGACAACGTTCTTAAGAACTTTAGTGGGGTAAGTGTGGTGGAGATTTCTCTTTTACTTCTGCTCCAGACATAATCTTGCTTTGTTTGCTGCAATGTGTGACTGTGTTTCTCCACAGGTGAGATACAAAGAGCCTTACGTAACCGATGTCCTGGGCCGGTATATAGGCACTTCTGAGGACCCCTATCAAGCGCATTGCATGAAGATGGAAGCTATGAAGAGTGACGTAAGTATGAATTGTACCTATTTCTCTCCCCCCACCTTATTCAGTTCATGGTGCTTATTGAACTCTGGTGGTTTTTCTAGAAAAACTATAAAGCGGACTACGAAGATGAAAAGGATAAATGTTATTTCCCTCAAACCATAACTCAAGAATATGAAGTTATGAAGAAGCTGGATATGTGCAAGGATGTAAGTCATTGTTCTAGTGAGATCATATTTTTTACGAGCTTCAGAAATGTGGTATATTATTTCATGAAATTCTTAAAACAATAAATAAAATAAAAGATATTACATGATCCAAAAATATCTGAAGTATTGCTGGTGGCAAAAGAACTGAATTCAAACTTCATACAGCAAATACTGTCAATTTAAATGCTGCCTTCTCCAGCTGTAATTTTGCTGAATGGATGATGGATCTTCATAAAATGGATCTTCATAAAATGTATCATTAATTATAAAATAATAAACTTGATGTCTACCAAAAATGAATTGCTGCTGAATTTTAAAAACTTTTTTCTCCCTAGTCTGCCTACAAAAAGCATCCTGACCAGATCAAGTTTACTTCAGTGTCGGATTCTCCAGTTTTGCTACAAGCGCAGATTAATACCAAGCAACTGAGTGACGTAAGGCTTCACATGGTTTTATATTTTCTGCTAAGTTGCCTGACAAAGAGCCCACCATTATTTGGGACTTTCAGGTCCTTAACATTGCAATAATGTTCAGTGATTGGAAGGAATTGTCAGGAACTGCCAGTCGATACTTAACTAGATTCAGTTTTTACAAAACGACAGTGATCATTTTTGATTGCTGACCTACTGAAAGCCAAAGACATTCTTAACCTGATGGTGCCAAGAAACTCTTTTCCTCTGCTGTGCAGATACTAGCGGAGGTATGCCTCTGACATTAGATACATATGTGGCACGCTGTTGAGAAATTATCTACCTGTCTTCTGAACAGTGTGTTTGTGTGACATTTTTATATGTCCCCACAAAGTTGCTTTTTAAGTCCTCATTAACTCATTCTGCATTTCAGATGAACTACAAAGCCAAACATGAGGCTGAAAAATCCAGATGTTCCATACCTCCTGATGCTCCTTTTTTCCTTCAGTCCAGAGTCAATGCTTATAACATCAGTGATGTAAGTATAATGCTTCTGTATGATAGTTTTGCAGTTAGAATGATATAATATATAATTTAAGTTTTGACTCAATTACGTGAAATCTTACTATTGCTACTGGGATAATAGGGCATGGATCTCAAACATTGTAGTGTGATGTCAATCAGGTAAGCAAGGGGTAAGATAAATGAATGCCTTCCGAAGCCATTGGGCATCTTTCATAATCCATAGTCGGTATGAGCAAGGGCATTAAACTGGGAAAAAGAACTAACTTAATTTTAGAATCAAAGAGAAAGGAGTCCAAAGCATATTGGTTCTTAGGGAAGAAGAATGAAGCATGTCAAAATTATGACATAAGAAGAAAGGTAAAAAAGAAAACAAAACTTCTCAACAAATATTTAGGAAAGACTATATGGGTCAGGAAAAAGAAAAATGTTAGCAGGGACGATAAGGAAAGAGTCTAATCAAGTTCTGCAGACGTAGCACAACCTAGAAAAAATAGATCTAAATGCAGTTGTTGGGAATATTATGGAAGTGTGTGTGGTTGAGTAGACTTACCCCCAATTATGTGATAAATCACAGCTTGGTTTTGAGTCAAGGATCAGGCGCTGATAAAGAACTTGATCAGGTGAATGCATTCTGCTTTTATGTTCAAATACTGCAGAGAATAAATTGGTTACGTCATGTATTTGCATATTGTGTACTGTTCATCTCATAAGAGGCTTTTTTACAAATTCCAATTTTTAAAAAGTGATTATACATTTAATACTATTTCATGTTGGCACATAAAAATGTTAGAATTTATATTACAGTTGGCTAGAAATTTTTGTTCTTAACTTGAAGAACATTTTCATTTTGTCAATCAAACTGAGGTATGGTTACAGATAAAAGCATCTTCTACTACCGATGTATGTATTTTGAGGCTTATCCTCCTGATTCCTAGTTCAAGTTGACCCACTTTATTTTCTTTTTCTCTCTTGGTTAGAATTCGTATAAGTACGACTGGGATCAATCGAAAGCAAAGAAGTTTGATATCAAAATGGATGCTATCCCAATTCTGGCTGCGAAAGCAAAGCAAAAAATCACAAGTGATGTAAGTGTTGCACAGAGTAATGAAGGTGGCCCTTAGCATTCAAAACGCAGACAAAGTTTGTAGTCTATGCAAGTATTTTATTCCATTATCCCCCTGTAGGTTGAGTATAAAAAAGGCTATGAAAAGAGCAAAGGGAAGCTTATTGGAGCCTTGAGCGTCCACGATGATCCCAAGATCTTACATTCTCTGAAAGTAGGCAAACTGCAAAATGATGTAAGTAATCACAAATTACAGTAAAATGAAAATGGAGTGTGTGGCATATTAGAATCTTGTGATGATGTAGCATAGCTGTTGCCACAGAGAGGAGTGGGTCAAGCTATTTTCCAAAGCACCTGAAGGCCAGACAAGGAATAATGGATGGAAACTGAACAAGGAATGTTTCAACCTGGAAATAAGGAGAAATTTTCTGACAGTGAGAACAATCAACCAATGGAACAGCTTGCCTTCAGAAGTGGTGGGAGCTTCATCACTGGAAGCTTTCAAGAAGAGACTGGACCACTATCTGTCAGAAATGGTGTAGGGTCTGCTTGGGCGGGGCATTGAACTAGAACCTTCAAGGTCCCTTCCTACTCTGTTAATCTGTATCTCTTCCTTCCTTCCTTCCTTCCTCCCTCCCTCCCTCCCTCCCTCCCTCCTTCCTGATGTTCTGTTTTCCTCAGGGAAAAAAAAGCATTTTTTTGCTCTCTGTATTTTAGAGCTATGAAGCAAGAAAAATTAGTAGTGAAATAAGAATTCTCATATTATTTTCTGAAAATTAAAACCTGCATCTAGTACTATTTTAATATTAGTCAGTAAAGAGGACACATATCACGTGCACCTTCAGTAATTTGTTAATATTTTTATCACTATCAAATCTGGGTTTTTATAAAAGTTTTATAATAGATATTTATAAAATGCCTAATGATCCTAATTTATTCAGAGTCAAGTAGTCAATTGTCTGATGAAAAAATGTTTCAACTAAAATAATCATGAACATCAACATGTTAAATCATGAATGAGCTAAATGGAACATCCATATCAGAAAGCTATTTACACAGAACATTAATAGCTATTGTTAATTGATATGAAGTATCCTTGCCATTTTATTTATAACCTAATTTGGGTTTCCCATAAACACCTGCCTAGCTACTCTTGGAGAGAAAACCGTTGGTAATCTATACCCTGGAATTAAGCCAGGAAGATAGTTCTTATGTGCCCATTCTAATTATGAATTCAGAAATGACATTTTCCGCATGATTTCCTATAACAATTTCTCCTTTCTTTTTCACTCTTGCAGAGATTATATAAGGAACTATATGAAAAAACAAAAGGAGTAAGCATTAACTATTGTGAGACTCCACAGTATCAAGTGGACAACGTTCTTAAGAACTTCAGTGGGGTAAGCATGGTGAAAATTTCTGCTTTGCTTCTGCTCCGGACATAGTCTTGCTTGCTTTGCTGTAACATGTGACTGTGTTTTTCCACAGGTGAGATACAAAGAGCCTTATGTAGCCAATGTCCTGGGCCGATACATAGGCACTTCTGAGGACCCCTATCAAGCACATTGCATGAAAATTGAAGCTATGAAGAGCGATGTAAGTATGAATTGTACCTATTTCTCTCCCCCCCCCCCATTCAGTTCATGGTGCTTACTGAACTCTGGTGGTTTCTCTAGAAAAACTATAAAGCGGACTATGAAGATGAAAAGGCTAAATGTTATTTCCCTCAAACCATAACTCAAGAATATGAAGCCCTGAAGAAGCTGGACATATGCAAAGATGTAAGTCATTTTTTTAGTGAGGTCATATTTTTTTATGTGCTTCAGAACTGAAAAAGAAAAGAATCTCAGTGGTGTATTATGTCACGATATTCTTAAAATAATAAATGAAATTAAAAAATACGTGAAAATATCTGAAGTATTACTGACGGTACAAGAACTGAATTTAAACATCATACAGTAAATACTGTCAATATAAATGCTGCCTTCCCCAGCCATATTTGGATGCATGGATGATAGTAGCAGAGCAGAATGTTGTAAAACATATCATGAAGTAGAAAAACATAAGTCTGATGTTTACTGAAAAGTCATCGCTGCTGGGTTTTGTTTTATTCTTTTTCCTAGTCTGCCTACAAAAAGCATCCTGACCAGTTCAAGTTTACTTCAGTGTCGGATTCTCCAGTGTTACTACAAGCACAGATTAATTCCAAGCAGCTGAGTGATGTAAGTAACCTGGAAACGGACGGAAGCTGGCTTTGCATGATCTTACTTTTCCTGCTAAATTGCCTAACAGACAGCCTAGCTTTGAGTTGGGACTTGCAGATTCTTTACATTGCAATAACACGACTCTCTATTTGGAAAGTGAGAATTTTGGGGCAACACTTTTGAAAACAAATTGAAGCAGTTGCTTAGAATGTATCAGAATGAGCATGGCAGTACATCTCAGTTTTCCAGAAGCTCATCCTCTTATTCATGTATGTGCTTATTTAGCAAAAGATTCTCAGACATGAATCGGATAGATTAGGTTCTCTGTTGCAGACAAGAATTAAGCCCTGGGAGGCAGGCATGCCTTTACATAGGGTTATGCTTTGGAATTTTAAATATGGGCATTTTTTTCTGTCACCCTTCTCAGTTAACAGGTTAACAGCTCAGAATAGCTTAGAAAGGTTTACAAATTGATCGTCTTTAACTTCTAGAAACTGTTGGTTGTTACTTCAGTAGATATAGCCCCTATACCACCTCTTCTATTTTGTCCTTCCTCCCCTCTTCAGGCTCTGAAGAAGCTGACCATGTCATTGATGATGATTTAGATGATTCTAAAAAGTTTGGAATTGCACCCTTAGCTATTTTTTAAAAAAAATAATCAGACCCTTTCATATGTCCTGCTAACTGTGGCAGGAAGGTGCCTTCCTAGCCACTCCAGAAGTACAGAAATGGATGTGGTCATCTTTAAATTCAATCTTGTCCCATTGGAAGAACAGCCCGTTGTCCACTATTTTTGTTCTGTTTTAAAAGGGCATTTTCCCACCATAGGCAATACGAGTCTTGTAGTTCAGCTAGTCTGCAGTACCTCATTTGTAGGTAAAGTTATAGAGGAGGACAAACTGCCCTGCTGCTAATGGCTTCCTCTGGCTCCTTGATCATTCAACATTTGACAACAGGAGAATCAAAACTTTCCCATTGTGCCCCAAAGCCATTTTTCCCACAGCTCTGGCAAAACTTCAAGAGAAAGCAAGAAAGATGCCAGGGAATAAGCCATGATAAAGCCTCTAATTCTCCTGGGAGGGAGGGAGGGAGGGAGGGAGGGAGGATGGAAGGAAGGAAGGAAGATAGGTTGGTTTTTCCACCCAAATGAGAACTGAAACCGGACTACATTTGGGGCCTCTTTATACCCTCCCACTTCTAGGCACTGGATAGCAAGAGGAGGACATATTTTTTACCTCTTCTTGGTGAGGAATTCCTCCCATTCCTTCTCCTCATCGCCGAGTGAGCCATTCTCTGGCTCATATTAGTTATACAAAATGTCTGTTATTCACTTGATCAGATCTTTAAAGTTAACTCTCAGGCACATCACAAAATTACTGCGGTTGTCTGAACTTTTCTGAATAAGCACTGGGGAGGAAAGGGTTACCATTTTATAGCTCCCTCCATCAGCAGGCTTATTGAAAATCCTATATCAATTATGTTGCTAATAAAGCATTTGGTCTCAGGCAGATATATGGCTCATGTGAGTTAGGAAAGTAGTAAATTTTCTTAGATTTCAAAGATATTGGTCAGGAAAGGAGGTTGGTATTCAGAAAGTTGAAATTGGTATTGGTATAAGGGAATAATTGGTACTGCATGGGCACCATCATTCTGTCCTATCTGCTCCTTTAGAAGGTTCATCATTTGGATAAGGTAGTCCTTCTGGGAAAGCATTTAGTTTGGGTACTGGAGCAAGGCACTGATGGTTTAATCAATATTTAACGGGGTTACAAAAAACTCAGTAGCCAAAGTTGGTCTCTAGGAGAAGGAATTCTTCCCATAGCGAAGAGCAGTGTGTGTTAGTCATTTATATACCATTCTTTGTTCCTTCTATATTTCAGATGAATTACAAAGCTAAACACGAGGCTGAAAAATTCAAATGTTCTATACCTCCAGATGCTCCTTTGTTTCTCCAGTCCAGAGTTAATGCTTATAATATCAGTGATGTGAGTATAATGGACAACTGCTCTTCCGACTCAATTTCTTAATAAATAATATTATAGCTACTATGATATTTGCAGTGAGATTTCTACTAGGCAGACAGCAAATAAGCCTAGGTGAATGTTCTTTGCATACATTGGACAGACTGTTGTAACCCAGAGTCAGTATGGACAAAGACATCAAGCTTGAAAAGAACCAATCTAATTAGCTATATTTAATACAACACAAAGACCAGGATTTATTGGTAGAGGATGAAATAAAACAAGGGAATGATGTGATGACATAAGAAGGAAGAGGGAAAGCAGAATTTCTTAACACATATAGGAATGTGTTGTGCATATTTGGCAGGAGAAACAATAGAAATAGAAATGATGTAGAAGAAGGAAGTTGGGTACTAAGGATCTCACAAATACTTAGAACAGGGGTCTACAATCTTAAACATTCAAAGAGCCATTTGGACCTGTTTCACACAAAAAAGAAAACACCGGGAGCCACAAAACCCTTCCTGTGCCTGACTATTTCTTGAGTGGCCACAAAACTAGTATATGTAGTTGAATTAAACGTTCTGTTTTCTTTTGAAACTTTTCTTTTCTTGGATATATCCATGGTTGGCCTACCAGGGGTTGAAAAGCTCAATAAATTATATGCCGGCAGGTGTCACACATTGGCGGCTGTGACACATATTTTGAGTGGCAGGGAGCCGCAGCAGAGGGGGGAAAGAGCCAGATATGTCTCCAGAGCCCCAGGTTGCTGACCCCTGACTTAGAACATGAGTGACTGTAATCACAGGAATTACTAGAAAAGAGTCTGGGTTATAAGTAGGAATGGGAAGTGAAGGACAGGGAAGTAACAGGTATATTTGAGCAGATGTATCTATAACAAAATAATCATTAAATGAAGATACGTATTTTCTCTATGTCTAAGTGTCTGTATATATTTATATCTATATCCTTGTTGATAAATAAATAAATAGATAGATAGATAGATAGATAGATGAACAGATGATAGATAGATAGATAGATAGATAGATAGATAGATAGATAGACGATAGATAGAAACATTCTAAATCTGTCCTATTAGTATGGAATAGATTGCCAAAACAATCTGTACACATAGATCCATCTTATAATGGACTCATTTTGTGAAAGTTTCAAATATTTAAAGGCGATTCTATTTCTTGATGGTATTTTATTGAAGCATAAAGAACATTAGAATTTATTGTTCAGTTGGTTAGAAATGACAATTGTTGTCCGTATCTTGAAGAATATTTTCAAAAGGAATCAAATTGAGGTATGGTTTTTGATTAAAAAAAAAAGACCTATCCTCCTGATTCCTAGTTCAGGTTGATCCACTTTATTTTCCTCTTCTTTCTTGGTTAGAATTGGTACAAGTATGATTGGGATCAATCGAAAGCAAAGAAGTTTGATATCAAAATGGATGCTATCCCGATTCTGGCTGCTAAAGCAAAACAAAAAATTGTGAGCGATGTAAGTATGGCACAGAGTAGTAACATTTAGCTTTCAATTTGAATGCAAAGTTTGTAGCCTATGAAAATATTTTATTCCAAAATCCCCCTGTAGGTTGAGTACAAGAAAGGCTACGAAAAGAGCAAAGGGAAGCTTATTGGAGCGTTGAGTGTCCAGGATGATCCCAAGATTTTACATTCTATGAAAGTAGGGAAACTGCAAAATGATGTAAGTAAGGCCAAAATATGGTAAAATTGGGTGTGTGGCAGGTTGGAACCTTTGTGATGATGCAGCACAACCTTTTTTTGACTCCCTCTATTCTAGAGCTATAAAGCAAGAAGAATTAGTAGTGAAATAAGAATTCTCAAATCATTTTTGAAAATTATAATTTGCATCTAATAGTATTTTATTAGTAGCCAGTAAAGAAGACACATACCACATGTACCTTCAGTAACATTTGCTAAAATTTTTATGACTCTTATAATCTTTTATGACTATATCAAATTTGGGAACTTCCAATTTTGTAATGTATATTTATATAATTAATATAATTTATTCACAGTTATATTAAGTAGTGAATTGTCTGATGACACCAATAGAACTGAATATCAGTAGCTCAGACTGGTAACAAAACATCTGCAGGCAAACAACTTTGCTCAGAGAACAGCAAGGATTCCACAATTGTCTGATGAAAAAGTATTTGAAATAGAGTAACATTATGAGCCATGGAGGCGCAGTGGTTAGATCACAGTACTGCAGGCTACTTCTGCTGACTGCCGGCAGTTTGGCAGTTTGATTCTGACTCTGTAAACCGCTTAGAGGGGGTTGTAAAGCACTCTGAAGTGGTATATAAGTCTAAGTGCTATTGCTATTAATTCATGAACATCAACATGTTAAAACATCAATGACCTAAATGGGACATCCATATTTGAAAGACGTCCAAATCGACCGTTCATAGCAACCATTGTTAAACTAACTTAAAGTACAGTCACTGTTTCCATTAGAATTTATCATAGATTTCTCATAAACAAACTTCAGGGCATTGTGGGAATTAACCTATTTAACCATACAGATCATGGGTTTAATCCAGATTACATGATTTTATTTTCTAGGTGATTATGGCCCAGTTCCCTTTTGGTTGGTTTTTTAAAATATTTGGTTGCTATTTTATATTTTATGTACTGAGCTTTCTTTCTTATAGTTATATTTTTTTGTTAATCTTACTTTTGTTGTATGCTGTCCAGAGTCAAATTGTTTCACTTGGGTGGGCTTACAAATGTATGCAAAAATAAATTAATACATAAAATATGTACTTATGCTTCCATCCCAATCATGGATTCAGAATGTAAATTTGGATGAAATCTTTTGGAATGCATTGTGATGTATATTTCAGGATGAAATGGAAACAGAAATGTGTAAGTGGGAAGCCAGGCAGACACAGAAGGAACAATATTTGCAACGTCATCTCCTATAACCCTTTGTCCATTCTCCCCCCCTCCCCACTCTTGCAGAGACTATATAAGGAACTATATGAAAAAGCAAAAGGAGTAAGCATTAACTATTGTGAGACTCCACAGTATCAAGTGGACAATGTTCTTAAGAACTTTAGTGGGGTAAGTGTGGTGAATATTTCTCATTTGCTTCTGCTCCGGACATAGTCTTGCTTGGTTTGTTGCAACTTGTGATTGTGTTTCTCCACAGGTGAAATACAAAGAGCCTTATGTAGCCAATGTCCTGGGCCGATACATAGGCACTTCTGAGGACCCCTATCAAGCACATTGCATGAAAATTGAAGCTATGAAGAGTGATGTGAGTATGAATTGTACCTATTTTCCTCTATTTTTTTCCTTTTGTTGTTCGGTTCATGGTGTTTATGATGTTTTCTGGTGGTTCTTCTAGAAAAACTATAAGGCAGACTATGAAGACGAAAAGGCTAAATGTTATTTCCCTCAAACCATAACTCAAGAATATGAAGCCATAAAGAAGCTGGATGTGTGCAAAGATGTAAGTCATTGTTACTGTTAGATTTTATATTTATATGTACAGTAGTCCAGAGTCTTTAAAAAAACTTCTGAAGGGTTTTTTTTAAAAGATAAACTTTAATATTACAATGCTAATGTATGTTTCCTTGGATTGGTCTTGACTCATACAAACGTGAGGGCTCTTGTTAGACATTCCTGCCCTCTACAGACATCCATCCACATAGTTTTCTTGGCATTAGAATGGAATTAACTATTTTTTTAAAAAAATATTTTAAGTACAAATAATACAAACATAGTACATCTAAATGCAAAAAAAAAAAAAAAGGGAAAAAAAGCAAATATTACAGTGCACCCTACCCCTGGAGACCATTCCCCACCCCCTCTCTCTCTATATATATTGCTCAAAAAAATAAAGGGAACACAAGTAGAAGACATCCGAGATCTGAATGAATGAAATAGCCTTATTAAATACTTTGTTCTTTACATACAGTAGTTTATACACTGCTCAAACAACTAAAGGGAACACAAAACTACTGTATGTAACGAACAATGAATGGACCATGTTAATATGCTAGAATTTTTTTTAAAAAATATTTTTCTGTAGATACTGCAAAGTAGAACTGTAATTTGATATATGCTAAAAAGTAAATTACCTTTTGTTTCCTCATTTGTCTAGCATGCATACAAGAAACATCCTGGTCAGATCAAGTTTACCCCTGTGACAGACTCGCTGGTTATGGTACAAGCACAAATTAATTCCAAGCAGCTGAGTGATGTGAGTAACCTAGCAACTCTAACGAAGTCCCATCTGGCCTTATTTTGTAGATGCTTTCTCTTCTAGTGATGGTTTTCTATTCATGAAGTTGTAGCTTTATTACCTGGCTGTTGAAAATGTTCTTGTTTATGATTTTCAAAACACCCCATGCAAGGAACATAACATTTTGAAGAATATCAGAAGGTCTCATTATTCTCTAGACCAGGGGTGAGCAATTAATTTTCCCACATAAGAAATGGGGACTCTTGTGGAGTGCTGAAACAATAAGGCCATGAAGATGTGTAGACATGTTCGCACACACATATGTAAATTGGGAAAAAAAATAGTCACCTTCAAAATAAAAACAATCCTCATAGGCTGAACAGGGACAGCCAAAGGGCTGGATGTGGCCCAGGGGCCATAAAATGCCTAGGTCTGTTCTGGACCATACCAATCCAGCCATCCCGAGGGTAATCCAAAAGCTTAATGTAAATTTTATGGAAATGTGAGGTAGGATATGCTGGGAACATCACAAATTACTTCTTCTTCCAGAATATTTATTTCTGAAATTTTATTTGGATCATCTCTGGAACAACCAAATCCATAGTAGTCAAAAGGAATAATGGAATAGTTCACTATTCCTTGGAATGTTTTGTTTCCAAACTTGTATATTTAATGCCAGAGTCAATGAAATAAATAGTAATATAATTGGGAAAACAAGAGCTGAGCTTGTAATCAATCAGCAGGGATGTATAGGTTGTTAATGTTGCTTTAACATAGAAAATCTATTTTTTGCACTGCTTTGTGGTAATGCTCCCTATTTTTAATTCTCAAAAGATGTATGTTATGAAAGCAGATGGGGATCTGTTATTGTTGTGTTCATGAAAACAAAAGTCCAGTCATATCTTTATGTTGACTGACATCGATGTAACCTTTCCTGAATTAACTGAACAGTGTAAACATATTTATTTACTTGATTTATACTATGCCTTTCTTTTGTGATGGTTATTAAAGTACAGTGGTACCTTGGTGCTCAACTATTTTGAAACCCATCAAATTTGGTACTCAATGTCTTTTGACATGAAAATTTTGTCCCGGTACACATCATTTGTTTAGTACTCAATGCACAAGCTGGAACTTGTCAGTATTGTCTGCCTTGTGACTCACTATATTATTTCATATAGGAAAAATTTGTGTGATACTCATCATTTCTAGTACTCATCACGCCTTCCAGGACTAATTAAAG
Organism: Pituophis catenifer annectens; assembly: GCF_029215685.1. Taxonomy (NCBI): domain Eukaryota; kingdom Metazoa; phylum Chordata; class Lepidosauria; order Squamata; family Colubridae; genus Pituophis; species Pituophis catenifer. Next base: position 207,979,246 of record NW_027256881.1, read on the forward strand.
ATGAGTACCAAGGTACCACTGTAAATTATTTTACTTTAAATGGTTAGCATTTCCCTTTTATTTTGCTCAGGCATTAACAGCCTATGCTAGCATGCTTAATTGCAGTCCTCCAACAGAAAATGTTTAATGTAATTTTCATTTTACATTTCAGTTGAACTACAAAGCCAAACATGAAGCTGAGAACAGATGTTCTATCCCTCCAGATGCTCCCTTATTCCTCCAATCCAGAGTCAATGCCTACAACATCAGTGATGTAAGAGTCTTATGAATTATACTTTCACAGCTAAAAAAAAAAGCAAACTACTGAGGAGAATCATAAAGCTATTTGTGATAGTGAGGATAATAAGGCATAAAACAGGACATATTTCATTGTCAGGTAACACCTGCCAGGAGGATTAGTTTAGTTTAGAAGAGTAGAACTACAATAACCATTTAGATTATCTTCATAATCAATTGTCGTCACCTCTAGTTAGTTTGGTGAGTGGCATCAGCTTTGGGGAAAGGCCAATGATGAATTAAAAAATGAGATACTGAAGAGGACGAATGATGAACAGATTTCAATGAAGAAGAGAGAAAAGAAAACTATCAAAATAGATATTTAGGAGAGTCTATAGGTGCTGGCAAGAAGAAACATGCTTGGGAAAGAGACTGTTGAGGTTCTAGGAGGCTTTGAAGACCAAGAAATCACAGCAAATGTTAAGTGTGTATGTGTGTGTTCTTATGTGAGAGTTCATGGACAGAGATTCACTTGGAAAACCAATGAAGGAAAAGATCTTATTTAATAAATGTTTAATTATTTACTATGGATAGAAAAACCCAATTATTCTAGAGACACCACTGCTTTCCAGCTTTGAAGAAAGATTCTCTAGGGTACATGGAGTACAACAAAGAGCTTCATTCTAGACTGATGTCCTGAAATTAGATCTTAGATTGTTTGGATCATATCTTTGACAAACCTTGCAATATAAAGTAATGTTAATCTCATAAAGGGCTTACTTTATTCTACATATTCTCCTTTATTCTACAAATTCTACATTTGCTGAGTGGATGTTAAAGAGCTTGAAATCTTGTGGGTCAAAAGATTGGCCAAAAAAGATTATTCTATTCATTATTCTACTCATTATTCTAGTCTGTTATTCTGTTAGTCTACTCATAATAACATGCACATTGAAATAGTTATGCAGTTATAGGGTTATGCACTCCGTAAGATAAATATATGGATTATATGTAATACATTTTGGATTTCATATTATGACTTGTTCATGTATTTTTCTCTTCTTCCTTGGGTTAGAATTGTTATAAGTATGACTGGGATCAATCAAAAGCAAATAAATTTGACATCAAGATGGACGCCATTCCAATTCTAGCTGCAAAAGCCAAGCAGAAAATTGCAAGTGATGTAAGTGTTACACAGAAGTTAAGGTAGATCTTGGATTGATTTACATTTGCAGTCAGGTTTTTAGAATACCAAAGTACATTATTGTCTTGTGACCATACAGGTTGAATACAAAAAGGGTTATGAACAGAGCAAAGGCAAGTTAATTGGAGCTCTGAGTATTGAAGATGATCCCAAAATGATACATTGCCAAAAAGTGGGCAAGCAACAGAGTGATGTAAGTACAGATAAACCAAATAATATGTGGTTTGTTGATGATATGCTGAATTTTCTGAAAAATGTTGATTTATTTAGATATAAAACCATTTTCAGAAATTATTTCTTTACAGTGTCCCTTTCGGTAAAGTTTACATTCAGTGAATTCTTAATAAAGAACCACAAAATTTCTCTAATTTTGAAAACATAATGAGCAAGTTCAGAGTGTTAAATCCTCTGATGGGAAATAATAATACACCCTTGAAGGAAAGTAGGTTCTTATAATTGCCTAACAAAATGATGAGGAAATGTAAATGTTAATAAAAATAATAGTTGGGCTATTGAATGCTTAGGAAGTACAAAAAGTAAGTGAATATTAGGTTATCAGTAGATGCACCAAATTTTTAGCATAAGTTGGCCATATATTCAGAAGTGCATATACTTATTGACATTGACTTATTTGACAGTCATCATAATCTGAACCTAATCTATTTCTTGCATACGACTGTAATCATTTCAGAAGACCTTCTCATATTGCAGAAAAAAGAATTCTTTAAATAAGCTATACCTGTTTTTAGCATACCCACTGGATATTGTAGAGGGATTATCACCCACATTTTACAAAGAACTGGGCTTTTTTTCCCCAACTTCAAGTGGTTAATGACTTGTATTAATTGTATCATAGCTGCTCTATAAAAAAGGTTATGAAGCATCAAAGGCCAGATACACAGCACCACTGGATATGATTCCCGTTGTACAAGCAAAGAAAGCCCAGGCAATCATCAGTGATACAGACTACAGGCATCGCATCCATAATTACTCCTATCCTCCTGATAGTATTAATGTGGAACTGGCCAGGAAGGCTAATACTATACTAAGTGACGTAAGTAGCAATGTCTGTTCAAACCTAGCATTGTTGAACTGTAGAATACTTCATACAGAAAAGAGAGCTGGCAGTGTATTTCCATAGCAATAGCAATAACATTTCTCTAAGTGGTTTACAGAGTCAGCCTATGGCCCCCAACAATTTGAGTCTTCATTTTATCGACCTTGGAAGGATGGAAGGCTGAGTCAACCTTGAGCCTGGTGAGAGTCGAACTGCCAAATTACAGGCAGCCAACCATCAGCAGAAGTAGCCTGCAGTACTGCATTCTAGCCACTGCCACTGCCACTGCCAGAGCCATTGCGCCTCTGGAATAAGCCTTTTCCAGAGTTTGACAACTGTGGCAGAAAGAACCCCAATTGAGGATTGTCTATTTTGGCCTTCCCTAACTGCTGTCCTCCAGGTTTGTTGGGAATATAAGTCCCAGACATTTGTTCAGCATATCTGACTTTAAAACCTAAGGTGGCCATCAGCTGTCTTGAAAATATGCTGGCCCGTAATTATCCATAAAGCATCAGTTAGGGAAGGATGCTTTAAAATATTAAAATATAGACTGATGAATATTTGTGAAAAAGAGAATAGATTTAAAGACTGAAAAGAAATTCTGTAATTTGAAAAGAATAGGTAACTGCTATCTAGGACTCTACAGTACAAAGATTAAATTCAAGGATATGATTCAAAACTGTTTAGTGACATGTCCAAATCAAATTGACGTTTAAAATCAGTTTGATTATTCAAATTATATCACTTAGTCAAATAGTGTATTTGAATCAGTTCAGTAATTATGAATGTTCCATGCATGCACTGAAGCTATTTTTCTGAAAAAGTTCAGAAACTCAGATCAGTTTGATTGCATGTTTGATTTGAATTGATAAACAGATTTGAGTTCTGAACCTGATAATTGATTTTAAAAACTTGCTTTCAGTATAATTTTCAATAAATGTTCCTTGGGGTATAAAATAGAACTGAAGAAAGGCTTAAAACTATAAAATGTTTTGTAGCTTGTCTGTATAACAGAGATAATATATATTCACAATATCTTATTGCTTGTAAAGGATAATCTGGAATTCAGAGAACTTCTAAAAATATTATACTATTCCTGCCCATATCTGAAATTCTAACTATTACATAAAGCCAAGTGTTGCTTTCAAACTGAGTTCAGCTTCTAGTGATTATACAGATACTTTCTTATCCCAGGATGTGTTTTTTTAAAAAATGTCTTAGTATAGTTTACTACAGGTCTGATTTTTCCAGATGGACCTTATAGATCAAGCACCTTTCAAAGCTGATCCTGCTTTTATTTAGGTTGTGCCATTATTTAATGAAGCACATTTCACCAGTTTTGGAATAATTTCAACATTTTGTTTTTGGCAATTACATTATCATCCTAGTTTTAATTCATGAATTATAGTTTCTGTTGGCTACCTTTTTAAAGAATGTTCCATCCACATATAGGACAGCTTGAATAAACTGTCACATGAACCTGAAGGCAAGAATTTCCCATTTTTAAACTCATTATGGCCTTTTCCAGAATGAATATAAAGCTGATTACAACAGTTGGATGAAAGGAATTGGTTGGATACCTTATGGATCCCTGGATGCAGAAACAGCAAAAAGAACTTCAGGATACGTAAGCGAGGTAAGTAAAGAAAGCCAGAGTTATTTCAGGTTAGTTATGGGGTTCTTCATATTTTTTTTTCTCTTTGAACAACTCTGTAATCCCTTGTATCGGTGTGGAGTCAGGACGACTCAAGGGAGCTGAGTGTTTACTGGCTGGATGCTCTACCTGATGCCTATGCAGAGTTTGCAGCAGATATTTTCTTTTCGTGCCCAAACAGAAAAACCTCTGTCGGTACCTAGAATTGAACTCTTAACCTCCTGAATGTGAGATGAGAGTCTGCACCTTTAGGTCACTGCTCCGCTCGGTGGGGTTCTCCATATTTAATTATAGCTAAATGGAGAAAAAAAAAATCAGATACCCTAAAAGGGACTATGCACTGAATCCCCAGTCTAATCAATAACCCTCTCACTTATCATGTTTTGCACACTGTTTTTCAACCCAAGGGGTAAACCAGTAGTTGCACATATTTAAAGAAGAGTCACGTAAGTGCAGTTCCAGCAGTTACAGTCAGTCAGAAGGCAGATTTGTAGACTTAAGACAATGTTCTGGTACAACTAAAATTTAGAACATTGTAACCCATAACCTTCAGGTCATATCTGTTAGAAAAGGGGGTTTGTTGTATAATTTCAGTAACAAGAATATAAGCAAGTAATTCAGCATCAGTGGCATCTCACACTGGATTGATAAATCCAAGGGAGAACCTTCCAACCAAGTATTTTTGTAGAAGACTTCCTGAGAGCAACAAAGGATGACATGGTCCTCTTCTGACAACTGGCCCATCATAAATGCAACATGTCCCTGTATTTCTCTGCTTCAATTAAAAACTTCTGTTTTCTAATCAGAATTGACTTACGCTCTGTAGAGCAGATGTTCTCCAGCAATTCATGCTGATCTAGCAGCAGCTCCAGGTTTGATTGGCTGCAGGATCTGTCATTCTACCTTCCCTCCTACAGTTGCAGGCTGTCCACCTTTAGTTCCTTGGCTTTTGTGTTCTCTGCTGGTGGGCAGTTGTTGGTTTTTACAGTCATCTAGTATTATAAAAATCCAAAAAAGGCCCATAAAGTCCATAAAAGATTATTAATCCTAGAAGATCATTCACCTCTTATATCTCCCATTTGCTTTATGCCCAGGCTTTCCCATTCTTAGCCCACTGGTACTGAGAAAAATATCTTCCCTTTAGTTTTTTAAAAAAATCTTTATGTTACAACATATGAATGTTGTTATTTGTTTCGGAACTGAACTAACCTTCTTCTTAGCTAAATACTTTCTGTGAAACTACAGAAGGCTGTAGGAATGAAAGGACAACTGTTGGCTATTGGTTTCCTTACCGTGGCATCAGAGCCACAGTGGTGTCATAAGGAAAAGAAAAAAGAAATGAAAGGGTTCTGTGTTAAAGGAGATAATGGGAGGGCAGAGGAGTGGAACATGAAGGCATCTATGTGAGCAGGCATCGAGAAACCAAGGGAAAAGCAGGGGACTAGTAAAATGGGAATAGTCCCTCAAAGGAAAGGAAAGACACTAGCAGAATGGTCCAGCAAGCCGTTGAGCCCTGCCTTCCTTAAGCAGATGGGAAGGACAAGAAGTAGGGGAAAGACCAATCAGTTTGAAGTCTGGATTGAGCACCAGTCCTATTCTGTTATCAATTTACTGCAGTCTGGACTGAAATTTCTGAAAAAGACAAGCAACTTAGATTGCTGTGTGAAATTTGCTTTCTCTTTCTCCTTCTCTTCCCTTTTCTATAGCAATAGAAACAAACTGAAGTCATATGTTCATGTAGTTGGTTAAATTATCCATGAAACCAAGTATCTGTAGTTAGTTCTGCTTTGCTCCATCACTCTTAAGCCATAATGTGGTACAATATGATGTATAAAGTGGTTAATTGTGTCCCAGTAGGTATAAAAATTGACTACACTTCTTTTAGGAGGACTTTATTTATTTGCCTGCTTCTAATTAATCCATTACAACATCGAAACCCAATTCTTGGGGTAGAATAAGTGTTTTACATAGAAAAAGTGTTAACGTTTTAGATTCATCGAAGTCTTTCGGCCTTGATTACTTTTAAAAATCTTTCAAGACTTGGACTTAAAAAAAATTCTTTAACGTGGATTTTCAGTGAAGTGGTAGATAATGATTAGAAGGAAGCAATGGAAAAATTCAGTAAATGAGATTGATTTGTTTTTTTCATAAACAGAAAAAATACCGTCAGCCTCCAGACACTATTAAATTTACACAAATTGAAGATCATCCCACTGTGGTTCAGGCTAAAATCAACCAAGCCCAGCGGAGTGATGTAAGTATGGGTGATGTCTGTATGTTTGTTAACATTTGGAGTAACTGTATTATAAACTTGCTGCAGGTCATAGAACCCTTAAAAGATTAAGGTTTCTTGATCAAACGTAACCTATACTTCTAAATTGAAACCAAACCTGTAATTTGGAATTGTAATAAATTATAATGTTTGTTTTTTGGTTTTGGATATCACACTGATTTGCACACTTGATTCCTCTTCAGGTACTTTATAAAGCCAAAAATGAAGAAGTAATTCACAATTATAACCTCCCGTCAGATGCGCCTCAATTTATCCAGGCAAAGGTTAACTCCTACAATATCAGTGATGTAAGTTTGCTTTGGACAATTTTTAAAATGGAACTTTAACTGCACATGTAGTTGGTGGACAATTGATGACTCAATAAATCCATTCTCTTTCAGACTTATTACAAACTGGGGTTGGAAGACCTGAAATTGAGGGGCTATGACCTGAGGAGTGATGCCATCCCCATTAGAGCAGCTAAAAGTGCCACAAAGGCTGCCAGTGATGTGAGTATGCCCATCATAAAGAGTGGTTTACTTGGGGGCAAAGGCAATTCCAAGTCCTTTTAGGACTTTACCCTCATCAAACTAAGAAAAAGCCCTTCCATGCTACATCACCTGCATTCTAGTGGACCGGTTTCTGAATTAAACCAATCCCGGAAAAGAGTGGTACTTTTCTGGAGTCACTCTGGCTAGTGAGATGTGTGACATATACATTTAATAAACAAACAAACAAACAAACAAACACACTAACAAATCTATTTGTAATGCATTTACTGATTTGTACAGTTTACCAGCCATCATTTCAACACCCTCAACATGTTTAACAGTGGCTGAGCCTCTATCAGGCAGCCATTTGGGAACAAGACTTTGACAACTCTTGCGTTAAGAATATCTTTTAACTTTTCGGTTTCATGGGACTTCATAGTGCAGAACTTGAACAGCACTGTGCCTTGTCTTTTTCAATTAGCTCACTACATCATTTGCATCTTTGTTATGGTCAATGCCTGGAATGCACTACCTGACTCTGTGGTTTCATCCCCAAACCCCCATAACTTTAACCTTAGACTGTCTACTGTTGACCTCACCCCATTCCTTAGAGGTCTGTAAGGGGCGTGTATAAGCGCACCAACGTGCCTACCATCCCTATCCTACTGTCCCCATTTATTCGTAACCATTTCCTGTATTCATAATTGTGTTTATACTTATATCTGTTATCTTATACATGCTTGACAAATAAAATAAAATAAATAAATAGCCTTTGCAGACGGGAATGCCTTCCTATCTATAACTTGCCAGGCCCCAATACTGATTCATTTCAGGAGCCTTTCCAACCTTTAACTTTTCATGAGTCTCTTTCCGAGCTGGTAACTCCTCCAATAGTTTATATTTATTATTTTTCATGAATAGCTTCAATTATTTCTCTTCTCTCCCCTCCACTTTATTCTGTTTTATAATCATAGTAAGCTGCTTCAGATATTTAACTAGTGGTGTTCAAATACTTTTGATTACTAATATATCAGTGCAATAGTTTAGTTTCTTGGTTTGCTTTACCTTTTTCAGGCTGTAACATTTGTATTATCTTACTGTACCTCGATCACAGTTGCAAATTCTGTAACAGTGCTACAGTTCTTAAAATCTGAGAATTGCGATTTAAGATAAAAATGGAATAAGTTGAAATACATTGTTAATAATTAAAAGATAAGGGGAATTTTGAGAAAATAAATGAAAGAAAAGTCGGGGTTGCCTGGACACTATAGTGGAAAATAGAAAATTGAAAAGGGAGGAAGAAGGAGAGAGAGGAATGGGAAGAAAGGAAAGAGGGGAGGAAGGAAGGGAAATAAGAGTAGGAGAGAGGGTTAGAAAGGGAGAAAGAGAGGAAGAGAGGGAGAAAGGAGGGGAAGTAGAGAAGGAGTAGGAGAAGAGGGAAGAAGAAAGTAGAAAGGAAAGAAGGGAATGAGATGAAAGAGATTGAGAAGAAAGATTGCTGTACATTAAAAAAGATGAAGTGGAAGAAAGGCAACCCCGAACATGCATAAGTGCACTAGGATAAAGAATGAGTTATTAAAAAGTAAAAGAGAGTAAATATGAGTTAAAACAGAAAAATTAGAATTTGAGGTCGAATAAAGATGTTGTTTATACAAATAAGCATAGAAATTTTAAGACACGATCAAAAAATGAAAAAAGGAAATTTTGGCAAAAATTGTAACTGAGTAAAATGTATTTGAATATGATAAACTGTATAAGTTATGATATGGCCAATACTCTGTTCATAAAATATGCAGGTGAATGGGGGGGGGGAAATCAATAAAACTTGATTAAAAAAAAATCTGAGAATTGCCACTATAATCTCATAATCTTAACTTTGGATCAAATCCTACCATAGACAATGGGATATAAATGCCAAATGAAAGGGCATAGGGTGATGCTGGACTTTGATTCCATTTAATTCCCAGTGAATCAAGTGGGAATTATAATCAAATAAATTAACCACAACCAAATTTTCACATTGACTTAAATATTAGTTGATCCAATCCATTATTGTTACTTCTACTACTATCACTACTATCATCAGTATTAATAATATTATGCAATTGTTGCAATTATTGAGCGTACTGTGAACAGACTTGATCATGAAATGCCAATGGCATCTACAGAATTCTACTTACACAGGATTTAACACAATTCTGCAAATGCATGGGAGTTTTCACCAGTACGCCAAAAGCATACTTTATATGCTGTCACTTGTTGCAGTTCTTCTGGCACTATTAAATGCATGCATTCAATCTGGAAAGTAGACACTTTTCTGCTCATTTTGACTTTATTGTCTTTTTGTTTTCAGCATTGGTTTTTGTAGTATTGGTTATATGATGCTCATCAGGAAATAAATCTCCTTCTCAATCTTGTTTTGACAGTTTGAGTATAAGAGAGGCTATGAACAAGACAAAGGCAAACTGATTGGCTTCCAGAGCATTCAAGATGACCCCAAATTAGTCCATTATAGGAACGTGGCCAAGATGCAGTCAGAGCGGGACTACAAGAAAGGTTATGAGCAAAGCAAGACTAAATACAACATTCCACTTGATATGGTGAATGTTGTAGCTGCTAAGAAAGCCCAAGAAATTGTCAGCGATACCAATTACAAGAATCTCCTGCACAATTATACGTTATTGCCAGATGATATTAGTGTGGAGCGAGCTAAAAACATGATGCAGATTCAGAGTGATGTAAGTCTACCGAGACATTTGTGTTCAGATAAATGTAATTTGAAAAGAAGTTTTTTAAACTAATCAGTTCTTCCCTCCCTCCCTCCCTCCCTCCCTCCCTCCCTCCCTCCCTCCCTCCCTCCTTCCTTCCTTCCTTCCTTTTTTTCTTTTTTTCTTTCTTCAGAATCTTTATAAGACAGATTTTAATAGCTGGATGAAAGGAATTGGGTGGATCCCAATTGGTTCCCTTGAAGCGGAGAAAGCAAGAAAAGCAGGAGACGCTCTAAACGAAAAGAAGTACCGACAGCATCCAGACACTATTAAATTTACCAGTATTGTGGATTCTCCCGTCATGGTCCAGGCTAAGCAGAATGCACTTCAGCTCAGTGATGTGAGTAAAGCTTTGGAAAGATAGGTGAAATGCCAAGTCTTATGGAGTTGGAGAGTCTTCTAAATCCAATGAATGAATGAATGAAATTAAAGAAATTGAACCTTGTATTTAATAATTATGCAAAAGTGGCTAGCAATTTTTCCCTTTTCTATTCTATTTATTTTCATCTTGCATGTTAATATTTGCTTTATGAAGAGTGTAAAAGAATGTCCTATTTAGGAAGGGTATGGGGTTGTGCATGTGGGTTTCTTTTGTATCATTGTTGACTCCTGGCAAATTGATTTTAAATTTTTCAGAAAGAGTTTATCATTATTTTCTTTCTAACCTCAAAGACAATGACTGGCCCATAGTTATCCAACTTTGTGCCTCCAATGGAATTAGAACTCCCAGCCCCTCAATTTCTAGCCTTGATTATTAATCACTACAGCAAACTTTTTCTATCTTTGCCTTTCTCCCCCAATACACTATGGAGTTCACCATGTCTGCAAAATATCTGCTCACAATACTAAGGGATTCAGAACTTATCTGCTCCTTCCACATTTTCAAAAACCGCCTTCATATCACTATGTCAGATCCCAAAGTCTGTGCATTCTTCCCTTGGCATGATAAAGTACCAGCCAAGTTACTTGGATAACCAAAGGCTTATAATATCAAATGAGTCTACTGGAAAAATATATACTAAAACAGAGTTCAGGGTATTATTGATGGTACATTGTCCCCTGGAGATTTGATTGGCACCGGTTTTCATGATTTTTCAGAAAGTCCTGAAGATAAGGTTGTGTTCCAGATATAGGTTTCATCATTAGTTGGACCTGTGAAGGTTTCATTCAATTTATGGTAGATAGGTGTTTTTGTTTTAACTCCAGTTGCCATTTGTTCTTTATGCTGTGTTATTATATTACGTTTGTAAATGTTCTTAGTTAGCTAGCTCAGAGTCACGATGGTAAGATGGGCAGCCACATAAATTGAATAAATGAATAACAATCCTAAGGTATTTTGTTTTTAAACAAAATAGGCCTGGATGTAATACCTGAAAATGTTCTTGTAGAAGAAAAAATTACAGATTACATTTGTATTGTCACTTAAAAAAAAAAAAATCAGTGTAACAGCTTTAACAACATAATTAGAAAGCAAGAGTAAATATCTCATAATTTTTCCACTAAATTCGGTATTGCTGTGACTAATTTTAATAGCTAAATAATAGATTTGTATTCTATTAATAGTATTTTGAAATAATTTATTTTTAGTTATTGAATAAGCATTAAGTATAAGCATATACTCAAGTGCTTGAGGCTGAGATTGTAGCTCTAATAGTAATAGACAGAGTCATTTGTTTGAGACTGAAGGACATTAGGTGTTTCCTCTTTAAAAGTTTAGTTTTCTTACATCTAATTTTTTCAGATATCTTTGTTCTGCTAATAAACCTACCAGGATCTGGTGGGTTTTCCAATGATCTGGAAGTTGTTGACTGATTAATTATAATTGTTATAATTATAATTGTTAGTTGATTCAACTTAGCTACCTTACAGCAACATTTTTTTAATGACAAATAAGTACACATGGAAATGTAGTAACTGATTCTAAGGACAATTGTTATAACCTGTTCCAATGGCCATTCTTTTCTCCCATGGAAAGAAGTACAACTGCTTTCAGTGGCTCCTAAGTAAGTGTGCATAGGCTGCAGTCTTATGCACTAAAGTAATATGTAAATTCAACTGTTGAGTTAAGAAACATCAGGATATATTATTGTCTTGTTTCCTTGATTTTCAGATTTTATACAAATCCTCTGGGGAAGAAATGAAGCATACATATAATTTGCCTGCAGATGCCCCTCAGTTTATCCAGGCCAAATATAACGCAACTAATATCAGTGATGTAAGTGACTATTCAAAGGCTGTGCATAATTTATACTGTGGTAAATAATGGAGAGTTTTATAATAAATATTATTCTGATATTCTGAAAATCAAATAGTCAACATAATTTGGCATGCGATATATCATTGTTTATCACTTGATGCTGTGCATGATATAAGTAATTTTCTTTTTTTCCTTTTGGGAGAAGGGAAACAAGAAATGGAGGGGTCAAACATTGACTGTCATATCAATAGAGGCTGTGCTGACATGACTAGCCATGGTTTGAAACCTGTTAGATCAAGCATAATCCAGAAAAGCTAACTGAAAGTCAGAAAGTCCAGATAATTGCATTGTATGGACTATTGGATTCTAAGTTAATCAACAGTAATGACTTAAAATGACTTGTTAAATCAGTAAGATGCTCTTTTTTCCAGAATTATTATAAATATGGCTATCAGGAACTCATCGCCAAAAGACCCAATGTACTGGGTGATGCCATTCCAATTACTCATGCCAAGGCCTCAAGAAACATTGCTAGTGACGTAAGTAATCCTTACTAAATTCTCTTTATATACTATCAGAATGATGAAAGTTGCTATTAGCTTGCTATGTAAACGATTAAAGTATTTTCTCACAAATTATCTTCTCTATTTTAGACCATTCTATCCTTACTGTAGGCTCAAAGGTTTTGTTGGCAAAATATCTTGCCACTCTCATTCTGTTGCTTTAGCCTCCTTCTTCACTACTGAAGACAGGTGCGAACCTGTCATTGTTTTGTCTAGTGGAAATGATGTGGCTGCTTATTCAAGAGATAAAAATTACTGGAAAAAAATGGGAGCAGGTTATTGCACAACATAGATAGAATTAAATATTATGCCATATACTTTATCCCATTTCCAGCAGTTTGGAAATCTGTATGTATTCTTTTGCACAGACTATAATAGTAACTTTCAGAAATTCATGATTATAATCCAGGCATAATTATGCCTGTACACAGGCCTAATTTTACTTTTTCTACTCTAGGAGAATGTTTTTTTGAAGGACTCCTGTCATGTCCATGTCAATGATTCACCTAAAATTATTTTTCTCCATTACTAACATAAAAATGAGTACTGAATTGCCAATTAATCCAGACACTTTTCTTAGCTGCTTGTATACCAAGTCTCACTATCCAGGCCTAACTAATCTCTCTCTTTGTCTCTCTGACTGGACCTTTAGTACAAATACAAAGAAGCTTATCAAAAGACTAAAGGAAAACAGGTTGGTTTCCGAAACTTGCAAGACGCTCCTATGCTTGTCCATTCTATGAATGTGGCCAAGATGCAGTCTGAGCGTGAGTACAAGAAGGATTATGAGAAAAGCAAGACATGCTATCACACACCAGTGGAGATGGTCAGTATCCAAGCTGCCAAGCAGGCTCAGGATGTAGCCTCCAATGTCAATTACAAACATCCGATCCATCACTATACCTACCTGCCAGATGCTATGAATGTGGAGCTGGCCAAGAACAGGATGCAAATCCAAAGTGATGTAAGTAGGGCAATATTTAAAAGGTCACAATTGCCTAGAGACAACACAGCATAGTTTATCTAGCAAGCAATGGTATTTTTTTTTTCTAGAATCATTTCTAAGAATACATTATTTTTGAAAATATTTATTTTTTAACCACAGGGTCAGATTAATCATTCTTAAAGATGCTGAAGTCATTAAAATGGCTTTTTGAGCTACCAAAGAAGGAAGGGGAGGTGTGGGAATATGACAGTTCCTTGAATTCTTAATTATCTCTAATTCCCAGAGGAACTACTGCTTAATTTTGCAAGGGAAATCTATCTGCACTGATGATGCACTCCATTTTTTTCAGATAACTTCATCAGTGTGATAAATGGCTATTTTTTTAGAGCCACATTTGACAAAACAATTGGGACCCTCATTTAAAGAGGTAGAGATAGCAGTTGAGAATGTTAGAGTCATTCATGTAAACTGCTCTTTGTTGGGAGTTAAAGCATTCTACACCTGCAAATGATCAGTGAAGCAACTTTAGGAATTATAACAGAAAGATTTAATTTAATTTAATTTAATTGATTTAATTGCAGGAAATTTACAAACAGGCAAATACTTGGTATCTAGCTAGCTATATCTCTTCAAGAGGAGAATCACATTGCATGTGCCCTGTATCTCTCTCTCTCTCTGTGTCTGTCTCTCTCTGTGTGTGTACATGCGCATGCATGCTCCTGGGAAGATGAAAGTGACATCAGATTAGCAAATAGATCATCATTTCTTAACTCTGTGAATTCTTTAATCTGTTAATTCTTAACTCTCTATCTATACTCTCCTGCACCTTTATGGTCATCAGGTCATGGAGAGACTGAAGATTTGGATTTACATCTCCAACACTTCTCATTTGGCCAAGCTTCCCCTAAAATAAGACATCCCCTGATAATAAGTCCAATAGGGCTTTTGAGCGCTAAAATAAGCCCCCCACTGAAAATAAGCCCCCCTGAAAATATTTAAATGCATGCGTAGCCAGTCCTCACCCCTGGTTAGGGTTAGGGAGACAGAGCTGGCAATCAGGTAAGACAGCAAGAGAAGCTCATCTTGCTCCACGCACCCCAAAGTAATAAGACATCCCCAAAAATAAGGCCAAGCACTTATTTTGTGGTTCAAAAAAATATAAGACAGGGTCTTATTTTCGGGGAAACACGGTAGTACCATTCTGTATTTGAGATCTCTCTTCCAGTGTCAGCTTTATACTCTTTTTTTTGCTTCACTTGCCATTTTCCCCCTTAACTTTTGGTATGTGAACACCAAGTTGGAAGTGATACACAAATTAATTAATACCCTTTGTGCCAATGTAACAATTTTCACAGGAAAGCACACCTGAACCCCATTTTGGGGTTTGAGTTGGAATTCATATATAAAAATAAATTGTTGCCTTGAGCGTTGCCAAAGAAATGTTTGCATGAATTTCACTTTGTGCTCTCCTTTCCCTTTCGAAAGAGATGCTTTGTCCCTGTCTGATTGTGATAGATTTTGCTTGAATGTGTATACCCATTTCCATTACAGTATTTTCGTGCTCAGTAGATTTGCCTTCCAAACTCAGAGATAAATGGAATGCTAAATTGGATGCTAATGTTGGCTGAAAAACAATACTCATTTTCCCAAGAGCTTTTGCCTCAGTCTAAAAGAAATAAATATTGTTTTATGATTATGTATATAGCTAGTATTTATGTAGAGTGACAAAAAACAAAGGAAGTCCATCTTGGAAGAAAGTTATGGAAATACTATTATCAGATAGCCAGAAAGTGCAGGATTTTGTCTCTCACTTTGCCTACCTATGCAGACCTTATGTTACAATAAAGACATTCAAATGTTTAACTTAGGCAATATAAATGCATCCCATTGGGGTGCCAATGCTTGTCTTGGGAACTACTGTATGTACTCCTTGATCCTTTGAAGGGCTTTCCCCATGCTTCCAGAGCTTTGAGTCTCCTTTTGGTTTTCCTCAGGTTGCTTACAAAGATGACTACAACAACTGGTTAAGAGGTGTGGGGTGGAGCCCCTTGGGCTCCCTGGATATGGAAAAAGTTAGAAAAGCTGGCGAGGCAATATCTGAATCCAAATATCGCCAGCACCCAGACAAACTCAAATTTACAAGTTTGATGGATGCTATACCGATGGTTTTGGCTCAACATAATACCAAACAGCTGAGTGATGTAAGTTCAACCCAAAGGACGTCATTTCCATCTTTTAAGTTATTGTCTTAAAAGTGCTATGGAATTCTAAAATATTTATAAGCAGTCTTGGGCTGGTTCAAAGTTTTGTACTTTATCTAAGAAATTCCTGCAGAGGCTCTTCCATGAAACTTTCAAGAATTTTGCAAATCCCTAGCTATACAGGCCTAAATTGGATTTATTATCCTATGTGCTCTGGGTACAAGTTTCCATTCTAAAGGAGGCTTTTCAATCCTTTAAAATATGTTGGGATTATGGTTTCCAGAATTTCCAGACTGTATTGCATTTGACCATAGTGGTTATGAATTTTGGGAGTTATGGTCCAAAAATACCTGGAAGATACTAGTTTGGGCAACATAATTTTAAATTAAAACTTGGACTTGCTGCATAAATTGTTTTTTCTTTCAGATAAACTATAAGATAGAAGGTGAGAAAGTGAAGCACACGTATCATTTGGATCCAGATGTACCTGCGTTTATTCAAGCAAAAGTCAATGCCTACAATATAAGTGATGTAAGTACTTGGCAATTTCTTTGTTATTTAAATGAATACATAAACTGATGTAAGACCTTCATCTTTAGAAAACCAAAATTGGTGATTCATTTTATTCTTGGGTTTTCCATTTCATTTTTTTTAAGCCACTTGTAGGAAAAAGACTAGGATTTTGTTCACTAGAATGGATGTAAATTATCTTAATTCTAATTGGAACTCTCAAGTTAAAAAAAAAACCCTTTCATGTTAACATAAGAATATTCATGGATCTTCACTGCTAGAACTTAATTAGAGGCTTTAAGAAAAGTGATTTCTTCTCTTTAAGAATGTCTACAAAGCAGACTGGAAGAGGCGGCTTGCTGAAGGCTATGACCTGAAAGCAGATGCTATTCCTATTGTGGCCGCGAAATCTTCACGCAACATTGCCAGTGATGTAAGTTAATCCTAATAAAATCTTTTAAGGGGCTTTCAAAAAACAAAAAACAGCAGGGTTTGGAAGAAAAGGTCTTGGAGAAGTACAGGTAGCACATGAAAACAATAACAACAAGGGAGAATGTAGTTTTCTAGTTTGGTGTACAATAACTGAATGCAGTTGTGACATTTTTAACCACAACAAGAAGAAGAACAGTGGGAAAGAGGTGATAGCCAGAAAATAATCAAAGCAAGGGTAGGAATAAATACCCAGCATTGAGATACTCTCTATCACAGGATAGTTTAAGTTAACTTGATACTACTCATTTTGCAATGGCTTAAACCTCTTTGTTTTGATTTTCCCTAGTACAAATACAAGGAATCCTATGAGAAAGAAAAAGGAAAGCAAATTGGCTTCCGTAGCCTGCAAGATGATCCTAAATTGGTTCATTATATGAATGTGGCAAAACTACAATCAGAACGTGAATATAAAAAAGGCTATGAAAGCGGCAAAACTAAATATAACTTGCCTCTAGATCTATTCAGTGTAGTGGCCGCTAAGAAAGCCCAAGAAGTTGTGACTGACACAAACTACAGACAACCTCTGCACAGTTACACTCTTCTTCCTGATGCCATGAGTATGGAATTGTCAAGAAACAGGATGCAGATTCAGAGTGATGTACGTAATTATTAACACTGTTGTGCCTAAGATTACGGAGGCTAATTAATGGCTTGGAGAAGGCCAGGACAGCTTTTTAAAAATATAATTAATACAATTTAGATACAGTTGATTAACATGACATAAGAATGTGTTTATTTCCAGACAGGTTCCAGTCTGTTTACTGGAAGTGTAAAGTTTTTCATATGGCCACAATTAACTGTGGGACGAATGGATTTTAATAAATTACAGAGGCATTTAATACTGGAAGAATGTGAAATGCATCACATTCTTATTGGAAGTTCCCTTACGTAGACTTAGATAGTTGGATCCCACTTCATTCTGCTTCCACTAGAATGGAACTCTGCTGAAAACTGTCCTGCCAGTAAAAGGGAAAAGAACTTTGGCCAGTCTTGTTCCACTGGCCTTTCAGTATATCACCCTTCGATCTTTTCATGCACGGAGAGGAAGTAATCCTACATTTGGAAAAACTAGCAAAAGATCAATTAAAAAAATGATCAAAAGACTGCCACTGCTGGATGTTTCAATATTTATATATGTTTTCATACGTTCGTGAATAAATGTTAGAAATAAGTTTTAGAAGTCATAAACAGTGGGAATAGACTTCACTTTCAGAATAATGAACATATCAATTTGCAATGTCCTCCTTGAACTGGAGAGAAGATTTTCTCTGCGGTTTTGGTCAAAAGCTACCGTTTCAGTGAGCATTTTGATGGAATGAAGAATGAAGCTTGCTCTTTAGGCCATGCTACAACTACAATTATTTTGGGATCTTATGAACACTAAAATAAGACAATTTAATTCATATCAAGTTATTTCTTCTCCCTGCTCCCCAACCCCTCCCCAGAATCTTTACAAAACTGACTTTAATACCTGGCTGAAGGGACTAGGCTGGGTGCCAATTCAATCTCTGGAGGCTGAAAATGCAAAGAATGCCACTCAAATTCTCAGCGAAAACAAATATCGTCAGCATCCAGACAAACTGAAGTATACCATTGACATGGATGCCATGGAACAGGTGTTGGCTAAACAAAATGCACAAACCATGGATAAGGTAAGGAAAAACAAAATCTCCTAGGAACATCAAATTAGGATTCAGGGACTATAGTCAAATGACCCAGTAAAGATGTACTTCATTCTTAGTAAAAAGCATTTATTGGAAGTTCTACTGCTTCAATGGCTCATTAATTTTAGTCATGGCTTATTGAATGAATAATTAGCCAATAATAAAGGAAAGTAGTTCTTCACACAGTGCATATTCATAAATTTGCTATCATAAGGTGTGGTAATGAGATCTGTCTCTGGTAATTGTTCAAGATGACTAAATATCAAATTAAATTAGATGTTACCTGCATGGAGAGTGATTATGGTCTTTGTGGCTTGCGTTTTAATTTTCTTGAAGGTTCTGGATGATGGTAAACTGGATTAAAAGGAGTTTTGAGCCAAACAGGGATCAATAAGCTATGTGCACAAAACAAGAATCAATATGGCTTTTTAAGAACCATTTTAAAAAAACCAGATGGAAAACAAGCCAACCTGCTTGAAAGAAGAGCCTGCATAATTCATGAATTACGCTGAGAAATTTCTCTATAAATAGGGCTATATCTTGATTTACTGTATTGTTTTGAATATGGCTTCTTTCTAATATTACTTGTTGTAAAACCCATATGTCCTGGGTTTTCTTTTGAGCTCAGATCTGCCTCTGGCAGCTTGGCAATGAATAAATAGAATAAAAGGTCAATTGAAAGGGGGGGAAAAGTCTTCTTAATTCTTGTCATATTAATTGTAAAAAAACTGGATCCTCTAAGATACAGTAGGTAAATTACTAAAATAGATATATTAAAATAACCATATAGAAGAAAATGACGTGACTATTTGTTGTAGTAAGTGGTAATACTACGGAGACACAATCTGAAATAGCAATAGTGTCCATATTACAATTTATTCAGAAATTCAACGAACGGTTAGGATTGAATTATTTTTTTAAAAAATCTAATATTTATATTCCATTGTTTTGAGTTTGTATAGCCC
Source organism: Pituophis catenifer annectens (assembly GCF_029215685.1). NCBI lineage: Eukaryota > Metazoa > Chordata > Lepidosauria > Squamata > Colubridae > Pituophis > Pituophis catenifer. The sequence continues at coordinate 207,998,446 of NW_027256881.1, forward strand.
CTTTGTGAAATCAAGAAATTAAGCATTGAATTAATATTTAGTAGGTTTTTTTTAAAAAAAGAAAATATTGCATATTTTTAGTTTAGGAAGCAAAAACAATGATAAAATGTTTATCATTAGAGATTTAGTTTTGCCTAGTGAGACAGGGTGTCTTAATGGTACAAAACGTGCAAGCAAATAACTTGGCAACATGCAACAATGTGATTTGTTTAAACTTTTTATTTTAATTTCAGAGGCTGTATATAGAAAAATGGAACAAAGAGAAGACTGACATTCACATAATGCCTGATACACCAGAAATACTCCTCTCCAGAGCCAACCAAATCATCATGAGTGATGTAAGCTAACTATTCGACTGGACCAGCATATCATTATATTATTATGGGTCATACTTTTGGCTTAATTCTGAATGATATCCATCATTCTATTTTTTTCCTTGAAAAAAAAAAATTCTAAACATCTGCCTGTGTTTCCTTCTGTTATGGAACAGAAAATATATAGGTCTGGCTGGGAAGAGGAGAAGAAAAAAGGCTGTGATCTACGGTCAGATGCTCTGTCCATAAAAGCAGCTAAAGCTTCCAGGGATATTGCAAGTGATGTAAGTTTAATTTTTATATTGCCTTATTATTGGAAAACATATTCTTAGTCTGATCATTTCATTTGCTCCCTGGTATCTACATGTATACAATTATATTAGTCTGAATTATTTATGTTTCCTGAAGCATGAATTTGCTCTGGCAAATGTATGGAATTTGTTTCCTAAAAATTTTAAGGTTTTGTGGATATCTTGTTACTTTCTCAAACATGCTCCTGCAGGAATATATTTAGTATATTTTATCTATCATCTGTCAAGTCTCTCTCTCTCTCTCCCTCACCCCTCCTCCCTCCCTCCCTCCCTCCCTCCCTCACTCTCTCTCTCTCTCTTTCCCTTCCTCTCTCTCTCTCTAGATAAGTGCCCTTCTATTCTTGCCAGTAAACAATTATATCCCAGTATAGTTCTTTTTTTATTGCTTCATTAACTCTGTCCTTGTCAACAAGCCTTTTATGATCTCCAGGGAATTTACCAGAGGGAAATATTGAAAGATAATTGGTACAAACTTCTATCTTGCTAGTGGATAAAGATAGCATTTATTCCATTCCCCCCAAATATTAGGCTTTAATGTAAACCATGAGTTAGATTGTAGCCTAATCAATATTATTGATTTGAAAAGGCTTAATGCCATTTAATTCTATTAAAAGATTAATTATTGCTATATTACACCAAACTTATGGTGACTTAGGTGATTTCCAGATGGCAATGCAGATCTGCTTATATTTAATTTGGGTGTCCATCGGGCGTGCAGTCATCCAGGGATGGTGGCTGGATGTTGAGAGTGGATAAAGGAGTCGCTGTATAAGTTGTGTGATGATTAATCACCATCACAAGTTTATAAAACTCTTATCTTTTACTCTATTTACACAGGGCAGTGGTTTATTGTGCAAAACTGGAGCGGGTGGGATGTAGGCAAGCACTGTTTGGCTATCTGTGCTCATCTATTATCAAGAAGAGCACATTCTGATTGGGTGTTGTTTTTTTGTTTTGCCAGTTGAAAAAAGCAAATATTTCTGTGCCTGTAACATTCTGGTATTTTTATCCAGAAATATTTAGAAAAGCCCAAGCAATTCCTACTGAATTGTAATTGTAAAATCAGAAGATTTGGGTGATAGGAAATGTTACATATATTAACATTTTATATACTCTATATAGTAACACATATACGTGTTCCCAGTACGCTCCCACAGAGAGGGGTTCCTCCGGGTGCCGTCGGCCAAACAATGCCGACTGGCGGCCCCCAGGGGGAGAGCTTTCTCTGTGGGAGCACCTGCCCTCTGGAACGAGCTCCCCCCGGAGATACGGACGATTCTGGACTTATGTACTTTCCGTTGGGCCCTCAAAACCTTTTTATTTCATCAAGGCGGGCTGGCCTAATCTCTCCAATTGTGTATTTTAATTTGGATTTTTAATGGGGGATTTTAACTGTCGGGCCAAATTGTTTAATTCATTTTAAAATTGTTTTTATATTTTGTATTTGATGTTTTTTACTTCTGGCTGTTCACCGCCCTGAGTCCTTCGGGAGAAGGGCGGTATATAAATTTAAATATTAAATTAAATTAAATTAAACATATCAAATTCTTTATCAGTCACCGTCAATGAATAAAGTAACTAAATATCCTTTCATATATGTACATGTGTGTGTATGTGTGTTGTTTTGTTATTCTATATGGCTTATAGTACAAATACAAATTGGCCTTCGAACAATCAAAAGGAAGGCAGATCGGCTTCCGTAACGTAAAAGATGACCCTAAGCTTGTGCACTATATGGAAGTTGCCAAGATGCAGTCAGAACGTGAATACAAAAAGGACTACGAAAAATCAAAGACAAGGTTCCACACTCCTGTCGACATGTTCAGTGTTGTGGCAGCCAAGAAGGCACAGGAAGTGGCAACTGATACCAACTACCGGAATATTATCCACACTTACAGTGCTTTGCCTGATTCTATGAGCCTTGAATTGGCCAAAAATATGATGCAGATCCAGAGTAATGTAAGGAAGTATTTTTTTGATAACTGCTCGAATGACAAAGTTAGATAACCTGAAGTCTTTAAACTCTTACTTACTTTGCAATTGGGAGGGAACGCGAGGAAGATATATTAGAACTGTTTTTTTTTTTAACTGCAGATGGCATTTAGCTTTTCTCCTGAAGAAGCAGGACATAGAAAATATGCAATGTGCTGCTATCAAACTTCCATTTACATGATGGAAATAGCCAAAGCCCTTCTTCCCTCTGCAAATTTAGAGAAGATTTGAAGAGCATTTACTGGGAAGTAGATTGGCACTATAGAAAACATTATTAATTTATTAATTTAATGTATAGGCCATCTTATGGAGCAGCTCTTTATATTAAATGTTAGAGTGGTAGTCATAGTTAACAGCATAGCCTAAGCCATGGTCTACCGCTAGCTCATTGGGCAAATTTACAGTATATGACTGTCCCAAATTCAGCTGGTGAGTTGACAATAAATGCCAGTTCTCTCTCACAACATTGCTATGGAGAAAAATTTGAAGAGGAAGTCCTACGTATGCAACAAATTTGGTGTATCAAATTAATAACTAATAATAAAACTGTAATGGAGATAGAATGCAAAATCACGGGATAAAATAATATACAGACATGCTCAAATTAATGTGTCACGTGCATCATTTAACAATGATGAAACAATGCAGTATAACAACAATGAAATGTACATTTTTCATTTGTGTTTCAAAAAATGCTTGCTTTTTGGTCTTTTCTAATGTGATTTATAATCCAGGCTGCACACTAAACTATGCTCAAAAGATCAATCTTTTTTTTTTTAATATTTGGAAAGTTGTTTTTCCAAACATTTTATATAAACCTTCCTTTCATTTTGTTTTTCAGAATCAGTACAAAGCAGACTATGATGAATTCATGAAAGGGATTGGATGGGTACCACTAGGATCTCTAGAAGCTGAAAAGAATAGGAAAGCCATGGAGATTGTCAGTGAGAAGAAGTACAGACAACATCCAGATAAATTGAAATATTCTATTCTAATGGATTCTATGCCAATGGTTCTGGCGACAAGTAATGCAAAAATAATGGATGATGTAAGCCAAAGAATATTTATTTATCTACTTGCTTACTTACTAAGATTTGGGTGGGCTTACAATCATATAAATCATATATCTGCAGTCAGTAAATATGATTCATCACAAAACCAAAATTAATAACTAAAATGTGATGTGAAACACAGCAACATCCTTGCCCAAAGTCATTAAATTAACTTGTTTTCAGTGGATATACATGTGCAGGACAGACTCTAGCTCTTAAGAAATGTATATTATTTTTTCTACAGTATTAAGAAAGTTACTGTGAGAACAATTCAGGAGGCAACTTGCCAATAGTTGTATATATTGGTGATTTATATATTTCTAGTTCATAGGTTTGATTATGGATCTTATGATATTTCTAGGTAAACAAGTATCATCAGATTCATTTCTTTGAGATATAATCAGTATTATTTACTTAGGGATGAAGTGGTGAATAGATTTCTATTTGCTAATATTTTCTAGCTGCTATGATGTAACTGGCTTTTAAAAGATGCAATTTAGGGTGATATTTACATGTTTGTTTTTCTCCCAATGAAAGGGGTAAATTTTCTTTTATATTATTGTATGATCAACATGCAAATGCATATAAAGTCTTTCACAATCCCATGACACAATTCTCTTTTCAAAATAATCTTTTTCAAAAGAGATTTACTTTCTGGCCTAAGAGTCTTTATTATTTGGACTAAATATTCCAAGATTTCACAGAACAAAAGCAACAATCATTAATTACCAGAGGAACCGGAAGATCTTTCTGCTTGATTTTATTTCTTAAAAATTAGTGTAGCTAAACAAATTTAACTATGCTAATTTGCTAGTACAGGTAGTCCTTGACTTGCAACACTTCATTTAGTGACTGTTCAAGGTTACAATGTCACTGAAAAAAGTGATTTATAACCATTTTCCACACTTACAACTGTTGCAGTGTCCCCATGGTCATTTGAGCAAACTTCAGAGGCTCGGTAACTGACTCATATTTATGATAATTGCAGTATCCTGGGTCACGTGATCCCCTTTTGTGACCTTCTAACAAGCAAAATCAGTGGGGAAAACAGTTTCACTTAACAATTGTGTATGAATTTACCAACAGCAGTGATTCACTTAACAACTGTGGCAAGAAAATTCGTAAAATGGGGCAAAACTCACTTAACAAATTAGCAACAAAAATTTTGGGCTCAATTATGGTCGTAAGTTGAGAGCTACCTCAACTGCTAGTACCAATTTGTACTAGAAAATTGTCATCAGCACGTGAATATTCTTCCTTGGATCATTCTACATAAGATAAAATTCACACTTGGTTCATACTGTATTGGGCTGATTAAGCATGGTTCAGTCAAATTAATTCAATTGTTTAGGTAAAATGAACTGATAAAATATTTTTCAATCATCAAAGGATTATGAAATTAAATTTAATTACAATATTGGTTTTATTATGGTGTGGTTTCTTTCATTATGGTGTGGTTTTTTTTAGGTTTAGTTCAAAGTTATTTTTCAATGATACATGTTTCCTTCATTCTATTTTAGCACCTTTACAAAAAGGACTGGGAAGCAGAAAAGACACAGATTCATATCACATCAGATACTCCTGAGATTCTTTTGGCAAAAGTCAATGCGTATAATATCAGTGATGTAAGTATGCAGGTTGATTAAGAGCTATATTTTGCTAAGTGCTAGTATTAGTGAATCAGCAAAACTACATTACATTATTTGTCAAACAAGATAAAGTAGACACATCGCCTAGTAGAAAAGCTAGCCTTTGAGTCAAATCCTTCAGTATTATTCATTGGAAACTCTAAGTAGCAGAATTATTTGTATGTGTAACTATTCCATACCTAACATTTCCAAATAATTATTCTCAAACTATCAGCACAAAATCAAGAAACCCATCACACCAAGTCAATAAAGAAACAGGGAAAAAATACAACTTGAAGAAGAAAAAAAAAATATCAAAATTACTATTTGCCAGAACTTGAATAGAAACTCGAGAATTATCCTGGCAGTGTATTAAAAATGCTTGTGAAAGCTTCCCAAAGCCGGCTTTCATTTACTGAAATGTTGCTTTGCTGGATATGTGTAATTAAAATAGGTCTTTTTCTATCCAGACACCATAGTGTCCTGGGGAACTTTGGCAGTAGTCTTGCATCTTACTCTGATTCATCTTACTCTGATTCTATAGAACCGGTGCGAACCAGGGGCAACCCACCCCTGGTGGTGTGATTGTTGAAGGAAATGGCAAACCTGCCCCACTGGAATGCCTGGGAAGTGGAGGGGAAATTGTGGTCAGATACTTTAGCATCTCAACTACAGGAAGGAAGAGAAAATCTCAGGATCCTTTAAGCAGATTAAGTTTCAATGTAAAACTGCCTCTCTATAGAGTTCCAGTAGAATTGCTGTAAAGCTGTCATTGCTCTTTTGGATGCTAAGAATAGTTATACATCTTAATTAACCAAGTGCACAGCATCATATGGATGTGGGACATGTGGAATTGTGTGGCTTGTTTGTAAAAAGGGCCCTAATGTAGGTTTGTAATGTGGCATTGATCAACATATAAATTAGCAGGGTGGACTTTAAGGCCCCTTGTGCTTTTTGAAAGATTCGGGATGACCCTCAGAACAAAGAATCATAACTTTTAACTGGCAGAATCATTGCACTACATTGCGGCTGTCAAACTTACCGTGTCACGTTGCCATCACGTGACGTTTTGTGATGTTTTTCCCATTTGCGGAGCTGAGGTGGGTGTGGCCTGCCTGTGATGCATCCAGCCCGCAGGCCGCCAGTTTGACACCCTTGCACTACATTAATTTAAATGTGCTTGTGTCTTAATTCTATTAAATCAAATTTACTTTTTCTACTGGATCTTCCTAATATTTCCAGGATGATAAGAAATAACCAGAGCTTATAAAGTATTAATTTTCTGTCTCTGTATTGAGTATTTTTTAAAATAGTTTCCTTTCTTTTCCCACATAGAAAATATATAAACATTCTCTGGAAGAAGCTAAGAAGAAAGGCTGTGATCTCAGAAGTGATGCAATCCCTATTAAAGCTGCTAAAGCTTCTCGGGAGATTGCCAGTGATGTAAGTTTACAGTCGATGTTGTTGGTTTTTTTCTCCTGCTGAAGAAATATTACAGAAGGCCCCTTTGAACAAAAAGACACCTTTGGAACCAATTTTACCATATTTAACAATCTTTCAATCTGTACCTGTATTCACTTTATTTTATTACTGTATGATAAAGTTATAATTCAGTATTGACCTTCTCGAGCTTACATTTCACTTTCTGTTTTCTCTGCAGTACAAATATAAATTGGGTTATGAACAGGACAAGGGTAAACTTGTTGGCTTCCTCAGCCTCCAAGATGACCCCAAGCTTGTCCATTACATGCAAGTGGGCAAGATGCAGTCAGATCGCGAGTACAAGAAAGCCTATGAAAGCAGCAAAACGAGATACAACACGCCTGCTGATACTGTCAGCATTGTGGCTGCCAAAGAAGCACAAGACAATATTACCAATATCAATTACAAAAGGCTCATCCATAAATATATCCTTCTGCCGGATGCCATAAATATAGAACTGGCCAGAAACATGAATCGGGTTCAAAGTGATGTAAGATCTTTCAATCTTTTTTTTTTTTTTGCTATTAGTTGAAAGGTGCTTTTTATATGTTTGTTTATCTTTGGGGGAGATGGGCAGTTCAAAAATTAATAAAAATCAAAATGCTTTAATAAACAATATTTTATAATAAATGGATTTAATATTTATAAATAAACAGATTACTTGCAATATTCAGCTAGAATTGTCGTAGGATAGAAATTTCTTGACTGAATAAGGATCAGAATTATACGAACATAAACTCAACAGGATTTTTAACAATTTATGTTGATTTTTTAGCTCAGAAAAAAATTCCCTTGGAATTCCCACGTAGTTAAAAGGGAAATCCCAATTTTTACAGCTGTCATTAAAACATTTCAACTAAATGAATAACTTGATAAATTACCAAATACATTTTAGTATAAAAATGCATAATTATAGAGAAGACGTAAGCTATCATCAACACATATAACAGTATGGATTCAACTCCACCTGCTGTAAAATGTATTTAATTTGTAATAGCTGTACTGTACCAATATTAAATGAAAAACAAAGTGAGATAAAGGACATTCTTGTTAAGCTCGGCAAGTTCTCTTGCTAGATGAAGAGATCATTCCATTTGTAATATCCTTAGCAAAAAAGAACAGTGTACCACATATTGATCCACAGTTTGTGACTACATAATACACATTATGTGATCGTATAAAAAAGGAGGAAATCTATAGTTAGCCAAAACTTTTCCCAAACTTTCTCATTTGATTGCTTATGTGCCGTCAAGTCATTTTTGCCCCTAGTAACCACATAGATTTTCTCCATGACAATCTACTCCTAACCTGTTCTTTCAAGTTTTCCAATGTTACAGTCATTGTCACTAGGCCCATCTACCTTGTTGCTGGTCATTCTATTCCTTCCTTTCATTACACCAGGGGTGTCAAACTCGCGTCATCATGGCGGCGTCACGTGACGTATCGGGACTTTTTCCCCTTTGCTAAACTGGGCGGGAGAGGGGCCAGCACATGACACATCTGGCCATGGACTGTGAGTTTGACACCCCTGCCTTATATCTTTCCCAGCATTACAGCTTTCTCCAGAGCAGAGGTGCCAAACTCAAGGCCCATGGGCCAAATCAGCCTCACGGGGTGCTTAAATCTGGCCATGTGGCCACCCTGGAAACAGTGAAGGACTGGCCTGCAGTGCCTCTGCCAGCAAAAACAGAGCTTGGGGGGGGGCACACCCGAGTTCTGTTTTGCTGGCAGAGGGCAGCAGGAGGCTGTTATGGTCAAAAATGAAGCTGGGAGGGCTGTGCATGCCCCCCCGAGCTCCGTTTTCGCTGGCAGAGGGTGGCAGGAGGCCATCGTGACCGAAAATGGAGTTTGTGAGTCTGTTTTCATTGGCAAAGCGTTCGGGAGACCACAGATGCCCCCGACATGAGTGCCATCAAGCTGGGCATGCCCACCCTGGGCACAGCCCCCCCCGGCTCCCTGAGGTCAAATGATGCGGCCCTCAATGAAATTGAGTTTGATACCCCTGCTCTAGAGAGTCTTTGCATAAAGTGCCCAAATTAGTTAATAGTTAGTAATGAATAGTTAGCCAAAGCTTTTCTTAACTCATTCCCATTGCACCATCTCAAAAACATCCAGTGAGACTACTGCTGCAGATTTTAGGTTTTTCTGAATGTCAGTAATCTAATAATATGCTTTGTCAACTGTGTATAAAATAATATTGTGCAAGATGGATGATTGAATTCCATCTGCCTTCTATGTGCCAGGGTCCATGGCGGTAGTTTTGCATTAAAATAGAACAAGTAAATTAGTCAGCAGAACTGCAAAGTCAGCAGGATAGTCACCAGTCTTCAAAATTATAGTTATATAAATCACAGAGAGGGAGGGGAGTATTTTAAAAGGCATTATTGTATAGATCTACAATGTTTGTTTATCTGTGTCAGAAGCGTACCAATTGAAATAAGGCATATTGCATGACACAAATTTTAAAATATAAAACGCAAGATTAAAATATGTACAAGTTAAACAGATCTTGCCCAGAAACTAGCAACATTAATTGTGTTGTGTCGCGCTGCCGTGAGATCCTCAAGTGTGCACTGATCTGGATAAACTGCAATGATATTGGGACAAAGAATTCAATACATGTCTTATACCACTCAGTGGAATAATTATCTGGAGTATATGTGCTTCCTGGTTTCATAAATATAGTATAACTATAAGTTTTTGGAAAGATTAAGTTGCATCTTAATTAAGTGCACTTTTAGGAAGATCTATACCATGTACATATGTATTAAATGCTTTCTCAATGGCATGATACAATTGAGAATAAAAATTAAAATCTGCTAATTTTTAGAGTCAGAATTATTATTGGAGTATTCTTAAAAAATCGTATGAGAGCCGCTGCTGTTCAGTATTTTAGAAAGAAAACACTTGTTTATTAACTAAATAATAAACCAAGTATTATTTTTACAATTTTGCAATGCTTATTAATTAAATAATAAAGCAAACAAAAGACAAGAGGATTATATCTTACTCAAGAGTGACCGAAACTGTAATTCACCGTGTCATCATTTCATCATAAGATGTCTCTTTTTGATATGTCCATAGGGTGATGTTATATTATTATAGTTAAGAGCTGTGCAACTATAGATGTGTTTTATTCTCTGCCTACAGCATGAATATAAGCAAGATTATAATGAGTGGTATAAAGGTCTTGGCTGGAGCCCTGCTGGATCATTGGATATTGAGAAGTCCAAGAAAGCCACTGAAATTGCTAGTGACACCAAATATCGCCAACACCCAAGTATTTTCCCATTTAAGAAGCTGACTGATTCAATGGATATGGAACTTGCCAAGCATAATGCTGATGTTATGAATAAGGTGACTGTTTCCATTCTGAGTGCAAATAATGGCATATGCCACTCTACCCTTCTGGTTAGCATTACTTAAGCAAAAGAGTCTCAGGCAGATGTATGTTATGAGTGGTAGAGATTTTGTAGTTGTAGTTCTTTTATTGAATAGCCCGAAGGCCTTTTCAAAAAAAAAAAGAAAGAAAGAAAGAAAGAAAGAAAGAAAGAAAGAAAGAAAGAAAGAAAGAAAGAAAAAGATAAAACAAACAGTTACAGAAATAACAGTCTAAAAATATATCATATATGACATTTAAAATTTAACAATATCGAAGCTCAATAACTAGGTTTCCAAAACTAGATAACCCAAATAAGATAGCTCCTCTCTAACTCAGCTCATCTTTCTTACAATCAATGAAATTCTTTTCGATATAACTGGCTCGTATTGCTGTCATCCTTTTAAGATAGCGAGTGATAGCCCTTACCAGGGGAGGAGAGTCTGCCTTCAATAGAAATGATAATTCATGCCTTACATTCCAATGGGGAAATTTATTTATAATTGGGGACAGATATTGTTTTCTTACTTCCTCATACAACCTACATTCAAATATTATATGCACCATATCCTCCACGACATTTGCCCCACATATACATGTTCTTTCGTCATACGGGATTTTCCGGTAATGGCTGAATTTGATGTTGGTATCTAAAAGTTCAAATCTAAACTTGACAAATAGCTTTCTCTCCACTGATGGCATTTCTAGATGTAAATATTTTTCCAGGGTAAAAGTTGTTTTAACTGCTGTCAGAAGCTTAAGGGAGTGATTAGTTGAAAGAGTTGCCATGTCCATTTGCCCATGTATATCTTTAATCTGTTGTTTAACTTGCTTCAGTGTGTCACACAACAGGAACCCTACACCATATCGATCCAATATTTCTGACAGCCGAGTTATCCAGGAATACCTTTGAGGATTTGAAATCTGCTGTTCCTCTAGGCAGATTTTGGGAAGTCTCCTGGCTTCCATCTGAGTCATTTTTAGCCAGTAGGCTACCACCCTAGTAATTGTGTAGGTGTGCAGTGAAAAATGTCCCAATTCAGCTTTGACAGCTGCCACCGAAGTGGAATTGTTTACCCCCAGCATCCTCCTTAACAAATTATTTTGAGTTCTCTCCAATATGGGGGCCTCTGTAAGACCCCAGATTTCGGCACCGTAGAGCATAATCAGAACAAGTTTAGCCTGAAAGACTTTACGAATTGGTAAAATCGAGGTTGGTTGAATATGTTTACTTAATTTGGATACAAGGCTTGCCCCAGCTCTGACCTTTTGAGAAAGGTATTGATGGTGCGGAGTCCAACCACCTGCACTGGAAAAAACAATTCCAAGATAGGTATATTGGGTAACTTGCTCAATCTTTGTGTCATTAATATCCCAATTATGCTTTTTATTCTTATTGCCAAAGACTAAAACTTTTGATTTAGCTACATTTATAGTCAAATGGTTTGTAGTACAATAATGTGAGAGCTTGGCGAGAAGTCTCCTCATGCCTATTTGGGTTCTAGAAAACAGCACTAAGTCATCGGCGTACATTAATACATTAATAAATCTTGAGTCTATTTGGGGGCTATGCGTCAGAAGATCTTCCATCTGCGCTGAGATATCATTTATATAAAGGTTAAAAAGAGTAGGGCCCAGCAGGCAGCCCTGCCTCACTCCTCTAGTTGTCTGTATGCTGTTTGTTGAGGCCCCATTTGCTGCATATCTGACTCTAATTGCCGTATTAGTATAGAGAGTCCTGATCAACAAAATAAGTCTGAGGTCCATCCCCATGGCTTGTAGTTTCCTCCACAGATGGTTCCTATCTATAGAATCAAAAGCAGCGGTAAGGTCAATAAAGGCAGTATACAGCTTTTTCCCCTGGGTCTTGTATTTATTAATTAAGTGGGAAAGGACAAAACAATTGTCAATGGTAGACCTACCCGATCTAAAACCTGCCTGCTCATTTGCCAGAATTTCCTTATCCAAGCACCAGTCCTCTATTTTATTTAGCAGATGCTTCATATACATTTTTGAAATTATATTGAGAAGGCTGATGGGTCGATAGTTAGATGGGGCGGCTCTGTCACCTTTCTTGAAAATTGGAAAAACTATAGCTAACCTCCACCCTTCAGGGATTATCCCTACTTTATCGATATAAGTAAACAGTGCTACCAGCACCGGTACCCAGAAATCAATGTTGGACCTAAAGAGTTCAGGAGGCAGCAAGTCCTCTCCGGGGGCCTTCCCGGCCTTTAAGGATTGTATTATATGTTTAACTTCAGTAGAGGTAAAGAGATTTTGTAAAAACAACTGAACAATTCCTAGCAGATTTTTATTTTATAGAACATAATTATTTGTTAGCTGATTTCTCAGCTTACTGGCACCTTTAGTGCTACTGTTAGCGGTATACAATATTTTTGAATTAATGTTTTTATTCTCTCAAGGGGCTTTGTTTGTCCCTAAAAGGACTTATGCAGATGAAATTCATGAGGTGTTGTATAGAGAAAAAAGCTAATTTATGGCCAGAAGATCATCCCAAGCACATTATTAAATATATATAATATAGAACATATAAATATATTTCCTTTGTAGAGTACCTGCACACACTTTCAATTTTATATTAAAATTTTATATTAAAATCAAACTCAGCATATGCATATTGGTACAGTTGTCCATATGCCAACATTATTGCCTATGTATGCAATTTATTGATCTTTATTGTTTTCTTCTCTAATAGCGTGCATACATAAATGCATGGGAGCAAGATAAGACAACAATTCATGTCATGCCAGATACACCAGATATTATGCTGGCTAAAGCAAATAAGTTTAATTACAGCCAGGTAAGAAAATATTCAAGCATGCGTTTTAGTAACTAGTCTTCATCATGTTGATAATATTCTCGCGAATGAAATGATTCCTTTGTATGTTAATTTTTGTCATTGCTGTTTCTTGAAACTCTGAGACTATTGGTGGAAATTCAACTTTTGCTTCATTCAATTTCCTTCCAAGAAAGTACAAGAACATTAATGTCTATAAAGTCCTCTGATTCTGTCTCAGCTGGGCCTAGTCCAATAGGGAGCATAAAGAACAAATAAAAATACTGAATGTATAATCTCATTATTATAAATCTAAACTGATCGTTCTACAGCTAGATAAATCTGAAATTTTCTAGAGCCAAATTTATACTTCCTACTTCCTGATTTTAACAGTTCTGAATATTTAACGCATTTGCCATATCTTAGGCATTGACTCCTTCATGACATTGTCATAAACTGCTCTTATTCCTCAGAAATCTCTTCAGTAATCTCTCTCCCTTTTAATTACTAGGAAGTTGATTTCAATTTGTGGCATTTGTTTGAAGTGAAATTTGAAGCAAATCAAAAGTTTTCTTGTGAGGCACACACACAAAAGAGAAAAAAGCTGAGAAGTATGCTAATATTATTAAACAGTAGCAGGTCTTTCACAACTACTGTGATAACAGTATGCTGGACTAGACAGATGTTTGCAGAATCTAAAGAAATCATATTACTTTGTTCAATTTTTTTAAAAAAACACATTTGAAGCGAATATGTTCCTCAAATAACAGACAATATTTGAGGGAAGCTAAGGTATTACTAGGCAAGTTTCTTAGGGATTTGCACATTCCTGTAACAAGATTAGATTTCTCCATGAGGAAACCTGAAGCATATATGGGGTGTGTTTCAATTGTAGGAGTGGATTGTAAATGTTTAATTTATTCAAATTGCTTTCCTTCTTTTTAATCTATGCTACTTTTTCATGCTAGAAATCGTACAAACTTGGATTGGAAGAAATGTTGAAAAAGGGTTATGATCTCACTACTGAAGCCTTATCAGTGAAAGCAGCTAAAGCATCCAGAGACATTGCTAGTGATGTAAGTTAGTTATAATATATTGATATACATTGATATATATATACTTTGTCCTTCCTATAAGATTCAACTTTGATAAAACTTTGCACTAAAAAAATTTTGAGCTATGTCCAGACAATTTCTTCACAAGTAAATCATACAGAAATCTGTAGAGACTTACTAGGTTTGTGTACATAAAAAATGCAACCATCGTGAACACATTAGATATACTTCTAAATCTGACACTCAACAAACCTGAGTCTGCAAATTATTCCTGATGTTGACTTTTTCTAACCTTTATTTTTTTAAAAAAATTTAGTACAAGTACAAAGACGGCTACCGCAAGCAACTCGGCCATCATATTGGAGCTCGTAGTATAGAAGATGATCCTAAAATGTTGCATTCTATAAATGTGGCCAAGATGCAGAGTGAGAGGGAATACAAGAAAGTTTTTGAGATGCTGAAGACCAAGTACAGCAGTCCTGTGGATATGCTGTCAGTCTTGGGGGCCAAGAATTGCCAGAAGCTGGTCAGCGATATTGATTACCGTAATTATTTGCACCAGTGGACATGCCTCCCAGACCAAAATGATATCATCCATGCCAAGAAGACCTATGAACTACAGAGTGATGTAAGCCACATAGTTCAACCATTTTGGTTGATAAAACTATATTGTAGCAGTTGCCTGAAGTCTTTCCCTGTCTGTTATTTATCCAATTACCAATTAATGATCCTGCTTGCATCGTTTGCCTTCCTTACTGAGATCTGAAAATGCATGTTTTATTTTCTTATTACTCTTCTGCACTCTCTGTTTCTGTGACTTATAGTAATTGTAGACACTGATATCCAACTTACGTTTCCCTCTTCCTTTATTAACTTGGTAAGGTCATGTTGTTGTTTTTAAATTTCCTGAACTTCTCCTTTCCTTGTTCCTAGTTCCTTCCTTAAACTAAAACTTGCAAAGGATTTTTTTTTTAAATTCCAGTTCTGTCTTTCTCTTCTCAACCATTTCTCTCAGTGTCTAAATCTGGAAAAATATGAAAGAAAATTATACAGAGATGGTATTTTGAAGAAAATATGTTGCAACTGTTAGTAAAATATGAGCCTAGTACAGGAAAGCAAGAACGAGTAAAAACATACATACCAGAATATGCTAAAGAGAATCAAAGTTGGACTAAGAGGGAGAGAAGAGGAAACAATATTTAGTTTTCAGTATTCTGTTATTATACTCTTATATTATAAAGGACAGTTATTGTATTTCTTGTGAGGTTTGGCCTGACATGAAAATAGGTTTCTAACCCTATCTCCTACTTTGCACTTTTATTCATAACCCACCAAGATATTGCAGAGTCCTAAATCAAAGAGGCATCATTGGACGAAAAAGAAATATGTACAGAATTATAGGGCATAAGTAAGGAACAAAACACCTTCAGATATTTTTTTTTAATTTAGAATGGTGGCTTCTTTTTTTCCCCTGCCAGATTGCATATAAATCTGATCTCGAATGGCTTAAAGGCGTTGGATGGAATACGCTTGGATCTCTCGAGTCGGAAAAGAACAAGAAAGCTTCTGAGATTCTGAGTGAAAGAACTTATCGTCAGCATCCAGACACAATTAAATTCACAAGCATTCCTGATTCAATGGAAATTGTTCTGGCAAAAGAAAACTCAAAGCATAGAAGTGATGTGAGTGTTTCTCGATTTGAGGGTTTTTGCTGTTTGGGGAAACAGTCAACAGCATTAAAAACAGCTTGAAAGTGGGAGGGGGAAGAAAACAATAGATTCTGCAGTATAATGTAGTTGTTTGATTCCATCCCTGAACCTATATTTCTTCAAAAGTAAGTTATATTCAATAATTGAATATAACAATCAAGATTGTTTAGAAATTTGCTTTAGGACTGTAGCTCTCTTTAATAAATTGCAGTTAAGATCCCCTGATCAACAGAACTCGCTTCCAAGTAAATAAGAATAAAATTTTATGATGGTAAATATATTTTAAAAATAAAATTTAGTGTAGGAAGAATGAAGTTGCTCATTGGATTTATTCAGCAAAATGGTATTTTTTTGTAAGTTTGATTTCAGTTTTTCTAAAAATTAATATAAATGAACATCCTTGAGGATATAATAAACTTTACTTAATTTAAAGATGAAACAAAATAACCTCTTTTGCAAAACTATTCCACTTTGTAGATAGGTTATGAAGAAGAAAACTTCTAGCAGCATTTTCATAACTATTTCTTCTGCATGCACAGAACAACTCATAATGTTTTGCATTATCTGAGTAGAAATTTTACTGTACTGTGAAAGGTCATATTGTATATAATTATTTTTATCACTGAAACATATTGATTCAGTCTTTGTTTTTGCTTTCTAGAGACTTTATCGAGAAGCTTGGGACAAAGATAAGACTCAGATTCATATCATGCCTGACACTCCTGAGATTATGTTGTCCAGAATCAACTTAGTTAACTTGAGTGATGTAAGTTTGATACTGGTTTGATTAGAGAATCAAACTTTTAGTGTTGCACTAGAGTGATGCACTCCTAACTTTCATTGGGTCTCTTCTTAGAAACTCTACAAATTAGGATTGGAAGAATTGAAACGGAAAGGCTATGATCTTCCACCTGATGCCATACCGATCAAGGCAGCAAAAGCATCTAGAGAAATTGCCAGTGAAGTAAGGAATTCTGTTTATGCATTTTAAGGAAAAATGGCATGTAGTGTTTGTTAAATCTTCCTCTTATTTGGTATCTGAGGAAGGGTAAACTGAGGCCCTAGCATAGTTCCCAAAGGTCCCTGAAAGCTATCCATTAACTGCTAAGGACTAAGAGTCTGGTTCTTGATGGAAAGGTAAATGAGTGTCTTGCATATTATAACTGGTCTTTCATTTCCACAGGGACTTTGTTTCAGTTTTGTTTCCCATTGGCATGATGGCCCCAATCCTTGGTTTATATGTATGACCACCACACACAGCTCCCCCCCCCGATTTTTAATATAATCTCATTCATCAATTAAATTGCTAATTAATCTGTGTGAGATTTTTCAATAGAAAAAAATAAAATAATTTAAGATAGCATTTTAATTAAATGTATTAAATTTAAAGGTATTAAATGTCCTTCTGGACTAACCATTTTCAATTCCGAATGCTCATCTGATTAATGAAAATAAAAAGGTAATTTTTAATCCTTTTTGAAAATCATAAGCAGGGAATTCTAAATCCCTTTCTTATAACTTAATATTCCTCAAATCATTCTTCACTTAAAAGACATATATTTGTGATAGGCAACTCTATAAACTGAATAATAAATGAGTGAACAAACAAATGAATAAATACTAACCTCACATTTCTTTTATTGCTAAGAAAAAATATTAACCTGTTTTACTAGTTAGATTAATAATTACATCATTAAAACAAATAATACAGAGTCCACTTTAGTTTTCATATATGTAAATGAAAACTCCGAGGAAGCTGGGCAGTTAAGAAATATGAAATATAAATAAACAATATAAATAAAAATGTACTGTGTACTAAAAGAAAATACTATTTTGATAAATATATAAAACTAGAATTTCTCGTATAAACAAACCCTATAATTTCCCCCTATAACTCTTTAATATGTTGCTGATGTTACTGGAATTAAAAGGAACACCCTAAATTTGAGATGATCTCCTCTCAAGGATGATTAAACACACTCCATACATATCCTCCTGTAGATATAAAAACCATCCAGGTGATTTTGGAGAGATCCAGTTGCTCTCTTTCATCCCTAGACTGGAAAGTTCAAAAATATCTACTTATTAACCTGCATTGGGTTAGCATGGTGGATTATCATCCATAACCAGAGGTGGGTTTCAGCAGGTTCTGACCAATTCTGGAGAACCAGTAGCGGAAATTTTGAGTAGTTCAGAGAACTGGTAGTAAAAATTCTGACTGGCCCCGTCCCCATCTATTCTCTGCCTCCCAAGTCCCAGCTGATCAGGAGGAAATGGGGATTTTGCAGTAACCTTCCCCTGGATTGGGGATGGAATGGAGATTTTACAGTATCTTTCTCCTGCCACACCCACCAAGCCACGCCCACCGAGCCATACCACGCCCACCAAGCCACACCCACAGAGCCGGTAGTAAAAAATTTTGAAACCCACCACTGTACAAAACCTTCATTGAAGTAGCCTGCATCCTGCAGTGGATTGATTTAAACTGATAATATCTATCTCTACCTCCATCTTTCTCTCAACAAACCAAAATACTTGTATGTTGCCCATCTTTCCCATCATGTCAACTTAAGGTCGTTAATCACAGATGAAATCAATTCTGGAGACAGTTCAACAGTGTTGTATATAACTATATGTACACCCAAGTCACTCTCTTATTTTCAGCCAGATTTTTCTGTTCTCAAAGAATGGGGATTGCTCACTCACCAGAAAATGAACAATCCAATTAACAGATCATCAGTGGGGGATGGGAGAAATAACTTGTTTCCCCTTTGAATTAATATAGATTTAAATAGGTAATTATTAATAAGCTTAATAATAATAGTTAATAGGGATAATAATAATACCTTTAGTAAACCCTTCTTAAAAAAACTGAATACCGTACCCTTTATCATCATTGCAATAAAAAGTGTTTACTGCTATTGATGTCTTCATCTTCCATTCCTTTCCATCCCCAGCATGCTCCCCTCATTTACACCAAGAAGGATAGGAAGTAAAGGAGAATTAATGGGAAAGAAAAATTTATTACACCGGCAAATACAGTGCCAACTTCGAACTGAACCTGGCAGCAGCCATCTTTCTGTTCCTCAGTTGCCACACAGAGGGGGAAGGAGGGAAGGAGGCTGGAATGCATTACTAGACACAACAGAGAGCGTTCTCGTGAAAACCAAGGTCATCTCTACTGGCAACCAATAAGGTTTGGGGAAGGAGTGCCTGAAGAGCCCGCCAATTAACCCAATTGGCCAACATGACCTGTGACACTTGGGGATGGGGTTATTTCCTAGTTTAATTATACTGAAACCGCGGGAAAGATTTAGATTTGGTTTTCCCTTGGAGCTGTGCCGATGTGATGTACTCATTAAAGAAGACCTTTGAGAAGGAGCCAAGTCTCCGAGTTCTGATCTGCTTGGGTTCATTATTTGGAGCCTTGACAGTCTCTTTCAGTTAAGAGACATCTCTGGATTTTACCCAATCATGTTGGAACTCAGCACTTGATATATAGTGATCAAATTGACTGAAAAAATATGTCAGTTTAGCACTTTTAGTTATATGGGGAACTAGATGAAAGGTTTCTTTCTCTCTCTCTCTCTTTCTCTCTCTGTACAGTACAAATACAAAGAGGCATACCGTAAGCAGCTTGGTCACCACATTGGAGCTCGTAGTGTGGAAGATGATCCTAAAATATTGCATTCTATAAATGTAGGCAAAATGCAGAGTGAGAGAGAATATAAGAAAGTTTTTGAGAAATTGAAGACCAAATATAGCAGTCCTGTGGATATGCTGTCAGTCTTGGGGGCCAAGAATTGCCAGAAGCTGGTCAGCGATATCGATTACCGTAATTATTTGCACCAGTGGACATGCCTCCCAGATCAAAATGATGTCATCCATGCCAGGAAAACGTATGATCTTCAAAGTGATGTAAGTGGCATTTTAGCAACTTTGCATATATGCTTAATACTAAGCTAAGCACTTTCTTCTGCTCAGTGTTAGCTGTGCACTAAGAACAACCATTATGGACCACTCAGTTTGTTTGAATGTGTTTCACTGTTACACTGTTTCTCATGATTTAGAGATGTTTTAAGAAGCGATAACGTTAATAAAATTTTGAATAATAAAATAGAAAAAGTAATAACTTTTCTTTCCTTCAGATTAATTATAAATCAGACCTTGAGTGGCTCAGGGGTGTTGGCTGGTCTCCTAGTGGTTCTTTGGAAGCAGAGAAGAATAAAAGAGCTTCTGAGATCTTGAGTGACCATGGATATAGGCAGCACCCTGACACTTTCGCTTTTACCAGCCCTATTGATTCCTTACCTATGGCTTTGGCAAAACATAACTCTGAAATTATGAATCAGGTAAGTTTTGTCGATGATCCTTTCTTTAAACACACACACACACCCTACAGTTTGATGGAATAATAATGTTTTCTTTAACAAGACTTCAAAGTAAGCTATATAGTTGCTCTACTAAAGTTTTAAAGATGCATATCAGTATATAATAGAATAGAATTGTTCTGCCCCAGCTCCGGATTCCCAAGGATTGTGACACACACCAACGGTTCTTATCAAAGTTATAACGTACCAAGAATAAACAAAGTCTGGCAAAGGTTAGCAACCAGCCCAGAAAACAAGATACGATAAGACACTCACTATCCACACTACTCTTTAATAATTACACGTTGTTTCCAGCAAGAAATTACTAACTGCATGTGACTTAAATAGGCTAAGGGAGTGGCCAATTATCCTCAAACCTTACTCTTGAGGAGACTTCCTCCTCCTGAGTAGCCACTCCTGCCTTTTGGCAGCCCTGCATGCTCGAGCATTGAGGAGAGGCTCCTCCACTTCGCTCTCTCCACTTGAAGGAGCTCTGGAGGTTCTGAAGGCCCTGGCTGAGTCTCTGCCTCTGGCATCACATCCTCTTCGGCCTCCTCGCTGTCCGACGCGAGTGCCAGCTGCACAGGTTGCTGGCGCGACCCCACACCAGCCTCGTTGTCGTCGGGATCAGCCATGATCCATGCAGGCTGCTGGCGGGCCACAACAAGAATAGAATTTAGAATATCATTTTTTATTGGCCAAGTGTGATTGGACACACAAGGAATTTGTCTTGGTGCACCTTAATGCACCTAAAAGATGCGTTATTGATTTCTGTTTGCTTTTTAGAATTGAGGGGAAAGTTCAGAAGACACAGTAAATCATTCCTAGCAGTCTTAGGTCAAAATGTGTTCTCTAGAACAGTATAAGAGCTTAGTAGAACTCATCAGAAATGGCCTTGGAAACCTATTAAATATCCCATTATTGATTAATACTTGATGAAGAAATTCCTTGCTAAAGAGATTAGGATTTTATTTATGCAACAAGATGGTCACAAATATTGAACCTGTTTATATTCACCTTATTTCCAACCCTGGCTTTAAAAACGAATAAGTTAAAAATTAAGTAATACTTTCTCATCTATTTTTGGATCTAGCACAATCTTATTCACTCGACTGCTTTCTGTATTCTGTAATTATGGTATTAACAATATAAAATGGGTTTCGTAATTTCCATCCACAACACATAATTAGAATATATTTCAGTTTTAATAGCCATTATATTGATTATTTTATTGTGCTTTTTTTTAGCGTATGTATGTTGATGCTTGGAATAAAGATAAAACCAGTATCCATATTATGCCTGATACACCTGAAATTCTACTGTCACAACAGAACAAAATCAACTACAGTGATGTAAGTGGATTTCTATTAGTCGAACCTATGAGAAGGGATGGGGAAAAAATGCTGTCAGAAACACTAAAGCAATACTTGCCATCCATTTAGAAACTGTACAAACTGTCATTGGAAGAGGCCAAGAAGAAGGGGTATGATCTTCGGATAGATGCAATTCCTATCAAGGCTGCTAAAGCATCCAGAGATATTGCAAGTGAGGTATGTAGTTACATGATATGATACAAACCACAAATTTTTATGTGATTGCAATGTTACCTATAATTTTAGACTTTTCCTATACAGCAAGAATTGGATTCTTTTGAGGCTTGGTTGATTGTGCAAATTTTTTTGCAACTGCTACAAGTGTTCAGGATATATTTAAATGGCCTAAATAGTTTTCCTTGGAAGTATTGATAGTATGGGCATTTAATTTTTCAGCCAAAATAACTACAAAGATAAATGGAGCATATCTTCATTGGCCTGATTCAATTACTCCACGGTTTTTCATTCTCTCTCTGTGGATATATGTTAGAGATTAGTAATAGCAACCTAGGAAATGAAATGAAGCATTGGAATCAATTACATTTTCTCCTTGTAAATTTACCAAAGATTGAAATAGTAAACATGAACCCAAATCCACATGCAAAAATATAAGTAGTTTTGTACAAACAATCTGGATGAAGTTATAGATATGTACAATACTTGATTTAAACTCTTCTAGATCTTAGGGAACTCAAGGTAAGTAAACATTATGTTTTAAACTGTTTATTATTGTTATCAACAGTACAAGTACAAAGAAGGTTATCGCAAGCAACTCGGCCATCATATTGGAGCTCGTAGTATAGAAGACGATCCTAAAATGTTGCATTCTATAAATGTGGCCAAGATGCAGAGTGAGAGGGAATATAAGAAAGTCTTTGAGATGTTGAAGACCAAATACAGCAGTCCTGTGGATATGCTGTCAGTCTTGGGGGCCAAGAATTGTCAGAAGCTGGTCAGCGATATTGATTACCGTAATTATTTGCACCAGTGGACATGCCTCCCAGACCAAAATGATGTCATCCATGCCAGGAAGGCCTATGAACTACAGAGTGATGTAAGTCGTGATGGCTTTTAACTTCACTGGAACTGATTTGTGAGAACAAATTTCTTGAGTTTTAGAAAAGTCAGCAAGATCTGGTTCATTAAATATGGGTAGCTTGGAAAATATTTCTAAAAAGATTCGAAGAAGCTCTCAGTAATATTTGTACTTCCAAAATTCAGTCCCTTTACTGACTTTTGATATTACTTAAGTTGAAGTCTAATAGAACCTTAACGTTAGAATAAGGGTGCGCAGTATCCAAGTGGTTAAGATGCTGGGTTTATTGACTGGAAAGTTGGAAGTTCAAGATTAAGTTCTTCACGAGGGAGTGAGCTTCTATTACTTACCCCATCTTACCAACCTAGCAGTTTGAAAGCATGTAAATGCAAGTAGACAAATAAGCACCACTTCGGTGGGATGGTAACAGGGTTCCATGTGCCTTCAGTGCATATTCATGTCAGTCATATGACAATGGAAGCATCTTCAGACAATGCTGGCTCTTCGGCTATAAATTGGAGATGAGCATCAACCCCTAAGGTGGATATGACTGGCAGGGGAAACATTTATATATATATATATATATTAACCTTCCATATGGAAATATATGAAAAAGTCTAATTAGGGCCCACAACATGACACCTGGCATATGCTGCAAGGTTCCCTGATTCTTTTAATATTTGTACTAAAAACACGTTATTTAAGTTTAAAAATAATGAGAAGCTAATGGAGAGCAAATCATGCTTTCCAAAAATGCTTCAGAGTATTGGATCAATTTGCAATTTAAGGGAAGGAATGTTTCTTTTGTGGCAATTTTTATATTGTTTTGATGTCAAAAGACATTCACAGTAGTAATCGCGTGTGATCACAACATTGTCTCAATATTTCAAATCTGAACATCAGCCTAAAACAGTTGGGAATCACAAGTCTACAATAAGGTTAGTTTTATAAATACATAAAAGAAGTACTATTAGAAACTGTAATTGTGACAATATTGTAATATCTAATTTAGCCATTTTTCTTGGTTTTGTAAAAAAAAAAAATTGGGAAAATGTTTTAGTTTAGCTGAAAAAACTAAACCCACAAATTATTGGTTTTTGTTTTCTTAATAAGGACCATTATTTCTGGCATTTGTCGTAGCAAAAGTTGTTGATTTAGCATTTCATTTTAAATGATGATGTTAGGTGATGTGATTAGAGAATAAAAGATGCTCATATTAAGGACATTTGTGATTATAAGGATGTGGGGAGGTGATGGGATATATTTTAAAGAAAGTATCAAGACAGCTGTTGTGTTAATATGCAGAGTAGTGAGTTTCAATTCATAAGCTGTTTTAAAGGAGAAAAAATAAAATTCAATTATTAAAGCACTTCATTGAGGACTATAAAGACTATAAGGCTCGTGAACTTGGTGTAGTGCATAGGATCAAAGACAAAACTTTGGGCTGTTAGATCTAAATGCATTTCTGACTAAATGCCCTTTTTAATGTTCTGCTTCACAGAATTGCTACAAGTCTGATCTTGAATGGTTGAAAGGCATTGGGTGGGTCCCTATTGGTTCCTTGGAGAATGAAAAAGTCAAGAAAGCTGGAGAGATCCTAAGCGAAAAGTTGTATCGTCAGCCTCCAGACAAATTCAAATTTACAAGTGTGACAGATTCTCTAGAAATACTTTTGGCCAAGCATAATGCAGAAAATATGAATAAGGTGAGTACTGATGGCGTGTTTTAAATATGTAACTGAGTATTAAAATGACATTTGTGCAAGAAGCTTAAGAGATTGAATGTAATAATTAATACGGCAGTTTTAAACTTTGTATTGGCATTTTGTTTACTATAAATATTATTTGTAATACTTTATTTAATTGTATATCATTAAATAATATGCCTATAATTCCCATGTACATATTATTTCTCATTCTTTTTCTATAAAGAATGTTTTCAAACATAAAGGGACAGTACTGCATCTTTTGGATCCTAGGATTTTTCTATTTGATACTAGCAATTAGAATTAAAAGAATGATGTATTTAAGTCCTTATTACTAAAAACCTGCAATGCTTCTATTTAAGCAATATTGCAAATACATCAAACTAGTCTTAAAGAAGTTTCATTTTTCAAGACATATGAAGTCCAACAGGCACAGCATTTGTTAAATACAAAACTTTAATGCCGTTAATGGCTAAATGTCTTTGTAAAATCAATAATCTACTGCCTCATTTTTCTTTCATAGACTTTAGAACTAAGGAGTGCTTTCTTATGTAATCTGCACTAATTATCAACACAGAATTCTGGAATGGAATGAAAGATGTGTGAAAGATGACAGCTGCAACTGTGTGACTGCAGACTTGCCTTTTTTGTATGCATTAGAACTTAGAATTTAGAATAACCGAGTTGGAAGGGACCTTGTAGGTCATCTAGCCCAACCTCCTGCTCAAGCAGGAGACTCTATACCCGTGATGGCGAACCTATGGCACGCATGCCACAGATGGCACGTGGAGCCATATCGGTGGGCATGCAAGCTCAGCTGTCCAGCTAATTTTCAGGCCTTCTGGGCCCATCAAAAGTCAGGAAACAGGCTGTTTCTGGCCTCCGGAGGGCCCCCAGGGGGTGGGGAAGGCCGTTTCCATCCTCCCCAGGCTCCTAGAAAGCCTCTGGAGCCTGGGGAGGGCGAAAAACGGGCCTACCGGGCCTACCATGCCATCACGTGCCAAAAGTGGGGGACCACGGGGTGGTTGTGCACGGGGGCTGGGCACATAGAATTATGGGTGTGGGCATATGTTCACACAACCCCCCGCACTCCCCCCACTTTTGGCACGCGATGGCAAAAAGGTTAGCCATCACTGCTCTATACCATTTCTGACAAGTGCCTGTCCAGTCTCATCTTGAAAGCCTCCAGTGATGAAGCACCCACAAGCTGAAGTTGCCTTCAGAAGTTCAGACATTGCATTGCTCATGGAGTGTACGTAGAAAGAGGCAGGATTTTGATTGCACCTTGGGGCTGCCATCTTGACTTTTTTTTTTATATATATATCCTCTGAGAAGCCCTGCTTGGTGATGGTATTTCTACTTGAGCTTTCACAGAGAGACAATGGGATTAGAGAAGAACCCAAATTGATTTCATTCCAATGCCTGTTTTATTTTCTTCCTTGTCCTCTTTTCACAGCGTTTGTACACTGAAGCTTGGGATAAAGACAAGAGAGAAATTCACATAATGCCTGATACCCCTGAAATCACTTTAGCAAGACAGAACAAGATCAACTACAGTGAGGTGAGGTCACTGGATTGAAGTTCTATCAAACAGTCTTGTTATGATGTGCACCCTCTACACGAAGGGGGTTCTCTGGGAGAAGATAACTGATCTCTGAGGAAGAGCTGATCATCAGCTGCAAGTAGGGTAAAAGGACTGAGAGGAGAGGGAGAAAGGCTAGTGGTGGGGGAAGAGAGAAAAGTCTGTGGGGATCCATGTTATAGTTCCAGCATTTTTTCCACTAGTAATCTAAAAGAGCATGCAGGGTGTCAGGTCTGGAAGCCATCTTTTTCATTGGATCTTCAAGACTGCCACATTTACTACTGGGAGAAACTGGGAGGGGGGATTGTATGGAGCCAGGGTGATATATAGTCATAATAACATTCCTTTCTCAGAAAGTCAAGGACATCTTGCCCTGCACCTGGACAGCTGGAACTGGGAAGCATCTCCAGTTGGCACTGTGCTTTGATTGGACCATGTGATGGATATGTGGGTGTTGGGCAGGGACTTGAACTTTCTTTTGGGTGGGGAAAACCTAGAAGCTTTCAGATTCGGGTTTTCCCAGATGTGCCAATATGACATCTCTAGTAAAATGGAACTTTGAGGACATTCAAGCCTCAGAGGTTTTTTTCATTGGGGGTGTTACTTGGAACCCTGACACACAGTGTATGATCTACTAAAACTATGGGCATGAACCTCAGTCCCAAAACTTACTGTCAAGTTGTAATGTCTAATGCACAGGCAAGGAGAGTGATGACATACTTGGATGTTTTATATCCGAACTAAACATTGCTGTTTCCCTTTCTTACTAAAATAATTTTGAAGAGATTATTTAGTAAAGATTGCTAGACTGTTAGATTGATTGTTAGATTCAGTCTGTCTACCTCTATTATGGGATTGTTTACTGATAGGTATGAACTGTAAATATTAATATTTTCTTTTTCTCTTTTTAAAAAGAGTTTATATAAACTTTCCTTGGAAGAGGCAAAGAAGAAGGGGTGCGACTTGCGAATCGATGCAATTCCGATTCAGGCTGCCAAGGCATCCAGAATTATTGCTAGTGATGTAAGTCTTTATTTTTGTGGGAGGGAAATGAATTCTTCAGTAGTTTTTGTTTTAAAACAAAGTGAATTTCCTACCCTGAGGAACTTAAAATAAACCTGCAGTTCAAGAGTTAAAATCAGAGAGTATTGCAATTAAGAGAACATTCTGTCTCTGATATGAACTCTTAAAAAGCAGTCTGGCTGAATGGAGCAGCTAAAGTCAACCACCTGAATGTCTTAATAGAGCTTATGAACAGATTGGTCACATATTTTAAAAAGATGGAAAGTTTATCCAAAGGAACAGGAATTATGCCACTTCATGCTTGTTTTGGAAACTTTTAGATGCCAAATTTTCTTGGTTAGCGAAACAAATTATAGCTCCTAACAAAGCTGTAGAATTAGCTTCTCAGGCAAATGGAACAGATTTTCACTTCAGGCAAAAAGAACAGCATTTCTTGCTAGTAGACATAGGATTATATACTTTAATTTGAATTATCTTTTAATATTTAATTATAAACTGTCAGTTGTAGTTCGTCAAGGAGTTAATATTGGCAATAATGTTGAATAGTTTAACTTTGCAAATTTTAACTTTGCTATTACAGTTCAGGCACCAAAAAGAAACATAAAGATATGTCTTACTGTATGGTTGTGCATTTATTTCAGTACCAATACAAAGAAGGTTATCGCAAGCAACTTGGCCACCACATTGGAGCTCGTAGTATAGAAGACGATCCTAAAATGTTGCATTCTATAAATGTAGCCAAGATGCAGAGTGAGAGAGAATACAAGAAAGTCTTTGAGAAATTGAAGACCAAATACACCACTCCTGTGGATATGCTGTCAATCTTGGGGGCCAAGAATTGTCAGAAATTGGTCAGCGATATTGATTATCGCAATTACTTGCACCAGTGGACATGTCTACCAGATCAGAATGATGTCATCCAAGCTAGGAAAGCTTACGATTTGCAGAGCGATGTAAGTATAATTTTGTTTTGGACCATACTAGTTGAAAGAGGGGCAGTCACACTGTCTGTGACATATTTTTGCCACATGCATGTATAAAATACGGATAGTAGTGATGTTTAATTGGTTAATACATTGTTATATGGATGAACTGAGATGACTCTTTACCCAGTCTGCTGCATTACTCCAGGGCCTTTTCTCTTTCTGATGGTGCAGATTAGAGCATTAAACATGACTCTATACAAACCATAAAAGAAGTGTTATTAGTGTCTTCTGAACTTTTGATGTTGTTCTATCCCAAATGACAATGTTCTTCACATACTCATGGGACATATGCTTGAGCTTTATCTAAACAGGGCATTATTTTACTGGATTAGGTTAGGAATCTCCTGAAAATGAATTATATTGGATCTTTTTCATGGTTTTCAAGTTTTTTTTAAAAAACATTTCTCTCATCAGCAGGAATACAATGTGCCATAAGTGTCATTAGATCCAATTGTTTTCCCCAAAAGTTACAAGACTACCTTTCTAATGAACTTTTAATTCACAGAATTGCTACAAAACAGACCTTGAATGGATAAAAGGCATCGGCTGGGTTCCTATTGGTTCACTGGATGTTGAGCGTGCCAAGAAAGCAGGAGAGATCCTGAGTGAAAAGACATACCGCCAACCTCCAGAGAATTTCAAATTCACCAGTGTGACAGATTCTCTAGAAATGGAATTGGCCAGGCATAATGCTGAAACCATGAGCAAGGTGAATTCTGGCTACATAACTGACAGATTAGCCTTTATAATCATTGCAAAGAGTATTTGGGGTGATTCTAAATTCAATTCAGAGTCAGAATTGTCCTCACGTTTTTTCCAGTACCACAGATTTAGGTAATTAGGTAAATAAAAGAATATGACTATAAATGTATTAATTCTTGCTTGACAAAGTAGACAGTTTATATTGCACATGAATCATAAAATGGTTATGACGTTTATATAATCTTCTGCTGCAAAGAATTTTAGAGCCTCTTTCTTGGCATTTTAACTTCCTATTTTGCTGTAGTTCCCTGAAAATAAGACCTAACCAGAAAGTAAACCCTAATGTGTCTTTTGGTCTTATTTTCCTACAAAATTATACAATATACAGTGACAGAATAATGAATTTCATTCTTAGCAAAAAATTTAATTTAATTGCAAAAGAAAATTTCTGTCAGAAGACATTGTTAGCTAGAAGACTAATAAACAACCATCACTTTGTGCTAACTCTCTTTCTGACTCTGTTCTGCAGA
The DNA here is from genome assembly GCF_029215685.1 of Pituophis catenifer annectens. Lineage (NCBI taxonomy): Eukaryota > Metazoa > Chordata > Lepidosauria > Squamata > Colubridae > Pituophis > Pituophis catenifer. Next base: position 208,027,475 of record NW_027256881.1, read on the forward strand.
AGCTGTATACTGAAGCTTGGGATACTGATAAACTCACAATCCATGTCATGCCTGATACACCGGAAATTGTCCTAGCAAAGTCCAACAAATTAAACTATAGCCAGGTGAGTATAAGTACAAGAGCCAATGGAAGACCGAGTCTCCTTCAAGGGCTTGCAAGCAATGGCAACGTTTACTGCAGGGTCTGGGGTCCTAATTAGATTGTTTCAGGATCCAGTTTCCTGACTTGCACCAGAACTTCCATCTAACATATCTGCTAAGCTTTCTTATTTCCAAGTGTATCAGGAAAAAAAAAAAACACTGCATAGCACTAAAACCAAACATTTCTTCTTTTTTACAGAAATTGTATCGATTGGCCATGGAGGAAGCAAAGAAGGATGGTTATGACCTACGTCTTGATGCCATCCCAATTCAAGCTGCCAAGGCTTCAAGAGCTATTGCCAGTGATGTAAGTGACCACTTAGCGCCATAAATATCAATGATTTTTAAAGTAAACTTTTTGAAAAACAGCAGATCACTTGGTGCAATTTAAGCTGCTGGTTGCTATCTATAAAGCCATACATGGCATACGGTCTGGTTATTTGAGGAACCACCTGTCTCCCATAGTATCTGTCCAACCAGTTTTATCTGATAGGGTTGGTGCACTCCAGATTCCATTGATTTAGCAATGCCACTTATTGGGATCCTGGAAGTAGTACCTGCCCTCTAGAATATGATTCCCCTGACATTTGAACAGCTCCAACCCTACTCTGATTTTGGAGGGCCTTAAAGACTTGGTTCTTCCCCCCAGGCTTTTGGAGAGGATGATGGATGCCCCTTTCTTTTTGTTCTCCTCTGGGCTTATTTTCTTTGCCATTTTTGTTCCTTTGTCTTGTGCTGGTCTTCTGTTTCTTTGTATTGTTCCCAGTCGTTAAAATGTTTTAACAATTGAAAACCACCTAGAGCAGGGCTGTCAAACTCCTGGCCCATGGGCCAGATGCGTCACACGCTGGCCATGCCCACGCCCAGTTTAGCGAAGGGGAAAAAAAGTCCCGATACATCATGTGACCCTGCCGTGATGACATGAGTTTGACATCCCTTACCTAGAGTTTCTCGGAGTCAGGCGGCATATACATTTAATACACTATACTATGCTTATATTATTTATATTATTGTTTTATCACAAACTGTACTTTATCAAACATAACATTACTGCAGGAAGTGCTTCCAACTTCACTGGAATAATTTCTGTGAAGGAATTTATGCTGTGAATTACAAAAATAGAATGCAGTGTTGTGGTTCTCTCTTAACTGCATTGAGGAATATGTGTGTGTGTGTGTGTATGTGTGTTAATTAATTTATGATTAAAATGCCAGAATAACATCTCTGATTCAATGGTCAGCTGCTTCTAGAGTTGAATGGGGACAATTATAATAGTGAGATATGTAGACTGTAATATTTAGATATGTGGGCAGCTGTAAAGCTAGACAATAAACTCAGAATAATTAATGTAGAGTAGGATCCAATATTCTATGCCAATAATTCTCCAAATCTTGGGCACTGGGTAGTTCTCATTCATGAGAACATTGCTTCCAGGTGCATAATATAAAATACTTGTGGTAGTGTAGAAATGTGGGTATATACTGAGGCTTATGAAGAAAGAAAATTATATATTCTATTTGTAGGGCTAAAATCTTGAATTTCAGTATTAATCCTATGAATTTGGTGAACTATGGAAGGAACAGAACTTTATATACAGAATACAGAGTTCAAATTCTAGAAAATATGTACAAAAGGCATTAATAAAGACAAAAATGTACCTAGGAAAACCTGACAAAAGAACCAAATATAAAATCTTGATTATAGATATGATCAAATAAATTCTTCTTAAAATCAAAACTGGAGATTAAAAAAAAACAAATACAAAAAAATAACCATGTTAAATTAGTTCTTCAACTATGAACTAAACATGGATGAGAAATTCCATTTTTTAATAGAGTTTTTAATACAAGTCAATGAAAAAGATTCACAAAATTATTTAAAATGATGATGGGATCTCTCTTTTTAAACATGCTTAACAATAATCCAACCCAGATAGTATTTAATCTGTGATTAAAATATATGTGTTTATTTCAGTACAAGTACAAAGAAGGTTATCGGAAGCAACTTGGCCACCACATTGGAGCTCGTAGTGTGGAAGATGATCCTAAAATATTGCATTCTATAAATGTAGCCAAGATGCAGAGTGAGAGAGAATATAAGAAAGTCTTTGAGAAACTGAAGACCAAATATAGCAGTCCTGTGGATATGCTGTCAATTTTGGGGGCCAAGAATTGCCAGAAATTGGTCAGCGATATTGATTACCGTAATTATTTGCACCAGTGGACATGCCTCCCAGATCAAAATGATGTCATCCATGCTAGAAAAGCTTATGATCTGCAGAGTGATGTGAGTATAATTTCATCTTCGATGATATCAGTTGAAAGAGAGGAAACTATAATATTTCAGGCACATTTCTCCCATGTGCACATACAATACAAAGTATTGATAGAAGTGGAATGTAATTGTTTAACCAAAGCCGAATGCATGAATAAGCAGATAAGACTATTCTCCTAGGTTGCTCTATTGCTTCATGGCCATATCTCTTTCTGTAAGTTTATATTAGAGAATTATACAAAACTCTGGAAAACCGTAAAAAAAATATTATTACTATTTTCTGAAGCTTTGATTTTGTTTTAATCCAAATAATTTTTTTTCACATGCTTACATGTTTTATATCAAACAAGAGACTGAGATTAGGACTCACTTGAGCATGACTTGGATATTTTCATGATTTTGAAGGATGTTTTTTTTACATTTCTTTCATCAACCTGAACACAATGTGTCATAAATGTCATTAGATCCAATTGTTTTTCCAAAAATACAAGACTATCTTTCTAATGAACTTTTAATTCACAGAATTGCTACAAAGCAGACCTTGAATGGATAAAAGGCATCGGCTGGGTCCCTATTGGTTCAGTGGATGTTGAGCGTGCCAAGAAAGCAGGAGAGATCCTGAGTGAAAAGATATACCGCCAACCTCCAGAGAATTTCAAATTCACTAGTGTGACAGATTCTCTAGAAATGGAATTGGCCAGGCATAATGCTGAAACCATGAACAAGGTGAATATTAGCTAATAAAATTGGCTTGCTGAATAATATTTGAAAAAATAATGCAATTTGTTCAAGATTCATTTCAGACCCAATGATTCCCCTTTTCCATAGATTTAAAAATTGTATTTTAAACTTCATAATTGAAATATTGGAATCTTTGAAATATGAATGTGAGAATTTTTCTTTCAGTTAATAAAACAACCTTATCTTATTAGTTATTGCAAGATATTTGGTGATTCCAAATAAAATTCAAAAGGTTAGAATTAATTTAAAGCTTTTTTAAAGTCCCAGTGATTTCCATGTAATTATTATTATTATCTCTTTTATTCATTAAATATAAAACTCAGTCTATTAGTATTAGTATTAGTATTAGTATTAGTATTAGTATTAGTATTAGTATTAGTATTATATGCTATCCATCTCTTTATGCATATACATATTTGAGATATCCTATAACTTTTTAAATGAAATAATGTGGCCCTTAAGATACTAATTCTTGCTAGATAAATACTGTTTATATCATATACCATCCACAAACTGTTATGACTTTCACATAGATTTCTGCTGCACAGAACTTTAAACTCTATTTCCATAAATTGATGCCTTCTACATTTGCTTGAATGAAAATTTCCATAATTCCCAGCTGGTACTTTTAGGAGTTATATTTACAAATCTGATGAGTTGTAAGAAGCCGGGGATTTGGAACAAAGTGGGATTGACACCTGTTTTATCTAACAAATCTAAAAGAAGGATAAAGCTGAAGTAAAATGTCAAGCTTCACACACAGCCCTGACTGAACTACATTTTGAATCTGGATTTTCCTCTGGAATATGAGTCCTAAACATTAATATCTTACACTTTGCTCTGAGTAGTGTCTTTCCTGCTCACCAGATTTTTAATTTGATCTCAGAAGGCAGTGTCTATGCTACAAGAGCCAGATGAATGGAGGACTATTCATAAACAGCCACCACTTTGTGCTAACTCTCTTTCTGATTCTGTTCTGCAGAGGCTGTATACTGAAGCTTGGGATACTGATAAATGCACAATCCATGTCATGCCTGATACGCCAGAAATCGTCCTAGCAAAGTTCAATAAATTAAACTATAGCCAGGTGAGTATACGAACTAGTAAAAGCCACTAGAAGAACTGAGTCTCCTTCAAGGATTTGCAGGTAATGGCAACATTTCCTACAAGGTCTGGGGTCCTAGTTGAGTTTTGTGAAGATTCAGTTCCTGAGTTGCACTGAAGAACTTCCATCTATACAGTATAGAACAATCAAGAATCATATTTTTGCTAAGGTATAGAATGTTTTATTTACTTCTGTTTGTAGCACTGAAACTAACATTTTCTTCTTTTTTTACAGAAATTGTACCGACTGGCCATGGAGGAAGCAAAAAAAGATGGCTATGACCTGCGTCTTGATGCCATCCCAATTCAAGCGGCCAAGGCTTCCAGAGCTATTGCCAGTGATGTAAGTGGCTACTTGTCTCCATAAATAGTACTGATTTTTTAAAAGGAAATGTTTTGCAAATCAGCAAGTCCCAAATGACTTTATATCCTACTGAACATAGAAATTATTACAGGAAATACTTCAAATATCCCCAAGCAGATCTGTCTGAGAGTTTATGGGAAAGAATTCATACTGTGAATTGCAAAATCAGAATGAACAGTTGTAGCTCTTTTTAGCGGCACTGAGGAATTATGTCCCTGCTTGTAAGCTGCTTTGAGTCAAAATGACTAAAGCAGAATAAAATAGCTTGTAATAAATAAATACATACTGTGAGTAAGCAAGTTTTGCAAAATAATTCCAGAAAAATCTCAGCTGTTGTACAGGTAGCAGAGAATAAACTTGAGAAGAGAGATAGGTAATAATTTGATATGTGGGCAGCTGTAAATCTAGACAACAAATTTAGAAGAATTACTGTAGCATAGATTTCCAAATCCAGGGTGTATCTGGATTTCTGGTTCACGTGACCATTGCTTCAATGGCGCAGAATGAAAAAGCCTTTTAATTTTGTGGACATTTATCTGCACATTTTAATTGGTGTGGAGGAGGAAAATTTAAATACTCCACATAGTAGGACTAAAATCTTAAATTATCTAAAGTTGTTATTTTAAACCTGGGATGTCAAACTCAAGGCCTGGGGTGCTTAAATCTGGCCTACGGGGCTGGCCTGGAAATATCAAAGGACCGGCCCACAGTGCCTCTGCCAGCCAAAATAGGCTGCGGGGGGGCACATGTGACCCCCCCCTTCACAGCCCATTTTGGGCCTCTACAGCCTCCTGCAGCACTCTACCACGGAGCCTCTGTGCGACCCATTTTTTGCCAGCAGAGTGCTGCTGGAGGCTGGGGAGGCTGAAAACGAGGCACGAGGGGGCCACACGCAACCCCCCCATGCCCCATTTTGTCTGGCAAAGTGCTACAAGAGGCGTCCATCCTTTCTCCCTCCCGCTCCCCCCCTGCAATGAAATACAATGCTGATCTGGCCCTCGAAGAAATCCAGTTTGACATCCCTGTTTTAAACCTATGAATTCAGTGAACTATAGATAGAAAAGGATTTTACATGCCAAATACAAATTTCAAATTTGATAAGGAAAATCATTAATAGATAGTCTTAGAATAACTTTATGGTCACTTTGAATGTAATTGGCATATATTAACATGAAATTTCGTTGCATACAGCTCTCAAAGGATCTCCAATATACACTACAAAACATGAACAAATAAATAAATAAATAAATAAATAAATAAATAAATAAATAAATAAATGCAAAATTATGCATATACCCACATATATTATATGACACAGAGAAACAACACAGTCTAGTTCGGATGTATACATGTACATGGGGAGAAAAATGAATTCTGCAAGTTTACCAGACGGATGGCATAGGGAACAAAGGTGTTACAGAATCTGGTAGTCCTGCTAGAAATACTGTGAAACCTCCTCCCAGAAGGGAACAACAGAAACAGTTCGTGAAGTGGGTGTGTGGGAGTCTCTAACAATGCTTTGAGCTCTAAGCACAAGGCACTTATAAGCAGTATCCTGAATAACGGGAAGTGAGCTTCCTATAATCTTCTTGGCTGTCCTTTCCACTCTCTGAATGGACTTTCTCTCTACAGCCACCAAACCAAACAGTGATGCCAAACCAAACAGTTTATTAAAACGCTCTCAATCGTGCCTCTGTAAAAAGTGGACAGAACAGAAGGAGAAAGGTGTGCTCTCCTTATCCGATGCAGGAAATGCAGATGCTGGTTTGCACGCTTCACTAAGGATGACATATGGAGAGGCGTAGCTAGCATAAGATGACAAAAAAACCCCTCCACATATGAAACCTTGATTATAAATGTAATCTAGTATATTGACTTCAAAAACAGAAGGAGATATTTAAAAAAAAAAAACAGATAATGGGGATTAAAAATCCCATTTAAAATATATCAGTCTTTAACTATGACATAAAATTGGGTGAGTGAATCCATTTTTCCTAATATTTTGTTATAAGTTCACAAAAAAGATTTATGTTTTTAAAGATTTAAAGATTTACTTTTAAAATGATGATTTCCTTTTGAATTACTGAACAATTTCAGAACAAGTACTTTTCTGTGTTGGCAACTCAAATATTTGTGTACATTTCAGTACAAGTACAAAGAAGGTTATCGCAAGCAACTGGGCCATCACATTGGAGCTCGTAGTGTGGAAGATGATCCTAAAATATTGCATTCTATAAATGTAGCCAAGATGCAGAGTGAGAGAGAATATAAGAAAGTCTTTGAGAAACTGAAGACCAAATATACAAGTCCTGTGGATATGCTGTCAATCTTGGGGGCCAAGAATTGTCAGAAACTGGTCAGCGATATTGATTATCGCAATTACTTGCACCAGTGGACATGTCTACCAGATCAGAATGATGTCATCCAAGCTAGGAAAGCTTATGATCTGCAGAGTGATGTAAGTATGATGTGGAAAATGTAAAATGGATGCATTGGTATTCTTCTACTGAGATTGGTCTGTGATTCATTAAAAAGTCATGTGTGCAGGAGAGAGTGGGAAAATATTTGAAGCTTTCCTTCTCTCCCAAGAACGCTGCCTTACCCTGCCCTTGCAGTTCCAAATAATTCCTTGAGTATCTGAAATAGGCTGATATGGAATACAGGATGCTACGTGTGGGAAGGACTTGTCCGTGTGTCCTTTTTAGGAAAATCATTCTGTCAGCTAACAGATATATTCAAATACTGAGGAAGTTTTCCTCTTTATACTACCCACTCTAATGACTCATGTATCACAGTCTGAATTTCAATTCATACTGTTTCAGTTTAGACAATATTCCCCCCCTCCCGAAAATCAGAAGTAAAATAGGCTTTGCAATTTTTTCCCCTTTCTCATCTTATTAGGTATGTTTAATTTCTTATTATTTCTCACTGGTAGTTCACAGATGTGTCAATTTCATAATCCCATGGTTTCTTAATTTTCATTTCTCTGTTATCATATTCACTTCGGTGTTTTAAAAAATAACTTTGGACTAAAATTTATATGTGGTTCTATGCACAATGTAATAGAATATTTTATGCCTAATAGTTTTTGCAAGGATTTTTAAAAATGTTTTGCACATTATATGCATTGTGCAGATTTTTCATAATGTAACTTTGTACCGGGGTAACTGTTTTATACAGTTCACATGAATTTTAAAGTATGAATAGCTTTTGGGTTTTACTTGGGATTGAAAACAACAACAACAAATAAACATATTAAAGAGGAGTTGAGATTCTTCCTCTCAACATTATTATTTCATTTTTTAATATTTATTCATTACATTTACCCTAAATGGATAATTAACTGCAACATTACACTTAATATGGTTTTGGCTGTCATCATTATTCCTTAAATATGCATATCATGATGCCTGTTTATATTTTATAACATGTAAAGCTGCTGAAAATCAATTGAGTCACTTTTAGGTGAATTTCAGCATCATAGATCATTTTCACCTGAAGTTTTTAAAATCAAATTCATAATTCAATTAGCCAGAAATGTTTTTTTTCTCCAAAGTTGTTGTAATGCATGTTTGTTGACTTATCTAAATAGTTTATTGCTATTTATGTTTCAGGCTCTTTACAAGTCAGATCTAGAATGGCTGAAAGGCATTGGCTGGGTGCCTCTTGGTTCACTGAATGTTGAACATGTCAAGAGAGCTGGAGAAATCCTAAGTGAAAATAAATATCGGCAACCACCTAATCAAATGAAATTTACCTGTATCACAGATGCCTGGGATGTAGAATTAGCAAAGCATAATGCTGAGATAATGAGCAAGGTAGGTTTTCTGAACAAAGTAACTAATCTTCCATAACAGACAATAATTTGCTTAGGAAATGGAATGATCACATGCTAAATTTAGGATGTATTTAGCCTGCTCGGAGCCAAAATCCAAATAAAACCATCCTTCACTGATGTCCTTCTAGTTTCTGCTTGAATATACGTAGGGAAGGAAAGCTCTCCATCACTGATCATTGGTGGATCAATGAACTACTTTGTTAGTTCAGAAATTGGACTTTCAAACCAGTCAGATTACAGGTCTCATAATTTCCAGCCAGTGTGACTATTGATTGTATTGAAAAACTAATAGTACAGAATATTGTAGCTAAGAGAAAAAAAAACAGTAGCATGGCATAGGAATGTAAAGACAAAGAAGGGATTGCTGCCCCATGAAAAATGAGCTGAAATCATGGAATTGTACATGCAATGAACCACAAAATCCACTAATCTCTGTGGCAATTTTTGGCATATGAATCAAAGTATCTTAAGGAGTTTCTACCAAGTTTTGATTTGGATGCTGCTTTGATGTATTGGAAATCTATCTGCATTTTTTCTAAGTTTTTGAGCACATGTGCTTTGTCTCAGGTCCAAAAGAATTAAGAATTAAGATGCTCTTTGTTGACTTTTTTTGATAAAGTTGAGTTTTCGGATCTTGAACGCAAGTGTTCTTTTAAACATGTTCAGCCAGAAAATCCGAACTAGAAAAAAAAGTGTAATAATGTCTGTAAAATATAGTTTATCATATGGTACATATGGAAATTTCCCTCATTGAGTTTCATTACAAATTTTAGATAACATTTTTAATGAATATGAATTTTTCTAATGTTATAGTCTCACGTTCTATTTCGATTCATATTTTCTGTAGGCAAAAATCAAATCTTTTTTTTCCCTTATTCCTTCACAGCGATTATACACTGAAGCATGGGATACTGATAAAATTAAAATCAATGTTATGCCAGATACCCCAGAAATTCTGCTGGCCAAGGCAAATTCTGCAAATATCAGCCATGTAAGACAATGTTAACATTGTTGGATATTTAATAATTTGGAGGGTTGTTTTCACTTTACAAGAACTAATATGAATGTTTGAACAAATTGATTTTAAACTCTAGATGCTACAACTGATTTTACAGTCAGGTATCTTTTTATCACATCTTCTACAGAAACTTTATGTCCAAGGATGGGAAGATACTAAGATGAAAGGTTATGACCTGAGAACCGATGCTATTCCAATTAAAGCGGCAAAAGCTTCACGGGATATTGCTAGTGATGTGAGCAAATGCTTTCCTATCCAGTAACTTCCCTATTTTTTTAAAAAAAGAAACCACAGAAATAAAAAAAAATTAATAGAATAGACAGGTGACCTTTAGAAAAGTTAATTAGACTGACCCAGAATGATATATAACAAGGTTATATGTTTATTGGCTATAGATGGCAAGAACATAGGGAGATTAATTTAAAATAAACATCTATTGATTTTTAACATTACGATGTATTATTTGTCCCAGTTCAAATAACATGGAATAATTTTTTCATAATAAGAACTGTGCTAACACACAGCACAGTTTCTTAGCTCAATGCTTTAAATGCTCATTTAGGGTTCCCTTCTGGTAAATAAAAAGAAGTCTGGAAAATGAAGAAATCTACTTTCCCTATTTGATTTTTGTCATTGGAATCATTTTGTGTATCAGGCAAATATTGGCTTTTTTTCACCCTCACTCAAAAACTGTTGTAGAAAAATGTGTATTAAGAACCCTTCTTCTGATACCATGGTACAAAGGGATTTTTATTATATTTTACAATGATATTCAAATGTCCCCAAAATATTAGTCAAAGTTGATTCAATATGAGATTTTGAAGAAAATTGAATCCAAATTTCCCTCCTTCTCTTGATTTTTATCACTTTAGTAGTTGAATCATTGTTAGCTTTCCTAGTAACATTTATATTCATTCCAAAATGTATTGTTCTCTGTTACAGTATAAATACAAAGAAGCACATGAAAAGCAAAAAGGGCATTATGTTGGGGTTCAAAAAATGGAAGATGATCCCAAGTTGGTATGGTTTGCCCATGCAGGCAAGATTCGGAGTGATCTGGAATACAAGAAGAACTTTGAACAATGTAAAGCAAATATCCATTGTCCTGTTGACATGCTATCAATCTTAGATGCTAAGAATTGTCAGAAGTTGGTTAGTGAGGTGGACTATCGCAAACATTTGCATGAATGGACTTGCCTGCCAGACCAGAATGATATTATTCAAGCAAAGAAAGCATACGAACTCCAGAGTGATGTACGTATAGTTCAAATGTAAAATGCATATTTATTTATTTATTTATTTATTTATTACATGTATTTATATGCTGCCATTTTCCCGAAGGACTCAGGGTGGCGAACACAAGTTAAGAAACAAGTACAATAAAATCATAATTTAATCCAAATAATTAATTAGTAGTAAATAATAAAGCCCGGAATCAGTCTCAGCCTATTTGTTTGAAAAGCCAAGTTTTCAAGTCCCGACGGAAGGAGCGGAGATCAGGAGCCGTCCGGAGCTCAGTAGGTAATTCATTCCAGAGGGTGGGAGCACCCACAGAGAACGCCCTACCCCTGGGCACAGCAAGGTGACATATGTCTGAGTAAGACTATTGTTTAGTGAAAGAACATGTGAAAGGCATGCAAAAATTAATTTCTTCCTGAGAATGGAGAGCAGCTGACAAAATGGATAATAGTATAACTTCCAACAAGATTGAGAAATTTCTCATAGGAAATCCCTGAATGCAATTTATCTCCCAACTCTAGAATAAGCTACATTGTACTGTTATTTGCAAATCTATGAATTTGTTTGGAAGTAAACCATATATGTGTGGGTGCGCGCGCACCTGTGCCTTCAAGTCAATTTTTAACTCCTGACGACTGCCTGGATTAGGCAGTTATACAGTTTTCTAGGCAAGGTTCTTTGGGAGTGATTTGTCCTTGCCCACTTCCTAAGAACTGGCCCAAAGTCACTCAGCTGGCTTTGTGGTCAAGTACAAGAACTAGAACTGATGGTTTCCTGGTTTCTAGCCTGGAGCCTTAAACTATCACACCAAAGTGTCTCTTGGTTCTCTTTTAAGCCCCCTGGGGCTCTTTGAAAATTATGTGCTATTTTTACGTTAGTGGAATAATATATCACCTGTGCCATTAGTAGTAGAATCTGCTTCCAGGTGTTTCAGTGGCATACAGGAAACTGTCCGTAGTTGGTGGGATTCAGACAACAGCATATATATTATGCTGGTTGCATAGTCAACCAGGTGTTTATATTGGATTTAGTATTTTTGTCCACATGTCAAGCCCTTTCCAGGGACTTGGGATAGGCAAATGTTTTATTGTGGTTGGTCATACCGTCAGCCAGATGTTTAGACTGAATTTAGCATTTTTATACATCTATCAAATCCTTCTCGAAGACCTGGGATAGGTAGATTCTGCTGTTTGATGATGCTAAGGATATAGGCTGTTTCAAGAAATCCCACCTTTTGTAATCGACTGATAGTAATTTTGTCAATGTTTATTTTTATTATGGGAGTTGCCCTTTATTTCAGTGGGAATGATCTCTGATGAAATAAATATGAATATCTTTACTGGAAAAGAAGTTGGAGAGGTTGATCAAGGCATTCATTACCCTGATGAATTTACATTACTTAGATTAGCCCAGAACTTCTGTTCCGCCTAGGAAATGCTTGATTTTGTTGTTTTTTTTTACAGAATGTGTATAAGGCAGACTTGGAATGGCTACGTGGAATTGGCTGGCTACCAGAAGGCTCTGTGGAAGTCAAACGAGTGAAGAATGCCCAGGATCTGGTGTGTGAAAGATTGTACCGGCAGCGACCAGATTCTCTGAAATTCACAGCTATTGTTGATTCCCCGGAAGTTGTCCTGGCTAAGGCCAATGCTTTGATGCAGAGTGGGGTGAGTAGTATTTGTCATTGTTACTGGGGGCCACATCTTTCTATTTAAAATCAGCATTCACTGAAGTGAGATACATTTCTAGGATGTCAATGAACACTGGAAAAAAGTACAAAAGCTTCAATTTTGTTGATTGATACTTTGCTAGATGGATGTAGAAGGATTAGTGTTCCCCGTGAAAAATATTGTCATTGAAAACAAGCCTTATTTGGGGGAAAAAAAAATCTGAACACTTTAACTCCCAACTTGCTCCAGCTTTAGTTGTAATTGTACATCCTTTTAAACATTAAATGGAAAATGTTTTAGGAAGATTAGGGATTGCAAAGGAAGGGAAATTTTTTTCTTTTAGGTTTTGGAGGTTTGCTTTGTTTTTTATAAAACTATAAGACTTATATTTTCCATGCATTCTCATTTCAGTATGGTAGAAAGATATGTGAGAAAAAGCAAACATTAAGGGTTTTTTAAAATTAAAATCATTGTTCTGATTTTCCATATACCCACAACTCGTCTTCCATACTGCTCATAGAAATATTGTCTATTTCTTTAGAACTTACACTGAAGAAACTGACTCAATTTTAATCTAAGCGAAGGCTTAATTCTTAGACAATGGGAATAGGAGCTAAGATGCATATAGTAGTAGTGTTTGAGTTATGACCATAATGGAACCTGCCCATTACAATTGTAAATTGTGACAGTCATAAAGATCACGTGGCCAATCCCTTTTGCGGCAGTTGTTGAATGAGCAACACAGTCGTTAAGTGAACCAATGGTTCTCTATGGGGTTGGTTTTGGCAAAAAATGAAAGTAAATGCCAGTTTACCATCACATGATGGTAGTCATGTGATGTATAGTCACATGACTATAGGATACTGCAAAGGACTATAAATGTGGCCTGCCAAGTGCCCATGGGCAACCATCAAAACCTCGAATCCAAGTCATAACTAACCCCCAGGTAGGTCTGTCAGAACTTTGTATGGTTGCGAAGTGACTAATTGTAAATTGAGCACTACCTGTATGGGATCTTTTCCCATGGTTTAAAATGATGGACTTACAAGGATTTATCTTTTGCTTCAGATTTGGAGTCAGATGTAAGTCTACCTAAATTCCATTCAATTACTGATAGTTTTAGCAGGCTTTCTTCACCAGGACTTGGCAATAAATATATCACACAGCTAAGTTGTGATATATTTATTGTTTTTTTTGGCCAGAACTCTGCAGATATTTCATAGATATTGTTTAGCTAGATAGGGAAATTTATTGCAGGTAAGATGAAGCCAAATTGGTTGCTCACTGCCAGTGTAGCATTGTCAAGGTCTCTTACACCTGTGGTAATTTGGACCCATTGCTTTCCGTTCTACCTTCCTATGAAATATCAATTCTTTTGCAGAGCTTATTTTGGTCTTGAAGCCAAATAGTTGAGTGTAACCCTAATTGTAAAATGATTTGAAGGTCCATGTGTCCAACTTCAAATGAGAATATTTTTGTCAGTGAAATATATCCTACAATATGTTATCATTAACCTATGATAAATATGTTTTTCTCCCTTCAGGCTTTATATCGTGAAGTTTGGGATAACGAAAAAACACAGTACACGCTTCCACTTGACATTCCTGAGATTGTTCTGTCCAAAGCAAATTCTGTGAACTACAGTAAAGTAAGAAATTAAAAAATTAAATATTAATGTTTCCATGATCTCTCCTTATGTTTCTTCCTCTTCTGAGGATGACTCTTCTTTGACAGTTTATAATACTCTCCAAAGTTACAATTATATAAATACAAATTTGATAATGTGAGAGTACCTTTGTAAGCAATTTTTAAGAGTAACCTGAAAAGCTTTTCCCTATCATAACAATCCCATAAATTTACCATTGTTTGCAGCCATAATGCAGATCATATCTGCAGATCTGCAGATTTGCAGATCATAATGTACTACGGTATGATATGATATGATATAATATATAAAGAAAAGTTACATATTTTTATAAATATGACATGCCTTGAACTGGAATATGTATTATTTATTTTCCTTCACAGAAACATTATCAACTTGGATTGGAGGAGATGAAGAAGAAAGGTCATGATTTAAGATTGGATGCTATTGAAATCCAGCATGCCAAGTCTTCTAGGGATATTGCTAGTGAGGTATCGTCTGCTATTCTTTGGCATTTCCAATTTCATCTTCTGTAAAATAAATAATTAATATTTTGTCCATACCTTTTATAAGGATCATATAGAATCCTGGCAATCAAATCATACCTGTCAGTTTAATTGCTTACAGTTCATTCATTAGGTATTGGCTGTTGGCAGATTGTAACTATATAAAAAGAGGGCACAATGCAGTGTATAGTGTTGAAGTGTTGGAATGTAATTTTAGTAATTAGATTATGCGTAATTTATAAAACTGATGTTTTGTTTATGTTTCCTCATTAGTACAAGTACAAAGAAGGTTACCGTAGGCAAGTGGGACATCATATTGGATGCCGGGATATCCATGATGATCCCAAACTAGTGTTGGCAATGCATGTAGCAAAACTGCAGAGTGAAAGGGAGTACAAGAAATATTTTGAGAAGTTTAAAACCAAGTTCAATAGTCCAGTGGACATGCTATCCATCTTGTTGGCCAAAAAATGTCAGAAGCTGGTTAGTGACATTGATTATCGCCGCTATCTCCATGAGTGGATATGTTTGCCTGACCAGAATGATGTCATCCAAGCCAAGAAAGCCTATGACCTACAGAGCGATGTGAGTAGAAAGTTACTACATCTTGCATTATAGTTTTTTGCCTCTTAGCTTATTTTGTCTCATACTACATTTGGTGAATTATTATGGTTGCATCTATAGTAACCCAAGCCCTGCATACATTCTGCAGCCATCATCATCATTAAAAAAAAAAAAAATCAAATCCCATTTGTGATTGCATGTTAAATAGAACAGAGCTGGCTATCCATATATAGAGAATTATTTGCATAGAATTATAATTTTTTTTTATTCCTGTTTATTGACAATTTGTTTTAAATTTTAATCATATTTTGGTATAAAAAATAGGTAAATCTGTGTTATATCTGTGCTGCTCTGCACTGAATACAGTTATCATAAGCAGAGTTACTTTATAAAAAGTACAATTTCTTGTAATTGACTCTTATAAAAACAATGCGGCTTAAAAAGAGGATCAAGAGGAATGCATTTTTCAAGTATCCTCACAAGCTAGTATGAGGAAACTTTTTATGCCTTTTATGTTTTGTTATTGTTTGTAAGCCACCCATGTTATCTTACGATAGATAAAATAGACAATAGTATAAATCTTCAATAAATAAAAACTAAATAAATACGTATATGACATCACATTTATGTCAACTGAATGGCTCTGTGAAGAGATAAGAATAATTATACATTAATTTTGAGTAGAGAAGCCTCAGTGGTGTTTTTAGTAAGTAGTAGTAGTATCTTAATAGACTGATGGGTTTCTTTGTAGAATCTTTACAAGTCAGATCTGGAATGGCTCCGTGGGATTGGATGGATGCCAGAAGGCTCTGTGGATGTGGTCAGAGTGAAGAAGGCTCAAGATCTTGTGAATGACAGGTTGTACAAACAACGCCCAGATGCACTGAAATTTACCAGTATACCTGATCCACCTCCAGTCCTCCTGGCTAAGGTCAATGCTCAACAGATCAGTGAGGTAAACTGAATGTAGTCACTACCTCTGTGTTATATGTGAAATGATAACGGTGTGTGGCTGAGATACAGTGAACTTTGAAAAATTAAAAGGAATTTCACCCAGCAATTAAAATTGTCTTTCCTTCCTCCCTTTCTTAGCACCTGTATCGTGAAGCGTGGGATAATGAGAAGGCACAGATTAATATTCCTCTCGATACCCCTGAAATACTGCTCTCCAAGATGAATGCTGTGAATGTTAGCCATGTAAGATAATTAACTAATTGTATAAATCCTGTTAAGAATATCAATATTCCTTTTTTACATTGTCCTAAATATATTGCCCTACTTGTTAATTGCTCTTAAAAACATAAAGGTGTTCGAGTTATAAGTTGCATGTCTATTCTATATTTTTATTTTTAGAACAACAATTAAACTGATACTTCAATCTCAGGAACCAAAGAAGCATATATAGAATTATAAAATTGTCCTATTATGAATTTGACAGATCATGTAGTATGATTTGAAACAATAGTTTTAAATAAAATGCAAATAGGCCATGTAGTGTGATGATTTAAAAATATTTTAAAATAAAATACAAATCACTGCAATAACAACATAATATAGGTATATACACGTACATGCACATGCTCAAACGTGCATAATTATATAGAAGAAAATAACATAGGAATAAAATAAAGATAGCAAAAAAGGAAACAAATGATTGAAGAAAAAGGAGATCCATATACTAAGTTTTTAATAGAGAGGATTAGAGAGAAATCACAGAGAGGATTCATGACAAGTATTTATCGCAGCTAAGGTTAAATTAAATCTACTTTCGGATCTCTTTGAATATTCCTTGAAATACACTAATCTTATCTATTGGGAATCAAGAAAGAAAGAAGGATCTATTGGGAATCAAGAAAGAAAGAAGGACTTAACATTAGGAAATATTGTCGTATTTGTTGAAACAACAAAACAATGACATTTTATATCTGTAATTCAGGCCAGCGATGGTCAATTACAAAATGAAGTAGAATCAATGAATTATTAGTTTTATTATTTTTACACTGAGTTTATATGACTTGGGAACATTTGTAATTGAACAGTAAATTATTATTTTTTTGAAATATAATTAAAATGGGAGAAATCTCTTAGGAAGGTAAAAAATAAATTGGCACAACCATCGTTATAGTAAATTTGGTAATGGCTTTTTTGGACACCACAGCATGCTATGTTGGAATTAGTTGTTTTAACTTTGCTGGATGCTGAAAAAGTTCTTTATGTGGTTCAGATCAAATTAATTCAATTCAATTCAATTCATTGCACAACATGTATACAATGAGATTGGCTGAGCCTCCCTTAGTGCATCCCCCCCAACACAATACATCTCATTAACTCACAGTGAAAGACAGAAAATCCCTAACCCAGTAAATTATACTAACAAACATACAATCCTCTATACATAACATAACATTATCATATATTGTGCCAATTAATTGTGTTCTAAGAAGGCACGGATTTCCACCATCTTTTGTCCACTGGCTTATTTCTGACTAGATGTGCATAGGAATTGCATATCTATTTGAGGAATATCTGTAGTCTCCTGTAATTCATTTAGTATTTTTTTGACTATAATGAAATTTGTGCTTATTTTTTAATTGCAGAAACATTATACTGGAGCCTGGGATGAAGCCAAAGCAAAAGGTTATGACTTTAAAGTGGATGCGCTTTCATTCAAGCATGCAAAGTCTTCCAGAGAAATTGCCAGTGAGGTATGAACTCTGTTATTTAAATGTTGCATCTAAAATTACCGTATCATTTCATATCAAACAGATGGCAGGGTATGCTACTAGATATCTTCATCTGAAACACATATAGATTCAACCAGTTGCTGTTCTTCAAGGATATTATATTTTTGCATGCATCCTCCATTTTTTTTTATATTTACTTATTTCAAAATTTGAGATTTTAATATCAGCTTTAATTCAAGCTTTTTATTTATTTTTTTATTTCATCCTAAACTGCCAAACAGATAACAGGTGAGATATTTAAGTAAAAGGAATATTTTTTGCCCTAAAGTTTTGAATTCAATATTACTTTCTCCTGCCATTTTAAAAAGGGGAAATCACTGTTTTAGTATATTTACTTTACATTCGGTTATTAAACTATATTATATATGGTTGATGTTCACTTACAAAACAACATTCCTAAATTCTGATGTGTTCAAATATTATTGAATGGTTACTTATTAATGATGAAATCGACCTGTTCATTCATTCAAAGTCCCTGAATCATTAAAACACCAATTTTCACACTGCAGGCATCATCCTAATCATTTCAATTGTTCTTTGCTTTTCTCTTCAGTATAAATACAAAGAAACTTATGAGAGACAGAAAGGTCATTACATTGGAACCCCATCAGTCAAGGAGGATCCTAAACTTTCATGGGCTGCTCGAGTAATGAAGATGCAAAATGACCGTCTCTATAAGAAAGCATACCACAGTTCAAAAGCCAAGATAACCATCCCTTACGAAATGGTGGCTATCCAGGCAGCCAAACAAGGGCAGGCTTTAGCCAGCGATATTGATTACCATCATTATCTGCACCAGTGGTCTTGCCTGCCGGATCAGAACGATGTGATCCAAGCAAAGAAAGCGTATGAACTTCAGAGCGATGTAAGTACACTTCTGGCAGGAATAGCCAACACCCCAGATGATAGACTCAAGATCCAGAATGATCTCGGCAGCCTTGAACACTGGGCCCTAACTAAAAAAAATGAAGTTCAATGCTGAGAAAAGTAAGGTTTTACACTTAGGTAAAGTGAACAGGTATAGAATTGACTCAATAGCAGTAACTGTGATAAGGATCTCGGAGTCCTAGCGGACAACCACTTAAATATGAGCCAGCAATGTGCTGCAGCCACCAAAAAAGCCAATGCAGCGCTAGGCTGCATTAACAGAGGGATAGAATCAAGATAACGTAAAGTGCTAGTACTACTTTATAATGCCTTGGTAAGGCCATACTTGGAATACTGCATCCAGTTTTGGTCACCGCGATATAAAAAAGTTGTTGAGAATTCCCAAAGTATACATATATATCAGATCTGCTTTGGCTTCCCAAACTATTCATACATACCAGAAACTTTTGAACAAACAATTGGGCAAAGTCTAATATCCTTTTTAAACTTGCTTAAGTTTTGATCTGTTTTGATTTAAGGCATTGTAGGAATGCACTTCAATGGAATTAGAGTTGTCTAGACAGATTGGAATACATTCAATGCCTTAATAACCTTTCTGTCTATTTAATCAAGATGATTAACAGATTTAAATTTTCTGATATCTTTGTTCCATTATCTAGTTTGATTTTCTTTCAATTTTGTTGTTTCATTAATTGAACGACTTTAGTCAGGACTTTCTGACATCCTATAAACCATATGCTATATAACTATCTATTTACTATGTAAGAATATTTGTTAAAAATATGAGCTTAATCATATTATTTATCTTTTGTGACCCATTGTCTCATAGAATTTGTATAAAGCTGATCTGGAATGGCTCCGTGGGATTGGCTGGATGCCAGAAGGCTCTGTGGATGTGGTCAGAGTGAAAAGGGCTCAAGATCTTGTGAATGACAGATTGTACAAGCTACGCCCAGATGCACTGAAATTTACCAGTATAGCTGATCCACCTCCAGTTGTCCTGGCTAAGGTCAATGCACAACAGATCAGTGAGGTAAACTGAATGTAGTCATTACCTCTGTGTTATATGTGAAATGATAAGTGTGTGTGACTGAGATACGGTGACCTTTGAAAAATTAAAGGGATTTTCACATAGCAATTAAAGTTGTCTGTCTTTTCTTCACTTTCTTAGAAACTATATCGTGAAGTGTGGGATAATGAGAAGGCACAGATTAATATTCCTCTTGATACCCCTGAAATTCTGCTCTCCAAGATGAATGCTGTGAATGTTAGCCATGTAAGATAATTTTATTTGTTAGTTTATAATCAAATTTAAACGGCTGTTTGTCTATCAGATGAAACTCTGCATTTGTCTACAGATGTCTTCTGAAGGACAGTCCAATAAATATAATGAGATTTATTTCTGAGCATAGGGTTTCATGTTTAATTGAGGGATATCTGTAGTTTATTTTCTTCCAGCCTTGAAAATTGTCTATGTGTTTTCATTGCAGAAACATTATACTGGAGCCTGGGATGATGCCAAAGCCAAAGGCTATGACTTTAAAGTTGATGCTCTTTCATTCAAGCATGCGAAATCTTCCAGAGAAATTGCCAGTGAGGTATGAGGCTTATTGTTTAAATATATAGTAGTTGCTGATACCACTGAATATTTTCATATCACCCACCTAGCAAAGTGTGCAACTTTATTTAAACTTAAATTTCTACGTAAACTTCATATCATACAAGGCACACCGCAGCAGTTTTGATATTCTTACAGAATTATTTTTCATATTGATTGCTATAGACATGAGTTTAAAATAAATGAAAATCATTTTTACTTGGAAGTGCCAGTCAGATAACTATGAAACATTTAATGTATATAAAGTTTGGTTTGAAAGGGAATATTTTATTCAAAAAACATTCTCCATTTACTAAATATGTCACTTTAAGCTATCATTTTCAAAGGGAAAATCACTATTTTAAAATTGTTTTAAAATGGTTTATTATACAATATAATATCATGTTGATGCCTAACCTACAAAACAACATTCCAAAGAAACATGCATTCAAAATCTATTGAATGGAAACGTCTTCATAATGAAATCTACCTGTTCCTTCATTCAAGGTCCTCCATTTTCATTTTCATTTCATTTTATTAAATTTGTATACCGCCCTACTCCCGAAGGACTCAGGGCGGTGAACAGGCACGAAATAAAACACATAAATACGAAAGTTAAAACATGATTAAAACCTAATTAAATAATTTTTGCCCGAGACAATTTAAAACTCCCAATGATTTAAAACAAATTAAAATTTGAGTTTAAAAATTAAAAAGAAGGGGAAAAATTAGGCCAGGCTGGCCTGCTGGAATAGGAGTTGTTAAAATACTAATTTTCACAAAGTGCATCATCCTACCCATTTCAATTGTTCTTTACTTTGCTTTTCTCTTCAGTATAAATACAAAGAAACTTACGAGAGACAGAAAGGTCATTACATTGGAACCCCATCAGTCAAGGAGGATCCTAAACTTTCATGGGCTGCTCGAGTAATGAAGATGCAAAATGACCGTCTCTATAAGAAAGCATACCACAGTTCAAAAGCCAATATAACCATCCCTTACGAAATGGTGGCTATCCAGGCAGCCAAACAAGGGCAGGCTTTAGCCAGTGACATTGATTACCATCATTATCTGCACCAGTGGTCTTGCCTGCCGGATCAGAACGATGTGATCCAAGCAAAGAAAGCGTATGAACTTCAGAGCGATGTAAGTACACTTCTGGCAGGAATAGCCAACACCCCAGATGATAGACTCAAGATCCAGAATGATCTCAGCAGCCTTGAACACTGGGCCCTAACTAAAAAAAATAAAGTTCAATGCTGAGAAAAGTAAGGTTTTACACTTAGGTAAAGTGAACAGGTATAGAATTGACTCAATAGCAGTAACTGTGATAAGGATCTCGGAGTCCTAGCGGACAACCACTTAAATATGAGCCAGCAATGTGCTGCAGCCACCAAAAAAGCCAATGCAGCGCTAGGCCGCATTAACAGAGGGATAGAATCAAGATAACGTAAAGTGCTAGTACTACTTTATAATGCCTTGGTAAGGCCATACTTGGAATACTGCATCCAGTTTTGGTCACCACGATATAAAAAAGTTGTTGAGAATTCCCAAAGTATACATATATATCAGATCTGCTTTGGCTTCCCAAACTATTCATACATACCAGAAACTTTTGAACAAACAATTGGGCAAAGTCTAATATCCTTTTTAAACTTGCTTAAGTTTTGATCTGTTTTGATTTAAGGCATTGTAGGAATGCACTTCAATGGAATTAGAGTTGTCTAGACAGATTGGAATACATTCAATGCCTTAATAACCTTTCTGTCTATTTAATCAAGATGATTAACAGATTTAAATTTTCTGATATCTTTGTTCCATTATCTAGTTTGATTTTCTTTCAATTTTGTTGTTTCATTAATTGAACGACTTTAGTCAGGACTTTCTGACATCCTATAAACCATATGCTATATAACTATCTATTTACTATGTAAGAATATTTGTTAAAAATATGAGCTTAATCATATTATTTATCTTTTGTGACCCATTGTCTCATAGAATTTGTATAAAGCTGATCTGGAATGGCTCCGTGGGATTGGCTGGATGCCAGAAGGCTCTGTGGATGTGGTCAGAGTGAAAAGGGCTCAAGATCTTGTGAATGACAGATTGTACAAGCTACGCCCAGATGCACTGAAATTTACCAGTATAGCTGATCCACCTCCAGTTGTCCTGGCTAAGGTCAATGCACAACAGATCAGTGAGGTAAACTGAATGTAGTCATTACCTCTGTGTTATATGTGAAATGATAAGTGTGTGTGACTGAGATACGGTGACCTTTGAAAAATTAAAGGGATTTTCACATAGCAATTAAAGTTGTCTGTCTTTTCTTCACTTTCTTAGAAACTATATCGTGAAGTGTGGGATAATGAGAAGGCACAGATTAATATTCCTCTTGATACCCCTGAAATTCTGCTCTCCAAGATGAATGCTGTGAATGTTAGCCATGTAAGATAATTTTATTTGTTAGTTTATAATCAAATTTAAACGGCTGTTTGTCTATCAGATGAAACTCTGCATTTGTCTACAGATGTCTTCTGAAGGACAGTCCAATAAATATAATGAGATTTATTTCTGAGCATAGGGTTTCATGTTTAATTGAGGGATATCTGTAGTTTATTTTCTTCCAGCCTTGAAAATTGTCTATGTGTTTTCATTGCAGAAACATTATACTGGAGCCTGGGATGATGCCAAAGCCAAAGGCTATGACTTTAAAGTTGATGCTCTTTCATTCAAGCATGCGAAATCTTCCAGAGAAATTGCCAGTGAGGTATGAGGCTTATTGTTTAAATATATAGTAGTTGCTGATACCACTGAATATTTTCATATCACCCACCTAGCAAAGTGTGCAACTTTATTTAAACTTAAATTTCTACGTAAACTTCATATCATACAAGGCACACCGCAGCAGTTTTGATATTCTTACAGAATTATTTTTCATATTGATTGCTATAGACATGAGTTTAAAATAAATGAAAATCATTTTTACTTGGAAGTGCCAGTCAGATAACTATGAAACATTTAATGTATATAAAGTTTGGTTTGAAAGGGAATATTTTATTCAAAAAACATTCTCCATTTACTAAATATGTCACTTTAAGCTATCATTTTCAAAGGGAAAATCACTATTTTAAAATTGTTTTAAAATGGTTTATTATACAATATAATATCATGTTGATGCCTAACCTACAAAACAACATTCCAAAGAAACATGCATTCAAAATCTATTGAATGGAAACGTCTTCATAATGAAATCTACCTGTTCCTTCATTCAAGGTCCTCCATTTTCATTTTCATTTCATTTTATTAAATTTGTATACCGCCCTACTCCCGAAGGACTCAGGGCGGTGAACAGGCACGAAATAAAACACATAAATACGAAAGTTAAAACATGATTAAAACCTAATTAAATAATTTTTGCCCGAGACAATTTAAAACTCCCAATGATTTAAAACAAATTAAAATTTGAGTTTAAAAATTAAAAAGAAGGGGAAAAATTAGGCCAGGCTGGCCTGCTGGAATAGGAGTTGTTAAAATACTAATTTTCACAAAGTGCATCATCCTACCCATTTCAATTGTTCTTTACTTTGCTTTTCTCTTCAGTATAAATACAAAGAAACTTACGAGAGACAGAAAGGTCATTACATTGGAACCCCATCAGTCAAGGAGGATCCTAAACTTTCATGGGCTGCTCGAGTAATGAAGATGCAAAATGACCGTCTCTATAAGAAAGCATACCACAGTTCAAAAGCCAATATAACCATCCCTTACGAAATGGTGGCTATCCAGGCAGCCAAACAAGGGCAGGCTTTAGCCAGTGACATTGATTACCATCATTATCTGCACCAGTGGTCTTGCCTGCCGGATCAGAACGATGTGATTCAAGCAAAGAAAGCATATGAACTTCAGAGCGATGTAAGTACACCAGTACAAGATTACATAGATGCATTATGGTCAGGCGCACAACAAAAGAGACCTTGAAGTGCATAGCTGTAGAACAGATGCTTTGCACTTCAGCTTCCATTATCCTGATCCACATAACTTTCTCCCTGCCACACTAATCCCCATATCTGAAGAATGTAAGTTTTAGAAGGTGCTCATGAAAATTATCTTAATTCTACTTTTATTTCCTTGATTACATATGTCAGAAGGACACTAGAGACATTGTTCCTTCACTGAAGTCTTCATTGAGTGTAGCCTTTGCACGCCATATCACAACACCATATTGTGATGGTGGAAATATTTTTAAATATTGATCACAGAAATAAGAATTTTCAATGAGCTTTAGCTTCCCAAAGTGTAGATAACTCTAAAAAGCCTTTGAACAACCAATTGGCACATTCTAATAACCTTTTTAAATTTGCTGGCATAAGTTGCACTAAATTAACTTCTTTTGAATTTAGGGTATTGTATAATTGTACTTCAGTTGCTTCAGAAAGAGTTGTCTAGAATGTTTGGTGTACATTCTGTTTGAATTTTTGGTATTTTTGTTCCGTTATCTATTTTGATTGTTTTGTTTCATAAAGACAATTAATCCATTTAAAAATAATTGAACCACAGTAGTCAGGACTTTCCAATATCCTATTAATTCTATTTACCACATGAAATATTTGCTAAAAATATGAGCTTAATCATTTTATTTTTCTTTTGTGATCCATTGTCTCATAGAACTTGTATAAATCTGATCTGGAATGGCTCCGTGGGATTGGATGGATGCCGGAAGGCTCTGTGGATGTGGTCAGAGTGAAAAGGGCTCAAGATCTCATAAATGAGAGGTTGTACAAACTACGCCCAGATGCACTGAAATTTACCAGTATACCTGACCCTCCCCCGGTTGTCCTGGCTAAGGTCAATGCACAACAGATCAGTGAGGTAAACTGAAATGTAGTCACTACCTCTGTGTAATGTGGCTGAAATACAGTGGCCATTAAAAAATTAGAAGGATTTTTACAAAGCAATTGAAAATTTCCTTTCCTTTCTCCCTTTCTTAGAACCTGTATCGTGAAGCGTGGGATAAAGAGAAGGCACAGATTAATATTCCTCTCGATACCCCTCAAGTTGTGCTCTCCAGGATGAATGCTGTGAATGTTAGCCATGTAAGATAATTTTATTTGTTAGTTTATAATCAAATTTAAACAGCTAGTCATCTTTCAGATGACATTCTGAGCAGTCAAAATACAATGTAGATATTAACAATAAAACAAGAATGGCAGAATATAGGTTGAGATTCTCTCATCAAAAATGTAAAACACCTACAACATGCATTCATGCCAGATCTCCCATAGTAACCTCCTGGCCCCCATGCACGGGGGAAAGAGCCAAGTTTTTGTGACCTTCTGAAAGGCAAGTAAGATTGGCGTTGAATGTATCTTTGGGGAGAAGCTGTTCTTAACAGGGAAGTCATGCTTCCTGAGTTCTTCCTAGGTCCTATCAGATATTGCCTCACAAAAGGGCCCAGAATATGCTCAGAGCCAGATTTGGTGGGATAGGTAGATACCACCAGAGACAGACTATCCCACAAGTAATTTGGTCCTTAGCAACATAAAGGGTTAATGGCAACAATAACTGGCATTGCTCCCAGAAGCCTTCTGGCAACCAGTGTAGTTAATGTAGCAGTGGTATTATATAAGTGCAGTGGTTGGTTCGGAACGGTTTGGGCCTGGGCGCAATCCCATTCTATATCACAGTGTTTTTGATGCTGCACGCAAGCAAATTGCTGTGTTTGTTGAGATTGCACACATGTGCGGATGGCGCGAATGAGTGAATTGCCGTGTTTTTTGACGCTGCACTCGCACGCACTCACATTTCCAGTGCTGGGCGAACTGGTTGTTACAGTGTATGACGCCCACCTCTGTATAAGTATATTTATATGAGTCTCCCAGTGCTGTATGTACCACCATATTCAGGAGCATTAGATTTCTTTTCAAAGGCAGCCCTATGCAGAGCGCATTTCTATAATCTAATTGGGAGGTGAGTAAGTCGTGAATGACAAATCTAGGGATGGGTGCAACTGGCACACAAGATGTACTTGTGCAAAGGCGATTCGGGCCATAGCAGCCACCTGCTCTTTGAGCAGAATCTGTGTACCCTGAAGAATTCCAACATTGTGCATCTACTCTGCCTTGGGAAATATTCTCCCATTTAGATACAACAATGGAAAATTTACGAGATATGGGTGGACATAACATCTACAGCTATTCAGGTGTGTTATGATTTAGTCAAGCCAGTTCCTCCCCTTCCAGTCTGCAAATCACCAGGCACTGGGAAAGTACTTCAATAGCATCACTTGCATGGCACGGGACAGAGATGTACAATTCAGTGTCTTCATCCCATTGATAAAACCTCAACTTGTGCCAATGGGTAAAATCATCCAGTGGTCTGATGTAGACGTTAATTAGAAGTGTAGAAAAAAACAGAACAGCAGAGGTCTAGGGCTGGACATCTCCCCATCTGAAATCAGCCATGGAAAAATGAAACCCACAGCATCTTTCTTCTCCCAAACTTGTCTGTCATCCTGGGAGGATACCATGATCAATGGTTTCTGAAGCCATTGAGAGGATTTTGAGATGGCAGAAGGGAGATGTTTTTGTTTTGTAACTTTGGCTGAGAGATCTACTAAAAAGAACAAGATATTCTTAGAGTATAAAAAATCATAGTATTTTGGAATAGAGTTTTGTTACTTTAAGTGTTAGGTTTCCCCTTCTTGCATAGTTACATTATTACCAATTCATAATAAATTCCACTTGGTCTATTAATATAAATTCATAGTATTGATATTAAACAAATAAAATTGTTATAAGTTATTTAACATGTGTGCATGCATAAATATGCATGCAAATATATACTGAATTTATGCAGTGTCCATCCCATTATTTATTCTGAAAAATCAAATTTTTCACATATTGCATTGCATTTGTCTACAGATGTCTTCTGAAGGACAGTCCAATAAATATAATGAGATTTATTTCTGAGCCTACGGCTTCATGTTTAATTGAGGGATATCTGTAGTTTATTTTCTTCCAGCCTTGAAAATTGTGTATGTGTTTTAATTGCAGAAACATTATACCGGAGCCTGGGATGAAGCCAAAGCAAAAGGCTATGACTTTAAAATTGACGCTCTTTCATTCAAGCATGCAAAATCTTCCAGAGAAATTGCCAGTGAGGTATGAGGCCTATTGTTTAAATATACAGTAGCTGCTGATACCACTGAATATTTTCACATCAGCCATCTGGCAAAAATGTGGAATTTATTTATTATATTTATCAATATAAACTTTATATTGATTCAACCAGATACAAGGTATCCTACTGTAGAGTTTTGATGTTTTTACACCATTATTTTTCTTATTGGTTGCTGTAGAAATAATATTTTAAAACAAATGAAAACAATTTTTTACTTGGAACTGACAGTCAGATAACTATGAAATATTTAATTTATATCATGTTTGATTTGAAAGGGAATCTTTTATTCACAAAGTACTTTGCATTTATTAAATATGTTATTTTAAGCCATCCTTTTAAAGGGAAAAATCACAATTTTAAAATATTGTTTTATAATGGTTTAATAAACTATATAATATGTTGTTGCCTAACCCTAATCATCGCTCTTTTCTGTACTTTCCTCTTCAGTATAAATACAAAGAAACTTACGAGAGACAGAAAGGTCATTACATTGGAACCCCATCAGTCAAGGAGGATCCTAAACTTTCATGGGCTGCTCGAGTAATGAAGATGCAAAATGACCGTCTCTATAAGAAAGCATACCACAGTTCAAAAGCCCATATAACCATCCCTTACGAAATGGTGGCTATCCAGGCAGCCAAACAAGGGCAGGCTTTAGCCAGTGACATTGATTACCATCATTATCTGCACCAGTGGTCTTGCCTGCCGGATCAGAACGATGTGATTCAAGCAAAGAAAGCGTATGAACTTCAGAGCGATGTAAGTACACCAGTACAAGATTACATAGATGCATTATGGTCAGGCACACAACAAAAGAGATCTTGAAGTGCATAGCTGTAGAACAGATGCTTTGCACTTCAGCTTCCATTATCCCGACCCACATAACTTTCTCCCTGCCAGATTAATCCCCATATCTGAAGAATGTAAGTTTTAGAAGGTGCTCTTGAAAATTATCTTAATTCTACTTTTATTTCCTTGATTACATATGTCAGAAGGACACTAGAGACATTGTTCCTCCACTGAAGTCTTCATTGAGTGTAGCTAGCCTTTGCACGCCATATTACAACACCATACTGTGATTGATGATTTTTTTTTTAATGTTTATCACAGGGATAAGAATTTTAAATGTGGCTTCACTTTCTAAAGTGATCAAAGAAGAAATTTAGGACAAATCAATTGGGCAGAGTCTAATATCTTTTTAAAATTTCCTTATTTATGTTGCACTGAACTCTTGAATTTAGGGAGTTTTATGAATTTATATTAATTTATTCAGGAAGAGTTATTCAGAATCACTGGTGTATTATGCTATGACTGAATACGTTTGCTACCTACTTAATCAAGATTATTAGCACATTTGAATTTTTTGGTATCTTTGTTCCAATATCTAATTTGACTGTCTTGCATTTTTGTTGTTTCAATCCATTTAAAATAATTCAACCATATTAATCAGGACTTTCTGATATCCTGTTAATTCTACTTACCAGATAAAAATATTTGCTAAAAATGTAAACTTAATCATTTTATTATTATTATTATTTACCCATTGTCTTATAGAATTTGTATAAATCTGATCTGGAATGGCTCCGTGGGATTGGATGGATGCCGGAAGGCTCTGTGGATGTGGTCAGAGTGAAAAGGGCTCAAGATCTCATAAATGAGAGGTTGTACAAACTACGCCCAGATGCACTGAAATTTACCAGTATACCTGACCCTCCCCCGGTTGTCCTGGCTAAGGTCAATGCACAACAGATCAGTGAGGTAAACTGAAATGTAGTCACTACCTCTGTGTAATGTGGCTGAAATACAGCGGCCTTTAAAAAATTAGAAGGATTTTCCTAAAGCAATTGAAAATTGTCTTTCCTTCCTTCCTTTCTTAGAACCTGTATCGTGAAGCATGGGATAAAGAGAAGGCACAGATTAATATTCCTCTCGATACCCCATCAATGCTGCTCTCCAAGATGAATGCTGTGAATGTTAGCAATGTAAGATAATTAACTAACTGGATGCATTCTTTTGTTAAGCATATTACTATTCCTTTATTACATTGTCTTAGTTATACTCTCCTGTTAGTTTCTGTTAAAAATATAAAAGTATTACATGTTGATTTGGACACACTTTCCCAACCATCCCTTTTGGAAGTACAAGGCTCTGCCTAAAAACTTTATGCCTTCTTGACCAATATTGGTTTTTAATTTTCTTTTGTTAAGTAGGCATCCCAAATTTTGTGGCTAAATTGATATAACTACAAAACATTGTACAATGGACATACTACTATAACAGCCATAAATAAGCAAATCATTTTGGACAAACAAGCTCCAAATGTGATTGCCTAGCCTGAATTTCACCATTTCCATTGCATTTATGCAATACTTGTCCATTGCTCATTCTGAATTTATATTTTTCATACTTTACTCTTCAGTAGTGCCACATCTCAGTTGTCCCTGGGAGCTAAGTAAGTTAATCATAGTGGTACATATATCTAATATAGGCCCATAAAACTGTATGTTTAATTGAGAACTGTCTATAGTTTATTTTCATCCTTCATTTTCTGATTATATTGAAAATTATACATGTAAAATTGCAGAAACATTATACTGGAGCCTGGGATGATGCCAAAGCAAAAGGCTATGACTTTAAAGTGGATGCTCTTTCATTCAAGCATGCGAAATCTTCCAGAGAAATTGCCAGTGAGGTATGAGGCCTATTGTTTAAATATATAGTAGTTGCTGATACCACTGAATATTTTCATATCACCCACCTAGCAAAGTGTGCAACTTTATTTAAACTTAAATTTCTATGTAAACTTCATATCATACAAGGCACACCGCAGCAGTTTTGATATTCTTACACAATTATTTTTCATATTAATTGCTGTAGACATGAGTTTAAAATAAATGAAAATCATTTTTACTTGGAAGTGCCAGTCAGATAACTATGAAACATTTAATGTATATAAAGTTTGGTTTGAAAGGGAATATTTTATTCAAAAAGCATTCTCCATTTACTAAATATGTCACTTTAAGCTATTATTTTCAAAGGGAAAATCACTATTTTAAATATTGTTTTATAATGGTTTATTATACAATATAATATCATGTTGATGCCTAACCTACAAAACAACATTCCAAAGACACATGCATTCAAAATCTATTGAATGGAAAATTCTTCATAATGAAATCTACCTGTTCCTTCATTCAAGGTCCTCCAGTTGTTAAAATACTAATTTTCACAAACTGCATCATCCTACCCATTTCAATTGTTCTTTACTTTGCTTTTCTCTTCAGTATAAATACAAAGAAACTTATGAGAGACAGAAAGGTCATTACATTGGAACCGCATCAGTCAAGGAGGATCCTAAACTTTCATGGGCTGCTCGAGTAATGAAGATGCAAAATGACCGTCTCTATAAGAAAGCATACCACAGTTCAAAAGCCCATATAACCATCCCTTACGAAATGGTGGCTATCCAGGCAGCCAAACAAGGGCAGGCTTTAGCCAGTGACATTGATTACCATCATTATCTGCACCAGTGGTCTTGCCTGCCGGATCAGAACGATGTGATTCAAGCAAAGAAAGCGTATGAACTTCAGAGCGATGTAAGTACACCAGTACAAGATTACATAGATGCGTTATGGTCAGGCACACAACAAAAGAGACCTTGAAGTGCATAGCTGTAGAACAGATGCTTTGCACTTCAGCTTCCATTATCCTGACCCACATAAGTTTCTTCCTGCCACACTAATCCCCATATCTGAAGAATGTAAGTTTTAGAAGGTGCTCATGAAAATTATCTTAATTCTACTTTTATTTCCTTGATTACATATGTCAGAAGGACACTAGAGACATTGTTCCTCCACTGAAGTCTTCATTGAGTGTAGCCTTTGCACGCCATATTACAACACCATACTGTGATGGTGGAAATATTTTTAAATATTGATCACAGAAATAAGAATTTTCAATGAGCTTTGGCTTCCCAAAGTGTAGATAACTCTAAAAAGCCTTTGAACAACCAATTGGCACATTCTAATAACCTTATTAAATTTGCTGGCATAAGTTGCACTAAATTAACTTCTTTTGAATTTAGGGTATTGTATAATTGTACTTCAGTTGCTTCAGAAAGAGTTGTCTAGAATGTTTGGTGTACATTCTGTTTGAATTTTTGGTATTTTTGTTCCGTTATCTATTTTGATTGTTTTGTTTCATAAAGACAATTAATCCATTTAAAAATAATTGAACCATTTTAATCAGGACTTTCCAATATCCTATTAATTCTATTTACCACATGAAATATTTGCTAAAAATATGAGCTTAATCATTTTATTTTTCTTTTGTGATCCATTGTCTCATAGAACTTGTATAAATCTGATCTGGAATGGCTCCGTGGGATTGGATGGATGCCGGAAGGCTCTGTGGATGTGGTCAGAGTGAAAAGGGCTCAAGATCTCATAAATGAGAGGTTGTACAAACTACGCCCAGATGCACTGAAATTTACCAGTATACCTGACCCTCCCCCGGTTGTCCTGGCTAAGGTCAATGCACAACAGATCAGTGAGGTAAACTGAAATGTAGTCACTACCTCTGTGTAATGTGGCTGAAATACAGTGGCCATTAAAAAATTAGAAGGATTTTTACAAAGCAATTGAAAATTTCCTTTCCTTTCTCCCTTTCTTAGAACCTGTATCGTGAAGCGTGGGATAAAGAGAAGGCACAGATTAATATTCCTCTCGATACCCCTCAAGTTGTGCTCTCCAGGATGAATGCTGTGAATGTTAGCCATGTAAGATAATTTTATTTGTTATTTTGTAATCAATTTAAACAGCTAGTCATCTTTCAGATGACATTCTGAGCAGTCAAAATACAATGTAGATATTAACAATAAAACAAGAATGGCAGAATATAGGTTGAGGCTCTCTTATCAAAAATGTAAAACACCTACAACATGCATTCATGCCAGATCTCCCATAGTAACTTCCTGGCCTCCATGCACGGGGAAAGAGCCAAGTCTTTGTGACCTTCTGAAAGGCAAGTAAGGTTGGTGATGAATGTATCTTTGGGGAGAAGCTGTTCTTAACAGGGAAACTTTCCAAAGCAAGCAGATATGGCAAAAACATATTGAAAATTTTGTTGGGTTTTAATGAATTGGTTTTTTGTTTTGTTTTGTTTTTTTCAGAAACTCTATAGGGACGCTTGGGACGATGTAAAGAAATACATTGATTACAGGTTAGACGCAATTCCAATCAGAACAGCCAAAGCCTCAAGACAAATTGCCAGTGATGTAAGTATAATCACTGTATGTTCTTATCTTCAGTGTGTTTGTGTATGTGTGAACTCTAGACCTTCATCAGGGTAAATGGTGGAGATATATATATAAATATAAATATAAATATAAATATAAATATATATATATATATATATATATATATATATATATATATATATATATGCAAACAAATATTTATATATCTCAGTTCACTACAAGATAAGAGATTGCAAGCATAATTCAACTATTGTGAATAAACTCTGCAAGCAACAGCTCTGGCACATGAAGTTATATACATTTACTGGATGTTTAGATTAGCATTGTAGTCCACAGTATGTTTATTCTGATAAAAGTCCTACCAGTCAATATGTCTGAAAGATACTTAAAACTTTCTAAGTTCATCTTCATTCTGGGTGACTACAGGGTGACCTAAATTGCTATCAGCATTTGCACAAAATAGAAAGAAAACCAACTATAAATCGCTTGGCGGCATATATGTTTAAACAATCAATCGACAAATCAATCAATTCTAGGCAATATTACAGAAGCCATTTGCCAGTTCTGTCTTCCCAGATGCCTTTTGACATTCCAGTCTAGCCTACTACCTGGAACTTCCTTGGTACAAGGTTGGCCAGATGTTTTACCATGCTGATACTAAATAGGATTTATTCTAACCAAAGGTTCCCCAATTTAGAATAAAAGATTGCAGTTGGTTAGAAATGCATCTTGGTTAGAAACAAACAGCAACTATAAACCAACTATAATAGAAGGAGGCTCCACAGCTATCAGTTCCCCAGCACCTGAGAGAACAAAATTATTAAAAGCTAGAAGATATAAAAGATAAATTAATACATACATACATACATACATACATACATACATACATACATACATATATAAAGCAAGAATCTAAAAGGAGGGGTAAATATTACATGGGTGTAGGGGAGCATAAAAGTACTGGAAGACTATATTAAGTTCTAAAGCAATATAATATGTCATTAATAAGTCATTAAATGTAGCTTATAAAGTTAAGACCCAAACACAGATCATTATCCAATGACTTTTGAGTGCTGCTGCACAGAACCGGGAAATATTATATGTTGTAGCAGGGTTGGTATCTGAAACATCCATGTGGGAGCCACACAAATTTCTGGGGGGTATTGTTCTAGAGCAGGAGTATCAAACTTGCAGCATCATGTTGTCATCATGTGATGTATCATGAATTTTTTCCCCTTTGGTAGGAGTGGCCAGCGCATGACGCATCTGGCCCACGGGCCACGAGTTTGACATCCTAGATATTGCAACAAGGCTCTCTCATGCAATTCCTTTACAATTTATGATATTACAGATGGAAATTTTATTTGTATCTTTCTTTAAAATTAGTACAAGTACAAAGAAGGTTACCGTAAGCAAGTGGGACACTACGTTGGATTCCGGAATATTTATGATGATCCCAAACTAGTGCTGGCGATGCGCGTAGCCAAATTGCAGAGTCAGAGGGAATACAAGAAACATTTTGAGAAGTTTAAAACCAAGTTCAATAGTCCAGTGGACATGCTGTCCATCTTGCTGGCCAAGAAATGTCAGAAACTGGTTAGTGACATTGATTATCGCCGGTACCTCCATGAATGGATATGTTTGCCTGACCAGAATGATGTCATCCAAGCCAAGAAAGCCTATGAGTTACAGAGTGATGTGAGTAGAAAGTTCATTGCTTGTACTATTATATTTTGACTATTGTTTTTTACATTTTCCCTTGGCTTTTGGCTGATTATTACTATTTGCTGTTCAAAATTGAAGTTCTTGTGTTGCTTCAATTATTATAAGCCATCTTTGTATAAATCAACCCGCTTCTATAAACATGATATTTATTATAGGAATCATAACATCCAGATAACTATTTTAATGAAAATTACATTTTCCAGTCAGAATCCCACAGATGCAACTATGTAAATGGACATCATTAATTTCAAATAAATATGCATTTTAGGTCTCCAGTAAAATATGATACCAGATATAAATGTGAATGTGAAAAAAATATTTATATCTTGAACATATCTTGTCTTTTTTATGTACACTGAGAGCTTATGCACCAAAGACAAATTCCTTGTGTGTCCAATCACACTTGGCCAATAAAGAATTCTATTCTATTCTATTCTATTCTATTCTATTCTATTCTATTCTATTCTATTCTATTCTATTCTTAAACTATGGTAAGAAACTAGAAAGTGATTAAGTTAAAACAGCATCAAAATTGTAACGATATAATACCTTTTCCTTATATGCTGTGCCTAATTCATTTGCTCTTCTCTGTGAGAAAAGAAGGGCAATTTTTATCTTTCAGTCAAAATGAATGAGAAATTGCCTCCTGGACAAAGTGTAAATAAGTCTCAACTTCTTTTTTTTTTTTGGTCTATGCAGGCTGTCTATAAATCCGACCTAGAATGGCTACGAGGAATTGGCTGGATGCCAAGTGATTCTGTCTCTGTCAACCATGTCAAACATGCTCAGGCCCTTATTAACGAGGTAAGAGGTTTCCTCCTACAAAGATCTTCCTTGTTTCACACAGAAAAACCCATTTATAAAAATGTGGCTTTTTCACAGTGCAGCCTTTAGTTCATGTAAAACTGTTTCTCCTTCGTGCTTGCTTATGGACTGAGTATCCACTGAGTGATTTTTATTTATTTATTAGATGTATGTGTCTGCCCATCTTAAGAAACAGCATTCTTGGTAGCGCACAACATCAATAAAAACAAAACAAACAAAAAGAAAAACAAAAAAGAAAAACTCTCTAAATAATAATCTAAAAACCTTTAAATAATAAGCTATGGTTTATTTTACTGTGGTTTATCAGATACATTATCGTTGGCTAATTTCATACACAGTGTTAAATCAAAGCTAAAAAAACAGATTTTGATTTAATGTGATATACAATATCCATGTTGTACTGCTCAAAACGAATAGATAGGTTAATTTAATCCACTTTAATATTTATTTATTGGATTTATTAGATTTATACACTGCCCATTTTACCTAGAGGTGACTCTAAGTAGCTTTACAACCCAATAAAAGCAACCAGATAAAATATTAAAACAATAAATATTACTATTAATTAGATATTTAATTATTAATTTGATTATTTAAATTATTTAATAATAATACTTTTTCAGATTAAGGATCCAAACTGAACAGCAATAGCATTGCTGTTTTTTAGCATAATCCAGAAGAGTTATTAAAAAAGCAAAAGCAAAAATAATACCTGTCAATTCAGATGAATATACACTTAGTCCTCTACTTACAGCAACTCATTTAGTGACTATTCAAAGTTACAATGGCACTGAAAAAAGGGACATGACCATTTTTCACACTTATCCACATGGTCACCTGTTTTACATTTGGATGCTTGACAACTGACTCACATTTATGGCGGTTGCAGTATCCCAGAGTCATGTGATCCCTTTTTGCGACCTTCAAACAAGTAAAGTCAATGGGGAAACCAGATTCACTTAACAACCGTGTTACTAATTCAAGAACTGCAATGATTCACTTAACAAATGTGGCAGGAAAAGTCATAAAATGCGGTAAAACTCACTTAACAAATTTCTCACTTAGCAACATAAACTTTGGGCCCAGTTGTGGTCGTAACTTGAGGACTACCTGTATTCTCCTCCTGTCTTTCTTTCTTGCATGACTATTTATTTTTGTTATTTG
Source organism: Pituophis catenifer annectens (assembly GCF_029215685.1). Classification (NCBI taxonomy): domain Eukaryota; kingdom Metazoa; phylum Chordata; class Lepidosauria; order Squamata; family Colubridae; genus Pituophis; species Pituophis catenifer. The sequence continues at coordinate 208,063,958 of NW_027256881.1, forward strand.
CCTTACCTCTGTATTCCTTTCTCTTTTTATAGAGGTTATATCGTACCAAAGCTGATAAACTGCCATTTACTCCGGTGGCTGACAGGGTTGATTATATCACAGCCAAACAAGGTGGAGAAATACTAAGCGATGTAAGTATTGAGTTTTTGTTTCAGTCCAGTTACATTTATCTCCTAGGATAAAGGGAATAAATCTTGGAAAAGGAAACAATATATTGTGAACAAATCACTATGGATCTTGATAACTCCAGCAGAGCTCATCCACCTTAATGAACCTTGTGAACTGTGGCAGTAGGAAAATGACATTTTCACAACTACGTCAATTATTTTCCTGTACAGCATTCTTTAAACTTTAATCCTACTGACTTCTACCATCAGTAAATCCTTTATAAAGCAAACTAAGGAATGCCTCCTTTGTGTTCTAGTGCGAAATATTGATTCTTCTCAGCCATGTTGCACTGTGGGGGATTAGAATAGGCCCAAAAACCTCATGATTGGGCTGACAGGATTGCTTTGAAAAGATGCTTCCAAACCTTCCCCTCCCCACAGCAACTGCTTTGATTTTATTCATTTTATTCATTATTAACTGTTTATCTTGCCTGTATTATTTTATAAATAACTGAAGGCAGAGAACATATTTAATACTCTTTCCACCACAATAACAGCAACCCTGTGAGGTGAGTTGGGCTGAGAGAGAGAGATCAAAGTCAGCCAGCCAGGTTGCATGACTAAGGCGGAACTAGAACTCACAATCTCATGGTGTTTGGCCCAAAGTCACTCTGTTGCCTTTCATGCCTAAGGGTGGGACTACAGCTCTCAGGCCAATGGTAGGTTGCCGGATTGGGCAAACCGGTAGCAGCGGCGATGGTGGAAGGCTCCGCCCACCTGCCCGGATGCTTCTGCACATTTGCAGAAGTGTCACGTGCACACACAAGCGCACATGTGCTACGAGCGAACCGGTAGCGACTGGTTTTGAAACCCGCCCCTGTCTTAGGTTCCTGCTTTCTAGACTTGCACCAAACTATCTACTACACCAAACTGTTATTTTGCCTAATAAATAATTAAATTATGAGATCAAATAATAAATCAATCCACCAGTTACATAAACGATTTCATTAAATAATGAATAAAGTAAAAAAAGAAATACATAATGTCTGGAAGGCAAGACTAAATCCATGTGCTTCTTTTTCTCTTGTGAAGTGCATAAGATTAATGGATTAATTCAGCAGACACTAACTTTATTTACATATCCCGGTAAGAATAATCAGGGATTTGCAGAGTAGGGTTGGCAAGCCAACCACGACAGCTTCTAACAGGTTAAAGAGGCTGAATTTAATGCACCCTAACTCTGATCTAGCCAATAAGCTTTTCTGTTTCTCCATTTTTCTTTTTACAGAAAGGCATGTATTATGCAAATAAGTGCACACTGTGTGTGTTTTTGAGTTAGGGGTTATATTTTTGTTCTCTGCATGTCGATTCTTATTTTTCTTATTCACAAAAATGAAGGCAGATCAGTATCCATAAATACACGAATAAAAATCAGAAATGGAGTCAGTTGGATTTGTTCCAGATATCTGGAGACTACCTTCCAGTGCTATGTTGGATGAGGCTGGTGTGAACTGAAAGCCAAAACATTTGGAGAGCATCAGATGGTCTGTTTAAGATGCAATTTGTACATCTGTAACAGATCTATAATAACTCTATTGTTAACTTTATTTGTTTCCAGGTTAAATACCACCAGGAATGGAACAGCATCAAGGACATTTATACACTAACAGATACACCTCGGTTGCAAGCAGTTAAAAAAGCAGCTAGGATTCTTAATGAGGTATGTTGTTTCCTCCCAGGAACAATAGTAAATAGAAAATTTGGCTTATAATTTTATATCTTTAAATCATGAGTCCTGATCAGTGGTGGGTGCTCCCGGTTCTGTCTGGTTCTATAGAACCGGTAGTAAAACTGGCAGGAGGGTACGCCCACCTGGCACGACATCATCATTGGTGATTTGCGCATGCGCAGAAGAGTGTGCATGAGCGAAGCGAGTGTCCATGTGCGATCCCGTTGCGAACTGGTAGTAAAGGTAAATGGAACCCACCCCTGGTCCTGATGGGATAGTTAGTGAAAAACTATAGTCAAGGAAAATAAGGATATAAATGTACAGGCCTCTTGCTGGGGGTTCTACCCAGTCAGAGCTGATTTCAAGAGATTTCTATTTTATCTTCCTTTCCCACAGTTTTCTACTCCATTGACTGCAAAACAAATTTACTTATCACTATTGACCCATTCACTGGACTGTTTTAGTTGCTTCCATTTGTATACCCCCACACTTTTTTCTCTTTATTTATGCAACCTTTTGTATATTCTCATATATGCTCATACTACTATCTGGTTACTCGGTAGTTCACACAGTTCTTTTAACTCAAAAGCTGCAACACAATGTTGCAGTGATCCCTGTTCAGAATTCCATTCCTTTTCTCCCCCTGCAAGTTTCTTACCTTCTTCCCCATTTATTTATTCAGCATTTCTTCCCCTTAAATCAACTCAATTTTCACTGGGCTCTTCAGTGTGTAGAGAAAGTTTTCTGTATTTTTGCAAACTTTGTGATTACAGTAACAGTAACTATGCACAGATGTCAGCTCCAGGCCAAATAAGACAATTAATCATTTTTAAGTGATTGTTAAGGACCCTCAAATATAACGACAGAATCAAAACCATCTACTGTTTTCCCCAAGTTTCTCTTTAACCAGTCCCATTTTAGTGTTCCATTTCTTTAAGGAATTAATCATGATTCAATGCCATGCTTCTGGAGAAGTTGTTTCATAATTCTGTTTACTACCACTGAGAAAAATTCTGGATAGCTGTTCATTTATGTGAGGGAACTTAAGTTCTGGAGATGATCTTATCTGCAAGCGTGTTCCAATAGGAGTGGATGTTCCACTTTTAATTGAACACAGAAACAAACTCATGGCCACTGTAAACAAGTAAAACATGAACATTTCTCTGTGACTACATCAGTATAATACTGCACCTACAAACACAGAATCAGAGTTAGAGAGGACCTTGTGAGCCTTCAAGATGAACTCCTTGATCCAAACCCAGATCTATAGTATGCTCAGTCTCTCCTAAATAACCTCAGTAAGGGGAGCACTCTAGATATTGTTTTGAAGGTTGCCATATATAACCAAGCTACACTGACAGAGAACTTCAAAGGGAAAGAGCTATAGTTCAGTGACTCAACACAGGTGTGTGTGTGTGTGTGTGTGTGTGTATTTGTAAGGTTCTGGACCTAGTCTCTGGAATCTCCAGAGAAAGACCTCCAACTGAAATCCTGTAGATTCACTATTTTTTTAAAAAAAATTGATTTATATGCCGCCCTTCTCCGGAGATTCAGAGCGGCTTACAATGCGTTAAACAATAGCCTTCATACTTTTGTATATTTATACAAAGTCAGCTTTTTGCCCCCACAAACTGGGTCCTCAATTTACCTACCTTAGAAAGGATGGAAGGCTGAGTCAACTTGAGCCTGGGGAGATTCGAACCTGCAGTAATTGCAAGCAGCTGAATGTTAATAACAGGTATTAAGTCTGCTGTGCCACCAGGCTCTATTAATTAATAGATTATCTATTAATTAATAGGCTATCAATTAATCATGATAGTGCTGAGATTGATCACTTGTGTATCTCTGAATATGGCAGTTTTTTTAATAATTAGTTATATTTGAAATATTGAAATACAGTTTAAATATTTTGAAAAGACAATAAACAGTGAATTTATGAAAAAAGGGCCCAAGGGAAACATTTCCAAGATATGGAACAAATTGCTTAAACAGTTATTTTTTTAATCTGAAGTTTAATCTGGGTGCGTTTTTGATAGAACTAGAAACAATTGTAGTGTTTCAGAAAATATTAACTTCTTACTGCTCTTTTTTTTGCAGCATCTGTACAAGGACAGCTGGGAGAAACATAAAGCTACTGGCTACAGTTTGCCTCCTGACAGCGTGCCACTTCGTCATGCCAAGCATTCTGATAACGTCCAAAGTGAGGTAAAATCTTTCTACCTTTCAAAAATCTCACAGATTTCAAATATTTGCCATGCTCATCCTTCGTAATATTGCAAAACCTATCCAATTTCTCATCGCAATGACCCAGTCAAGTTTATCATTTCAGGGACCCATTCTCTTTGTACATTATGCAATTGCACCCGCATTTTTCTTAATCTTTCCAGAAACTGAGGACAGTAAAAAGTACCATACTTCACAAGTTAGAAGAAGAAAAGATTCAAGGCTGATATTGACACTTATGTGTTTTCTCCTTTTTAGCTAAAATATAAGGCGGATTACGTCATCCAAAGAGGCCACTATGTTGGGGTCAATAATATGAGAGAGGATCCAAAACTGGTGTGGTTTGAGCATGCTGGCAAGATTCAGAATGATAGGTTATACAAAGAATCCTATCACAAAACAAAGTCCCACGTTCACATACCCCCAGATATACGCTCGGTGATTGCAGCCAGAGACTGCCAGCACCTTGTCAGTGACATTCCATATCGTCTTTACCTTCATGAATGGACGTGTCACCCTGACCAAAATGACTGTATCCAGGCAAAGAAAGCCTATGATCTTCAAAGTGATGTAAGTAATAATATTATTAATATTATTAATTTTTATCTTTTTATTATTTATTCAGATTTGTTATAGTTATAGCCTCCCAACTCCAGTTTTACCGAAGTTAATTTTTTTTACAAGCTAGATATGAAAGCATGTCAGAGTGTGCACAGTGTGACTGCTAGTTTGAGACAACCCAGGAGCAAAATATAGTACACAGAGATCTTTCAAACAGTGGTTTACACGTGCTAAGCAAAGCCAGGCAATCAATCAATCAATCTTCAACTATAACAGGAAGCATATATGGAGAGAAATACATGGAGAGCTACAATGGAGATAGAACATGAGGAGAGAGAGACGCCTTCACATGGCCACCCCTATATAGACAGCCTCTTAAAGTGATAACCCTGCTGACTCATTCTCATTGCATTATCTCGGTTTACAGCCTTACAGCAACTGATCAGCTATTAAATCATCATTACCTTAACAAAGCATACCTAAGAGAAAGATCTAGGAAAATAAATCAGAGATAGATAGATAGATAGATAGATAGATAGATAGATAGATAGATAGAGATAGATATACTGTACTTATCATAATTTATTAATATTTACAGAACCTTTATAAATCTGATCTTGAATGGCTCCGTGGCTGTGGTTGGATTCCACTAGATTCAGTGGATCATCGGAGAGTAAAGAATGCTCAGGAATTAATAAACAAGGTAAATTATTGTTTTGTACACTCATAGCAGCATTCTAGACTTTCCCCAGAAGATAATTATGATTATGTCATGTTTTTCTACAGAGAATCTACACACAGGAAGCCATTGATAATTTTGACCATTTCACATCCGTTGAAGACACTCCAGATGTCGTTTTGGCAAAGGCAAACTCTATCATGCAGAGTGACGTAAGCATTCTTTAAAACAGGATGGCTGCAGTAGTGTCAATGTACAGTATGTGTGTCCCTGTGTGAGAGAATATTATTTTCAGATGCCATACAATATGTTTGTCATTGTTCTGCTTGACCATTGTATCTAGTGTTAAATATTCAGTAGATTGAAGGTTAAATTAATATACTATTGTATAATGCAATATTATTTTTAACAAAACTTTCAATATTAGGGCAGTTATATATAACATAAATGCTCTACAACGCTTTTAAAAATATAATCCATGTTTGAGGCCAGAATAACTTTGTGGAGTCTGTGTTAATGACAAAATTCCTAGCAATGACTTGGTCTATAGCTTTAGTGTCTTTCATACAGAAAAGAAATGCACATATAAAGAAGCGATAATACTTTATAAACTTCTAAAAATTAGAACAAATTCTCTATAGTGCTCTAAAATAGTTATCATTCTAGACAGCCAATTTATCAAGTTAGCCTTAAACTCAACCTGATGTCTGAAATTTTTGCCTTGCCTTTCATTTTTCTGTTTAGGTGAAATACAAAGAAACCTTTAACCTTCAAAAAGGCCACTACATCGGTTCTGATGACACACCGGCCATAAATCATTCCAGAGAGATGATAAAACTCTACAGCGATGTAAGTTATCTTGTATTTCATATCATATAAATTCAAGATCTCTTTCTATTACTAGGAAGAAATTTAATCTGGGGAAGCATATTTTTTATGCAAATACTTGTTGGAACTTCACTTTTCCCTGAAACCTGCATCCCACACTATGTCTTAATTCTGAATCAGCAATTACTTTCACAATACTTTAAAGTACTAAATATTATTCATTGATACTATTTAAATTTACAGTTTAGATAAAATCAACAAGTAATACATTTTGTATGGGCTGGAATAAATTTTGTTCATGCTAACTATGCAAATATATTGCTGTCTGCCTTTTCCTTCTTCAAATTAGTTACTTTACTTTATTGATTAGCCCTTGGGCCATATCAAAGTGCAGAGTTCCAGACACAAATTATGACTAAAATCTGATACAAACAGTTTAAAATGGAATTGGATAAAATGCAATTTAAAATGAAATTGAAATAAAATACGATTTGAAATGAAATTGGAATAAAACACAGTTTAAAATGAAATTGGAATAAAATAAAATAATTTAATATATCGTTCTTTAAATGATTATCTAGCTATGGTCTTTCAAATAGTTTATTAATCGTGATAGATCTAAAGAATCTACAGGCCAAAGATAGAGAAAACAAGATGTACAACAGAGTTGCTGACAGATCAATAAATGAAATCAATTTAGTCAAGGATGAAGTCTTCAGCAGAGGAATTTCTTTTGAAGAAAACTTTGTATTATACGGTACTTCAAAAAAATATATGAAAGAATGAATTTGCCTACAGGCATACAAAGATCTGCTTTTTAAGTAGGAGAGAGTACACTGGGACTCTGGATCCATTGTGGCTCCTGAACTCATTTATGTACAACTTTTGGGTTCCTCTTCAATAATGGTAGAAAATTCCTGCCATTCTAAGGAAAAGGAAAACGAATATAGAGGTAATCCTTGACTTACGAGCACAATTGAGCCCAAAATTTCTGTTGCTAAGTGAGACATTTATTAAGTTTTGCCCTATTATATGACATTTCTTGCCACAGTTGTTGAGTGAACCTCTGCAGTTGTTAAATTAGTAATGCTGTTGTTAAGTGAATTTGGCTTCCCCATTGACGTTGCTTGTCAGGTGGTCGCAAAAGGTGATCACATAACCCAAGGACACTGCAAGTGTCATAAATACGAATCAGTTGCCAAGCATCTGAATTTTGATCATGTGACCATGCTGCAACGGTCGTAAGTGTGAAAAAAAGGCCATAAATCACTTTTTTCAGTGCCATTGTAACTTTGAACAGTCACTAAACTGTTGTAAGTCAAGGACTACCTGTGCATAACGGTAAGATAAACTATAGTATATCAGAGAGTGAGAAAAGCAGAAGTAGGAAGAGACAGAAAGAAATAATATTCCCACTAAAAACAGGGATTTTTTTAAAAAATGTGGGGTACCCACCCATTATACATTATCATCCCTCCTATTGCAGGCTGGTGTTTCAAACTGGGAAAAGGACCCTGCTCTTGTTTTAAGGCAGAGGTGGGGAAGGATGGACCCTTTATGACTTGTGGATAGCATGGCTGTCTCAGGAATTCTGGGAGTTGAAGTCCACAAGTCATAAAAGGGCCATTGTTTCCCACCCCTGCTTTAGAGGCACTTGCATTTTGACTCTTTGAAACTTAGTTCATTAAATCTAATCTGCCATTTTTGTTCCTTCTAGTATGTGTACAAGGATGCTTGGGAATCAAAGAAGGCTTATGGTTACACTTTGCCTCCAGATTACATCCCAATTGTTGGTGCCAAACATGCCGATTATATTAACAGCGGGGTCTGTATGAGTTTTCTTTTGGTTATTACTTTTGTGGGATTTTTTGAAAAAAAATACACATCTAACACTTTCTTTTTTCGTCCTTTTCAGCTCAAATATAAAGCAATATATGAGAAGCTAAAGGGCCATTATCTGGCGGGGAAACATAAAAAAGACTTCCCGAGTGTGCTCCATTGTCTTGCTTTCCAAAAAATGCGGAGTGCGGTAAGGAGTTATTTGTGGCTTTTCTTGGATGGTAATTCTCCCAGGAATTATAGCAAGGAAGCTGAATACAGGTAGTCCTCGACTTACGACCACAATTGGACTCCAAAATTTCTGTTGTTAAGTGAGACATTTGTTAAGTGAATTTTGTCCCATTTTACGACCTTTCTTGACACAGTTATTAAGTGAATCACTGCAGTTATCAGGGCTGCCTCTGTCCATTTCCTAGGGGGGGTGGAATCCTCAGCTACATAGATTTAGAGAAAAGTACTTTTACTAGGAATGAATCGAAAGCAAAAAATTCCAGGGAAGCTCTGAGGCAAAGCGCGCGAAAATAGCAATTTGAAACAAACTGTACAGCCCAACCCTCTTGTAGCTAGGCAACCAGAGGCTACTGCATACCAGAGCTAGCAGAAATAAGCAAAAACTAGGCCGTAGTTGCAAAGCTGCAATGAAAAATTCTCCACTGATCCCTCCCCCCTTTTCTATGGCAGCAAGCAGAAGGCTAGCTGACATTAAGTTGATAAATTAGCAATCCAGTTCTTAAGCGAATCTGGCTTCCCCATTGACTTTGCTTGTCAGGTGGTCACAAAAGGTGACCACATTTATTTATTTATTTATTTATTTATTTATTTATTTATTTATTTATTTATTTATTTATTAAATTTATATCCCGCCCTTCTCCCCGAAGGGACTCAGGGCGGTGAACAGCCGAGAATTAAAAAACATACAATATAAAAGTTAAAATAATTAAAAATAAATTAAATTAAATGGCCGCCCCAATTTTAAACCCCTAGCTATACAATTAAAAAACTAACCCATAAAACCTATTCAGGCCAGGCTGAATGACTTTGGCCAGGTCATGACAATTGGCCAGGAATGACCTAGTCAGGCCAGGCTGACATGACTTTGGGACACAGCAATGGTCATAAATACGAACAGTTGCCAAACATTTGAATTTTAATGTGACATGATCATGGGGATACTGCCAAGGTTGTAACTGTGAAAACCAGTCATAAGCCACAATTTTCAATAACTTTGAATGGTCACTAAATGAACTGTTGTAAGTTAAGGACTACCTGTAATATAAAGAGAGGAAAACATGTCTGATGATTGGGGATGAGGGTGAGGCCTTGGAAGACAACGAATGTGTGCTGATGTTGGGCTAACCCTGTTGCTCATTTCTTCAGAACAGTTCTGAATCTGACTTTGGTAACAGATTGTTACATGCTGTCTGTTTTTGATGGAGCCCAGAGCCTCTTTATTTTCCTAATAATTTCCACTTCTGTCTTGCTTTCCAGTTGGCCTACAGGAAAAATTATGAAGACACCAAGGCGGACATTCATATTCCAAGTGACATGATCAACCATGTGCTGGCTAAGAAATGTCAGTATATCCTCAGTGACCTTGAATACCGAACCTACCTGCACCAGTGGAACTGTTCCCCCGAAGAGAATGATGTGGTGGTGGCTAGGAAGGCTCAGGAGATTCTGAGTGATGTAAGTAATGGTTTGGTCTCACGGTCCCTGAGAAATGCTTCATTTATTGCCAATTGATAGTCAAGCTTTGTGTCAGTAATACAGAGCTTTTGCTTTATCTGCTAGCATAGAACAGTAGAACCATGAAGTGAACTGCAGGGTATCTTCATGGGCTTCCACTGGATATCCCAAAGGTGCTTTTTCAGGAGGCAACTGGACTTTTTTTGTTTTTCTTGGAAGATGTTTTGCTTCTCATCCAAGAATCTTCTTCAGCTCTGACTGGATGATGGAGAATGGAAGGATTTATATTCCTTGCAGACAGCTGGTCATTTGCATCCTTTTAGAAAGTCTTTGAAACCACCTGGAGGTTTATATGTGTCCTCAGGGTCACCTGAGTGGTGCAAATGGGTGTGGAGCCTTCTTGGAACTGTTGAAAAGACTGTGTGGTGGAGCTGTGCTTTCTGCAGGATGTTTTTTTTTTTTCCTCTGCCCTGTGTTCATTCTGTGCAGAAAAACACACTGCAGAAAGCACAGCTCCACAACACAGCCCTTTCAGCAGTTCCAAGAAGGCCATTTGCACGCCTCAGGTAGTCCTGAGGATACAGACAAACCTCCAAGTGGCCTCAATGACTCCATAAAAGAATGCAAATGACCAGCTGTCTGCAAGAAATATCAATCCTTCCATTCGCCATCATCCAGTCTAAGCTGAAGAAGCTTCTTGGATGAGACAACTTCAAAGAAAAAACAAAGAAAGTCCAGTTGGCTCTTGAAAAAACATCTTTGGGACAACCATGATGACCTGGATGACTAAGGAACGGAAGGCTACCTGAAACTGAAAGTGATAAAAATCCTAAATTGAAATAGCCAAATAGGGAAATGCTGCAGATTGTAATTCAGCAATGTTTTGAGAACTACTATATCTCTGCTTTAAATCCTCCATAACGTAACCAGATATAATGACCAAAAAAATGTTTTTTTTAAAAAAAGTATGAATGATATCAAGAAGAAGCTAAGAAAGACATTCACATGCTCTTATATTCTGATTTGCATTACCTAATGTTTTTGATGTTCCTTTTTTTGTAAAATTTGCCCTGGAATTAAACAGTAAGAGGATTGAAGATATCACTATGATATGCAAGGGATGATAAGAGAAGTTTTATGCTTTATTATTTTCTCTCTAACTATAGGTGCTGTACAAAGATGATTTGACATGGCTGAAGGGAATTGGATGCTACGTGTGGGACACTCCTCAAATCCTGCATGCCAAGAAGTCCTATGACCTTCAGAGTCAAGTAAGAAGAACATGAACTACATTTGGGAGGCATATTTAGGTTTTTTATTTTGATTTTTTTAATTTTTAAACATAAAAACACCATCATTCAATACAATCACAGAGAGTGTGTCAATCGGTTAAAATTCTTTTGTGCAAAATCCCATATCCAAAATTACAAATTATTTAATTTCTCTTATTTAACAACTTTATATATCCCTTTATATTATTATTCTCATTTAACAATTATTTAACAAAGGCTTAATTCCCATAAGAAAACATTTCATATATTTTGTCATTACCTTAATTTCATATTTCATACTTCATCTCCATGTTTTATTGTCTAGCCACTGGTAAAACAAATCCCATATCAAATAATATTGTTTATCTTCCTGTTCTCTAATTTCAAATGTCAATTTACTAATTTCAGCACATTCCATAATTTTCTTAATAACTTCATCATCAGTAGGTATCTTCTCTCCTTTCCAATTTTTAGCAAATACAATTCTAGCCGCTGTCAAAACATTCACAATCAAGTATCTCAGTTCTCTACTATACATTTCTGGTAAAATCCCTAATAAAAATATCTCTGGGGAGGCATATTTAGTTAATCAGTTCAGTCACACACCAGTAAGGCTCAACCATAGATTGACTGAGGAATATTATGTAGCACAGTTAGGAAACTTTCTTTTTTAATGCAGGAAAGCTGCTGTGAATCAGAATGAATCATTTTGCACTCTATTCAGGTGTCTCTAAGGATATAGATAAACTCCCAAGTGGCCTCAAGGACCCACAGAGTGCTAACACCCAGATGAGTGCAAAGAATATAAATCCTTCCATTTCTCACTGTTCAGTTAGAATTGAAGAAGCTTCTTGGAAGAGATGTGAAATGTTTTCAAGGAAACAAAACCCAAGAAAGTCCAGTTGCCTTTTGGAAAAGCACCTTTGGGATGATTTGAATGACCAATCTTTTACTGCCTGATTAATTTCATTTAATGTTTTGTGAGAATCAGGACAACATGATTTGCTTACAGTCATGGCTTGCTATGCTTGAGCATAGCCGAGTTAAGTAAGGCGTCTTTAATTATAGAATTACTTTCCTTTGTGGAAAAAAAAAATACAGGCATAAATAAATGCAAGGATAGTGTCTCACTTTCTGGGAACAAAGCAAACCTTTCTAATTTTTCTAAACCAAAAAGGGCTTTAGTAGAAATATAGCTCTGCAATATTTTTTTTAAAGCTATCAACTGCTGTACATTATAGAGACTCCATAATACATGGACTTCAAGAACATAGGTTGTGCACATGATTACTAAACTCTACTGCTTTTTTTGCCTTGATTTTACAGCTGATATACACAAAACAAGGGAAGGACAATTTACCGAACTATGGTGTGGTTATGGACACTCCAGTTTATGTAACTGCCGTTCAGAGTGGCCACAATGCTAGTGAGGTGAGTCATTCTCCTTCTTTGCTTAGATTTATTCCTTATTTTCTTTTTTCTGTAATTTGTATGAAGAGATTGGATGACTGTAACTCCCTTTTATTGCAGGTGAAATATAAAGAACAATACCATAAAACAAAGGACAAATATACCACAATACTGAAAACAGCAGATCATGATAGGATCCAGAATCTCAAGCACCTCTTCAGTAATGTGAGTATTTTTCTTTTTAATGCTATTCTGGAGTTATGACAGCATACTATAGATGGTATATCAAACAGCATGCATGCTAATGAATATAAAATAGTTCAAGTTCTGCCAAGTCCAGAAACCTCTTGAAATTACTTTTTGTGCGCAGGAAAACAGATTTTGGTTCACTGCTACTCTGGTAGCTTCTTATACCAATATATAACAGCCAAAATCAGAATTTGAGGATTACTTAGTATTGACTTCTCTTCCTGCTTAGTCTGGCTTATCTAGGATGGATCATAGATGGGAGTGGAGATGGTATTCCTTTCATTTCCAACCAACTCAAGAAGATTAAGAGGAGATAAAGTTATATGTGAAGGAATATGTAGTTCTGGGTTACCTCCTGTATAAGATTGATATGGAATTTTATGTTAATTGCTGACAAATTTTGCTTTGTGCCATCATTGGCAAGAATGCTAAAGAAGATCCAAATCTTTGTTCTATACTTCTATACCAGTGATGGCTAACCTTTTTGTGGTCGTGTGCCAAAAGCGTGGGGAGCATGGGGGGGGGTTGCGTGCGTTCGTGCCCACACCCATAATTCAATGTGCCCTGCCCCCCCGTGCATGCGCCTGTGACTCCCCCGGGTGCCCCCTGCTTTTGGCACATGATGGCACTATGGGCCAGGTAGGCTCTTTTTTTGCTTCCTCAGGCTACAGAGGCTTTCTAGGAGCCTGGGGAAGGTGAAAACAGCCTTCCCCACACCCCTGGAGGCCCTCCGGAGGCCGTTATCCGACTTCTGGCCCGTTATCCGACTTCCGGTGGGCCCAGATGGCCCAAAAATCAGCTGGAGCTGAGCTAGGGCAACGCTCGGGTGCCAACAGATATGGCTTCGCGTGCCACCTGTGCTACTGTTTACAAGTATTTCTTGACTTACTACCACAATTGAGCCAAAATTTCTCTTGTTAAGCAAGACTGTCATTAAGTGAGTTTTGCTCCATTTTATGACCTTTCTTGCCACAGTTGTTAAGTGAGTCACTGCAGTTGTTAAATTAGTAACAGGGTTGTTAAGTGGACCTAGCTTCCCCATTGACATTGCTTGTCGGAAGTTCACAAAAGGTGATCACATGACCCTGGGACACTTGGCAACTGTCATAAATACATGCCAGTTGCCAAGTGTTTAAATTTTGATCACGTGACCACGGGAAATGCTGCAACGGTTGTAAGTGTGAAAAATGGTCGTGTCACCTTTTTTAGTGCCATTGTAACTTTAAATGGTCACTAAGTGAATGGTTGTTGTAAATTGGTTTATTCGTGTCAGAAGCATTACAATTAAAATAAGGTATACTATATGACATAAAATTTAAAATATAAATCTGGTTGTAAGTCGAGGACTACCTGTTCTACACTGCAGTTTCATAGATTTTGTCTCAAATATATATATAACTGTTTCTCCTTTCTTCAGAATGTATACAAGAAACTGTGGGAGAAAATCAAGTCCATCACTTATAAATTGCCTCCTGATGCTGTGCCTTTTGTTCGTGCTAAACAGCTGAAATATAATGCCAGTATTGTAAGTATGCGTAACAATGCATTTATAAATCTGCTTTAGAAATAAGGCATGGTTCCTTATTTTTCTTTTCTTTGCCACTAGGTGAAATATCGGGAAGAGTATGATAAATTTAAAGCACTCTACACTATACCTAGAGGTGTCCAGGATGATCCCAACACTGCAAGATGCTTAAGAGTTGGCAAGCTGAACATTGATGTAAGATATTTTTAAAAAACTATATTATTAAACATTTCCTACTTCTCCAAGTGGCGAGGAGTCAAGCACAAAAATTACAAGCCTTGATTCTTTTGGATTTACAGAGAGACTTACATTGCCAAGATATTTTAGGCCAGCCAAGGCTTATATGTATATTATATTGCTGTAGTTATATTAGATATTCAGTGATTCCTAGTCACTTTATTTTTGTAAAACTATTTTAGCATAATTAGAGCACCATTACATTCCCAAATAAATCAATAAGCATTTGCTCACATTTATTCTAATCATAGTATTCAACTCCTTAGAAAATTATCTCAGATTAATATTTAGCTGAGAAGCTTGTTAATGTACTATTAACTAAATTTTCTGTCTGAATTTCCTAGCGTTTATACAGAGATGTCTATGAAAAGAACAAGGCTAAAATCCATATTGCCCCAGACATGGTGGGCATTGTGACAGCTAAGAAAACACAGAAGAAAATCAGTGAAGTTGATTATCGTATCCATCTCCATCAGTGGGCTAGTATTCCAGATCCTCATGCCAATATTCTTGCCCGAAAAGTCAATAATCAACTTAGTGATGTAAGTCAATTATATTATAACTCCTTCTTAGAAATCTACTAAACGAACGTTACACAAGGCAGAAAAAGTATGAGTGGTGGCATGTATTTCATTTTATACATTGTAAGCTATACGAAATTAAAATTAAATTTTGCAACTTAATTCAAGCAAGATGAAAGTATGATACTGATATATAACCATCATATGTTGGTTTAGATTATAAAACATCCATAAACATCCTTCGGTGGTCCTTCAGATCCACTTCAAGGTGCTGGTACTTACCTATAAAGCCCTACATGGCATGGGCCCGGGGTACTTGCAGGATCACCTCCTACCGGCCTCCCATCGCCCAGTGCGTTCACATAGGGCTGCCCTACTCCGGGTGCCATTGGCCAGACAGTGTCGGCTGGTGGTGCCCAGGATGAGGGCGTTCTCTTTGGCCTCACTGACCCTCTGGAATGAATTACCCACTGAGCTCCAGACGGCCCCCGACCTCCGCTCTTTCCGCAGTGACCTGAAGACATGGCTTTTCAGCAAATCTCCTGATCTGCTGGGAGTTTTTAGTTTTAACTGTTGGGAATTTTAATTGGATTATTTTAGCATTAATTTATTGTTTTGTCTTTTTATTGTTGTGAGCCGCCCTGAGTCCTTCGGGAGAAGGGCGGCATATAAATATGAATAAAATAAATAAAAATAAATAAAATAAATAAACATCTATAAACCTAGGCATCAAAAATAGACTCCTTATTATCAGTTTTTGTTTTGAAGTGATATAGGAATTGTATAGCACATACCTTTACAAGGACAATGTAAGATTTTATATAAAGGACCATTTATTATTTTGCTAGATTTAAAGACCACCTAATCCCAGAACAACTCTGGGTCACTTACATTTTACAAAACTTAAAACAATAAGAACAATAAATTATGTATACCTGGACAAACTATGCACATCACAAAAAATTACAACCAACATCATTTTCTGATTTGCAATGGAACATTTTAGGATCTTATTTTATAGCAAATACTTATCAATACGAAACTTCCATAAAAATAATTTACCCTAAATTTTTAATATAACATCCATGCTATTAAAATACAATTGTGGGCTCTTTCTCATTGCATCTCCATGCCTGCCTTTTGCTCCATCTCAGCAATGAAGCTATTTGTATTGCTGCCATTACACATCTTGTTTTGAGGGCAGGGACTGGTGGGTTCCTGACCTTCCTACCTTCTTCTGTCAGAGTCACACATCAGCAGAAAAACCAAAGATCAGCTGCTGTTGGTCATTTTGGGGTGATACGTCAATGGACCTTATAAATATTACTCTCAGAACAAAATAAAAAACTGGTTAAGAGGCAATCAAAGAGGTCAACGAAAAAAGAAAAACAAAGATGTGGCAAAACAACCTCTAGAGTGGGTAGGGGTGTCAAACTCACGGCCCATGGACCAGATGTGTCATGCACTGGCCATGCCCACCCTGGTTTAGCGAAGGGGGGGAAATTGTGATATGTCACGTGACAACGTGACGATGAGGGTTTGACACCCCATTTCTAGAATATTCAATCAAAAAATTGAGGTCTACTTTGAGAGAGAAAGAAATTCATGAGATTAAAAAAAAAGCCAAAGGGGAATAAAATTACAAATGTAGAACCTTATCAGCCATCTTCTTCTCATGTCAATGAAACTGACTACCATCAGAAAACTAAAGGCCTAAGAGCAGCAGACACGGAGATTCCTTGGAAGGAGTTGAGTTTAAAAGCTCCACTTTTTGGAGCTTCCTGCTTTTACTAATTAAATTTTCTTCAGATGGCAGAGGCTGATAAAAAGAAGGCTCAATTGAATTATATTCTGCTTGTCTTTCAAAACTTTTTAGACCAGATCTGATAAGCATGGATATTAGAAAGACATGAAATTAACATTCAAATTAGTCTTGTCAGTGGTATTCCTTCCAGGCCCGGAATTAAATTAATAGGTCATTTTACATGAAATAGAGCTGAACCCAAGTTGGGAAGTTAACTTTAGTTGACAGATAAAGCATTCTTGAGATTGCATGGAATGAATCCTCACTCTTTCTCTCGGTTTCTCTTTTAATTTTAATATCTCAGTTTGTATACAAAGACGATCTCAACTGGCTCAAAGGCATTGGCTGTTTTGTTTGGGACACTCCTGAAATTCTTCATGCTAAACATGCCTATGACCTTCGCAATCTCGTAAGTATGGTTGGCAATTTCTGATCGCTTGAAACTTCTACCAACCCAAACATTTTCAAATGCAAAAAAATATCTTTCTAACTAACAGGAAGGAGCCCAGCACATGAGCCATCTTTCCAAGATGGTTTTAGTCTTGCCAAAGCTATCGTTGCTTGCAATTTTCCACTGCCTCCTTTCTTCATGGAAAAGAGGCTCCAAGCCAGATAAAACTTGATGTGTTTTAAGAATGCTACTTTCACAAAAACTATTAAATGGATAAATTAAATTTGAAAAATAGAGTGACAAAAAAGGAAGATGTTATCTATGTATTTTTCCCCTCTCACAGCTCAAATACAAGGCGGAGGCAGAGAAAATGAAGAGCAAATATTCTGTAGTCACACACACACCTCTCTATGTTCAAAATGTCCTCAGTGGCAAGAATCTGAGTGAAGTGAGTATTTGCATTTCTGTTCCCATCAGCTTCTCCCCCTTTCCTTTAATCATCATGGCTTGGATTTTTGCTAACACGCTTAGCATGGCTTACTAGTACTACGTCCACCAGCCAATCAGCAGCAATTGAAGAAACAGTTCAAATCTGCAGGTGGAAATAGTTCAGGAATGGGTCATCTTTCCATTTCAGTCTTAAAACCAGAAATTGCTTTCAGACTGATCTAGTTCCATTTCTTTGCAATTTTATCAACCAAATAGAGCATGTTCACAAATACTGCAGAAATTGAATGGGGATTGATTTCCCCCCAATGCAAGTCATTGCACAGCTTCAGCTTTGTAGTTTTTTTAAACTACAGCCACAGAAGAATTTTTTCCCCCTATTCCTGCTTTTACATCTAAGTCACACATTAGATGCACAGGAACATTTTATTTTTCAGTTCATTTAGCCCTGATTGAACAGATATCTATATCATAAAATAAAAGAGTTCTTGTTTTTACTCTATGTTTTAGGTTGGTTACTACATTTATTGCTGTTACATATGAAGTTCTGGTGTGGTTTTATTTGTTACCATGGATGTTTTAATTTGTTCTGCGATGTTCTATGTAAGCTACCAAAAGCTTTTTAGATTGCCGCAAGTTAGAAATTTTATAAATAAATCAATAGGACTGGGATTTTTTCTCTTTATTCTTCAGCAAGTGCTTGAATAGTCCATATCTGATGACTTTCCAGCAAAGTAATGTTGTGTCATCAATATTTATTCAATCACCGTAACTGCATGCAGCAGGGGTAGGATTCTACCAGTTCGAATTGGTTCTCCTGAACCAGTGGTTCCCACTTCCTGCTGAGAGCGAACCGGTTCTCTGTTGCTGTGAAAGTGAGCTGCCCCCCCACCCCCACCCCTGGGTTATACTGACCTTTATTTCTGCTTCTGAAGCCCAGCTGATCAGGGGCGGCAGATTGAATTGGCCCTCCTTAGCTGTTTTCCTTGCTCCTTTCCTTGTTTTCAATGCGGAAGTTCAATTTTATGGAAACTGCGCACGTGCACACTCAGCGAATTGGTTGTTCAACCATAGGATCCCACCCCTGACATGCAGTGATTCTAGTTATAATTCTTAACAAAACTATAGCAAAGTAAAGATACTTCCTTTCCATCATCTTTTTTTCACACTACTTCCTAATTACTATATTTCTGCACCATCTACACCACTGTAGATCAGATGCAAGAAGGAAGGAAGGAAGGGAAGGAGGGAAGGAGGGAGGGAGGGAAGGAGGGAGGGGTAGATTCTTTTTTTCAGAGCCCCTCTCCAGCGTTAGGATTTTCCTTTGAAACTCTACTTTTGCTCTTTCTAGATCTGATTGATATCTAACTAGCATTTAAAAACTAAAACAATGAGGAAGCTTTTACTAATATTCAACATAGCTTATTTTGTTTTGTCAATTTTTAGGCTGTTTACCGCCATAACTACGTGCATCATATCAAAGGGAAATATACACCAACAAATAAGACAGTGGATCTGGAGCGGGCAAATCGGGCTTACAAGATACAGAGCGAAGTAAGTTCTTGGATGTTGGCTCTTGATGACAATTTTTTAAAAAAAGGGAGGAAAGGGGTTTGATGAAATTTGAGGTCATGAAGCTGCAGAAGAATAGCAGCAATAATAATATACAAATAATACAGTATCAAATATAAAACAATAAGAAGGAGATGTTCAAGACAGGCAGGGTTGTAGTGAGCCATACAAGCACCCAGCTGGTTGGTCGGGGGTGTCTTCTCATTCCTGCAAAAGCTTTTCATATATGGTATAAAACTTTAAAGTGTGTTGATATCTCTCTTCATTAGTGGTGCAATTTTGGCTACCTTTTTGGGAAGTGAGATTGCTAATAAAAAGTGCACTCTCCAAACTCATGATGATAATTTGTGGAAATGTTTTGTTTTCTTGCAATAAAACAGAACGGGGTTTGCTACTTTCTCTCTCAGAATGCTGTTCCTATTCTAAGTTACAGACATGAGATTTTCGGGGTGGGGATGTCTGTCTATCTAATATTAACCAGATCTATCCCTAATCCTTGAAGGATGCGGTGGTTCAGTGGCTAAGACGCTGAGCTTGTTGATGGAAAGGTCGGCAGTTTAGCGATTTGAATCCCTAGTGCCGCGTTAACGGGGTTAGCTCCTGTTACTTGTCCCAGCTTATGCCAATGTAGCAGTTCGAAAACACATAAAAAATACAAGTAGAAAAATAGGGACCATCTTTGGTGGGAAGGTAACAGCGTTCCGTGTGCCTTTGGCGTTTAGTCATGCCGGCCACATGACCACAGAGATGTCTTCGGACAGCACTGGCTCTTCCGCTTTGAAACGGAGATGAGCACTGCCCCCTAGAGTCGGGAACGACTACCATATATGTGTGAGGGGAACCTTTACCTTTATCCCTAATCCTTAGGTTTCTGAAGTTCAACCAAGGCCAGCAGGGTGCAGAGTTCAGCACACTCACCTTTTTCTGACCATAATCCTAAATTTAGCAGACTGTGGAATCATAGAGTAGAAAGGGGGCTAATTAGGCCATCTAATCCAGCCCTTTCTTAGTGGAAAATCTAAATTCAACTGTATCCCTATCAGATTTGCGTGCCTCTGCTTGAACATATCCTATCAAGAGGAGATCACCACTTCCCTTGTTGAAATGTTATTACCATTGAGTACTGCAATTAAAAGTAGCTAGGATTGCATTTCTTGATGTATATTTTCAATCTACCAAATTGAGGCTGTGAAGAAGTTCTGGGAAAAAAAATGAGTGTGGGTGGAGCCTGGTATGACTTCTGCTTGTACAGTGCTAGAGCATACCCAAAGTTGACTCTACAAGTTTGAAGTTTACCAACTATTGCTTTAAAGGGTTTTGCATATTATTATACATTTCAATTTTTATTCATTTATTCATTTGTTTTTGGCAGCCTCTCTACCGGAATGCTGGCTTGCATGCCCTTCCCACTGGATACAAACTCCCACCAGATACCCCTGGTTTCAAGCATGCTAAACATGCCTACTATATTGGCAGTGATGTAAGTAACTGTTTAATTAATTTTTAGTTCCAGATAGAGAGAGACAAAAAGAGAGAAATACTGTCAGAGTAATATTAAACAAGACATATACCAGTAGCACCCAAAAAATTCCATAATGCAATCCTTATGCTTATTCATGCTTAAGAGTACAGAAATAGTTTTTAGACATGAGTTAGCATGAGATAGCATGCAAAACAATATGCAACAGATATCTTATTGCTAACAGCCACATACCTCTAGCCTTTTGTTAGCTATAGAAAATTTGTGTTATATTGGAAAAATCCTCTCATTTATGCAAGAGATTTTCTGCTCATGTGAGAACCTCTCTATAGCAAAGCTACTGTATCACTATAAGATTTGTATGACTTTATATTTAGGATAAGATGAAAAACTTTATCTTACTGCAAAATACATGAAAAAAAAATCACAATTGTTTTAAAAATCTCTCATATAATTTTCTTTCTGCTCTAAATGTACATATATTTCTAAAATGTAATTCCAAGCATCTTTCTTTATTGATTTCTTCTTTCAATTGAGTCAGATAATTGTAAAAGAAACAAATAAAAACAAAAATAATAAAATCAGAGGTTTCATTAAAATATTCAAATAGATTAAGGGAGGTATTGAGATAGACAAACATTGCATAACTGCAATATGGGGTCTTTTAATTATATGTTTACATGAAATATTGGTTTCATTATATATAATACTTAATTCATTTGGTTTTTGGGTTCTGCTGCAATGGTTTTTATTTATTAAAGGCACCTGAATCTGAAGTCTATGTATGAATTTGTTTTTCAGATAAAATATAAAGAAATTTTTGAACACATCAAGGGCACTGGTTACAATTTTGGGCCCAAAGCTGTTCCATTTGTACATACAAGGAAAGTCAATAAAATCCTTAATGAGGTAAATAATTAATTCATTTCATAAAACCAACATTGCTATATTACAGTACTTGGTTTTATAAAACTATTTGTGATCACTGTTAGAATCTTACGTAGGAATCTTACATTAAAAAATGGTGCACTTTTCTATAATGTTTATGAACTCATTTTAGATAAAGCGGATAAATGTGACTGCTAGAAATATTAATGGTTTTAAATTGTGTATTCTAATCAATAATTTTGAAAAGCTCACAGTTATAATATTTTGCAACGAAGAACTGTATTTGTGCATAAAACCTGCATGGCTACAAAATAGTAAGAAGGTTAATGCTTTGCTTCTTTTCTCCATCAGCATTAAAACATTGACTGAGGTAGTAAATGTTTTAGGTTTACCTGAATGGTTGGGAATCAGAGGTGGGTTTCAGCAGGTTCTGACCAGTTCTGGAGAACCGGTAGTAGAAATTTTGAGTAGTTTGGAGAATCGGTAGAAAATTCTGACTGGCCCTGCCCCCATCTATTCTCTGCCTCCCTATCCCAGCTGATTGGGAAGAAATGGGGATTTTGCAGTAACCTTGCCCTGGACTGGGGACGGAATGGAGATTTTACAGTATCCTTCCCCTGGAGTGGAGTGGGAATGGAGATTTTACAGTATCCTTTCCCTGTCACGCCCACGAAGCCATGCCACACCCACCAAGCCACACCCACAGAACCGGTAGTAAAAAATTTTGAAACCCACCACGGTTGGGAATGTATTATAGATTTTTGGGGGAGGAGGGGCACGATGGAGAGTGTGTCCATTCACAAACTGGCTGTATGGAGATCATGTCCAGTCACAAAATTTCCATCTCATAGAAAGGTAACCTGACGAAAATAACAGTCAAGACAACTTTTTGATCATTTACATATGTAGCAGAAATGGAATCTGAGCGTTAAAATAGGACGGTAATTTTTTAAAAAATGAAAGAAAATAATAAATTACCGGTACACCTGAAAAGGCCAGAGTACTCCAAGTAAGAAAGTACAAAATAGGAATGATAAACTGCTTTCTCTCAAACTGTTGCTTGCTGTAAAGCAACTGTTTTGAGCATGGAGCTCCATGTGTATTCTATTATTTTTAATACAGATACTCCTCGACTTACAACCACAACTGAGCCCCAAATTTCTGTATGGAACATTTGTTAAGTGAATTTTGCTCCATTATATGACCTTTCTTGCCACAGTTGTCAAGTGAATCACTGCAGTTGTTAAGTTAATAACATGGTTGTTAAGTGAATCTTGCTTCCCCATTGATTTTGCTTGTAGGAAGATCTCAGAAGTTGATTATATGACTCCAGGACATTGCAACTGTGATAAATATGAGCCAGTTGTTAAGCATCCAAATGTAAATCACGTGACCATGGGAATGCTGCAACAGTTGTAACTGTGAAAAAAGGTCATAAGTTACTTTTTTCAGTGCCGTTGTAACTTTGGACAGTCACTAAATGAACTGTTGTAAGTCAAGGACTACCTGTGCTAATTTAAGTGGCATAACTAACTCATGTGTTTACTATTTAGCATTCATGGGTTGGTTCTATCTATTCAAAGGACCGGAATAAGTGTTTTTTAAGGAAATACTGGGCAAAATAGATTAAGGTTTAATTTTAATTTTTTGTTTAATCCTTTTTCTTTTCTTACAGAGAATGTATCGGGAGGTGTATCACAAAAATAAAGATAAAATTCATACTACACCTGATACTCCACACAATCGCCAAGTGAAAATAAACCAAGAAGCTTTCAGTGATGTAGGCATATTTTATTTTTATATTAGATGCACAATTTGTGTTGTGTTTGATTTTGCTGGGAGGGGACAAACTTCTTCTTCTCCTCTCTTTATTTTAGCTTATCTACAAGACTGATTTCTTCAAGATGCAAGGACATTTGATTTCCTTACCATTTACTCCACAAACTGTACACAACCGCTATGTCGGAGAAATTACAAGTGATGTAAGCAGGACTTGTTTTCAATCTTTAGAATAAATTTCTGTGAATACATATAGATGGGTTGCAACAAATATTGAGGCCTATGGTAATATCAAAATATTTTTTTTGTATTAATGGTTTTCTTCCCTAAAAAGAATTTATCAAAACGCATTACACCCAATAAATGGAACATATATATGCTTCTGGGTGCAATTCAAGGTACTAGTTGTCACTTTTAAAACCCTACATGGCATGGAACCAGGTTATCTAAAGAACCATCTTTTCCCGGTTACATCTACCTGACCCAGCAGAGCGAGGAGGCGGGGAATATTGTGGGTTCCCTCTTCTAAGAAGGTACATCTAGTGGAATCTAGAAGAAGGGCCATCTCTGTGGTGGCTCTCTCCTCTTGGAACATCATCCCTGCAGAGATTAGATTGGTCTCCACTTTGACACTCGTTTGAAAGGCCCTGAAGACCTGATTTTGCCAACGGGCCTGGGGAACTCAGAGTGGGATGAAGCCCATCAAGTGGCTTGTTTGTTTGATTGTTGTTGCCAGCGGGCCTGGGGGAGGGTATTGTTTTTATTGTTTATTGAGTTTTTTTTATTGTTGTAAGCAGGGGTGAAATCTACTGACCGGGTCAGAAGTGCATGCGCCAGGAAGTAACGACGACCAGGCGGGTGGGTGGAGCCTTGTGCTGCCATCGCTACTGGTTCATCTGAACCGGTAGCATTTCACCCCTGGTTGTAAGCCACCCAGAGTTACTGAGAATGAGTGGGTGACCATAAAATTTTTCTTAAATAAATAAATAAATATGGAGCAGGGTTAGTTTATTATATCAACTGCAGCTGTTTTGGATACTCCTGTGGAAACCTGTGGATTTCAAGATTTTGGATTACAATGCTCATCAGTCTTGGCTATGCTGGCTGGGGTTGTTCAGAATGGAATCAAGCAACATGTGGAAAATTATAGTTTTCCCATCCCTGCATTAGACAAATATTCCAATAGAATGGCTTTGTGATTTCCCAGCATTCCAGACCAGTTCAGATTATTGATTTATGCAAAATATACATAAATTCTGATGTGGAAGAGCTATATATTCAACCAATGTCTCTATTTGACAGATTAAATACAAAAGTGATCTACAATGGCTCAAAGGTATCGGCTGCTTCCTGTATGATACTCCAGATATGGTCCGTTCGCGGCATTTACGCAAACTCTGGGTATGTCATTTCCCCCCCACAACCATCAATGCTAGATGTATTTATTTTCTGATCCTTAGTTAAAAGATAAAACTCACTATAAAGCAAGATTTAATATTTTTAAAGTGGCATATAAGATCAATCAATTAATTAATCAAGCATATATGCCACTTTAACCTCCATAATAAATGGCTTATGAATAAACCCATAATATAAATATATTTAAAACATAGCCTGACTAGGTAGCTCAGTGGCTAAGACACTGAGCTTGTCAATCAGAATGTTCGGCAGTTCGGCGGTTCAAATCCCTAGTATTGGTCTCCTACGTAAGCAGGGGGTTGGACTAGATGACTCCAAGGTCCCTTCCAACTCTGTTACTGTTATTAAAAGACAACATGAATCTGTATTACACTAATGCTGAGACTGACATTCCATTGAAGCTAGGGAGTCTTCCTATCTTAGCTTTCTTTTAATCTTCACTTTCTTACTTAATTTTGTGGGGCTAATGTTTTAAATCTATTTTTCTTTCCAGTCTCATTATGTGTACACTGATGCTGCAAAGAAAATGCAAGACAAATACTCTGTGGTTCTGGATACCCCTGTTTATAGAAAAGACCAGGAGCTAAAGACCCACCTTAGTGAGGTGAGTTCAATGTATTTATTTATTTATCTATCAAATTTGTTTGCTGCCCATCTCACCAGACACAACTGTAGGCAATTTAGTTTTAGTTTTCCCACAATGAAAAGCCCTTTAAATTCAAGAGGAAAGCTGACGCCTAACACATACCGTGTTTCTCTGAAAATAAGACCCTGTCTTATATTTTTTTGGAACCCTGAAATAAGCGCTTGGCCTTATTGCCATGTGCTCAAAAGCCCAATTGGGCTTATTATCGGAGGATGTCTTATTTTGGGGGAAACAGGGTAGTTGCTTTCTAAGGAACCGACAGAAGAAGGTTGGACATTCACTGTGGCAGACAACTGCCAATAAAAAATACAGTCAAGAGATATAATTCTATTGATACCAGTAACAAATGTGAAATAGAATTGATGGTGGGACTACTTGGTAACTTTGCAAAGTGAAGAAAATTCTACACCTTTTTTGGGTAGATATACTGTATGTCACGGATGTCAAACTTGATCGCATCATGTGACCTCACGTGATGTATTGCGACTTTTTTTTTTTGCCATTGTGGAGATGAGGTGGGTGTGGCTTGCACATGACACATCTGGCCTGCAGGCCACCAGTTTGACATCCCTGATGTAAGGGGGATCTGATGCAATCTGGCTTTTAGCATAACAAACCGCATACATTGTAGTTTAGATTGGGAAGAAGTGCCAACAAACCTGAATACTTTTCATAGCAGGGGAGAATAGAAGACTAGGGGAATAAGAACAAGAGCAGAAACAAACCCATCAGATTAACTGTTGGTTCTACAAGGAATCTATGAGTAGGGCAACTGCAGGGGGAAAAAAAACCACCAGCTTACTGAAGGGACAATAATCAAGGGTCTTCTAGAAGAGCAAACTCATGCTCAATGACAAACAAATAGCATAGACAATCAGACCATCATTTCCTCAGACCGCTCCTCCTTTTCCATAATAGGCTTTGATTGTTATTATTGGGAAGTTATGAACTTATAAATCAATCAACCCAATTTTGACCAAATTAAAACCAAAGATTGGTTATAACAGACACATGCTTCCAAAAGTCAAGGAATCTTAGGTCATTTGCTTTGAAGTTAGTTCTTATAAGCCAAGTTCAAGGATGAAGGAAAACAGCTACTGTTCCATACTGTTCTCAAGTAAGTGCTGCACAATATCTTTGGGCTAAAGGATCTTCTTTCTATTGTAGTCAATGGCGCAAGCGAGGTTAGTGCAAGACATTTCCAATAATATCCTGCCCCAAAAATGAAGGTGAAAAATAGTTAAATTATTTTGATAACTTTAGACAGAAATATTGAGCAAGGCTTCATTCCAGGAAAAAAGGGTTTTCAATAATGAGTTAAATGTTCTACCTTTTAGCCCAAATCAACTGCTTTAAGGAGTTACTTTGTGTTTCTTTAATGATGGGCATGATTAAATGTTTGGGGTTGTTCTCACAGTATCGTATCCATATAATCCTTTCCAGATTGTATACAGAGCTGCAGGTAAAGAGCAAAAGACTAAGTACACATCAATCCTTGATACACCAGATTTCAAGAGGGCCAAAAGGGGACAAAAACTGCAGAGCCAGGTATGTACATGTGCAGCTGCAGGTATGAAAGAATTGTGTAACATTTTCTAATTACATTTAATTTTGTAGTGTTGAGGAACATTGTGCCATCTTCCTTCATATTTTTGATTGTTTATTAAAATATTTAAAGGAACAGGATAAATAACTGCATAAAAGAAGAAAAAAAATAGAAAGATTCATAGAAGAAAAAGAACAAAATAGGGCAAATAAACAAGATATTTACAATGATCAATTTTGAAATTAATTGTTTCATTAATTAATCAAAGGTACGGAGCTGTTCATTATGGCAACTTAAGAAATACATAGTAGACTTAATTAAACGCTGCATAATATTGATAACACCACTATTTGTAACTTTTTTAAAAAAAGAAGCTAAAGAAAAAAAAATTAAAGAGAAAAAATTAAAAGCATGAAAACAGTATTATGCAATGATTGACTCTCTCCATATTAATAGCATGGATTTAAGGGTTTTTCCTCAGCTAACTTAATCGTGACAATAAAAGAAAGTAGTGTAGTCTCATAAACCTCCCACCGTCCCATGTAATTTAATGGAAACTCTGTCAAGCACACATATAACTCTGGGGTGTTTTTCCAAGTAATAAGACATTCCCCCCTCCTCCTCCCCCTTAGCCAGGAACCTGCAGGCAACTTTCCTTTTATAAATCTGTGTTGTTGGAATTCCTGCCAAGTAACTGTGATACTCAGCTCATCGGAAAGGATATATTAAGAGCTCTTCTCCTGCCATTGTTATGTGCTTTGTAATTGTGCAAATTACAGTAACAAATGGTTTCCTGTGCTTGTAATTATTGAGTCAGCTTAGTGGAATCTTCAGGTCTTTTCCACCTCCAAGAATTCTCTTTGTCTTAATTCTAACCCAGCTCTGATTTGTCTTCTATTGTTACATTCTTTCTCTTGCAAAAGCTTATGCCCAATATTTCCTCCTCCTCCCCTCCCCCTCCCCTCCCCCTCCTCCTCCTCCTCCTCCTCCATCATCTTGTATACTTTTCTCACATTCTGAACTATGCTATATACACCTATAGTTCTAATTGCAGCACCTCTCTGATCTGTAACAACTTTTTATTTTTCTACAGTACTTGTATGTTGAACTCGCCACCAAGGAAAGACCACATCACCATGCTGGAGATCAGACCCCTGCCTTAAAACTTGCTAAGCATGTGAAGGACTTTGCCAGTGAGGTAAAAGTTGCAACCATTTGGGTTGTCTTGATGAGATGGATAAACATCTGGTTCTCCTAAAGAGCAAGCTTTCAGGCCGAGCTCACTGCGATACTCAAGGTCCCACTTTTATACTTTAGCCCCTATAGAGCACAAGTCTCAATGTTAATCATACTTCTCCTCCTTTCCCACTTCTGTTTCTTTAGAAAAAATACAGATCACTCTACGATAAACTAAAGGATAAATACGTAACAGTCCCAGATACACCAATCCTCATCAGAGCTAAGAAGGCTTATCTGAATGCCAGTGATGTAAGTGTATGAGAAAAAAGAAACAATTTTTTAGATAATATGTGTTTTCATGCTATAAATATTGTTATAGGGGGATAATTGGAGATAATCAATTCTTATTACATGGCTTTCATAATGAAATATTAAATTAATACAAAAATTATTCAGCAGATGAAATAATAATTACCTGAATAGAGATGAATTGATTTTTTGCAGAAAACCAGGATTATTTAGAATGTACATTTGGTTTATAATTGGATATCTGTCTATCATCTATCTATCTATCTATCTATCTATCTATCTATCTATCTATCTATCTATCTATCCCTTTGTCTAAAAAAAAAAGAATGAAGTAAACAAAAGTATTGTGTAAAGTGGAAGGGAAGGAGCATTTGCATTTGCATAGAAAACTACAGAAAATATACAGAAAATTAAGCTGTCAGAATATAATTGGATAATATTGTGTTATTATTATTACAATAATAGTATTATTTTTGTCTGTGCAAAAGCTAAACAAGTGAAGATAATGTCTGATTTGTCCCACATTTGAAGATATAATTCAGGACTATCTCATTAATGATATAGAAATACATTTCAAACAAATGTCTTCTGGTTTTTTTTTTAAATCAGCTGCGTTACAAAGAAACATTTGAGCGAGCAAAGGGTAAATACCACACTGTAAAGGATGCCTTAGATATTGTCTATCACCGCAAGGTCACTGATGATATCAGCAAAGTAAGTATATGGCTTCTTAAACATGCAATTCCGCCTGACTATAAAACATTCTCAATCTCCATTTAACTCAAAAACATCCATTTTACACGACCATGTTTTTAAAGGGGTCCAATTGTTCCCTATCTCACCTACCCACCCAGCTACAGGCAAATTCAGTTGTCATTAGGGATCATTACATCAAATTGGGGTTTGGGGCGCTTCCATTAGATTTAGAATACTGCATCAGAGCCTAGATAAGACATTAAAAAGCAGTGACATCACCTTGCCAACAAAGGTCCATATTGACAAAGCCATGGTTTTCCCAGTAGTAATGTATTTCTGTGAGAGTTGCGCTGTAAGGAAGGCTGAGTGCCAAAGAATTGATGTTCTAAAATTGTGGTGTTGGGAAAGACTCTTGGGATCAATGAGACAATTAAATAAGTCAATCCTAAAGAAAATCAACCCTGCCTGTCCTTTGGAAGGACAGATACTGAAACTGAAGCTCAAAATACTTTGGCCATCAAATGTGAAGAGAGGACTCCTTGGAAAGATTGAAGGCAAAAGGAGAAGGGGGCGGCAGCAGATGAGATGGTTAGATAGTGTCATTAATGTAATGAACATGGATTTGGTCAAACTCTGGGAGACAACGAGGACAGGGGAGCCTGGCATGCTATGGTCCATGGGTTCACGAAGAGTCAGGTACAACTTAGTGACTGAATAACAACAACTGTATTGGAAGTTATTTAGCACTGTGTATCCTTGTCTTAATTTTGTGATGGCATTGCAGATATCCCCCCCAGTCTGGTTAGGGTATGGATTTGGTATTATACAATGCTTCATTTGTATGAAGCCCCACCTTCTAGTTCAGTTTTGCTGGCAGAAAAGAATTTCAAGCAGCAGAAGTGAGTTGTTCCACATCCTGGTATCTCCATTCAGTGCATATTTTTCTTAGTCTGGATTGCCTACATAAAGCAGTTCAATTTTTGCAGGTCCCATTGCATTTAGTGGGGCTTTCTTGTGAGAAAACACATATACAATCTGTGTTTTTTTGTTAATTTAATATTATTTATTCATTGTTTGCAAATTCTTTTTTTTTTTTTTAGGTGAAATATAAAGAAAAGTACATGAGCGAATTAGGATTTTGGAGATCTATCCCAGACCGGCCAGAACACTACCACCATCGTGCAGTCACTGATGCAGTTAGTACTGTGAGTATTAATTTATGTTGACTACTTGCATCTTGCACATAAATAAGCCTTGAGAAACTCCAGGGTGGTTAATTTATGATGCAATTCAAAAGTGCATGGTTTTCTATTTTTGCTCATATGCTGGAGAGCTTAGCAGTCATAATACCACCTGCAAAGTGAACTCAAGATTTATAGGGTTACCAGTGGACTTTTGACTGCATTTTGTTTATGATCTCAGAATTTAAAATCTGTCAAAATTTCTAAGCTCCATGATAAAGTGTAGCTCTACTCTGCCAGAACTGAGCAGATGTAGATATTTAAAGGACTTTCCATAGGAGGTTATTTTAGGTTTACAGCTATCACTCAAAGAATTGCCAAGAGGACTTTTGCATAGATTCAGCTTATGTGCCAAATGAAAAATATACCTCTTCTACCTGAAATCTGCTAAACAGAGTTAAACAATTTAATTAGTTGGTTAAATTAAGAGTTTATGGTGACTTCTTGTGACTTCTGATATTATTTCATATAGTTAAATTTTCTCTTACTACTTTGTTTTTGCAGGTTAAATATAAGGAAGATTTAACATGGCTCAAAGGCATAGGATGCTACGCATGGGATACTCCTGATCTTGTCCTCGCAGGAAAGAATAAAGCTCTGTATAGTCCAGTACGTGCATTATTTGTTCCTGTTCGAAGTTGCAAGAGGTTGTTTCTTTATGATCTGATTTAGTTTGATAGGGGCAGGATTCTGCATACACAAAGGGAAAGACCTTTGGTACATTATTTAGACATCAATTTAATAATTTTCTTTCTAGTCAACCTGCATAGGTTTGCCTAACAGATTTTTTTTAGCAACATAAAATTTTACCAGTTTCTACAATACTGTGTCATATTCAGGTTCTGCTGATCATACGATTGAATCAGTTGGATAAATAAATCAAGATCCGTGTCATGCAGGTAATCCTTGAGTTACAACCACAATAGGGATCAGAATTTCTGTTGCTATGCAAGATAGTTGTTAAGTGACTTGCACCCAATTCTACAGCCCTTTTTGCCATGGTTGTTAGATAAATCATTGGAGTTGTTAAGTGACTCTACCCTCCCCCATTGACTTTGCTTGTGTGAAGCCAGCTGGGAAAGCCACAAATGGCTATCACGTGAGCTTGGGATGTTGCAACTGTTGTAAATTGGTTGCCAAGAACTTTCATTCTAATCACGAGACGGTGGAAATGCTGCAACAGTCATAGGTGCAAGGTCTGGTTGCAAATAATTTTTTTCAGTGCCGTTGTAACTTTGAATGGTCGCTTAATGAATGGTTGTAAGTCAAGGACTGCTTGAAATAAATGTGTTGCATTTTACATAGTTTAACAGTTAAAATGTTGGACTGTGACTTCGGACACCCATGTTCAAATCCATCCTCAATCACAGAGACTCATTTGCTGACTTTGGGGTAGACACAATCAGCCCAACTTATCTCACAAGATTTTTGTTGTGGGAGAAAATTGGAGGAAAGACAGCAAGGTCAATATCTTGAATTTCTGGAGGAAGGATGGGATATCAATTTAATAAAGAAATAACAGTTTTCTGTGAGCCACCCAAATCATGGTGGAATCAGGGAATCTATAAATCTGATAAATAAGTAAATAAAAATATATCACAGTTCTGTTTTGGGATGCAGCAGACTAACAGGTTTCCCAGGCTGGAAACATTCAAGGAATCATTTACTGATGTCTCATTTTCATTAGTAATTGTGAGAAGGCTGCAATATTTCACGCATTTATATTTGATCAGTGTCTGATACTGACTTTTGATTCTTTTAATCGTATCTTTATAACTGTTGTATATTTGTTTTCAATAGTATAAGTACAAGGAAACATTTGAAAAGACAAAATCCAAGTTCAAGTACGTTGCTGACACTCCAATTAACAGACATTTTAAATATGCTACTCGGTTGATGGATGCGGTAAGTAGATTAAAAGACTCTTGTAATATAGGAATTGCCCGCAACAATTCCACTAAATCTTCCTCAGCACATTAAATTGCTTTGTACTCTCAACATGCTTAACTAGGTCAGGAAACATGGAGGAAGATTAATTGGCTGAGAAACTTAAAAAACAAACAAACCTGAATGAATTAACTAATTCGTAAGTTAACTAAGAGTGGTGGTGCTATAACCACCCGTAAAGAGATCTGACTGGGTTAGAAGTTGACTAAAGGTTTTATGAAAGGGACTAGTGTTCTAAAAAGATTTAGGGGTAAATATCAATATCTAGAGAGCTTAGGTGGAATAATATCTTCAGGATTCCTTGATTATGTCTTTGGAACTGCAGGTGTCACATGTATAGAATAGGGTTAAGAAGGTGCGTGAAAAACTCACAATGAATTTTCTTTAAAGAAATCCTGGACGTACGAGATTTGGTATGAAAAGAGCTTGAATTTTCTTTGTGATCTAATGCCCTATTTCATTTTATAAAAGTATAAGTAAATCCAATCATAGAAAACTAACTAGTTTATATTAAGATGCAACTTAAAGAGAATTGGATGTGTGGAAGGAAAGAAGAGAGTTAAGAAATTTGGGAACAGTAGTAGGATCTCCCTAAGAAGTCAGCTTTGAAGATGTGAATACCCAACCACAAGCTAAATGTTCTCATGCCTGATATAAAATAATGTTTGAATAAATCAGGAAAATATTAAGCATATAAGGAATAGAAAATGATTTTATAAACTCCAGTAATAATGCATGTTTAACACAAAAAAATGAGAATTCCCCCTGTTCCCGAGATACATCTGTGTTTTAGGGACACTTTATTTCTGCTGAATACATAAATCTTCTTCTACTTCATATATAAATCAAGTTAATTTTTCTACATTTGCAGCTGTGAAGTAAGTATATTTCAAGTCAATCTCATTCAGACCAGCAAAATTAATTGGTGCTGTAGTATGCCAAATTCTGCTCTTAGTTAAATACGTTCTATATTTTGCTATGTGTCCTTAATGGGTTAAGTCCAGGCTATTAATTTGGACCTATATGACAAGCATTTATATATTTTGAAATGCATATATACAGTATATATAGTCATAATGCAGTTGAATTTAATATTTTGATTAGCTTGAAGAGTTAAAAGACATGCTGCCAACTCTGAAGTTTTCATTCTGTATCTTTAACACTGACATCCTATTCTTTCTGAAGCTGGAAATAAGCCATTGTTCAGGCTGCTTTCTGATTAGAGCAGCCTAGCACTGTTCTGTTTAAATTTATAAGATTATGTTGTGTTTTAAATGTATGTATAACTATTTTTGGGAAGGAGGGGAGTAGGGGCCTTCTCTATTTTCTGAATGATTGAATTGATTTAATGAGTAACTTTAAAAAGTTTTGCATAGTTGACACATTGCTGTTAACATTTATGCCTCTCCATGTGTTACTTCCTGGTGCTGCTTTGAGCAGAAATTGTACAAATCAGAGTACGAGAAGAAGAAGGATAAGTATTCCTTTGTGGTGGATGACCCTAAAACCTTGCTGGCCAAATGGGGAGGAGAGTTAAGCAGTCAGGTACTGTTGGCCAAAGTTGATCAAGGCATCCAAAATGTGGCTGCTGTCATTTGTGGATGTCCATTTTTACATGTCTAAAGTGTCGCTAGTCCGCGATGTAACAGGTGTGATCCGGGATATTCAAAATGTTATGCCTTTCTTGTATTGAAAACTATCTGTACGTTGCCACCCAAAATTGCTCAATAGCTTTTTGAGTGAGCCTGTCCATACTCTGTGTTCTCATAAACTATGCCCCAATGAATGAGGATGATTTCTCTACTACATTTCAATTGAAAAAAGAAATGTCTGGTTTTACTCCTATGTTCTTATTATTAAAAGGGGAGCCCTGGGTGTGGGGATAACTTTTTTGTTGTCCGGTGTCCAGTTATTCAGTTATGACATTATTCTGATGCAGCCTACGGCAAATGCCATTCATTGGTGCAATTTTTGAGAACCCAGGAGTATTTCAAAGGCCTAAATTTCACTATCTGGGATCTAGAGCTCTTTTTGTTGTCTTCACAAGTCTTCTTTTTTTGTGCTTCGTTGCTGTCTGCATGAACAGAATAAATATAAGTCTAGTGCCAAGTTGTTCCTTCAACGGGGATGTAATGAAATTCTGCGACCAGATATGCTGACAGCATTGTACAACACATATCAGTGGAGTCAGGTAATGCTTTGCAGTAATAGTAGTGATGGTGGTGGTAGTAGTAGTAGTAGTTGATGTAGTAGTGGTAGTAGTAGCAGCAGTTATAGTGGATTGATAGTGTTGATGTGACAATAGTAAATATTGAAGGATTAAAAATCCTTCCTATTAATTAAATATGAAGTAATTAAAAATCCATATATATAATAGCCCCATGGTAGACATTAAACCTCTGTACAACACACAGAATATGGTGAATTGACTGAAGAAGGCTTTGTCCAATAAACATAAAACTCTTCATTAAAAGAGTGGAGTTGATTTTGAATGTTGCCATTATTTGCTACATATTAGAGCAAATTCTTTACAACCAGCAAGACAATGAATGGCAGAAAACTACTATGTGTCTCTCTCTTTCTGCACACAGCTCAAAGCTGCACCCGGCTGCAGCAGATACAGGTATGAGTAGGAGGAAATATCCAATATTTTTTAGGTCTCCTCTTCCATGTCCATCATCATGATGGACATGTGGCTAGCAAACATATCCTTCTGTAAAGTTAGCTATATTATTGCTATTTTAGATCATTCATTCCCTGCAAATAGATGCAATTTATGTTTGTTCTCCTGCTTTTTACCTTCATCAGGACAACTTACATTGTACCAACTAGGATATTTATTCTTCTTTTGGGGGAAGACACTAGTCCCAGAAATTATTGTTCTTTATTTGGAAACCCTTCTCAGTTTTTGTTAAATGTTGGGAAAGAAAAATGTGGCCAACATAGATTCTCCATTGTGCACATGACAGTTATTGTTCACCTGTTCTAATACAAACATCACCTTCATTCTCTAAACAAGTTCAAACTGGCATAGCTGCATCCAAGGGATTGACAATCCAAGAATGACATTCATGTTTAGGATTTCATAATTCAGTCCTCCAGTTTTTCATAAGTCCAATTCTAAAGTGAGATATTAGTCATTCATGATCTATACTGTCATGTTCAGCTACCTGAAGATTAAGTCTGCCTGCTCACATTTAAACGCCAAAGCTTGAACTCACAAACAAAACATGTTTGGAAGTAAAGCAGCATTGCTATTGGTGAACAGAATATCCATTTTATCTAAATCTAGATTACGCTACAATAATCTAAATTGACTTACTTCTGAATAAAAGTAATATTATGATATTATGATGCCAAATTATTAACTTGCCCTAAAATTAATAGGTTGGGTTTTTTTACATGTAAATAGTTTTAGATTTGGAATGTTAACTAATCTCAGAATTAAATATAGTCTCCCTGCATCTAGTCTACATACATGCTTTATTTATGGCATTGATACGTCAGTAATCTCTTAGTATACACTGTCATTGTTTTGTATATGTGTGATTCTTTGTGCATGAATTTGTATCTTTGTGCATGCGTTTGTTGTTGTTTTTTTCATCATAATGCATAAACAAAAATGATTATGTTTTCACTCTTGTCTTTATACCACTTTTAAGGTCCTGGTATTCTGTGTATAACTAAATAGAAGGTTCCCCAAGATTTTCAGCTGCATAAAATAATTTATAAGGATCTATAATAATATCTATGTCTACTGCTCGAAATAAATAATATATTTATATATATTTAAAGTATCTGTACAATTAATAGTTTCAGTATTTTCCTTTCTGCTATAATTACGAAGTTGGTAATTATAAATTGGATTTGCAATTAATTTGATGTTTTAAAATAAAAACATAAATTGATTTAGGAAGTTCAATACCAGTATTGTTTTTACTTAATATATAGTTGTAATTCCTAATTGGTTAAAAACCACTTCTAATTTTTGTGGATTCAGTGATCCTGAATTCATTCACACTCTTATGTACAGCCCAGAGTCTGTGTAGATTACAACAGAAGGGAAACACTATAAAATGAATAAATCAGTATTTAACAAATTCTTAAATTTACTTTCTAAAAGGTGCAACTTACCTACGCTGGTTATTCATTTTAAGAGATCCGTCCAAGCACAGTCCATGTTTTCATCTGCTTGGGTGAAAACCTACTAATTTACTTCTTTTATTTATCATGTTCACATCCTGTCCCAGGAAGGATATATGGGATTATCTCATATCCATTCCCATATCAAGGTGGTGGGAGGGTTAGAGATGATGATTCACAGTAGTCACTCCAAAGTTACATGGCTGAGAGGTGGCTTGAATGTGTGCTCTGCAGTTTTTTTTTGCATCTCGTTGGCTTCCTTTGAATTCAGCATAACCAAAAGCCACCTAACTGACATTTCCGTTGTGTGGGCTTTGCTCCCCACATAGACAGTTTCAGTTGACCTCTATGCAGCTGTTGATAGCGAGCAGGCTAATTCTAGCTCCCTTTTGAAAAGGTGTATTGGCGGTGTTTTTGTTGCTGCCATTCCATATCACTGTTATTTGTTTTTCCTTTTACAGTACAAGTACAAAAGGCTGTATGAAAAGCAGAAGGACAAATTTACAAGTATTGTGGATACTCCAGAACATCTGAGGACTACCAAAGTCAACAAGCTAATCAGTGATGTAAGTGCTGAGATTTGAAAGAAGTGGTGTCAAGCAACTTTTTTTAGTATTGTTATTTTGGGAGAGATAGGAAATGAATCAGTAGTGGCTCTCTGACTGAAAATTCTCAAATTAAATGGTAAGTTTAAAGATAAATCAATGATGGGTTTTTGGGTTTTTGGTGTGTTCTGGAGAAGATATGGGTCACATATCTTCAAGAAACTCGGTGTTTCTTGAGTTCTTGGCTTCCCCTCAGTTTTGTTTCCATACTTCCAACTTCTCGGACTGAGAAATAGTGACTAGTCAGTAACCTTCCTAATTAAATGGATTTGAGATCAAACCCACTTGTCAAACACACCAAACGTTAAACTATATCATCAAGTATACTATGTTCACTGACTGGTAACAGACCCACACTTGAATGATACAAAATCCGATGCCAAAAGCTAATTAAAGTGTCATGCTTTTGTTTTTGTTGTCCTTTATATATGTGTGCGTGTGCTGAAAATATAGGCAATTTTCTCTACATATGCCCTCAAGAAGACTTTAAGTTGGATAATTAAGAGAGTGCCATCAACTGCAATCATTCATGTCTGATAGCTAAGATATAGCATAGGATGTTCGGTTAGCATGCTATCACCCACTTTCTTCATTTTGACCTATGTATGTTCTGTGTATGCAAATGATTGTTTCATTGACTGATTGTTCAAATACAGGAGATCAAATAAGCCAATTTTAATATTGTTGTGATTGTAGATGCAACATTTGTATGTCTTATTCAGACAGGTCTAGATGAGGGTAGTGGACATGTCACTTGTTTTTCTTGGACTGGACTTGGTAGTTGCATTTTTCAAGCCAGTCATGATATCCAATAGGAGATAACTAGGGAATGAAGAGGGGTTGGACATTTTGGGTGCGACTTTCTAATGGAAGTGTTTTTTAATATATATATATATATGTATATGTATGTATTGATTACATGTGCTAACTTCCTTTCTTTTTTTTAATGTTAGATACTTTATAAACTGGAATTCCAGAAAGCCAAACCAAAGGGATATACCAGCATTCACGATACTCCCATGATTCTCCACGTACGGAAGGTCATGGACAGAATAAGTGAAGTAAGTAATTTTTTACAATTGTATCCTTCTAATGAAGTGCCCCTCATGTGTAAGATTATTTATTGATATGCTTTGGATTTAGGTTATGTTGTTGTAAATATACAGCCAGCCTTAAATAGTTGTCTGCAATCCAGCCTAGCATAAGTACATGAATAAAGCTTTCGGGATAGCTTTGGTTCTGTCTTTCCTTATAAATCATTCATCTTCTGCTTTTCCAACAGCTGAAATACAAAGAACTCTATGAGCAGAACAAATCTCACTGCAATGTGATACCAGATTCAGTTCACATTAAAGCTGCTAAGCAGGCTTACAAAGTGAACAGCAATGTAAGTTCTTTCTTTCTTTCTTTCTTTCTTTCTTTCTTTCTTTCTTTCTTTCTTTCTTTCTTTCTTTCTTTCTTTCTTTTCCTTCCTTCCTTCCTTCCTTCCTTCCTTCCTTCCCTCCCTCCCTCCCTCCTTCCCTCCCTCTCTCTCTCTCTCTCTCTCTTTCTTTCCCATCTAAATGTTATCATTGGTGACTAAGGCTTTCAAAGGAAACTAGGAAAGCAGGATTTCCAATTCCCACTCTCTTGAACATTTGAAGAACCCACTTGTCATAGTTTAATAAAAATCCAGAATGAAAGTATTCATGTTCCTCATGGTATTTTCAGAAGTATGAGAATGGGCTCACACCATCTTGTTGAATAAAATGCTTCATAGAGAAAGGGAGGCAGTACAGATTCTCAGGATCCAACTTTCTTGGAGAACCTTATGCAACCCAGAAGATATGAGTATGGAATGAAAATACCATCATTTAATAAATAGAATCCTGGCAACTAGCTTTTGTGTCCTCCTAAAGAGAGAACTGAGCACCTTTCCCATCAACCTTGTAACATCATAAAAATGGTTCATTAAATCTATATGATGCTAACTTGGATGACTTTTAGACATAGATGGGTGATTTGCCCAATTACACCATGACATAGACACATCACTCTTCTATGGAGTTTACATCTGTCCCAGACTAATATTCTTATTAATCATGTCTGTTGATTTGCTGATGGATTAACTATTCAGCAAACTATAATAACCTTTTAAAATTCTTTTTAAAATGCCAGTTTTGTAAGAACACTTTGATTATATGTTTATATTTCTTATTAAATAGCTGGATTACAAGAAGAAATATGAAGCAACCAAAGCTCACTGGCACTGGACCATGGATAGACCTGACTTTATCCAAGCTGCTAAGACATCCTTGCAACAGAGTGATGTAAGCAATTGAGAAAGGAAACTTACTTTTTCCCCTGATGGAATAAGACAGTTTGTTGCTATTTAGGGTAAACTAGACACTTTTCATTTTTTGTTATTGTTACTATTATTCTTTCTTTCTTTGCAGTACGAATACAAGCTTGACCGAGAATACCTCAAAGGATGCAAGTTGTCTGTAACAGATGACAAAAACACAGTGTTGGCATTGCAGAATGCAATCTTGGCAAGTGATGTAAGTATTTTAAAATCTTTTCTATGGAAAAGATTTTGACCATTCTTGCCAAACAGAAACAAAACATAAATGTAATCAAATGTGTTTGCAGTATTTACAAATAATGATTTGTAAATAAGGTTTACAAATAAGGAACTGCCTATATTCCTAGATGCTACTTTAATAATTCTTAGATCCTTGGTTAGGAACTGAATTATTGTTTCCACCAGTTTTAGGCTTGAATCTAACTAGATAACCCATACACACAATAATAATAGAAACAGCTCAAGTCCTCTCTCTGGTTGACATCCAACCCTAGTTAATACTATCTCACTGCTGGCCACCTTATCTTCAGGATTGACGTAAGTTTTATACTGTCCCCAAAAGACTAACTGACCCCAATTGATTTTACATCTTTTATTGACCTCCAGACATTTGCTGATCCCTTTTTGATCCCCAGCCACTTATACCTTAAATAGTCCCATCAATCCTTGGGGGTCAATATTGACCATTTGGGGAACCCTGGTCTAGATGAATGCCTGCATCATGTTTAAACAAAGATTTTGTAAGATTAATGTTGTATCACATCCTTTTCTTAAGATCTATTAGGTCAAGAATTCTTCAAGGTTATGTTTTGATTTCAGAAACATCTTATAGTTGCTTAAGCTTCCGTATAAGATTTCTCGATCCTGGGTTTTTAATAGCTAAGAGAAGAAAACAACATACTCACTGTTGATAATCTCATTTGTGGAATCCTGTTGATGATTGTTGCTTGAAAACATGTTTCCCCCTTTTTTAACTTCTCAGTTAAAATATAAAGAGAAGCACAACAAGGAACGGGGAAGCATCCTTCCTATTCCAGACACTCCCCAGATCCTTCTTGCCAAGTTGGTTAGCTCTCTTGTGTCTGAGGTAACTGACTTTTTCATTTTTTATTTTGCAATTATTTGGCTTCAGAATATCTTCTTCCTAAAGATAAGTGACTTCTTTTGTTTGTCTTTTGATAAACAGAACAAATACAAAGAGCATGTGAAGAAACACCTCCCACATGGTTCTTTCACAAAATTGCCAGAAACACGGGATACTGTTCATGTCAAAAAAGTCACCAGTAATGTTAGTGAGGTAAGCTACTTCTGCATCACTTTATCCACATTGCAGATGTCCATTTGCTGTTTCTGTGTTTGTAAGTGAAACTATAATTTCTCCGCTGTAAATTATAACAGTGTTTTCTGAAGGGTACTGTTTATCACTTAACAGTTCTTTCAACTGTTCAGATATTCAGAATCTACAAAGGCTTAACATGTTGTCGGATGTGTACTTGCAATTGTTGAAAAATCTGGAAAGTGTTCCTCTCATTTGAACTTCCATGATTTAAAAACTTGATTATGAACACAATAAAATAATTTTAAGTACCTTGAAAATTTAGAAAGAAGATAGAAATGAGGGTGAGAAGAAAGTTAAATCACAGGATGACTAGGAATTAAGAACAGATGTGGTGTTGCATGTATAATTGATGCTACTGACTTTATTATTATCTGCCAATTGAGTAATATGGCTGCCCTTTGAATCCAATCAATAATGCAAAGAGTTTGAGAATATAAAGGAAAATTACAGCAGAACTAAAGAGATAAAACTTATTATAGTACAAGCATACATTCACACATCCTTTTTTCCAGATAGCAGTGTTTTTAATCTGCCTTTCCTATTTTAAACATCAACAGATTTTCAGTGGAGACTAATAATAAGCATAACTTTCTATCCCAAACAGACAAATTATAAAAAGAAATTTCAAAAACAAAAAGGCAAGTCAGATTATTCCATCATGGTGGAACCTCCTGATGTGAAGCACGCCATGGATGTGGCAAAGAAACAGAGTATTGTAAGTTATTTCTGCACTTTCTTCCTTAACAAATAAAATGCGATCTGTTATTGGATGCAGGACCATTTCAGTGTATTGTTAATATTTGGAATTAAGATATCATGATTTAACCAGGATATATAAATGAGTGTGACAGTCTCCAATAAAGGAAAGTATTTGGAGCTCAGAGTTGAAACGAAGGATCCCTGGTAGTCTCTGAGCTTGGGTTTTCTTTTCTTTTCTTTTCTTTTCTTTTCTTTTCTTTTCTTTTCTTTTCTTTTCTTTTCTTTTCTTTGCTTTGCTTTGCTTTGCTTTGCTTTGCTTTGCTTTGCTTTGCTTTGCTTTGCTTTGTTTTCACACGTTTTGTTACCCAAACTAGGTAATATCATCAGTGCTAGTTTGGGTAACGAAACATTTGCAAGGAAACAACCAACCAGAGAGCACCAAGGACCCCTCACTATCAGTCTCCTTTGCAAACCAACCTACTTTAGCTGGTTGCCACTGCAGTGGTAAAATGAAAGGAGATCTAAGGAAAAACATAGAAATATGTGTAGCGATAGTAATAATCATTATGCTAATTGCTAGAAAAATGACTTTGTTATTTATTTATTTTTTACATTTCTGAACTGCCCCTCTCCCTTGAAGAGGGAGCAGTATAATTACCACTCCTCCTCAAAGTGCATTCAGCTTTGGAGGTTAAAGCTTACCTTGGTTTCATTATTACATGTATTTGATAAGGTTCTGATGGATATCACGATAATTTGGATTCTCACTTCCTGGAAAGATTTGTTTAATTCCAGAGTGCTTAAGGCCCCATATAATTAATTTGAAAGTAAGTGATTAACTTACTTTAACATTTTAAAGAAAGATTTGGGCATGAACGGCATGGCTTTTAAAATATATACTGCCCTAATAATTTTAGGTATATTTCAAGCACGATAGATGTAAAAAAAAACTTCTTTCAATCTACTTTGAGTTTCTTTATAATTCCATTTTAAAGCATAAATGTGTGAAATTATATTCTG
This sequence comes from Pituophis catenifer annectens, assembly GCF_029215685.1. NCBI lineage: Eukaryota > Metazoa > Chordata > Lepidosauria > Squamata > Colubridae > Pituophis > Pituophis catenifer. The sequence continues at coordinate 208,106,317 of NW_027256881.1, forward strand.
CAGATGAAAAGCCTAGTTTATGTCTCAAAAGTTAGTTCTACCTCTAGCCTTTATCCTATCCCAGAAGCTTTCCTAAACACCAGCCATTACATCATCCTGGACCAGAGCTGAATTTCCCACTATTCTACTAGTAGCTCTGCTTTCTAAACATTCTGGGAGATTTTGCTGAGCAGAGTCAGAGGGGAAGCATTAACTGCTCATCCAATCAAAAGCAAATACATAGTTTTAGACATGAGAAGAAGGGACTGCAATTGTGAAGGCTCCTGAGATAATGTGTGTATGGAAGCGACAAGAAAATTGCCTCTCTCCAATGACTTTTCCTATGGCATCACTCTTCCTTCTTTGGCAGAAGCAAATGGCTGTGGGGAAAAAGAAACCCCAGAGCAGATGTAATCATGCCTCACAAGATCTCCACCCTTATTGAACTGGGTTGGGCGTAAGGGTCTCCATGCACATGACAGTTTCCATAGATGACTACATTCGCATCCCCCCTCTCCATTTCCCCATTCTCTTTTTTGCTAAGCATCCATATATAAATGGTGATTTCATCCCGCCCAGAGCAAACCAATGGCAAAATATTAGCTGATTTTCATCCTTCTGTTGTCTTTTCTTTTCTAGTTAAAAAATAGTTTTTTAAAAAATTTTCTCCTCTAGTTAAAAAATATTGTGTTTATCGTTGATCTGCCTCTTCTTTTCACCTACTGTAGGTCGAATATAAAAAAGATGCCAAATCACAGCTCCACTATACCACTGTGGCAGATCGACCCGATATTATGAAGGCCACACAAGTCTCCCATTTAGTCAGCGATGTGAGTGCAAATCAATGTAACTGCTTCATAACTTGTTGCTTATATAATACACATATAAGTAAAATTGCTTTCATTTTTGTATGTAGAATACAACATTTATTGGTGTTTCAAATGTCTGGCTTGATCTTAGATTGAATACAAAGGCAAAGGTCGCAAAGATGCTGGAGTAGGAGTCACCATGCTTGGACGTCCAGATATTGAACTTGCCAAAGAAGTGTCCAAACTAACCAGCCAGGTATGAACAATCAAAGCAAATAAGTTACAACAATAGGAGCAAGTGACACAGGATTTCCACAATCTCTTGGAAGTAATGTTGATACCTAAAGTAATCAGTAGAGCTGACTCTGGGTTAAAGAATCCTGTCACTGTGTATAGCATGTGAATTCAGCTTTTCATACATAAAAAGGTTAGTTCTGTGTTGTAGACATCCTGGGCATGCATGGGCCGTCCTTAATCTTTGATTAATCCTGTGCTTAATATGAGCTTCCAAAGAGTAACACTGAATGTACAGAAGAAATTTGGATCCTAATTTCAGAAGGCTTGACTAGCACAGTGACGATTTTACCTTTAAAGTGAATTATTTAAAATGAATTGTTCCTGTTCAGATGAATATGTACTGAATGGTAAAGAGTAAAGCTACTTCAGTATTCATTTTGGGCAGACATCCAATTTTAAATTTGCAGTGCATTTTAAATGTTTAGAAACATTGCAGGAAAATTTTATTAGCGGTTTAAAAATTAGATTTGCTGTATTAAAATTTCTAAAGCAAAACATTGAACAAAGGGTGAGTTTCCAACTTAAAATTTGTCCATAAACTAATTGGAAGCGAAGGAAGTCCTACAGAAGTGAGTATGAAGCCATTTTTATTGATAAAATATTATTCCCTTTTACAAAACTCTCATCTATGGTTTTCATATGACTGTTGTTTCAGAAAGTACCATAGTTATACCACGCTTCTGGATTTGAGATAACTCTCTAGAAATAAAAAATAAATAAAAATACAAACACAAACAAAGCATAATGGCAATTTCCCTTATTATCAAATATGTGTATGCAAATACATATACAAGATATACACATACATATGTTTGTGTGTACATTTACACATCTGATGGAAGTTACAATTTAATCTAGACCAAAAAATTGAATACTACCTAATTAAAATGAATAGCCAGCAAAGTACATACTTATTTATAAAATAGATTTTAATAGGCTTAAAGATGTCCGGATTTCAACTCCCAGAATTTCTCAATCAGCCATCTTAAAGTCACCAAGCTTGAGGAACACTGATTTAGATATTAGAAAAGAGTTAAATTCACCAAGAAGCAGCTCCTTCATTCATTGTCAACTGTATTTTCTATTCTCAATGAATACATGACCCACAAACATACTGTACTACCCATTTAGAGGTAATTATTACACCCCCAATTTTCTGTTAAGTAAATTTGGTATGCCATATATTACCAGTACAGGATTTTAAAACAATAATTACCAGCTCCACATTTTTTTGCAATAAATATTTTAATGTGTTTGTCTTATTTCCATTCCCTGTGTATTTGGGATTTCTGACAAGATATTTGCTTGAAAACGTAACTCTAGCATAATACTTGGATATTTCTACTTTGCTGAAACTGTGATTTACTGCTTATATAAATGTTTTATTTTCAATAATTTGGGTACCTTATATTTTAGTGTTGTTACTAATTAACATCAACCTGTTTGTCCTCCATCAAACTTTGAACAAGTGATGAGCTTTCAAATCATGCTGCTTCTATCCTATGAGACATCTCCATCAAGAGAAGGAATGGATGATGCCTGCATTTCTGTTTTAGCTCTTTGCTTTGTGTCATTGCAGGTTGGCTAACCTAATCTTACTATCTTGCTATGCTTTGTAGGTCAAATACATTAAAGGATACTTGAGGGGACATGGGGCAGCATCGTATGATACACCCTGGATGAGGCATTTTAAAAAAGCTAATACCCTAAGTAGTCATGTAAGAAGGATTTAAAGTGCCTGTCCTTTTCAGCTTTTTCCATTTTATGAATTTTGCAAAATGTTCTTGGCACATAAAATTGAGCCTGGATTGCCAATGGGATGCTCTTTTTTTTTAAATGAAAATCTCATGTAGTTTAATTTTTTTTTAAAAAAAATCTCCCTTTTCTTTCTTATATAAAATTGCTCCTGAGAGTTCAGTGTTGAAATGGAGATTGAATATTTGTTCAAATCTAATAATTTTAGAAGGTGCAGTTAGTGCATTTAAAATGCAAGCCTGGTTTAATGAATGTTGTTGCACACTAAACTAAAACACACACAGTAAAACACATAAAAAAATGGTCATTCACTATAGAGGCTGAACTGAGACAATGAGCAAGCATTCCCAATAGTGATCTCACTTTATTGTCTTCAACCAGCCAGGCTATACAAAACATTGAACATTGAACATTTTGAAGAAAGACTTCTGGAAAATGAAGCCAGAACTGGATCTTGACTAATTTCTAGTTGCTGCTACTTGATGTCAAGTGTTTCCTGTTTATTTTCCTCACCCCCTCATAAGAAAGACTCTCTTACTATCTGCCTTCTTCAAATTGGCTCCTTCCATTGAGGTGGCTTCCAAGTACTATCAGCCCCAGCCAGCATGGCCAGTGGTAAAGGATGATGGGAATTGTAGGCCTAAATCTTAGGAAGGACATACATTGGAGAGGACTTTTGGACATAAGAAAAAAAGGGAGATATTTCCTTTCTTGCTTTTCTTTCTTTATGTTGCATGCAGTCACAGACATTCTTCTGTGCTTGTGACAAAAATCAGTTCTTTGTACAGAAAGGTGATAAGCCATCTTATCTTTGTAATAATAAACTCTTCCACTTATTAAGCTGTTCTATTTAGTCTTTTATTGAAGAAAAAGCAACTTTAAACTCTTGGAAAGTTAATGGGACTAACAATCTTTTCTTGAAAAAAAAAATCCAATACTCTTGTCAGATTTATAGATGTTCATAATGATACATCATTTGTTTGTGTGAATGTTTCTATACTTCTGACTGTGCAGAAGTTCAACATAAAATCTTTCAAGAGGTTATTTGTCATCTATACTGTCTATCATGTCACCAGTTCCATCACTGTTATGGTTAATCTGCATGTCATTTCTTATGCTGTTGTTATTGTTGTTTGTCTTTATCCTGTGTTGTCCATTTGCCAATAGAAAACATAGAATTGGAAATCCACATACATAACACTGGATGTAGTTAAAAGTTTTCCTTAGTCATGTGTCAGATCTGTCATTGTGAAAACGTCATTGTTCCTCTCAAATGCATCAGTTCATATATGATTCGGTGTATGTTTCTCAAGGAAATCTAACGAGAAGGATATCAACTGAATGTCCCCAGAATTTTTATCAGTCTAGTTTAAAAATGAAACTATCCAGCATGATGGATACAGAGTTGCATGGATAAGAACATATCCATATTTTATAAATAAAGAATCATGGAATGTGAGTTGAAAGTGCACTATAGCATCTTTGATTTTTCTGATGATAGACTGCATTTATTTCTTTACAGTGATGTGTGTTACTTCCTAGCATGATCAATTCCTTTCATCAGTTATCTCCATCAGCTCTTGCACACAGTTATGCCCATCTTTTAAGAGTATTGTCCATTTACTTCCTATTTAAACTCTATAGTCTAAATAAAGTGAAAATATCCTTAGTTGTAGCCAGATAATGCCTTTATGTTTATAATTTGTGACTTTTTGTCTACTAAACAGCGAATATATTTCCTCTCTTTTATGACTTTGTTTAATAATAATAGTACTAAAACATTTAGGAACCTTGTTTATCTAGAAAGTTATATTATTGAATGTAAGTACAATATTATGTAATATAAATGCAATATGCAAGTTCCACTAAAAAAAAAGCTGAGTTGAATATAATCATATTGGAATGAAAGCAAGCTTGCTGAATTATTTACATGATTAGAAGCAGACTATCCATCAGTGGGTTCAGATAGATTATTTTAAATTTAATAAGAAAAGCATCTCAGCAGAACTTTTTTTTTTTTAATTTGATTTATATGCCGCCCTTCTCCGGAGACTCAGGGCGGCTTACAATGCGTTAAGTCAGCTTATTGCCCCCACAAACTGGGTCCTCATTTCACCTACCTTAGAAAGGATGGAAGGCTGATTCAACCTTGAGCCTTGGAGAGATTCAAACCAGCAGTAAATTGCAGGCAGCTGTGTTAATAACAGGGTGCGTAACCACTGTACTATCAAGGCTCTTTTATTTTCAGTTGCTTTTTAAAAACACTTTAAAAGGCTATCACTTCTCTTAAGAACAATAATTTGGGCATCAACTACACGAGGTGCAAACTTTCTTGGTGGGGTAGTAGGGTAGATGTTAAATAATGACTTTCCATATGAGAAATCTTAGGAAAGCTATTATCTTATTTTATTGATAATTATTTACCGTAATCTGATGTAAAATGCTCTTTGATATTTTCAAAGTAAAAGCAAGACATAAACACTTTAAAAGTCTAGCTTTACCAATAGAAGAGAATATTTGGTGCTCTCTGAGCTTGCAGACATTTCATTACCCAGCTAGGCGTTAGAAGGGAAATGCTGACTAATGTATATAAACAGAGAGCAAACCGCACTCCCTTTTAGCACTGAAGATGCACAGAGTGTACCATGGATTCTACAGGTTTGGCTTTTACATAAATAAGTTTATGGCCATTTATCATGTTTTTGTGGTATGTGGTGGTAGAGTAACAGAATTGTATAATACCACCTTTCCTGTTCTGAGGACTGAATATATGCCAGATTGTTGTTTGCCTCATTCCAGTAGCCATGCTGTCTGGGAGTGAAGGGATATATGAAATACTGTGCCACTCAACTGAAGGTTGGGGAAAGCCCTTGCTATAAGAACACAACGGAAGTTGTGCTTCATCTCACTTTCTCAAGCATCTTGTCCATATATAAATATATATATATATATATATATTTGCAATGGATAAATTTGATACCTTTTGGTTTGTGGAGCTGAAATAAACCACTGAATGAAAGAAGAAATGTCGCCCTGTGAAATGTAGCATGTAACAATCTTACTACTGAAAAATCTTGATCTTTCCAATGGTCTCTTTTGTTTCGAAGTAGTTCCTATGTGATGCATCCTTTGATCTGCTTGCTTGCAATCAGATTTCTTTTGAACACCTGATTGTGGATAGGTGCTTTCTCTTCTCCCTTCTTGGTGCCAGAAATGTTAAAGTTCAGGACCCTTTTTAAAATATATGTGTGTGTGTGTGTTTTCTCGGACTCAGATCAAGTACAAAGAAAAGTTCGATAAAGAAAAAGGAAAGAAGCCTCAATACGATATGAAGGAGAGCAAGATCTACAAGTCCTTGAAAGATGCTCACCACATTGCAAGTGAGGTAAGTCTGGTTCATTAGCTTTTCTTTGAATGGTGAGGAGAACCCAGACACCAGATCTAGATTCCTTTGAGAGAGGTTTGCTAGAACCTTGTAGTATTTGCAGGGAAAATAAAAATGGTAAACAGACCAAGCGCAGGTGAAAACAAACAGTTTAAAAACTCCAACAATACAGGTAATCCTTGACTTACAACCATTCATTTGGTGACTGTTCTAAGTTACAATGGCATTGAAAAAAGTGACTTATGACTGTTTTCACATGACCACTGCTGTATCCCTATGGTCACAATCACATGTCAAAAATTCGGATGCTTGACAACTGTATTTATAATTCCCGCAATGTCCCGGAGTCCTGTGATCACCTTTTGTGGCTTTCTGACAAGCAAAGTAAATGGGAAAGCCAAATTCACTTTAGAACCGTGTTACTAACTTAACAACTGCAGTGATTCACTTAATGATTGTGGCAAGAAAGTTGTAAAATGGGGCAAAACTCACTTAACAACTGTCTTGCTTAGCAACTGAAGTTTTCGGTTGCATTGTGGTTGTACATTGAGGTGTGCCGATAGCCTTCGACTTATGACCACAGTTGAACTGAAGAAGCTTCTTAGATGAGAATAGAAAAAAAAACACAAGAAAATCCAGTTGACTTTTGAAAAAGCACCTGTTCTGACTTGGTTTCCTGAGTCAGTAAAACACACGAGTAGTCCCAAAAACCTCTTTTATTGCAACAGTTGTGAATTCTGTTCATTCACAGATGAGTCCCACATAGTTGTAAAGAGTTCTTCGGGATAAGGCTGATAATCACCCACCTTTATCTCCCTTGAAACACTGCCAAAGACCTAATTGGCAAAGCCACATGGAGTCCAGAATCAAACAGAGCTTCAGACTTTAAATTGAACAGAATTAACAACGTTGCTTCCTGCAAAGGCCCATGTGCCTTTGCTCCTCTTTTAAGTCTTATGCGAGGGGCCAATCATCTCCAAGCCCTACTCCTGAGTCGTCCCTTTTGTTTTAACTGTTCTAGCCTTCTGGCAGCTCTGCACATGCGCGCATTGGGAACAGGCTCTCCCTGTTCGTCTGCCTCGCTGAGGTCTGACTCTGGAGGCTCCGGAGGCAGCATGTACCTCCTAAATGGCCTTTTCTCTGCCTCCGATGCAGAGCCCTCATCCAAGCCTTCCCCAGACTCCAGGACTGACCCATGTTCCTCCCCAACCTCCTCACTGTCCGACTCTGCTGCCAGTTCCGCAGGCCACCAGCACCTTTGGAACCACTATGATCTGAATGACTGAAAATCTCCATAGACAGTAGCTCATTGCACAAGCTGTAATACAACAATTGAAATGTATTCCATTTATAAGCCTGCTTTATGTACTCCCGTGACAAGGTGGTTGACGTTTTCCTTTGTTTTATCAATAGGTTAAATATAAGGCAGATCTGAAGAAACTTCACAAGCCGGTGACTGATATGTCTGAATCTCTTGCGATGAATCATGTTTTGAACACCAGCCACCTTGCCAGCACTGTAAGCCTGTTAGCTAAACTGAGATACATTCAGTTTAACCTTTCCTTGCCTTTCTAAGATAATATCAGCTAACAACCTCTGCAACATCTTTCCTCCTCCTTGACTGTTCCTAGGAAATCACCTGGTAGTGATCTCTTATCTCCTGCCTGATGACTATCCCCCATGTTGACTAGCAACATTAATACCTCAAATCTTTAGAGCTTTTTCTGTTACTTTTAAAACAGAACCACTAATAATGTTAAACATCTAACTAAATTTTAATAGTGTTTTTTTTTTTACTTTTATAATTCATGTTTTTACTAACAGGTATTATTTTATTAACTTTTTATATATTTTTTAACCCACAGCTACTATTTTGAAACAATAATTCTTTAACTTTTAAAACCATTTTCAGACATAGTTTGCTTTTGTCTGAACTTTGATCTTCTTGCTATAATAAATTCTGCTTGTGGACTTGGTCGATGCGTATAGTCAGCCATTTTGTGACACAAAATGCTGAACTAAATCACCCTTGAGTAATATCAGCTAATCCCGTTTTATATTCTTAAGCAAAAACCAAGGGGCATCGTTCCATTTTAACAGCATCACTTATTCACTGCATCACATTTCTTTGATTCTTTTCTTCTTCTTTTTTCCCCTGTTTTGTCCCTTTTTGCCTCATATTTTTCTTTCTTCTTCTCTTTTATATATTTCTTTTACATTTCATTTCTGATGTCTCATTTGACTACTGATATGTTTTTTGTAAGGTGATCTAGAAAAGCTGCTCTGGTTAGGATATATTTTTTAACTATTGAGGTGGTTTTTGACGCCTTCCCTTTAGTACCAGTACAAGAAGCAGTACGAGAGGAATAAAGGTCACTACCACGTAATTCCAGATAACCTTGAACAGCTCCATCTAAAGGAGGCCTCAGAACTTCAGAGCATAGTAAGTCAGTTAAGTGTTTCACACACTTATGTTTATAATACAACTGCCACATGCCACTGTGTCTGTATTCTCATCCAAAACATGTTCTTCAGAGTTCTATAGACGTTGGTATATTAAGTATGCAGGTGTAGATTTGATATGTTTGGCTCATCGATGGGAATTGGGAACTACCCTGGAAACCTTGTCAAGTTTTATTCTGGGCAATACAATGCTTCTGTATTTCTTAATAAGCCAGAAACCTAAATAATATATGTGCAGCCAGCCAGTTATTTCTGGATTTCTAATATGAGATACCAAAGTGCCTCATAACACTAGGCCCACAATCATTTAGATACTGCAGTGAGGTGGACAGTGCCTACATTTAACAAACAAACAAACAAACAAACAAACCACTTCCAGCAGGCTCCATGTCCACCTGATTTTATTAGATTTTAAAGGTGCCATAATGTAAAACAAACCATAGTCGTAAACATCAGATTTATTTCCAAGATACTTCTGGATCCCTTACATACCCAAAATATATGCTTGGAAAATACAAACAGTGAAAGGCTGTAGAATGGTACTTTGTTTGAAAATGTGACTACTTGCCTAAGAGAATGCTAAAAGTAAGCTATGTAGTGGACAACATCATGAGGACAGCTACAGGAGATGTTTTGTAACTGTCAATGTTTCCCATGAGGACTACTTTGTAAGAAGTGATCTCAAAATTTTAAATGTATCCACTAGGTCACTAAAGTTGAAGATATCTATTATGCTTCGGGATTGGGTGGCACTAGTACAGTGGTGGGTTGCTCCCAGTTCGCACCGGTTCTATAGAACCGGTAGTAAAACTGGTGGGAGGCTCCGCCCACTGACCCTGATGTCATCAAAACGCTTCTGCGCATGTGCAGAAGCTTCTGCGCATGTGCAGAAGAGCATGCGGGCAAGCACGCGCGCACGCAGGCAAGCTCGCAAGCACGCGGCCCCGCTGCAAACCAGTAGTAAAGGTAAGTAGAACCCACCCTTTCACTAGTAGCTAAGGAAACATTGTGCGGATGAAGGAAGATTGGATTGAACCACATATAATAAAAACCAATGTCCCATATTCAGAAAGGAGATCAAATAATTAACAAAGCAACAAAGCATAATCAACAATAAAGTGTTTATAGGAAGAAACATGAAGGTTTTGGAGTGTTCTTCACAGATCTCAAAGCTGAATTTAACTGAAAGTCTGTGGAAAGATTTTAAACATGCAGTGCATGAGACGAGACCTAAGAACATTTTTGAGCTATAATACTTCTTGCAAAGAAAAGTAGAGTAAAGCAACAATAGATGTTTTCAGTTAATGGCAAGAAACATTTGAAAAGCTGTTTATTTGCCAAAGAAGGCTTTACAAACTGCTGACTGTAAGAGTATGCAAACTGTTTCACCTGGCAAAGTCATTACTTCCATTTTTTGAATATGTAAACTGGTCATAAAAGACACGGATCCATTCAACTTCACAGAAAGATGTGCTTGACTTTGAACAATGCAGTCTTATTCACTACCAGATTCATTGAAACAGGTTCATTGAAATAATGTTTAATCAGTGGTGCCTAAATATTTATGTGCAATTCTATTGGTTGTGGCTGTTGCTTTTGTTCACCGGTTAGAGTCACCTTGACTGATGTGGCTAATATATTTATCAATAAAATAATAAATTCATTTTGACATAGCATGTTATATGAGCACAACAATTGTATTTTGTTCATCCGGGATTAGGGTTGAGTGAACGATGTGACATTCTGTATGTGTCTTTTTAATCTGCTACTGTGGGATAACACATGCCACCTTCTTGGCAGGTGAAATACAAGGAAAAATATGAAAAGGAAAGAGGAAAACCCATGCTGGACTTTGAAACACCTACATATATCACTGCTAAGGAAGCCCAACAGATGCAGAGTGAGGTAGGAGGTTACTAATCAGATATTAGAAAACATCAGCGAGACACTGAATTGTGGTTGTACTGTTTCTAGTCAGTTTAAATCATAAATGTATTCTGAAGGTATTTTTGTAACAGAATGATTATATTTTTCTGTTCACTGATTAAATGACCATCACAGCTTATTTTATGGGTGCCAAATAAAAGCCCAGCCCCTCTGCCCATTCCCCATCCTCAAACTACATCTATACAATTTTATTCCCATTGTTTTGTTTTGAGAATCAGTTGCTCCTTTGCTGGGCTTCTAGACTGTATATTGTTGCCTCTATTCAATTTTACCCCTTTCATACCCTTTCATAGGTATTTCAAGATACAGTTGAATTATTGGAATATGTTCATTCCAATGTCAAATTTATGCAAGGTGAAACTTGAGGGTCATGTTTGAATCTATTAAATCTGCCAATTGTTTTCATTCAAAGGAAATATAATATCCAAATGCATGATCTATGGAGTTACCAGTACTCATTTTTTTAAAAACTTCCTTGGACCAAGCATTCTAACTAGAACAGATTTCTTTACCTGGTATTTTCTAATATTATCTAGTGTGTTAGATCAGAACTCCCATCATCCCAAGCATATTGACTGAGAACCACTGGAGTCTGGACATGTCATATCACACATTTTGTTGGCACTGGATTGCTAAAACCACTACTGACCAATTATCATTCTGTCCTTTTTGTACAGCCTGCTCCCCAGATACTACAATGTAGAAAGTTTGCTTGTCTAGAGGCCAGATGTAGGTATTATTGCTTTCAAGTACATAAAATATTAATTTATCATAGGTTAGGACAATGAAAAGCATTAAACCTCTCCCAAATGGCACAAAAACAAAATTGGATCCATAACTAACATCTATTTAAAATGCCTGGAAATTATTTTTACAATGCCAAAATTAATTCTATTTTTCCCCTTTCTTTCTTTCCTTCTTTCATCTCCCTTCTTTTTCCAACTCCTATTAGAAAGAATATAAGAAAGATTTTGAAGAATCCATTAAGGGCCGGAATCTTACCGGTTTGGAGGTTACACCATCTTTACTGCATGTCAGATATGCCACTAAAATAGCAAGCGAGGTACCAACTACTCTTCTGACTTCTGCAATGGAAATTATGTTCCCCAAAGTAGACTCTTCACTGTTGTCTTTGCCATGCTTAAACTTTAATTTTAAGTTTACAAGTTAATTTTTGATTTCCCCCCTTAATTTTAACTTTAATTATAAGCATGATTTAACTGATAGTGATGCCTAGTTTATTTTCTTTACCTTTTTAAAATTTGTTATATTGATGGAACCAATGAGAATTGTCTCATTATTCATTATTTATTTTGTGTGAATTTTAGGTAGAGTTAGCGTAACAAGATTTGCGTGTTTGGAAGGCAAGAACAACTATTTAGTCTAGGAATTATTTCCTAACTCTTTTTGTTCTCCTTTATATTTTTCCTCTCTTTGACTCCTTCTTACTTATCTCTTTTGATTTATTTTCTTGTTTTCTACCCTCTAGAAAGAATACAGGAGAGATTTAGAAGAAGGTGTAAAAGGCAAAGGTCTAACAATTCTAGAAGAGACACCAGATTTACTTAGAGCAAAGAATGCAACCTATATTTTGAATGAGGTAAGGCATATCACTAGGTGGAATAAAGTTTAGGAATCTGGAAGGTAGATTTCTATGGAGTATTAAAATGTTTAGTACTGGTCTGTCCATTTCAAAGTTTTGTGTCCAGCATATATTCAGACAGAGGAAGGACATTTTTCAATTTTAGTTTCTAAGTATTTGGATTATTTTAAATTACACAAACTAATAAAAGTATAAAAATGCATATAACAATATTAAGGATCAACACAAAACTGATAGGGAAAGGAAATAAGTAAGTTATACTACAAGAAAGAACTTGTAAAAACTCCAAGAAACAGATATTTTAAATGTCTTCTTTAATTTCTCTTGTCAAAAAAGACAAATTCAAATATTGACAAATAATATTATTTTGCTCCTCCTTTTGTAATTTATTGATAACTTTAGAATTTCTGATTATGAGGCCAGCAGTTCTAAAGCAAAATTAAAAAGAAAAGAAAGCATTTTGATAGAGATTTAACCAAGGGAAAGGGAAGCATTCTATTAATAATCAACTGTGATTTAAACATTAATAAATTATATCCAAACTATAAAAACTTTGTGGAGACATAAAAATCAAAACCCACACCAAAAACTACCAAGAGACCACATGAAGGCTTTCTTACTCCCCAAAGTGATTATAGTTGGTGGATGCTGAGTCGTTTGAGTTAAAGGAAGAACATCTATTGAAAAACCAATATTGTCAGAAGTTTAATGGCCCTGTTTATACCCAGCCCGAGCTGTATTCTGTAATTTGCTCATAAAGAAGCTCATAAAACCTACCATCCACATTTATTAAGGAAATAGTTCTAGAATGGGAACAGATTGCCTGGTTTCGGAATAAACTTGATATTTGTTTCATAAAAATTTAAAGGCAGGGATTTGCATGAAAAAGTTTTATTACAGACTCCTCATAAAATAGGAGACAAAAATCCAATCTAATTTTTATACCACTCAAATGGAAAATCATCATAATCAATAGTCAATTCCCAGAATTGTAGTGATGATTTCTTGAAGAAAAAAAAGCCACTTCAAGAGTTGTTCTTTGAACTTCCTTTATAAATTATTTCTGAGTAACATTTGATAAGTTGAAAGCAAAGATGACTGAAACCCAAAAAGATATTGAAGATTCTTCTCATGAGCAATAGTTCTCACATTTTTAATCTCTCCCCCCCCATTGTCGAATTTCCTTGGTAAAATCCAGAAAAGCTGGGTACTTTTTTAAAAGTCCAGTTAACCATACATAGTGAACCAACTGGCCTTTCTCTGTAGCCCATCAAGAATGACATTCCAAAGAGGTTTAATTAATTGATTATGGATAGTCCTCCTTGTCCCACTAAACCTCCATGATCTTGCAACTAAAATACTCTGTTTTCAGCCAAATCCATTTTGAAATGTTTAGTACCAACAATATCATTAACAACAGTTAACATCTTCTGTAACCTCAAGGAGAACAGCCATCACCTTATTCTTTGCAGCTGCCAACAGTGACACATTAAGGAGACAAAAAATGTGTCAGAATTTCCTGAGGGCACCATGAGGCAGATAACAAACAAGCTCTCCCAAACAATCAAAAGACACAACAACCACCTGCTTTTGGCTCCGATAACAGCTGTTCATGTAGCAAATAAGCAATGATCTGGATATAAATTCTAGCAGGATGATGAAGATAACATTCTTCCACACATTTTAAAGCCCATCTTTTTTAAAAATCTGTGTACAATTTCCTCAAATTTATGCATTTTTTTGGCATGGCATTTTCTCTAATTGGTACATCACAGGACTATTCATGGATGGATCTATGAATTACACAGTCATATTAAAATAGGAACCAGATGATTTTCACTGCAATTACATTATGCATTTTAAAATTATTTTAAAATAATAAAAAAATAGAAAATGGGGTCAATAGTACATTTAACCATTGGTTTTGAATTGATCCTGCATACTTTGGATTATTTTCTTGGGAATTATAATGATGGAACATTAAGCAGAAAGGAAAAGATTGGCTAGTTATTATATTTACCTTTTTCAGATTAATGGCCTGATTAATTTTGAGATCTATAAAAAGCATAACTAGTCAGATTTCATATCACATTGCAAGATTAAATGTTTCTTCTATAAAATAGATTGATCTTCCTTCCATTGTACATTTACATGAGCAGGTTACATATCAAGGTAACCTTTGGAGGATTGGGGTGAATTTCATTTGGGAACAAGCTGTTTGATATATTTTTATATCTGTCTTTATCCACAGAAAGAATACAGGAAAGCTCTGGAGATGGAAATCAAAGGAAGGGGACTAACAGACCTTTCATTGGAGACACCTGATTATATGAGGGCAAAGAATGCTACAGATATTGCTAGTGAAGTTAGTGATTAATGAACATCATTTAATTTCCTGCTGTATTAAATCAACAAAAAGCTACATCTATAAATTACTTATTCTGAATATTTCCCCTGAAATGTTTCTCTCAACAGCTTAAATATAAGCACTCTGCGGAAATGGAAAAAGCCAATTATACCACGGTTGTTGACACTCCAGAAATCATCCATGCACATCATGTGAAGAACTTTTCCAGTAAGGTAAGGATGGCTGTGCAGATGGAGGTGAACTCCAACTTCCAGGCTTAACCAGCCTGATAAATAATGTGATACAGAGACCATCTGAAATAGGGCCCTGTCTGTAATAGTAACAGAGTTGGAAGGGACTTGGAGGTCATCTAGTCCAACTCCCTGCTCACGCAGGAGACCTATACTAGGGATTTGAACCACTGAACTGCCGACCTTTCTGATTGACAAGCTCGGCGTCCTAGCCACTGAGCCACCTAGCCAAATCTGTGTGACCTTGAGAGTGCACTGTAAATCCTTCCAATAACTGTGAGGTACTCTACACTGTTGGACATTTTGCTCTGATTTTCACTTTCACTAGTGACTCTGCTTTCATTTTTGCAACCATTTCAATATAGAACAAAACTAATAGTAATTAAAGGGAAAATTCATATAGATTTCAAAGCAGGGGATGGCAACCACAGATCACATGCCCCTAAAATCTCTTTTTGTGCCTTTAGAGCAGGGGTGTTAAACTTGCAGCCCGCGGGCTGGATGCTTCATGCACTGGCCACGCCCACCCCCAGTTTAACGAAGGGGGAAAAAGTTGCAATACATCACATGATGACAATGTGAAGCCGTGAGTTTGACACCCCTGCTTTAGAGTATAGCTGAATTTCTCAGTCAACTGCCAAGAATCAAAAGTACGATTTCTCACTTTTTTTTTTTTAGCAGAAATGCATTTGGTAAATGAGTTTTATTCTTCTTTAGTGCTTAACAACTCCCTAAAAAAGTAAAATAAAAACCCAATCTTCCAAAATCCATTATTTTCCTTCCATCCCCAAATCCAAACATGGGCTATTTGATGACATTACATCTTACTATCTGTGGCTCTCAACTTCCCCCATTTTTTAAAATCCACTTCTGACAACCAACCCTTTTGGCCCAGTCTACACTTCTCAAATGAATACTTAAGTCATAAAATCTGTGACCGGAATGTCCTTGCTTCTATAGTTAACAGGTAGTTTTGGCTTCTCCTTTTAGAAGGTAATACTTTCCAAGTATTTTCTTAAAAAAAACATTATTTAGTTTGCTTGATCTATGGACTAGATCACGTTTGACAGATGCAATCTAGAAAGTGCGAGCCCGAGCCATTAAACCTTCTAACGAATGTCCTTATTATACCTGTATACAATGCTTATCGTGTATCTGCTCTTATTTTTAAAGCATTTCTGCCTTAGACACCAAATTGACTAATTGATTGATTATGTGCCATCAGGTTGGTGGTGACTCTTAATGACTACGTAAATAGATATTCTCCACGATGATTTGTTCCTAACCTGAACTTCAGGACTTCCAATAGTGCATTTTGTCACCAGTGTAGATTATTCCTCCACCTTGCTTCTTATTGTCCCTGTCTTCTTTTTCCCTTCAACTTTCTCAGCTTCTCATAGTATGTCCAAAGTATGACAATGTGACCCTGGCCATTTGAGCCTCAAGTGAGAACTCTGGATAGAGTTTGTTTTATTTCTGTGGTGACTTTGCTATTGTCCCAAAATAACAAACAAACAAACAAAAAATGTCTCTCTGCATGGGTATTTGTTTTGTTACTGCAATAGTACATTTTCTTTCTTTTTTAACCTATGTAACAGAAAAAGTATAAAGAGGATGCAGAGAAAACCATGCCATACTATGTCTCTGTGCTAGAGACTCCAGAAAATCAGCGGGTCCGAGAAAATCAAAAGAATTTTAGCATGGTATGTATTTTAGCATACTCATAGAATTCCGACATGCTCCCCCTGAAATGCAATTTTCCTTTCTTATATTAGATATTAAGCCTAGAGGATGGAAAACATTAGGGATCTGAAATGTTTTGAGCCTTAGCCACCTGCTTTGAGTTTGAAATAGGTTGCTCATACCTTACTAGAAGCATGTCTGATGCTATTCTGACCATGATGACAAAGTCCCATGCTCACAATTGTCAGTGATGCTGATCATGTAGGTAAAGAAAAAGGACACAGATTCCAGGTATTTTTCAGAGATACCATATTTACCATTCTCTCTAAGATACATTCTTGATTACTGCTTTGCTGAGCAAGAAATTTAAAATTTTCCCATAATAATTGAGCCTTTCTCGGTTATTTTGAAAACAAGTCCAACTGAGATTGGAGGGCTTAGTTACAAATAACTTAATAGAATTTGTCAAATAACTCATGAATTCATGAATGCAGAATACTTAATAGCTTACCAATATTTGACTACATTTGATACTAAATTTTGAGTGACCTTTGTTCATGCTGCCGTAAATATATTTCTTATATATCTTCGACAGTTCTATGACACTATAAAGTACTATGAAACGGTATATAAATCTAAGTCCCATTGCTTTTACTGACATTTTAAAAAGTCAGTCTGGAAGCAAGAGGACTGAGCTCTTCCTGGGCCAATTCTGCCCAGCAGTGATAAATTTTTGTCTCTCAGTCTGTTTCTTAAATAAAGTTCAGAAATTCCAATCCAGATTACATTGGGTTGACAATGGGGTTGGGCTTGTATTCAGTCCGGAGATTATGGCCAGACTGGTCTTTCCTCTGCTTTTTGACCTTCTTATCTGCGCCAAGGAAGGCAGGGCTCCCGGGCTGGTTCTCAGTGGACCACTCTACCAGTGCCTGCTCTTTCCTTTGTGGGATTATTCCCAGCAAAATGGCTGCACAAGACAGATGCGAGACACTGGAGGGCAGGGATGTGCTAGGCACTGAAGCCAATCAGAGCTGGGCTGCTCCTGAAGTGGAATAAAGCTCTGGAAGCCATCTGCTCTCAAGGACTTCAGAAGGCTCAGGATGGAAAACAGCAGCTTTGAATGAAAGCTGGGAAACTTATGTGCAGGGCAGGGGGCAGAGAGCTGAGAGTGGGAAGTGGAAGATGTCACCTGTTCTTGCCCTCAGGGAGCAATGAGTGGCCTGTACTGGTA
Organism: Pituophis catenifer annectens; assembly: GCF_029215685.1. Lineage (NCBI taxonomy): Eukaryota > Metazoa > Chordata > Lepidosauria > Squamata > Colubridae > Pituophis > Pituophis catenifer. Next base: position 208,124,067 of record NW_027256881.1, read on the forward strand.
ACAGGCCAAGCGGAAATCTGTTTTGAGATTAATGCATCGAAAAACATGTATTCTCTTAACAGCTTCAGTATCAACATGATCTGCAGGACAGTAAAGGAAAGGTCACCGTTGTAAATGAAACACCAGAAATATTACGAGTTAAAGAAAACCAGAAAAATTTCAGCTCGGTAAGTTTATATTATTTAGCAAGTTATTGGTCCCCAGTTGGCTAACACATTTCAATCTTTTCACTAATACCAATAAAATCTCTTGACAATAGACAATTAAGAATCCAGGTATGCACAACTGAAAACCCTTCCTTCCTTCCTTCCTTCCTTCCTTCCTTCCTTCCTTCCTTCCTTCCTTCCTTCCTTCCTTCCTTCCTCCCTCCCTCCCTCCCTCCCTCCCTCCCTCCCTCCTAATTCAAAAGAGCCATATTTGGATCCAGAACTTAGCCCTGAGTTAGTGATAAGGGATTTTAACCCACTCATTGTTTACAGTGTAATATGACATAAAGATCTGATCCACAAACATATATGTTTTTAGCAAAATATATCAGGGATGGACAGTTGAAACCACCATCTTCCCACACTGGAATTTCAGAGTAAAAAGATGTAGCTGTTACATCCATTTTTAGAATGGTTGGATGTTCAACTTTTATGTAACAAAGTGATAGGGTGGGGAAAAAGGGTTAATGCCACTTTCGTTTTAAAAGGAATTGTAGTTGCCCATCAGGAATGGGAAACCAATCACTTTCCAGTAACAATCACCTTGTTGCTGAACTACAACTGCCAGCAGCCTCTGCTAGGTTAGGCAATGGAAATGGATGCTGGGTTTTATAATGAAGTCAGAAGAGCCACATGTTGCCAACTTCTGCCTTATACTCTATTTCTTTTAACATTTTTAAAAAATAATGCAATAACTTCAGTACAACATGCATGGCAGTAGTGGGTTTCAGTTTCGGTCCTACTGGTTTTCTTGCGGGCATTGCTCACATGCGCTTGTGACACTTCTGCACATGTGCAGAAGCTTCTGCGTGTGCGCAGAGACATCCGAGTGGGTGGGCAGAGCCTCCTACCGCCACCGCTACAAGTTCACCCGATCCGGGGCAAACCAGTAGCAACCCACCACTGATACACGGCAATAATATTTTGACATATCTCCGTATATCTTGATGAACCTTTATGGGTTCCAAAGTTGTAAGCTTCATGTGTTTTCTTTGAGCAGCTAATCCAGGAATGGCATGAATAAATATTTTTAGTTTATTCTAGAAACTAAAACTCTCAAAGGGCTCCAAGGGGTAACTATCGTCATTTTGTGATGTCTTTATTAACCAAAGTAACTTTATGTCTTTATTAACTGAAGTATTTGACCAAGAGAGGTAGTTCTCTGTTAAAAACTTCATGATTTATTTTCAATACCTGAAGTCTGAAGCTTGAAGATCCTATGAAATCCTTGCCTACCTCAGCCTTAGAAAACTAGATAATGAACAAATATTTTTTTTAAAAAGAGCTGTTATTAAATATCAGAAAAAATCTGCAGAGCTTCATTTGGCATAACTGTGAATAGAATTTATATTTTGCTCATGTGTTTGCAAATGAATGTCTTCGTTTTCAGGCTATAAAAGCTAAGATTCTTACCTTAAAGGTTAAAGAGGTATATCCTCATATCCTTGTTTTTACTGGTCTGATTTCTTTCCTCTTATATTGCTTGAAATTATAAACACTAAGTGGTTTCTCCATACAAGCATCAATAGTACACTTGACACACAAATGAGATTGGGTATGATTATTTATTTATTGAAATAGATATTGTGATGCTATTTCTATTTTTTATTGAAATAAATGTTCTGGTGATTTGTGGTGCTGCTGCAGAACTGACTATGTCTTTCTATGCTTGATCTTGTTTTGCTTTAGGTTTTATACAAAGATATCATTGGAACAGGAACAGCAATTGAAAAAACACCAGAGACACAGAGAATTAGAAAAACCACAGATGCCATTAGCACGGTAAAAAACATCAAAATGATTTTTTTTAAAAAAAAAACCACACACATTCTTGCTGTTTTAACTTATAAAATTGAGTGTCATTTATGCTAATATTAGACTTAGTGTTGAATGGAATTAAAATATAATTAGATTGGAAGTGAAAGGGAAAAATACACGTTGAAAGAATAATTTTTGCTGTACTGAAGAGTATATTCAGCAAAACCAATGAAGTTAAATTTGGAGAAACTGGATCCGATCCATAATTCTTACTTGCTCCGGTGACTCCATTGCATGTATAATGTTTCATGTTTGAAGGGACTAATTGGATTAATCATGGATCCAACCATGGTTGGACAACTATGAGTTCCCTACCTATGAGGTAAATCATTTTTACTATGGCACTCGTTCCCAATCTGGGGTTATACAGTTCATAGAATTTTGCAACTAGCTTATTTGAAACTATCTGGGTTACATTCAGGTAAGAAAAAAGTTGTTTTACATGTTAAAAATAAAATAATTTCATAGTTATGAATAAATCAAATTGCTTCTAGTGTGAGAATTTCTTCAACCCAGGAAAAGGACTTCTGTTTAATTATCTATATTTACTTGAGTGTTGTCTCCTAACTTTCTTCTGATAAGAGATTTTGCAGTAGAGTGCATATTAAGCCTTTAAGTTCCACAACTATAAAAACCTTCAGTGACAATTGTTTCTCTGTTCTTGAAAGTGAGATGAGATGGATATGTAAGTCTCCTGTACATGACATCAGTTTTTTTGGTCTTTCTTCTGAATGCAACTTTGTAGATTAAGTACAAGGAGCACATTGGAAAAGGAACTCCCATTTCTGACCTTCCTGAAGTAAAACGGGTCAAGGAGACCCAGAAACACATCAGCTCGGTAGTGCCTAAAATTTTCTTTCTCTTTTGATAATGAGCTGGCCAAGTATGACATGCTGCTGTTCACCCTGCTAAGCTGCTGTTTATTCCTCTTGTTAACATATACTAACATCATCTCCTGTATTTTTAATGGACGTTCTCTTCTCATTGTATCCCATCTTAAAGTTCCATTTGCTTTGCTAACTTTTGTATACAAACCTTGAAAGGAGAATTTAAATGCATTAATGCTGAGCTGATGAGGATGAGCCATAAGTTGGTTTCTCAGGTAGAAAAATACAAATGGGGATGGATGGGATGGAATTAAAAATATAATGACAAAAGTAATTGATGAAGTGCTTCCTATAAAGCTACTCTAGAACTTGCCATTTGCCTAAGACCAGTGGCTTTGACTGCCTATAAACAGGGATGTTTAGTCAGTATGTTTGACAGGTTTTTGGATATACTCAGAGATAACTGGGCACAATCCTAATACAATTACATCAATGTTTATTCATATCTGTTTCCTTAGTTTGTGAAATATGCAATTTAGCTTGCTTATTTATTTGTTGGGGTGATCTGATTCCAGGCTTCAAATTAGCTTTTGCAATGTACCTCTTGAAATCTGAGGTTAGGGATTAAAGATTTGAGAGTTAGAAATTCTAAATACTTCACCACCCTTAACGGAACTTAATTTTCTAGCTTATTCTGTCAGGTAATCAAACCAAATTACATGGAGAAAAATCTATTTATATGGTCACAAGGAGCTGGAAACAACTTGACGGTACATATGCAACCAAATCTTAATTGGACATACATTGGGTAGTCTAAATCAGTGGTCCCCAATCTTTGCGGCTTGGTAACCTGGCTGAGAGGAGGAGAGGGGACCGGGCTGCATGAGCAGTGGCCCGGAGCACATGAGTGCATGCAGCTCGACTCACACAAGTGGCGGGGCAGCACACATGCCTGCCACTCACATGACCCAGTTGTGAATAGGCCATGGCCCAGTAGGGGGTTGCAGCCCAGGGGATGGTATAAGCCATTAGGGTGGTTATTAGAAGTGTAGGGTAATAATAAGTACAATATTGTGCCACAGATTTGCCTGGAAAATAAGGCAATTATGGCTAGCCATGAATCTTCCTTCATTTGAGGGCTGTTTAGTTAGTAACAATGTAACATTGCTGAAGAAACCATAAAATTTCACCCATAGGTATTGTCTTCTCCTTTCTCGTTTTCTATACTGTCCGCTTTGCAGTGGAGGGATCAGAAAAGTCAAGATACATGGCGCACACTTCAGTTTTTTAAATTATTATTATTATTATTACAGTTGGTCGTACAGTCAGCCTGTTGTTTAGGCTGAATTTGGCATTTTTCTCACCTATCAGGTCCTTACCAAGGATCAATTTAAATTTATTGTATCACTCAACTCTAATGGATTCCAGTTGTATGATCACAGCCAGCATCTTGAATTTTTTGCCCGCCCACCCCTTCCCCATCCGTTGGACTAAGCTTTTCACCAATGAATTAGTTTTAAAATATGTTTTTGCAAAATCTGGTTCCGCCAGACCTGTGCATTACATATTTCATGTTCTAACTTCAGGTTTACGTTATTTGTTTTTGGATTTTTTTTCAACTGACTGAATACTTTATTCTAATTATAATTTTTCTATGTGAGGAAGTAAGCATCTTTTTAAAGGAGTGAAATGCAGGACTTTTAATTTAAAAAAAAAACGGAAGGACTTTTCTCTCTCCTTTTTTGTTTTCATTTTTTTAAGAAAGTAAAAATGTGTGAGACCAGTTTGATATTATGTTTAAATCTTGAACGTACATAGTTCTTTTTTTAAAACTTGGCCTGATATTATGTTAAAGGATGTTTTTAAAGTTGAAACAGAGTTTTTATTAATTCAGGTGATTCAAATCTGATTCAAAAGGAACTTTCCAGATATGGGTTTCTCAAATAAAAAAAAAAATTAAAGGGAATTTTATAGTTCCAAGCCTTCTCTCCAGCAGGAGACCCATGAAAGAGTTTTAAACAAAATGTTCAATGGAATACAGATCGTTCTCATTTAGCAACTACAACTGGGACCGTGTGTTAAGTAAAGCTGTCACTAAGTGAAACATGATTTTACTATTTTATTTCAGCTTTCCTTGACTTTACAGACCTGCAAAGGTTGTAAATATGAGGACTGGTCACAAGGTTATATTTTCATCACAGTCGTAACTATGACCAGCCACTAAACGAGACAATTACTAACCAAGAACCTTTTTTTCCATTTAGTCATGTTCAGATTTTGGAGACTGCTTGGACTAATCCTTGCAGTTTTCTTGGCAAGGTTTTGGATGTGGTTTGCCATTACCTCCTTTCTAGGACTGAGACAAAGTGATTGGTCCAAAGTCCTGCTGGCTTAGTGCCTAACGCATGACTAGAATTCCCAGTCTCCCAGTTTCTGTCAGGCGCAAGTTTCTAGGAACAGGAGTTTAGTTCAAAGCACTTCAATGTTATTAACTATACACAAGAATCTGATCTAATGGTGAAGGCAAATTGGCACTAAATAAGAGTCAATGGAATTCACAGGTGGTTGGATTTAGGTCTCATTTGGGAGTGCAGCGATTCCAAACCAATGATGCTTGTGATTCCACCTTTGGGCTCCACCTGGTCATCTACTACAGTTTCTAAATGGATGTCTTAACCACTACACCAAACTGGACTTCCTGTATTAAAAACTACAGTATTTCCATTTATATCATTCTTTTCTGAACATGAAGTGTTTTCAAAAGAGAGTGGAAACATTTCTCACAGTGCAACTGGGCATGTGGGTGTGTCTACATTTATATATGAAATAAGTGTGTTAATCAACATTTGCATTGCGCCCTAATGTTTTCTTAGCAGTTATCCAATTTCTCACGTTGGTGGGTGTTTGTATTCTGCAGGTAATGTACAAAGAGAATGCAGGGCAAGGAACTGCAATATCAAGTACTCCAGAAATAGAGAGAGTCAGACGCAATCAAGATCACATTAGCTCGGTATTTCTCAATAAAATCAAATCTATTTTAACAACTCATAATTTTTCTTTTTTTAAAAAAATAATCTCTAACTATCCTACTCTATTTTCTACGATTTTTGTGACTCATCTCCCTTCCTAACTTTTAACTAATGAAAAACTTTATGCATCATAAAATAAGTTTAAAAAAAAAATAAAACAAAATATAATAAACAATTTGCTCCCATAAAATTAACATAGTGTTTCCCTTCCATATGCTTTCCTTAACCTGCGATGTCATTCACATATTTAATGAATAATATTCTATTTCTTTCTTTTAGCCTTTTTTCTTTGTGGCACTAGTCCAACCGTAGGATTTAACCATGCACTGTTACTACCTACTACCAGTTGAAATTCAGTTCTGGTTATTGCACTTCTTTGTTGGGGTTTTTTGTGGATACTTTATTGTACCCTCACAGGTGTCTTACAAAGAACAGGTGGGCACAGGAATGGCAACTCCTGTTACGCCAGAAATGGAACGGGTCAGACGTAATCAGGAGAACATTAGCTCGGTATAGCTCAAAATATTTATTGATACATAATTTTAACTGCCATGATCTTGTGCTAACTTTCCTTTTAATTTTAAACCCTCCATGAGATCTTGACAATCTCTTCCTCTTCATTTTAATCCCATCATGAGACGTGGACAATTAAAGCACTAATTAGTTTTGTTTTGCAGTGATTTTTTTAACTTCTTCTTTTCACCATACTTCTTTCCTAGCTTCCTTCCCCTCCTCAAATAAAACAATATGATTTGCCTTACACAAATATATTCAACCCTTATAACAGGAAATCCCTCTAATAGCTTTTGGCATCCACGTGTTGGTGCAATGCAAAGTTAGAATAACACGTTGATCCTAACTAATGAGTCTCAACAACTATTGTAAAATGTTCTTTTTATTGCTAATCTTTATTTTTGTTAATGAAGCTTTGAGGTAATTTGTTATTCTGGACATGAAAACAAGAGCACAATTATAGTCTTCCAAGTTCCAAACTCCGGTACAAAAGTCCATATGTACATGCACATATTTAAATGCAAACATGTGCCAATGACCCCTTACTGCAATTAAATTGGGATAATTATTCCACTGGATTCCAGTATTTTTTTTTATCTATCCTGTCACTTCCAAATCCTTTCTCACTCCTTCAATCCTGTCTCACTCCAGAGAAGGAATAGCATAGCTATCACTTTTGTAGTAACTCCATCTCCATGTAGTACTCCATGGAGTAGTTGTTTATAGCTTTCATTTATTTATTTATTCATTTATACCGGAGAACATGAGGCTGAAGAATCAAGACCAAGCTACGGATTCTAAGAAGGCTACCTTTTTGTCCCTTATTCATAAAAACATGTGAATCCTTGAACTTGGCAAGCAAGATAATTCAGTTCCAAATATATTTAAGCTGTCAAGGATGTAGGCAAATAAAAGTGTCTGTGTGTTTGGCGATGGGGATTATATTGCCTATGAGTAGTCATACGACCACAGATCACAACTCACCTCCAAAAAGAGGTCCTCATATTCCAAGACTACATCAGAGAAGACATAGTCTGATCAACCCAAAACGAGTTCTGGTTGGGTGTTCTCTTCTTCTTCTGTCCTTCATAAGGAAGAATGAAAAGAAACTACAGAGGGTTGAAAGTATTCCTAAGATTATAGCCACAGCAAATTATTTGAATGCAATTAAGTTAAAATCTTGGGTGGGCTTTCATATCCAATTTAGCAATAGGAATCCTTTTTTAGATTTAAGATAGGATTTATTTTTTAAGAGGATTTTCAAATTTCTGTAGACTTCAAGAAGAAAACTTATTTCATAAAGAAAATTGCACCGGATTGTTTTTCTGTGCTGATTTTTTTTTTTTTACGTATATATTTCTTCTTACACAGGTATTATACAAAGAGAATTTAGGTTCTGGAACTCCAACAACTGTTACTCCAGAGTTGGAGAGAGTCAGACGCAATCAAGAAATCTGTAGCTCGGTATTTTTGTACTTAAAAATGCCCTTTAACTTTATTAAAATGGAATTAATTATTACAAACCTTGATATTACTCATTCTGAGTAACATAAAATACTCATTAAAAAACCCTTTGTTTTAGTAATTGAATCATTCAATTACTGACCTTTTTTAAATTTGATTTTTATTTCTTTAATGGTGGTATATGTATTCCCAACTCATATTGATAGTTCCTGTGAAAAGTGTGAGAAGGAGATCAAAATAACAACAAAATTTTGGATCCATAAATTTAGGCTACAATCCAGCCAAAATTAAATAAAATTAATTTGGTGGGTTTTTATTGAAAAAGCAAATTTTAAACTTAAGTCTACCAAATCTTCTTATAATAAATGGGGCTTACAATGGAACTTTGGATCCAATGTAAAGTTTATTTCATTGGATGAAATTGCATTACTTAATTAATGCTGAAGGAGCTTCTTGGATGAGAGATTAAGTGCTTTTAAGAGGGAAAAAATCAAGAAAGTCCAGGTGCCTTTTGGAAAAAGAACCTTTGTGTAGGCAGTTTACATTTATGATTTTGTGACAGTGTCAGCCAGGTTTTAAGGAATAGTCTTAAAGAATCATGGGCCAAATTATGCTATATCTTTTCAAAAATGTAGTTCAACTCAAAGATGTTCAGTAAAAGTTCAGCTTTGTACTTCAAATAACACAAAGTTCCCTTTTCACCTCATTTAAATTGTCATTTGAATCTTGATTAGCTGCTATATATAATTCACTGATCAAAATAATATTGAATCTATCAATATAGTTAATTTTCCAATGAATTTATTTTGTTCACTATTTTGTATTCTAATAGTCTGGAATATTGTTAACTTTTTTGCTGTCCCTGGAATAATGTTAACCATCTGGAATACAATCCTGACTATGCTTTTCTTTTTTAACTCCTGTGATTCTTTTTAAAAATCATTTATTTAGCATAACTTAAATTGTAAAAAGAATATGGTCTAAATCTCCAATTGGATGGATGAGGGTGTACAGTGCTTTTTCAGATGAAGTTTAGAAATGAAAAAAGAATGCAAACAATATGGGCATGCTCAGAATAAAATATTGGAATCATTTTTTATAATGATTCGTAGCTGAATCTCTCTTCCATCACTTTAAGATCGCTGTATGTCCTATTTCTGCCAAACCAGTAACCTTATGATATCTTTTGCAGTGGTTTCTTTGCTCAGTTCTGTTGGAGACTATTGTATTATTTTAGCATAGCAAAAAGAAACCTTGATTTAACCAACATGGTATATAGTTCGATGTTTCCAAAATATTGAATGGGTGATCTTTACACCACAGTTCTACAGTTGCAGCATTGCTTACTCTCTAAAGCAAAGCCCTTCCCCAACCAAATTATTTTTAAAACTATTTATTTATTCATTTATTAAATTTATATGCACAGTCTGAAAAGCGATTCTAATATAAAAGATCTCATGGAAAAAACTCTTGAGTAATATTACTGATATCTTATGATAGTTTGGGCATTTGGGAGGATTATCGGGCCATTTTACAAGACTGCATTCTGATGTTCAAAATCTTAACAGTTTCCAACATCTTCGACCAATCTTTTCTGTCTTAGAGCAAGTTCATCCAGGGAGGGGTGACGGTGGTGGTTGTGGTGGAAATATCAAAACAGTCAAGATAATGGCTGCAGCATCATGACTGAAGCCTCACCTCTTTACACTTTATATATGGGTGGAACCATATACAAAAAGGGCGGGGCTTGGATCATGCCATCACGGTTGCCATCTTGTGTGTTTTGACCTTTCTGAACACATCACAGTGCAGAGCCTCCAAAAAATATAGGATGATGAGTGAGTGACTCCCAACCACAAACTATGCTGTAATGTGCCATGTATAGTTAAAAATAAAAATTACTGCATAGAGAAAAACCTAAAGGGACAATAAAATTTTGAAGTACCTGTATGAATCCCACACATAAAATCCATTTAAATATGTTAATATTTACTATTCATTCATTCATAATCTTTAATGGTTTTGTTAGTTGCATGGCCGGGATCCACCCAGTAGGTACCTTAAAATACTTATTGAGCTTAATCAAAACATAAGAGCCGTGCTGGCGCAGTAGTTAGAATGCAGTACTGCAAGCCAATTCTGCCGACTGTCAGCAGTTCAATCCTGACAGGCTCAAGGTTGACTCAGCCTTCCATCCTTCCAAGGTTGGTAAAATGAGGACCAGATTGTTGGGGGCAGTATGCTAACTTTGTAAACCACTTAGAGGGGGCTGCAAAGCACTATGAAGCGGTACATAAATCTAAGTGCTATTGCTATTGCTAAAAAGCCAAATTCTTACATCTTCTCATAATCTTGGATGACTTAAACATTCCTAGTGTATTTAACATTGTGATTTGCTGGCAGGGTAGACAAAAGCAAGAAACCACAGAAAGAATATTGTGGAAATAGGACTTGGAAATAGGACTCATTCCCAGGAGATTGAAGACCAACATTCTTGGCATATTTGAAGTGACCTTTGTTTTTCATTCTTATTTTTCTTTTGTCCCACCTTCTTTTACCATGCAGGTCCTATACAAAGAAAATCTAGGGACAGGCACCCCGACTCCTGTCACTCCTGAGATGGAGAGAGTCAAACACAACCAAGAAATCATTAGCTCGGTACTTCTAGGAAACTGGCATTTTAATTCTCTCTTCTTTTTTTTCTTTTTTTTTTAAAAAAGATAGTTTTTCCCAATCCCAGTTCCATCTTGTTAATGTTTTCATTGTGCTTTCTATGAAACTTTGCTCTTTGTTGTTCAACTTAGGATAGCATCATTTTGAAGACTTTTAAACCTTTCCTGCTATTCAATACCTTGCCTCCAAATTATTGCCAAAATATAATACTCTATTTTCCTATCACTGGTATGTTCGATCTTCTGTGAATATTATACAAAGATCCAAAATGCGCCTTCAAAGGATGACACTATATGTAAAGAATACTAGTTCCTGCTTTTTGAAAAGAAAACTTATTATGATACCATCATCCAGCCAGATGTTTCCACTTCTCGATCAACTTCTTTGTAAAGCATCAGTAACAAAATCCTTCCATTTTAATTATTGCTGGCTTACTTGGCTGCTCTTCTATCCCACAGGTGTTGTACAAAGAGAATGTAGGGAAAGCAACCCCAACTTCTGTCACTCCAGAGATGGAGAGAGTCAAACGCAATCAAGAACACATTAGCTCGGTATTGGAAAGAAGAAGAAAAAAAGAATTCTTTGAATTCTTTGAAATGAGTTGATGTGTTAATGACTTCCCTTTCTAACTATCAGTAGTGCCGATTCATCTCCCAGAAAACACCTCCTTTCCTTGGAATTCTTTCTTCAACTTAGGTGTACTACTAAGAGTTGACTCATAATTTTTAATATTCAACACACTTAGAATCCTCTCCACCCACCTACCCCTTTCTGCCTTTCTTATCCAACTACATAATTTTCTTCCATGGTTGTTGATTTAAAAAATCTCTGCTCCAACTAACAGAGGGAAATCAACAGCCAGCTATCTTCCCTGGAAGTTGGTGTGATCCAAGTATTAACACCAAAAGCTATTAACATCTTTTGATGAACGTTACTGTTTTGTAATTACCAGATTACCTTTTTTTATATCCTGTAGGTGTTGTACAAAGAGGACATAGGGAAAGGAACTTCTGTACCCATCACTCCTGAGATGGAAAGAGTTAAATGCAATCAAGAATACATTAGCTCGGTATTCAAAAGAAGAAAAAAATTGACCTGAATTCTTTAAAAAAGTTGATGTGTTAATGACCTTGCTTTCTAACTATCAGTACTGCCAATACACCCTTTACAACAATCCCCCACCCTTGGAATCTTTTCTTCAAGCTACGTTTGCTATTCCTACTAAGACTTGACTCACTACTTTCCAAAACATAGATAATTTCACATTTTTAAAGCTTTTCCGTCTTTCTTATGCTACCAGATTATTTTTTCTTGTGGGTGTTGATTACAGGTCTCTGTTCCATTCCAGATGACAATGAAATCAACAGCCAGCTAGCTTCATTGGAAGCTGGCGTGATCCAAGTATTAACACCATAAACGATTAATATTTTTCATGAACATTGCTGTTTTGTAATTATTGGATACCTTTCTTTTTTGTATTCTATAGGTTGCATACAAAGAAGATGTAGGGAAAGGAACCCCTACACCTGTCACTCCAGAGATGGAGAGAGTTAAACGCAATCAAGAACACATTAGCTCGGTATTCAGAAAAAGAAAACATTAACTGGATTTCTTTGAAATACTGTAGATTGATGTGTTAATGATCTTACTTTCTAACTATCAATAATGCCTTTTCGCCTATTACAAGCCTCCTATCTTTGAAATTCCTTCTCCCGATCAGGTCTACTTATGCTACTAAGATTTGCTCACTTCTTCTTCTTTTTTTTTAACAAACACAGAATTTCCTCCCCTTTTGTTTTTGCGTTTTCATCTTTCTTATCAGTTTTTTTTCTCCTCTTATGGGTGTTGATTCAAGTTCTCTGCTTCAGATGACTCTGAAATCAACAGCCAGCTGGCTTCACTGGAAGCTGGTGCAATAGAAATATTAACCACGCTGGCTATTAATATGTTTTCTGATCCTTGCTGTTTCATAATTGCTGGATACTCTTTTGTATCCTTCAGGTCTTATACAAAGAGGGACTGGGAAAAGGTACCCCTATACCTGTCACTCCTGAGATAGAGAGAATCAGACGCAATCAAGAACACATTAGCTCGGTATTCAAAAGAAGAGAAATTATACCTAATATTTTGAAAATAAGTTGTTGTGTGAATGATCTGTGCTTTCTAACTGTTGGAGTCTCAATTTTACCCTTAAAACAAGGTTCTGACCTTTGGAATTCCTTCTTCAACCTAAGTCGTCTACTACTCTACTACTGTTACTGCTACTAAGAATTGATTAATTATGTTTATTTTTCAGCATACCCGGTGTTTTTACCTTCCTTTCAGCTTTTCTATCTTTCTTATCCTACTAGAACATTTTCTTGTGTGGGTGTTGATTAACGGTCTCTGTTCCAGATGACCCTGAAATCAATAGCTAGCAAGCTTCCCTGGAAGTTGGTGTGATCCAAGTATTAACACCATAAGTTATTAACATCTTTTGATGAACGTTGCTGTTTTGTAATTACTAGATTACCTTTTTTATATCCTGTAGGTGATGTACAAAGAGGACATAGGGAAAGGAACTCCTACCCCTGTCACTCCAGAGATGGAGAGAGTCAAACGCAATCAAGAACATATTAGCTCGGTATTTAAAAGAAAGAGGCAAAGGAATGAATGGTTTAAAATAATATTAAATGTGTTAGAGCTTTGTGTTTTCTAACTAAACTATAGCTCCCATTTTTGCCTCTTGGCCTAAACCATTTACCTTTTGAACTCTTTCTGCAACTTAACTTTAACATATTCCCAAAAAGATCTGAGCTACTACTTTCTTCAGCAGAGTGCTTGATTGACGTGTGCTGTCTATCAGCTTCCTTATCCTACTAGATTGTTTTCTATTTGGTTGTTGACTGAAGGTCTCTGTTCTGACACAATTCAACAGTTTCTATACTGAAAGCTGGTGTGCTCCTGGCATTAACATTGTAAACTCTTGAAAGATAATTTTGGTTGTTGCTATTCTATGGTTACTGGACACCCGTTTTTTACCTTGTAGGTTTTGTACAAAGAGGGTTTGGGGAAAGGTACTCCGATACCTATCACTCCTGACATGGAGAGAGCGAAGCGCAATCAAGAGTTCATTAGCTCGGTACTTTAAAAACAAAAATATTTTTGATATAATAAAATATAACATGCTAACAAAACTTCAGAAATGTTGCCTTTTGTATCTAAAAATATCCTTGAAGTAAAATACTGATGTATTGATCACTTACCTTCTACTCATAAGATACCTCTGATATTAATAGTAATATTCAACCATCAGATTTTGAAGAATTTTCATAAACTAGCAACCATGGCAATAGGACTCTATCCAGATATTACTACATGCTATGATTTCTGGTCCAAATAACTTGTTCTTGAGAAGAGGTTTATGCAAATAACTGTTTTGTAAGAGGCAGAATAATTCACGAACAATGACCTAACCTTAAAATATAAGCTATCCCTTTTGGGGATAATGAAAGGCCAAGTCAAAAAACACATGGTTAACATTTCTATATGCACCTCAGCTGCTGGTTATATAAAATTGCACAGCAGAGAAAACACAGCATAATCAGAATTTTGTTCTGGAACTGATGTAATGAATGAGATCTTGTTGATAACAACATTTAGGAAAAAATAATTCTGAAATAACTTAGACTATCAGTTCATTGTTCTGTATAAATTATAATTGTGATGGGTCTGAATGTGATGGGTTATAAGTCTGAATTCCAGGATGGATGGGCTGCTTTCCTGAGGGCAAAGAGGCAGCATAGCTGGAAAGTTTGCTCAGCAGGAAGAGAGTTAAATGTCTCCTCCCTAGTGTAGTTATGCAAATACTTGCTTTAGTCTAGCAGATTTCTGTCTATAGGGGAAGACAGAAGGTTTCTGTATATATAGAAGAATAGAGGAAACCATTCAGAAGTAACTCCACATGTTATTCTTGGTTCTTGGGGCCTGGCAGTAATGATGGATTTCAGTGTATTCTTCTTTAGCGGGCTTATTGTTCATGCTCTTCAATTTTTTTAGCATGGTGCAGTGAGGTTTGCAGAGAAATTATATCATACCCAATCTAAAAATAAATAGAACCTTAATGTACCAATAGAAGAGAATCTATGTAGATCAAGATTATACTGTGGAGTCCAGTGGTGGGTTGCTCCCGGTTCGTCCCAGTTCGGGCGAATCGGTAGTGGCGGCGGCAAGCTCTGCCCACCCGCCTGGATGTCATCATGGACACTGTGCATGCACAGAAGGTTCTGCGCATGCGCAGAAGCACCATACATGAGCAGGTGCTCACAGTTCCGAACCAGTAGCAAAAGTAAGTGAAACCCACTATTGGTGGAGTCCTTGGTGGTTTCTGAGCTTGGCTGTTTGCTTGCTGATGTTTCATTACCCAACTAGGTAACATCATCAGTGCTAGTGGGTGTGATGTTTGTTCTCTGTTTATATACTGTAGCTTGCTCTGCCAGTGTTGGTGGGGGTATGGTTTTTTGCTTGGTAATACACTGGCAGGGCAAGCTACGGTATATAAACAGAGAGCAAACTAGCACTGATGATGTTAGCTAGTTGAATAATGAGACATCTGCAAACAAGACATCCAAGCTCACAGAGCACCAAGGACTCCATAGAACCTTAATATCGGTAGGAGTATGATGTGATCAGAAGTATGTACAGGAATTAGAATGAAAAGATCTATGTGAGTTGGTATGGAGAACTATACACTGTGCCTTTAGTCCATTTCCTATGAGAAAAACATCTCAAGATAACTTCCTGTTGCATGGTTTTCACTGAGCAAGCAATTGATAGGCAACAGAAGTTATTTGATTATTATTTTGTTAGTAAGATAACTAATATTGGACCATTATTTTAACCATAAAGACTTCACTGAAAAGAACCATTGCACAATGTAATGGATCTTGCTAACTGGATAGAATCCTTATCTTTAAAATAATATTTTCTGTATTAATCATCTCACCTTAATTTTTCCTTCTAAATGCTGCTACTTGAATGTTGCCTTTATTAATTTACACCAAAATATACTACAATTTCTCTTTGTGATTTCTCATAGAATATTTTTTCATATATTGCAGAGATCTCTTTAACAAATAAGTGAGGTTTGATTCAAGCACCTCTTTGTCTTGCGTTCATATTTCAGTTTTATTAAATGTCTTTGGTTTCATAAGAACCTAAAACCATGTAACTGTGATCAATGAAGTATATGTTTTCCTAACTTGTGTGAAATAGAGAAAAAAAATAACCATATCTCAAATGACATTTCATTTTTATCAAGTTTACCTTGGACATCATGAACTTTTTATCATTATTTTTATATTTTTATTTGTATTCTTTTCAGAAAAAGCCTTCAAGCACTTTTTTTTTTTTTTTTTGCAAAAGAAATAACAGCTAGATATTTTATTTGAATTATATTTTTGTGATATTTTTTTTGGTGACTTTTTTGGTGATTGTGTGATTTTTGGATACTTTTACAATCTTCAGGTTCTCTACAAAGAAAATTTGGGGCAGGCAACCCCAACACCAGTTACTCCTGAGATGGAAAGAGCCAAACGCAATCAAGAAAACATTAGCTTGGTATTGGAAAAAAAAAAAGAAGTAACTTAAAATAACAAATTTGATCAATCTTGTCCTGCATCTAATATAGCTCAATCCTATTCATTTTATATTTTTTAAACACAACACTCCTTTTATTGTCATTTTTGTTCTTCTTCTTGTTTTTATTTCACCCTGTAACTTTTTAACCATTTTGTTTCCTGGGTTATGTGTCTACCCATGTACTGTAGTGATTGCACTCTTACTTCATAGTAATCCAGCTTAACAAAATTGCTCACAAACAAGCATCTAATCTTTGATTTTTCAACACTTTATTGTATGTTGTGTAGGTTTTGTACAAAGAGAGCCTGGGAAAAGGAACCCCAACTTCGATCACTCCAGAGATGGAGAGGGCCAAACGCAATCAAGAAAACATTAGCTCGGTATTTTCAAGAACAACCAATTTATATTTTATATACTTTATATATACTTACTGTTTACATATATATATATATATATATTCTATAATGTTCAAAATATTTCCAGAATCCAGACTAATAACTGCATTAGTGTTATAGATTTATGTTGGTATTTAGAAACTAATATATTATCTAAGCATATGATCTGGTTTTTAATGGTGCAATATTTCTGCTTAAGCATGGCTTAAGGACTTTAAATTGCCACTGTCTTCAGTAAAGAGCTAGACTTAAAAAAAAAAGATAAATAGCCTTTATATTGTTCATGTTACATGGATCAAAATGATCTTTGCATTTTAGGCTTTAAAAAAAAACCCAAGCCTGCATTAATCTAAATATAAGTTTTAAGATTTCCTCAGAGTGCCTTGAAGCAGTTCTTTACAAATATTTTTAACTATTTTATGTCCAATAATGTAAGACCTAAAAAGAAGGAAGGAAGGAAGGAAGGAAGGAAGGAAGGAAGGAAGGAAGGAAGGAAGGAAGGAAGGAAGGAAGGAAGGAAGGAAGGAAGTCAACACAATTGTAGACGTCAAGGTACACATGTCTTTTGTGTAAACACACAAAGGCATTTGAGCCCCATTGAGATGATGGTGGAGCTACTTCGGGCACCAACATTGGCTTTCTGTGATTTTAATCATTCTCAGAAGTCCAATCCTGGACTTCATGATCTGTTCTCCCCTTTTGAGCCTTATGAGTACTAATCACAGAGTTGGTTTCTATCTGCTATAGGGTCTCCCTTCCTTACATTTTTTCCCAGTCTAGGAGCAAGTGAGACCACCCTTGCCTTAAGTGTATCACTTGTGCTTCAGGTTTGCATGCAAAGAGTTTGAACCAAGTGCTTTAGGGGGCTGCCAAATTATGATAGAAGCACCATTGCCTTTGGAGCAACCAAAATCTAAAGCTAGCACTTTTTCTTGGAATGGCATACGGTTGATTTGAGTGCCTGGGATTAAGACGGGCTGTTTTATTGCACCATGTTGGAAATAGGCCACGTTTATAAGCAGAAGGTCTTAGAACCTTCTATTAGCCATGCAGAAAAACCACAACGAAGAATCAGAGACAATGCAAAACAGTTCTGTGTTCTGTTGCTGTGGTTTTGAAAGCTATCTCCTTAGAACCCTTCAGGTTGAGTAGGTTAAGACAGTGGTCCCCAACCTTTTTATCGCCGCGGACCAATCAGCCTTTGATAATTTTACCGTGGCCCGCTGAGCGCGCACAGGGGTGGGGACTTTGGGCCACACGTGTGTACCTGCGCGGGGCTCTCTTCCCTGGAGCCTTTGCGCACGGCCCAGGAGCTTTTGCGCACAGCCCAGGAGCTTTTGCGCACGGCCCAGGAGCCTTTGCGCTGCAGCGTTCATGTCCCCCGGCCACTGCGCGGCCCGGTGCCAGGTACTCCACGGCCCGGCACCGGTCCGCGGACCGGGGGTTGGGGACCACTGGGTTAAGAGATTGTATAGATTTTTTTAAAAAAAAAAACAATATTACACGCCCAATAACTTTTTAAGATCAAGAGTTAGTAAAGAATAAATGTTTCTGATATGCCTCTAAGCTTGTTTTCATATTTGGCATTTCTTGATTCCTTACAACTTCTAAATGAAGCATCTTTTAAAAATCTGTTCACTAATGGCTAGTAACATTAATTCAAACTCTCTAATGTTGTCAGATCCTCTATTCAGATAGCTTCCGGAAGCAAGTACAAGGTAAAGCACCTTTTGTCTTCGATACCCCTGAAATGAGGCGTGTTCGGGAGACACAGCGGCACATTTCCACAGTGAGTACTGCTTTCTATGAAAGCCAAGAAACAGCCCAAGCAAACTATCAACAGTAACATATTTTAAGATACAATAATTCAAATGTAACATCCAAAGCAGAAACTAAAATTGGCTTGTGGAGTTTGGACAACTTACTATATAAACTTTTCATAATTTCAGTGGGTAAGCAGATATTAAGCACTTATTTAAAATAACTTTCCCCAACCTGATGCCTTTCAAGCAAAAAATACTATGGATGCCTTATTTAATCAGGAAAATCAATTATTGGGGAAATAATTCCTAGTTATTAGAGGCTGAAAATTATGAGTCTTGTACTCCACTACTAATTCTTACCAGGTAAGCTATCTCAAATATGACTATCTGGAATGAATTTGTATTTTTTTTAAAAAAATTCCAGGTGAAATACCATGAAGATTTTGAAAAGACCAAAGGTAGTTTCACACCTGTTGTCACAGATCCCATAACAGAACGTGTAAAGAAGAATATGCAAGACTTCAGTGACATTAACTATAGGGGCATTCAGAGAAGAGTTGTAGAAATGGAGCAGAAACGAATAGGTCAGGATCAAGAACTGAATAACCTAACAGGTATATCTTATCTTATATTGTATGGATTTTCCTAAATGAAGCATACAAAACTATAATGCATTGTGTCAAGATACGTGGCAGAGAATTAATTTTACTAAATATGTTTTTTTAAAAAAAGTTGATTTATCTTGAGAGTTTACCTGTACTAAGCTATGTCTAAACCAAATCTGCTTGTAAAATCCATTCTTCATAGCATGCAGACTTTATTCTGCACAACAGCGAGTTTATATTGAGGTCTATTGAGTTAATGGTCTATTCCAGATTCAATTGTTAGGAAAGTATCTTAGATCATCTAACCATAATTGTTTGTTATGTTTACAGAGGATAACAACAGCTTTGTTGTTTCTCAGTCAAACCACATTTCAAGCATAACTACTAAACTAGTTTTCTAAATGTGGCTTGTAAAAACGACAAGCATTCATTTACTTATATCTTGACTGTTTGATTGCAAAGTCAAAC
This sequence comes from Pituophis catenifer annectens, assembly GCF_029215685.1. NCBI lineage: Eukaryota > Metazoa > Chordata > Lepidosauria > Squamata > Colubridae > Pituophis > Pituophis catenifer. The sequence continues at coordinate 208,143,447 of NW_027256881.1, forward strand.
TGCAATAACACAAAACAACATCCCACTCTCATCCTACGTTTCTTCAGGCCTTCGTGTTTGGCGAACCAATCCTGGATCAGTCTTTGACTATGACCCAGCAGAAGATAACATTCAGTCGAGAAGCTTGCACTTGCTGGCAGGTATGTTGTGCTATTTGTGAAATTGTGAGCATCGTACCAATAGAAAAGAATATTTGAGCTTCATTATGGATGAAACACAAAGTGGCAGCTTATTGTTTTAGCTCTCTCAAAATGCAGCTTTATGTTAGGAATTTAACATATCTTACTTTCCTGCTAAGTAAGAAACCACAGTGTTCCCCCTCACTATTATTTCTTCACCTCTGGCTCCCAGTTCAAGCCAAGCGACGTAGCCGAGAGCATTCACGTTCCGCCAGTGCTGTCAGTCTCAGTGGCGGGGATGAAAAATCTGAGCATTCAGAGGCCGCCGATCAGCATTTGTCATATTACAGCAATGGAGGCTTCTTTCCTACAACTGCAACAGGTAAAAACATAAATAATTTCCCATCAAATATATATGAGGGAGCCACTAACTACTGGAGGTAGCTGACGGAGTAAAAAATCCTATTCTACCCAACTCTTAGTTTTGGTTTCAATACAGTTTTAAAACCTTAACCTGTGAAGTGTGGTGAAGTGTAGTGAAGGTTGGACTAGAAGACCTCCAAGGTCCCTTCCAGCTCTATTCTGACCGATTGATTAATATTTTAATATTTTAATTATTCTTCTACTTATTTTATAACTTGTAAACTGCCCAGAGTCACCTTATACGGGAAATTGGTGGCATAATTTGTGTGTATCTGAAAAATTTAACAAATAAAAACTAATAGAAACTAAAATAGAACGAAAAAGGAGGGAGAAAAAAAAAGCTAAAAGTGTAGAAAGGAAAAAAAAGAAGAAATATAGAAAGAAGAAAATAGTATAAAGAAAAATATAAAGAAGTGGCTTCCAATCTTTTTCACTATGGTCATATTTTAACTTCTCTGTCAAAGTTACCTCACGACTCTCTTCTTTTTATAACCTATCCTATCTAATCATCAAAAACATAAATCATAAATTCCTTTTTTTCCCTTTTGGCTTCCATTTGCTTACTCTCCTCATGAGCCATCTATTTAGAATTTAATCAGCTTCCCTGCAGTTTGATAGAAAGGCCAGAAGAGCATTGTTAGTGCCAAAACTCAAGATTTATTTTATGTGTTAAAAAAATGATAGAAAAGATGGAACTGGAAGGAAAACTACATATTTTTTGCCAGTCTTGAAAAATTATCATCAAGTGGAATGTCATACAAAACTTGTAATTCATTGTTCAAAACAATTGAGCATGGATAAAGCAGAATGGGAAGACTAAGAATAATGCAATATTTTGGCTGCTGTAGTATCAACACTAGCTACTATAACAGCCACACATTATTTTTATACCTACATAAGGGTTGGTTATAGCATGATAACACCTTCTTGGGAATGCAACATATAAATGCCACAATTTATTTAATGTACAATACCAGAGTGATTCTTTTCAACCTGGAAAAAGTACTAAAAAGTAGCAACACCCTTTTATGCCAAAAAGAAAAAAAAATGTTAGTACCATCTCTGTGGGCAATATTCTTTTACAATTTTTTTTACAGAGAGATGTTCTAACAATACATACATCAGTGCTATATTAATGTATAGCTTCAACCACTAACAAAATTTGAAAAACATACCCAGTATTCAAGCACCATTTAAACATGTATTTTGAAAACACACTGGAGTGTTTTTTGGTTTTTTTTGCTTCTTCTGATATATTTCAACTTCATTTCCTTCATTAGTGGATTACAAACATGCCAAAACTGTAGAGCTGCCACAACAAAGATCATCTTCTGTTGCGACTCAACAGACTACAATATCTTCCATCCCCTCTCATCCATCCACTGCAGGGGTAAGTAAAACTATCCAACAAAAGTATCTATAAAAATGGTGTTTTCTGCAGGCAGAGGGTATTTCTGAATTGAGCCTATGTACAGGTGAGTCCTCCACAAGCCAATGACCTCATCAGAATGGTTGAACCTGATTCATGACATCAAGGTTTGCTCCTTACATGCTTACATATAAGGTCATGGTGGCAAATTGTAATGGGAAGGAAACTTGGATTATGTTAGATTATACTTTAACATTAACTCATCATTGCCTGCCCTGTGTGGAAGGGTTGCCATTTCTTGGGAGTAAAATAGAACCTTCATATGTCTGAATGAATGGTCATCTTTGGAATGAATATTTATTCACTTGAGGGACTGAGGTATATTATTAATGTGTTTGGGAGGGAGGTCTTTATATTCAAAGCTTCACAAAAGTGTTGAATTGATTGTTCCCTGTACTCTTGTGTTTATGCTAGTAACATGTGGATATTATTTTTCTCCCTAATATGATCACAATAGAAGACTTATCGTGCTATGTATGACTACACAGCATCGGATGCTGATGAAGTCTCTTTCAAAGATGGTGATGCAATTGTCAACGTCCAAGCCATCGATGAAGGATGGATGTATGGAACTGTGCAAAGAACAGGCAAAACAGGCATGCTTCCAGCCAACTACGTAGAAGGAGTTTAAACGGAGACTCACATTGACATGGACAATAAGAAAGCCCTTTATGCCACATCAGTTCAGTACAATTCATAAGAAGTCGCCAAAAATGCCTTATTTTCTCTCTCTTGATACATGTGAAGAATTGTCTGGCATCTAAAACTTTCAGGAAACATTATCCATCCTAGTTTGACTAGGTGTTTAAAAGAGAGTTTTGGGTACTTGAAATTCAGTACGTCATCCCTCTTTTAATTCAGCTGAATTTGTACGATTCAGTTTATTTTCACGAATCATTGAATTGTATTGGTTTATGTGGTTTTTCCAAGAGATGCAGTGATCACACACGATAGTCTAAACACAGCCGGATGTATCCATGTCTGTTTCTAGTATACACCACCTTAAACTAGTTAAAAGTGGAAAGCCTCTCTTCTGCTCTACTTAGAGAATGCTGATGTGATGCATGCATTGTTAATCTGCGTGTTCTTGGGTCGCAGTGCTGTTAATTTCCTCTCAAATTAGTGACTAATAAATGTCATGTTTCCGCAAATCTATTATGTGCTGTATTTCATTTTATTTACTTATTTGCTTCTCAGAGTCCTTGCTGTTGTGACTACAACAGTACAATAAAATTATCCAAAGTAGTGATAAAACATCGATAATATTAATACTAAAAAAAATTCAAAATGCAAATTAATTCTAAAAGTATTTGATGCTAACATGTAGCCCATGAACTTGAGTGTGTTCACCCATCGATCTCCAGAAGCTTGCCAAAGCATCCCCATCTTTACCATCTTCTGAAAATCGGGAGCAAGTCGGGAGCAAATCGGGAGCAAGTCCAAGGGTTATCCCATAGCACATGAGACATTACAGAAATTTCAACACTTCCTCCTGACCTCAGCCTCCCTTACTTCATAAAACTAGGGAACCAACAATATTAACCACATGTACATATGAAGCAGGAAATTTCTGGCTGGAGGTTGCCCAATAAATACCGTTGTCCAAATCATATATGGCTTCATAAGGCTTTAAATTGCAGCCAGAAGCTGTGAGTAACCAATGCAGGGCCTGCATCTGGAGGCCACTCATTTGCACCTATTGTAGCTTTCAAGAGGATATTAATACATGTATGATCCATGCACATGAGATACTTTGCTCTTCTGAAATCTTCCATTCTAGATATAGCCACAGCTAGCGCATCCCCTAAAGCTGGGTAAAAGCCCTACTGACCAAGCCTTCCACCTGCCCTTCTAGCAGTAGCTATGGGTCCAGGAAGACCTGCATGTGATAGACCTGCCCATTAGCAGTGGTTCCCTGTGAAGAGAGAATGCTGGAGAGAGATGCTTAGTAGGCAAGTTGCATCTTGCTTGGGTTAAACCTGTTTCACTTCACTCACACCCCAACAGCCTCCAGATAACAGGATAAGACTTTGTATCATGGGTTTAGTTCAGGAGGACATATTGCAATTGGGTATCACCAGTATAATAACAACACTGCACCTTGAAACAGTGGCTGCAATTCTTCTAGGAGACTGGAAGAATGTTTCCCCATTTACATAATTTTATTAAAAGCTGTAAGATTTAGGAGCTGCATCTCCCTTCATCAGATGCAAAACTAAACTGATGCTGGATTAAAACTGGGTTGTGGGCAGTGTGATGAAGACAGGTTGATTACCCAGATGCAGACAACACAGGAGACAGAAATAACTTTTCCATTTATCATTGTAATGTTAAAAATCCATTGTTTAACTTTTTAACATATGTTGAATTCAGCAATCTCTTGGTTAACTAATGGTCGTTTTGAAATCTGCAACAGGGAATCCTGGGAGGTTGAACTCTGATGCAGACTTCCAAGAGATCAGTTTGAAAAAAATGACACTTTAATTGCATAATTGAACAAGAGATTGCTGAACCCGCATATATTAAGATTTCAGGCCTCAAAAAGATAGAAACAGACTATAAATTGGAATCTGGCAGAATGTTCATACTTTTCACACTGACATTTTAAACAATGGGGGCGTCCTTCCTTAATCTACAATCTACTTCATCGGAAATTCTTGGGTTGCTTTTTCAGAATCAAAGTCCAATTCACTATAGTAAGATTTTCCTGCTTTCCTGAGAACAACAGTAATTTTAGCTTTCTCCCCAGATCTTGGCCTCATTCCTTCAAGGTAAGTGGTTCAGCAATTTTCCCAGTCTCCCTGGTAGACCACCTCTTTTATCATCTGAAGACCACCAGCTGCTGCTGTTATATTCAGTTCTTTTCAACCAACACACCTTATTTTTGTTCTGTGATTACTTCTCATTGTCAAGCTTCTGATCCTTGATTAGCATTGAGGGTAATACAGTATACTTCACAATGACTGTATTTCATTTGTAGCAGTTTCTCCTCACCATGATTGATGGGCACAATCCTCATGTATCAATTTCTCTTAGCTTTATCTTCCTTAAGAAGGAAAATATACTTGCGGTAACAAAATAACTGAATAGAGAGGGATTAAAAGGGGCAAGCAAAAAGCAACGATTATTTCAGGTCAGTAAATTAAATGGAAACTAAATTTTCCCTTATATTTTTAAGGGCTTGTTGGGTCTAATTTATAACCATCATATGACGGTTGCCATAAATATTTATGAACGATGAGCATAGATAGAGATGTTACAAATGGTAGAAAACAAGGTGAGATTATATGATAATAAGAAAATTAAAATTTAAATAAACAAGAGTGCTGGATTGACACAATTTTTGATATCCAATCCAACTTATCCTGTGATGTCAAACAAATGGGAAGCAATAACAACTGAAGGTTAAAAACTCAAGGATCCTCATCAAAAATCAAGAGGATTAGATATATTGTTCTGAGTCATTTCCAACAGCTTTGGGAATAGATGAAGGACGACATTGTTTAATAGGTTTGCAGAACTGGTTTATAAATTCCTATATAGCCTGTTCTCTCCTCAATATTGAAAGCATATTCCTAGCTTAAAGATAGTCTTTGATTCTCTTGAGGTTTTCTTGTACCCTATTATTCATTACTGATTTATGCTGAAAAACCAAAATTGGAATTAAATTACCATATAATCATAGAAGGCAATTGCCAGATTAATTTGGTTTTAAAAACCCTTTCTATTAACCTTTACAAAGGCCCAGACAGTCCAGACCTATTGATTCACCCTTATCCTTTTTTTCCTGCAATAGACAAATCAGCACTTTTGCCATGTCAGTTATTAATAAAGAGTTTAAATGCTGTTTTAAAAATACATTCTCTTGACTAAAGCTAATTTTAATCTTAACACAACACAGTTCTTTCCCAAAATAATTACAACCATTTTATTCAACCATTTATATACTTTATTTATATATATTTATTTCCTAAAACATAAATTGATCCCATTGTTAGGTCAACTTTAAAAAGCACAAATTTGCTCTATACAAAGTTTCTCCCATTCAAGCATGTTAGACTCTGCCTTTCATACAGATATAATTTAGAGCATTTGCATTTAGTACATCTATACATAATATACAAAATTATTCTTATGTCCAGTTTATATAGGACTCATGAATGGGGCAAATAAAACTTTTGTGGCATATAAAAATTCAAAGAGCACGTGGTCAGATCCTGAGAATTACTTATTGGAATTATGTACTGACACACTTTTTTCTTTTGCATACTACATTCATGAAAAAATAGACTATGTCCTATGAAAAAGTTTGAGATATTTTTATATGCTAATGAAGCACCATACTTCATAATATGGTAATGAAGCTATAAAACTAGTACCTTCCAAACAACTATCAGTTGGAAGATTTGTATCACTTTTGGTAAATTAATTAACACTTCAAACTTTAGTCAGAACAATAAAACCAGGGCTTTAAATATTGACAATGCATCAAAGCCCTTTCATTTAAAATACTTAACATTTTAAAAATATACTGCTCCAAATTGTGGCATGTTTCACAGTCATTACTGCACATCTTACATTTTGGAAGTTGTGCATAGCAGCAATGAAAAAAAAAAAAGAAAACCTTGAAATGCAAGTCCACAGAATTTAGAAGTTTAAGATTTATATTCCAATGCTGTATTTGCTTCAAGTTACAGGAATCCCTTTTACTTAAAATATATAATAAAACTAAATATTAATATCAAATTTAAATCTTGGATTTTAAAAAATCAAATGTATTCTTCAAAGAAGTTAATCAGAGTAGCTGGGGTTTTTTTTGTTTTTAAACAGTGGTTTCGCAAGATCTCGAAAGTGTCCAACGGGACTTCAGAGTCTTCATGATGCAGTCTGTCATACTATGAAGCTTCTCTTGCATTTCAAAAAGTTCGTTCCCTGAATAGTTCCGAAGTCTTTCAGAAGAAATTTGCTCAGCAAGTAGATTAACCTGAGCCCAAAGGTCTATTGCTGATGACTCACCTGTACTGGAGACCTCAGGTTCACATACATCTAAAATGAAAGAAAAGAAAAGTGGTTTATAAAGACATTCTAGGTGAGACCAAATTGAAGCCCATTCAGACATAGATAGTCTGTAACTCTTGCTTTTGTAAGTAACTATGTAACTATAGACAATCCACCCACTAACTGGAGAGATTTAGCCAGCAGGATAAAGAGATGAAAATTTAGCCTGAAATACTAGCATTTGGGAGCGATTAGCCTTTCTTTTTTATGGTCTACCTCACAAAACCACCACAAGCACTGGTTAGCGCTCTTGGAATGTGTGTATACACACACACATTTAGCAATCAGGCCCCACAGCCCAATGACAAAGTTTTATTAATATTATTTTCAGATGAAATGTTACTGTACTTGGGAATAGTCAAAGGTCACGTATCAAGTGAATGCAAGTGTTTAGAAGAAAATGACAACCAATTTGGCATACCTTAAGTGTGCATATGCTACTTTTCTGACGGTTTTTGACCTTAATTCTGCTATATGCCACTCAAAACTGTGTCAGAATACAGCAGCACAGGAATACCAACAGTAAATGCAGGAATACATACTTAAGCACATATAAGAATCATATAACCAGATTAATTATCCAGAAGAAACAGAATAAGAGAACAATAACAAGGATACTGCCATAAGGTACATGGGCACTCAGTTTCATCTGTGATTCAAATTGCTGACAAGCATGATTTCTTGTGCTTTATATTAAACACAGCAAAACAGGTTGCATAGGTTTAAGTGATACTTACCTGCATTTTCATTTGCAGCGAAAAATGTATCACCCATGGCATTGCTTGATTTCTCTGTATCATCAAGGCCAGCATTTTCCTCCATTCCACGAGATTTTACCTGCACATATTAAAAGGGGGTGGGGTGGGGGGAGAAGAGAAGAATATTGTTTAATCTGCAGATGAAAAAGATAAAACTGTAAATGTGGTTCTTTGAGTGGGCCACTATAAAATTATACAAGCATTTCTTGCACCTGTAGGTTCTGTCCAATGTTTAAGAGCAGTGCTTGGAACCTGATTTCTGTCATACCATACATTTTCCTAAGCACAACATCCACAAATATCCTTAGTTCCTGAAATCAAAGTGGCAGTTCCCCAAGTTGACAGGTATGCAGTGGTTAAAATGCAGTATTGCAGGCAAATTCAATCCTGACAGGACTTAAGGTTCTTCCATCCTTCCAAGGTCAGTAAAATGAGGATCCGGATTGTTGGGGTCAATATGCAACTAATGTTCCTACATTGTAAACCGCACAGAGAATACTGAAAAAGCACTATGGGGGCAGTGTATAAGCCTAAATGCTATTGCTATTAACAGAATCAAAAGGCAAAAGGAATACATTGTGAGAATTCAGATACCACTAGAAGAGTTGAATTCAGAAATATTACGTTTGTCTTCACCCTGGTGTATAGATACAGTCTGGATCATTATCTGAATATCTGTAATAGCCCTCTAGAACTCTTAAAAGTGATTAAGCACATCCAAAATATCTCAGGTAAAGGAGTATGATTAAAATAAAATGGCTCACACACACAGGCTTGAATGTGAATGTGGGAAGGGGGAAAGGGAAATTAACAGGATTAGGGATAAAGAACACAGAGTTTAAAATTACTTGTTCTTGTGCCACAATTAGGTAAGTGAAAGTCTTTTTTTGCTGTATAATAATGAACTGCTGAGGGGTATGGAATTTATTCCAAATTTAAGTCTTTCACTATACTGAAAGAATATATTCAATATATTCAGGAGGGTTGTTAGAAAAACCAGAAACAAAGATGTCCTCCTTACCTCTTTCCCACCATCCACAAACTGCAAGTTCCAGATTAAATAATTTATTTCTCCCACTGCTCTTCTCCATGGAGAACCAACTTTTATTAAGGCAACAGTTCCACTTTTGCTTATTTTAATTTAAAGTGCAAATAAGCTTACTTACCTGTTGTTCATGATAGCCTTTAAGAACCTTTCTAACATTTAAAACTCTAGGAGAACGGATAGGAAGAGTTTTGATCTCGGCTGCAGTGAGAGAACTCAAGTCACCCACCGTCCTGATATTCTTTGCTCGAATCAGATGTCCTAACCCTCTTGTCCTAAAGGTACATGAAAGGAGGAGTTTTAATCTAATGTACCACGGAAAATATACCCTTACCATCTAAAAAGTGTTTTTAAACTTCAGTACAAGTTCTAACCCAATGCAGATTATAAATTTATGTACATATTAAGGTTTTCCCCAATCTCCTTATATATGAAACTTTTGCAAAAATAAGCAACACTAAATTACTATCCCGAAACAAGTAATTGAGAAGTACAAGGTCACAATACTTCTATTCAAACTATATGTCCAAAAGGGCATTTTATCATCTATTCCAATTTCAAAGAACATCTTCTGGGTTAAAATAATTCTGTATCTATCAGAATGAATTTAAGATTAAATTTTAAATCTTTTTTAAAAAAAAACACCTCATGTGGCACAATTTGAATTTTTTGCTAATATAAACAAGAGCGGGATGCACTATTTATATAAAATTTCTGTCTATCCAAAATATATATTCTTCAGCTGTATTTTCAACATGGTACATAACAATATATCTTTATAGAAAAATGAGTGAGTTTAATGCACTGAGATTCAGTATACTGGAAAAAGTACAACTTTATATTATTATGAACATTTTCATATATATAATTTAACAATTACCCCAGAATCTATCAGCAATGCAATGTACCCTTCAAACATAGATTCCTGTCATCTGGTGCTTGCTCCTTTTATGCAGCTAGTGTTTAACTTCAAATGAATATATTATTTTACTTGTTAGGAGCACTGCCTAAACATGTAAACTTTTTCAGGACAACCTGATTCAATGTCTTCCTACTTACCAAGTGTTTGAAGTAATCTGAGGCAGAATTATGTCGACAGATGCTTTACAGCCCATTAGGGCAGGATAGACGCTTTCTGTAGGTATTGGTGTTGGCTCCTTGCCCATTTCTGTGATCTTAAGTAATACAAAAAATCATGAATTTGGATAAGTTTAAGACCTGAGCATGGGAGAAATTGAGATGAGGTACATAAAAGGGATACAAATCTTACTAAACACTTCTTTGAGCTCTTATATTTATGGCTACGGGTTCCAGGGGACAGAGATCCTTTGGTTGGAGTGGTTATAAGCTGGATAGGAAAAGAGGAAAAAATGTTGCTCAAGATCATAGGAATCATCTATAACCCTGTGATTCTTTTTTTAAAGCAAAACAATTAAAATGAGGTCCTTTATTTAAGAAAAGGCCAATTCAACAGAAAAATACTTCCAGAAGCAGTTAATACTTCTTCAACAAACTAGCTCGGCTGGAAAAAAACCCACTCACAATGAAGATTACTGTTGAAATGACTTAAGGCATCCACAGAATAGGTTAATTCATTCATTAACTGGAACAGACAAGGAATACATGACTAAGCTTTGATTACTATAGCTTCATAGGTTTCTCCTACCAGGCATCGGGTTCCTTCCATGACCAAATTGTAGAAAGAGCAGGTACACATGAAAACCAGTCAAGGATAACAATATAACAGAGTGATGGATGGATGCCTAAGCCACATCAACAGGAAAGAATCTTCATTCCAATTGATGTATGGAGACAGCCATGTAATAGCGATAGGAAAATCAACTTATGTTATGTTTTTTCATACCAACCGGGTGTAACTTGAAATTTTACAGTCAACATACCCTACATGAACAAAAAGGCCTTCCTGTATATACATAGGTAATATTTTTGCTTCGTAATTACATTTTCTTGTACATGTTATGTTGTACAGTGTTATTGTACATGTTATGTTGTACAGTGTTCTAGAGGTCCCAAAGGCTTGCATAAAGTAACTGGCCAAATTTGAATCTGCAGGAGAAAAACCCTGGTGTACAGAGAGGAGAGGGGGACACTTTTGCTAATGCAGATACTCAGAATCCAAGATATGGCTTTTTTACAGATTAATTCGTTACAAAGCTCCTGCATCGCTGATCTTATTTTCCAAGGAAAAAAAAACACTAAGAATAAGCTGGGTAACACTACCTTGGCTTGGTGACTAGGTGAAGATTTAGCACTTCGCGAAGATTGAGAGCCATTATTGCAAGGATGAGTTCTAAGTACAGGACTTCGCCGGTCAATGTCATCTGCCAATTCTTCTTGGTAGATTGGATTGGCAAAGGAGACTCTTCGGTTCTGTTCACACATATTGGACGAATTATTATTTAAATGAATTTGAAATATCATACAAATGCAAAAGCTAGAATTTCATGGCTTGGAAGTTCCTATTGCCTACGTGTTGCTTAAAATACAGATGCTTCGAAACCTCCAAAGGAAATCTATAGACGCTCTGTTTATAGATCAATGCTTTTATAAAAACAAACAATTAGATTTGCATTATCTATAAAGAAACATCGAAATCTATCACATGAATCTTAAATGTGCTAGTGTGCATCTTTGGTAAAAGCAAATTTATCCAAGTTCCCACAAATTGGGCATGCTCTTTCAGGAAAGTCATGTACCTACAAAGGCAAATGAATTAATGTAACCCTGAATATTACAGTGATTTTTTAAACTGCAATACTAAACATATTTCCTTGAGGAAACAGAACTTATTGACAATGTAATAGGGAATTGTACTGCTAACAGCACTGGGCAACCTAAGTAATAGGAAGCACATAAATAAGAGAGGAATAATTAATTTCTTCCTTTTTCACATTTCACTGGAATTCAGGTTAAACATTTGAGACATTTGGACAGAAATATACTGAATGCATCCTTTTGTTAACTCATTGAGGTTCTTTTACTTACACCACTTTGTAAGTAGCCTTAACAAGGACATATGCATTTAAGCTTCACTAAGTGGAATACAGATAGTCCTTGACTGCCCTGTTTAGTACCATTCAGTTATGATGGGGCTGAAATATTAAGTTTACAATCAAACCTTACATTTTAAAAAAACTATTGCAGCATCTTATGATCTATCATTTATACATGTCCGACAAGCAAAGTCAATAGAGAAAATGGTAGTAAAACTGCAAGCCTCAGACATGGGAGCCTCACTTTATGACCAAAGGTGGTTCACTTAACAACTGTGAAAGTGATGTAGTAAACCACATATGTTGTCTCACTTAATGATTGCATTGCTAATCCCAATTGTAGTCATTACGTGGTGACTACCTGTGGCAAACAAGGGCTGTTATAAATTCAGCACATCTTTGACAAACATAAGGATACCGGAATTTAAAAAAATTAATTCAAACTTTACACATTGTTATTTTTATTCATTAGAATCTCTAAATAAAGGCCTGATGAAACTGCAGATGCCAGTAGAAAGAAAATACTATTTAAGTATGTAAACCCTGTGCACAATATTCACTAACCATGGAGTCAAATGAAGGCATATTTTTACACAACCAAATCTGTTAAAAAACTAAATTTGAGGCTGTGACCAACGCATTATCATTTGAGTGCCATTAGCACTTCATTTGTATGAATTACTTCAAATGCCCAACCATCAGGCATAAGAATAAAAAAATGTGTTAAGTAGGATATAAATGTTCAAGTGGCTATACAATTACATTAATATAATGTATCCTATAAAACCAAGTTATGAAAAGAAAATTCCAGTGCTGATCAAAAGATTTCCCTTCACCCAAAAGTCTTCAAGTTTTATTGCTTCAGGCACGCCACATAGACTTTAGTAGCTTAAGAGGCTGGCGAATCATGGATTTCAACTATGGCAAAGAAACTAAAAATATACTTAGGGCTTCAAAAGGAGCTTGTGTAATATGCAAAAAATCACAGGTAGAGTGGCACAATTTGCTTAAAAATACCTTGTTTGCAGGAGATGACGAATCTTCCTCTGGTTCTCTTTTGATGGCTCTCTTTAAAATACTTGTAGAAGGAGAAGCTGATGGGGACCAAAGACAGCGAGCCTGTGCCCCAGTGGGACTTCCACTGACCTTGGCTAAAGAAAGAAAATCAAGTTCTTTACATTTTGGTGGTGAATCCAAGGTACTAGTTTTCTCCTGCCACAAGACTAAGGCTGGAGGTTCACTTGGTGCGTTTGCTGCATTATCTTCTGTGCCTTCTTCCTCACTCGTCTCATTTTCCTGCAGCTCTGCTACCTCAGTGGCAGATGTTACCGTAGTCTCTTCTACAGTATTCTGAACGATTCTTTCCTCAGGCTGCGCTCCCACAACTTGGATAATTTTGATCTCTGTATATGTTTCACTTTCCAACTGATCACTTTGGTTACTACCGACTTCCATTTCAGTCTCTGCTTCTGCATCTGGTTCTAAACCCTGATCCTTAGCACTGACTTCTTCTGACTGAGAATCCATTAATCCTGGTTCTAAACCCTGATCCTTAGCACTGACCTCTTCTGACTGAGAATCCATTGATCCTGGTTCTAAACCCTGATCCGTAACACTGACTTCTTCTGACTGAGAATCCATTGATCCTGGTTCTAAACCCTGATCCGTAACACTGACTTCTTCTGACTGAGAATCCATTGATCCTGGTTCTAAACCCTGATCCTTAGCACTGACTTCTTCTGACTGAGAATCCACTGAACCTGGTTCTAAACCCTGATCCTTAGCACTGACTTCTTCGGACTGAGAATCCATTGAGCCTGGTTCTAAACCCTGATCCTTAGCACTGACTTCTTCTGACTGAGAATCCACTGAACCTGGTTCTAAACCCTGATCCTTAGCACTGACTTCTTCTGACTGAGAATCCACTGAACCTGGTTCTAAAGGCTGATCCTTAGCACTGACTTCTTCTGAATGAGAATCCACTGAACTTGGTTCTAAAGATTGACCCTGAACACTGAGCTCTTCTGAATGAGAATCCATTGATCTGGATTCTGAAATTGTTTCAGAGAAAGGAACATCCGGAATTCCTGCAACTGGCTTGTCCCTTTCATTTTGGACACATTTCTCCAGTTTAACGTTTGGCGCCTTGTTTCTTGGGACGCCACTGACAGATTCAGCAACACTGCTGGCCTCTTTCCGATCAGCGGCATCCTTAACGAAAGACAGCGGGGTGCTTGTTGCACAAGGTTCTACGCTCAGCTTCTCTGCAAACTGAATTTCTTCAGCAACAGGAATCAAGGTCAGGGCCACAGTTACTTTACTAAGGCTCTTCCTTGGTTCTTTTATCTTTGGTTCTGGAGTGCTTGCCTTTTTCGGTTCAGAGGACAACTTTTCCACTTGGGGAGACAGCTTTTCATCACAGCATTCGCAGCTCCTGGATTTCCTTGCCCGCTTGCTTCTTTTGTGCTGGCATTCAGACACATCTAGAAATCTCTTGGGTGAAGGAAAGGCACTGATAGCAGTAGCAGAAGCATCATCTTCTGAAATGCCACTTGAATTGTTAGGTACCACAGAACTTGTGTCGAGAGTACTAGTTTCCTGCCTGTTTTCTAAAATAGGCTCCGAAGTAGATTCCCGCCTGTTAGCAGGCTTTTTCCCTGCATCTGAAGAGGCTCTAGGACGTGTCGAGCCTGCATTTTCTTTAAGGTCCACACAGGGACTTAACGAGGGAGTACTTTTTTCTTCCTTTGTACCAATTTCCTTTGTATTATTAGACATCGAAGGCACATCTGTCTCTCCGCCAGAAGGTATTTTCTGTTTTCCTACTGACCTGGTTTGGATTTCTACTGCAGCTTGTGAAGAAAGCTCTTGGCTGTCTGGCTCTTCCTTTGCTTGGTTCCCAGGGGGATCATTTTTTTTCAATTTCCCAGACCTTTTCCTCTTTGCTCCTTCCTCTCTTGTTTCACCGATATCAGATTCAGAATTTTCCATACTGGTAAGTAATCCTTGTGAAGCTGCTCTTCTTGTATGATACCGTGGAAATACTTTTAGTTTCTCCACAGACGCATCTGGGCCTGATTCTTCAAGGTCAGATGCAGTAGGACTGCATTCAGATTTCCCAAGACTCATGTCCAACTCTTCCTGGCTGTTCTCTTTAGAGTTTATGTTTTCTGTAGCATTGTTAATAGGCACACATATTGGTGCATCTGCTGCTTTTTCAAGTTTTTCAGCCTTTTCTTTTTGCCCAGAAGTCTCCCTTTTTTGTGCCATCTTCTTTGGTGGAATTTTTTCATCATCTTTTTGCTTGTCCTTCTTTTGTTGACTGTTCTCTTTATCTTGGCTATCTACAGCTCCATCAGTTTCTGCTTTTCGTCTTAAAGAACGTCTTAGTGTTTTCTGATTAAGTGAAATGTCTGGACTCTGGTTAACATCAGACACTGCTTCTTCACAAACATCTATCTCTGGAGATGTATTCTCTTTGTGCTCTAAATTTGGTTCTCCATTTTCATTAACTATGTCCAGAAGGACTTTACTCTCCACTGTTGTGCTGTCAGCCACACCGACACTGGGGATCTGAGACTGATTATCTAGCAAATGTGCTGGTATTTGTGTGTCCACAGGTAATTCATGCTTATCCTCGTAATGTGTATCAGAAACCTGATTTTTTTCCTCTTGGTCTGATTGCATTTGTTCTGAGGTTTTGTCATCCAAAGTTTTATTTTGTCCAAGACTTGAATTCTTCATCTCAACCATGTCGTTAGGCTGCAATTTTAGATCAGGAGTAGTTTCTTCTTTAAGTCTTTTTGCTTTGACACACATCTCTAGAGCATTTAAGAATTCTAAGTGTGTCCTCCTTGTGCCAGGGACAGTTTTTCTTGCTTTGAGTTTTAAACCACCTTTATTCTCCAAGTTTGACTTTTCTTTTGAAGAGACATCTGAAACAACTGTGCTTTCCTGCTGGATAAACGGACTTGTTAATGTTACAGAAATATTATTGAAAACAGAAGGACTGAAAGGTCTGTTCTCTAAGTCATCAAATTTTTCTAACGTTACAAAGGCCTGCCTTCTGTTCACCACTACCTGTGGTGTTCCTGAAATTATATCACTAGAAGCTGAGGAGTTGCTGCTGCAATTAGGGGGATTTTCATTCAAAGTGGAATCTAATATTGGAGATTGTATTGGAACACAGACATTCAACTCCTCGTTTTTCAGATCCAACTTCTCTTTTTGAAAGTTATTAGGTTGCTCAGTAACAGTAGAAGTAATGTTCCCCAGAGATACACTTGATTTGCAATTTCCAGTTACTCCATGTGGGATGACAAGATGATGACTTGTTGCCTCTTTTTTCTGCAATTAAACAATTTGCAACATTAAATATTATGAGTCTACTGCTTGCATCATTAATATACCACCCTCCTTATAAAATGATTGCATTAAGCATTCTGTGGGATTTCTAGTTCCCCAAACCCTTTATCTACTTAGTAAGATTATAACACTGTAACTACTTGAGAAGACATTTGTTTTAGTAATTTTTTTTCTATCCTGCCTCTAAAAGTGTTTGGTATTGCTTTCATAAAATGATCAGAACACAATGGTATTAAATTAGTGGCTTGTTTCATTTAAAGATAAACAGATCTATCAAAAATGAAATGATTTTTTCTCCAACTGAACACCTAAAACCACAGGATTACCAAACACAATATAAGCAGGCCTAGATAATTCTACATATATCTTACTACAGGGGTGTCAAACTCAAGGCCCGTGGGCCGGACCCGCAGGGCGCTTAAATCTGGCCCATGGGGCCGGCCTGGAAATAGCAAAAGACCGGCCCAATGTGCCTCTGGCAGCCAAAATGGGGCATGGCAAAGTTCTGCAGGAGGCTGTCCAGGCCGAAAATGGGGAGCGGGAGGCCGCATGCAGGCCCCCCCCCCATGCCCTGTTTTGGCCGGCAGGGTGCTGGAGGCGTCCGTCCCGTTCCCCTCCCCCACCCCCCGGCTGGCCCACAGAGGAGAACTACAATGCTGATCTGGCCCTCGAAGAAATCCAGTTTGACACCTCTGTTTTACTATGTTATAATGTCACTCAAATATAATGGTATAGTGTTTCTTCAACAATATTTCAGAAAGCTTGCATTACTGCAAAAGTTTTGGGGAAAAAAAACTGATTTATTTCAGGTAAAATCCTTTCATATAAATCCTTTATCAAGAAAGCTCTAAAAATACTTTTGTGTTATCCCAAACACAAATAACATTCAAAGTAGAAATATACCTGGGGTGTTAATTTGTCCTCTCTCTTGCCATGTTCTTCCTTTATGTCAACTATGGTTGGTTTCTCCCTACAACAAAGATCACTGGTTAAAATGCACTGAAAACATAAACCCTTTTAAAATTTTCTTCTGGTGCTTATTACTTACAAAGAATCCTCCTGGTTCTGAGTGTCCTGGGAAAACAGAATAGCATCTTGAGACATATCCAGATTATTATACATGACAGGAATATCATCCCTGAAAAAAATGTACAGAAAGAACATAACATAAACCAAACTTTTATTTCTGCAGAGGTTGTTCGAGGAAATTTTACTTTCTTTAGACCATCATTTTCAAAACAATTCTAACTGAAAATTCTAGAAAATATCTAGATTCAAAATATCTAGAGGATACCATGTGGAGAAGGGTGTTCTATAATGAACTCTTCTCTACACATAAGCCTGGTTTAGTAAGCTCCTTGCTACTTATGGAGTGGCTATGCAGAGAAAAGTATGGGAACCTATATTCTTAGTTGCTTCAAGGCCATGAAAGCCTGTTCATTGCAAAACCTCCTTCTAGCATTTCCTGACCACAGAAGGAGTAAACTTTAAAGTCAGAAGCTGGCTGGCAAAATAAAAAGGGTGTTCTTTGACTCCTAAACTTCAAAACACAGAGAAGATGCAGGCAAAAACTAATTTAATGTGATGAATATAATGTTACAAACCTTTTAGTTCTCAGAACTTCTTTTTGGTGCTCTGTTAAGACTCGCTCTTTTGTTTCTACAGGAATGTACACAAAGTCCACAGTATTTTCTTCTTCCAAAGGAATGTTTTTTATATTTGATTTTGATCCCGAGAATTCTCGCTTCATCTTGTATGAGAAAAAAGCATTAAAAGACAAAAATAGCTCATAAATAACATGGAGTCTGTATCTCAGGCATAACACAAAACAGAAATGATGCCCACAATGAGTAGGAGGCCTTCTGCTCATGTCTGGGAAGGAGAACAAGTTTGTAAATTGTAAATTTAACCTCAATTTTAAACAAAGGGCCCCATATCTAGACTACCATTATATGCCTGTGTTTCACTGATACTTCCTGTAACTACTAGAGATACAACTACCAAAACTATAATTTGATTAGTAAATTTTTATGTCTTACCTTTTTAGGGGTAATGTGAAAATCAACACTTTCTTCCTTTGGCTCACCGGTTTGGGCTAGGAATAAGTCCCTTTTTCCATTAGGATTTAATCTTATCCCACTGATGTTTGTACTGCACTGGGAATTCTCTGTCTGTTTTAACATATTTAAGCATAATTTATTAAAGTAAATTAAAATATCAATAATGTGGCTGAACTAAAGCTATATGAGTTTTGTTTATTCAGATCAAAGAAAACTGCTAATAAAATTCCAAAATGGAATTGAAAACAATCAGAACTTACACAATAGGAATATGTAGTACTAGATCCCTCCATTATCTCGCAGCTTTCAAAAGCAGGCAGTAAGAGTATGAATTTTTGTTTTGCTTTATTTAAAACAATTCTGCAAGGAAGCATAAAATAGCAGTGAAAAATTAAAAATTGTGGTAATATTTCAAAATGTATTTTTGACAAACTGCTTATAGCTGAACTTTAAAAAGCAAAACTACACTTTCTCTTTAGTAATTCCAAGCATGATGATATTCCAATTAAAAACGCTTAGAATCCAAACAGAACCTTATTTTCACATATGCTTTTCCCAAATAATTACTACCTCTTAACCAAAAAAATTGAAGAGAAAAAGATTTAAGCATTTATCATTGTATTTTCTTACAGAATTCCACTGTCAAGTTTATGGTTATATGAAGTTCTGAACACAAGACTACCAGGACAGAACGAACTGAGCTCCAGATCTTTTTTGAAATTACCAACTCTCCTAAGGCTGATTCTAATTCTTAAGCAAAAAAAAAAAAAAAAAAAGGCAAAACATTAATTCACTGCTAAAAACAACTCTTATAAAGTATAATGGCATAATACTGCATTGTTTAATAATGGCAGTCCCAGCCGGCTTTGTTGCCATCATTAAGCAAGGATTGCAGGTTGTAAGTGAAAGGCTTATGTAACTACAACTTGTGAATGCCTGTTGACTCCCAAAAAACAGTCAACATGGAAGCCACCAGGAAGTCACAGGTCCTGGGCAGCTTCCAAGCAAGCCAGCAGGCAGGTGACCGCTGTGGAGTGTCCTCAGGTAAAGGGATGGCTGCTGAAGCAGCTTTGTGGTGAAGGAGAGGTGCATGGGCGACTGCTGTGGCATGGCACATGTATGGCCAAGAATACATGCCACGAACAGCATGCAGATGGTTGCTGTGGTGAGACTATGCCCAGGTGGCTGTTGCAGCCTGGTGTTCATGTGCACTATTGAATTTCAATCGGGGAAGGCTGTAGACATGTACACACTGGAGTACAACATCCATACGCCATAGCAGGGCTCCTCATATAGGGAGCAGGAGTGACTGACAAAAGCAACTTGTGACCCTTGCTACTGACTTTGCTTCCAAGAAGCTGACAAGGAAGATTGCAAATAGCAATCATGTGATGGTGGGATGCAGTAACTGTCTTAAATGCAAGTTTAAGTGCCAAGTGATCACATACTGTGGGGGTCCTGAGATATAGTCAGAACTTCAAGGACTACTGTAAGTACCAACTGTTCAGTGCTATTGTAACTTTACATGGTCACTGAATAAGTCTTGGTTGAAATATTAGAAAAAGTGATGTGTTATTGAAATTTGTTTGAAGTTGTCTTTTCTTATTCTTTTTCTTTCTCCCTCTCTTCTTTCTCTCCCTCATTTCTCTGAACATTTTTTCCCACTTTATATATTTTTCTTTGTTTGTATTACTTTTTACTTTTCATATTTTTAAACGTTAATAATTTTTTTTATTAATAAAACCAAGATGTCATCTGTTCTTCCTATCAGTTTTGGTTCTGGGATGCTCAACTGAATGAAGCAACTGATAGAAATAATAATGAATTCCTTTGTTCTTGTATTGCCTCTTTGCATGTGACTAGAGGGATGCATCAGGCACAGGAGAAACTCACTGTGTCATAAATAGAAGGAATATCTAGATCCAAATTATGATATGTTACGTAATGATATGTCTGTTTCAAGGCTACAAAATATTATAATAAGCACAAGAACAAAATATGTCTTACTTTAATTCTTCAGGGTACTCGAGGGTTGGCGCTTTTCCAAATGTTGCATTCCAAAACTGAGCAGCATGGCTGCATACCTGTCTGTTCTTATCTGAAAACATTACACTTAATAATGGAAAAATCTCCTCCAAGAGATCACTGTTAAAAGATCCAATATAGTTTAACCGCAAAGAAGTAAGGCTGTCTGCCAGTATCTTTTCACACTAAAAGCAAAAATGGTGTAAGAAACATCATTAATTTTAAAAAAATATTGTATTAATTGTATTATATTGTAAAAATATGTATTAATCTCACTTGTATTTACATAACAAGCATCTTGTCCTTTCTAATTTATACCCCGTTCAGATTAAATTTATAACAATTAAAATCAAAAACAAGTTACCTTCTAAAGGCAATTGGGCAACGGGGAACTTGTTTGAACTCTGATGGTTTGATGGACACCCCTATGCAGTGTTATTTATTTACTTATTTATTTACAAACTATATATGCAATAAGCCTAGGTGGCTCACTGCATCACCCATACATGAAACAGCATATTTCCCACCATGTCACTATCTATTAGTTCCACCATGTCACTATATAGTGGTTCTCCAATGATTGGCTCTTCCCCATCCTACACTGATGCCTTCATAAAAATATGGAGATAGTTTGTCATTGCATAAATCTCTGGGACGTTTTCTTGAGTTCTCAGTCTTACTCTACTAGCAGGGAAATAACCAGAGATAGCATCAATGGAACTTCCCAAAACAGAACTTTGCAAGCATCAAGAAGGATGTTATGCTTATCCCTAACCTATACAGAATATCTCCTCTAGATTTGAAGAGGCAAATAAGGTGGCATAGGAGGTCCAGTCTCTGATCTGGCCTTATCACCCATATTTGGAATTGATATAGAAACCAGTGCAGCCCTTGAAGGACTTGTAATGATCCTGCCTGTAAACATCTACCTAAACATTTTATGCTGCATTCTGAACCAACTGCAATTTCTGAAGGCCATTTTAAATGGCCATTTAAATGGCAATAACTCTATTTTGACAAAACTCGACCACAGTATAGATTAATCAAGGTAAAAGGATGGCAATCCGATACTGCTGCCAGAATAGGTCTCCAAGTGCATGCTAGCTAGAAGTGCCACTGCAATCTGCAGGACTCTCCCAGCCAAATCTGTATTTCTATGGCAGAGTAAATCTAAATTGGGAATAACTCTCACAAATGAATATGTGAGCATCATTTATTTATTAATAAGATTTATAAACTGACTCAACTTCAGGGGCTTTAGGTGATGTACAAAGTCAAGTATAGCACAAAGTACAATATAATAAAACAATAAAAATTGTAATCTATATTTCTTCTAAAATTAACTCCAGAACAGCAGCATATTCAATATTGTTACCATTTAAAAATCAGAAAAATAGCTTTTTTCCATATATAAAGTACCTTGTTAATGAGTCCAGGACTCGTTCTAGATGGATTAACAGACCTTGTAGAAAAAAATAGCATGTAAGTATTTATTCATCTATAAAATAACAGTTTGACTACAATCTTAAACTGAAATACAACTGATAGGTAAGGTATACAGTAGATACTGGTTTAGTGAATAGGATACACTACAAATATTAAGAAAGAGTACACTGAATACATTAAGAAATTATCTAAGTGCTGAGCACCAGTAGCTTTCAACTATGATATATATTTTATATTCTGCCTTTTGATCCCAAATGGTGTTCAAGGTATCACCAAAAATGAAGATAAAAACAGAATTACAACACTAAACTACTCAAGTAAATTAAAAAAAACCCCAGCAAACTGCATCCCAGGAAAGTAAAGCACATCTTAATGAATGAATGCACTAAATGTTTTTCCATTTTTTTTTTTAGAAAGCAAAACAAAATTGTTTGCTAGCTGCCAGAAGATAACAGGGATAAACCCATCTAGCAACGAGGGAATACTCACTGAGAATACCTTCCTGCATTTCTACCAAATATGTTTCTGACGGCAAAAAGACCAAGAGTGGGGACTCACCTGAAGATGCTAAAAATCAAGGTTTGTATGTAAAACTTCAGAGTGCTTTGACAGTCCCACAAAAACAGATTAAGACAGTTTATCTTTGTTAAGAAAGTTATATATTCAGTTATATATATACCCAGTCAAGAATGTGGACTCATGTTTTTAACTGGCTGAGCCTTCTGAACAATTTTTAAAGGCAGCCCAGCACTTTCAAATGAGATGCAGCTACTGTAGATATAATTATGCCCATATCAACACATATTAAGAAATGGGCCAATGCTCTGCAACACAATTACATTGAATTTTCAGAAAAGGATTAACATTAATCTGTAATATTGTATATACTTCCAGGCTGTTGCTCAACAAAGAAAATTTTAGCTGCAGAATCTTGTACGTTTTTCAAAAAATCAGTTAATGAGCATATGGGAAAAAAAAATTCTGCAATCAAAAACCCCAAATCTGTTTTAAGATGAAGTTTTTATGTGATAATCACCTTCTCTTTCCTAGTAGAAAAATGAGCAATCTTTTTCTTAGTGAAGCTTGCATATGTGGTTGTAATAAATGTCTGATTATAAAGCTACTTGGTTCAAGTAATTTAAAAACTGATGTTGTAATTACAGAACTTTAAATTAGGATGCCACCAATAAAGTATATCTAGAAACTCAAGAGCTGAAGTAATAGTCAAATGGTCTTCCATGATTATGATTACATGCCCCATAAATCAATGTCACCTGTTAGGAACCACTGAGATGTATTTTCTCTGGAATGATCTTTCACTAACTTGTCCTTCAGGTCTTCGAAATGTGTATCTATCACCCCTGTACCTTGTCCACCCATTTTTAATCTGCTTGTGTCCTCTTTTAATTTGCAGTCGTTATGAAAGGCCATCCAAAGCCACATGCAATAACTTTCCATAATTACTTCAAATTACTTGTATGAGACAATTTCATAACATCAGTGTGCAACTGTTACGTCACTGAAACCCAACTCTATAATGTACATATACTTACTTTATTTTTTCATATAATGCTGTGAAAGGTTTTGCAATAAATCCTAAGACCGATCTCATGAAAGAAGCCAAAGTGACGCGGCTGATGATATTGTGAAGAATACCAACGATCACAAAACCAACAGGAGCTAATTGTTCAAAGTCAGATTCCTCAGATGCAAGCATCTGAAGAGTATTTATCAATATTATCAGAAGTTTAATTAAAGAAGACAGCTCGCAAAGGGGATTTTTCTTCCTTTTGGCCCATTCCACTAGCGTCTGTAGAGCTGAAGAACAATTTAACATTAATTTTGCTTGAAACGTAAAAACTTAGTAGCATTTTAAAATGAAAAGTTGTTCAGATTCAAACATCCCTCATACCCACTAGTTGCAATATCAATTGCGGAAGGTCAAAGGTCATGCTTCTTTGTAACCATGTTCTAAAGCCTAGCTTGTTATTATTAAAAGCAGTGGGACAAAAGATGATAAGCAATAGGGCGGTGGGAATAGAACAAAGGATTTATGAGAGCTGCAGCATCCTGGGGTCATGGGATTACCATTTGTGACCTTTCCAGACAGCTTCCAACAAGCAAAGTCAATAGGAGAATTTGGATTTTGGCAAAAAGGGCACAAAATTGATACATAGCCAGGTGATGAATCAATAACTGCACTGCTTAGCAACAGATGTTCTGATTGCAAATGTGGTTATAAGGTTGTTGAAGACTATATATATTAGGAGAGGTGCAAAAAATATAAAAGGAAGAAAAATAAAGCTAGACCATTCAATACTGCAACATTTCACACTAGCAAATCTTACGTTTATGTGCTGACGGACATTTCTTATCATAAGGTGCAAAATTGACGCATTCAACTATGACTGCTGTAATATGAGAGAGCCCATCCAACATGGATTGATTCTGAAATAGAAATAAAACAGATTTGTCAAGAGAGCATAGAAAGGAACAGAGAAATATATGTGTACTAGGATAAGGGAACCTCCACTTACTAGATGTGCTTCATCTTTTAATCCAGATATTATTTTGGCACAGAGTTCCTCACAGCATATGTTATCGTCTGCTGTTGGTACTAGTAATGCACAACGGGCGAATGCTTTATACAGTTCTGACCAAGAACGCAATAGTTTTTTCATGGTAAACTGTAGCAAGAAAATAAATTACATTTTAACGAACCTTAGATTCTAAAAGACAAGAACTGCTATAGCTATTCAGTTTCCTACCTCTGGAAATTCAGAAGATGAAAATATACAGTTTACTGGTAGCAACAATGCACAGTAAATTGCACTGAAATTATGCTCCAAAGCATCACCTTGATTTACTTCATTCGTCTAAGGAAAAAAAAAAAGTAGCCCAAATTAAAAAAAATCCTCTAAATTTTTTAACATTCAAAGTATTTAAAACATTGTACAGGTAGTCCTTGATTTACAACAGTTCATTTAGTGACATTCAAAGTTACAACAGACTGAAAAAAGTTAACTTACGAACATTTTTCACTTAGGTCTGTTGCAGCATAGACCCCAGGGTCACGTGATTTACATTCGGATGCTTGCTAACTGGTTCATATTTATGACACTTGCAGTATCCCGGGGCCACATGATCTTCTTTTGTCACCTTCTGACAAGCAAAGTCTACAGAGAAACTAGATTCACTGAACAACCGTGTTACTAATTTGATAATTGCAGTGATTCACTTAACAAATGTGTCAAAAGTTGTAAAATGGGGCAAAACTCACTTAACAAATTTCTCACTTAGCAACATAAATTCTGGGCTCAATTGTGGGCGTAAATCAAGGACTACCTGTATCTAGGTTGACACATGAACTGTTTATATATTTAAGACACACTGAAACCTTGATATTCTTGTTTATTTTTTAAATCTAGTTCTGGAAAATATTTTTATTTCTGTAGTAATATTTTGATATCTCTATATAGTTGATAATTAACTAGACAAACTAGTTCACTATACCTGTTTAATCCATTCAATTAATGGGTTAACTATAATACTCCACATTCGCCACAAATATTCCTTATTTTCCAAGTGCAGGGCACTTTGATTCACAATTGTGAGTACAGACTCAGTAAAAGCCAGAGGAGACGTAGGACCAGATAAAGCACATTCCACAAGAGTTTCGTAGCTCAAAAAGAATCTAGTTAAGAAAAAGAAAAAAGTAATTAGAATCAAAATTAAAGATATGTATTTTAGCTACTAAATATCCAATTGGGCATAGTCAAATTAATTGTTGTAGTTTTAACTTTTAGAGATGGGAAGGGTGCTTAAGTTATACTTAAGCAGGATAGCACTACCATTTGTTGATGCATTATTGTACTTCACAAGGGTTATTTTAAATAAAGTAGCATTTTCAAATGAACTCCGGTATTAGGATAGATAATTTTTAAAACTATTTTTTTATTATCATATAGATTTAAAAAAAAAAAAAAAACTGTTCAGGAGTACCTACCTTTTATTTTCAACTCCACATTTCAGAAGATCTTCACAGAATAAAAGCTGAACCAGGAACAGTGCTGGAGTTCCCTGTCAAGAAAAGAAAAGCTAAGTATTCAGGCAGTTAAGTCTATTATTCATTGGAGTAATGTAAAGTCTATTCTGCCTTACCAACTCTGCCCACCATCAACATTTTCCTCAGGACTAAATTTCTGTTTCACAATTGTCAACCAACATACCTTTATTATACAATTCAACCCCTAGATATTACCTTGACATTATAAAGATTTACCATGTGACCAGGCATTCTTCCTAGCATTTTGGCTGGCAAAATTATGTAAATTCAATTGCCAAATCTTTAGATCTTCCTGTTTTTAATTAATATTAAATTAAATATTAAATTAATATAACAGGGGTTGTTCCTCTGTCCTGGTCCTATTAGACCTCTCAGCAGCTTTTAATACCATCAACCATGGTATCATGCTGCACCGGTTGGAAGAGTTAGGGGTTGGGGGCACTGTGTTGCGGTGGTTCTCCTCCTTTCTCTCCGACCGGTGGCAGTCTGTGTTGGCAGGGAGGCAGAGGTCGACTCCGAGGTCCCTCATATGTGGGGTGCCACAAGGGTCAGTCCTCTCGCCCCTTTTGTTCAACATTTATGTAAAGCCGCTGGGCGAGATCATCTGGGGTTTCGGGGTGAAGTACCACCAGTACGCTGATGACACCCAGCTGTACATCTCCACCCCAGACCACCCCAACGATGCCCTTGAAGTGATGTCCCGGTGTCTGGAGGCCGTGCGGATCTGGATAGGGAGAAACAGGCTCGGGCTCAACCCATCCAAGACCGAGTGGCTGTGGTTTCCGACATCCCAATGAAGTCAGTTGACGCCATCGCTGACTATTGGGGGCGAATCGCTGGCCCCACGGAGAGGGCTCACAACTTGGGCGTCCTCCTGGATTCACGGCTGTCTTTGGAAGAGCATTTGATGGCCGTGACCGGGAGGGTTTTTCATCAGGTTCGCCTGATTCGCCAGTTGCGTCCCTTTCTGGATTGGGACTCCTTACACACAGTCACTCATGCCCTCGTCATTTCCCGCCTGGACTATTGCAATGCTCTCTACATGGGGCTCCCCTTGAGGAGCACCCGGAGGCTCCAACTGGCGCAGAGTGCAGCTGCACGGGTGGTTATGGGAGCGACATGGCGCTCCCATTAACACCTCTCCTGCGCGAGCTGCACTGGCTCCCGGTGGTCTTCTGGTGCGCTTCAAGGTTTTGGTTACCACCTTTAGAGCGCTCCATGGCTTAGGACCTGGCTACTTATGGGACCGCCTACTACCACAAATAGCCTCCCAACGGCCGGTACGCTCTCATAGAGAGGGGCTCCTCTGTCGGCCAAACAGTGTCGACTGGTGGCCCTCAGGAGGAAGGCCTTCTCTGTGGGGGCACCCACTATCTGGAACAAGCACCCCCCGGAGATACGGAGGATCCCGGATCTGCACACTTTCTGCCGTGCTCTTAAGACCTTCCTATTCCAGCAAGCTGGCCTGGCCTAACCTTTTTCCCCTTTTCTTTTAAATCGAAAATTTTAAATCTGTTTTTAAATTATTGGGATGTTTTAAATTTGTCTTGGGCTAAATTGTTTAATTTGGTTTTATTTCTGCTTTTAAATTTTGTATTTATGTATTTTATTTTGTGCCTGTTCACCACCCTGAGTCCTTCGGGAGTAGGGCGGTATATAAATCTAATAAAACAAACAAACAAACAATATGTGAATTGCGCCTAAATTCATATTGCCTTTAAAAAAAATTCACCTTCGTTCAGGATTTATGAGTTTGCACATACTCTCCACTGAATGTTATTTGAGCTTCATGTGGATCCTATGGTTATTTAAAGGGAATCTAAGTGACAAAATAACAACAAAGTCTGGTGCCTGTTTTGTAAGTAATCCAATGTGAAATATGTCAGTAGGAGAATATAATTACTTCCTTTGAATTATGAACGGTTTGAATTAACTTTAGCTACAATAACTCCACCTAAGTTATTCTGTAATCAATGATCAAGCTCTCATGTCACTCTGCAGGAACTTTAACCCACTTTTCCATGGTAGATTGCTTTAGCTCAATAACATCTGAAAGTTTTCTAACGTGAATTGCTCGTTTCAGGTCTTGCCCTACTATGGAAGTACAATAAGGTTTGGTCTAGCCTTTGCAATATATTCTGCATTTAATAGCAAGCAGACTATTCTTAAAAATAAAAATGCTTGCATAATTAATATAGAAGAGACAATCTCATATATGAATGTTTCAATTAATACATAAATATTTGGATCAAATTACTGGAATTCTTTTCCTTCAAAAGCAAAAATACTTAACCATAGCAATGCAATTTAGGGAGCAATAACAGACTCCTTGCCTTTATGTGCCTTTCTAACCTAGTTAGTTCTTTCTTTCACTATGCAAAAATGAATTCCGAGCACTGTGCAACATCTTTCATCTTCCTGACCCCATGAGAGAGAATACTAGGATAGATTTTTTTATGATACTTAAGAATATGTTTCTCATTTGTGCCACTTCAGAATTTTAATTGTGAATTAGTACATAGTACATCTGATATGCTACTGCTTTGGTGGAATTATAGTATATAGAAGGACGGGGTCAAGTGTTGGAATTAGATACTCCTTTCTTTATGGATATAGAATTGAAGACATTTTTGTTTACATGGATTATTTGTTGAATCTAAATGACCAGTGCACTTCTATATAAGAAAAAATAATTAAAAACAGTTCCTGGTTTTTGAACAGTACGAAAGCTAAACTGGCTTGCTCTCACACTGACATGTTAATCTTTATCTGACTTGGGAATGTCTCAGTTTCCACTCAGTGTCTTAAAACTTAAGCAGATGGACATGACATTCTGACTCATCAGCTTTTGATTTCTGCTTTAGGAGAGGGTCATCTTAACCAATGGGTAGAAATTCCATATCCATTCTTGTAATAGTTTAGGAATTTAGGGTCTAGTAGGATTAAGAGAACCACTTATAAATATTTGTGACTGGTATCTTGCCAGTTGTTATCTCTTATAGGAAACAAAGCATGTGGCATATCATGCTTTGTGTAACTAATCTGAGCAGTATCACTCATCATATGTATTGTACTCACATTCAGAAGATCCATGTCAGCAATCTGATAGGCTGGTGATCCCAATACTTTTGGAGGCAATTCTTTAATAGCCACTTCTAACAATGGCTAAAACAGAAATCAAAGTATTTCATTTAACAGGTAACAAGGTAAAATAATTAACTGCTATCTATATCACAACTAAACACGACTAAAATTAGAAAACACTATTCGCCTTTGTTTATACTGTATATTCATGTTCATTTGGAAACTGAACATATAATGAAAAAAAATATGAAGATTACCCAAAATAGCATTCTGCTCCACAGGAAATAAGCACTATTTATAAGATATATCTTATCATACAAATATGACTTATCCAAAGTATTATGCTGTATCTGTGTACATATAATAGCAAAATTTGTCCTTAAGCTCTAATAAATAAATAAAATGCTGAAATCACTTTTATAAGTATATAAACCAATAAAGGAGAATATTTGTAGCTCAGGGTTGAAATGAGTGGATTCTTGGTGCTCTCATAAGCACTAATCATGTTACTTAGTTTGGGTAATGAAACATCTTGAAGAAAACAACCAAATTCAGACCATCAAGGACAAGTATATAAACCTCTGAACAACAAAATATTGCCTTGAGCTCTAATAAATAAATAAAATACTGGAACCACTCTTATAAATAATATAAGCCTCTAAAAAGGATGTCCAATTTAGGGTTTGTTTTATATAAGAATGCTGAATACTATAAATTTAAATTTCACACAAGTAAAAACTCTATCAACACTTACCAATGAGTTTAATACTGGCAATTCTTTTGACAAAATAATGTTTTTTAAAGTCTGCAGCAACATAGTTAATACTTCTGAATTCTGCCGATCTCTTTTGTTGCCTAGAAATAAGTTATGCATGCAGTGGTCAATCAGATCTTATAACACTAGACATAGTAACAGGCTTCATACATTAACTGCATCTTTATCCAGATCCCATTTTGGGCAGATAACTTCTAAATAATGAAGTTTAACTGCAAGCTGTGTTCAAACAGGAGCATGATATGGTCATAGTACACCAACTTATTTAGACAGCTGTAAGTGTAAATAAATAAATTCAGAAATATCTTCTCACTTTCATAAGGTCTCTGTACAGTTGGACCATATAAACAATTATTACCTGATTCAATTGCAGCTTTCACAAAACCAACTAATTCTCTCCATATAGCAGTGAGCATAAAATCTGCAAGGCATGATTTAAACAAAAGGAAAATTGAGTGAAAAATCAGGTAAGTAGATTTATATTAAATAAACATTGGAATAGGTACCTGAAAGATGCTGACTACTGCACTATATGAAGCTTTTTTAAAACAAAAAATGCCCACTAAAGAATTTTTCTGTGAGTAGAAGATAAAAGCTACAAACAACTTGGTGGGTTGTTAACATCCAAATCACCATGGCAGCCATTTCCTCCCTTTTAAAAGTCAGCAATAGGGTTTCTGGGGCTTATCTTGTCCTGAAGGAGACAAGGAACTAATTCAGTTTATTTTTCAGGGATGGTAAGGAGCAAAGAAGAAAAAATTGAATAAGTCTGCAAGGAACAGTCCAACCAAAGACACAAAATCCAGTGCCAATGGAGTACAGACAGTAAAATGCTCAGTTCTATCTGAGCAATTAAAATGAAGTGTGATCATCAATTTTTTTTCCTCATCTTTTTATGACATGCCTCTTTTATTCTTTAAACTTGATGGCAAAAACTACCTAAATGATTTATTTTTTATTTATTTAGTTATATTTATATAGCATTCCTATAGTTAATGCCTTTTGTCTTTAGAGTTGAAGATACCTGCTTACAATAAATATCTAACCTGCACATTCCTTACCAGAAACATCTTTTCCAATTGCAATGAAACCATCCTGAGCTGCATTTATGAAAACACTGGCATACTTGCAGAAAAAGGAAGGGCTGGTGATTACTGGGCACTGAAGAGGTTCTATATAAGGAGAGAGTAAAGAACTTCTATCACTGACAAATCAGCAGTTTTAAAAAATAATTAAAAATAAAACTAAGGCTACAGTATTTTACCTCGTTACAAAAGTTATTTTACCAAACAAATAGTTACCTAAACTAAGTACAATATTATTTTCCCTGGCGAAAGTCAATACTTCTGGTCCCATAAAGAAGTGAAGTAGCATTTCAATTCCTAGAAGCTGAATAGATGGAATAACAGCTCCTTCATTGCTAGCATTCAAAGACATCCTTGGACTGGCAACATTTCCAAAAGGGAAAACCCCTGAAATAAAAAAAAAAAATGCATTTTTCCTCTCACTTCTAGCAAAGAAAATTATTCATATGGGGAAACAAAAACACAACACCCCACCCCAGTAGGAGTAGCTTGAAGAGTTGGCTGACGGAAATTAGGTTGAAGATCTGATTGTATCTCATGCTTCTAACAATAGGATTGCACTTCAAAATTAGCCAGCATATTTTATTTAGAGTTTCCCCAAATCTATGACATTATCTTCCATTAATGGTCCTATACTTAAACTACAACTATACAATTCTAAACTGTGGTGCTCATTAATAGTATTCCCCTAACAAAGCTTACCTTCAGTAATAGCAAGGAGCAAAGAAAGTCTACTCAAAATGTTCTACCTTGCAGGGCAAATGCTTTGGGACAGACTAGGGGTGTGAAAGAAATGGAAAAAGGAATTTTTTCCTTTTAAACCCAGAACAAACATATTTTGTGAGTTGTGTGAACCATTTCAGGTCAGTGGTACAATTGGGCAGAATTGAGATGATCGTCTTCCTCCCCTTCCATGATGCCATATCCCACCAATGTGGTCACCACCTCCCAACCTTCCCAGTGCTCCCCCTCCCTCCCCACAGCTGCCAATGTGCTTGTACCTGCTTGCTTCATACCTGATTTTCGTGAAGAACCCGCTATAGCTAAATTCTGATTAGAAATTAACCGTGAAGAATTTTCTTGTAGCAGAGAGGCATCTACGCTTAAAGTGTTCTGAATTAATGGTACACAAACCTAAAAAACAAACACTGAAGCATAAGCCCCAAAATAAAATAAATGGGCAGATCAGATGTCAATAATTTATTCTAGCAATAAACAAGAGATATTTACTGCATACATATATTATTTATTGAACGGGACAATGCATACTGGGTGAGATCATCTGTCACCATGGACTGAGGTATCACCAATATGCTGATGATACTCAGCTGTATGTCTCAGCCAATGGTGAGTTAAGCGATGCCATGTCCTCCCTCTTGCAGTGCCTGGAGGCTGTTAGGAGCTGGATGGGGAGCAACAGGTTGAAACTAAACCCTGGCAAGACAGAATGGCTCTGGGTTTGGGGTTCGTTGGCTCAGGGAGAATTGTTGATTCTTGTCTTGGATGGGGTGGCACTACCTCAAACAGACCCTGTGCATAATCTGGGGGTTCTCCTGGACTCACAACTCCTGCTTGAAGGGCCTTTGTACAACTGCGGGTTGTGCACCAGTTATGCTCTTTCCTGGACAAACAATCCCTACTCATAGTCACTCATGCCCTAGTCTTGATTATTACAACACGCTCTACATGGGGCTGCCCTTGAAGAGCATCCGGAAACTCCAGTTGGTGCAAAATGCAGCAGCACGCATGGTTTTGTGCAGATCCCGGTGTGCTCATGTATCACCTCTCCTGCGGGAGCCTCATTGGCTGTCTATTTGCTTCCGGGTGCAATTCAAGGTGTTGGTTGTTACCTTTAAAGCCCTTCATGGCTTGGGATCAGGTTATCTGAGGGACTGTCGCTTGACGGTCACATCTACCTGACCTATCAGAGCGGGGAGCCAGGGAATGTTGCGGGTCCCATCCCCTAGGGAGATATACCTGGTGGATCCAGAAGGGTCTTCTCTGTGGTGGCCCCCTTTCTCTGAAACATCATCCCCATAGAGATTAGAATGGCTCCCACTCTAGCACTCTTCCAGAAGGTGCTGAAGACCTGGTTCTGCCAGCGGGCCTGGGGAACCCAGAGCGGGATGGAGCCCATTAAATGGCTCATGTGAGGTGCTGCCACAGCAGCAGGGGGTGATTTTAGTATATTAATTTATTATGACTCTTCTTTTATTAGTTTTATTGTTTTTATATTCTGTAAGCCACCTTTAGTCGCCATGTGTGAATAGGTGGCAATATAAATTCCCTAAATAAATAATAAATACAAGAGCACAACCAATATGTCAGATATTGCATAGAAATGTAAATGTAAGTGTCTTTCAGAATCCCATTTTAACTAATGCTCAATATTAATTTAACAACAAACATTAAGTTACCTGTTCAAAGTGGACTGGAAGCTGAGATCCAAGCCTCATTAATAAATACCACCAAACTTCAAGCTTGGTCAGTGCCAGAGTTTCAGTTCTCACATGAATAGAGGTAAGTGGTTGCATTAGCAATCTTAGCCTTTTTGCACTGCATAATATATCTTGGAAAACAGAAATTGAAAATATTTATTATTATATTGAATAGAAAGAGAAGCAAAGTTTAATCTTTCTTGCCTCACTGGGTTGCTAAGAATTAAAAATGGATTTGTCTAACAAATATGGCATCCCCTTTAAAAAAACTTTTTATTGAAGATTTTAACAATTCTAAAAGGTAACCCAAACTAATATCAGAAAGAAAAAAAAATTAAAAGAATATAAATACAAAGTGCAAGGAAAAGAAAGAAGGAAAACCAACAGAAAAACAAGTACAAATAAGCCACTCTTTTTGTACGGGTGTTTCAGAAATATAATAATTTTCTTACACTTATGTAATGATAGCAATAGCACTTAGACTTACCATACTGCTTCATAGTGCTTTACAGTGTTCTCTTCTCACAGCCTATTAGCCCCCATAATCTGATTCCTCATTTTACTGACCTTGGAAGGGTGAGTCAATCTTGAGCTGGTCAGAATTGAACCGCTGGCAGTCGGCAGAGTTAGCCTGCAATACTGCATTCTAACCATTGCGCCACTATGGTTCTTGTATTTGAATTCTGTACTCCCTATCCAACTCTCTAAAAGCTTCAAAATGTAGTCTTCTATAAACTTTCTCATGGGAAAAGCTAATAATCCAGAGAAGTATTTTAGATATTGGTGTTTCAATGGGCCTTTGGCAAGCATGATTGAGGCATTTTCCTCTTTTTCTTCTTCCCATCCAGGTGTCTATAGAGATTCTCAACCATCCAGGTCAGAGTTATCCCAAAGGTGCTTTCCAAAAGGCAACTGGACTTTCTTGGTTTTTTTTTTCCTTTAAAATATTTCGCTTCTCATCCAAGAAGCTTCTTCAGTTCTGCAACTGTTCTCAGAACCGAAGAAGCTTTTTGAATGAGAAGCAAAACATTTTCAAAGAAAAGAACAAGAAAGCCCAGTTGTCTTTTGGAAAGCACCTTTGGGGCTTTCCATCCAGGTTTTTTATGTCTGTCACCTTTGTTCTTTTTGATTTGTGTTCTTTGTTTTTAAGGATTTTTAACAATTTGAAAATTGCCCAGAGTTGCTGGAAATCAGGCAGAACTTAAATTTGAGTAAATGATTTATAGTGGGTGAAAAGCACATTCTCATAAGAGATAGCTGGCATCTGGTAATAATAACAACTACATTAACTATAGTCAGTATGTGACAAGATGGCAACTAATTTAATTTAAACTATCAATATCACTAATAACTTTCTATGTTTTTGTGTGTCAGCTTAACCACTGATTTTCCCTCTGCACATGAGAAACAAGAGTATACTCATTGCGGATACATTACTGCTCCACATTTTAGCATACCTGGATTTAAAGCAAAATTATCAATCAGACTCTTCCATGCAATGAAAGCTATTTTCTTCACCACCGGCGAGCCACTACGAAATCCAAGTTCTTCTAAATGCAGCAAGGAATTGATAAAGCTTCCACTATGATGCAGTGTCTAAAGGGAAAAATACAGCATCACTGTACACTGTAATGTTCTTCCAGTATCATAGCTTATAAAGAATTTTTCTCCAACTTACTTTTCCAAGCAGCTTTACAAACAGGGGCCACAGTTTCAGAATATATGTTTCATGTTTTGAAAAAAATAGCTTTTGGAGTTCTGGAATTACTTTCTGTAGGATTATAATAGAGAACATTTATTAAAGTGTTGTATTAAATTAGATAAAAATGTATTTTGATGAGATTCTTGGAGATTTGTTCAGAGATGGTCAGCTAGGATCCTAGAACAGCATTCTGAATTATTTTAAATGTCTAGGAGTTGTTTGTCAAATATCTAGAAGCAAATTGCAGTTATGCCTCTTCAATCACTCCAAAAAATACCAAAGCAATTTTAAAATTCCATGCAATCCAAGAAGGAATTGAATAAATTACTTGTGGCAAGTCCACTGCTTAATTATCATACGAAGCACAATTCAGAAATTTATTCTCTGAGATTAGAAACTGGGTTGCTGAGAATAAAAACATGTTTTGAATAGGTTTAAATTGACTCCAGCAACAGGGCTACCATTAATATTGTGTAATTATAGGTCAAAGAAGAGCATTACAAATTGCTCATGCAAGAAATATCTCTGGCTCTGTGGTGCTCTGCAAACACATTTAAGATATATTTGACTTACAGTAGTCAGGAGTTGCTCAGCGACTGCTATCACCTCTTGATGCTGCTGAAGAAGTGGGAGACCCATTTCCAAAGCGCTAGCAGCTTTTAACTGTACTTTATGAGCTGAGTGAACCAGCAAAGGAATTATCATTTTAGCCCACGTCACAGCCTGTTCCTCCATGTCAGATGGAGCCTGTTCTATCAGCCTAGATTTCAGAAACACAAATATGAATAAGTTTTGCAAACACAAAGTTTTTACAAAAGTTTGTCAAAAGAACAGAGCATGCAAGTGTATGTAAATCTTTTGTTCTCACGTGGCAGTGGTTTGCATAGTCTATTCTGAATAACATTACAATGCTTCATAGGCTAATTGAAGGGATCTGCAGACCAGAGTCAAGGTAACTTAATCCATTGTCAATTACCCATTGGCGTCAGTGCAATAATGAGGCCGTTTCAGCTGATTCGGACCACAAATAAATTAAAATCACTTTAGATTAAGTAAAATCTAGAATATGATCCAGAATTCTTTGCTCATTTCAATAGACTGTTGATAGTTGAAGCAATATGGAAAACCTTCTCCAAACTAACTCTTACAAGCAGCAGTTTCCTATCTACTACATTATAGAAATACCATTTATGTTACATTGCTCCAATTATAATATGAAATACAATATCAATAAAGATCTAATATAGTTAGTAGCTTAACTTAAAAAAAAACACCATATATACAATTTCTCTGACACATACTCCAATAATACGATAAATTCAAAACATAGGCGCTACTGAGTATGTAGTACAATCATAGCAACAGTGCTATGGCTTACAATGTAAACAGGTCAAAATTTAAACAGAAGTCTTTCTCCTCTTACTTCTTTTAACAAATGTATATTTTAACACATACCGGATGATAACATTTAGTGCTTCGTGTTCAACCACCACAGAATGTGAATCTCCTTTATGAAGTACTGTTTCTAGCATAGCAATAATACTGGGTACCTGAAAAAATATAATGAGTTAAGTATAGTAAGACTTTTTATCAACTTTTATTTATAGGTGATGAAAACAAATCCTACTCACCAACTTTCCAACCGTATCTGGAGGAAAGGACTGTTTTGAGATCACCCAGAGGGCTCTTGTGCGAATGTGTTTGTCTCCTGAATTTATAGCAACACTGTTTAACATAGACAAGAGTTCATGTATTTCTATTTCTGTTTTTTTAAAAAAGAAAGAAAAACCAGTAATTATTGTTCTAGGTATTATCACTGTGTAATA
This sequence comes from Pituophis catenifer annectens, assembly GCF_029215685.1. Taxonomy (NCBI): domain Eukaryota; kingdom Metazoa; phylum Chordata; class Lepidosauria; order Squamata; family Colubridae; genus Pituophis; species Pituophis catenifer. The sequence continues at coordinate 208,180,165 of NW_027256881.1, forward strand.
ATTGATAGTAGCAATTTTCTTGGTCTGTATGAAGTTCAGACTAATTTCATAAAATGATGGCTCAACTATTCTGTATAAACAGCTATTCTGAATAGAGGTTTCTTTCAGAATGATGTTTACCATTGGTAGTATGCCAACAGGTAGCAAAAAATATACCAAAGTACTGCTCATGTGACTATTTCGATGTCAGGAAAATCCACAGGTTATTTTTATTCGTCTTTTGTATTTTTAAACTTTAATAGAAATTATTATTTTAAAAAATCATTCTTGGATCCCTGCAGGTTTTATTTTGGCTGAAGCATGAACCAACCAAAAGATTATGTGGTTTATTTATGCTGAAATTTAGCTAATGGGAAACAGATTTAAAACTAATACATTTAATTTCTATCTGTGATTATGTAATTCTGTTAATATATGCGTAAGTGTCTGTATATGCATTATCTACAGTTATACATCTAGACTATGGATATCAGACACTGGAAGAAACAGGTTAGTCAAACTGATTATAGTTTATCAATGTTTATAATACGAAAAGATATTTACCGCATAATAAGGAAGCAATCTTTGGATTACACACACAGAATCCTAAAGCTTGTAAAGCTGCACTGCTCAACTCCAAATTTTCAGTAGGAATATGTGTCTAAACAGGAAAGAAAATAAATCTAAACTCACACAACAGAAGACTGACCAATTATATTACTTCAATTTGTTAAGATCTGAAACTGATATCATTCTCTAATCCAACATTCCCCGATCTGGTAAACCACTAGATGCTCTTCAATCACCATCCGTAGTCACTTTACTGGAAGGCATGAAAATGGATTTCCAGCTAATTTGGAGGCTGACCAAAATATCAGTAATTTAGTGATGTTGATATGAAAAATGAATAAACTTATTTATCTGGTTTAATGGGCAAACTTGATAACATATTATATTTCTTTACTTCATCTTCAATAAAAAAAATCAATAGTTGTTGACATGATTCAAATTGTTAAAAACTTACAAAAGTATGGACTTCTTCAAATTAAAAGTTTGAACTGCTAATCTTGCCTAATTCTGATGAGAAAGCAACTCAAACCTTTTTAGTCTGAGGTATTCAGATAACTAAACAGGGAAATAAAGGCTAAGAACAGAAGTGAAATACATACCATAAATATCTTGTAAAGCTGGGGAAAAGAGTTTTCAACCTCAGCTGCAAATTCTTTTCCTTCTTCTTCATCTTCTTCCTCTTCAGTCAAGCGACTTAATATTGAAAAACAAACAAGCTGTCAGTTAAAAAGTGCTCTAATGTAAGAAAATACATAGCTATTTAAAGGCTAGCCAATACAACCCATGACTCAGTTATGAATTTGATCATAATAGACATTTATCGGTATCAGGCTTTGCTCGCGAGAAGTTCAAGCTATTCAAGCTTTCTGTTAATATCCAAATAAAGTATTTGGGGATAAATGTGAAAGGAATGCTGAAAGTGATGTTAAAAGATTGTCTGGCACCATTCAGAATCTGAATTATTTCTAGCAAATGTTAGATTATGATATCGTAAAGATTATGGATCTGAAAAATAATGTATTAAAGACCAAGGTATCTGATAGAGAAAGTGGCAAATGATTTCATATGTTTATTGACAATGGGAAAATAAGTAGAAAAATATCAAGAATACAAATACAAAATAGTGAGTAGCAAGTGGCCTGCTGATAAAAAAAAATGCATTGACAAAAGTAAAAGCAACTCTCTATAAGGGTGTGCTTCTGTGACTACATGGAACAAATCAAGGAGTGGGTATCCCAAAGGTGCTTTTCAAAAGGCAACTGGAATTTCTTGGGTTGTTTTCTCTTGAAAATGTTTTGCTTCTCATCTGAGAAGCTTCTTTAGTTCTCTTGGATGAGAATTGAAATGCTTTCAAGGGGAAAAAAAAACCAAGAAAAACCCAGTTGTTTTTTGAAAGGTACCTTTGGGACAACCATGACTTGGATGATTGAGAATCTCCATAGACAAGGAATGGGTGCTAAATGAATATAGTATTAATGAATACTATGAAAGAAGTAAAATGCAATAATTTTGTCATGCAAAGGGAATGAATAATGATTGAAAATTGCCATTAAACGAGTTGATAAGAGACAAGAATGTTAAAGAGCAAAAGGCAATGTATGAAATACGTATGAATGGGGGTTGGGAGCAAAAATGGTTTGTCAGAATATAAAGTTATGACATGGTACAACAAATAATGGTGTACACCCAGATTTAATTATATTTCCCTTTTTATCTCATGCTTTCAAGAAAGCAAATTGGAAGTCAAAACAAACAGTGAAAATTAGTAAGAGAAGTGAAGAAGAAAGACAAAAATCCCAGAAAGGAGTTTAACAAGTAACTTAAAGAGAGCAGTTAGAAGAGATATGTAGCAGTATTATAAGATCTGCAAATGGAAGTAAATTTATTCATTTTAATTTTCAATATAGTAAATATTGATAAATAAAACCCATACAATGATACCTTGGTACTCAACTGGTTTGAAACTTATCAGATTTGGTACTCAATACATTTTGATGCGAAAACTTTTTCCTGGTACTCATCATTTGTTTGGTACTCAATGCACAAACTAGAACCTGTCAGTGTTGGCTGCCTTATGACTCACATTATTCTTCATGGAAAAAACTGTTTGGTAGTCATCATTTTTAGTACTCATCGCACCTCCTGGAACAAATTAATGATGAGTACCAAGGTACCATTGTATAAAGAAAATATCTTTTGGAGTCTTTCATAACTTTTAAAAGTGGGAAGAAATCTTAAGAGAAAAAAGTTTAAGAAACACTCACCCTACTCACAACCCTACTCACAAGAACTTCTTGTATTAGGAGATGAAGTTAGATCAATACTCCCAGTCATTACCAGATTGGAAGGCTACAGGATGGAATACTGATTGAAATATGGCAAGCAATAGATGGAAAAATCAGTCAAGGTCTAACCAAACTATGCCATTAAATTTGCAGAATGACACAGTAGCCAACAAATTGGAAGTCACTCAACATTTCAAGGAATGAGAAAGAAAAGAGAGCGTGTGTACAAAAGAGACTTTAGAGTATGCAAACTATCATTCTTTTTTTTTTCTAGACTACTGTAATGTGCTCTACATAGTGGTCCCTTGAAGAATTATCAGGAAGCTTCAACTGATTTAGAATGCAGCAGCAGTGGCAGTTATGTGGCAGTTCTCCTAACAGAACACACATTACATCATCCATACCAAGAGCTGCACTGGCTTCTGGGTCCAATTCAAACCCTTAAAAGTTGTTTATGGCATGGGACCAGGTGATCTGGATCCCATCTCCCAATTATATTAGCCTGTCTCATTAGATCTGGCAGAGAAGGCATGTTGTGGGCACCACTTGCCAGGGATATCTGCTTTTGGTAGATCCCAGAAGGCAGGCCTTATCTGCTGTGGCGCCCGCCCTATGGATTATTTTTCCCACCCCGTCAAATCAGATTAGGTCTATCCCAGTTTTCATTCCAGAAGACCCTCAAGACCTGGTTGTGTCAGCAAACCTGGGGACCCCAGGGAACTGGAAACATTCTTAGGTTGATTTTTTAATCTCTCCACTTAGTTTGTGTGTTTTACATTTCTTAGTGTTTTTTTTTAAATTAATAATTACTATTTATGTGATTATTTTTATATTTATTCTGTCTACTGATTGTTGTATGCTGTTCAGTCATTTCTTGCAAGATGGGCAGTCATATAAATCTTATTAATAAAATCATATAATATTCTTACTTTCACATTAACAAAATAATAAAGATTATGAAGATTACAGCCCTACCTGGAAAAGATGACAAACAAGTTTTAGAAAAAGCTAAGGAACACAAAGCATTATTGCTAATGTACCCTGTATAATTGAGAAAGCCAAAGAAAACCAAAAGGAAGTCTCTGTATGCATCATTAATTATAGTAAGGCCTTGTTTACATCAGACTGGCTCCAGGTTGTCAAAGGAGTGTAGCAAGGCTGTATATTCTCATTTTATTCAACTTATATGCTGAATATATATTAAAAGAAAGTGGGATGAAAAAAGATGAGCATGGTTTTAAAACTGGAGAACTATCAATTTTATGTGTACTGCTGATGGTACTACTAGTAATGCAAAGAATCTCCAAGCTCTAGTAAATAGTAAAGGAACAGAGTAAAAAAAAAATGGAATTAAAATTAAAGACACCAAACTAATGACAACAGGTACAAAAACCAGCTTTAGAATTGGAAATGAAGATAGAAATAGACTTGTATAGTGACTGCCTATTTCACATGCACAGTTCTAATGATGATGAAAAAATCACTTTGTCACCAATGCTCGCATTTATAACTTTTGAAGGTCTACAAAGCAAAGCTGAAGGAAAAGCACAATTGTGGTTTCACTTAGTGACCACTTTGCTTTACAGAATAAGAGTTGGAAGGAACCTTGGAGGTCTTCTAGTCCAACTCCCAGCTCAAGCAGAAAACCCTATACCCGTGATGGCGAACCTATGGCACGGGTGCCACGCGGAGCCATTTTGGTGGGCACGCAAGTGTTGCCCTAGCTCAGCTCCAGCACGCATGCACGCACCGGCCAACTGATTTTCAGGCCTTCCGGTCCCACCGGAGGTCGGGAAACTGGCTGTTTCCGGCCTCCGGAAGGCCTCCAGGGGGATGGGGAAGGCTGCTTTTGCCCTCCCCAGGCTCCTAGAAAGCCTCTGGAGCCTGGGGAGGGGGAAAAAACGGGCCTACCGGGACTGTGCCATCATCATGTGCCAAAAGGAGGTGGAAATGGGGGCGGGGCACATTGAATTATGGATGTGGGCACACGCACCTGTGACCCCTAGCTCCCCCCGCTTTTGGCACGCGATGGCAAAAAGGTTAGCCATCACTGCCCTATACCATTTTAGATAAATGATTGTCCAATTTTTTCTCAGAAACCTCCAGTGTTGGAATACCCACAACTTTTGGAGGCAAGTCATTCCACTGATTGTTCTAACTGTCAGGAAATTTCTCCTTAGTTCTAAGTTAGTTGTCTCCTCAATTGGTTTCCATCCATTGCTTCTTGTCCTGGCTTCAGGTGCTTTGGAGAATTTACGATCAAACTGCTAGCCCCAATTATGGCCACTAAATGAGGACTATCTATACTGATGTGATGGATAAGCTTGTCTTTTAAGATCAATTAGCAACAGAACAGAAATCATCAGCCAAGAAACACTTCTCAATTCAGCTTTTGGTAGAGTAGCCATGAAGACCTTGGAAAAGATATTCAGATGCTGGGAGCTATCTTTATCTTCAAAGATCAGAACTGTGCAGGCAAGTCTTCACTGTGACACTATGGAAGTGAAAGTTGGATTTTAAAGAATGAAGAAAGGAAAAGACCTGATTGATACTTTTTAAACTTTTGGGTGGGAGAAGGGTCCTGAATGTACTTTGGATAGCAAGGGAAAAAAAAACCCTCCAAAATAAATGCATCACAGAATAGATCAACCCAGAGCTTTCACTACACCACCTTTGATCAAATTATCATGTTCTGGATACATTATGTGAAGACCTAGTTTCCTAGATAAGTCTGCAGCGCTGGGAAAGTGGGAGGGAAAAGAAGAGGGCGACCAGCATCAAAACGGATGGACACAATGACATTGGTGATGGGTACACCAATGTACCCATCAAGTACCTGAAAAACTAGATCGGGAACAGATCATCCTGGGGAAAAAAAAACCTATGAAATTATGCGATGGCACATAATCAACTGTACTTATTTTTTTTAAAAAAAATAGCTGTAGTGGGATATAGCACTAATGCCTTTTCCCCCCGTGCCATTATCAGAATATTTTAGCTTTCGATTGTGCAGCAAACAAATATCCCAAGAAGAGGTGCCCCTCACCAAAGCTTCACCAGTCAAATTGAGATTCAGGGGGGGGGAAAAAAAGCCTAATTCCAACGAGAACCATCAGTATGTCAGAAAACTTCCTGCAACAGTATGTCCAAACACGCCGCCCCCCCCCCCCCAAATAAAATTTCTCTTCTCTACAGCATTTTTTCCAAAAAAAGCACAGAATCCTGTGCTGGCACGTTTAAAACCCAAGAAATTTAAAAAAAAAAAAAAGCGAAGAGAAAACGAGTGAATTGTGGAACCTTTTCAACCCAAGACTGAGAACGGCCGGGAGCAAAGATTTCACTTTTCCCTTTCTCCTCCCCCCCCTTCCATAAAAATAATTATTTAAAAAAAAAAAACCAATTTCTGAGAAGGGCATTAGGCAATGAAAAGAAATCCGTGGCGGCGATGGCTCAGGAAGCTGCATAGCGTCAGGATGCTGCGCTGCAATAGGAAGAGACGCTCAGTAACTCCGTGGATTTGGCAAAGAGGGATTACATGCACCATTTGGTGTATATTATATATAATATATATATAAAGGCTTCTCGGACAGTCCTTAGGGGCGCCAAGAATATAATGCCGCCCCTTAAACCAACTTGGTTTTGCTTTTGTTTTCTTTTAAATATCCTGCATACGGCTGGCCGGACTGCCGCTGCCGGGCACGTCTCTCGCATCCTATCGCGGAGAGCACAAGGAGTCATGGTCGGGACTCACTTCGTGAGGGTCAGCCACGCGTCTGTCAACACCCCCGGCGAGGCGCTTGGGTCCTCGAGGGTCTCCAGCAGGGCCCGCATGCTTGAACCGTCGCAGGGTCCCATCGCGGACTAACGGCTCGAGGAGTGGGGGGGCGGGGGGGAGGATAAAAAACGGCTGTGAAGTTGCCGCCCCCGTTCTCGAACGCACTTCCCGCGGTCGCGTTCCTTTTCTCCCGGGCTAAGATGGCGAAGCGCGGGAGCCGGAGCCTTGGGGGGCCGCTTTCGCCCAATCAACGCTCGGGAAGAGCGGTAGGAGGCGGGGCGTGGATTTGAGAAGGCAGAGCGCCGAGAGGTCGAGCGCGGAGGATGCCTCTCTCTGCTCTTCTTGCCCCCGCCGTTGCGAGGGAGAGTGCGGAATCATCGATCGACATGTTCCTTTCCCCCCATCCCATTTCTCCTCTTTTCCCCTTACTGCAGAGGTCTTCAAACTTGGCAGCTTTAAGACTTGTGGACTTCAACTCCCAGAATTCTCCAGCCAGCATTGCTTCTGGGAGAATTCTGGGAGTTGAAGTCCACAAGTCTTAAAGCGGCCAAGTTTGAAGACCTCTGCCTTACTGGAATCGAAGGCGTTGCGGATCGCAGTTTTCTTCGCCGATGGCAAACGGCTAGCGTGCAAAAGGAAGCCGGGTCGTTCATCCACAATGCCCGTCGTTGCTTGTCTCCTCTCTGTTAAGGATCAAGGCAACCAACGAGGTGCTCGTGTTTGGAAAGCATTTTGCACGTCGCAAGGGCGCCCAGCTTGAGTGGGCGATTCGACAGAGATACTCTGCTCATTCATTGTCTTGTAGACAAACTGATATTGCAACCCACGCTTATTTATGACTCACCTCCACTCAGTAAGATCGGTAGAACTTTCTCCAAAATAAGCCCCCTCCCCCCCAGACTAAGGTTTTGAAGGCTTGCTTGGAACGCATGAATTGGTAGAGCCAGTCCGTCACATGGGTCTAAACCGGCAAAACTTGAGTTTAATGCCTCCAATAGCAACAGGGTTAAGCAAATCATGCTTTAGGGTAGTTTGCATAAAATCGAACTTTAAGATGACTTTAGCTAAAGTTAATAGGTTGTTAAATCTACGCATCAATTTTACATCTAAATGAGCTAGCGCACGAACTTGGTACCACCGGTCACTTCATCCACTGAGTGACCAAAATGTACACGTTTCAGGGTTTTTTTTTTGTTTTGTTTTTTTTAGCAAGACGGAATTGTGGAAAGCATTTAATAGATTTGATTAAAATGAAGTGATAGCAGCTCAAAGTTCAAACGTGTTTTGCACCTAAAACTGTACTTCACTCCAAATCCCATTTGAATGATTGGAGGGGGGATCAGAATTGTGGAGTTGATTCCGTTGAAAACTTCCAAATGGGTAAAAAGTATGCACAAGCGCAAGAATCGATTTGGCAATTTTGATTGTAAGGTTCAGTTAAGAATGATCGGATACAGCCTTGTAAACTTGACCGCAGCTCTTTACACACTTAATTAAATGCATGTGTATGTTTGCTCACCGTGATCACAATCAGAAGTAAAATGTATTTATAAAGGTGGGAAATAAACGTAGTTCAGGGTTAAATGGTTGGGATCTTGGTGTTCTGTGTCCTTGCTTTTCTTTTTCTTAATCAGATGAGGTAACATCAGAGCATGGGGAAGTAGAGTTTGTTGCCCATTTTTAAGAGGTAGTTTGACTTTCAGCCTTGATTGGGGTATTGTTCCTCTTATCTAGTACTGATTCCTGCTTATCTGATTGTTGAATACTGTAAGAGAGGTGTAATTTACAAAGGCTATGATTAGGAGTGGCTCTGACTGAGCAGTTTATAGATGAAGCTTTTCTCAATTTGCCTTTTAATGGCTGATTTGTCAAAGTGCCACTTCTAGGAATTCTGTTGCATTTTTGTATCTGACTTATTTATAGCTTCTATTTTTGAAAATGTCTTCTGCATGTGCTCTTTTGTTTGTTTTTATTATTAATAAAGGCTGGCTTAGCTCAAAACTAAAAAATACCTACTTGTTAAAAGATAGAAAAAGAAAAGAAGCTGGAAAACCAGTTGGACAAGTAGGGGCTATATAGTGTTTTCTGCTTTCTACATGTTTTCTTAGCTTAAGGGTCTTAGCTTCTAGAACAATTAAGAATTGTGAATATGATGCAAAGGAATGGGGTAGGCATCTTATGTGGAGACCCCAGCCTTCTGAGATTGGTATCCTAAGAGTCATTGGGAATTGGGTGGCATACAAATTTAAATTATTATCCTGGCCAGTTGCACAGTCAGTCAGATGTTTAGAAAGGATTTGGCATTTTTATTCACTTGTTGAGTCCTATTATTAATATGTGGAGAAATGGACTGAATTGGTGTGATTTAGAGATGTTTTTCATTCCTTGCTCTTTGTATTTTCAACTTGGAAAAACTCTTAATTCTTGAGCCTGGATTTACACAGCATTGCCAAACACAAATTGCATAATATTTTAGGCTTGGTATACTGCTAGAACCCATCCAGTCTGGTTGATTGTGAACCCAAAATATTGGGCTAATTAGCAGGCTTATGTGAAGAATTCTTCTTTGTCCTTTCATGATACAGAGGCTATACAGTTTTTGTGGTGGGGAGAAGGCACTAGGACCTGCCTTATCAAGGTATTTCCTGTTGCCTCTAGCATGCCTTCCAGCAGTTTTAGCAGCTAAAGAGGCTTTTAATGCCTTTGCATATTTATCTCTTTGCATAGCTCACTAGAAAAGATTTTTATCAAGGCTATCAGCAAAACCCCAAAACCATGAATGGCAGGAAAGGAGGGTGAATGTTTGATTCTTGGCTATCAAATCACTTTATGAATATTTGTAGATAGTCCTAGCTTCTGAGTATGCATAGGATTCTTGTCAAGGCTACTAAACTGCCAACACAGTAAAGTTAAGCATACAGTAGTACTGTAATCCACAAGTTTTCTTTTATAAGAGAAGAGAGTGCTTGTTTACTTGTCAGCAGCTGCATGAAATTTCATCAGAGCGAATCAGAGTGTATTTTGAAGCTTTGGGCAACCCTATTAATTGGTCAAACTATGATATTGCTGATGTGAGAACATAAGTACCTTTCCATTCCATCCTGTTTCCCTCTGTGTCCCGTCTATATAAATGCTAATGGTACTTTGGATGCTGCTCTTTGAAACCGCTAGATGGCAGAATTTAATTAGCAACCTCAGGTAATCTATGGATTAAATTTTTATGTGCGCTAGTCTAAGAGTAAAATCTGCTGTTTCATAAGAACATATGAAGCCTCAATTTCACATACACACACACACATACACAGAGTATGGTAGGCTTATGACTTTAGTTCAGGTTCCCATTTAGTGAATTTTCTTTTTCTTTTCTTTTTTTTTGTAGAAACTTTATTAAGATTTTTTACAAACAGAGAAAAAGAAAAACATACAAACAAAAACATAAAAAACATAAATGTAATGTCATTTTCAGTTTATATCGAATTTTCTATCTGATCATCCCCTTGAAATGTTCGGTAAAATGAAGTAGTTCAGACAAGACACTTACATTTATATTAATTTTAAGGTAGATTATGGAAATTTCCACAATGACATCCTAGGGATCTTGTAAGATGTGGAAACAAACCTTAGAATATATTTAACAATAAAATGAAAAATGAAACATTCTTGTAAATTTGAAGGCTTTCCAACATAGTTGCTGAGTAAAAGGTGATTTATCTAATATTTGTATATTGCATTATGCAAACTCAACTAATCAATAAAGGGATGTATCTAATGTTGTATTGTACTGCTTTTTTTTCCATATCCATTGATATAAGACAATAGTCTGAATTAAGGAAAACGACTTGGGCTAATCATATTCTCAAAGTCCTAGGAAGGAGGCTATGGCAAACCACTTCTGACATCTTGCCAAGAAAATGCAGGGACTTGTCCAGGCAATCATCAGGAGTCAACTCTGATTTGAAATCACCCTTCACCCCCAATAATAATAAGCAAGCAAACAGATGTTGTGAGGTCTGCCTCTTCCTCCTCAGATAAATTAAAGGACCCCCCCAAAGGTATTCCTTTCAAGAAGTCTTAAATATTTATTACCTCAGCTTCTTAATAATACATCAAATGCAGAGTAGTTTTTAAGAGAAATTTAGTGGGTGAATACGTCTTCACAACCTTCTGGCTCAAGAAAATCCCTGCTGTGTAACAACTAAGGGAGTTACCACACAGGAGTTTTTTCAAAAATATAATTTTACTAAAAGATTTTAAAAAGCTAAAAAGTAGTACAAACTAAAAAGAAAAGAAAGAAAAAAATTAAAGGGAAGGCCAAAAGTGCAAAAAGAAAGAAAAAAGATACAAGGAAGTGTCTTCTGATGTTCTTTACAGCAGTTATATGTACAATTATAAATTTACTTCTTTCTCTAAAATTACAGCAAGTCTTTCTATAATCCTGTCTAATCATCAAAACCATAAATCATAAATTCACATTTTTCTGTTTTCTACAAAACGTTTCCAGTTATATTTTTGTATTTCCGTCTTATGCTTTTGTTAAAAAGTTTTAAGAAAAATAAGATAGAAACTAATGCAAAGTAAAAAGAAAAAAAAATCAGAAAGCTAAAAAGTGCAAGAATGAAAAAAAGTACAAGAAAAATAGAAAAGAGGAGGAAAAAAGATACTACCCAGGAGCTCTGAAGCAGAAAGGAACATACTACCATAGTCGAGTATCACTCTCCCAGATCCTTGACTCAAAATATTAAAAAGCAGATTCTGCAGTAGTGGAAAAGAAGGGAGAGCTCAGCTCAGTTCAGTAGAAGTACCTGGATTAATGGCTAAGAAGAGGAAAATACATTGGGAGGGGAGGCCAGAAGTCACGGAAATGGGATCTTCTGGGAGAAAGCTAGCAACTTCCACAAGGTGTAGCATTTACAGGCTTTTATCTTTTTTCTTTGCAAAATTCTTTTACACAATGCCAAATTTTCCTGGAAAGTACTTCGTAGTAGCTTTAGGGTTTACAATCTTTTTAGTTGAGTTGATAGCAGTGTATTCAATCTGAAAGCCGCCTGCTGTCACTGAAGCATCTGACAAAAATTTCAGTGTCATGACATTTCCTGGAGTAAGAAAGAGAGAGACCATGTATGCACGGAAGAGAATAATACCATTTCTTTTTTGTTTATACAAACCATGGAAACAGAAAGCTCTATGGCAGAGGTCTTTAAACTTGGCAGCTTCAAGACTTGTGGACTTCCAGCCAGCTATGCTGACTGGAGAATTCTAGGAGTTGAAGTCCACAAGTCTTAAAGCTGCCAAGTTTAAAGACCTCTGCTCTATGGCATTTTTGGATTTAAAAGAAAGGTATAGGTTTTTTCTTCAGGGTTCTTACAGATCTTTCATTAATACTTGAATGGGTTGCCACCAGCAAATCACAGGTTGGATGCCAGACTGAAAAGTTAAAAAACCAAATCTGAAGAATGTTTATCTGATGAAATGGTTAAACTTAGTGGTGACTTTCCTATCTTCAGGTAGTGCTATATGTAGGGCTACCAAATTACTGCTGTAAACATCCAGGTGACCATTAGAGAGCAATAAGAAGGTAAGGGAATGTTTGTTGCCACCTAATGATCATTGTGGGTTTTGAAGAAGTAGGAAGAGTATTGACACTTGAACTTTGAAATTGATGGCTCCCGAAAATACCATGGCCAGCCAAGAAAACAAACAAATGGATCATTGAACAAATCAACCCAGAGTTGTCTTCAAGGCACAAATGACCAGCCACCGATTATCTTACTTTGGACATATTATGGGAATACTTATCTATGGAGAAGGCTATAATGCTGGGAAAGGTGGAAAGATAGGAAGAGGATGACCAGCAGCAAGATGGATGGATTCAGTTACAGTAACAATGAATGTGGTGATGGAAGACCTGAAAGACCAGATCAGAGATAGATCATCATGGAGAAAAGGTACAATGACTTGATGGCCCATGATCAAGTGATCATTCAGCTTATTGCAACTCATATTTCATGGCTTCTAGCTCTTTGAATCAGAGAGGAAAATGTTATATCGTAGTTTCATCTGTGGTCATTGTATTACCTGTGCTAACGACGCTATCTGGTAGTTCATCACCACAGTATCTGAAAAACATAACATTATAAGTCAGTCAAATAACAGTGACATGTTTATTACTTTCCTCCAAAATCAAATGGCAAATGAGGTTGGGGTGGTAGGTGCTTGCTTTGGATTTTGGAACAGGTGGCTTTTTGTAAAGCAATGTTTGACAGTCATTTTGTGAATGGTCAGGTCCACCCAACATTCATTTTGTGGGAATGAGTACAACATATTTTCAAATATGGTTGCCAAAGAGTTAGCTCCCCTCACACAGGGAGGTTTTAATCCTTTAATGTTCAAGAAGTGGATCCATAAGGTATTTTCTCCATTATTTTTTTACTCCTAAATATTTCACCCTCCCGCCCTGACAGATAAATTTTCCATTACTAAAAGTTTCAAAATTATTTTTTTAAAGTGAAAGAAGGCAAGGGGACAAGAGAAGATGTTACCTCAAATTTTAGGCTTTTTTATTAGCATTTTAAAAGATAATATCACTTTTAACATGGCAGTCTAGGCCACTTAACTTTAAGAAAATTAAAATGTTTTTCTTTCTTCAGTCAAGGCCATTTCCTTGGTATGTGACAGTTTGCTTTTTCAGCAACTACATAATAAGAGTTTAGTTTAGTTTAGTTTATTCATACTTATATGCTGCCCTTCTCCCGAAGGACTCGGGGCGGCTCACAAAGATAAAACAACGGAACAATAAAATTAATACTAAAATAATCCAATTAAAATCCCCAAGAAGTTAAAACTAAGACTCCCAGCAGATCAGGCAATTTGTTGGAAAAGCCATGTCTTCAGGTCACCGTGGAAAGAGCGGAGGTCGGGGGCCGTCCGGAGCTCAGTGGGTAACCCATTCCAGAGGGTCGGTGTGCCCACAGAGAACCCCCTCATCCTGGGCACCATCAGCCGACATTGTCTGGCCGAAGGCACCCGGAGGAGGGCAGTCCTATGTGAATACACTGGGTGGTGGGAGGCCGGTAGGAGGTGATCCTGCAAGTACTCCGTGCCCGTGCCATGGAGGGCTTTATAGTACCAGCATCTTGAAGTGGATCCGAAGGACCACCAGTAACCAGTGCAGCTCGCGCAGGAGTGGTGTAACACGGGAGTAGCGGGAAGCTCCTGTAACAACCCGCGCGGCCGCATTCTGGGCCAGCTGGAGCCTCCGGGTGCACCACAAGGACAGCCCCATGTAGAGGGCATTGCAGTAATCCAAACGCGAGATAACGAGAGCATGAGTGACTGTACAGAGGGCATCCCTGTCTAGGAAAGAGAGCTGTATGCTAAAAGTCCTTGAATACATTAGCAAATTTTAAGAAAGATATAGTCCAGCTGTGAAAAAGTAATGTAAACCATACATTTACCACTTGCTGAATGTTGTCTAAAATCAATGTTTTCTGTTGATCGAGTCTCACATATAATCAGTGTCAATTGCTTTCTGATGTCTCATATACCAAAGGTATGTATCTATATCCTGAAAAGGACCCCTCCCTTTAATAAATGCTTTTTGCTTTGTCCGTATTACTTGGTGATTTGTGTTTTTGGCTGGGCAAAGAAACCCCTTTGCAAAGGTAAAAATATATCTCTCTCTCAAATTCAGGGATCAAGCTCTTATTAGCTTCCAAGCCAGAGTTAGGGTGCTATTAATTCACCTAAGGTTGGATGGGCATGAGTTCTTTATAAAAAATAAGGGCAAGTTTAACCTAAATGCCAAAACTGCACAAAGCATTTGAAAGATAATGCATTACTAGAACTAAGCATCTCTCATTGGTGCTTTAAAGCAGCTGTGTCTTTTTCAAGGGCTGCATAGCTGATTCAAAAACTCTCTGTGGTCACTGGTCCATGTGCATCAGAGATACTTCCTGTGTGAGATCATTAGCAATGCATAGGTAGGCAGGGATCATTGGGAGTTATGTTTTAGTAGCCATGCAAACATTGGACAAGATTTGGCTACTGCTTGAGCAGTTCAAAGAAAAGTGTTCTGTTGGCATTAACACACTTTACAAAACACTTTTTTAAAATGCCTAGCACATCTGCTACTAAATCTTGTAATGAAATATAGGAAAAATAGGTGGATGGTGTTAATTTGTAAGAGTAAGAATATATGCTCTGAAGCATCTATTCTCCAATTCCATCCATTTTACATTTGGTGGGATATACTTAGCTCCTTAAGCAAAAGGGATGTCTGCAGGAGGTAGTAAAAAAACAACAACATAGAAGCCACGATGGTACAGTAGAAGCTCCTCTTGTTTTTTATGGTTTTAGAGAACCAGTTTAGTCTAGTGGTTAAGGCACCAGGCTAGAAACCAGAAGACTCTGAATTCTACTTTAGGCATGAAAGCTAGCTGGGTGACTTTGGGCCAGTCACTCACTCTCAGCCCACTCCATTCCACATGGTTGTGGGAAAAATAGGAGGAAAGAGTATTAGGTATGTTTGTCACCTTGACTTATTTATGAAAATAATAAAATGGATATAAATAAATGTGTGTCAGATATAAACAGGAGGAACTTTGACTGTACCATTGGGATCCAACATCTTGACTTTTTGACAATACCCTATAGCCAAGGTCCCCAACCCCTGGGCCGCGGTCTACTACCAGGCTGTGGCCTGTTCAAAGCCAGGCCATGGAAGAGATGGGCAAGCACACATGTGAAGTTCCACTCGTGCAAGTGGAGGGCGCTAGCACTTGTGCGCGAAGCTCCATTCTCCTGAGTGGAACTTCATGCATGAGCACAAGCCCCTTCTGCTTGCGTGAGTGGAGCATCATGTGTGAGGGCAAGCACCCTCTGCTCGCGCGCGAAGCTTCATTCTCAGGAGTGGAGGGTGTGTGCCCTCTCTGCTTGCACACACAGAGCTGTGCATGCGCATGTGCACCTGCCACCCACCCCTCACCCCTGCTGGGCCACCAGGCTGGAAAGTTTGGGAACTGCTGCCTTACAGGCATTCCTCGAGAATTCTCTTAGTATGGAAAGGAAATGTTTTACTCCAGGGGTGAAATGTACTTACCTTTCCTACCGGTTTACTGATGTGCATGCGCTGTTGTCTGCTTGCGCCATCATCTGTGCATATGCAAAGCCTTCTTCGCATGCACAGATGGTCAAAACCGGGACGGGATGACGTCCTGGTTTGGGCGGGTGGACTCTCCTGCCGCTGGCGCTACCAGTTCTCCGAACTACCTGCCGCCAGCACTACCAGCTCCCACGAGCTGGATAGAGCCGGCAGCATTTCACCCCTGTTTTACTCCCACTGAATAATATACTTTTAAAAACATTTGTGTATTACATATTCAAACATATTTGTAATCAGATATATATGAGAAAATGAGAGAAAAACAAACCCTAGGTCCAGAATTTTTCAAATCCAGCTTCTGGAGAAGCTTGAAACACAATCAGCAAGCTCAGTTACAGTACTTCTTGCCTGAAAACAATCTTTGTGGGCAGAAATCCGAGGGCTCTCTCAGTAAAGTAGCTCCAAGCGCTATGTGGTCTGTTTATCATAACATGTGTCAGACTATATCAAAAATCACATTGGACTGAATCAGAAGCAGGTCCAACGGAATACGTTCTGCTCCCCAGAGGATAAATCAGCAGGATGAAAAAGTCCAGAATGATATAAACTTGACACTTTTCCCACTGGTGTTACTCTGATGCCCACATTCTCAAGAGAGTGTTTAGAGAAAGGAAAGTCATAAAGCAGTAACAGATACAGTATCTAAAGAGCTACACCATCCCACCATGCCTGGCCAATAAAACTAGAATCTATAATTAATATCCATGAGCCACAAATTGGCATTTCCTCCTGAGGATGCCCGCAGGAGAAGGGATTAATTTCCCTTATTTTCCCTTTCTGTTGGGGTGGGAGATGGAATACTGGGGGTGGGGGAAGGTTTTCCACCAGGGGTGAAATCCAACAGGTTCTGGACAGGTTCTGTAGCAGAAATTTTGAGTAGTTCGGAGAACTGGCAAATACCACCTCTGGCTGGTCCCAGAGTGGGGTGGGAATGGAGAGTTTGCAGTACTCCTTCCCCTGTCATGCCCACCAAGCCATGCCCACCAAACCACACCCACAGATCCGGTAGTAAAAATTTTTGGATTTCACCACTGCTTTCCATTAATAATTGCTGAGACAAGGAAAGTAAAGAAAATTCCATGGAAGAAGATTAATTAAGGCAAAGATCTTCGGGTGTTTCAAACTTCATCTGCCATAACCCTTTGTCACTGTCATTCTGCATGGAGCTGAAAAGCATAAAAAAAACCCCTGGGAGATTCCTATTGGAATCAGAAACACTTCTCAGTGAGCGGTAAGGGAAAAGGAATGAGGGGGAAAATAGTTTGAAAAGATGACAGAATCAGGACTGAGAGGAGATTGATTGGGATTATAGATTCCTTTAAGCAAGTGTCATGAATTTGGAAGATGGTGAGGACTGGGTCTAAGATGGGCTCCCCTGGGCAAGGGACAAAGAAGGAGTGGATGGAAAAAAGAAGGAAAAAGTGTGTGACTATTAGCATTCCTTTGGCACTTATTAACCGGGCTTGTACTTATATATGCTTATTATCTTGGCTTCTGTGTGTGTAAACATGATACATAATCCTTTGAGACTGGGTGGAATTAAAAAAAAAAAACTTGGCCTTTTCTCTGATTCTTTCACCCAACCATTCGCAATTTGTACATCTTGTACTATGAAAGATTTGAACATTTTTACCTGCCCACAAAACCATTTATATCATCGTAGCTGTCGTATATTTCCAAGTAATCAGCCATGCAGGCAGTATCATCCTCAAGGTCGAAGTCAAGAAACTGGATTTTGATCCGTTGGCCATACTTCACTCTTACATGCCAGTAACAGACTTGGTCATCTTCATATTCCTTTGGGTACCCAGGAGTTTTAAAAACATGTTTTGACGCTGTGAAGATTCCACCACAATCTTTTCCTGAGAGAGGAATAACAACGTCAGATCAGATGTCATACTCGTCCCAGATGTCAAATTGTGCCTTTGCAGCCTTTTTAGCGTGGGTTTTTTTTTTTGTGCCAACTTTCTCCAGCTCACCTCTAACAGTCCTGAAAACTAATTTAAATCATATATGCTTTTGTAAATCTGCATATTAAATTGGCTGGATACATTGTTAGCCATCTTTCAAACACATGCTTTTCTCCATATAGCTTACTATTTCCTATCAGTAGAACAAGCTCTTACCACACTGCAGGTTGGCCACCTACAGGTAGCAGTAAATTCAGAAGCCAACAAAAACAATGTACACTTTCGAGGAATCCCAAAGGTGCTTTTCATACTGAGTATGTTTTCATTTCTTCTGAAAGTCTGTAGAGATTCTCAGTCATCCAGGTCTTCAGCTCTGACTGGATGGTGGGGAATGGAAGGATTTATACTCCTTTCAGACAGGAATATAAATCCTTCCTTTCCCCACTATCCTGTCAGAGCTGAAGAAGCCTCTTGGATGAGAAGCGAAATGTCTTCAAAAGAAAAAACAAGAAAGTCCAGTTGCCTCCTGAAAAAGCACCTTCGGGACAACCATGATCTGGATGACTGAGAACCTCTACAGACTTTCAGAAGAAATGAAAACATACTCAGTATCTCTATCCGGGTCATTTTTCTTTTCTTTTCGTATTGCTGTCTAGTCTAACTTCTACTCCTTCACCCTAATTCATTCCTAAATCTCCAAGCACCTAAAGGTAGTCCTCGACTTACAACAGTTCATTTAGTGACTGTTTGAAGTTACAATAGCACTGAAAAAAGCGATTTATGACTATTTTTCACACTTATGACCGTTGCTGCATCCCCATGGTCACGTGATCAAAATTCAGATGCTTGGTAATTGACTCATATTTATGACAGTTGCCTTGTCCTGGGGCCATTTGATCCCGTTTTGCAACCTTCTGATTAGCAAAGTCAATGGGGAAGCCAGATTCACTTAACAACCATGTTAGTAACTTAAGAACTGCACTGATTCACTTAACAACTGTGGCAAGAAAGGTCATAACAGGGCAAAATTCACTTAACAAATGTCTCGCTTAGGAACATAAATTTTGGGTTTAATTGTGATCATAAATCATCTACCTGTATTCAGGGGATTCCACTGCCTTTCTCAAAGGAATAACTGAATAACAGAAATATAAAAATCTGTGTGCTTAATGTGCTTTTAGCAATTCCACAGCCAATACCTTCCAGATATTTACAAGCAGAAACAGGCCAATTCAATGCCTTTCTGCTGAATCTAAGAAGGCATATTTATGTAATTTATTTAAAGTGTTTATATAACCGCACAGCTTGTGCAACTCAACAACCAAGTTATTATCTCAGATGATTAAGAACCATGTTTTGGTTCTCCAGGTCATCCAGATGGGAATATAAAGCAGCAAGTATATCGAAACTATTTTTAACTAGAAAATGGGTTAATACTCTAGCACAGAACACAGCACACAGCACATAAGTCAATTCTTTTTTATTGGAATATGAGACAATCCAAAGTGATATAATGATGAACCCCTCAAGACACAGTTCTACCTGCAGTCTTGTTTTTAAGTTTCAACATCATTCGCTAGTAACGGAGACCTATTTTTTTCTAGAATGGAAAGAACATGACTCACCACCAACCAGTGCAAACAACTTGGTTTAATTAAGCTTTTCATCACCCAAACAATACATTTGGGGGAAAAAAAATCAGATTTGCCTCTCAGAGGATATGGCCAAATAGGAAAGGAAGAGAGGTGGACTATATGTAATTTTATGAACAAGAGGCCTCTCCCATTTTCCTGACATCTGTGAGTGTTTTCTGCACTGAAAGATTATTACATGGAGAAAACTGCAGGATTTTTCAAAGAAGGCACAGTATTGTTGTCCTTATCATTTAGAAAATGTTGCATTTAGGAGAAAGGAAGGAAGGAAGGAAGGAAGGAAGGAAGGAAGGAAGGAAGGAAGGAAGGGAAAGGAAGGAAGAAAGGAAGGAAGGAAGAAGGAAGGAAAAGAAATGAAAGAAAGAAGGGAAAGAAAGAAGGAAGGGAAAGAAAAAAGAAAGAAAGAAAGAAAAAGAAAGGAAGGAAGGAAGGAAGAGAAGGAAAGAAAAAAAGAGAAAGAAAGAAAGAAAGAAAGAAAGAAAGGGGAGGAAAGAACAGAAATCAAGCACCCCCAATATTGAATATAGTGTAGTTTCTGACATTAGACTATTGTGGTCTAATATTATTATGGTAGCTAACATATTATGGAAAATTCTATTTCCATTTAAAAAGATTCCAAAACACAATTGTTTATGAAAAAGAAATGAATCTGTACATTCATTAAACAGGGTTATATTACACTTCAGTGTTGGAAGCACTGAAGTGTTTCCATGACAAAAGAATCAACTGGTGACATCACCATTGCCCAGGGGAGACCCAGTTGGCTCCCCGTTAAGTTGTCCACTGAAGTAGTACCCATCTATCTACTCGCGGTCACCTGCTTTCGAACTGCTGGGTTGACAGGAGCTGGAGCGAGTGATGGGAGCTCACCCTGCCATGTGGCAGCAATGGGTTCCCTAATTAAATAGGGATGAGGCACTTCACATTTGCTTCTAAGCTTTGGAGGATACGACATGGCACCTTCCTCTTTAATAAGACTTATTTTCTGAAATAACTTTCAAAATTGAATCCAAGGTATTGCAGGTCTCTACAGACAAGTAATAATGAAAGATCGCCCAAAATTGAAGATCTTTGTGAAGCATATTCTCTATATTATCCAGTTTAAAAGGTAAAGGTTTCCTTGTCAGTCATGTCCGACTCTAAGGCATGGTACCCATCTCTGTTTCTTGGCTGAGGGAACCAGTGATGTCCAAAGACAATTTCTGTGGTCATGTGGCCAGCATGGCTATGGCTATATGCCAAAGGTGCATGTAACTCTGTCACCTTCCTACCAAAGAAATACCTATTAATCTACTTGCATTTACATGCTTTCAAACTGCTCTCCAGCTGACAAGTTCAGCCACTTTAACCACTGAGTCTTAAATCCCACTTTCAACTCTTCCTTCCCGTAATGGGTTGAGAAATTATTCTAAGCCATAATGCGAGTTGTTTCTTTAGTTTTTTCTTTAATGTACAGACTCAACAGTTATCTGTGGTGTAATGTTAAGTGTGAAGTGAGCTATTAAGTCTTGTTTACCAACCATGGATAAACCAAAGCACGGCTTGGTGTAACATGTTGAATTAACCCCTTTTGAACTGAATAGTTTTAAGAATATTTCACGGAATGATAAAAGTGTCTCCCCTGAGCAGTTCCAGCTTATGAATTACATCTCCGCAACTATCCTAGAGTAACCTCTAACTTCTGGCAACTCAAGTCAGGACTGAATGTCACAAGCAATTAACAATGACAAGCAGAGAGGCCCAAACAGCAACCGCTGGGGTACAGCGATAGCTTAAGAACTGGTTCTGTTGCCAGCGGAAAGTGGACTTGGCAGAAACAACGTTATGTGCTTTGACATGGTTGGAGACTGGAGCCTATCCCGGGGACTAGCCCTGTCTTCACTCGCAGCTGTTTTCCTTACAGTTCGTTCTCCAGAAAGACTCTAGCAAGCAAAGGAATGTTCACAAAGGTTTGAACTTATATTTGTCATTGTAAATGAAGTCTGCCCTGAACGTAGGACAGAAACAAAAGGAGTTGGTTGAAGAAGCAGAGTCTATTGGAATAAGGAATCTAATTTGTTTATGAACTTTAAGTCCTGCTTTCTGCATGTTTCAGTGGAGTGGCTTTTGGCAAATCACTTTGTGTTAGAATACAAGCACAGTATAATTAGGCACAGTACGGGGCTGCTGCTCAGAATGATGTCGATTGCCTAGTTGTTGTCTTTTCCATCTCTCCTGTGGAGTGTTGAATCTCTTACCATGTGATAGATTGTGACAGTACATATTTTATTTTGGAAGACTATTCTGTTTTCTAGGGCACTTCATCATAATTTGGCCATTGAATACTACCTTACTTGTTCGGCAAGAGGTTCTGCTCAATCTTCTTTAGCTGGCATAGGACAAGTTCTTTTTCTCATGCTCCATATTACACATGAAACAGGCTGCGCCACATAAAATGATGTTCTTCAAACAGGCAGGATATCGCTTAGAAATGCTGTAGTGCAGTGACGGCAAACCTTTTGGGTTGGCGGGTCAAAATTTCAGAAAATGCCTAACTTGACTCTGCTGGCATGTCAACTTCCCACTCCAAACAAAAGAGAAGTAATACTTTTTTAATTTAGTTTTTAAAATATACAATTCAATCGTGTGTGTGATCCCCAGAATCTGCCATGCATTGCTTATCTTCAGGCAATGTTCTTTTTTTTGTTGTTGACAGGCCCCTGAGGCCTACCTGAGGCAGCTCTGGGCCACGGGAGGCCTTCATTCTTGGAAGGGCTTTGGAAAATGTTCTTCTGCAGCCTCCAAAAACTGTATGAAAGCACACCCCATTCTGTGTGATTTTTGGAGGTTCTAGAGGCTGCACAAGAGAAGGGTCGAGAAGCTGCACAAAAACATAGCCCATTCTTGGGCTGCCTCTGAAAATTGTGTGAAAATAAGGAGTGCTTTTGAGAATAGTTGTGGGTGTTGGTGACTACTAGCCCAAAACATCATGGTGTATTCCTTTTTACATGCTCTAGTGCAGGGGTGTCAAACTGGTGGCCTGTGGACCGGATGCATCACGTGCAGGCCATCCCAGCTCTGTGAATGGGAAAAAGTCACGAAACGTCATGTGACAGCAACATGATGTGGCGAGTTTGACACCTAGCGTATCCTCCATTGAGCAGGGGGATAGATCAGATTTTTTAAAATGTCCCTTCCAACTCTAGTATTCAATTATACAGTATATTACCCATTCAATATGAAGTTTTCTGTAATACTGCCCATCTTGTGAGCAGTCACTGCTAATAAAATTATTATCCCTGGCTATACCTTCTACATTTCTTTTCTTGTAATGTTATCATTTAAAATTGCCAAGATAATTTTCTCAACCATGAAGCTATGCAATCCTAAATCAAGATATGTTAACGCATCTGATGAAGTAGGTTTTAGCCTATAAAAGCTTTTGCTATCCTTAAGCGTATTGTATTCTTTAAGGAGCCACAGCAGTTAAAGGCAGGTGCTTTTGCAAAGGTGTATCCTTAAGTCTAAATAGCTGTAAAATATATATATTTCATGTTCACGTACCATTAGGATTATAGCAATAGGCGTCCCACTTCTCACTTTTGTTGAGCCGGAACCCATAATCAACGATCCCTGTCTTCCCAAAGCCGCAGTTGCTTCCTGGTTTGACAATAGGATATCCGACTCTTCCCTTAGATAACCAGCCAGCAGCACACATATGGAAGCCTGAGGGATGAAAGGCAAGTGTCATACAAGACAAGTATTGGCTAAGAGGGAATGCTGAACTTCAGGTTCACAATTTCTTGTGCTCATTACCACCATACAATACAGTCCCAGTTATTTAAAAATGAATTAGGGTTTGCTAGCAAAACAGTTTCCACCCTAGACACAGAGGAATGTATATCCCTGGTTCATATTTTTTCAACTGTGTCATCTTTGCCTTTTAGCACAAAAAGAACTGTTTCACTTTATACAATCAAAACTTATTAGGAGGCACAGGCTGAGTAAATTGTACTGTAGTCCTGAGCATCTTTATTCAAAGATGCCTAATTAACATAAAACATTACACTACTGTAGTCTTGGTGAGTTAATTTCTATTCTACCCAGAATGCAAATCTATTTGACACAACACCATCCACTGTAGAATACACACGTTGTGTTTCAGAACATGTACATTTATTCCTTATAAAGGTAAAGTTTTCTCCTTTCCAGCCGTGTCTAACTCTAGGGGGCGCTGCTCATCTCCATTTTTTAGCTGAGGGAGCTAGAGTCGTCCGAAGACAAGCAAAAATATTTTGTAATAATTTAAACACATCATTCTGTACTTTGATTCTGAAAAAAAAATATAAACCTTTGTTAATATTTTCTGAAATAACTTTCAAAATTGAATCCAAAGTACTGCAAATATAAATATAAACAAATCTTTGTTTATATTTTTCTCCTGCTGCTGAAATATCTTTGACTTGCCTTATTCTGAATTTTCTGTTCAACAAATGAGGCTGTTCATATTTTACTTGATAGTGCAAGCCCAAGCCACATATAGTTAATATTGGCCACTGGTTTACATCATGTATGTGAATGCACTTTACCTTGGTGCAGTAGTGAAATCCAAATTTTTTTACTACTGGTTCTCTGGGCGTGACTTGGTGGGCACGGCTTGGTGAGCGTGGCAGGGGAAGGATACTGCAAAATCTCCATTCTCACCCCACTCTGGGGCCAGCCAAAGATGGTATTTGCTGATTCTCCGAACTACTCAAAATTTCCACTACCGGTTCTCCAAACTGCTCAAAATTTCCACTACTGGTTCTCTAAACTGCTCAAAATTTCCACTACCAGTTCTGCAGAACCTGTCAGAACTTGTTGGATTTCACCCCTGCTTTGGTGAAAGTTCCAGGACTATGTTGTACTGATTGTATGGATATTTTAAAATGTATCTGTCCAGCATACAATCAACTCAAGATCAAATGGATGTGTATCCTAGTACACAGAGTTCTCAGAATATTGCCCTTTGTGCTGCTTATAACCTACTTTTTGAAACATGGGCAGGTCTTTAACAAAACAAAATAAAAAGCCTGTGATGGATAAATATCACAAAGTTTGTTAACCACTAGATGGCCACAAAGGGTTGGAGTTTTTGGTGCTGCCATCTAGAGATTGACCATATTTATTCAGCCCACATATGGAAATGAATTGATACATACATTCAAGTCTTATTATCCTGTGCAGTGCTTGTTCTAATGGATTATACTCTCTAGTGACATCAACTACACCATTGTACCTATTTTTCTTGCAGCCTCCAATTGCTTGAGTGTTGCTAACTGTCCTCCTTCATATGCACACACCGACTTTGCCTCATCGTAAGTCAGCTGGTATTTCCCAGACCGTCCTTCTCTGTGATACACTCCTGCTGCTCGTTCTGTTAATTCAAAGTAAAAGTTGCAATGAATATTAAAAAAAGAAAAGCTGGCATAATGACTACCATGTTGGAAAACTAAAGCATGGAGATTTCTACTCCCCTTGGATTTTTAAAACCTTGCTGAGTTCCTGACTGAAAATAAGGGAGGAGTGATCTCATTAAGACCAGAGGAAAATTCTGTACCTGCTCCAGACCTGGAACTGATTAGCATTGGGAATGTAATTCTTGGAGACACCAATTTGTTCTTTGGTATCCCTCAAATCTGCTGGCTTATTGCATTAAAAACAATTTTTATTTTAAAAAACAAAAACAAAGGAAAAGATGTCTGAGATGCTGAGGAGCATAGGCACTGCCTCCAGGGCATCTGTACTGCCAAGAACACTTCTCACCCCAAATGAGTCTTTAAACTTCATTATAAAAATAGCTTTTAAAGAAATGGCTGGCTCCATCCACTATTTTGTTTGGGTATGTGGCTGCCTGCCTAGAAAAAGGACAAAAGGTGGAAGAAGCTGTAGGGACCGTCCTGTGGAAGATGGGATAGATCAACCCTGTAAATAAATCAGTGTTTGGAACAGTTTAAGTCCTAATTGCTATGTACCTTTTTCTTTTGTGATGCCTCAGGGATCTGTTTTGAGAGTGTACTTTCAACATCCTAAATTTTCAATGCCCATCAACGCCATGACCCATCCCGAAAGTTCTGGGATCCCCAGATTAATACCGTGTTTTCCCGAAAATAAGACCCTGTCTTACATTTTTTTGAACCCTGAAATAAGCACTTGGCCTTATTGCCATGCACTCAAAAGCCTGATTGGGCTTATTATCAGGGGATGTATTATTTTGGGGGAAACAGGGTAGATGTAGTAGCATTTCCTACAACCAAGAAGGTCTTGGATTCCCATCTCCTATTCCTATTCTTTTGTCTCCTTTAGCCAAGGGTCCCCATCCCCAGTCGAAGGATTGACACTGGTCTGCAGCATACCAAAATCCAGGCCACGTAACTCTGATGTTCTATGTACTAGTTCTATAAGCAAAACTACATCCGACGGTTGCAGACAGCATGTATAACCATGCTCCCTCCAGCCTACGGAAAAATGAAACCAGTGCCTGGTGCCCAAAAGGTTGAGGGCCAATAGTTTAGCCTCTGACACCACAGTTACAGGGATAAGGATTATGGAAGTACTGCAATAGCTGGGAGATGAGATGAAAGCCTCCTGTTCCTATATTATAACATCTACAATATTCTTTTCAGGAACTAGAGGATGGCTGTCCAATTGTATTTAGAGTAAAACAGCAGAAATAAATCTGTTTTGTCCCCATGCTAAGGACAGTGTTTTTGCTGGCCTTTGGCGGTCAGAAATTGATCTGATTTAATTAGAAGAATAGCGTTAAAGTGTTAGTAAGCCTTAAGTGAAAAACTGGTTGTGTTCCAAGAACATATTTTCCCAAATCAAGATTGGAAGGTGGGGTTTTATGTTTGTTTGTTTGTTCTAACATAGGCATGGAGAATTCCCAGCATCCACATGTGGGCCATATTAGGAACAGTCAAGTGGTGCAGAAATGATGTAATAAAAATAATAGTTGTTATTACAAAATTATAATTATATAACATTAATTATATGATATATAAATATTAAAAGCACATAAATTCATATGCCACTCGATTCCCAATGGCTCTAGGCAGTAACCATGTAAAGCACAATTAAGAACGCAT
The DNA here is from genome assembly GCF_029215685.1 of Pituophis catenifer annectens. Classification (NCBI taxonomy): domain Eukaryota; kingdom Metazoa; phylum Chordata; class Lepidosauria; order Squamata; family Colubridae; genus Pituophis; species Pituophis catenifer. The sequence goes on from NW_027256881.1 coordinate 208,206,602, forward strand.
GGAGTGTTTTTGCTGCCTCAAGTTGAGTGAAGAACTCAAACTCCTTTTTTGCAGTCCTCACAGTGATCTCGAGAAGGCACCAAAGAATGATAATAGCATGGATTTTCCCAAACCGACAAACAGTGTTATGTTGTTTTGAATTTAGAATAACACAAAAATTGTTGGATAAACTTTAAAACAGAGCAATAAAGCAAAACAAAGAAATTCTTTCTTTCAAAGAGAGGGAAAGGAAAGGCCACGTGATGCATATGTAGTCCATTTTGTATCATCATTTGGTCCATTTAGCCTTGGGAGAGACTCAGCAAAAGCCATTATTCCAAAAATTAAGTTGACCAAACTGCTCTGTACATACAATCTATGCTGCTTTCCTCTCTTCCTTTTCTACCTTGAAGTAAATTACAATTGTCCTTAGCTTTCATCTGTCCTTTGCCTAAAATCCATTGAAAGATACAAAGAGTTCCTGAACAAGTGGGGAGCAAGTAGGCCACATTATTAACCTCACCACAGGTCTGAATTCTGTGAATTATTATGAAGGAAACCTGCTTGTTGACAAATGGCTATAGATAGCCAAAGATGACCAATTAACAGAAAGTAAACTTGTGAGGTAGCTTCCTTCCATCTTTTCTAGATTGAGTTGTGCAAAATTTCATGTGCAGACAAGGAATTGTCTCCAGAATGACTCTGGAAATCATAGAACCATCCTGAAAAAGGCAAGATTTGGCATGGTCTGAAAGTAAATGGAGTATTCTACAATATTTTGGAACATTTTACACACTTACTTTTTCACTATCCTGCCATTCCAGGAGATTGACTATCAGTTCCAATTGTGGTTATTCTTTAACACAGGTAGGCATATATGCAATCAACTGGCCTGCAACCACTCAGCATTTTTATTTCCTGAGCTTTTATGAATCTGAGGGCATTGTTAAAAACAAAAACAACAGTGCAGACTAATACTTTGCTTTATAAGTGCCAAATTTCATATACATTTTATTTACAATTATTTATTTATTTATTTGGTCAAATTTATATGCTGCCCTTCTCCCGAAGGACTTGGGGCGGCTCACAAAGGATTAAAACCGTAGAACAGTAAAAATAAATTAATTTAGATAAATTAAAAATACAACAATTAAAACCCATATTAAAACCAAACTAAAAACACCCGCAGGTCAGGCAATTTGTTTAAAAAGCCACATCTTTAGGTCCTTGCGGAAGGAGCAGAGGTCGGGAGCCGTGCGGAGCCCGGTGGGTAAACCATTCCAGAGGGTCAGTGCGCTCACAGAGAACACCCTCATCCTGGGTGCCGTCAGCCGACATTGCCCAGCCGTCAGCTCCCAGAGGAGGGCTGCCCTATGCGAGTGTGCTGGTCAGTGAGAGGCTGGCAGTAGGTGCTCCTGCAAGTACCCCGGGCCCATGCCATGAAGGGCTTTATAGGTAAGCACCAGCACCTTAAAGCGGATTTGGAGGACCACTGGTAACCAGTGCAACTTGCGCAGGAGAGGTGTAACACGGGAGTAATGGGAAGCTGTGCGGCTGCATTTTGGACCAGCTGGAGCCTCCGGGTGTATCCCAAGGGCAGCCCCATGTAGAGGGCATTGCAGTAATCCAGGCGAGAGATGACAAGAGCGTGGGTGACATTAATGATTTTAATGTTAAAAAACAGAATGAAGTAAGGACCCTGACAAGACAGAATGATTTTTAAAAGTGAAACCAGAAACATTGTAAGTAAAATAGGTACCGATGGGGTGAATTATAGATATTTAGTATACGCACCTTTATTCCATAATGTTCAGATTAGGGTATAATGTTCAGATAATGATAGGCCCATTCTATGAATGCTATTTTGGAAAATTAAATGTATAGCAGTAGAATACTAGAAATTTTGGGCTTTGGAAGAATGAAACATATTATTTTTAGGGAGCTAATAGAATTGTAGTTATTACAGAAATGTACATCAATAAATAAAATATAATTAAATTTAATTTAATTAATTAAATGTAGATAAATAATGAATCAATGTCATCTTAAATCAGCATTCTTCATTTTAATAGCATTTGAGATATGTTATGAACAGCCTGTAAATAAGTACGGTCTATACATTAGTGCAGGATTGGCTAATCTTCTGTAAGGAGATGGATAACAAGGGTTTTAGGTTTTTTTAAACACAAACAAAAATATTTTATCTTACTTTCACATCCTTCCAGCTTGACTAATTGATTGTCCATGAATGCACGCCTCATATGGTATTTTATTTAGATTTAGAGATTGAATTTCCCCTCTCGTGCTCAAACAATTGGGGCAGGGTTCTCTGTTTATTCCAAAATTATTTCGTAACAGTAGCAACTTACTAGACTGATGTAATTTGGCTACTCACAGGATCTACCATGAGTAACTTTCCCAGGTTTCTTTGGAAAAACCCATCAATGACATATTGTTGGATCAGCTCAAGAAATGATGTAAACAGCATGAATGCAGCAACTGACTGAACTTGGATGGGTGAGAGGCATGAAGGGGGCAAATAGAGCTCTCTGGGCCCCCAGGCAAATTTTACAGATGTCTCCCCCCTCCCCACTTGTGCCACAGGATGAGAGAACTCAGGCACTGAGTGTCTATGGTGATTCTCAGTCATCCAGGTCATAGTTGTCCCAAAGGTGCTGTTTCAAAAGGCAACTGGACTTGCTTTTCCTTGAAGACATTTAGCTTCTCATAAAAGAAGCTTCTTAAGTCAGAACTGGAGAAGCTTCTTGGATGAGAAGCAAAATGTCTTCAAGAAAAAACAAAGAAAGTCCAGTTGCCTTTTGAAAAAGCACCTTTGGGACTCAGGCACCGAGCTCTATGAGGCTGTAAAAATCAAGGGAGGACAGAAGAAAAGGAAGAACACAGTCACATAGGCTACTTTTAACTGTGGGGAAACCATGATCAGTGGTGTCTGTGGGGGGAGCAAGCGGGTTTTAAGTATTGTAGTGCATTGGAATACACACCCTCTCCAGTGGTGGAATTCAATTTTTTTTTACTACCACTTCTGTGGGCGTGGCTTGGTGGGTGTGGTGTGGCTTGGTGGGCATGGCAGGGGAAGGATACTGCAAAATCTCCATTCCCACCCTGTTCTGGGGCCAGTCAGAGGTGGTATTTGCCGATTCTCTGAACTACTCAAAATTTCTGCTATCGGTTCTCCAGAACCTGTCAGAACCTGCTGAATAGCACCTCTGACCTTTACTACACGCATCCGGATGCTGCTGACCAGTTCGGTATATTTGTTATGGATGACAGTTGCTTGTTTATTCTGTGTGATTTGCAGCATACCATAACAGAGTGGAAAATAGAACAGACAAGACCAAGTAAACAAACAGCAACCAATCCTTCAAATCCTCTTAAGTAAAACTGTTTGGGCAGCTTTGTGGAAGGATGATACGACTGAGGCCAGATGTTCCTTTAGTGAAAGGATAGCTCAAAGCACCATGGTTACCATGGAAAACTTGCCTCTGAGCCCAAGCCTTCTCATCTCTCATCTCTCTCTCTCTTGGTTTTTGCAGCCCAACTGTGGCATTTCTATTCTCTTTCTCCTTGTTCTTTCACAAACAGGAAAGAAAAGAACATCTGGAAGAGGAAGACAGTGCCCTACAATAATTCCAGGGAAATCACCAGGGCTTCCAATCCCTTTGGCTCTAACAGTGCTGCTACAGCTAAAGCAGTGCCTGACTTGGGAGGAGCAGCAGCCACCATGGGGACTCCCCATTTGCTTCTCAATCCTTCTGTGGAGCTGTTCCATTAGATTTCCTGCTGGGGCCTCACACCTGGACTATCATGGTGGGTACAGCAATCCAGAGGAACACTAGGTATAGCAGAAAAATACATAGAAAAATCTATTTCTTTCGTTTTGCAGTCTAGTGATCACCTGAATTTCTGAAAGCCAGGTAAGCTTGTTAGACTTACCTTGTGTGATCAGATTTTGTTGAAAGTCTGGGGCAAGAAATGGCCAGAATGGGAGCTTTGTAGAGCTCCCTGCTTTCCCTGCCATCTCTATATTAAGCCTCTGAATCAGAGATGGGTTTCAGCAGGTTCTGACCAGTTCTGAAGAACCAGTAGCGGAAATTTTGAGTAGTTCAGAGAACTGGTAATACCACCTCTGACTGGCCCCACCCCCATCTATTCTCTGCCTCCCGAGTCCCAGCTGATTGGGAGGAAATGGGGATTTTGCAGTATCCTTCCCCTGGAGTGGGGAGGGAATGAAGATTTTACAGTATCCTTCTCCTGCAATGGGGTGGGAATGGAGATTTTACAGTATCCTTCCCCTGCCACGCCCACCAAGCCATGCCCACCAAGCCATGCCATGCCCACCAAGCCACACCTACAGAACCCGTAGTAAAAAATTTTGAAACCCACCACTGCTTTGAATAGCATTAAGTAGCATACAACAATCTGAGCAGGTTAAAAAAATAGCTTAAAAATGAGAAAGTGAGTAAGTTCTAAAGCAATATCAGCCTAGAGGCATCTGAAAGGCCCTATTGTTCTGTTATGAAAGATAAAGGAGAGAGATTTTGCCTTATTTGCAAGGCATAATCTTCTATGGTGCGGTCCTACTTAAAAACATCCTACACTAGATCTTTGTCTCGTTGAAGGACTGACCAGTAATTGTACTAATGACTATTTATACATCATGCTGGGCCATATTTCATTTTAGTCATGCCTTGTTGAATAAACCTCTGTGGCCAGATATACATTTGCCAAGCCAAAATGAAACAAATAGACATTATGGCTTTATGCAAAATGAAAATAGAAGTGTTATCTTCCCATATATATATATATATATATATATATATATATATATATATATATATATATATATACATTTGCTTATTTTCTTTTAGTGCTTGTACATATGCAGCAGTGGTGAAATCCAATTTTTTTTACTACCGGTTCTGTGAGCGTGGCTTGGTGGGCGTGGTGTCGCTTGGTGGGCGTGGTTTGGTGGGTGTGGCAGGAGAAGGATACTGCAAAATCTCCATTCCCACTCCACTCCAGGGGAAAGGATACTGCAAAATCTCCATTCCCACCCTACTCCAGGGGAAAGGATATTGCAAAATCTCCATTCCCACCCCACTCTGGGGCCAGCCAGAGGTAGTATTTGCCGGTTCTCTGAACTGCTCAAAATTTCTGCTACCGGTTCTCCAAACTGCTCAAAATTTCCGCTACCGGTTCTTCAGAACCTGTCAGAACGTGCTGGATTTCACCCCTGATATGCAGTCATAACAGGATCACTCCTTGTATAACATTAACCTTTACTTCCTCCATAACATACAACTTTTTATTTGGGATTTGGGAGAGCTATAACATTTACATAATTAAAGATAATATAGCCAGTTGAATATCAGTTTTAAAAGATACTTAGTTGTAAGCTACGTATTTATTTTAAAAATAAATTTTAAACTCAATTAATTTTAACAGAGAATTAAAAATGTGCTTTAATCTCTTCCACTGATACGCATGCCATAAAGGTACAGTATGTTCTCCAAATTCTAAAAGTCTTGATAAAGGCTATACATTTACTAAACCAAGTCATAGTTTAGAAAATAACATCCCAGCTATGGAATTGCCAAGAAGGATTTATTGAAAGGTCAGAAGAAGAAGGGTATGTGACAATTCTTTAAGTCAGATAGAACAAAGAAAATGGAAAGGAAATTTGGGATGGAAATGTGTTTGTTTACCTCAGACACTGTTTCAAAGTTTGCTGGGAAGGAGAAACAAGCAAATTGGTTCTGATGAGGTGTAGAAAGAAGTGTTATATTGTATTGTTTTAAGGTCCATCTCTCTTGAGAATCTATAATACTGGGAAAGCCGGTGACCAGTAGTAAGTTGATTCAATTACAATGGTGATGGGTGTACTGTTGGAGCACAGTTTGGCTTGAGGGGTCAATCATGGACAGATTAGCCTGGAGTAGGTCTATCCAAATCAGAACTGGGGAATGATGGCCCCTTTATGACTTGAGGACTTCAACTCCCTGGCTGGCTCATGAATTCTTGAGGTTGAAATCCTCAAGTCATAAAGGGGCCATCACTCCCTACTCTGGTCCAGTGGTGGGTTGCCCCTGGTTTGCACTGGTTCTATAGAACCGGTAGTAAAACCAGTGAGAGGCTCCGCCCACCCACCCTGACATCATCAAAATGCTTCTGTGCATGTCCCGCTGCGAACCGGTAGTAAAGGTAAGTAGAACCCACCTCTGCTCTGGTCTATATGATCACTAAGAGTCAATGCCAACTTGATGGTATCTAACAAATGCTAACCTATTTCCATCCTTAACAAAATAGGTGTTTATAGTTACAAAGCTAGAGATAAATTTTGGCTGCTATACTAGGTGAAAAAAAGCCCAATAAGACAAATTAAGTACTGCAGTAGCACCTAAAGGTGCTGAAAGTATACCCTCTCACAGAATTCAATGGAGAGGGCATGAGAGCTTGCTGTTGACTGGGTAAAACATTCTTTTTACTTATTGTATAAAAAATAAATCTATTTGATGGCCAATCTTCTGATGGCCTTATTAGGCCCTATTCTCTCAACATGTCACTGTCTTGTGTAATGTGCAGTTATACATACAGGATAAATCAATCAATCAAAATGGTTCTGGATCAGGGGTGGGTTCTACTTACCTTTACCACCGGTTCGCAACGGGATCATGTACCTTGCTTCTGCGCAGAACCTTCTGTGCATGCGCAGATCGCCAATGACAACATCCCGGGCGGTGGGCGGGGCCTCCCGCCGGTTTTACTACCGGTTCTTGCGAACCGGTCCAAACTGGGGGCAACCCACCACTGTTCTGGATTTTGTTCTTCACCAACAACAATCCACTTTATACTTTTTATAATAGTGTAGGTATAGTAAATCCTGCTACAGAGTGCATTGTATCTGGGAGATGGAGAATTGAAAGCTCTGGTATCAAAGCACAGGAAAAAATCCCATCTGGATATCATTAGAGTCCCATCTGGATATCATTCCTCAAAGCACTTTGAGGAAGTCCTTCTCCCTGGGAGGCTTGAGAAAAAAGCTTCTTTTCTAATAGGATGTGAAAATCTAAACACCATTTGCACATATTTATGCTTCTCTACTATGGCAACCAGCAGGAGTAATACATGGGAATATGAGCTTCTCCTTCATGGTGGAACATCAATTTTATTTTATTTTTGGCTTAGAGATGCCACAGCTATATTCACTTTAGCAATCCATGTCTGTCAAGCCTCCCACTTGTAGCTTAAATCAGGATGGCATTGAAGTTCCATTTGAACTGCATGAAGCTTTTAAGAAAGGGAAAGGATCCAGTGGCTGAGATGGCACAAGATTGGAACTGTTTGGGGTTCAGGGTGTTGTGGTAACTCAGCCACTGCCTTAGCATGTTGCCTTTATAGGTAGGCCTCAACTTATGACCACAATTGACCCCAAAATTTCTGTTGCTAAGCAGATAGTTGTTAAGATAGTTGAGTTTTGCCCAATTTAACAACCTTTCTCGCCACGGTTATTAAGCGAGTCACTGCAGTTGTTAAATTAGTCACACGGTTGTTAAGGGAATCTGGCTACCCCAGTGGCGGGTTTCAAATTTTTTTACTAACGGTTCTGTGTGCATGGCTTGGTGGCCGTGGCAGGGAAAGGATACTGTAAAATCTCCATTCCCACCCCAATCCAGGGGAAGGTTACTGCAAAATTCCCATTTCCTCCTGATCAGCTGGGACTTGGGAGGCAGAGAATAGATGGGGGCGGGGCCAGTCAGAATTTCTACTACCGGTTCTCTGAACTACTCAAAATTTCTATTACCGGTTTTCCAGAACTGGTCAGAACCTGCTGAAACCCACCTCTGGGCTACCCAATTAATTTTGCTTGTCAGAAGGTCACAAAAGGGGATCACATGATCCCGGGACATTGCAACCTTCATAAATATGAGTCAGTTGTCAATGCTTGGAGAGAGGAATGGTCCAGGATACCTTCTTGTTGCCTGATCATCAGTGATCCCTCTACCAATCCACCTGGTTTTAGTTTAGTTTAGTTTAGTTTAGTTTAGTTTAGTTTAGTTTAGTTTAGTTGATTTGTATACCGCCCTACTCCCGAAGGACTCAGGGCGGTGAACAGCCAAGCAATAAAATACATAAATACACAAAATTTAAAAACCAGATAAAATCAAATTAAATCATTTTGGCCCAGACAGATTAAAACACCCCAATAATTTAAAAACAGATTAAAATTTACATATTAATATATTAATATATTTTAATATAATATAATATTATATAATATATTAATAAAGGAGAATTGTAGCTCAGAGTTGAAATGAGGGGCCCTTGGTGATCTCTGAGCTGGGTTGTTTCCTTATGGACTTCTCATGACCCAGCTAGGGAACATCATCAGTGCTAGAAGGGAGTGGGGTTTGGGAGGAGGAAGAGGAAGAGAAGATTCTGGGGCCCTTGGTGATCTCTGAGCTGGGTTGTTTCCTTATGGACGTCTCATGACCCAGCTAGGGAACATCATCAGTGCTGGAAGGGAGTGGGGTTTGGGAGGAGGAGGAAGAGGAGGAGGAGGAGAAGGAGGAGATTGTGGGGTTCTTGGTGCTCTCTAAGCTTGCTTGCTTGTATTTATTTATTTATTTATTTATTTATTTATTTATTTATTTATTTATTTATTTATTTATTTATTTATTTATTTATTTATTTATTTTTCAGATTTCTATACCGCCCTTCTCCTTTCGGACTCAGGGCGGTGAACGTCTTTTCTTGAAGACGTTTCATTACCCAACCAGGTAACATCAGTTTTGACAGTTTTGATCTGCCTTGCCCTGTCTGGTTGAAATAGAACAGAATTAGGTGTGATACTGGAAGAAGTGCCTCTGTCCTGGATCAGTGGGGATAGAAAACGTCCCCTTCTTGCGATTGTGAGGCTGATATGCAAACTATTAAACATACCATGCAAGATTGCCCATGACATGAGTCCCCTGGTTCCCTAGAAGAACTGCATGAAGTAATGCTAGAGGAAATCAGATGGATAACTGATTTGGACATCCAGTTATAAGGCCACTGCCATATCTCCATAGAAGTTGTATATAATTACATGGATTGTGTGTGTACTTTTCTTCTGTCATGTTTTTACCATATACTAAATAAATAATAAGTTATCAAGTGCCTGAATTTTGATCACATGACTACAGGGTCATAAGTTTGAAAAACAGTCATAAGTCACTTTTTTCAGGGCTTTTGTAACTTCAGACAGTCACTAAACAAATTGTTATAAATTGAGGACTACCTAAATCCTCCTAAGCTATTAGAAGCACCCTCCTTTTCTCTTTTCTCTCCCTCCTTATCTTTGTCAGCCGATCAGTCTAGTACTCTTTCTTCTCTTGTTTTGGGGTAGTTCTTGCCAACTTGAAGATGTAGGCACGGTTTATCTTTTCCCAAATACTGATAGAGACTGCAGAGAAAAGCTTGGAAGTCTGGGTACAGCTGCAAGTCAGTGGTGGGTTGCTACCAATTTGCCCCGGATTGGGCAAACTGTAGTGGTGGCAGCGGGAGGCTCTGCCCATCCACCTGGATGTCTCTGCGCATGCGCAGAAGCATTGCGCATGCGAGCAAGTGCGCACCCACGAGCGAACCGGTAGCGGCCGAAATTGAAACCCACTTACTGCTGCAAAGTCTAAGACCCCCAGTTTAAATGACATATTGGAGTATGATGGTTAAAAAGCATGCATTCCAGAGAGGACAAAATGCATGCTCATTTAATCAGAGTTTTTTTTGTTGTGTGTCATATGAACATAATCAGTGTTGGGGGGGGGGAGATTATCTTTTGGCTTGAGGTGGAAGGGGCAATTGCCTCAAGCCCTGAAGGAAGGAAGATGTGAATGTAATAAATAATGATATTACTTAATGTTTTCCTTTCCAAGTGCTCAAATCTGCATTTAAATTGTTTTAATGAAAAGTGGTTATTCTGGTGTTTGCCCTCACATGTGAGAGAATTACTGAAGGATTCCATTTCCTCTCTTATAGACACCTGAAGAGTGCAATATTTAATTTGGAAATGCTCTATCCCAGGTCAATGCTTATCTTAAATTATTTTTTTTCTTTCCTTGCTGCTGATACTCTCTCTGTCCCCTTCCCCCTTTGTCTCTGTATGTGTTAAATGAATCCAGAAAGAATGAAAAGCCAAGGTTACTTTAGAAAAAAAGATGTAGAATTTATATATATATATATATATATATATATATATATATATATATATATATATATATATACACACATATACACATACACATATACATACACATACACATACACATATATATATACATATACATATACATATACATATACATATACATATACATATACATATACATATACATATACATATACATATACATATACATATACATATATTTGTGACTTTAATTGACCTCTATAGAAATAGAAGTGGTATTATTTGGGCCATGTCAGATTTAAAATATCCTATCCCAGAGCTGCTATAGAGGGCTACAATGTTGTACGTGGGATGGAAGCTGTCTCACTTTTGGAAGTTACAGCTTATTTAGACATTTATGACTTTTTTTTCTATTTAAAAAGAAAGTTTCCACAGCAAGTGATAACAGTATTAAAAATAAAATTAGAAAAAGAGTAGACGGAAAAAACAAGGAAGAGCACGTGACCAGAGCATTCTGTCAAGACACAAGGATTATGAAGTTCGGGATGAGTTCTAGGCATGACCCATATCAAGCCAAGAATTATTTTCAACAGCAAGTATAAATGGGGTATGGGTAACATGCATATGTAAATGTTGTCATATGCAAAATAAGTACATACTTTTTTTTTTTGTATTTATAATGCCATGCATTGAATAACACTCAAGACAACAAGGTATCTGCCAAATGGAATTAAAAAAATGTATTCTTCTTTGTAAGACGGGGGGACGGATAATGTCTATGAAACCCAAGCCTCATCTTCAGACAAGATTACTGAACCTTTCACAAGATGAATTAATATTTAAAAAGACGTGAACTTGCATGTGTCGAGTTCCAGGAAACACCCCCAACGAAAGAAGACTCCAAGGCTTGAAGTTCCTCAAAGTTCCATTTTATTAGAGATGTCATATTGGCACATCTGGGAAAACCCAAATCTGAAAGCTTCCAGGTTTTCCCCACCCAAAAAAAAGTCCAAGTCCCACATGTCCATCACATGTTCTAATCAAAGCACTGTGCCAACTGGAGATGCCTCCCAGTCACACCCTTCCAGGTGCAGGGCAAGATGTCCTTGACTCTCTGAGAAAGGAATGTTATTATGACTACATATCACCCATGCTCTATACAATCCCCCCTCCCAGTTTCCCACAACAGTAAATGTGGCAGGCCTGAAGGCCCAATGCAAAAGCTTTCAGGCCTACATGTGTTTCACTGAACTATTACCATGTCTTTCTCTCTATCCTTATAAGTAGAAAGAAACTAAGCACCAAGCCAAACTGATCCTTCAACCCACTCTTTGCCCTCCCCCCCAAAAAAACCCCACACCATCTCCAAGAAATATCTTTTTCTGCTTCCCTCTGCAACAGTGGGCATTGATATTCTGTGTTGAACGCAGCATATTCAACTTAGCGAGACGTCATGATGGCTGAACGTTGTCCACTATCATTCAAATAACTTCTGAAATAATGCTTCCATTCTGAACCAGCAAGGGAGTGGTTTAAAGGCAACATTAAGTTATCTCGTGGAAGCTCAGTGTACCTATCATGCGTCTTGCTTTGGCCCAGGATATTCTGCCCAAAACAAACAGCTATGATGAATTTTAGCAGGTCAGTCCAGAAGGGCTCTGGGCCAGCAACATGGGCCTGGAAGAGTTGCAGATTTCTCCCCATTCATTAATCTATAAGCTGCGGTTTATGAATCACAGTGGCTGACTTCACAGAAGACACTAAACTGAAACCAAGCCAAACTCATTCCGAAATAACATAATGTGATAACCAGGCCCTTGGATAAAATTATTTGGAACACATACAAAACTGCTTTTTAATGATATACGGTTCCTCCATCAAACCCAGCACTATTCTGATTAGCAAGAGCTACCTAAAATATGCTTCTGGAGGTTTCCTCAGGCTAATATCTGTTCCACCCCCCCCAGCAGAAAACAACAACATTTCCAGTATTTCTCCATCTTATGTTGTGAATGAGGAATTGGAAAGAGGAGTTTTAACTGGGGTTTGAACTAGTGGTGCCACTCCAGTGAATGGGCAATTATATTTCAGTAAGATGAATAAATAAAAAGGTTTCCTACCCTCTGTTTGCTTACACTGCCAGAATCTTTTTTTAAAAAAATTGGAAAGAACAATGTCTGAACCAGGAAAAGTTTCCCACAATACGCTATTGTTTCGCTATACAATACGCACATACACAATACGCCAAACCAGGAAACCAAGAAAAGTTGCACTTCACAATACGCTAAGATTCCCTTCCCCAGTTTGTTATCACATGTCCTCTCTGCTGACCACAGAATCAATCTCTGAGTCCATCATCTGTAGTTTACAAATCACAAGTACTGTGTTTACAACACCAGGCTAAACCCAAACCAAACAAACCACATTTAGGCTTAATCTCAAAAAAACTAAACAAGGTGAGTGGCCTAGTTAATATTGGATACGACGCTCCCAGAAAAATCCCAAGGCTGTATATTAGATTGCAAATATATCCTGGAGGCTGGCAGTAGCCAACCATTTTTATGCTACTGCTAAACTCACCGAGAGTTGAGCTTGACAGGAGGAATACTTGATGTGACTATCTTTATGTTGTGGGACAGACGATGTTTTTCTGATTAAGGAGTACGTTTTTCTATTTTGTGGGAGTAAGGGCTGCCTGTAGTGGAAAAGAAACCAGCTGGCAGCTTTGGGGCATACAGTATGATGAGGTTGTATTTTAGATTTAAATATCTAGGCTATGCAGCTCCAATAACTGTGGGTGGCTTAAGATGTAATCCACCCTACCACCCCCAGAATTTTAGGTGTTTTAGAAAATTTTCATGCTGCTTTGTTCTTTTCCTCATTTACCTACTGGAAGGTTGTTTTGTTATTCACGGGTGGCTTTCAAGTTTTAGAAGTCTGGTATCTGTACAAAAGGAGCTTAGGAGAGAATGAAATACCTTTTGGGCCATATAATTCCCCCCCCCATCCATAACATCTGACTGTATCCAAAAGTTGATTGAGGGAGAACATCTAGGCCTTAGAGAACTTCAGTTTTCAGCAACTTCAGTCAACATGCTATAGAATGAAAAATGCTGAGAAGTGTAGTAAACTGTGGAGGGCCACCCGTATTCTGATCCTTCTGCAGTTCTGTACCGGGATAAGCAAAGCTCTGTTTCTCTGAAGCAGAGATGGCTCCAGAATATTAAAATACGAGTAGAACAGTATGACCAAAGAGGTAGGAAAGAGAAGAGTTGCAGCAGAAGAAATAGTACTGCCTTCCACATCTAGTGCCATTCACATGGGGTGGACTACAGTGTCCATCAACTACCGTACAACTGTTTGAGCCATGCTAGTTGGGCATTATTGGAAACTGTCAACAAACTCATCTGAGAGTTGCCATGTTAGGAAATCTAAATTAATGTTAGGAAATCTAAATTAATCAATGGAAACAAATGCAGTACAGGGAAGGACATGTAACTACCTGGAAACTATAGTTTTAGGCAGTATTTCCAGGAATTATTTACGTGGGAAGGAAAGGCTGATCTGTATCTTGCACAGCTGTTTCTCTTTAAGTCTCTTCTCTCCCCATGCACATCTCTAGAGGTCTAGCTTTCTGTATAGCTCAAGCTTTCAGATCGCATCGCTTTCACAGCTCATGTTTCAGAGGCATTCCTTTTCTTTAAATCAGATCTCTGCACAAACATCTTTTAAAATGGAAAATAAAGAATGGTGCTATTATTCAGTAAAGACTTGTGCCTTTAATGCAAGCTACACAAAATGCAGGGACTGATATAAGAAATAGTAGCTCTTTCTGCAGTTAAACATTTATTAATAGAAGCACAAACAAAATAAAAATCAACTTACCTAACCAAATAGAATTGTGAAGAACGCCATCCTTGAATCCCCAGCTAAAACCTCTATCCCATAATAAGGCAAAAAGAAAAGTTAAGGCAATCATCTTAATATTCTGTACCTTCTGTTCAAGCAGCCTGGAAAACCACTGCTCGCAGCTGTCTAGTTGCTAGTGGAACATCTGGCTGGCAGAACTTAAATAGTGTTTTCATCTGTGAGGTCAGAATGCCTTCTCCAATTAAAGTAGTCATAGGACTGCTCACAATTAAAACTGATCCCTGGTTTTTTTTGTGTGGCTGACTCATTTTCTGCCTCCCTTAAAGGAAAGTCCAAAGTCTTTCATTGTAAATGTGCAATTGTCCAATTGCCAAAGCAAATGTCTAATTTTCACCTGCTTTCAAATATTCAGATATCTTTTAACACTTTTGTATGTGGCAAGCTGCCCCATATAATTTTGCTTTTGGACAGGTGAATTGATTGCAAGAGAATTTCTTTAGGGTTTATAGCTATTACAGCTCAGCAGTTATTAATGAGAAATGTTTGGGAAAACTAAGAATCAGAAAATTCTAATTGCTAATAAAATGAACAGCGGTATACACTGAAAAAACCACATTGATAATCTTCTATACTACCTTTTGCTTGAACGAGGGCATGTGATATAGAAGTCTTGCAAATAGGATGAAACAATAATTTTGCCATGGGTAGAGTTTATAAATGGTTATATTGAATTAATTAATAAAATAAAAATTAAAGATAAAAGTATTAAAAATATGTTACCTCAAAATTAATAAACCTGATAAAAAAGGGAAAATAGACCTGGGAAACTCCTAAAAAAGGACCCTCTTGATCAAGACTTCTTCCTTGCCTATTTGAAAAAAAAAAAACAACTTCAAATGTGGACACACACCACATAAAAGTATATTGGTGCAAATCAGCCAGGTATACATTTTTCCTTTCAATGTTAAATGATAATTTTTAGCCAGCTCTGAAATATTCAGTTTGATGTTTTGATAGATTTAAAATATCATGGATATAGCCAAGAAATTTACACATTCGTAACATTCAGTAGTTGACCCAAAGTCATCTTAACAAACCTTTTTACGTCAACCTCAAATGGGACAATAGCAGAAGATCAAGATATAGGTCTGAATGTTCTACTTCCTAAATCGCATGATCAAAGCAACTGCAGCCAATCCTTTCAAACATTTTCTGAATTTTTATGCAGTCCAAACTTAAAGCTTACATTTTTTTCTTCAGGAAATATTTTTGAGACCAAATCTGATTCTGTTAAAGAATATATTAATAATTGATCCAGCTGTTAATGCACCATATGTTGACACTCAGTTTGGCAGGAATAATTGAGTATAAATAGGAACTGGATATAGTTCAATGCACTGTAGATTGGAGATTCTGGGACTTAAGAGTTCCAGCTCACTTCTTGGGAGCCAATTTAGTTCATTAAGAATGAACTGCAGATTTTCGTATTTGTTCAGTGTACCTCCAGACTAATGAATTCTACTCCTCAGTTTCTAATTTTAATTTTGTATAACGGTTACACCTAATATTGCATCATATACATTTCCATGCTGGGAAAAACAATAGAAATGTGACTTTCAGGTGGGTAAGAAGTTGCCCATCTCAATCCCTCTTGATGTTGGATGTACAAAAGTGTGCTGGGTGTACAAAGAATTAGGTTAACTTCCATTCATTTGGTAATGGTAATGCTTTTCTTCCAGCATCCATGTATATCAGTACTTACCTTTACTACCGGTTTGCAATGGGATCGCGCGTGCATGCGCAGATCGTCTATGATGACATCCGGGTGGGTGGGTGGAGCTGGCCCCCGGTTTTACTACTGGTTCGCAAGAACTGGACCGAACCAGGGGCAACCCACCACTGATGTATATATAGCTTAGTATTCCCTATAGGGAATTATTTAAATACAAAAGGTTTGAAAAATAGCATTGTCCTTGAGACAAAGGGGTAAATTTCATTTCCTTGCTCCTAGCTCATGTCTGATTCATAATATGACAGCTGTCTGCCTGTGTCCTCCCTTGTGGTTTCAGCAGCTGTTTTGTGGTAGGTGGAACTAAGGGCGAACACTTTGGAATGGAAAAATATCTCAGAACTTTTCAATGTCCCAAGGAGGAGTCAAGTTCTTTTTTTATTTTATTGCCCAAGGGACTTTAAAAGATCATTTTCAAATACCTCAAGAAGAGGGTGTCAAGTCAGTTCAACCTTGAATTTTATTTAATAACAACAAAACCAGCAGGAAGTTAAATTAAAGGAAATAGGGTCCTGCCTCTCTCCTGCTTGTTGTGTAGAAAGCTAGGAAACAGTTAATAGAAGCAAACGGTTTCACTGTTCTCATAGGGGTGGATGTGTTAACCTTCTGCAGAAAAATAAGAAAAGTGTCATGGCACAATGGAAATACTACAATATAAAATAGAGTGGACAATTTTAATAAAAAAAAACTTACTTTCCCAAGTCCCAAAGTTTTTCTATGTATATTCTATGCAGGCTCAGATTATTCTACTTTGGACATGTTATGCAAAGAGCTAGCTCTCTGGGAAAGATGGAAGGAAAGAGAAGAAGTAATTGACCAACAGCAAGGTGGATGGATTCAGTTACAGTGGCAATGACTGCACCATTAGAAGACCTGAAAGACCAGGTTAGGGACAGATTGCCAGGGAGAAAAATCTACTTATATGGCTGGTAGAGTCAAAAATTACTTGATGGCGCATAATCAATCAGCTAAACTTCCTTTCCTGCCTGACAGGGTGGTTTTTTAATTTTTTTAACAAAATTCTTTACATTAAAAAAAAATTAAGCCTAATTTGTATTTCCAGTATCCTACCATATCAATTCAGGAAGATTCTTAGAAGATAAAAAGGTGGGTAGCAGCAGCCTACTACTTGGATGGAAGAATGCCCACCTGACCAGGTGGTGGTAAGACTCCAAAATGATTTTTTAAAAAACCACGCTGAGAAGTAGAAGGGGAGGTAACAGCGTTACCACTATAATAATTTTGTGACCAACTACCCTGGTAGCAGGGGTGAAATGCAGCAGGTTCTGACAGGTTCTGGAGAACCAGTAGCAGAAATTTTGAGTAGTTTGAAGAACCAGCAAATACCACCTCTGGCTGGTCCCAGAGTGGGGTGGGAATGGGGATTTTGCAGTATCCTTCCTCTGCCATGCCCACCAAGCCACACCATGCCCACCAAGCCACGCCCACAGAACCAGTAGTAAAAAAAATTGAATTTCACCACTGCCCGGTAGCCATTGTATGATAGCGTCAGATGGCAAAATGCAATTCAAGATGCAAAAGCTGAAGCAAAATTTGTATTCATTCATTTATTTAAAAGATTTGTATGGCCACCTCTCTTAAAACACAACTGTGGTGGCTCCTCCACAATAATAAAACTCCTGAACTATAAAAGCCATAAAACCATAACACTGAAAGAAAAATGTGATAGCTGTCCACAACAATAAAAAAAACCCGAACTTCAAGCAATAAACCTTACAATTGTAAAACACATCCATGGCTCTTTAGTCATTCCTTTGAGATGCTCCAACAGCCAACCTCAAGAAACCTTCATTTTGCCCAACTATCAGGGAAAAAAGCCAAGTCTTAATTGCCTACTGGAAAATTAATAAGTTGTGGACTTGCTGGATTGGTGGAGGGTGGGTGTTTTATAAGGTTGGAGCTGCCATGAAAAGGCACCCTTCCAATGTTCCGTTAGAGGTCAACATTTCAGGGAAGGGATCTGGAGCTAGGAATGGGACAACTTGCCACAGCCAACTTGGTGCAGCCAACTCACCACGGCCAAGTTGCCGCTGGATAAGTTGCCATGGCCAACTTGGCAGGCCCAACTCATTGCGGGACAATTTAACAATTCAATTTAATTATTTAAAGTAAATAAAAATTATTTTAATTTTTGCCATTCACATTTCATTCTGTCCCTCCTTTTGCATCCTTTCTTTAATGATTCTATTCCACCATTTCTTTGATATTAGTGTAACTCCTGTCCCGCAGTGAGTTGTCCTGCAATGAGTTGTCCTGCAGCAAGCTGGCCGTGGCAATTTGGCCATGGTGAGTTGGTGGTGGTGAATTGTCATTGTGTCCCTGTGGAGCTTTTCTATCCTATCCGATCTAGTAGGATGGGCAGAGATTAAGAAAGATGATATTTCTCTTTTTTTGTCTCCTGGCAGGGCAGAGAGATTGCTCAAACAAGTTATCGCTTCTAAGCTGCTTTTCTCCCCAATGCAGTACATCCCTAAAAAGTGCTAATAGCAAGTTCACAAGCTAAGCTCTGTAACTTTAATTACTCGATTAGACTACTCCCACTCACTTGGGGTACTGCCTGAAACTGTTCAGACCTTGATCAGTCTCATATGGAAGACTTTTGTTATCAGCCCATCAAATGTTATCATAAATCCTGTGGATTGGTCAGAAAACGAATTTTTAAAATGGTTGCTAAATGAGGTAGTCGCTAACCGAGGAGTGCTTGTACTTGACTGTGTGGTCAAAATGTAAATAACACACAGTGAAGGGACACATGCATGTGAATTGTTCCAGTATTGATCTGAACAAAATTGTACTTGTTTGGAACGGAAGATAATTGTGATTAATGATAATGACCAGTAGTGATAGTGATCTGGACCAGTGATAATGGTAATCATATGATGGTTTCTCTTTCTGTTATGCATCTTATTTATAAGCCATAATCTAGTCCATAATGCAGGTCAAAATCAATGATGAGAAATGTATTGAGCTCTAGATCTTAGATGACTGCTCCGTAACCTATGACCAATTTTCTAGGCCTGATAATAGTCAAAATCCAGCAGTATCTAGAGGCTCATGATTCACCCAACAGCATTTTCTTTGCAGAATCCAGAATTCCTTGTGGAATCTTTGTATGTGACCTTAATGGAACCTCAACTCTGCTGACATAAGCTTCTCTATATATGTTGGGTGAACCAAAGTGTTGTCTGTCTCACAATTATTTACAACCACGTTCTGTTCTAATGTTGCCCTTTTCTTTCCTGGAAGACCTAACAGGGTAAACCAGCATCTATTTCTCCATGGACCCATACATGTTAGGACATAGAAACTGCGGTTGTGGCTTTTCTTAGAAAAATACAAGAAAGGGTAAGCTGCATTCACATAACTCTGAGATAGTGGATGCCCACAGAATAATTAGGAAATAGGCCGAATAT
The DNA here is from genome assembly GCF_029215685.1 of Pituophis catenifer annectens. NCBI lineage: Eukaryota > Metazoa > Chordata > Lepidosauria > Squamata > Colubridae > Pituophis > Pituophis catenifer. The sequence goes on from NW_027256881.1 coordinate 208,225,860, forward strand.
ATTTCTCCTCCTCAACACTAAAATAGTATAATGGGAATAGCTGCCTTGAAGCAAATGGGCTTCAAATGAATATCTGCATCATGAGCCAGATATAAAAGGCACTATACTTTCCAGATCACAGTCTATAATTTTTCATTCATATAATGCTGAAATGGCCCATTTCTTCATTCTTGAAATCCATTCTGTGTTCCAGCCAACACTAGGGCAAAATTCATTTTACTATTCAATTATGAATGGAGAGGCTCTACTGTATAACAAAACACCCTGAAACAAGACAAATCTCTTTTTTCCCCTTTGATATGAACCTGAAATAGTAAGAGTGATAAGGTTTTGGGCTAGGAGAACAGGGAACCAGGTTTCAGACTATCCTTAATTGTGTAAGGTCACTAAATAAACTGGATTCTCTTTCAGTGTATTCCTCAGGGTGGCTATTGCAGAGGAAAATGGAAAAAAGTGCTGTATATCTAGTTTAAATTCCAGGAGGAAAAATGTGGTTTGCCATCTAACAAAGTCAAATATGGTCAGATAGTCAATGGAGGGTTACCGCAAATTGAGAGAAAGCCATCTGGGAAGGATTTGGGGTTGCAAAAATTAAATAAAAAATTGGACAAATTCTCCCCAAAAGAAGCTACTAAAGAAAAAAAAAGACATATGCAGTTCTCATTCTTCCAACACTCCAAACCACCCCAATGATATTGGACAGCAGGTCAGATGAATATCACTGATGACATTTCAGCTAAGTTTTGATGGGTCCATCCATTACCTCTGAGAATAAAATATTGAGAGAGGTTGTGTGGGACGACTGTTGCTGTTTGGTTCAAATCCTTATCTTAGAGAAGTTGAGTTTGAATTCTGGGAAACAGAGTCTGATAATTAGAGGATAATAGATTTGGAAACCTCCTTTAAATGTCTTCTGGAGGAGGCTCTAACTGGTTGTTTTTCCATGTTTGTTAGATAAAATGGAGGTACAGCATTTTATCATAGGTACCGTTATGAAGCATGTCCTCTTCAATGAACTAGAAAAACTTGTGTGAGATTGTGGGAAAAACAGGATTTCATTAAAACTTAAGGATAGGCTAAAGTAGTGCCAGAGGATACATGATCCCCTGGTAGATTTGCAGCTGGCTGGCTGGAGTATACTTTATTTTAATGGACAAAGACCTCCCTTTGTCTTTCTGACTGTGATCCCAGTCTGGCTGAAGTTAATGATCAAGTTGTTATTATGGGGGTTAGACTTCTCAACAATTGCCGTTCTTCCAAGGAAAACAAAGCTACTTCTCATAAAAAGAAGCTTCCTGGGAATATTTCGGATTATGAAATACAAATATCAGAGAACATGCAAAGATATGTAATATGCACTGCTCTGAAGTCAAGTCCTATTTTATGTGAGAAATAAAAAGCAAAAAGTTTATTGAATTTATTGGCCTTATGGGGCTCGAATTCTGACTGTTAGGCAAAATAAAATATTTGCCTGAATTCTAAATGAGGAGTATAAAACTTTCACTCTGACTCCAATTTCTCTCTCAAACAACTGATAAAATATAACAATGGATCTATTAGATAGTATCTTTGATCAGCATACAAAATCAAACAACTCACTTTGATCAGAGGATTTCCCCACACTTTATCTTTTGGTTTTTTTGCACCATCTATGTCATTTTGCTTTACATATTCCTCGTTGACTTTTCTCTGGAATTCTGCAGTCCATTTCAGGAGCAAGAAAACAAAGGCAAAATTGGAAATATTGGGTCTTCCAGTAGTTCCTTCCAGCATTTGGGCGGGGACCAGGACTGGAGTGCATGAGGCTCCGTAGAGCAACTCTACTCACACAGCAGGTTATAAGTCATTCAGGTGCTGAGGATTGTGTGGTAAAAAGACCGTAATGGAGAATAGTAGTCATCCTCCAGGGAACAAGGTCCAACTCTGTAAATCAGTATGGCTCTGTGAAAGGAGATGCTACTAAATAGTGCAGGTGAATTTGCTGTGTGCAAGTTGTAAAACAACAATAGGATCAATGTATTATGTTTGTATGTATGTGAATATATATATATGTGTGTGTGTGTGTGTGTGTGTCTGTGTGTGTGTGTGTGTGTGTGTGTGTGTGTGTGTGTATGGATAGACAGACAGACAGACAGACAGACAGACAGACAGAACAAAGATAGATGATTGATCAGAGTTGAAATTCAGCAGGATCTGACAGGTTTTGGAGAATCGGTAGTGGAAATTTTAAGCAGCTTGAAGAACTGGCAAATACCACTTCTGGCTGGCCCCAGAGTGGGGTGGGAATGGAGATTTTGCAGCATCCTTCCCCTGCCATGCCCACCAAGCCACGCCCACCAAGCCATGCCCACAGAACTGGTGTGGTGAAATTAAAAAAAAAAAATGGATTTCACCACTGTGATAGATAGATGATAGACAGATAGATGATAGATAAATAGACAGATGATTGATAGATGATGGATAGATAGATAGATAGATAGATAGATAGATAGATAGATAGATAGATAGATAGATATAGATAGATATAGGTAGGTAGGTAGATAGGTAGAGACAGACAGAGAGACAGACAATATTTGGAGATTCCCCCTCTCCGTCAAGAAGTGAATCTGGGTGATGTGCAAATAAACATAAAAATAAAAAAGCTATATAAAAACAGTTGAAAACAAGAATAAAATAATTTTAAAAATCCATATGCTGCCTGACTTCCAGCAACTCTGGGTGGTTTAACAATGGTTAAACCATTAAAAATAAAAACCAAAGAACATCACAGAAAAACATTTTTTTAAAAAAAAAATATGGAACATCATAATAAAAAGTTAGCAGAGAGAACAAACCTGTATGCAAACACGGAAAATGAAGAAAAGAGTCTTGGGTCATCCTCCTCAAAGGCCTGGATAAAGAGTCATGTCTCCAAAACCTTTTCAAATACCAGTAGGGTAGGAACTTTTCAAGTATCCAGAGGGATTTCGAGATTCATTTTACAAATTCATTTTACAGATGACAATCCACAACGGAATAACCAATTCCCACTAACCCTTTTTTTCTTAGAGTTTGTAAAACTATGAAAAGATTGAAACATATTTTCCAAAAGTTTGTTTTAATTTATATATATATATATATATATATATATATATATATATATATATATATATATATATATATATATACACACATATATACATATATACATATATACATATATACATATATACACATATATTTAAAATCCAGAAAAATTATAATGCATTCAATTTTTTTTAAAAAAAGAGAAAAAGCTTCCAAATAAATACAGCTCTTAAGACTGAAAATAACAGCAATATATCACACTCATAAAGTCAATCTGTTTCACAGGAGTATTAGAAAGTGGTAGGTTAATTTGTGCAGCTTTGACACCTTTGAGCATGTTATTTTGATTAATAGGATGCTGTGACATCTGGGCTGCTAAAACCAGACCATCTATATCATTTTGCTTTTATTTAGCGAACATTCAGAGTTTTGCAGCCCAGATCCCATAGCTTTAATTTATAGGCAGGGAGATTACAGTGATAGTTGGAAAGTGGATGGGGAAACAGATGAAGGCAGAGAGAATTATGTATGTTTGCCGCCTTTATAAATATGTATGTATGTATGTATGTATGTATGTATGTATGTATGTATATATGTATGTAAAATATAATAATCTTGTGGAAAAGGAAAATCCAATGAAGACTGTGAGACCATTTGATTGAAAACTCCAACAATTATCTTTCAACCATAAATTGGAAGCATAGAGCTATTTGTCATTATTTATTTATTATTTATTTATTTTATTAAATTTCTATAACGCCCTTCTCCCGAAGGACTCAGGGCGGTGAACAGCCAGAAGATAAAACACAGGAATACAAAATTTAAAATAAATTAAAACGGATTAAATAATTTAGGCTGAATTTTAAAATACCCCATAATTAAACAGATTAAAATTTATGTTTAAAATTTAAATTTAAAAGAGGAGATGATTTAGGCCAGGCCAGCTTGATGAAATAAAAATGTTTTAAGCGCGCAACGGAAGGTGCGAAGATCCGGGATCCTCCGTATCTCCGGGGGGAGCTCATTCCAGATCGTAGGTGCCCCCACAGAGAAGGCTCTCCCCCTAGGGGCCACCAGTCGACATTGTTTGGCCGACGGCACCCGGAGGAGGCCCTCTCTATGGGAGCGTACTGGCCGGTGGGAGGCTATTGGTGGTAGCAGGCGGTCCCGTAGATAACCAGGTCCTAAGCCATGGAGCGCTTTAAAGGTGGTAACCAAAACCTTGAAGCGCACTCGGAAGACCACCGGGAGCCAGTGCAGCTCGCGCAGGAGCGGTGTTACATGGGAGCTCCATGTTGCTCCCATAACCACCCGCGCGGCCGCACTCTGCGCCAGTTGGAGCCTCCGAGTGCACCTCAAGGGGAGCCCCATGTAGAGAGCGTTACAATAGTCATAAGCATAAGCCAATATGTAGAATAATTTATTTATGATAAAGTTAAAGACAAGCCTTCCATGCCCTTTAACAAAGCCTGTTGCAACAAGGTAAAACCCTAAGAATAATGACACCATGTAAGAATGAACGTAAAACACACATTAAAAGAAAGAAAGAAAGAAAGAAATTAGCCCTGGGATATTTTCATTTGAGCAATAGGATTTGGCAGCAAAAAGAGCCACACTTCTGTTGATGGGAGCTAACAGGAAAATAGGTACAAGACAGTCCAAGAGACCTTTGCAGGGGATCTGATTAAAAAATGAGAGTAATAAATCTTAAGCACTCTGTGTGGTAGAAGCTTCAAATAACGCTACATGATTTAATAATTCTCCAGCTTCCATCCTGTGGGAGCAGATGTGACTGTCATATGTTATATCCTTGAAAAAGTTTGATTAGCAATGCAGAAGGGAGGGAATTAAATCTGGTTGGGGGGGGGAGAAATACCACAGTAGTGTTAAAGTGTTCAGATGTTACAATTTAATTTATTCATTTATTAAGGACTCCAATAGATAGAGTAGGTCTTACAAACCACTGATGAAGTATATTGAAAAGTAATATTCTTGATATTCAAGTTAGATGGTATCCCTTTATGGATTTTGGGATTTAGCCCAGCTATTTTCTATCCTTTTAATGTTCTGTTCTTGGCATAGCTTAATATATATGTTCTGCTTGATTCCACATAGAGATTCTTTTTTTTTCTTGAAGATACTGTTTAGTTTATAGCTTTTAGTATTAACTGGTTATGTCAGCTTGTTTCCTGGTCTACTGTACAATCTCAGAGAAGGCAGACATCCATGCATGTTGGCTTCTACCTTTACTCCCAAACTGCCTCATCCAAGCCTGTGGATTGATTTCTTTTTTTCACAAGAGGAGGACTGCTAAGCGGGCCAATCCTTGATTGATTTAAATACCTGCAGGGCAGCTGGAAGGAACAGCCCACACATATTAAACAGAATTATAAATCATGTCTTCAGTGCTATTAGCAGCAGATTAATCTGCACTGATTCTTTGAAGGGCTCTGGAAAGAGAGAACTGAAAAATATTTGAATTGCGATGCTTGTTCTTCAAGCAGCTCACCAGTGAAGGCGTTTGCACAACTAGTCTTCAGTCAGAAAAGAGTATTTTCTTAGATTCAACAAAAAGGAAAAGCATTAACAGAAATCCATAAGTAAACATAAAATACAACTACTTATTATTAAAGAAGGATGATATTGCTGACATTTACCTCCTGTAATAATTTTGGGGCAGTAATAAAGGAGAATTGAGTAAGAGACATAAAATTAGATTGATTTACATCGCAAAAATTATTCAGATTGAGTAAGATTGAATATAAGAGTAATACAGTGCTCTATCATCCTGATTTATTTTCTTTATATTCATATACACATAACCACTGAATTGCAGAGGACACAGAAATAAAAAGCAAAGGTAGCCAGACTTCACATTTGGAGAATATATTTATTACACCATCTTAGTCATAAGACAGAATGCGAGACTTGAATTCTTCAGAACCATTCACTAGGTTCTGTGAATTTTAATTTTAATACTATTTGATAAACCTGAATTATAACAATATGAATCCAAATACTATTATGTGAAAATCCAAATAGTACTATATGAAAACAGCATTTCCTTTTATATTTGTAATACGCAAAGACCTTTATTGTGATACATATACTTATGCATATCTTTGCGTACTACTACAGACCTTGACTAAAAGGATGCCTCTCTCATTTCCTCCTTCCTCTCTCCCATCCTTCTTCAGTTCCCTCTTTACTTCCCTCATCTCCATTCTAGTTGTTCTTCCTGCCTTTCCCAGTGTAGCTACCCATTTATGCCAAAGTGGTTATGTCTCTGAAGGATTAGGATACGTACTTGGAATATTAGGTAGGCAAGTAGCTAGGTAGGTAAGTAGATAGACAGTCTTAGAATGTGACTTCTGGCAAGTATACATATATGTACACATGTATCTATAATTTTTATGTTGTCTGTTTTATTTTTTTGGAAGACCATCTTAAATTCAAAGTACACTTCCTCTTATAGACATCTCCTGTGTTACTCTTTTTTTGGAATAGAATAGAATTTTTATTGGTCAAGTGTGATTGGACACACAAGGAATTTGTCTTGATGCATATGCTCTCAGTGTACATAAAAGAAAAAGATACGTTCATCAAGAATCATAAGATACAACACTTAATGATAGTCATAGGTTACAAATAAGCAATCAGGAAACAATATCAATATTCAATTTTCAGTGTTTAGGCAAAATTTAAGAGTTTAAATTTTAAGAGCCTTGGTGGCACAGCAGACTAAAGTGCTATTAAGTAGCACCAGCTGCCTGCAATTACTGCAAGTTTAAATCTCACCAGGCTCAAGGTTGACTCAGCCTTCCATCCTTTCAAAGTAGGTAAAATGAGGACCCGGATTGTGGGGGCAATAAGCTGACTTTGTATAAAAAAGAACACCGCTTTGGGGGGGGGGCAAAGCCCTACTAAGCAGGTATATACAAAAGTATGAAGGCTATTGCTTAACCCATTGTAAGCTGCCCTGAGTCTCCGGAGAAGGGCAGCATATAAATCAAACCAATAAATAAATAAATAAATAAATAAATAAATAAATAAATAAATAAATAAATAAAATAATTCAAAGTCAATTCTGTTAAAACAATATGTTGTGTTTCAATAAAAACATCAGCACATACTAATTGTCTGATGTGATAATACCAAAACGTCATTTTACTACCAGTAATAAATAACAGACGTGAGAACCTTCCCCGTATCAATCCATTTTTAAAATTCCTCATTCATTTTAGTTGATCTCTCTCTCTCTCTCTCTCTCTCTCTCTCTCTCTCTCTCTCTCTCTCTCTCTCTCTCTCATACACACGTACACACACACATATCATGACTCATGATATAGGAAAGAGAGAGTAGCCAAATTGACAGCAGAGTCATGAAAAGGTGGTTAACAAATCCCACTCGCTCTGGTGGTCCAGGAAATCTTCTGGCCATAAACTCATGAATCAGTTGCATTAAGTCAGGAAGAAAGGAACCTCCTCCTTAGACCATCAACAGACATTTGTGCATGGGTGCGTTACTAACATTATCTCCCCTCTGAGTCAACTGTAGGTTTCCTATAACCTGAGTCAAGCAGTTGTTTAACAACCGCTTATGCTATACTAACTCTTCCATTATTTATTTGCTTACAGACTTGGCGGTAAGGATGGCTAGCAAGTTTTTCTGTATCAGTTCAGTCGGCTGCTGGAATGTAAATGAGCAACTGATGTGATTCTGCATCAACCAGAGATAAGTGATCTCAGGCTTTTTTACAATTAAAAAATAAGCAACCATTGGGGGGAAAAAAGTCATTCCGCAGTACCTGGAGGCTAGACTGTATTCTAATCAAATAGGCCAGACACATACCAAGAGCAGTAAACCAACAATCAAGTGATGAATCCACAGGAGGGGCAAGAGGTAAGGTGAGGCAAAACCCATAATCCAAGACATGACAAAGCAAAATATACTGAAATCAGACCTATGGTTTTTTTTTGTGTGTGTGTGTGTGTTTTTTATAAAAGTTTTTTTTATTTTTTTAAAACAAACATTACATCATTTATCATTTATCTTTCATTGCATCATTTATCATTAATTTATCTCAGCTCTCTTCATAGGGAGGGAGGGTTATAAATAAATCACACTGAAACCGTTCCCAGTGCATACTTGAGACAAATCACATAGAAGCTTACAAAGTCTGCTGTATTAGCACTTCCACGCCTTTTAGCTAATCTCCAGAGTCTGTGAAGTTCAGCCTTCTGCCTGCCTTAGATGCTTTGGGTGTGGGGGGACAGAACTTCTGAGACTGGGATGCCAGTAAGGGGTCCTGAGAACATACTGGTTCTATAAAAGTCAGAGTAGGGCCGATGGATTTACTACTGCTGGAATCTCCAGCTACAGGACTTGTCTCTGACTTCTCCTCTTCTTGTCTGAGAATATATCTTTCGGGAGGACCATAACATGACACACAGTTTGAAAACCCCCGCTCTAAAGAACATAGCCATAATCTATTTAACAATTAGTATTATTTTATGTATTTGTTAAATAACTGTCACACTGTAAGCTGCTCAGACTCACCTTGTGTTGAGATGGGTGGCAAACAAATTTAATAAATAAATAAAATGTATATCCTGTTTTTCTTTCAGGAAATCAAAGTGGTACATGCCATGCTCTCTATTCTCATGTTTTCCAACAGCAATAATCCCGAGAGATAGGTTGAGCTGAGAAGGAATAACGAAGTCCTCTAGTAAGTTTCCTGAACAGTTCCCAGTTCAGGTCCAAACATTTTAACCACAACATCACATCACATTCTCTCTAAGAGTAATTAAACCTCATGGAAACCATTAGAACAAAGAGATGCTGATTAAAAAACTCATGTTGTCTTCTATCAATATGTTTCCTTTGATATTATTGATGTTGTTCAAATTAGTTATTACAGCCCAATAATCTTACTGCTATGCTGTTTCCTAACCCTGATTTATTGAAACTATCTAACAACCTGTGTTTAATAACATGCTGGACAATATGTTAATAAGAATGACCAAAATAATTTAATAAATATTATTTTTTAAAAAAGAATAATGTAAGAACTGGATGGATATTAATTAAAACAAAACAAAATAAATTAAAGAAAAAAAAGAATGACTGGAATAAGGCACTTATTCCTAAGACTATAGGCAACGAATAATTTCAATAGAATAATATCAAAAAAACCTCCCAAAATATATCTAAAAATAAAAGTCAATAAATCACATCAAATCAGTAGGTAACAGAGTCATGCACCTGCAAAACCCAGCTTCAAACATAAAAAAATCAAACAAACACCCCTGTCTTTCTGTGTAAGACAAAACAGCCAGGGCTTCACAGCTTTCCTAAACCTAAAGAGAGATGAAGATGACTAAATTTCTGCAGGGAAGGAATTTCAAAGAGGGCAAGCAGCTGAGAACACCTGTTTCTAAGATGATGGTGACTCTTTTGGGCTTGGTGTGTCAAAATTTTAAGAAAATACCTAACTTGAGTCTGCTGGCATGTCATTCCCTCACACCTGACCAAAAGAGAAACATATTTTACAGATTAATTTACTTCAAAAAATACAGTCTATATTCTTAATTATATGTGGTATTACATATTATATAAAGAAATGCCAAATAATCGCAAATGAATTATATTTGGAGGCCGCACAACAGCATTCCCCATTGTTATGCAGCCTCAGAAAATCACACGAGAACTGGGTGTGCTTTGAGAAGAATTATCAAGTGTTGGTCACTAGTGTGTCATTCAAAATGTGGTGTGTCACCTTGGACGCATGTGTCACAGCCCCATTAGGATCCATCTATCTATCTATCTATCTATCTATCTATCTATCTATCTATCTATCATCTATCTATCTATCTATCTATCTATCTATCTATCTATCTATCTATCTATCATCTATCAGGATCTACAGAGGTCATCCAATCACTGATATACAAATTTAGTTTAAATAAAGTTCAGCAAATGTACTTATATAAGGTATGTGGACAGTACAATATAGGAGATAAAATATTAAGATAGAACCTTACTAAAATGACCATAATATGGAGCCATGGAATTACAATGGGATAGATGTTATAATTCGAATCTAACTGATTCTAACTGATTTTGGTTGGTACAATGCGATAATCCCAGGTGCCTTAAAATTTCCTGAGGAAACATTCTTGAACTACCATGTTTTCCCGAAAATAAGACCCTGTCTTATATTTTTTTGAACCCTGAAGTAAGCACTTGGCCTTATTTTCGAGGAGGTCTTATTATTTTGTGGTACGTGGCGCAAGATGGGGCTCCTTTTGCCGTCTTACCTGATTTCCAGCTCTGTGTTAATATTTTCGGGGAGAGCTTATTTTCTGGGGAGGGGGAGGCTTATTTTAGCGCATGCGCTCAAAAGCCCAATTGGGCTATAATCAGGGGATGTCTTATTTTCGGGGAAACATGGTATATGTGTGACTGTTTGTTCTGGAGCACTATAGTTGTATAGTCATATTGCAGGTCTCAGCCAACAGTGAAATCCACTTTCCTTTGCTATTGGTTCGGGAAAGGGAGTGCATGGAGTGCACACACGCCTCTTCTGCGCATGCAGAGGGTAAAAAATGGGATATAATGACATCCCAGCGGGTGGGTGGAGCCTCCTGCCGCCAGTGCTACTGGTTCGTGCGAGTCGGATAGATCCGGCTGGATTTCACTGCTGGTCTCAACCAATTTCCCTCTTAAAGAGCTTTGTCTTAGTTCTAACATGTTGAGATGCTTGTGTGTTTAACTATTTATTGACTGATTTGGTTTCTGTAGCTGCCCAACAAGTGATTCTGGAATCTGGGTATCATCAGTATATTAATGACACCAAATCCCCAGCTGAAAGATTACTTTCTACAGGGATTTCATGCAGAGGTTAAAAAGAAGTGGAGGAGATCCTTGAAGAACTCCACAGAGGTCGATAGAGCTCTTTTGTTTGAAACACAAACAAGTGGTGACTCACACTCTCCATAGATTATCCACAAGCATGATGCAGTTTCCATGCTGTACACTGGTATGAAACCTGACCACCAGTGGTTCAAATAATCCACTTCGTCTAGGAATCTTTGTAGCTGCAGGACCACCTATCCTAAAAAAGTAAAGTTGGAGATGGGCCTTCAATTATCTAAAGCAGATACAGTTGAGGCTTCTTGAGCAGGATGTGCACCAGTGTTTTTTAGTGAGGTTCAACTTCTGACATTAGTACGTTTTTGGCCATATTGGTCATTTCAACATCTTAAGTCACATGCAAATTACACTAATTCTGGTTGCATCTTTATATTATTTTTTAACCCTTTAGATTTTATTTTATTTTACAATGTTCTGTGAGCCAATTTTTCCAGAAATTGAACTGTTTTTTAAATTTATCCATTTTTAACAGAATGGACAGTTCTGCATGTTTAGTTTAGTCATAAGTGTTTGACTTCGATAATCAGTGTCCATTCTGGCTTTCAAAGAGTAAACCAAAGGGGAAAATATTCAAATGATTCATGTTTCTCATTCAGCAAAATTCTACTCATGACTTATTCATTCAACTGTCTAGCCCTTCAACTGAGTCAAAACTGTTGCTTCCAATGCTTTAGCAACTGAGGAGGATCACCAGTGATTCAAATGAAGACAAACAATGATACGTGGAGGGATGTGGCAGAGGTTGGATGAGAACTAGTTGCATCATGCAGAAATAACTCTACTGCATATGGTTTGCTTATAAGACCCAATCTACTCCAAGACCTGTGTCAGATAAGATTTAAATTTTTAATTCCACAAACTAAAATTATAGAAATCCTGATGCCATGAGTTTAATGTCAATAAATAACCCAACTGTAATAGGTGAGAAGTTAGATTTGATAGACTGTGCCCATGGAAATTCTCATGTCCCTAATTTCTTCCTATGTTACATGTCTCTAATTTTTCATGTCCCTAATTTCTTCCTATGTTACATGTAATATCCAGTGCTGGTTCCAACCAGTGTTACCACCAGTTCTCTTCACGCACGTGCTTTGCGCACTATCGTCTTGCGCGAACTTGCGCTCCGCGCAAGCACATTACATTTCTGCCCAGCTGAGGTGTAGAAATCCACAGTGCCATGTCTATCAGCTGGGCTAAAAAACGACAAATAAAAGTAGATATAACGCGGGGGTGGGTGGGAGGGCCCAGCTCACATTCATAGAGAACTGGTTCACTGACATTACATCATCACCACTATGGCTCGCCCGAACCGGGAGCAACCCACCACTGGTAATATCCTTGTTGAACTATTTATGCTCTTCTATAGGTACTTTTTCATGGGACATAAGGAGTGAGGGGGGCACCCCAGAATGGATGGCAAGAGTACCCCAGTTCTGTTCTGCTGTCAAGAAAGCTAGTTGGACACAATTCTCCAGGAGCTAAGTTGTGTCAGGGAGTAAAAGCATGTCAGTAGAAAGGTTAAGCCAATTTAACTTTGTATATAAGACAGAAAACAACACCACCTATCAAAGGAAAACAAGCCTGAAGCTTTGAAACCTCATGATTTACAGACCTGAAAACAACTCTGAATAAGAGGTAGGCAACAAGAGAGAGCAAAACTCCACTATAATTCACTGAGAATTCAGTAGGCTTAATGAGGACCCAGTGCTTTTACAGGGAAAAACTGATTGTCAGTCCTTCAGGCTAGACAAGGCTAGGAAACCAATGTCATGTAAGTCAATACCATTTTGTTATAGTAACAGAGTCTTAAAAGTCTGAATGTACCCCTCCTCCCCCACTTTACCTTTTTGAGAAGTAGGTAGGGGCTTGTCTGAATGTTTGCATGTTACATTCTTGCCCTGGGCTCAGGATCCTTTTATCTAACTGTTGCCATGGTAGCAGCTCTTCCTCCTGTCCCTTCCTCTGTCCTCTATATGGATAGGCCAGCTCTTCCTCCTGTCCTTCAAGGCCTGTACACGGAGAAGCCAGAGATGGAAGAAGAAGGAACAAATTATCCAGCTGGAATTCCATGAGTGTTTATGCTTTTAAAAATACCTTTTGATGTCTGGGTGTCTCTAGTAGACATTCCATTTCTGCACAAGCAGCAACAACAGCTGAGACATGTGGCATTTAGAATATTTATTTTATTTAATTTTTTTTATTTTATTTACATTTATTTATTTATTTATTTATTTAATTTATTTATGAATATTTTCTTTTATGTAGTCACCCATTGTAAAACAACTCTGGGCCACTTACACCTAAGAATAAAACAATATAAACAGTATAAAAAGTGACACAATAAAAGCAGAAAACCTGGCGCTGCAGCCACACTTGTCTAATGCGCTCACATTCTCATCCCACCCTGATCTCACCCTATCCCAATGCCTGGGGGAAGAGCCAAGTTTTAAGTGCTCTTAAGTATCAACAGTTTATATTGTAGTGCTTCTGTGGACAATAACTACATGTAGAAATCATAAGGCACCTAATATTTCTTCACAGCCTTAGCAATAATGACGGTAATCATTATTTTACTAATTTGCTCGAGGGGATGTAGTCTTTAAATTAGCAGTGCAAGTTTAAATGCTGAAAGTAGATAAATTTTTACTTAGCCTCAATATTTCATATAAGAACACCCTGCCATATCATGAAGCCCAGCTTCTGGAGAACAATGTAGCAAATGCATTTACTTCAAAATATAGTATTACAATCCAATTGTTCTGTATCTAGTGATCTTTTAATTCATTCCACATGTTGAGTGGTCCCTGGACTTCTCCCTCAAAGGGGGAGGATAATTAGATAATTAAGCAGGGGAGCTTAATTAACGTTTAGGATCTATATACTGTATATGCTAGTCAGAAATCCCCATAGGATGCAACTTCAGTGTAGATTCGACTGGGAAGGGGCTGCACATTTATTTATTTTTATTTATTTTATTTGTTTGTCAAACATGTACAAGATAGCAGGTATAGGTATAAACAAAAACATAAACAAAGGAAGTAAGTACAGATAAATGGGGACAGTAAGACAGGGACGGTAGGCACGCTGGTGTGCTTATGCACACCACCTTTACGGACCTCTTAGGAATGGGGTGAGGTCCACGGTAGACAGTTTAAGGTTGAAGCTGTGAGGGTTTGAGGTGGTAACAATGGAGCTGGGTTGAAAAGAACATTTGCTGGCTATTAAGGCATCTGCCCATTATCATCAATCTAGGGTTCCCTTTGACAGAAGAGGTGTAAGATCCCTCTTCGTCTTATTCTTGAATATTCAAAATTTCCATTGTACATCAATATCCTTTGATTGCTGTCATGGTTTATGTTATATTCTTCAGTATTCTTGTAAATATATATGTTTTGCTGCCTCCTGTTATGTGATTACTTCTGGTTTCTGGCAAAAAAACCAAAACCCACACTCATTTGTTTAATGATTTTGGTGTTTGCTCTATGACTATAGCCTTTGACTAACAACTGTTATATAAATGGTTGTAACTTTGAATCTGATCACATGAGGCTTGCCTTATGGCTGCAATGAGTTATGACCATAATTCTAAACTCAATTATGGCTGCAAATGTAGGACTACCTATACATTCCTATTATATAATATTCTTAAGATTATGTTTTACAGGTTCTCTTGAAAGCCTTTTAAAATATATGGAAGGATGATTTGCAATTTGAACTTCACAAATCTCACTGAAACTCTCTGAGGCATAACATTCCTTTCAAACAGTTTTCAGTGAGGACGTGACCATGAAATCAATCTGCAGGTGATATTACATATTACTATATTTGCATTTTACAGAATGTGGTATTGGGCTAGCTATATTCCAGATGTCATATGATACCACCTTTGGTGGCAGAGCCCAAATAATACCTTTGACTGAAAGTTTCTAAAGGATTTGGGAAAAAATCCTAAACAATCTTTCAAAATGAATGCATTTTTCCTAATTCATATAGACTGGTACAATCTGTGGAATTGCTTCAGTTCCTCTGTTAGCAACAAAAATCTTATAATTAATAAGTGTTTATTGCAAAATATTAGAAATCCGATATGTTTTATGTTGGGGCAGTGGTATGTATTTAAAATTCAAAGAACTTATTTTGGCTGTAAAACTGAGTTTAAAACAATGCCTTGAAAAATCCAATAATTAAAGATTTTACTGTAAAATGTTTTCTTAATAGATTACGTTCATCTACACAAACATCATTTGGAAAAGAAATACTGAATATGGGTATTTAAAAAATATTTGAATATGACTAAGTATTTCTCTTTAAGATCACACCCACCCACTCACACCCACAAATTGTGTGATACTTTGGAACAGAAGGCAAAAATGTGTTTTTGACAGATCATCTGTCTTCAGCAAAATAGGAACATATTTTCCTGGAATTGTATGGCTGTCCTTGACAAATGCAGTACAGCTTTCAAAAACGGCTTATTTGGTTAAGAGTTGCAGGGAGGTGCCCCATATATCTCCAGCATGTTCTTATGAGTAAAGGGGTTTTTTTGGTTTTTGTATCCAAAGCATACATATGTACCCTAAGTGAAATTTAGTTTTTGGCCGGTTTCATTATTAACTTGTTTTCTTATGGTTCTGTAGTTTTTAGGAGGGTTTTGCTTTGTAAAAATAAAAATGTAACAAAATCAAAAGGTGACCTTTTTTTGTCAAGTTTCACAAGTTATCTTAGCTCAGTCTCTGGTGTGTAATTATTTTTCAGTTAGTTTTCCCCCCAGTCCGTATGTGCAAATAGCACCATATCATCCACATTTATTTTATCCTGTCATAATCCTCTAGTTTGGGTTCCTCCCATAGCTATCCATTCATAAATTCTTGACAGAAGAACAATGTCTTTGTTCCTAAATTTTATCACAGGTTAATAATGGCAATGTATCTGTCTAATGTATTTAATATTTTGGTTAAACTGCACACACTGGATCAGTTAAGGGACAATATACATCAGCATTATTAATATCACGTGGAAAATGTTTATGGAACATGGATCTTTTGCCTGATCCTTTTGAAAAGTAAATCCAAATTATGCAAAGGAGTACAGTATATCCTTTTTAATCCATAGTTTGATTGCAGTTTTTATATACTGAAAAAGAAACAGCAGTATACTGAAAAGACAACAACTAGCTAATTTTGACTCATATACTGTACTGTCATAAAATAGGATTTACAAGCCACATTAGCCAAATGCTAGAACAAAACCCAATAAAACATGCTATGCTTAGTGTGACTTATGTATGTGCTTCAGATAATGAGCTAGAGCAGGGGTGAGTTCTAATTTTTTTTACTACCGGTTCTGTGGGTGTGGCTTATTTTATGGGCGTGGCTTGGTGGGGGGGTAATGTGACTGGGTGGGAGTGACCAACTTAAGAGGTTGCAGAAAAAAATGCTTTTAAAAGTAAAAAAAAAGCCTCTGATGAGGTGGGCAGGGTAAGCGAGTGGCGACTGGGCCAGGGACCGGTTCGGGGGTGTGGCCAGCCAATGTTATTACTGGTTCTCCGAACTACTACAAATTTTTACTACCGGTTCTTGCGAACTGATGTGAACTGGGAGCAACCCACCACTGAGCTAGAGGATAGGAAACATTTTTTGTTCGACTGTGATCTAGAATAGGAGTTGTCAACTTTTTCTAATATTTATAATAATTTATAACATTGTATATATAATATCAGCATAGATTAATTCCAATCAGATCAACAATCAAGGAAACAATATGCCAATCAAGAAACTCCCAAAGAAGCCAATAACAAACAGCCCAACTAAAGAATCCCCCACCACCCCCACCAACACTGACAGGGCAAGTCACTAGAATATAAATTGACAACAAACAACACACCTTACTAGCACTGATGATGTTACCTAGTTCAAGTAATGTAATGTCTGGAAGAAAACAAGCAAGCAAGCTCAGAGAACACCAAGGACCCCACATTTAATATGTACTTAACTTCCATTGGCTCTAGACAATTGGTGCCTAGATTGTTTAAAACATTAAACATGAAATAAAACAAAAATAAATAGTGAAAGACAGCAAAAGTAACAAAACCATTAGGGAAAAAAAAAACAACTCTCACAATCAAAAGGAGGTTTCAGTCACGCTACCCAAAAGACTAGGTGAAGAACCTGATCTTCAGGATCCTTCAAAATAATAGTAGAGCGGAGACTATATGAATCTTGGTGTGTGTGTGTGTGTAGCCTAATTCCAGAGAGCAGAATTCTGGGATCCAGACAGAAGACATCATTTATCAATAGAGAATATTTGTAGGTTGAAATAAGGGGTCCTTGGTGCTCTCTGAGCTTGCTTGTTTTCTTGCAGATGCTTTATTACCTTAACTAGGTAACATCATCAGTGCTAGCAAGGAGTGTGGTTTGCTGTCAGTTTATATTCTAGTACCTTGCCTGTCTGTGCAGGTTCGGCTGTTTACTGATGGCTCTTTGGCAGTTTCTTGATTAGGGTATTGCTTACGAGATAGTTGGTCTGAAATTAACCTTGGAGTTAATCTATGCTGATCAGAATGCTGGTTCCTGGTGGAGAGGTGCGAGAGTCTTTTTCTATTTTGGGCTGGTTGATTGTCTCCTTTGCATAGTCTATAGATGTTGTTAATTTCTATGTGTCTATTGATGGCTGATTCGTTTAATCATTTAATCAAACTAACCCAGAGTTCACCAACACTGCCAGCTTGAACAGGATAGGCAGATACTATTGGAGAATGGTCTTCAAAGGCAGCCCCAGGGTTCCCTTCTGAACTTCAATTGCCTCTGTGGCCCCTTCCTATAGTTGCCATTAGCTGGAAAAGGGTACCTTACCATATGCAGTGCTTATTTTTTTATTTTTATTTTATTAGATTTATATATCGCCCTATTCCTGAAGGACTCCGGGCGGTGAACAGCCAAAAAATAAAACACATAGATTACAAATTATTAATGTAAACTATATCAAATTATTTGTAGTAACTAACAAAAATGATTGCTTATGCAGACAAGAAATTAGCATAATGAGATGTGGTTATAACAAACTGTCCATAATGGCTAGCAGTTAAGGTTGCCTGGCCCCCTAGAAATATGGTATGGGTACCTCGGGGGTAATCATATGGTTCACACTGAGAACCACTAATCTAGAAGGCCACCTGACTTCTACGTTTTGCCTGTAGCATCTACAACATACACATACATAAATGAATGAATATAGTGATCTTCCATTACTAAAGATGAGCCACTTATTTTTGTATTGAATATATGAAGCACTGTTACGGCGTAATGACAGTGACATTCCTGCTGAAAAATAAATGATGAGAAACAGGATGAATAAAAAAGGCACAAGCATATTGTTGTCAGCCCTGAATGCCATATTTACCATTCGGAGGTTCAGGGCTGCCACATTTAGTGTCTGGGAAAACGGGAGGGGGGATTGCACAGAGTGGAGGAGGATTAGCCATAACAACATTCCTTTCTCTGGAAGTCAAGGGCATCTGGTCTGCACCTGGATGGGAGTGACTGGAGGCTGTCTCCAGTTGGGACGTTGAAATGATTGGACCATGTGATGGACTTGTTGGTGCAGGGGATGGATCTTTGACTCTCTTTTGGGTGGGGAAAACCTGGATTTGGGTTTTCCCAGATGTGCCAATATAACATTTCTAATAAAATGGAACTTCTTCTTTCGTTGGGGGTGTTTGGAACCCTGACAATTGTCACTATTGGATGTTGACAACCTGGATGGAGAAACAAACATGTCCCCACTTTCCAAATTCATAGATAAAAGCACCTTCAATGCAGCTATGTCATGCTGACAAATGCCTGATTCATTTGACATGATTTCTTGCCCCTTCTTTTGTTGGGGAAAAGAAATGCATTCATAAATAATCATATAGAGCATCTAAGATACACCTGAGATACCCAAAGGAAGGCAGCTGTGAGTCCCTCGAATATGTGAGCCCATAGCATTTAGTTTGCAAGTTTGTATGGTACTGTGGCTGGGTTCATCCATACTAAATTTAAGACTATAGTGTTGTGGCTGGTTTAGCACATCCTCTGAAGACAATCAATGTGTCGTTTGTAAACAACAGCTTATATCTTTGCATGTTCTGAGAGTCCAACAATGATTTTTAATAAATCACTGTTAAAGAAGTCACTGTACAGCTTAGTACAGTATACAAGCAAGGCAGTTGCTCTGTATTGTCTGCTCATTATTATTCTCTTAGGCCATGTTACAGCATTCCTGATTTTCATACGGTGGACAAGATTACATGCAACTGACTTGGAGGTCCATTAACCTGGTTAAGCTTATGCAGCCTAAAGTAGGAGCAATCAAAACTTTTTGCTCCTTATTTTCCTCCTTAATCTCTCGAGTTGTCTTGCAGTTTGATTTAATGTGCCATCAAGTCAGCAACGACTCTTAGCAACCACCTAGGTATTTTTCTCCAAGATAAGCAAAGTTTAAATCCTGGTGACATACAGATTAAAATTTCATTATTTGTTGTTAGTTGCAAAGTCGTGTCTGACCCATAACGACCCCATGAACAGGCCTTCCTGCCCTCTACCATCCCCCGCAGTCCATTTAAGATCACGCCTACTGCTTCAGTGACTCCATCCAGCCACCTCATTCTCTGCCATCCCATTCTTCTTTTGCCCAGTGTTTTATTTATTTCTTGCCAAACTCTAACACCAATGAAATCTTCTTGGGGAGGGGGGGAGAGATGTCACACAGACAAAAAAATGTGAGTTTTAGAGGGCTAAGGTACTACAAAGTTTGCGAACCATACCTGTACTGTACAATCTTAGTTTTTTTTTTTTTAAGAGAAGACATGGGGAACCAGTTGTGAAATGTCCTGGGAATCAAATCTATTTCTAAGGCAGTTTTCTGGACTCTGCTGGAAATTTTGGAAGCCAAATTCCAACCCACTCAGCTGCCATCAAATTGGGAGAGCTTAATTCAGTACTGTCTGCTAGGAAAAAGGTTAGAATTAGAAAGCTCTGTGTGTGATCTTTCCTTGGCTTGCCTGCTAACTAAGAGCAGTGTGTTATTAATAATGGTGATGGAATTCCTTTCTCTCACTACGCCATCATTTTGCTTAATCATGGCTTACTTGACTAAATCCGAATTGGGTTCCTAACAATAACAAAAGCAATAGCACTTAAACCAGTGGTGGGTTTCAAAATTTTTTACTACCGGTTCTGTGGGTGTGACTTGGTGGGCGTGGCAGGGGAAGGATACTGTAAAATCTCCATTCCCTCTCCAATCCAGGGGAAGATTACTGTAAAATCTCCATTCCCTCTCCAATCCAGGGGAAGATTACTGTAAAATCTCCATTCCCTCCCAATCAGCTGGGACTTGGGAGTCAGAGAATAGATGGGGGAAGGGGCAGTCAGAATTTTTACTACAGGTTCTCTGAGGTACTCAAAAGTTCTGCTACCGGTTCTCCAGAACTGGTCAGAACCTGCTGAAACCCACCTCTGATTTAGACTTACATGCTGCTTCAGTGCTTTACAGCCCTAAGCAGTTTACAGTCGGCATATTGCCCTCAACAGTCTGGGTCAGATTCATACACTGCACTAAGCCACACACTGATTATCTGTGGACATTCTCAGTCATCCAGGTCATAGTTGTCTCAAAGGTTCTTTTTCTTTCAAAAGATTGGACTGTTTTTTCTCCCCCTGAGGAGGAAGAAGAAAACGTTTCGCTTCTCACCCAAGAAGCTTCATCGGTTGCACAGAGTATACGCAGAGCTAACTTAATCCTATTTCAGCTTCGGGTGGCGCGAAAGGCTATCGCAGTCTTGTTAACGGGGCCGCCGCGTGTCAAACGTGAGAAGCATCGCGCCTCTCAAGAGAATCTTTTGTCATGTGCAGAGGGCGGGCAGACTTTCCTCTTTGGCCTCAAGGGGAGATGAGTTCGCAGCTGCCGGCGATAGCCTGCACCTTCCTGCCCGCTTTCCTCCCTTCCACGTGATCTGCAGTCAAATAAGGCTGAGACTTTCGTTTCTTGCTGCTGGGAAAACGGGGCTTTTTATTTATTTATTTATTTATTATTGAGAAGCTTCTCCGGGTATTTTGCAGTCGGAAAGATCCTTGTAAGTCAACCCCGCTGGAAAGCGGGCCGAGTGGAGTGGGGGGAGAAAACGCCTGACCAGCGAGGGCGTGCGAATATATTGCGGTTCCCCCTTGCAAACAGAATATGCTGGCAGAGTTCGAAAGCGAAAGTAAACTTTCTCCGTGGAGGACAGCGGTGAGCGATTTTATTTTATTTTTTTTTACTACAGAAAGTGAACGGTCCGATCAAAAGCCTACATTGGAGATCTAAGACCTTACGATGCGCTTTAATTCGGTCCGGTTGGCACTGACGTAACTGAACTAGCCTAAATTAATTAGACAATGCAATTTAACAGGGGCGTAAAGAGTAAATGCACGCTTCGTGCTTGTGTTAACTCTCATTAAACACCCCTCTGCTAATTTCCCTGTGTTTGAACTTTGCCCCAACATTCGATACAATTTCGTTGATTTCGAAAACTTAAGCAGTGGCGGCCCGGTTAGTATTACCGTAGGGCAGAGGTCTTCAAAACTTGGCAGCTTTAAGACTTGTGGACTTCAACTCCCAAAAAAGCAAAGCTGGCTGGAGAATTCTGGGAGTTGAAGTCCACAAGTCTTAAAGCAGCCAAATTTGGGAACCCCTGCCCTAGGGCTTCATCTGACTTTTTTTTTTCCATTTAACTTTTTTATTAGTTTATCAAATATAAAGAAAAAGAAAAGCATGAAAAAGTAAGAGAGGGAGGAGAAAAAGAAGGGATACAGTGTAACGGGAGAAAAAAGAAAAGGCACCCACTTTAGCACAGTAGAAGGTAACATTACAGCCACAACTTTATCTGACATTTCTGATTTTTTTTTTTTTTTTTTTTACCGGAGCTTGGAAGTCGGGAAAAAAGCCTGGAAAGAAGGATTTTGGCAGAGATTTCCATACCGGGTCAAAAGTTGGGAGTCCAGAGCTTCACCCGAGGAAACTTTTATATGATGAGTTTGCAAGCAGAGATATCCGTTGATTTAAACTGTGGGTCTTTTTCTCTGCCCGTTTAACTGTTTAAACAAGGGGTCTCCAACTTTGACAACTTTTAAGACTTGTGGACTTCAACTCCCAGAATTCTGGGATTTGAAGTCCACAAGTCTTAAAGTTGCCAAGGTTGGAGACCCCTGGTTTAAACTACCCACCACAAATGTTGCTGTCTCCCTCATAGTCAATCCTTATTCTGTCAATTATTCCAATCCTTCCCCTTCTTTCCCAAGTAATTAGCCACAGATCCTACCAAATGCTACCTATCACAGAGCAGCCTACCAAATCCTACCAGAGTTGGCATCAGAGGGAAAAGATTATAGGTAAAACTAGGAATACTTATGGCTGCTTTGTTCACAGACAGTACAGTAGTAAAAGTGTTTGTGCCGTGGCTAGGCACAAGGGAGGAAAATCCACATGGATTTTAGGGGCAGCATATACAACAACAACAACAACAACAACAACAACAACAATAATGATACAAAAATCCACTGACAATCCAAACTGCCAACTTTGCAACAACAAAGTCGAAACTGTTTCACATTTAATACGTGAATGCAGCAAAATCGCACAAACTGATTACAAAACTAGACAATCCACTGGTCATTATGTAAAAAATATGACTTACCTGTATCCAAAAAGTCATGGGAACATAAAGTGGAAAAAGTTATAGAAAGTGAGAAGGTGAAGATCTTGTGGGACTTACGAATACAGACAGATCGTCACTTGGAACACAACACGCCAGATATCACAGTTGTCAAAAACCAAAATGTACAATTTATTGACATCACGGTCCCAGGAGATGCCAGAGTCGATGTTTAATAGGTGGGTAAAATTAGCACCATTAGCACCAGTCAATGGTATTTGTGACACATTTTTAAATGTCCAGTTGACTGAGTTTCATGTTTAATGAATAAAAGAAATAATAATAATAATAAAAATACTCAGGATTGGATCTACGGTGCTGCTTAGTAGCCAGTATTTTCCAGAGATTTCTAGATGTGACAGGATGACAACTTCCTATTGTCAGGCTGGCTAGAAATAGTGGTAGTGTAGCTGCCACACATCTAGTCCATCAGATTAGAGAGAGTTGGTTTACAAGCTTTGTATGTTGTGTGCACCTAGCCAACGGTGACATATTCAACAAATGATAAACAAGCTTTGTGTAATAGCGATCTTTGCCTTTTCTAATAATAATAACTTTATTGTCATTGTACGTGTATACGCAGTATACCCATACAACAAAATTCACTTAACACCCAAAGACCATGTCCAACACACGTAATAATCCCCTAACATACTCCCACCCACCACAATTCCCCACCCCTAAACTACCCAAACATCCACACAACAGACCAAACATCCACACAACAGACAGTAATACTGTCTAACAGCTCACTGATGGTGGCCCTTTAGTTCATTGTTGAGTGCAATTATAGCTCTGGGATAAAACCTATTCAGAAAACGTGTGGTCCGAGTTTTAATTGTTCTGTATGTTCTGCCAGAAGGCAACATTCCAAAAAGATTGTAAGCAGGATGGGAAGAGTTTCTGAGAATGTTACGCAACTTTTTCAAACAGTGAGATTTGAAGATGTCGTCCAGGGCTGGTAGCTGGAGTCTGATGATATTCTCGACAGTTTTAATGATTCTCTGTAGAGCTTTCTTGTCCGCTACAGAGCTGCTCCCATACCATGCAAGAATGCCGTATGTCAGGACACTCTCAATGGTGCTGTAGGAAGTTAGCACCCACCCCTTTCCTGGAAGAGTGAAATATTTTAGGAAATATGAAAAAGGCAGAATATTATATTTCCCTGGGAGAAGCATATTTTACAGACAAAGCAGCTCCCACCTTCCTGCCCCCCACCCTTTGTCAATGGGCCATTAAGGCCTGGGCCAGTCTATTCTACATAACAAAGATCTGCCTCCTTCAGGCAGAGCCATAGTAGGAATTGTCAAAGATGGGATTAGCCCTCTACACAATAGCAGCAGAAACTCACCACATGTGACCTGGGAAGCACATGTGACCATCAGCCAGCAAGGCCCCCACCCCCTGGGAGTCTGACAACCAATCAGGATACTCTTTCGGGGCCCCAAGAAATGCAGAGCCAGAGAGAGCATAAAAACCCGAGGATTTACTGTATCTGCCCTTTTCTGTTCAGGAACTCAAGCCATGTGATCCTGTCCACCATTAAACCATCTTTCCAAGCAGTCTCCATGTTTCCAGTGTCTGTTTTCCCCACTTGGAGCAGAACCTAGAGGGATGTTTCTTCCAACAATTGGCGAGCCAGTGGGACTCCAAGCTAACCTAACCAATGGACCAGGCCCAGGTAAGCCTCCCTTGCTAGCAGCAGACCCATTGAGTCTGTGGGTATGTTTTCATGGACCTTGGCCATTTGGAACTAGGTTTTAAAGGGGTTTTGAGTTTGAGCTCAAAGGCTGCTTGGAAAGAAGGTGAGTACCTCTAAATTTTAATTTTAAAGTATGGAAAAGCATGGGAAATTTGTGTATGCCTGCATGTGTGTGAGTGAAGGCCCTTCTCCCAAGTACAGCTGGATCTTGCTTCCTCTGTGCATTTCCTAGCCGCAGAAAGACTAACAGTCTGGAGAGCATGGGGGTTTTGCCAGAGCACAGGACCTTCTGTTAGGGAAGGAGGAAGTGTGTGTGTGGGATTCCACCTGGAAAACAGTCTGATTTCACCTCTTTGAGTGACCTCTAGCCGCGCCTCTGCCTACTGCTAGCTCCACCGAGCCATGACCGGTAGGATAGAGAAAGCAAGGGGGGGTTGCCAAACGTGGAACTTTGTGTTTAAAAGGAATGGAAGCCGAGCGAAAGCCAAGCGTGTGAAAAAGGGGGGTTAATAAATTGTGAAAGGGAAACCCGGTTTTGTCCAGCCCAGACACGGGGCGAGCGTGTGTGTGTGAGAGGAGGTGCCAGTACCACCTGCTGGGGTCAGCAGGTCCTCCCGGATCCCCTTTTTGGATCCGAAAAACTACGGCGATTCCCTAAGAGGAAGGGGCCCATACTTCGTAAGGGAATCGAAGTCCTTCCCAGAGCTTTTTCTCTGAAAACTGATGGCGTGCCACCCGGCTAAGTCGAAGTGATCCTTCTGGAGAAAAGGAAAGGGTCATGGGTAGCGATAGTTCGCGGGTGGCGGGGACCCCTGTGGAAGAAGTGCTCGCGGCCTGGGACGCCAGGCGGGTGCCCATATTGAGGGGCATGGATAAAAGGAAATTAGGAAAATTGTGTCAAAAATGGGCTTTGCTAAGAGATAACACCGGGAAGACAAATTTGGCTAAATAAAGGTACTTAAAAGAAAAGGGAAATATATAAATAGGAAGGTTGGGGATTTTGTTTGTTTTGTTTGTTTGTTTTGTTTGTTTGTTTGTCTCTCTGTCTTCTGTGCAACCACGTGGTATGTTTAAGATTTGTGCCTTCCCTAATTTAACTGAGATTTATGTGGGAATGATCAGTGTGTGTGAAATCTCAGAGTTCTGTTTTCTTCTCTTCATCTTCTTTGTTTTATGTGTGTGTGTCTAAGTCTTTGTGCGCCCTCGAGGTAATTGTAACTGTAAAATGTATCTGATCTCTAGAGACAAGAATTTTAAATTGTTAGAAAAGAAAAAAAAAGGTTGAAACAATGAAAAATGGGAGAGAGAGAGGAGAGAAAAAAAAAAGGAAAGAAGGAAAGAGCCTTTGCCCTGTATTTGTCTGGCCAACAAAGACAGAGTAGGGAGACATTCTATTTCTGGGTTTTTTTTTCTCCTTCCCTCTCTGTATCTTAAAGTAACAACTCAAGTTTATGAGGAAACGTTTTAAGTTCATTTACAAGAAAAAATCAGTCTTGCATTTACTGTATGTGTTTAAATGGGTTTACCTGTTCATCTCTTTCCTGAAGCATGTGAATCCAGTTTTTTCTTATCTGTTGTGTCTCCATTTTGTTGAAACTGCATTATCTGTTTAGTAACTGCAATACAGTTGTGTTGTTTCTTTTCAAACTCTGCTTGCAAGCTATCTACACCCCCCCCATCTCTAATCCTGTTACATTGCCTTTCCTGTGAAGATTACCCACAAAAAAGGGGGAGGGGACCCTGTTCTCATGTCTTTCAGGCTTGCACAAAGGACTCTGCAACCTGTGGAAGCAGAGCACATGGATCCAGATGCTGCCTCCAGAGGAGACCTTCCATCTGTTTGAACCAGGAATTGGGTTTGAATCCAGTCTCCACTGAAAGTCAGCACAGCAACCAGAGTGGAGCAGACCTTCCCAAGCCTGACCGACCAGCCCTACCACCAAGCATGCTACCCAGCAGACATTAAAGAAAAGACCCTGAGATGTATAAGTAAAGACCAAAAGACTCTTTTCAATCCTCAGAAGCCAGCTGGAAAGACTATGGGGGAGGGTGGAAATTCATTGTAAGGTTTTCTTTCTTATCTCATTTATATTGTAATCAGTTTATTGTAAGAATTGTATTTGAGAGTGGTTGCCACAGCAAGTTATGTACACTCTAGATTTCTGTCTGGTGGAGAGGAGAAATATGTCCAAAATGTTTGTATTGTCTGTATTGTAAAAGTAGCTGCATACACATGCACACACAGAGAGACACACTATTCAGAATTAGATTGCAACTATTTCCTTCACTTATCTCCACACGAAGCTTCTCCTAGGTTGATTTTTGCTCTGTGGCACTAAAAGCCCAAGGAGTCATACCTCCCTGCTAATTCCATGGGGAAGGAAGCAATACCCCTCAGGCAATTCCTTCACTTGAAGAGATAGCAGAAAAGTGATCTCCAAAACCCAAACCCTGACTGCGACTCACAAATGATGCTGCCCAGTTGCCCAGTAAAGGAAGATATATTGCACTGGTGGTCTCATGAGTAGAAATCCCAGGGCTCATTATGTGTAACACCAAAAAAAAAAAAAGAAAAGAAAAAAAAAAAAAGAATGGATATTGTACACTGGCTAACCTCAATTTGGACTTACAAATCCTGGATGCGCTAAACTAAGAGCTAGGACAGGTTCAGTAACCAACCCTTGGAAATGGGAGCCTGTAATTTAAAGGAAAATTATGGCTGTGAAAAATTTTGGGACATGTGTTTGCTTGAAACCTGACTGGAAGCTCACAGAAAGTGATATCTGATATCTGAAATTAATTGGCATAGAATTTGAAATCTGAAATTAATTGGCATGGAAAATTGGACACTGTAAAATTCTTACCAGAAATTTTTTTCCTGGCTGCTAGACCTTCATGGTTGAAAGCTTTTGGAAGCCACTGAAGGAATTCTTTTCTGTTGCCTCTATCAATGCCTCCCCTTTGCATTAGAAAATTAAAAGCACCCATTAAGCCTCCCTGATGTGATCAATTTTAATCTTTTGCCAAGAACTTGTTTCAAAACTCACGTTTTGAAAAAAAAAAGAGTAGGGATTGTAGGAAGTTAGCACCCACCCCTTTCCTGGAAGAGTGAAATATTTTAGGAAATATGAAAAAGGCAGAATATTATATTTCCCTGGGAGAAGCATATTTTACAGACAAAGCAGCTCCCACCTTCCTGCCCCCCACCCTTTGTCAATGGGCCATTAAGGCCTGGGCCAGTCTATTCTACATAACAAAGATCTGCCTCCTTCAGGCAGAGCCATAGTAGGAATTGTCAAAGATGGGATTAGCCCTCTACACAATAGCAGCAGAAACTCACCACATGTGACCTGGGAAGCACATGTGACCATCAGCCAGCAAGGCCCCCACCCCCTGGGAGTCTGACAACCAATCAGGATACTCTTTCGGGGCCCCAAGAAATGCAGAGCCAGAGAGAGCATAAAAACCCGAGGATTTACTGTATCTGCCCTTTTCTGTTCAGGAACTCAAGCCATGTGATCCTGTCCACCATTAAACCATCTTTCCAAGCAGTCTCCATGTTTCCAGTGTCTGTTTTCCCCACTTGGAGCAGAACCTAGAGGGATGTTTCTTCCAACAGTGCTATGATAGTAGGACAGAAGTAGATGCTGAGATAGATTTATCTTCCTGAGCATTCTCAGGAAGATTGTTTCCTTGTTTTTCATAAAGTATTTGATATGAGGAAGAATGAAAATGTGTGTATTGCTAAAGAGTTACATGTGACTCTTACATCTGACTGGACCCTCAGGAGATGAGGCCAGAGAGGAGGGTTTTTTGCCATGGTACTCTCTCTTTTGGAAAATCATCCCCCCCTCCCCCCCGTGCACCTATCTCTATAGCCTTCTGGAAATCTCTAAAATGTTTTTTTCCAGCAATTTTAGGGATCCCATGGGAAATGGAGCCTGCAAGATATTTATACATGTAGTCCTCGATTTATGACAATAACTGAGCCAAAATTTTTCTGTTGCTAAGCAAGACAATTGTTAAGTAAGTTTTGCCCCAGTTTATGACTTTTCTTGCCACAGTTGTTAAGTGAATCACTGCAGTTAAGCGAGTGACACAGTTGTTAAGTGAATCTTGCTTCCCCGTTGACTTTGCTTGTCAGAAGGTCTCATGATCACGTGAGACTGGGACAACGGCAACCATCATAAATAAAAATCAGTTGCTAAGTATCTGAATTTTGATCATGTGACCATGGGGATGCTGCCAGTCTCAAGTGTGAAAAACAGTTGTCATTTTTTTTAGTGCTGTTGTAACTTCAAAAAGTCACTAAAATGAATGGCTGTAATCTGTATTGTGTTTAGAATGTTGGTCCATTCTGCTGTCTTAATTCTTTTTATGTTTAATTGTTTTTAGGTAGTTGTTGATACTTGTTTTAACTGTATTGTTGTATGCCACCCAGAGACACATTTATGACATGGGCAGCTATATAAATTTGCTTAATAATATGATACATAGTACAGCACAGATAAAAAGAGCAAAATATTGAAACAGATGTTTAATAGGTGGGTAAAATGAGGACCCAGGTTGTTTGGGTAAACTGCTCAGAGCAGTGGTTCTCAACCTGTGGGTCGTGACCTCTTTGAGGATAGAATGACCCTTTCACAGGGGTCGCCTAAGACCATCGGAAAACACATATTTTCAATGGTTTTAGGAATAATTTTATGGTTGGGGGTCACCACAACATGAGGAACTGTATTAAAGGGTCGCGGCATTAGGAAGGTTGAGACCCACTGGCTCAGAGACTGCTGTAAAGCACCATGGAGGGGTATATAAGGCTAAGTGCTTTTAACTGTTTTGTTTAACAGTCCAAAATTGGCTGAGTTCACACAGTGTGTTTAAATTGTAGATTTAAATTGTAGTTAGCCACCCCAGTGGCTAACTAAGTTCACCTAGAAAAGTCAATAAACTGAATATACAAATTTGAGTTGTAACAAGATATGTGAGCTACCCAGTCAATGGCTTTCCTAAACTCTAATCATGTTATGACCACCGGTTGCTTTAGATATGGGATATGTGTATGTGGTGTGAATAAAATTATGGTCTTAAAAAAACTGACCTTTACGTTTACTGCTTTATAGTTCAGTTTGTTGAGTGATTGAAGAATGATGAACAATATGAATATTCAGATTGTGGAGATATCATTTTTGCTGCTGGATTTACATTGGCTGGGATTTTATCATTCTTGTTTTCAATTTGTTTATTTTCATTTAATTTGAAAATTTATTTGGATATGTTATTATCTCTCTTGGAGACTTAGTGCAGGAAGCCTGGAATATAAGTT
The DNA here is from genome assembly GCF_029215685.1 of Pituophis catenifer annectens. Classification (NCBI taxonomy): domain Eukaryota; kingdom Metazoa; phylum Chordata; class Lepidosauria; order Squamata; family Colubridae; genus Pituophis; species Pituophis catenifer. The sequence continues at coordinate 208,255,615 of NW_027256881.1, forward strand.
TAGTAATTAGGTGCAGAAAAGGTATTACAAACAGACTGTATTCTTGCCAGACATTTCTATGTGCTTGCTTTTTAAAAAAATGCTGCCTTTCAATGTATTCAATAAAATAACCTTGCTCATGAAAGAATGAGTATAAGGAATCTACACAGACAGAGCTTTTATCCTGTTACCGAAATAGTCCTGTTTTACTTCTAGTTCTCATATGCTGTACATTTATTTTAAAACACTCATTTGCTTAGGTGTAATGTTCTAATAAAATATTGGTTGATGAAACTATTTTGAATGTGGTTGGCTAAAACTTTGGAAATTATTCCAATAATTCACAATTTATTTCAATTTCATATCTGAGAGGGGAAAAAAATGAAACTCTTGGAAATGTGAAAAACAGCTTTGGGGGCAAAATGGAAAGAAAACTTTCATTTTTTGTTTTACAGACTATGGCGGAAGATCAACTTTCAAAAAGTGAGCCTGAACTACTGAAAGAACTAGAAAAATGGAAGGTAGTTTTTACAAACTCTTTTGAAGTTTTGCCAATGATAGTTAAGCTATCTATACATACTATACCAACTAGAGAGGCTGTGCTTGTTTGTGTGTGTGTTCAAAACTCTGCTTAGTCCTATTTGATTGGCAATCCTAAAAATGCATTAATGGATTCTTAATTTGCCCAGGAAAAGCTTAAAAACCTTGAAAAGCAAAAAACTGAAATCCTTCTTTCAAAACTTGCCCTTGATGAGGAAAGAAAAATGAAGCAAAAGGTGCTGGCAGATCTACGAGTTCATAATGCTGAGCAAGCAACTGAAAGAATGAGGATACAGAAGAACCAGGAGGTAAAGAATGGCTATATCCACATTCCATCATTTTAAGAATAGAACTCAACATTGATGCTGGGAAGTGTGAATGTTTACAGAGTGATATTGAGTCAAACTTAATTCAAGATTGGCTGGAATGTGTTAGGCCCCTAATTGGTAGCTTGTACAGGTAGTCCTTGACTTACAACCACAACTGAGTGCAAAATTTATGTTGGTTACTAAGGGAGACAGTTGTTAAGTGAGTTTTGCTCCCTTATGATATTTCTTGCTATGGTTCTTAAGTGAATCACTGCAGTTGTTAAATTAGTAATATGGTTAAGTGAATCTGGCTTCCCCATTGACTTTGCTTGTCAAAAGGTCGCAAAAGGTGACCCCATGTTCTCCGGGACATTGCAACTGTCATAAATATGAGTCAGTTGCCAAATGCCTAAATTTTGATCATGTGACCATGAGGATGCTGCAATGATCATAAATGTGAAAATAATCATAAGTCCCTTTTCTCAGTGCCATTGTAACTACAAACAGTTGTAAGTCAAGGACTACCTGTAGATGTTTTCGCTGCTGCCATCTTTTTGCTCCTCTGTCTTTATTGTTATATTATTCTTTTTTATTTTGAACTTTATGAACTGCTTAGAATCTCTGGGAGTTGGGTGGTGTATAAATTTAACAAAACATCTTGCAAACTTTGTTTCTTATGCCTGGTCACTGTATCTCACTGCGGAAACTAATATTTTTAGTCCTTGTAGAAAATTTGTGTCTTGCAGTTCGTAACAAAGTAGAAGCCATCAGTTCAGGCATTATAACCCTGTTCATATTTTGCAGGTTCATTTTCTTAAAAGTTGAGCCCAAAAGAACAAGTTTGAATATTAATTGATAGCACAGTTTGGAATCTTCAGACTCCGAAACAGACAGTGCAGGTAGTTCTTGATTTATGACCACAGTTGAGCCTAGAATTTATGTTGCAAAGTGAGGAATTTGTTAAGTGAGCTTTTTCCCATTTTACGACTTTTCTTGCCACATTTGTTAAATGAATCACTGCAGTTGTTAAATTCGTAACATGGTTGTCAAGTGAATCTGGCTCCTCCATTGACTTTGCTTGTCAGAAGGTGGCAAAAGATGATTACGTGACCCCGGGACACTGCAACCATCATAAATATGAACCACTTGTCAAGCATCCAAATTTAAATCACGTGACCATGGGGATGCTGCAAAGGTCATAAGTGTGAAAAATGGTCAAAAGTCACTTTTTTCAGTGCTGTTGTAACTTTGAATGGTCACTAAATGAACTGTTGTAAGTTGAAAATTTCAATTTGAGTGAGAGACTTGAGTTTCATAAACAAAATGCAAATGCTTTTGTTCAGACCTTCAGTTTGTCAATCTAATATATGGATGTGAAGAAATATGCTAAGAATGTCATATACAATCTTGATTAACTGACAATATGCTGAATGGGCAAAAAACAGTAAGATCAACATATACATGTTTCAGGGGGTTCAGGAAAACATCTAGCTAAGATTCTGTGCATTTTGGAGAACCCCCAAATCCCACTCCTGGCTGGCCGCGCCCACCCCACCCCGTCCCTCCCAGGAGTCCCCACGCGGCCCTTTTTAGATGCAGGTAAGTGCAGGGCGCGTGTGGAGCTTGGGGAGGGTTAAAAACAGGCCTGTTTTTGGCCTCCATAGGGCATCTGGAGCCTTGGGAAGTTGTTTTTGCCCTCCTGAGGCTTGAGGAAAGCCTCCGGAGCCCAGGGAGGGCAAAAACGCCCCCCCCACCATCGTGCAGGAGGCTTACTAGGCCATACCCACCATGGCCATGCCCACCCAGCAACCAGACAGAGAACTCCTTGCTAAAATGTTTGAAGCCCACCCCTGACATGTTTCTATGGATATAGGTTCAACTGACCAGCACATCCACGTGAGTGTTCATTGAGTGGTACTCTTCCCTGTACAAAAATAGCAAAGTAAGAGGGCTGCTTAAAGCACTTACTCTCACTTGGAGTACAGATATGGCTTAATCACATAGTATTCTATTGATAATTCAGATTCAGTAAAATACTGAAGGTGGTTACAAGTTTACTTATTAAAACTTCTGGCAAGGATATTTTGTCACAAATGAAGGCGAATATACTTGTCCCAGGATAATGTTGCAGGATCCAATCTGGGTCAATCACTGGGACCAGAGGTTTTGTATTCTGAGCTTTCGGACTCGTGCTGGAGCCCATCTTCAGGGAACTTCTCTCTAGTAATTTTGTGTTCTCCAGCAAAAAAAAAAAAAAATACAATTTTTTTTCCCAAAACATCCATAAACCGATTCTTAGGCATGTAAGTCTTTTTTTTTTTTTTTCATATTCCACAGGAGCGACATTCCTTAATAAATGAGCAAAATAATAAGCTGATAAAGGAAATTGAAGTCCTTAAGATGAATCTGGCAGCAGAGAAAGTGAAAAGTAGCGAATTTACACGGAGTTTTTCGGTAAACTCTTGCATTAATGAATTGGCGTGCATGTGGGGATGCAACAGGGTTGATTTGGTGTTCGAACATACTGTACTTACTTCATAAACTTACTTCATCCTTCATAAAAGGATTCTTCATCCTTTATTTAAGAAACAATGCCTTTGCCCTCCCTTCCAGGGAAATTGTGGTTTACAAAAAATTAGAATCTTTATATGTTTTATTCCATTAGACCAGGGGTGTCAAACTCAAAACTCAGGGCCTGGATCCAGCCCGCAGGGTGCTTAGATCTGGCCCATGTGGCTGCCCTGGAAACAGCAAAGGACCGGCTTGCTGTGCCTCTGCCAGCAAAAATGGAGCTTGCGAGAGCCGCATGCAGCCCTCCTGAGCTCCATTTTTGCTGGCAGAGGGTTGCAGGAGTCGATCCCAGCCAAAAATGGAGCTCATGAGGACCACATGCAGCCCCCCCAACCTCTGTTTTTGCTGGCAGAGGGTTGCAGGAGGCCATCCCATCTGAAAATGGAGCCTGATTTCACTGGCAGAGCACTTGGGCCGCCATAGGCACACCCCAACATAAGTGATTTCATGCTCACCCCCCACCTCCCGAGGTCAAACACAACCCTGATGCAGCCCTCAATGAAATCGAGTTTGACACCTGCATTAGACAATTTTTGTGCTATAAATCCATGACCTAATAATAAACTCTATAGAAATTGCACTGAATTCTAGAGTTTTTTTCCCCAAGTAAATAGATATAGACTTGCTACTTCATTACAGAAATTGTGTTCAGTTTCTTACTAATATATTGTACTAATGCAACTATTTAGCCTCAGTTGAATCCCAGATTTAAAGTTTTAAAATGTTTGGATCAGTGTTGAAATTCAGCCGGTTCTATCCGGATCTCGCAATCTGGTAGCTCCTGCTTCAGGAGGCTCTGCCCACCCGCCTCATCACATCCTGTTTCCTCTGCACATGGGCAGAAGGCACGTGCTCACATTTGCGAACCGGTAGTGAAGATAAGTGAATACCACCCCTGGTTTGGATACTTAAGAGACAACATGTAGTTCCTAGTTCCTGTTTTGAAATTATTCAGCAAATTGGCAAGTAACTATCTGATTTCCTGCTGATTTTTGATAGAAGATTGTTAATCTTCCCCAAATCCCTCAAAACGGACAATGCATTGAAGATTCTGTCCATTATACCTTTGAACAAACAGGAAATAGTGGAAAAAGGATCTGAAGAAAGTTTCTTAATGGCCTTATGTGTCACTGAAACTAGTAGATAAAGAATATGTTTACTTAATATTCTTTTGTCTTAAAAGTTGTCCTCTCCTGTATTATTACTAAAATTTCAGCTTCAGCAGAGCCTACTTAAAAAAAAAATGAAGTTTATGCACCTGGAGGATGCCAAGGATGAAGATGACTGCACAAACATGTCCTGCTGTTTTCACCTAGCTACAAAAATCCCACTCACGGTGAACCGAGGAGAAGCTCTCATTCAGTTTGAAGAAGAATCTGGTATATTCATATTCAAATGATATATTTCCTCCTTTTTTTAAATAAAGGAGGTTGTGTTAAGTTAGCGCTTCATTTTCTGACAAGAAAATTTTAGGATCAGTTCAAGTACCTGCCATTTATGAATCTGTTTTAATAGGTTTTGATGTTTGAAATTCTAATGTTATCATCCCCACTGTAAAAATGATAAAGTAATTTATAATTTGATGCCCTTTAAGGGCCCTAGTCTCTTACCAGCCTTCCTGTAGGTGGGCTAGCTATGATATTAAGTGATTGAGTTCACACATCAGATAAGCTAGGGTTTATCAGATAAGCTAGGGGAATTGTCTATGAATGATTGGGTTTGCATATCATGCCAAGCTTTGAACCAGGAGAAAACACTTTTTTTCTGTCAAAGAGCCCTTCCATTTTTTAAATTAATTAATTCAAATTTATTTGCCACCCATCTCACTGTCACATGATCCTTACAATTGGATATGACTAATGTATCAAAATTAGAGGAAAACAAGCAAGAAATATAATACATTTAATGTTTGAAAATATATATTCATATGGCAAGATCCTAATTTTTTTAAAAAAAATGCATTTAATTTTTTTGTTTATAAAATTATGTTAAGTCTACTTAACGCTTACCATTTTTGCCAAAATCAGATAATTATCCTATCAGAGTTCCAAGTAACACCCCCTCCCATGAAAGAAAACTCCGAGGCTTGAGTTTCCTCAAAAGTTCTATTTTATTAGAGAGGTCATATTGGCACATCTGGGAAAACCTGAATCTGAAAGCTTCCAGGTTTTTCCCACCCAAAAGAAAGTTCAAGTCCCTGCTCCACACCAACATGTCCATCACAAGCACCGTCCCAACTGGAGATGCCTCCCAGTTCTAGCCGTCCAGGTGCAGGGCAAGATGTCCTTGACTTTCTGAAAAAGGAATGTTATTATGACTATATATCACCCTAGCTCCATACAACCTCCCCTCCCAGTTTCCCACAGTAGTAAATGTGGCAGGCCTGAAGATCCAATGAAAAAAAAAGGCTTCCAGGCCTGACAGATCCAATTAGAGGGTCAGTAAAAAGGGAATTTAAAGGTGGCTGTTGATCACTTTACCATAACTTATATGTTGGGTTGGATTCATAACACTAAACCAAATTAGATCCCATTATTGCATAGCACGATGTGTGAACCTAGCCAGTGCTGTGGTGAGAGATGTCAGCGCCAATAAAAATAACCTTATGCCAACTGCTGAATTATGAATATTCTGAGTTGTTACTGGATCTATCAGTTGTTACTGGATCTATTTAGTCTGCTGAGCCTGGTGGCTCAGCAGACTAAAGAGCATTGTGATTAACACCAGCTGTCTGCAATTACTGTAAATTCAAATCTCATCAGGCTCAAGGTTGACTCAGCCTTCCATCCTTTCTAAGGTAGGTAAATTGAGGACCCAGTTTGTGGGGGCAATAAGCTGACTTTGTATAAATATACAAAAGTATGAAGGCTATTGCTTAATGCATTGCCGCCCTGAGTCTCCGGAGAAGGGCGGCATATAAATCAAATTAAAAAAAAAAAAAGTATTCAGTGCAAGAATGGAAAAACACAAGCTTTTCAAGAATACTTCCTTCAGGGATCTGTTACCCTGTTTTCCTTGGCAAGAAACTTTGACCATTACAGTGTCCTAATTGTAGGGGAGATATTATGTTTGAGTTGGGAAACCATGCAAAACTAGCAGCAATAATTGTCAACAAAATCCCATGTCAAAAATGTCATTGTTGAAACCTTGGCTTTCCTCACAATTGTTGATTAATGTGACTATATGTCTCATGTGAAGCTGAACTATTTAGTCAATGTTCAGTATGGAAACCTGTTAATCTGTTGTTCTTTAGTTGCTCAGCATCTGATTAGAAAACATAACCATATCATCAACCTGGAAAATAAGGAGATTGCTTTGAAAGCCTGCCCTGCTGTTTTGGCGACAGGAACAACATTTAAGGTAATGACATAATCATGAAAGATGTTAAAATATATCCAAATAATGTGAACTATTCTGTACTGGTAACTGGGCCTCCACATATAGACAGCTTAAATTCAATTGGCTTTGCTTAGCCCTGCATAGAAATAAGACTCTCATGGTTGGGATATAGTAAATGTAGGCTGAAGTGGCTTTTATCTTTTTCCTAATCACATAGAAAGAAGGCAAGCCTTTTCTTAGAATTTTCATTTTTTCCCTAGATATGTACCTTTCCAGATTTTACATCTAATTCAACCAAAAATACATACAGACATAATTGCATCCTTTTTCCTGAGTTAGTATAGTTATGATACTCTGTTCTGTTGGCCAAACACTGGATTGAGAATTTACTGGCAAAGATTGTCTGTAGGTCTAATTTAAAGACCATTTTATGAACACCCTCTAGTCTTCATTATAAAGAAGGAGTATTCATGCTTATTGATTAAATTTCATTGGGCTTATCAAGGGCTTATCTTCTTGGCAACAATATAGAAATGGATTCCCACTGTCTTCTTTCAGCATGTTTTTTGACTTCCCACTCTAAGCTACGGTTTTGATGGTATTAACCTGTGTGTTAATACCTGTATTAACATGTGTGGCTCTGCTTGTATTTTCAAAATCAGCTGTTATGGCGAACTTTGATTTTAACACATATTGTAGATAGAAATTCCTACATTATATTAATGTATGGTTTAATGATGGTTTGTTGAATAAATCACTGTATATTTAATGCTAACGTGTTACAGAGCCTGGAGGGGGGGAAATTATGCTAATTTCCCTTAACTATTGACTGTGCATACAAACCACATTGAATTGTAGTTGCATTATGCTTTGTTGGGTAACTACAATTTTAGTGCGTTGTACAAATCATCACACTGTCTCAATCCAACTGTTACATTTCTATCTTAAAATCTTGAGGAATAATTTAACTCTTGACTATTATAGTAATTTTTTTTAAATTAACGCTAACTGTATCTTTTGTATAGTTCAGCCTTTCCAAGTTCTCTTGTCCATAACTCCCAAATTTCATGCCAATATGAACAGATAACTCTGGGAGAGAGAAAAGCTTGAAAGGAAAGGCAGTAGCGATAACAAGAAAACATTCTTCCCCATCAGAAATTGTGCTCTGATCATAATATGTTTTGAATAGTTGCAACTATGAATTTTTTTGATGTGCATAATTTTGACACCAGCTTGTATTGTTTTTCCAGATCCAAGTTAAGCTCTCTCAAAGGGAGATTTATGTTTCTAACATCCCAAATATAAACATTCCTGAGGAATGGATGAGAGAGAAATTGGAGCTCCTTTTCTACAAAGCAAAACTGGGTGAAATTCAGAAGATATTATATAATCCATTCTTACAAGAGGCCAAAGTTATCTTTTGTCAACCTATAGGTAGTTTTTGGATTATTCTACCAGTTTATTTTTAGGATATGGTCTGTAATCAGCTTTGTTTGTAGATCATCGTTGCTTGCTTGACTTCAAGCACATAGTCTTAGAACGGAGGCCACATCCATCCATGTGGCTGTGCCTATCTGGCCCACGTGAGGTCAATCGGATATTAGAAGTCAAATATAAATAAGCATGCCAGAAAATATTTTATTCTCTACATTTGAGTGTTCATCCCTGAGCTATATACATTCTCTTCTATTGGTACTTTTCAATATATATATTATGTCATTTTCTTCACTAGAATGCAATGTAGCCTTCCACAACTGGATTTTTCCCAGCTGTTTTAGAAAACACACCACCACAGCTGTTGCCATCTGGCTAATGAATGTAGAAAAATATAATCAGTTTTTTCTGGAGGTACCAGGTTGGAGAAAGTGTAACTCTTGAAAGCTAGTGCTACACAAGATTTTTCTGTTAATGTTACATTTGAAATTGTTTACTTTGGATTAAATTCCACTGTACTTTTGTGAGTTACTTACAGGTAGACCTATCTAGAATTGCACTACAGTATTATTATGCTGGAAACAAAGGCTTGTGATTAATATTTTATTATATTTGCCTTACAGTCTGGTCCACTGGTGGCTTATATTGAAAGAAACACCTTTATGTCCCATAGTTAATGGAAAACTAGTTCTTCCTAAATAAGTATCTATATATTTAAAGTACACTGCTCAAAAAAATAAAGGGAACACAAGCAGAAGACATCCAAGATCTGAATGAATGAAATAGCCTTATTAAATACTTTGTTCATTACATACAGTAGTTTTGTGTTCCCTTTAGTTGTTTGAGCAGTGTATAAACTACTGTATGTAAAGAACAAAGTATTTAATAAGGCTATTTCATTCATTCAGATCTCGGATGTCTTCTGCTTGTGTTCCCTTTATTTTTTTGAGCAGTATATATGTGCAACTCTAATGTTTAGGTTAATTTATTTAAATTTTAACCAGCCCTTTTCAGTTGTGGACCTCTTTGTGTAACTCATTTTTATTTATTTTTTTATTCTAGCTCTTAATAAAATAATAAGGCATGGACAATACTGTATCAATGTGTTTGGAAAGACTCATTTTCTCACTGTTTCACCTCTCAAAAAATGCGATGTGGAAAATGTTCAGGTAAGTAACGGGGGAATAATCAAGCATGGCAGGTAATTCAGCAGGTGAATGAATCTGTTGTGTTAAGCTGTAGGTTACTGAATAAACCACAATAAAGCAGACATATATCACATTGTATTATTGATTTTAAACTTGATTTAGAGTTGCCCACAACTGCACATAGGCGTTGCCGCATAACTACACTGTGAAGGGGTTAATGGGTAAGTATAGGTTGCAGATGATTGCAGACAGGCTGATGCGCACATCTCTCAAATCCCAGAACAGACTTCCTGTTCTGTGCTTTGCTGCTTGAGAGCTCCTTAGCCAAAATGTTAACATTTGCAGAAATACAAATGCAACATACATGTAACTATTCTCATACGATAGATGGGTACATGCTCTGACATGCATTGATGGAGAAATCTAATCCATGCTTTCCAGACTAGTGGCTGGGTTGATATAGCATGATACGTTACAATTAAAATTTCAGTTGATATAAGTCATTGAGTTCAAAGGGACTTCCTTGGGAATATGGTTTATAGCCTTTGTAATAACACATTTCTCCGGAAATAAGACCCAACCAGAAAATAAGCCATAGCATGATTTTTCTGGATTGTAATATAAGCCCTACCCCAAAAGTAAGGCCCAATTAGGATCGTCAGCCAAACGGATGCATTTAGTACCGTATTTTCCCCAAAATAAGACCTAATGCCTCTTTTGGAGCAAAAATTAATATAAGACCCAGTCTTATTTTTGGGGAAACATGGTATTTAATATATTATTCCCCTACTTTCCAGATAATTTATCCATTGTATTTCTAGCCGCTGGAAAATATATTCTATGGGTAAACGATAGAATTGAGTTCTTCATATTAAATGTATGTAGAATGAAGTTAAATCTGCTTACACCATAGTATCAACCATATACTGTAAATGGACAGCAAAAATCTGGTATATCGCTTGATGGGCTTTAAATAATGTAAACTACTTTTAAGTAACGTAAAACCTCTTTGCTGCCACCTACTGATCATCTCACATTTTACACTACAGATATGGTTGGCCCAATACTATCAAACACTTACTGTGGTTTGATAATGGTTAGGTCTTGGTTTTCTTCCATTTAGTGAAGCTTAGCATGTGTTGCACATTGAATTAAAATAAATAATATCTGACTATACCATTGTACTTTCTGCCACACACTGTTCTTTAACCAGGCATTGTAAGTTACTACTTCCTAAACCAAAAAAGGCGATCATTTTGGGATTCTAGAAATGGGAGTTGTACCCAGGGTTTGACATAGATTACAAGATCAGGTTTTCAGATATGAGCAACGTAATCGTGTGAGGTTCAGACAGTATCATAAACTGTAACATGGTCAGTGGTATCTACCCAATGGGAAATAAGAATGAGACTTTTTAGCTTTGTTTATTGCTTTTGAACTGTGATGTTGGAGAAGACTCTTGAGAGTCTCTTTGATCTCCTTGCAAGGAGATCAAAGTCAGTCAATCCTAAAGGAAATCAACTCTGACTATTCTTGAAAGATGGATATGAAGCTGAAGCTCAAATGAGAAGAGAGGACTGCTTGGAAAAGGTCTTGATGTTGGGAAAAATTGAAGGCCAAAGGAGAAGAGGACAGTAGAAAATGAGATGGAATAGGACCATTGATGCAATGAACATGAATGACTTTGGGCAGTCTCTGGGAGACAGTAGAGGACAGGGGGGAGGGGCTGGCATGTCATGATCCACGGGGTCTCAAAACTGTTGGATACGACTTAGTGATTGAACAGCAAAAGCTTTGTTTATTGCAAACATAGCTTGAGTGTTTGTGGCTGCTTTATTTGGGTCAGAATAAAGTTGTAACAAGAAGAGATATGCCAATGATCCCATTAGACTCAAAAGGGAAAATGTGCTATGACCTGGATGGAGATTCCATGCCAATTTTGTTTCATTAGGATCACAGCAGGGGAGCAAATGGTTCATTTCCCAACCTTCCCCCTGCTGTGATACATTGGTATTTTAGAAAGGGCATGTGAGGTGCAGCTCCCATGCCCAGGTCTCACATTTTGTTGGTTCTTGAACAGTGTGCATTTATATTTTGTAATCAGTAGAAAAATGAAAGGGTGTAATTATCTCTTAAGTGATGGTGCTTTCAATATTAGCTTTCTCTAAGGAAGACTATGGAAGTAACATATGGTATGCTTCTTTTTTGTGCCAGATGTTTTCAGGGATTTCCAAGAAAGCTGTACTATTAACAGGAATCAGTGCAGAACAGAAAGATGAGGAGAATGTGGAAGACATGATTGAAATTCACTTCCAGAAACCCAGCAATGGAGGGGGTGAAGTGGATCGAGTGACCTATATTCACGAAGGAACGAAAATTGCTTATTTTGAGATAGATCAAGCGGATTTCATATGAGAGTCTTGAAGATGTAGACTGGCTCAGCTTCCAATTACACCAAGAGTTTACTAATTGAATACTAAACCTGCAGTTGTTTAGAAGTGAAGCTGCTTGTAACGTAGAAGCTTCAAACACCTTTGAAGACCTATTTAAAGCTATGTTCAATTAAAAGTTCCTTGTTTCAGTTGTTGTTTTTTTTAATGTTGAAATCAGGAGACTTAATTTGTGATCTAATCGCAACTCACATCAGTGTTTATAGCGCAAATAGTCAGTACCAACTGCATTTGGCACAATTGCATGATGGCAATTTCTGTGGCCTAGGAATAAAGGTGATTTTATGGTCTACAAGTTACAGATGTAGCCCGTGTCTTTTTCGTTATTAAAAACATAAATGAGGCTTTACCTTGAATCATCTATGTTCTAATCCCAGGGCTATACAACTCCCGGCCCATGGGCTGGATGTGTCATGCTCTGGCCACGCCCATACCTGGTTTAACGAAGGGGGAAAAAGTCCCGATACGTGACACCGCCGTGATGACGTGAGTTTGACACCCCTGTTCTAGCCCTACAAATATCCAACAATCACAAGTGAGATTACTGAGTGTTTTTACAAAGCACCTATTTGTATGTTTCCTGGGAAATCTCAATTCTATTTTTTAGATCTGTTCTACAAAACCAACTGAGCGCCTCAAAGCCCTGTCTCACGAAAGGGGTTCTTTCTCTTTGGGGTTGCACCTACCGTGTTTTCCCGAAAATAAGACCCTGTCTTATATTTTTTTGAACTCTGAAATAAGCACTTGGCCTTATTGCCATGTGCTCAAAAGCCCGATTGGGCTTATTATCAGGGGATGTGTTACTTTGGAGGAAACGGAGGAGGAAGATGTAGTCGCCAACGCCAGTCTCAGCCCTGGATCATTTTAGCTTTATTAGTATCATGCAACTCAAGCTTTGTTTATTGTGGTGGAAAAAAAACCACTGTAGAGGGTGCCTGTAAAGGAGGGGGGAAATAAATATAGATAAATATCTATATAAATATAATATAAATAAAATAATTAAATATATAGATAAATCATAAGGGATGTTTTGAATGCATGTATAATTGCATACAGTATAATGTGCCACAAACATCTGGATTTTTCCAATTTCCAACCTAGGTTTAAACTACAACCTTGTTTGCTTATAAGAATGAAAGTTTTGGTTTTGGCAGAGTGTACCTTTGTGTCAGTGTTGACTCCTGGAGATTGACGAACCAATCAATCAGAGCTCGAAGGGACCCTGGAGGTCTTCTAGTGGCTGTCCAGTCTCTTAAAACCTCCAGTGATGAAGCACCCACAATTTCTGAAGGAAGGTTAATTGTTCTCACTGTTAGGAAGTTTCTCCTTAATTCCAGGTTGGTTCTCTCCTTGATTAGTTTCCATCCATTGTTTCTTGTCCTGCCTTCTGGTGCTTTGGAAAATCTTTGTCACAGCCTGGACAGAACCCTGCAATTTTCTTTACAAGATTTGAACGGTAGCTATCTCCTTCCGAGAATTTGTCTTGAGGAACCCTTTTTTCTCTCTCCACTTTTCTTTTTTTTGTGTGTGTGTTTTATAGGTTTTTATCTTTGTATTTTTAAATTTTTAATAAAAATTATCATAAAAACACACACAAAAAATATGGGCGTTGCATTTTTTGGGGGATCAGGTTGGGAATTAACCATACAACCCCATGATGGTGAACCTATGGCAGCATGCCAGTGGTGGTACGCAGAGCCCTTTGTGGGCACATGCGCTGTCGTCAGCTGGTGTTCTGGGTTCTGTCGTGCACATGCACACCGGACAGTTGCTCTCTTCTGGGTTCCGGTGCATGGGTCAGTGCGCATGCACACGGCGGAACCCGGAAGAGAGCAGCTGGCCGGCGTGCATGCGCAGGATGGAACCCAGATAAACAACTGGCCGCCATGCGTATGTGCACCGGCCAGCTGCTTTCTTCCAGGTTCCAGTACTCCGGTGCACGCATGCTCCAATTTCAGCACTTTGTGGCAAAAAGGTTAACCATAACCTGACTGCATAGGTTAGAATAAGAAAGATGAGAAATATTTTCCCTACTTAAATTTCAATATATAATGTTATTGTTAAGTTAGTTATTTTGATTGCCTTTTTAAAGTTAAATATATGCAGATGACAGGTGTGTTCTATCACACTTTGCACAGATAATATTTAATGTTATTTTCTATGAAAAAATGGTAGAATGATATAATGAATCTATTTGTGGGTGCAAATTCTTATGGAAAAGAAACTAACACTCTTGTACAGTTTGTCTTGTATTTTTGTTTTTAAACTCTGCAAATAACTGCTGCTTCTAGCACTTAAGCCTTACTACTAAATTAGTGTTATAGGCTACAGAGGCTACAGATAAGTACTTTTTCATGACAGAGGCAATACCACATGAAAAGTTCAAAATATAAATTTGACCTACATTGATTTTTTTTTTTTAATTTAAGAGATCGCTGCTTTATTTTATATTAGTTCAAGAAAGCCCTAGCAAAACTCCTTTTACCCCTTTCCTTTTGGAGAAAAATAAATGCAATTTAATATTTGGTCCTCTGGTACTGTTGGAAAATAGAAAAATACTCCAAACATTATTTTGCACATACAGTTACTGCTACAGTATTTCCAAGGGATTGGAAAGAAAATCAAAAGAAAATAAAAAAATACATTACAGTAAAAATAAAATATAGCTCCTACCTGGATCAACAACAGCTAATATGCTACACTGGTAGCTAGCTAAAAGTGTCATCTACTCTAAATAGCATCAGCAAGACAGAATTTACCAACTCTATATCATCTAAATAAAAATAAATAAACCGAGATCAACAACAGCCACTAAGATGAAGACACTACTACAGTAAATAAAATGTTTGCCTTGAGCAGTAATACAGCAGTAGATACAGCTGTTTGTCATTAACATGACTGCTTTCTGCTTCCAAATACTCTAAAGAAAGGAAAATCTTGCAATTAAAAAAAACCCTTTGAAAACAATAAATCAGCACGCAATATTGTTAAATATAATTAAAAGTTAGGCAGAGGATGGATTATGCATGCCAACATACAAATGTCTACTGTACTTGTTAATCAAAAACTGAGGGAAAATTAAAGGCAAATGTAAGTCACTGCTTAATGGGAGGAAAAGCTTTTCTTGTTAGGCACACAGAAGTTATGCTCTGTTGGTCCTGCACACAACAGCAACGAGGAAAAACATCCATCCATTGTTAAATCCCTGGATTGTCGTGGATCTTGAAAATTGATCATTGGAAGCACAGGCGGCTTCTGAGGTACCAAAGGTTGTTCACATCTTGCTCACATGATCACGGGACCATATTGGGGTCATAATTTTGGGATCCAGTTGGAAGCCTACTATTGGGGTGCCCTCACTAATCTGAATGGACATCCAGTTGTAAATCAAGGACTAACCTATATATTGGTGAACCAAAAACACAATTTGGAAGAGAGAGAGTCAGTTTAACATAACTTTAAATACAATGTCCATTCGGTAATTGATTGCTTCAAGCACTTTTAACCATCAGAACCTGATAAGAATTAGCACAGAGTTTAAATTAAAAGTTTGCAAACTCTCTTTGAACTCGTTCCTTCACTCGGAGGAGAGAATATTAAAACATTTTGATTCTTGTCTTCTTTTAAAAAAATTGCTTTTCTACAGAAGGGCCCGTAGGCACTATAGTTCTGCTTTGCTTTCTAAAACAAAACTCCTGTGAATAGAGGTTAAGGACCTTGTCTAGATATGAGGCAAAATTAAGTTTGTTTGCAAAAGGTCAGTTTTTGCTTTCCGCGGGTGCCCTTGTCCTAATATATCAGTGATGCACTTTTTATACAATCACCACAATACAACTCTTGATGCTGAATGAGGGTATTTGATTCTCATGTAATTTCTCATTTTCCTCATTACTGGTACTTTTCCTCTTGCCAGTGTCTGAAGTGAAATTGGTGATGTTATAAGATTAAGATAGTGTGTCTTCCCATAAGCTCATTGGGGCATCCATATTATTGGTTCTTTAGAAAAGCAGCAGAAACTTGTTCTGTTAACCATGAATAATGTTCTTGAATTCCCATTTCTACTGAGAATGAACCAAAAAAGCAACACAAAAAAGAAGGGAACAAAATATTGAGTTCTGCATACTCAAGATAGTGTAAGGCAGGCAGGTGGGTATGAGGAAAAAAGAAGAAAATTCAAATACGAGAGTTGGAATTCAGAATCAATCTGAAAGTAAGGATTACACCTCTTTGTGGACTTTTTGTGTAAAACAGAAAAAAATGAACTTATGATTTGAATGAGCTTTGATGATTAGACAGGATAGATTCTAGAAAGAAAAGTTTGTTGTAACCATGCAGTAAGAGATAAATTTATAATTGTACTTACAACTGTTGTAAAGAAGATAAAAAACCGCTTCTTTGTATTTTTTTTCCTTTCTTTTCTATTTCCTTTCATTTTTCACTTTTTTGCATTTTTAGCTTTTTCTTTTCTTTTTTTTCTTTTTACTTAATATCCGTTTGTATTACATAGGTAGTCCTTGACTTGCGACCACAATTGAACCTAAAATTTCTGTTGCTAAGCAAGACAGTTGTTAAATGAATTTTGCCCCATTCTACAGCCTTTCTTGACACAATTGTTAAGTGAATCACTGCAGTTAAGTTAGTAACACGGTTGTTAAGTGAATCTGGCTTCCCCATTGACTTTGCTTGTCAGAAGTTCGCAAAAGGTGATCACATGACCCCAGGACAGTGCAACTGTCGTAAATAGGAACCAGTTGCCAAGCATCTGAATTTTGATCCATGGGGATCCTGCAGTCATTGTAAGTATGAAAAATGGTCACAAGTCACTTTTTTCATTGCCGTCTTAATGAAAATAATCAGTTGTAAGTCAAGGGCTATCTGTAGATTTTATGTTCCATTTTTTAAAAAAAAACTTTAATAAAATTATATATAAAAATGAAAATAGACATTGGATGCATTAGTTAGAATGAATGGCCAAAAAATAACGGCTGACACTTGCATCCCTTATATTTTGAAGATGTAAAGGTTGTAGAGACTCTAGTCAACCTCCTGGAAAAACTTATTTTTGTGTCAGCAGAAATAGAAAAACTTGATGTTCCAGTGAGGCCATAAAAATACCATAAATCTTTCCACTGGAAGCAATGAGAAGAAGTGTGTGGTTTTCTGAATAAGGGTTACACAAAAAGGCACTTCTGGGAAAAAACAATTATGTGCACAAAGGCTGGTGGAACAAGAGTGAATATCTGGTGTTCCAAAACCTTGTGAAATATATGTGAAACCAGGATTTGGCATCAATTAATATGTAGCAAATTCCCCTAAATTCATACAGTACAGCATTGTTTCAAATTTGGACGAATCTCCTTCCAATGTCTTTTTTTTTTTTTATAAATCCATTCATGTTTCAGAAACAAACCTTTTCCTCCTGTCAAGTCTACAGTACACTTTGTATAGTAATGAATCAATAAGTTATTTTTGTACAAATGAGACAGTGTGGCAAGGCAGATGCCACCACCCAGGTGGCACTATTACAGGCAGTAGTGTACCACCTGAGGGGGAAAAGCAAGTGAAATGTATTTAATATGAACATGTCAGTAATAAGCTTTTAATTTAATTAGTGAATCTAAGACATCCTGCTGTGAAGTAACGTAATCTCTCAGGAAAGCAGCTTTGAGAGTTGTGGTGGAATCATGTATGGAGAGGAGAGGAGACACTCAGCCTTAAATTCTCAACTCTGAAGACCATTTGGTGTGGCCACTGTTTTTCAGCCAAATCTACTTTTTTGTTGTTGGAGGCTTATCCATCGGAACAAACAATGAAGCAATATATAAATATATGTTATATCCACACATCATCATCATTTTCACTAAGAGCCGAGGTGGCACAGTGGTTAGAGTGCAGTACAGCAGGCTACTTCAATTTAAATCTCACTTGCTCAAGGTTGACTCAGCCTTCCATCCTTCCGAGGTGGGTAAAGGAGGAGGGCCTGGTGGCTCAGCAGACTGATAGCATTGTGATTAACACCAGCTGTCTGCAATTACTGTAAGTTCGAATCTCACCAGGCTCAAGGTTGACTCAGCCTTCCATCCTTTCTAAGGTAGGTAAATTGAGGACCCAGTTTGTGGGGGCAATAAGCTGACTTTGTATAAATATACAAAAGTATGAAGGCTATTGCTTAATGCATTGTAAGCTGCCCTGAGTCTCCGGAGAAGGGCAGCATATAAATCAAATTAAAAAAAAAAAAAATGAGGACCCAAATTTTTGGGGGCAATATGCTGACTCTGTAAACTGCTTAGAGAGGGCTGTAAAAGCACTATGAAGCAGTATATAATTCTAAGTGCTATTGCTATTGCTATCATCATTTTAGCCATTGTCTATTGCTCTACGGCTTTGTAACGGAGATGAGCACTGCCCCCTCGAGTCAGGAATGACTAGCACATATGTGTGAGGAGAATCTTCATCTTTACCTTTTTATCCACTGCAGGATGAAGGCCTCTTCCGCATATTTCCTACCAATATAGTCCTGAGCTTTCTTTTGCTAATTGGGCCCGTAATACTTGCTGATGTTGTCGATCCATCTTGTTTTAGGTCTCTTTCGTGGATGTTTTTCATCAAGTAGGATCCATTCTATGACTACCTTGGTCCACCTTCCATCAGTTCTTCTTGTTATGTGGCCAGCTCATTTCCATTTCAATGCTTTTACTATCTTGATGATATTGTATACTTTCGTTTGTTCTCTAATCCATGTGCAGGTCTCTCTGTCTTGTCTTGTAATGCCGAGCATGTATCTTTCCATGGCTCTTTGCGCCACTCGTAGCTTTTGTATCGATTGTGAGGTTAGTGTCCATGTTTCATCGGCATATGTTAGAGCAAGTAGTACACACTGATCAAACACTTTTCAGGCATAGGGGGAGGTTAATCTTGAAAATTATGCTTAGTTTGCTGAATGCCTGCCAACCACATTTAACATCCATTCAATTTCCTTTATTGTATCACCTTCCATTGAGATCTGTTGGCCAAGGTATATGTAGTGGTCTATTACATCTAGTTCTTCTCCAGATATAATTTTTTTTATTTCTTTAGTGAATTTATGAAACATAACCTGGCTCTTTTTCAGGTTTATTTTTAAGCCAAATGGTTCTCCCGCTTTGTGCAGCTCTTGTATGTGTCTTTGTAACTCTTATGGGTCTTGTGAGAAGAGAACAACATCATCTGCAAATCTTAAGTGATTTAAACGGGCGCCATTGGTTTAATTCCATCTTTTGTCCAGTCTAGTTTGCAAAATACTTCTTCAAGGCAGGCTGAGAAAAGGATAGGTGATATTGTATCACCTTGTTGATTTCAACTTTAAGATCATTAAGGCAAATTGTTGCCATTGTTTGCTCATATATTGATTGTAGTAAGTTTGTGTAAGCAGTGTCTATACCTTTGTTGCGCAATATAAATACATACGCACCTGTAATTTGGCAAGAATATACCCAAAAGCACCTTGGGATGCCTTCTTATGCCTTGAAATCTCTGTGTAGGATTTACAGTCACTCATCAGATATAAATGCAAACAAACAATGAAGCAACATATAAAGATATATTATATACACACATATGCACCTGTAATTTGACAAGAATATACCAAAAAATAAAATACAAATCAGAACAATGAAGCGATATAGAAAGATATATAATCCTTCATAACTTTTTTGGGGGGGGGGCATTCTTTCCTGAAAATTTCCAAATGTTAAGAATGAACTTAAACTAGTGATAGTTTATCCATTGATATCATTGTTTGTTCATTACTGAAGTGCAACCAGCTTTTTCAGCGGGGCTGTAAACTGATTTCCCACAGAAGGCTTGGAACCCTTGTGCAGGAGGGATAAAGAGGACATCTCTTGCCCTTTGAAAAGATGGGATGTGTTTATTCCACAGGCAACTGAACAGTCTGCCAAAGCCCAAAAGAACAGTTGTGGTCTGTGGTACTCCAGATGGCCTTCAAAGTGAGGACACAATGGCTGACATCCTGATGATTAATTTTCGGAAGACAGAGAATAACGGAGAAGATGCAGGGGATATAGATTACCCTACATCAACAACAGAATATATACCTTGAGGATAAACAAGGTAATAGGGAATAGCTTGCTTGATCATTAAACATAAAGTGGAATTCATGTTTTTCAACTCCTTCATTCCCAGTGCCTCTGGATGCTTTCTTAAGCCTTGAAATCTCTCTCTGTGGGACTTATAGTCACTCATCAGACGTAAATGCAAACAGGCTGAAGAGAGAGTGAGCATTAGGGAGTATCTGTGTGGGGTTTGAAAGTATTTGCACAAGACTAAAAAGTATCAGCTGCCTGACAGATGAAAAAATTGCAGCCAAAACTTGGGGGAGTCAAATTGCTGTCAATTAATCTTGTCAAGAGACAGGCTGTTCTCTCTCCCTTGAACAATCTTGTGCAATCCATACAGTCTCAGGACCCACCAGTTCAATTGTGGGATGAATTCAAAAGGAAAATTATGGGGGAAAAGAGTGACACTAATGTGGTATCCTGACCATCAAAGTATGCATAGTGTGTGTGTGTGTGTGTGTGTGTGTGTGTGTGAGTGTGTGTGATGGTAAGCTAGGGAATAGGGTGGGTTAACAAAAGGAGCAGAGAATGTTCTCAGGTGCAGAGAATGTTCTCAGAAAAGGTAAACTCACCTTGAACAACAAGAGGCTAAGGCCTTTTTCCTCAAAATATAGCCATATGGAGCAGGGATGGTATTCACTTACCTTCGCTACCGGTTCGCAAATGTGAGTGTACGGGGGACCTTTCACTCATGTGCGGCCTTTCGTTCATGCACGACCTTTCGCGCATGCACAGCGCATCAAAAACGGGATGTGATGATGTCTGAGCGGGTGGGCGGAGCCTCCCGCCACTGCTACCGGTTCACCCGAACCGGATAGAAGCAGCTGAATATACCCTTGCCAGGTGTCCAATATTTGAGCGGTCAGTCCGCTTTTTTCACATTATGTTCACTATTTTTTTTCACAAAATAGTGGACATTTTTTTTATTCAAAAGTTTTATGATGAAATGGTATGTAATCTAAAGCTGTACAGTCTAAGAGAATAAGGATAGGAGAATCGCATTTTGTCTTTTTTTTCATAAGTTAGAATGAGACAAAGATCGAATATCCATTGAACTTGATTCTCCAAAAAAATTAATGATGAGATTAAAATAAAAATATATTATAAAATTATGTACAGTTCACATTTTTAAAATGTATTGTAGCTTGTGTCGACTGACCTAAAATGGCATCAAGTGATGAGAGTGACAGCGGCGAGATTTCAAATTCTTTAAAAAGAAAGAGAGGAGTGTGCAAATACACCAAAGACTGGGAAGCTACTTTTGCATGGATTACCAACAACGAAACCGACAGAACAAATATGATGGCCTACTGTAAATTGTGTCAGAAATCGTTCACAATTGAATATAATGGTATAAAAGCTGTCACACAGCATGCAAGCACATTTAGATAAGGAGAAAATAGCTTCCAGCAATAAGCGAATCAATTCGTTTTTCATTGTTAAAGACTCCTCTTTCAGTGAGAAAGTGACTGTAGCTGAAATGGCTGAAACTTACCATGGGATCAAACACCATATTTCTTTCTTGGCTCAAGATTGCAGTATTAAGTTAATGAAGCAAATTTTTGATGATTCAGAAATTGTAAAAAAGATGTCTTGTGGAAGAACCAAATCATCAGCTATTGTCAATGAGGTTTTGTATCCTTTTTCTATTGAGTTGGTTCTCAATGATCTTAAAACTGGAATTCCATTTTCTCTCTCCACTGACGCATCAAACAAGGGAAATCGCAAAATGTATCCCATTGCTGCACAATATTTTACTTCTGAAGAAGGACTGTGTGTGAAAATTTTAGACTTTTATGAGGATTCTTTCGAAGATTCTACATCAATAAAAAATCAGCTGTGTCGAGTTCTTAGTGATAACAAATTGAAAATAAATAATGTTTCACCTTACTCAGCAGATAATGCATCGGTCAAAAATGACAATATTGTAGCTGCTCATTGCAATAATCACATTTTACACAACAGCACAAAAAAATGCAATAAAGCAGTTATCTTTTGATATCGAAAATGTAGTGCTGAAGGTTTTTGCTGAATTTTCGAATTCTGCGAAGAAACGAGAAGAGTTGAAATCATTTTTTGAGTTTTGCGAGTCAGAATTCCATGAAGTTTTGCGCCATGTTCCAACATGTTGATTAAGTTTGTTTAAAGCGGTCAAAAGACTTCTTTTAAACTGGATACCTCTAAAATCGTATTTCATTTCTCTTGGATCTGATGAGTGCCATAAGGTTATCTGGAACCTTATTTCGGATCAGGAAAATGAACTCGCAAAGGACGATGAACCAACAATTTCAGAATTGTATTTATATTTCACGCACTTCTTCATGTCAATAATGCAAGACACCCTACTGAAGCTGGAAAGCAAGAGAATACTTGCATGTGATCTTCACATTATCATGTGTAAGCTGCGTGATTCTTTGCAAAAAAAATACGATGAGCAGTTTTTTGGAATGAAAGTTTTATTTGCCTTACGTAAAAAACATTTGCCTGAGAATGCCGTGCAAAAGTTCAAGAAAGAAGCCATCAACGTGTATCAAAGAGCCATTGCGTACCTAGAAAAGTGGTATAATTTCACCGATTCAGTATATGAGATGCTAAATTGTTTCAATCTAATTGATCGCAATAATCCTCCAACTTTAGAAGAAATGACGAACATCTGGTTATTATCACCATGGCGAGAAGAACTTCCACCCAACATTCTCTTCGATGAAATTTCTGCCTTAGAAGAAGTTTATGTTCATCTGCAGGGTTATTCATCCCTTGATAAGTGGACGTACTTTTTCAAGAAAGAGCCAGCTCCGAGTTTACTGAAACTGTTCCAGTATTGTGCATCAATTCCGGTATCAAATGCAAATGTTGAATGAATTTTCAGCGTCATGGGAAATTTGTGGACTGACGAACGTAACCAACTGCTTGTACCAGTCGGTTACGTTGTATATTTGTATATTTTTTAATATTTCTCAATGTTGTACTAAAATTAAAGAATGATTCCTTAAAGACAAAGAATTGATCAAACCTGCGCAGTCAAAGAAAAAAATACACACGACAGCAAAGTAAAATGTAATTTAATATTTTACATATTATTATAATATAATTGATGTTTTGAATTTTAAGTAAAGTTTTGAAGTGATTATTTTAATACGTGTTAAAATATTTGTAAGAAAATATATAATTTAATTGTAATTTTTTTAATTTTTTTACTACTTAACCCCCCTCCCCCCCGCTTGTCTGCTATTTTTTGGAAGCAGACCTGGCAACCCTAGCTGAATACCACTACTGATATGGAGGAAGTATAAATTATAACAACTTTGTGTTTAATGGGAGCCCTGATTTTGTCCATTATGTGATATATCTGACTAAGTAATTTTTGTGTCAGGAAGTGATTGTCTTTGCTTTGTCTTGCATTCCTGTCACAATCAGCATGCCTCAAATAGTTTTCCTTTGATTTCAACTAGTCATAAAAAGATGGGAATTGATTTGCCATCTAATCCAGCTGTGTTTGGAACTTCTGTGACTACGTTCCTTGTCAAAAAGAAAAGATCAAAGGGCATCATTCCAGAGACTCTTATGGGATGTGTAATGGGTTTAATCATAATCAGTCCAGGTTGTTTAAGCAAGCTAGCTAGCTCTGCTGTTGTAAAGGAAGAACTATTGCAGAATTTGCTGAGGATCTGTACACAATGCACAGTCAGCAGTTGTTGGTTGAAGTATTGTGTATTTATTTCCATGAGATTCAATTATACAGAATCAAGACCATACATAAGAGTGTTCATATCATTCGCAGCTCACAAGAGATTTTTTTTTAAAATTTGAGCAAATCCACTGATTTAGCTATGATTTGCACAGGATAAAAATATTCAAGTGAATTCATGTGAAATGGTTCTGAAAAATGCATAACATTAAGCAAATTTAAAAAGAAAGTCCTTCTATTAAAAGCTTTTCCTTAATAAGAATCTTTCTTTTTACAATCTATTTTTAGATTGGTCACATTGTTATCCTGGGACAAAAAGAAAACATTCTTGTTTCAATATCTGAGCATTTGGGAAGGCAGAGTGATTGAGAATGACATCTTACCATTTATTTGATTTTGTCAGGTTCAGTTGGGATCTCTAAGGAAGAATACCCTAATATGAGACATCTTCTTCTGAATAACACAAGCACAAGAAATACTGTATTCATTTGCCTTATCTGTATAGAAGTCTAAGCAAGATTATCTGTGGTAGCAAATATATAAGCCTTAGGATATACAGTAAATATATTCAGCCTGCTTGTGTGAGGGTGTTTGGTTGCCCATGAATTGAAATACTTTCAAAAGGTTAAAGGCCATTTGCTTTGCTTTCTTGTTACTAGAGTACTAATTTACCTTACATCCTGGACATAAATTGTTTCAACTCCTACCCTCAAAACGACCACTGCACACCAGAACAACTAGACATAAGAACATTTTTTCCCCGAACTCCATCACTCTGCTAAAAAAATAATTCCCTCAACACTGTCAAACTATTCACGTTAGGTTGCATTACTATTTCTATTGGCCTTCTCATCATTCCTATCACCCATCTCCTCCCACTTATGATTGTATGACTGTAACTGATCGCTGTATCCTTACGATTTATATTGATTGTTTCCTAGTATGATTTGATTGCTTATTTGTACCCTATGACTATCATTAAGTGTTGCACCTTATGATTCTTAACGAATGTATCTTTTCTTTTTATGTTCACTGACTGAGAGCATATGCATCAAAGACAAATTCCTTATGTGTCCAATCACACTTGGCCGATAAAGAATTCTAATTCTAATTATTTGTACAGTACAGTATTTAATGACTTTGCTTTTC
The DNA here is from genome assembly GCF_029215685.1 of Pituophis catenifer annectens. Taxonomy (NCBI): domain Eukaryota; kingdom Metazoa; phylum Chordata; class Lepidosauria; order Squamata; family Colubridae; genus Pituophis; species Pituophis catenifer. Next base: position 208,280,335 of record NW_027256881.1, read on the forward strand.
TTATATAAGGTTTACGACATACTTTTAGAAGTAAGAAAGTTACAGCCTAGCAGACAAACACAAAGATTGATCACTGGGATGCTGAAAATTTCATAAAGAGAAAAACCACAGGAGGGAGCCAAATACCAGACAGTTGTATTTCTTGTTCAGAACAAAACAACCAATTTGCATCTCTCCAATCAGCACCTTCTAGTATGTTTTGGAACAGAGATCTTGTGTATATAATTAACCTTGCAGTGGAGTCTCTACCACCTAATCACAATTCGGCAAAGATACATACAAAGTCAAGGTGAATATCACAGGCCTCCTAAGATTTTGATTTTTCTTAAGCTGCAACGATCCTAACATTCCCTGAATCACTGTTGTTTTCTAATGGTTATGTGATATTTTTGCATTTCAGCTATGATAGATAATGAATATGATTTTTCCTTATATTTATAATAAAGGGGACCATTACAAGTAAATCTTTCTCTGCTTATATGTAGCTCCCAATATGATTAAATCTGCAACATTGGGCTTCTTAGGGAACATGCTTAGGATTGTTCTATTTGTAAGCACTAAGCTCTGTGAGATATTTAAGAAATGACACTTAAAAAGTCTCTACATCCTTGCATCAAACAAGATTAGAAAGTCTGTATGTCTTGTGGATTGTTTCCTGCTACACTGAATTTAGAGGACATCACTTTGTGATTAGCTAAAACTGGATGATCAGAAGGTGAATAAGCTGCAGTTCAATGTTAATTATTCAAAAGGTCATAGGAATCCTATAAGCTTAGCTTAGAGAAAAATCCATATATGCAGTTCTCTTATTATCCACAGGTAGATATTTTAATATTAAAATGAGCATTCTTCCTGCAGGTGACTGAATCCAGTGACAAGGATGGTCTCAAGGTACAATCCTGTACATTCTGATCTACGAGAAAGCCTCACTGAATTCAGTGGGATTTATCTTTGAGTAGACATTTAAGAACTGCACCATTAAATGTTTGACTAGGAACAGGTTTATAATGGCAAGAATCACTAATTTTGGCTTTTAGAAAACAGAAAATAGGAAAAATTTGCAGAGATGGGAGTCTGCTCCTAATTGCTAGTGTCAGCTGCCACTTTACGCTTGCTTGTGCTTAGCTGCTATGCAGTGACAGACTGCCATGAACTGTGGGGAGGAGGAATGAAGTGGGGAATGCTTGGGAAACTGAAAGTAAGTGCTGTACTTCCTCCAGATGATGCCTCAAGGTCACTCAGCTGAAAAAGGAGAGAGCCGCATACCAAATGGAGCTTGGACTGAATGTTATGAAAACATCTTGCTTGGATCTGATTGGTTACAATGGGGTGGGCGATGAGAGACAGTTAAGGGAGGGAAAAGTAGAGGTTAGGGATTTTGGCACGCGATTTCAGTTCTGGCTATGCAATACACTTGATGTTTAATAAAATTATACCTTTCACAGCAAATGGAGCCAAGGATCATTTCTATTTAATAGTTTAAGTTGTGGCAGGTCCGACAGCTAATGAGGCCATATGGTTTCCTAATATATCTTGGTAATTCTCACAGTATGAACGAGAGCCATGATGGTGAACCTATGGCACGCGTACCGGAAGTGGCATGCAGTGCCATCTCTCTGGGCACGCCAACCGTCACCCGTTGCTCTTTTGGGTTCCGGTATGCACATGCGTGGCGGGAAGCTGAGCTTCCGGTTTCCGTGGCGCATGTGCAAAGACCAGCTGGTCTTTGCACATACATGCATGCCAGAAATTGGAAGACCAGGTGACTAATGTGCATGTGCATGCCGGAAACAGGAAGCTCAGCTTCCCGATGTGCACATGCGTGCCAGGGAGCTGCTCTTCCAGTTTCCAGTGCTTCCACGCGTGCGCACCAGGGAGTGGTCTTCCAGTTTGTGGTGCTACCCCCTATGCGTACACTCCCACATTCGGTGCCGAAAAGGTTAGCCAACACTGAACTAGAGCCCTGCAAGGGTCTGGTGGTGGCTTAGAACGATGAAATGACACCAGGCAACAATATGACAATTGGTGGTTAACATCTTTGGCCATTTCCCTCATTGTTCCAAAGGCAACTGGACTTCCTTGTGTCGAGACCTGCCACTCTCGACACACCGGGACTAGGAGTGAAGCACAGAGCTCACCATATGAAGTTCGAACCGCTGTGGAAGGGCATGGGCTGCAATGGGGAAAGGAAACGATCATGGTGGTGGGGAGTGATAGCGGCTCGGTAGGCGGGCAATCACTGTGTGGACGGGATAGGGTTGTTCAGTTGCTTGCTGCCGCTCGATGGCACACCCGGGTGACGTTACAGCTAGCGCAATTGTGGGGGCTAGAAACCCGGAAGTGTTGCCAATTGAACGACTGATTAGCACGGCTATTTAAATGGCGTTGGGTTGCAGCAGATCCCAACACCGACTTTGTGTTATCACATATTGAACTCAGCGTTGTCTGTGGCAAGCCTGGAGAACGAATAAACCTGTTTCCTGTTAAAGACATTATCCGACTGCAGCGTGGTTTGTCAACATACCCAGGTTTGTTGAGCTGTCTGAGACCTTGTTTTCTTCTTTGAAAATGTTTTGCTTCTCATTCAAGCAGCTTCTTCAGTTCTTCAGAAGAGTTTTTGGATGAGATGCAAAAAAATTTGAAAGAAAAAAAACAGGAAAGTCCAGTTGCCTTTTGGAAAAAAGCATCTTTGGGTCAACCATGCCCTGGATGATTGAGAATCTCCATAGATATTTCCCTCATTGCTCTTCTACATAGGTAATGAAATAATACTGGGCCACCAACACTGATTAGGCTTATACATGTATATGGTTTTATGGTGAATGGTGCTCCCATCTACTGTAAATACTCATCTCAGGGACATTTGATCCTTCAGTGGTTGGTAAAAATATACTGAATAACATGTCTATGGAGATTCTCAATCATCCAGGGCATGGTTGTGAAGCTTCCAGAACTGAAGAAGCTTCTTGGATGAGAAGTGAAACGTCTTCAAGAAAAAACAAAGTCCAGTTGCCTTTTGAAAAAGCACCTTTGGGGGAGACTGGATCAAATACATCTCTTTCAGCAGATTTTCTAAAGAGCTGTGAATGGCATCCTATACATACATACATACATACATACATACATACATACATACATACATTAGTTCAAAATGAATAGCTTTTGATTCTCTCTCCTTTTAGATAATTTAGTACGTAATATAATCTAAGCAGTGATTTTAACTGGTAGCAAACAGCCCAATATGGACAAAATTTTGTTTGGTTTGCTGGTTCTTTCCCAGTTTTGAAAAACATAGCTAACTAAGATAGGAAAGTGCCTGTGTGACACAAATAAAGAACCACACAGATTGACTGAAAAAGGATGAGAAAAGTATCTTGTCCTTTTTAAAGTACTTTTCTCTGACGACAATGCAATTTTGGCTAATAGAAGGAGTAAAACCTTCACACTGAATTAAATTAACGTTTACAAACAGCTGAACAGTCTGCTGTTCCCCTTGTTTAGAGGGTGTGAACTCCTACAACTACTCTAAACTTAGGCATGTTTCAGGCAGACACCACTGGTGACTGGTTTCCGATAAGGGCATCTGAGAATTGTTCAGAAAGGATGGATTTCACACTGAACGATGTTACATCCTCCATTCAGGCAGATATGTATAGAAAGGAGCCATTCCAATTCTCCCTGGAAGGAATGCCATACATACATACATACATACATACATACATACATACATACATACATACATATTTATTTATTACATGGGCAGCTTGATAAAGGGTGTGTGTGTGGGTGGGTGGAAAAGGCCTAGTCCTAGAAGCAGTTATTAGTGTTCTCAGTGCTATAGCCACAAATAAAGTAGTCTGTTGCTCATCCAGTTAAATGAGAACTGCTGAGCAAGGGAGTATCTGGGACCAATTTCAAAATAGGTGGAATCAGTAAATATTAGACAGCAAGTCCTTATGGTTCAATTACTTGGTTGAAGGTTCTCCTTGCATAGACAGTGTTCCAGAGAGCTGGCACCTCTTCATAAAAGGATGTGTCTAAAGCCAAGAAAATTTCTGATCAAATCTTTTGGGATGGAGAGTCAGTGTCATGGTTGGGAAATGCAACAGTATCTAGCTAGCTAAATTTATTAAGGGGGGGGCGTAATAAATACCCCCTCAAATAGCACTTTCCCAATGCATATGTGTGTCAGCGTTCCGAGTAACACATCTACCAAAAGCAGAACTCTGAGGCAGGTAGATTCCTCAAAGAACATGTTTATTGGAAAAATCATATCGGCACAGCCAGTGAAAATCAACTCTAAAAGTTCCCATGGTTTTAGCCTATTTTATTTCCCTCCCCAGATGTCACTGTTCACATTGTCCAATGTAGGTAGCTGGCAGGCTGCTTGGTCACTCCTATCTTCCTTCAGCTGCCACCTGTTAGGATGATCTTGGTTCCCACAAGAAAACTTTTTGTTTTGACTGTTAACCAGTCTATCTATTCCCTTCCCCCGTTCCCTTCCCCCTATCAGAGTTCATGGCAACTATGAGGTAGCAAAAGATGGCTTCACTCAGGTTCGCTTCAGAGTTGACAATGTGTATACATGCACACACACAGACATATGTAACTCTTAATCAAAGGCCATTAAAATTCCATAATTTGTCCAAGGTTTGGGTCCATGGGATCTAGAGGGAAAACTTCCTGGGAACCCTGTTTATACTTCCTAATGGGAGAAAGACAGATGTACTGAAAGAAATTAATAGTGTATCATTAATAATGGCTTGCCATTTGCTTCCCTCTCCCCCACCAACTTGCTATTTCCTGGATGAAGTAAGTAGGAGATGTAGGAGGCAAAAGATCTGTCTGCTCTCAAGTCATAGCATTACATTATTGAGATTGATACAGTCCAGACAGGCTTGCCTCACTAAGAAAAATAGGTAAACATTTGTAAACCATGGTTCATTGCTTAGTTTATGCATACATCTGGCTAGTTAACCAGAAAGAGTTAATCGTGGGTTAAGGGAAGTGCCCCTTGATTACAGCCTCTTCAGTGTTGGAACAGCTAAATCTGTATAGAACTTACTTATAAAAATAATATAGATCTATTTTGGACTAATTAGTCCTCATCAGTTAGCCACACCCTCATCACATGTTTCCTCCCCTTCTTTCTATATTAGTCTCCCAAAGGGCAGCAAACTGCTTATTTGCTGTCTGGAAAAGCCTAGAACTAGTGAATTGTGATTTCACTGAGCTATGGCAGCATTTGAAAATCTTGATTAACGTAGGAAAATACTCGGCTGAGGAGAAATACACATAAAGGGCCTACAATAAGAGAAGAAAACATATATATATATATATATATATATATATATATATATATATATATATATATATATATGTGTGTGTGTGTGTGTGTGTGTGTGTGTGTGTGTGTGTGTGTGTGTGTGTGTGTGCATGTATGTATTTCTCTTTAGCCAAGTTCTTCCTACATAAACCAAGATTTTTATGCAGCCCTAGTTCAGTTTGGTCAAAATCTTGGTTTACATAGGAAGAACCTGGCTAAAGAAAAATACACATAAACGCTTACGAAAAGAAAAGAGTCCCTGTCCAGCCTTCATTGTCAGTGGTATTGGCAGTGTGTGTGTGTGTGTATGGAGCATTGGCAGCAGGGAGTGAGGCATTGGGATGGCGGTGGCACTGGGACAGGGTAGGGCATTGGTGCAGTGTCCGCAGTGTCAGGGGTGGGGTAGCAGCCTTTCGCAACAATACCAGTTTTTTAGGTGACCCCTTCGGAAGATTAATTGCCCACACCCTTCCCTAAAGCATCATCTTTTCAGACTTGGTGTCAGCAGAAAGTCTTACAGATTTGCTTACTTTTAGACACAGTCTAATCATAGAAGCATACATTATTATTGACATTGTTGGTATTAACTTGGGATTCCATTTTTCAAAAGCGTCCTCTAGTATTTTAAATATTGATTATAATGTTTTGAATAATTGTATAAGTCCTAGTTAATTACTTGTCAATCAGGTTTGTGTATTTTTCTCAACAAAAATCTTTAATTCCCTCCAGTGCCCAATTTTTAAAATCACTTACCTTTATTTTGTATTGCAAAAGTCCAAACAAATCTATTTCCCATGGGTAGGATTCTTTATAATTATTTACAAAATCTTATTGCAAAACTAATCTGGATTTTTAATCCACTCATAATTTTTTAGGATCAAAGTGTTGTTTAGCTTTTCGTTGTTTATTTCAATTTTTTTAAAAAAACAAAACATTCAGCTTATGATTAATATTTTATTTCATTATAATTTGAAAGCAAACTCATCTGCTGTTTTCAGATTTGTCAATTCAAAGTCTCTAATGTCTTAAAAAGTATTTAATAAGCAATTTTTGAACATGATTAGAAAAGGAAGTTCGCAAACTTAGTGTCATTTCAAAGTTGCCAACCGCAGTTGTGAACAAGATGGTTATTCCCATAATTTCCCAGTGCTCAAAACCAATCGGGGATCCGTAGGTTTTTTGGCAAGGTTTTCCAGACGTGGTTTGCCATTGCCTGCTTCCTAGAGCTGAGAGAAAGTGACTGGCCCAAGATCACCCAGTTGGATTTGTATCAGAGGTGGGTTTCAGCAGGTTCTGACCAGTTCTGGAGAACCGGTAGTGGAAATTTTGAGTAGTTCAGAGAACCGGTAGTAAAAATTCTGACTGGCCCTGCCTCCATCTATTCTCTGCCTCCCAAGTCCCAGCTGATTGGGAAGAAATGGGGATTTTGCAGTATCCTTCCCCTGCCACGCCCACCAAGCCATGCCACGCCCACCAAGCCACACCCACAGAACCGGTAGTAAAAAAATTTGAAACCCACCACTGACTTGTATCTAAGGTGGGACTAGAATTGCTTAGCGCATTGTAAGCCGCCCTGAGTCTCCGGAGAAGGGCGGCATATAAATCAAATTAAAAAAAAAAAAAAATTCAGTCTCCCAGTTTTTAGCTGGAAGCCTAATACACTACGGTAGTCCAGGACTTATGAGCACAATTGAGTCCAACATTTCTGTTGCTAAGCAAAGTAGTTGTTAAGTGAGTTTTGTCCCATTTAATGACTTTTTTGCCAGATTCGTTAGGTTAATCACTGCTGTTCTTAGGAGAATCATGTGGTCATTAAGTGAATGTGGCCTATCCCATTGACTTTGCTTGTCGGAAGCTGTCTGGGAAGGTTATAATGGTGATCACATGACCCTGGGACCATGCAACTGTCATAAATACATGCCACTTGTTAAGCGCTTGAATTTTTGATCACATGACCATGAGGATGCTGCCACAGTCCTAAGTATGAAGACCAGTCATAAGTCATATTTTTTTCAGTGCCATTGTAATGTCAAACAGTCACCAAACAAATGCCTGTAAATACAGGTAGTCCTCGACTTACAACAGTTCATTTAGTGACCGTTCAAAGTTACAACGGCACTGAAAAAAGTCACTTTTGACCATTTTTCACACTTACGACTGCAGTAGCTCCATGATCACAAGATCAAATTCAGATGCTTGGCAAGTAGTTCATATTTATGACTGTTGCAGTGTCCCGGGGCCATGTGATCTCCTTTTCTGACCTTCTGACAAGCAAAGTCAATGGGGAATTCCAGATTCACTTAACAACCGTGTTACTGATTTAACAAATGCAATGATTCACTTAATAACCATGGCAAGAAAAGTCATAAAATGGGGCAAATTTGCTTAACAAATGTTTCTGTTAGCAACATAAATTTTGGGCTTGATTGATAAGTCGAGGACTACCTGTACTACAAACTGCATCTCCCCTTCTTAACCTACCCATGCTCCAAATTAGGCATCCAAGGATCACAAAACCTTACTTGTTGCCTTTTCTCCTTTCCATAGATTTTGGACACACCTGCCTCGCTCTTTGTATTTGGAGTTCTATAACCTGAAAATGGCTGGAGTCAAATTACTTTTCCTCACTATTGACTCTGTTAAGCAATCATCTTTTGAATTCTGAGAAAGAATAGGCTTTGAGGCTTTGCATGCATTCTTTGTGCATTTAATTCATTTTTCAGGGTTTGGGCACATAAAATTGGGATCAATCTGCAGTAGGCATTAGGGACGTCCAGGCAACGAAAGTGATTATTGCAACCATTTGGCCTATGGGTGATATATTACACTATAAACTGTGTAAGAATAAAATTTACTGTGATTAGTTTATTTTTCTTGTATTAGAAACTGAATGTAACGTGGCAATCCTTCCCCTCCCCCACTTTTGCTAGCAGTAAATGTAATGGAGATTTCAGATGTCTCCTTTGGCAGCTGAGTTCAAGCTAGATTTAGCAAGTGCTAAATTTAAATTATATTCTTGGCAACAATTATAATTTTCCTTACTAACAAAAAGTTCATTAGGCTGGACCCGGAGAGTTATTTAATGAACCACAAAACATGCATACTTGTTAATGAAGTTCATTCACATAAGAGACTTCGAATGATGTGCTCTGTGAAGTTCCCCACCGAGAGTCAAGCCCTATTGAATGTCAAATGCAATTAGCCTTGCTGTTTTTTGTTGAGAATTTGTCCACTCTTACAATCGCCATTTGCAGAATGGACTGGGAGTGATGGGATAGGCTGGGGAAATCGAAAAATAAAATGGAATCTATCAAATTTCCAGCCGTGTTACAATTCTGCAATTGTGATTCCTGAACTTCAGGGAAATGAATTTGATAGGACTGTGATGTGGAGTGACAGAGCCACTTGGAGAGATTTTAATCTCCTCTACAGTCGCCAAACTAGGGAGGGCCTCTTCTGATCCTCTTTCCCCTTCCACTATCCAGCTGCAGGCTCAGGTGCCTTTTATCTGACTGTTTCCTTGGCTGTATCCCTTTGACCTATCTCCCAAAGTCATTCCAACTAGGATGTATCACCATAAGGTTAGGATAAACCCACACAATGGTTTGATTCAAATACTAGTGGAGCAATGGTTCTTAATGTGTGGTCAGGGGGTTCTGAAAACATTTCGAAGAGATCCACTGAAGTCAAATAAGCATTTTAAATTTTCTCTGTTTTAGTTTCTTGCACAGTAAGCAGTGTTAGATAGAAACCAGTGGTGGTATTCAGTAGGTTCTGACCAGTTGTGGAGAACCAGTAGCGGAAATTTTGAGTAGTTCGGAGAACTGGTAAATACCACCTCTGACTGGCCTCGCCCCCATCTATTCTCTGCCACCCAAGTTCCAGCTGATCAGGAGGGAATGAAGATTTTACAGTATCCTTCCCCTGAGTGGTGAAATCTAAAATTTGTTATTACCGGTTCTGTGGGCATGGCTTGGTGGGGGGGGGGGGGGTAATGTGACTGGGTGGGTGTGGCCAATTTTTTTTTTTTTTACTTTTCAAACCATTTTTTCTACAACCTCTTTGGTGAAGAGGTTTCAAAAAGTAGGCAATTCAGCTTGGATCGTCAGAAGCTTTTAAAAGAAAAAAAGCCTCTGCCGATCAGGCAACTCAGCTTGGATCATCAGAGGCATTTAAAAGAAAAAAAGCCTCTGCCAATCAGGCAATTTAGCTGGGATTATCAGAGGCTTTTAAAAACATTTTACGATCCCAGCTGAGCCGCGCGATCATCAGAGGCTTTTTTTTACTTTTAAAAGCATTTTTTTTCAGCCGAAGAGGTTGTAGAAAAAATGCTTTTAAAAGTAATAAAAAAAAAGCCTCTGATGATTGTGCGGCTCAGCTGGGCATGTTGGGGGGGGCAGGGATTTTTGCTACCGGTTCTCCGAACCACCCGCCTCCATTGCTACCGGATCGGGCGATCTGGTCTGAACCGGGAGCATTTCACCCCTGCTTCCCCTGCCACGCCCACCAAGCCATGCAACACCCTCCAAGCCACGCCCACAGAACCGGTAGTAAACTTTTTTGAATCCCACCACTGATAGAAACCCCATAAACCAAAACTCTTTGGTGTTCTCTATCATTTTAAAGAATGTAAAGGGGTCCTGAGACCATAAAGTTTGAAACCCAACGCAGTAGAACATGCTGAGGATCACGTAGGCTGAGCTTGAACCACATACTAAAATAAGTTCAAATGGCATTAGATAGTTTTTAGTTCTGGACTTTTGTGACCCATTGTCTTAAGTACATTTAGGACCACAATTTCTAAGCTGTGAAAATGTAGATAAGCACTGGAGAGTAACCAAAGACAGAAGTCACTTTTGCTGCCATCTACTGGTAGTAGTCACTGAGGTTTTGCAACCAAGACAACACTGTGCATGCAGGTAATCCTCTACTTACAACCATTCATTTAGTGACTGTTCAAAGTTACAACGGCACTGAAAATAGATGACGTATGACCAGTCCTTGTACTTACAATTGTTGCAGCATTTTCATAGTCACCTGATCAAAATTAGGACTCTTGCCAACCAGCATGTATTTACAATGATATGCAACATCCTGAAGTCATGTGATTGCCATTTGGGACATTCTAGACTGGTTTCTGACAATTACGTAGAGTCAATAAGGGAAGCTGGATTCATTTAACAACTAGGTGATTCATGTAACAATTGCATTAATTCGCTTACGTGGCTCCTATTGGTTGAACCAACATTCTTAGGATTTCTGTCACTTCCTTGCTCTCTCACAGTTCTTTCCTCTTTCTAATCCTTACGCTGAACTGAGTTCTCTCTTCCTCCCTCTCTCCCTCCCTGGAAGAAAGTGTACCTCTGGTTCTTAGTTGTAATTTAAGTAACCTAAATTCTCCTATCACTGTATCCTTTTTTTCTTTCTTTCTTTCATGCAAGCACCAACCTTGACAACACTTCCTTATAAAAATTTTACTATTGATTTCAGGGTTCCTCTGAGACATTCCACTCTGAGTTTTTCCACTCTGCTATCTAATTTTATTTGCTGGTGTAGCTTTCTATAACTAACCCTCCTGCAGCTCCCATAACTACGGTAGTTTCCCTCCCCATCCTTCCTGTTTGGGCTCCAAAGAGAATTTCACCTTTCATTTGGTTTATCAAAATCTGCTGCAGGCCAGGTAACCCTTTCCCTGATATTATCATTATCCAGCTTATAGGAAATCCTGAAACTTTGTCTTGCAATTAAGACTTCCTTCCTTCCAAAACCAAACAATAGCCAGTGGTTTGGAAAGCTGTGTGATAAAATATATTCTTCTCAAGCCTTCCAGGCTGGCATAAAAGTCAGGTATTTGCTCTCTGTCGGTACCTGCTATTAACATTCTCCAGGAGACACATGATTGAAACCCCTAAATTCCTTTTCTCTGTGTGGCCTGCATTGCTTTTCCATAATTATTGCTTTAAAGGGATATCTAGCTTGTACAGCACTAACTTTTTTTTTTCGTAGTGTAGGAAACCATGGCAACACTATGTTCAGACTATGTGTACATAATTTCACATTTTACAACTATTATTTTGTCATTCTCTTCACACACTTAGATTTGTGGCTTTATTTTTTTTAAAGCAGCAGGGCGTTTACTTGGCCTGCCAAAATACGTCACTCATTATGAAAAAAGAAAAAGAAAAAAAAGATATTATCTGGACCTTGATTTGTATTAGATTTTGCCACAACATCAGGGTAGGTTGGAGGAAAACACCTAATCGTTCGATCAGTGTTTTACAGAGCTTGGCATTTTGTTTTACTTCTCGAATCAAGCGAAAAGAATTCAATGTAGCATTGAACCGGAGTGGCCTCAATCTTTAATTCCTCAAAAGATTTCTCAAACGTTCACAATGTTTGATTTTTCCTGCAAAAAAAAATGCCATTAGGACATTTGAAGGGCAACATGCAGTGGGACATAATTCTTGTTCAAAAAGATGGTACAGCAAGGGTTTAGAAATAAAATGACATGTAAGAAATGGGATCTTCTGCGTTGAGAGGAAGGAGGTGTGGATGTTACTGTATGAACAAGGTATGAGCAAGTTTGGGACCTGAAGACTACCAGCTGCTACTTTTCAATTCCAAATAGAGCCAGGTCAGTGATGGCATGGCAAGGAATTCTGGGAATTGTAGTTCAGCAACATAGAGAACCACAGATTCTCCTGCCCTCAAATTGGGGCTACCATAATGCATTTGGTTCCATCCTTAGGGATCATCAATTTTGACCCAATGCCCTCAGAGCTTGTTCAGCTGAGTGAAAAATCCTTTGGGAGAGGGATTTTTGTGTGTGTGTGTGTCTGTGTGTATGTGCATATTATGGTATATACTTGCAAATAAGCCCATTGGCAGATACACCAATCCTTGAAATTTTTAATCAAAATACCATGAAAAATGTACCTCTTGCAGATAAGCCAATATCTGTATGTGCTTTCAAATATATCCTGAAGGACTTCATTTATTTTCATATTTTGTACCAATAAATGTTTTTCAAGAACAGATTCCATTTTAAACTTTCACTTTGGCTTATCCGCAGGTGGCATATTTTTCATGGTAGTTTGGTTTGGCTTATAAGCAGATATATACAGGTACTTTAGAAAAGTATACTTGCAAATAAGCTTATCCACAGATAGGAAGGAAGTACTCAGTTTTGGGGGTGTATTTTGAAGTCTAACATTCTCAGTTTATCTGCAAGTGTATTTGATAATTTGAATGCAAATAGAAGATTACAAATTCTTTTAAAAAGTCATTTAGAATGTCAAAACAGCAAATTATGGGACTTAGTTATATCATATTAATGCAGAATTATATTATTCATTTACCTGCCTACTTTTTAAGTTGCACATTCTTAAAAAGTGATTAATGATATATTAATATCCTGGAATAATGAGATCAGGGCTGCAGAGTTAAGGATGTCAGGAAGAGATACAGAAATTTCTAAAATTTTTCTGTGATCTGAGGTTATCTGGATTTTTGAACAAGCTATGTTGTTCATAGTTGGACATAAGAAAGGCTGAGTGCCAAAGAATTGAGGCCTTTGAACTATGGTGCTGGAGAAGACTCCTGCGAGTCCCTTGGACTGCAAAGTGATCAAACCGATCAATCCTAGAGGAGATCAACCCCGACTGCTCTTTAGAAGGCCAGATTCTGAAGATGAAACTCAAATACTTTGGCCACCTAATGAGAAGGAAGGATTCACTGGAGAAGAGCCTAATGCTGGGAAAGATTGAAGGCAAAAGAAGAAGGGGACAACAGAGAATGAGGTGGCTGGATGGAGTCACTGAAGCAGTCGGCGTGAGCTTAAATGGACTCTGGGGGATGGTAGAGGACAGGAAGGCCTGGAGGAACGTTGTTCATGGGGTCACAATGGGTTGGACATGATTTCGCAACTAACAACAACAACAATGTTGTTCATACAACATCCCCATTATTTTATTTATATATTTGTTATCCTGCCTTTATTACTTTAAAACTCAAGGAAGTGACATACCTAATATTCCTTCTTCCTCTTTTTCCCCACAACAGCAACCCTGTGAGGTGGATTGAGCTGAGTGAGAGTGTCTGGCCCTAGGACATAGCTTTCATGTCTTAGGTGGGACTAGATCTCAGTCTCCTGGTTTCTAGTGTGGTACTTTAAAAGCACTTGCTCTTCGTTTTTAACATGCAGAATACAGAAAAGGAGTAAGCAAGCAAAAGAAGCTAATGTTATGTGATAAAGCAAGGAAGGAAACCTATTTTTCACAGCACATTGACTCTTCCTTCACATGAGTGCTTTAAATCTGAATTCATTCTCTTGAAACAACCAAAACTTTCATGCTGGTCAATCACTTCGGATTCTATTCACATTTTGCTCAGCACCAATTCATTCTTAAATTATGTGAATGTAAAAGAGACAATCCAGCCGGTGGAGTTTTTGAAGGGTTTTTAAAGTGCTTTCCTCTTTGTCTCCCACCTTGAATTCATCCCATTATTCACTTGGTGATAATAGCCTTGTAGGATAAGGCAAATCCAGATGGAGCAGGTTATGATCTGCCTATTATAATTTGAAATTCAAAGAGCCTTGATGGTACAGTGGTCTAAGCACTCTGTTATTAACACAGCTGCCTGCAATTACTGCTGGTTCGAATCTCTCCAAGGCTCAAGGTTGACTCAGCCTTCCATCCTTTCTAAGGTAGGTTAAATGAGGACCCAGTTTGTGGGGGCAATAAGCTGACTTTGTATAAATATAGAAACGTATGAAGGCTATTGCTTAATGCATTGTAAGCCGCCCTGAGTCTCTGGAGAAGGGCGGCATATAAATCAAATAAAAAAAAAATGCTCATCAGGGTAACCAAGGATAAATCTCAGTTTGATCAGTGGTTAAGGCATCAGGCTGGAATCCAGGAGTTAGTGAGTTCTAGCCCTGCTTTAGGGACAAAGCCAGTTGGATGACCTTGGGCCAGTCCCTCTGTTGTGGAGGTTAATAAAATCAATGAACCACGAACCTTTGTCTCTATGAATTTTTACTTTAACAAATGAGCCTTTAAATCATTTAACAGTAAATGTTTTTATTTACATAATAAAAACATAACAATATCTATACAATTAATAAACAGCACTTAGTTACTATGATTAATTATCCTGTCAGCTATATATCTATATCTATATATATTCTCTCTAAACTATGTTATCTATGACTATTCTTCCTCAGAAGAAATATTATTATAAACCACCAGAACTGCTCTTCTAACAGACTTCCAAACTGCTCACACTTGTTTAACGGAAGATCCTAGAAGAGTTAAGACCTAAGACCTAAGACCAAATAGCTAAGACGAGTGAAGATCGAAGAGCAAAGAGTTTCTGACAAGAATCTCCTTTTATACTTCTAACTATGACAGTTAGGGTAGGACCCTGGAGATTCAAACATATTAGCTGCCCTCTGACTGGCTTATGTATCTGTCCATTCCAAAAGCCATTAATAGGCACAGCTATAGAGAAATAAATTTTCTCTAACACCCTCTCTCTCACCCAATGACAAACCATTCCCAAAACTGCAGGGACTTGGCCAGGTTGCCACCAGAAGTCAGCACTGGCTCAAAATCACAGATACACATGTACCCAAACATCAGTGAGGAAAGGGAGAGAATAGCATAATGGAGTTTATTATAATCAGCAATAGTTGTTTGAGTTCCAGTTTACAAATTAGTGTCATAAATCAGGTCCAAGCTATGTATGCCGTATGCTTAAAAAAAATTGAGGTTTTGGTTTTTCTTTTTGGATGTTGGCAAAGAAGGAAAAACCATGCATGATTTGGCCTGGTTTTGAGGCTTTCTGTGGATACTGCATTATATAGGGAGCAGTCTATACATGGACAAATTCAAAGCAGCTGCTTTCCTGTAGCGGCCATTACATGTGAAATGAGCAAGTTGCTACACTGTTTTACAAACTGATCATAACAGAACAGAGATTGCAGTGAAGGAGGAAGAAAAAGCACAGATTAGTGGATATAAGGTGGAGGGAGAGCTTGCTAGCATTTGTGAAGCCATTTGATTCTTTTTTTTCTTTTTATAAATTACTTTGAAGACCTAGGAAATCCAGATAATTTTTTTTTTTTACTTAAGTGACTATATTATGTCTGATTTTATTTTTTTTCCAAGTGCATTAGCTGAATGATCTTCAGATAGTTCAAAAAGGTTTTGTCAGGTAACAGGCTGTATGTCAGATATAAAAGCTTAATAAGCATCTTGCACTACATTTTTGGTGCAATCAGCCTTTAAATGCCTCCATTCACTTAACATTACTGGAGGTAATTTGAGCACTTCAATCAAATTGTTTCCTAGAGATGGAATATTACTTTAACAGACTTAACTCTGAATGAGATTAATTCACGTTTGTTCAGTGTTTCACCAATCTTCAGAATGGAAGCATAACTCACTATCTTCCTTACCTTCAGAAAAAAAGGTTGCCTTTTTAAAGGGATTTTCTTCCCATAAATGAGGACTTCAGTTTCACAACTGAACTGCAGTAACATTTTTGACTGTGAAAAATCCTGAACCTTGACTGAGTATGTGAAGTAAAAACTTGCCCACACAACACAAGTAAATAGAGGCCTCTGGGCAGTTTTCCAGTAGTGTCCGTAACAGATGGAATTACTACTCATTGCAGGAGGCACAAACATCTTGAAATTATAGAATTGTCTTGTTCACTTGTGACCAAAGCGCACAGCAATTTCCTTCCATTTTTCTTTGCTCGGATGTAGTAAAACACTGTGCTCAAAAATTATGTCCATATTTCTAAATCAATCAACAATGGAAGAACAGAACAGAACAGAATACTTTATTGTTCAAATGTGATTGGACACACAAGGAATTTGTCTCCGGCGCATAAGTTGTCAGTGTACATATAAACAACTAAGTGATATAATCATGATACACAGATAGAAGGTAGTAGAAAAGATGAGAAGGATAATAGTAATACAGCCCTACTACATTGGTTAATATCTTTAGACATAAGACAATACAGTACTGTGGTAATTAAGTGTTCAGCAGAGGGATGGCACAAGGGAAAAAACGGTCTTTATGTCTAGTTGTTTTGGTATGTAATGCTCTACAGTGGCATTCTGAAGGGGAGGAGTTGAAACAGTTTATGTCCAGGATGTGATGGGTCTGTAGATATTTTCTCAGCCCTCTTTTTGACCCGTCCAATATACAGGTTCTCAAAGGAAGGAAGGCTGATTGCAATTGTTTTTTCTGCAGCCCTAACTATCTGTTGATGTCTGTATCTGTCCTTTTGGTCACTGTACCAAACCAGACAGTTATAGAAGTACAAATGACAGACTCAACAATTCCTCTGTAGAACTGTATCAACAGCTCCTGGGCTGTTTTGATGAAGATGATGATGATGGCAATGATCCATTCAGTCGTGTCCAACTCCTGGTGGTTCTGTGGGCCAGTCTCTCCACATCTTCTGATGTTGCATTATTTCTTGGAGTTGTTCTATGCTCTGGCTGTTGTCAGCTTTGATGGTGTCCAATGTTCTTTGATCTCCTGGTTTCCTTTTACTGCTAACTCTTCCAAACATTATTGCTTTCTCTCAGTCAACAATAACAACCAATAATACTGTTTAGATGCCATGCCCAATATACAGTTCACTGTTTTTGCTTTCTGCTCATTGCATTATCAATCTCTGACAATAAAGTGTAACATAATCTAGACTCCCCTCCTTTGATTCATTCAGAGGGATAAAACACTCCTAAACTAAATTCAAATCTTTAGAAACTCTTTCTGTTTGATTTGTGGGTTTGTTCTTTATTTTATGGATGTCCTCCTTTCAAGTTTATACTGATTCTTGCTAGCTTTTGTTTCATATAGCTTCCTCATCCATTAGCTCTGTCTTTGTTGTTTTCACACTCCAGGCTGTATTCTTTACATACATACGTTTCTAGGAAAGAAGAGGTGCTTTGATAGAAAACAGCATTGTAATATATAATATTCTTTTAAATAGTCATCTGCTGTGTTCTAATATTCCAACTTTGCTCCAAGCAGTCTGAACAATGGAATTTCCCTTTTCCCTTTAAGAGAGAAAGAGCTCAGTTAGTGTGTGGCACTTTAAAAGTCTTTTGAACCTTAAAACAAAACAAAAACAAGAAGATATCAACTTACATGGATCACGGTCAAGATCACCAGATGCACAATAATTATTTTTCAACTCCTCGCTATAGAAATGTACAATTGCCACCTCTGTACCAAGGAAGTAACCATTCATATTCCCCCACATTTGGCCTTTCTAAAATATAAGACCTTCTTTTCTCCTTATTGGGAAGCAATTGTCCTGAGATGGATAGCTTAGTTTTTCTATTTTTTTTCTTCTTTGGCTTTTCTAAAGATTTAACTAATTATTAGATAATCTAATCCATATCTTTTATATATAACTCTTGAAAGAGGAAACTATACCATTCATCCCAGCTTTAAGTACCGTGTTTCTTTTTTTTTTTTTTTTTTTGTACAGTATGACTTTTCATTCATTTGTTTTCACACATTATTCATTCAGGGATTAGTGAACTATTAAACAGTTTTTGATACTGTATTTTTCGCTCCATAAGATGCACTCCCCTCCTCCAAAGTGGGTGGAAATGTCTGTGAGTCTTATGGAGCGAAAATGGGCGACAGGCAACAGCGGCGAATGGTGGCAGCAATCCCAGTCGCCTGGAACAGCTGTTCTGCGGTATTCCAGGAGGCCGATCCAACCGCCAATCAGCTGCTTGGCTGCGAAGGCTCTAGCGTTCTGTGGCGGAGGCAGCAGACACGGAGGAGGCAGGCTTTTGCTGTTTGCTGCAAGGATACTAGCCAGATGAATACTGCTGGACGCTGGGAGGCTGGGAGGCAGAGGCAGATTTTTTTTCTCTTGTTTTCCTCTTCTAAACCTAGGTGCATCTTATGATCAGGAGCGTTTTATGGAGCGAAAAATATGGTATATACTCAAGACTGATGGATTCATTTATGAAAAAAGAATCTTCCAAATTTGACTAACCAAATATAATAAAGTGGGATAATACAAGTAGTCTTTGGCTTACAACTATTCATTTAATAGTTCAAAGTTACAACGGCACTGAAAAAAGTGACATGACCATTTTTCACACTTATAACTGCAGCTTCCCCATGGTCACAGGATTTAGATGTTTGGCAAGTAGTTCATATTTATGACTGTGCAGTGTCCTGGGGTCATGTGATCCCCTTTTCTGACCTTCTGACAAGCAAAGTTAATGGGGAAACCAGATTCACTTAACAACCTTGTTACTAATTTAACAAATGCAATGATTCACTTAATAACTGTGACAAGAAAAGTTGAAAAATGGGGCAAATTCACTTAAAAAATGTTTCAGTTGGCAACCTAAATTTTGTGCTCAATTGTGGTTGTAATTTGAAGACTACCTTCTTAACCTACCCATTCTCCAAATTAGGCATCCAATGATCACAAAACCTTACTTGCTGCCTTTTCTCCTTTCCATAGTTTTTGGACATACCTGCCTAGGTCTTTGTATTTGCAGTTCTATAACCTGAAAATGGCTGGAATCAAATTTTGGGTATTTGGCAACCAGCATTGTATTTATGATGGTTGTAGCATGTTGGGGTCATTAGGGAGCTTCTGACAAGCAAAGTCAATGGGGGAAGCCAGATATACTCTTAACAACCACACGATCCACTGAACAACTTCAATGATTCACTTAACCACAATGTCCAAAAAAGAGTTGTAAAATGGGCACAACTCACATAACAACTGTCTTGCTTAGCAATGGAAATTTGGGGCTCAATTGTGGTCATAAATCAAGGTCTATCTGTACTGCATTTTCTTGTCTCATATGTAAGTTATTTAGGATGTAGTAATCATAAGTACAATTTGTACCTGTTCATTGATACTACACTCATAGTTAGGGCAACCGTCTCCTGCCTACTTTCAACAAAAGCTGTAGGATAGCATGTCGATATTGCCAGTGATGGGCACTTGAAAATCAGAAGGAGGCCAACTTTGAGGGATCTGGAGCCTGCCCTTCCACACTGATTATTTTGGCCTCTAAGAAACAGTGCAGGGATTGCACTGATGCCATGCAACCTCAGGGATTCTGAGAGTTGTAGTCCATGGGTTGTAAAGGGTCATAGTTGCACACCCCTGGATTAGGAGGACACGTGGGAGCATTACGCTAACCATTTTATGCAAAAGAGGATTCAGTGCTTCAAATGAATTTTTCCTATTTTGTGTAGCTTGGTCCAATCCTGACTCTTAAATTAGTAAGAGAGGACACATAATTTATATACGAGTACAGAACTCAAAGGGAAGGAAGCAGTGGTGGGTTGCTACTGGTTTGCCTTAGTTTGGGTGAACTGATAGCAGTGGCGGCAGGAGGTTCCGCCCACCTGCCCGGATGTCATCAAATAGGATCTGCGCATGCGCAGAAGCTTCTGCGGATGCGCAGAAGTGCTGCGTGCACAAGCACGCAGTAGCAAAGGTAAGTGAAACCCACCACTGGAAGGAAGCCAATGTGCAGGAGATGTACTTACATATAAGTAGTCCTTGTTTAGTGACTGCCTTTTTCAGGGACCATTTGCAGTGACGACAGTAATGAAAAGGAGACCAATCCTCACATTTACCAGCTTCACAGGTCTGTAAAGCAAAGGAAAGCTGAAGTAAATTGATAAGCACCCTTGTGGCTTTGCTTAATAACCAAGATGCCGGTTTTAATTCTGGTCAGTAAACAAGGACTACCTGTAGACTTGACAATATTTATTTCACATTCTCACATTGAATCTATGGTAGTGTTTTCCACCCCACAGTTCACATGCAATGCAAGTATCATCTGCAGAAATCATAAAGGTGTTTTTTCAAATTACAGACACAGATATCCATGGAAAAACACACTGCATTCTTTTGTTCTTTTTTTTTAGTTGTTTGTATGCACACACGTGTATTCAGCTTGCCTGTATCCTTTCATTCTGAGCTCAGGGCCTCACACTTTCATGCACAAGTCATGTCAAATCTAACTACCTTTCAGTTCTCTGCTGTGCCACAATCATCTTTTTAAAGGCCTGTCTCAAAAATGCTATAATTCAGAGAGTTTCAAATGTTTCTGAGCTCACTTTTCATGGCTAAGTAAGCTAAGTATGCAATTGTATTGTTCATCCCTGAAAAGTCATCATTGTAAACGATTCAATAGTATCTTTTAACATGTTGCTACAGATAATCCTCACCTCATGACCACAATTAGAATAAGAATATCTGATGCTAAGCAAAATAGTTAAGTGAATTGCATCCTACGTTACAGCAATTGTTAAACATCTAATTGTAGTTTTTAAGTGAATGAGTATTAACACAATCATTAAATGACTCTGGCTTGCCCCATTGACTTTGCTTGTTAGAAGGTGGTTGGGAAGGTTGCAGATGGTGATCACATGAGCTGGGATGTAAATAAATGCCAGTTGCCAAGTGCCTACATTTTGATCACATGACTGTGGGGATGCTGTGGCGGTCATAAGTGTGAGGATCCTTGGAAGTCACTTTTTGGAATGCCCTTGTAACATTGAACGGTTGTAAGTGGAGGATGATCTGTAATCCGTTGCAGATGTAAAAAAAACCCCCAACAACCTGTGGCTTCCCATTCTAAAGCAGCTCACAAACTTGCTTTCGTTTATCAGCTCAGAAGTAAAAACAGCAGCTTTACTCTGATTTTTATATAGTAATTAGACAACCCATGATCCATTGGGTCACCAACATCTGAGATATCTTCTTTCTTAAACAGAGAAACAGAATGGGCACAGGTGAGCAAAAAAGGTGTGGAAGTGGAAGCAACCTCTCCTTCCTTCCTTCCTTCCTTCCTTCCTTCCTTCCTTCCTTCCTTCCTTCCTTCCTTCCTTCCTTCCTTCCTTCCTTCCTTCCTTCCTTCCACAGTGGTACCAAAGCAGTTACAACCTACCCAAATTTCATTCCCACAGGAGTAATGGTCCTGGCATTGTATAAGTTAGCCCATTTGAGGTACCTTGGTTCAATAATTCATCCCCTGTGATGGACTGGTTCATTCACTTGAAGGTTACAAACAGACACAAGAGTATTAGTAGTATATACTGATTATGGGATGCTAAAGCATAAATACTATGCTTTAGCCTGCTGCTTAAAAATAGAAAGGCAGAAATATTTTCCGTAACATAAACCATGCTCAATCAATATAAATCATTAAAAACATTTAACTATATCCAGGTGTCTTAGCAATACTTATTTTTTTAATGAATTTCAGTTGTCTCTGCCTACTCTCAGTTTTAGACTGCTTGGTGTAAACAAATACTTACTTCTGGGACTAGAGACAATAAAATTAGTAAAATACCAAACATCGCATTGTCTCCTTTTTTCCTTAAATGTTTTAAAAATGTTTTAAATATTTTAAAAATATTTTAAGTGGTTTTTTTTTTTTTAAAAGCCATGGGGGGAAAAATTAGAGCCCCTTTTAGATCTGCTTGTATTGATCTGAGGTATGCCATGGCCACATGTACTTAATCTATTCTTCCATTCCTTCTCCCCACCCCAATTAGATGTTCAGGAAGCCAGGAGAAATATTATTATCCTGATGTCTTCAGTTCAGGTAGAAAAAGAGCTGGTTCCTCCTTCCAACCTTGGTACTTTCTGGCCCTCTTCATCAGTGGTGAGATTCAAAATTTATTACTACCGGTTCTGTGGGCGTGGCTTGGTGGGTGTGGTGTGGCTTGGTGGGCATGACTTGGGTGTGGCAGGGGAAGGATACTGCAAAATCCCCATTCCCTCCCAATCAGCTGGGACTCGGGTAGCAGAGAATAGATGGAGGCGGGGCCAGTCAGAGGTGGTATTTACAGGTTCTCCGAACTACTCAAAATTTCTGCTACCGGTTCTCCAGAACTGGTCAGAACCTGCTGAATACCACCTCTGCTCTTCATATATCTTTTCTCCACTTCTGTGTTTTGGAGAGTTGGAAAGCGTCAACTCTCCTTCAGTTCATACATGTATTTAATGGAAAGATGGGGTTAACAAGAATCTTTTTTTTCCATTTCAGACTTGCCAGCAGGACTTATTTTATATTAGAGAAAGGCAGATATTGACCATGCAGGACTTCAAATTCTTGCTGCCTTTCCCAATATCTGTTGTGGCCTGCCAGCGGCCTGCGCGGATCGTGGCTGATCCCGATGACGAGGAGGCTGGTGTGGTGTCGTGCCAGCAGCCTGCGCAGCTGGTGCTCGCGTCGGACAGCAAGGAGGCCGAAGAGGATGTGATGCCAGAGGCAGAGACTCAGCCAGGGCCTTCAGAACCTCTAGAGGCTCCTTCCAGTGGAGAGAGTGAAGTGGAGGAGCCTCTCTCAATGCTCGGGCATGCAGGGCTGCCAAAAGGCCGGAGTGGCTACTCAGGAGGAGGAGGTCTACTCGAGAGTAGGGCTTGAGGATAATTGGCCACTCCCTTAGCCTATTTAAGTCACACGCAGCTAGTGCTTTCTTGCTAGAAACAACGTCTCATTACTACAGAGCATCTTGGAGAGCGAGCGACTTCTCATATCTGGTTTTCTGGGCTGGTTGCCAACCTTTGTCAGACTTTGTTCTTAATAACTTTGATAAGGAACCTTTGCACGGGAAGCCTGCATTCTTGAAAGGGGTTTGTTTGGAATTAAACAGTGTTTGCGAAGCTTGATGTGTGTCACATTCTCTGGGAATCCGAAGCTGGGGCAAAACAATATCCTATACTCAGAACAAGTGACCTTATGCTGGCTGCTTGCAAGGATGGTTACCACTGCTGTCACTGCCTTCATTGCCTGCTTACTTAAAGATCTTTTCTTTGCATTGTTACTAATCAAGATAAAATTATTTCTTTAAAATGTTGCTACATTAGGTGTAAGCTTCATCCACAAATAACCGGTTCCTTATAGTTCTTGTTGGTAAAGGATAGTTTTGTGTTGTTCCTTTTATCATGAGCCACGGTGGCACAGTGGTTAGAGTGCAGTACTGCAAGCTACTTCTGCTGTCTGCCGGCTGCCTGCAATTTGGCAGTTCGATTCTCACCAGCTCAAGGTTGTTTTAGCCTTTCATCCTTCTGAGTTGGGTAAAATGAGGACCCAGATTGTTGGGGGCAATATGCTGATTCTGTAAACTGCTTAGAGAGGGCTGTAAAGCACTGTGAAGCGGTATATAAGTCTAAGTTCTATTGCTATTGCTATTTATCATTTGTACTTGTATTGGTCAAAGACTGAAAGTTTCTCTCTGTCTTCCTAAAGACCCAACGGCCTCTTTTTGCTATGCAAACTACAGTAGGTGTGTATGCCAAGGGCAATCTTTTGGCCTATACGCAGGCAGTGAATGAATTATCATATTGAGGGGTCTTTGGAACTCTTGCCCTGATGATGTTACCTACAGTGGTGGGCTTCAAATTTTTTTACTACCGGTTCTGTGGGTGTGGCTTGGTGGGTGTGGCATGGCTTGGTGGGCGTGGTTTGGTGGACGTGGCAGGGGAAGGATACTGTAAAATCTCCATTCCCTCCCCACTCCAGGGGAAGGTTACTGCAAAATCCCCATTTCCTCCCAATCAGCTGGGACTTGGGAGGCAGAGAATAGATGGGGCGGGGCCAGTCAGAGATTGTATTTACCGGTTCTCCGAACTACTCAAAATTTTCACTACCGGTTCTCCAGAACTGGTCAGAACCTGCTAAAACCCACCTCTGGTTACCTAGTTTGGTAATGAAATGTCTGCAAGAAAACCACCAAAGAGCACCAAAGACCCCATAATTCAACCTTGAACTACAAATATTCTCTTCTATCAGTAATTGACACAATTCCTCATTCCTGCAAAATCAAGAACTTCAGCAAAATTTATAATTATGTATGTTTTGAGTCTCTGGGCCAAGACCTACTGTTTGTTTCTTGTTGCTAGATTGGGCTTGGGGTTTCTCTTCAAATGCTGCTATTAAGGAAAAAAGGTTTCTTGCACAAAAAGACTTAACAGGCTGATGAAGTTATAACAAAACTTTATTGTTTGGCAATCTGTGGGTCATTTCCCTAATGGAATAGGCACCCCTCGACCAAGAAAGATAAGCTTATATGTGATTTCCACATGCATATTCATTAGTTAATTAACGTAGGCATGATTTAGCAGTTTACCTGTGCACGTTTGATCAGCTGGAACATTTCTTATCAGAGCATGCTACTTCTACATTCTCCCAACTCAACTAGTTCCAACTAGCATTGTGATTTAGAGAATTAAATCGGGACTCCCTGCTAGTTGCCTCACAGAAACATAATAGATTTTTCACAGAGCATTCAGCTGTTGATTTTCTATTTAAAGTGAGAAAGAATATCCACAACAGTAAAAAAACAAACAAACTTTGAAGTCTGTTTAATATAATATAATATAATATAATATAATATAATATAATATAATATAATGCAATGCAATGCAATACAATACAATACAATACAATACAATACAATACAATACAATACAATACAATACAATACAATACAATATAATATATTTTTTTGTTCCCAAATAGTATCTTCTTATTTTCAGAGAGCTATTTATTGATGAAAGTGTGAGAAAACTGTTACAAAAAAAACAAAAACAGAACTCCAAACAAAAAAAATGGGTATAGTGAAATGATCTGATTATACCGAACAGTTTTTTTTTTTAAATCCAAGGACTATAGAAAACAGTCTGCCTATCAGAACTGATGCTCTTATCACTAATTGAAAGACAATAATAAAAGCAGTTATGTGTAGAATTATATTGAATATTGTTTCAAGGTAACTGAAACCATTAGTTCAAATCAAAGGAAATAAAACTTTCTACTTTCTGGCTGTCTTCATCCTTTCTTTGGGAAGGGAGATAGGAGGCAATAATGAGAAGGGGTGTATTTTATCTGTGCTAAATAAAATATTAATTATCCTTTTGGCAATTTTAGAAGGTTTAAAGTTGGGAATATATTTGATAGTAAAAGCAAAATACATTATTTACATTAAAAGATCATTCTGACCTAGGTTTAGAGCATATTTATTCATGCTGACTGATTATAACTGGGACAGTTATAACTTCCACATTTGAAATATGTATAGAAACGAAAATCCTGCAGGCTGACCTCAATACTTTCTAATTTTATTTATTAAAGAAGCAGTACTTTTGTTTAAAAAAGTACAGCAGATATTCTGTGAAAAATAGCTTACCTCTTATTAACACAATGTTGTATGCCACTGGATATATATTCACTTTATGACACTGACTAGTTCCTGAACAACCAAATCCCAGTTGTTTGGAATATTATTGTGATTAAATGGGTAACAGTTGTTGGATGACAAATCAATAGAGTTCCCTTTTTTTACACAAGGTAAAGATTGATCAATATGACTCGGTGAACTCATCATTATTTGAGAATGAGTATCTGAGTGTGATATACTGTAGTTAATATATTGAGTTAGTGTGGGATTGATATACTGTATATATCTATAAAACAACAAATAATCTCATAGCATGTTAAATACCAGTATGAATATTTTCAGTAAAAGTATCATTATAAATTAGTGGCTCTATTAAGTGCATAACAATATGTTGTATTGGATGCAACTGTTTACATTTTTTTGGTAAAATATTCAGCCATCTAAAGTTTCTGTGAGTTTTCTGGTAAATCTCTGAAGTTTAAAGAAAAGTTTTTAAAATTGTGAGCAAGTAGAAAAAACATGGTTAGTTCCAGTGGGTACAGGAATAAATAAATATCTGATTTATTTCAGAAGAGCTAATGCCAGTTGAAGTTTATTAGAAATCTAGTGGGAGTATTCCTTCAGATGATATAATTTTCCTTGGAATAATTATTGCCAGATATTTTAAAAAATTGAAACACGAAGTAAAATCCATTTTACAAAATGTCATGTATACCTTGCAGCTTATAGGAAGTATGTGAGACTAGCTTTAATTAATTGAATAGTCTGATATTTTGTCATATATACCATACATTTTTGTTTACAGCATTCATAATTATCCAAAAAAGATTATATCACCAGGGTATAATAACAATACATATAAGCAATGTATAATAATTGCTGTCCAGATTGTAACTTATTTATTTTTAGTGTTGAAATACAGAGAAAAAGCCTATTAATACCAACACAAAAAATAGGTATTGATTATACAGTGAAGAAAGAAACGTAGATATATTTTATTAAACTAAAATAACAAACTAAACTAAAAGGACAAAACAAGGGAATCCAATGGGAACACACACACACACACACACACACACACACACACACACACACACACACAGGCACACACACACAAATCAAAAAATTAATGCAATCCTTAATGTGATCAGTATATTTAAACCATATAGCAACATATTACATCAGGTTCTCATTTTAGAACAGAAAGTTTTCAAAAATACCCAACAAACTTATATCTTGGATCCTTTCCCTAAAATCCCAAGAGCAATTTTATTTCCAGTTGACTTGGAGCTTTCAAATTTCTTACAATGCCAGCAAAATGATCTGATGTCCCCCTCCCCCTTTAAACATTCATTTAGAAGTCCCTTAAATAACATTTTCAGATGGATTAATTTTTTATTTAAACCAGAAGCATATGCTTGTAAATTTCCCATTGATTTTCCATACTTGGATATCCTTCACTCCATTTTTCCCTCTCTGAATTTTTGGATACGGTCAGGAGCTGCCCATTCATTAGTTCTGATTCCAAGCAGGAAGCAGGAAACTTGACAGAAACTTGAAGTGTGGTTATTTTAGGGAAGAGTAGAGGAAACGGATGTAATTCACAAGCATATGTTTCCATGGGCCCAATCCTGTCTTTTCAGTTGCCTATAGTAGCTGTTGGTTCTCAGCCTTCTGGCTAAAGTCAAAGACAGTGGCACTTTATAGAAAATACAAACAGGTTTAGAAACCTCATCCACCATTACTGGACACCAAAGCAAATATAAGCCAAGAACTGCAATGCAGGTATTGTCAATCAAAATCTTCTGTTGTTGCTTGAAAATAAGAAAATACATTTATGAGAGGTCCTTGGTGCTCTCTGAGCTAAGTTGTTTTCTTGTAGAAGATTATAGGAAGCTCATTTCCCGTTATTCAGGATACTGCTTATAAGTGCTATGTGCTGAGAGCTCAAAGCATTGTTAGAGACCCCACACTCCCACTTCATGGCCTGCTTCTGTTGCTCCCCTCTGGAAGGAAGTTTCGAAGTATTTCTATGGGGACTTCCAGATTCTGTAACAGCTTTGTTCCCTATGCCATCTGTCTGGTAAACTCGCAAGATTTGTTTCTCTCACCGTGTACATGTATACATCCAAACTAGACTGTGTTGTTTCTCTGTGTCATATAATATATGTGGATATATGCATATCTATCTATCTATCTATCTATCTATCTATCTATCTATCTATCTATCTATCTATCTAGTCATGTTTATGTATACTGGAGGTGGTGACTGAGAGCTTTATGCAATGAAATTTCATTTTAATGTATGCCGATTAGTGTACATTCAAAGTGACAATAAAGTTATTCTAAGTCTACATCTAAGTTGTAGCAATGATGATGTTACCTAATTGGATAATGAAATGTCTGTAAGAAAACAACCTACTTCAGAGAGCACCAATGACCACTTTTTTCAACCCTGAACTACTCCCTGAAACATTCTCCATTAATACTACAGTTATTCAGAAATGAGACATGATATACATCCTGTGGTAAAAGAACCAAATTCGCTACATAGAGATATTTCTGGTTGTATTTATTTAATAGGGTATTTAGAGCAGAAATGAGGCTCTACTAAGGTCATTCATGTACTGTTAGTAGCATTCCAAATGTTGCAGATTCATTGGTGAGGTAGGAGGGAAATTGACCCAAGAGAAATGAATATTTGGGTAAGGTCAGAGGCTGAATGGACCAGCTCTGACAGCTGGCCTAAGTCCTTAAGGGCCTGGAGGGCAGCTGCAAGGTGTCAGGGGGGAATTAAATTGCTCCTTGCTCCCTGTGACCTCTCTTAGCTCTTCCTTGTTCTCTCCCCCCACCCCCTTTGATAGGCGCCCTTTGGAGGAAAAAAAGATTAAAACACCATATGCATCTGTAAAAAGCATGACATGCTAAGAATGAGTTCCAATGGTAAATGTGAGACAAGTTATAACTTAATTGTAGCAGAAACAAAGATTATGCAATGTGCTGTAGAACATCTACATCTAGTTAGCTACGGTGCTTTGTATTCCACTATGACTAGAATACTGTTAAGCATAGAGATGCTCAACATACCTTTGTATCAATATTTTTTAATGTTTTCTTGATCTTTCCCCATGTTAAATGTGACAAGAAAATGTTATTATATTGAAAAATGTAGTTTTATCTCAATGTGTGCACCCTCTTCCTACATTGAAGACTATAAGCAGGAGAGATGCATATTTCTTTCTTCTAATACTGTTACCCTGCAATTGTTATTTCAAGGCATATTCTCTAACGAGGCGTGACATTGAATTTTTAGAGCCAGAGTAGCCAGTAGATAAACCTGTGTATCCTTAATGCATCCAATACTTTTCTGAATTTAGTAATCATCGCCACATCTACAAGCAATATGTGCCCTGTATCAAGAAATCCTTGTTTTGTGAGTTTTAAATCTCCTTTTGATAAAGCTCCAGGGGATGGTATTTGGCCCAAGTATTTGGAGAGGGGAAGGAAAACATTTCCTTATCCACTTTTTCCATGCCAATAATGACTTTATAGACCACGGCCATTTTACTAACCAAATATTTCCCAAATGTCCTGTAGAAAACATTTCATTTTCAATAAATTTTGTCTAAGTTACATTATAAGGTGAGAATGTAGAAAAAACAAAAATAAGAGAAAGGAAGAAAGGAAAAAAGGGAGAGAGAGAGAGGGGGGGGGGGAAGGACTTCCAACTTTTTTTCCAGTGCAGTAGAATGCAAAAATAATGCAACATCCACCTTCCGCTTTACATGTCATAACATTTCAAGCCATTTCTATAATTGCAAAACCATTCTAATCTCAAAACCTAAAATCAAATTTCATTATTTTTCAATTTGAAGCAAAAAGTCCAGAAGTGGTTTCCAAAGGGGAACAAAACTTGATAAATTCTTTTCTTTAATTAAAACAAGTTTGCCATTTCCACTAACCCCATCACCTTATAAGATGCTTGAGCTCCGTGATTATGTTGGCTAACCTTGTCTGCATTGTTTCAACTCAAGTCTATCCTTTTCCAAATGTGTGAATACAGTGTAAGGATGTAATTATTCCATAAATTTGTATAATCGTACCACAATACAGCATTATTATTTACAGTTCCTTTCTTATTATGTTTGTTTTTACCACCATGAGAAGTTATAGGCCCTTTGAGAGACTCTTAACTCTCTCTATTGAGAAAATTGCCTATTTATTGGTAGTCTGCTTTCTGTTCTTTTAAACCACTTAGCAATCAAATTGGTTAAAAGGATAGCTCCTTTTATCATAGGGCCACTAAATTTATTTGGGAACCTTTGGTAATTTTTTTTCTCACAGAGGCTTTTTGAAATCCCACATAAATGGATATGAATTAGAACTTCAGTGGGGTTACAATGCCTAATCGTCCACTCTGTTGTAAATCCTTCCTTTTTCCTAACAATTTACATAAGCTAACAGCAAAATAACAATATAACTTTTCTTTTGTTATGAGCAATATTAAAGAAGTTAGAAGCATTCAACATTTCAGAGTGACTGCTTACAATAGTGCAACAAACTCTTCTCCAGACAGAGATGTTATTATAATATTTTCCATCTTCCCTCCCTTACCACCTGTTCCATTCACTTAACCTTTCTCCCCCTTCTTATGATCTCCACAGAGCATGTAATTATTGCACAGCATATAAATGGGGGAAATGAGAACAGAAAACTGTCAAGTTAAATGTCTAACTTATTTATATTCCAACCCCTCACGGTCCTGCAAGGGTTAACGTAACCACACATCCCATCACTCCCACAATCTCACCTTACCTCTAACTCCTCCCCCTGGGTATAAGAGGTCTCCCCACGAGGCCATCCAGCAGTTCCAGATGTATACCTATAAGAGAAGGACAAAAGGTCAGTTGCTATTAGATGAATGGGCCTAGGATCAATCCAGACCTACAATAAAAGAATTCCTAGAAGAAACTACTCTGTCTTGTGAGTTATTGGGCTAGATGCAGTGGTGGGTTCCTCCCGGTTCGGTCCGGTTCGGCCGAGCTGGTAGCGGTGACGATACGACGTCACCGAATCGGTTCTCCCCCCCCCTCCCACCCCCCACCCCCCACGTTATTCTTACCTTTTATTTGGTCCCACCCCCAATCTATTGCTGCCTCCTGAGTCCCAGCTGATGACTAGAGGGAAAAAAACTGTTTAAACTCTTGCCGCGGGGCTTCAAAGGCCCGTCCTACAGCTGATCAGTGTTAAAAGCAAACAAATGAGTCGGGTCATAAGTGCGAGGACTGGTCGTAAGTGTGAGGACCTTCCAGAAATGACTCTGACCAGCTAGCCACGCCCACCTAGTCACATGACCTCCAAGCCACACCCACAAAATAAGCCACGCCCACAGAACCGGTAGTAAAAAAATTTAGAACCCACCCCTGGCTAGATCCATCCCTTCACAAAAACTGACAATTGAGCTTTGCTTGCCACCATCCATGAATGCCTCCCAGGCGTGGTCAGTTTATTGTGTCTTTCTGAATACTATTGTTTAATATGAGACAAAAGATATGTAAAAAAACAAACAAACAGAAAAATGGGGAAATAACGAAAGTGCATATCATGAACTTTTAAATGAATGCCGTTTCGAAGCATACTATTATTATTTATATTACAGAATTCTTAAAGGATGAACAAGTTTATTTATTTCCTGCCTTTAATATTTTTATGAATAACTCAAGGTGACCAACATATCCAACACGCTTTCCTCCTTGTGTTTCCCTCCACAACAACAACACTGTGAGATGGTTTGGGCTGAGAGAGTGTGACTGGGCCAAAGTCAGCCAGCTGGCTTTCATGACTAAAGCGGGACTAGAACTCCCAGTCTCCCGCTTTCCAGCCTGGTGCCTTAGCCACTAGACCACACTGGTTCTTTAAATGAAATAATTAGTATTTTGGACCAGGCACTATCTCTCAGCCCAACCCACCTCAGAGAGGAGTTGTTGTGAGGAAAATAGGAAAAGGAAGGAGTATTATACTGGGCTCAGGGGACATTGTGAGCTTCACGTCACATACAAGTGACTTGAGTTACAAAAATGGGGCACCGTTTATGTGATGATGTTATAATGGCTTCTTTTGCTTATGAGTAGATATGTGAATTTTCTAGAACATTGAAAACCAAAAGGGTATTTTCTTTTCAAATGTGCTTTCAGCTATTTCACATCTTGATCTAGCTCTGCTAAACATATTACAACATCTGTGTGAGCCACTGATGGAAGAAGACTTTGCTAGTCTTTAATATTTATATTTTCCATCCAGAATATTTGTTTTGTAATTTAGCTACATATTTAGAGATCAGGAATAAGTCTTCAGAGCAGGTCCTTTAAAAAGTATACTTCTTATAAATATAAAAAAGAACACAAATAAAATACCAGCTTGATAGTAGTAATGCCTAAATGCATCGCTCTGGCATATTTATAGTATGGAACTGAAAACTCAGAACTCAGTCTGTCATGGTAAACCCTGAGGTACTTTCTCACTTATGGAAAGACATACTAAGGGGTTTTAATTATTTGACTATTTCTAAATTATTCATTATCTTTCATTGCTCATAGGAATATGCATTTTACCTTGTCTGAATGGTACTATATTCACTTCTACATACAGTATGTGGACTTCAAAAAGATTAGGTTTGTGCATGCCCCTAAAGCCCCTACAGTAGGCCTTTTCCCCAGTGAGGATTTATTTACTAAAGGTCTGTTGGAACAAGAATGATTTTGCTAACACCATAATGCTGATGAGCTAAATTACTGCATCCGTGCTACTTTGAGAGGCTTTATTTAAAGAAAATAATTTTAGAAACACTTTTTAGGAAATCCCAGTGGTATTTGAAGTGTCCATGAATATGCTGATATGTAAAATAGAATCGGTTCTGATCTTTATATGTGAGATTTTCATTTACACTGCAGTATGAATGTTTTTTTTTTCTTTCAAAAACTTTAGCAAAAATGCTCAGGTCTTCCAGATAATGTAAACTCTTAGAAGTAGATGGAGAAGAATTCCCATTTATCATTCAAACTTATAAGCAGGATTTATCTCTGCTAGGATCGAGAAATTCTCTTATGGGCAGCATCCTCAAAATGCTGCCTCCTTTTTCAAGGAATCTGCATTCCTATTATTGGGAATTCTTGCCTTCTTTTCAGCTCCTGGGCTTGTTATTCTGCAGATTCGTCCTTTGTTCTTGTCACACTCACTAGTTATGACCAGGCACTGGCATGGTTGGGAAAGCTTCCAGCATGCAGAATTCCTGACATTCCAGATTTCAAAGGCAAAAAAAAAAAAAAGGCATGCTACCATAGTGAGGGTTTTCAACGTTTTTGTTTTAGTTATTTTAAGAACTGCTTTCTAATTGAATTCGGAATAATAGAGTTAGAAGGGACCTTGGAGGTCTTCTAGTCCAACTCCCTGCTCAAGCAGGAGACCCTATATCAGGGGTGTCAACTTGCTGCATCACGTTGTTGTCACATGATGTATCATGACTTCCCCCCCTTCGCTAAACCGAGGGTGGGCGTGGCCAGTGTGTGACACATCCGGCCCGCGAGTTTGACACCCCTGCCCTAGACCATTTCAAACAAATGGATGTTCAGTCTCTTCTTAAAGCCTCCTGGGATGGAACACTCACAACTTCTGAAGGCAAACTGTTCCACTGGTTAATTTTCTCCTTAGTTCTAGATTGATTCTCTCTTTGATGAGTTTTCATCCATTGCTTCTTGTCTTGCCTTCTGGTGCTTTGGAGAATAGCTTGACCCCCTCTTCTTTGTTGCAGCCCCTTAAATATTGGAACACTGCTACTATGTCACTCCTAGTCTTTCTTTTTACCAAATAATTCCTACAACCGTTCTTCATATGTTTTTGGATTTTTTGTTTTTCAAACCGAAGGACAAATATTCATAAATATATGTACAACAATGCATGGAGCATAGAAAGGAGGACACTAGCTATTTTCCCTTTTATTCTGTTTATGGCAGAGAGAAGAAATGCTTGTTTTATTATAGATCCAGCAGAACTTGAAAGAATGGGATGCGACTTTCAGTTTTTGTCCAGTTTGCAAAGACAGCAAAGGAGCTCTGCTGACAGCTGTCTGAGCTCAGCCACTGGTCAAAGCAACACAGAATCATTAAGAATTCTTTAGACAAGACTCTGAATGTCTTGATATCTAATAGATCTGCAAATAGTTAAAAGAACCCTGGATCAATCTTGGATACAGAACAGAATAACAAAAGTTGGAAGGGACCTTGTAGGTCATCTAAGTTACACATTTTAAATTGAGCTGAAAAAGATTGGGAGACTAATTATGTGCAAGGCCTTACACATTTCAGTGCTATAGAATGAATAGTTTCATGATCTGTCTTTTAAAGCTTTTATTTAGGCCAGTCAATACAGTGTTGTAAATAGTTTCTCGGAAGAGGAATTATGGAGAATTACTAGCTTCATCAGTTTGTTCATACATATATGTAAATAAGGCATCTCAGATTTAAGATCAAATAATTTCAGGTAATTTCTTATTGGGTAGGTTCATGAATTGTAAAATACCATGCTTTATATAATGTATTAAATAATAAGCCACACTTGGTAGAGTGTCTATCTGTCCACAGCCATAAACCATACTTTTACAGCCACCATGACTGATTTATTTATTTATTTATTTATTTATTTTTCATATTTGTATACTGCCCTACTCCCGAAGGACTCAGGGCGGTGAACAGCCATAATAAATACAAATACATATAGAAGTTAAAAACTATTAAAAAACAGATTAAGTAATTTGGCTCAAAGATTAAAACATCCAAATTTATCTAAAAGAGGTCTAAACCCGATTTAAAAGCCAATTTAAAAAGCCAATTTAAAAAGGGAGAGTTAGGCCAGACCAGCTTGTTGGAATAGAAATGTTTTCAGGGCTCGGTGGAAAATGCGTAAGTCTTGGATGTTTCGTAACTCCGGGGGAAGCCCGTTCCAGATGGTAGGTGCCCCCACAGAAAAGGCTCTCCCCCTGGGGGCCGTCAGTCGACATTGTTTGGCCGACGGCACCCTGAGGAGTCCCTCTCTATGGGAGCGAACTGGTCGGTGAGAGGCTATTGGTGGCAGGAGGCGGTCTCGTAAGTACCCTGGTCCTGAGCCATGGAGCGCTCTAAAGATAGTAACCAAAACCTTAAAGCGCACCCGGAAGACCACCGGGAGCCAGTGCAGCTCGCGCAGGAGGGGGGTTACATGAGAGCGCCACATTGCTCCCATCACCACCCGCGCGGCCGCATTCTGGACCAGTTGGAGCCTCCGGGTGCTTCTCAAGGGGAGCCCCATGTAGAGAGCATTACAGTAATCCAGGCGTGAGGTGACAAGGGCGTGAGTGACCGTGCGTAACGAGTCCCGATCCAGAAAGGGACGCAACTGGCGAATCAGGCGAACCTGATAAAAAGTCCTCCTGGCCACGGCTGTCATATGCTCTTCTAAAGACAGCCGTGAGTCCAGGAGGATGCCCAAGTTGCGAACCCCATCTGTGGGGGTCAGTGACTCGCCCCCAATAGTCAGAGATGGCGTCAACTGACTATATCGGGACGACGGAAACCACAGCCACTCGGTCTTGGATGGGTTGAGTCTGAGTTTGTTCCTCCCCATCCAGATCCGTACGGCCTCCAGGCACCGGGACATCACCTCGAGGGCATCATTGGGGTGGTCTGGGGTGGAGATGTACAGCTGGGTGTCATCAGCGTACTGATGGTACTT
Organism: Pituophis catenifer annectens; assembly: GCF_029215685.1. NCBI lineage: Eukaryota > Metazoa > Chordata > Lepidosauria > Squamata > Colubridae > Pituophis > Pituophis catenifer. Next base: position 208,315,642 of record NW_027256881.1, read on the forward strand.
CACCCCAAAACCATGGATGATCTCACCCAGCGGCTTCACATAAATGTTGAATAGAAGGGGCGAGAGGACCGATCCTTGTGGCACCCCACATATAAGGGGCCTCAGGGTCGACCTCTGCTCCCCTGTCAACACAGACTGCGACCGGTCAGAGAGAAAGGAGGAGAACCACTGTAGAACAGTGCCCCCCACCCCCAACCCTTCCAACCGGTGCAGCATGATATCATGGTCGATGGTATCAAAAGCTGCTGAGAGGTCTAGTAGGACCAGGACAGAGGAGCAACCCCTGTCCCGAGCCCTCCAGAGATCATCAACCAATGCGACCAATGCTGTCTCTGTGCTGTACCCGGGCCTGAAGCCCGACTGGAACGGATCTAGATAATTCGATTCATCCAGGTACTGAGGCAGTTGTCGTGCAACCACACTCTCAACAACCTTCGCAACAAAGCGAAGGTTGGAGACAGGACGATAATTTGCTAACACAGCTGGGTCCAGGGAGGGCTTCTTGAGGAGGGGCCTCACCACCGCCTCTTTCAAGGCAGTGGGAAAGACACCCTCACTCAAAGAAGCATTTATAATCTCCTGGAGCCAGCCTCGCGTCACCTCCCGGGAGGCCAGTACCAACCAGGAGGGACACGGGTCCAATAAACATGTGGTCGCATTTAGTCTGTTCAGTATCCTGTCCACGCTTTCGGGAGTCACAGGATCAAACTCTTCCCAAATAATATTCTCAGGACCTGCCCTTGTCATCTCCTCTGGATCAATCCAGTCAGAGTCCAGCTGTTCCCGAATCTGAGCAATTTTGTCATACAGATATTGTACAAAATCCTCAGCTCTACCCTCCAAGGGGTCTTCCCGTGTCTCTTGATGGAGCAAAGAGCGGGTCACCCTAAACAGGGCGGCTGGGCGATTATCTGATGACGCAATAAGAGTAGAGAAGTAGTTACTCATTTAGTACAACGTGTGAAGCCAAAAGTAAACAAATAACTTTGTGATGTGTGATATATTGGTTGTTACAGTGTTTTTTTAATGGAGTTTATTATAGTGTTCACACATTCATTGGCATTTAGCCAAGAGCTCTAAGAAATGGCATTTGGGTTATTGGTTTTAATATTGCTAATACAGTTTTCTCAATTGAAACCTTCAACTTTTACCATCTTGATAGAACATGCCAGTATTACTAATGCACAGGACACAATCAAAATAATTTTTTTCAGGTTACTGCACCTCATAGTCTAGGCTTATATGTTATATTATTAACATATTGGGCACCTGTCCATTTTCCTGTTGATTTGTGTCTCTGTGTTTTAAGTGGCTAAAAACAAATATAATTCTTGTCATAGTTTTATTCTGAAAAGAGAATAGTAGGAGATTCCCCCCAACATGAAAGTACTTGTTTTACTTCTTAAGCAGGAGTTGCAGTTGGCCAAAGTTTTAAGCCATTCCATGAGTTACAGGAGTGAGTTGGAGAAAGAATCTGGGATTGAGGAATTAAATCAAATGCTTGTTTATTTGTTTGTTTGTTTTGCCATTAGCTGAAAGCAGCTTGGATGCATTGCATTGAACTACTGTCTTGGTACAAATGATCTAAAAATAAGGAAATATGAACAATTGATAATCTGGTAATCTCAAACAGTAATGAGAGTATTGAACATGCCATCAAGAAAGTACGATCTCTAGCTAATGAGAAATCTTACCTGCCATGCATGAGAAAAATGTGCTACCAAGATCTTTTCTCTTTTTGAAGGGATTCCAAAATATTGTTTTGAAATGAAATGAAACATATTGAGATTTTGTTTTTAATCTTAAAAATTTAATATTATTAAATATTAATATTTAATAATGTTAAATATTATTATATTTGGTGGCTTCCATTTTTAATTTTTAATTTATATTATTTATAATATATTATTATATTTGGTGGCTTCCAGTTTTTATTTTATATTTATATTGCAACAGTTTTGAGATATTTTATTCTAGCCTGAAGTAGAGAGGATCTATTGAGTATAATCAAATTAGTGGCTGTAATTGAAATGAAATCTCTAGCTGCCTTTTCTATACTGATACTCTCCAGATTGTGTTCAACTAAAACGATGTAATTCCCAAACATGAGTGTGAATTATGAGACCTGTCATCAAACACTTCCGGAGATCCCAGATTAGACAAAGAAGTTGTATATTGAATCCAAACATGCTTTTTCATAAGTCGATATTAACATTTAAATGGCATTTACTTACTTTTCTAGAAATTATATTTGGAATTGCAGCCTAATGCTGGGGTACAGTGATTTCCAAGGCAGAGAGTGACTACACATCATACCAAACCATTATTTGCTTAATTGGATACCAACTTGAATGAATTGACCTGGTTTACATAATATACTAAGGTATAAAGCATATTCTACAATTAGCAACAAGAGGATTCAGACAATACACTAAGGCAAATCCAAGTAAACTGTATTAATATTTAGTGCGAATGGTGAGCCAGAAGAATCTGTGCACATTTTTCCCAAGACTGTACAACAAGACAAGGAAAACTTGGTAAATGTAGAGCAGTGTGACTAGCAATTCTCTGCCATAGTTGATATCTTTGTTCTGGAATGTTTAATAAGCTTCTGAGGAGCTCCAAACTTTTCAAACAGAATCCAAAACCCTGCTTTAATAGAAACATTTCCATGGTATATTTAATGCAGTAAATTGATAAATGCTTCCTTATTCTTCCTCCAATTAATCAGCACGTCATCTCTGTATAATATTTCTCAAAGATCTGAGTATATAAATATAGTATCTACATGGCCATTCCTTCCATTAAACAGGACTTAGCTACACATCAGGAGGAGTGAATTTATCCACTTCTTTGATAGCTAATATCAAGGAAGTAGATATACAGATAATCCTTGACTTACAACAGTTCATTTAGTGACCGTTCAAAGTTACAACGTCACTGAAAAAAGTGACTTACAACCATTTTTCAGACTTATGACCATTGCAAAATCCCCAGGATCATGAGATTTACATTCAGATGCTTGTCAATTGATTCACATTTATGACGGTTGCAATGTCCCAGGGTCATGTGATTCCCTTTTGCGACTTTCTGACAAGCAAGTCAATAGGAAAATCAGATTCACTTAACAACCGAGTTACTAATTTAACAACTGCAATGATTCACTTAACAAATGTGGCAAGAAAAATCGTAAAATGGGGCAAAACTCACTTAACAAAGTTCTCACTTAGCAACATAAATTTTGGGCTCAATTGTGGTCGTACATTGAGAACCACTATAGTGCCCTCCCTTTTGCTGCAACTCTCTTTTGTATACTGTGGATTGCTGAGGTTTCCCTAGGCTGTGCCTGGAGAAAGTTCTGGTTTGGATCTTCATGCCAGGTAGAGTGCAGAATTATTTTTCTGGAAACGATAGATCTTGTATGTGTAATTATGACAAATGTGCAGTATTGTGCAGGATATCTGGACAAGTGGATTTAGGATTTCAGCATATAAAACCAAAGACGGAGATTGTTTGTTTGTTTGTTTGTATCCTGCCTTTATTATTTTTACAAATGACTCAAGGCACCGAACAAACCTAATACTCCTTCCTCCTTCTGTTTTCCCCAGAGCAACAATCCTGTGAGGTGGATTGGGCTGAGAGTAACTGGCCCAAGGTCACCTAACTGGCTTTCTGGCTAAGGCGGGATTTGAACTCATAGTCTCACAGTTTCTAGGCTGGTGCCTTAACCAAGAGACCAAACTGACCAGGGGTAAAATGCTCCTGGTTCGGACCAGATCGCCTGATCTGGTAGCGATGGAGGCAGATGGTTTGGAGAACCAGTAGCAAAAAGCCCAGATGAGCCGCACAATCATCAGAGGCTTTTTTTTAATTTTTAAAAGATTTTTTTCTACAACCTCTTTGGCCAAAAAAATGCTTTTAAAAGTTAAAAAAAAAAGCCTCTGATGATCGCACAGCTCAGCTGGAATCATCAGAGGTTTTTAAAAGCATTTTTTCTACAACCTTTCGGCCAAAGAGGTTATAGAAAAAATGTTTTTAAAAGGAAAAAAAAGCCTCTGCCGATCAGGCAAGTCAGCTGGGATCGTCAGAGGCTTTAAAAAAAAAGCTTCTGCCAATCAAGCAACTCAGCTGGGATCGTCAGAGGCTTTTAAAAGCAGTTTTTACAACCTCTTTGGCTGAAGAGGTTGTAGAAAAAATGGTTTTAAAAATAAAAAAAAAAAGTTGGCCACAGCCACTCAGTCATATTACACTCCCCCCCAAGCTATGCCCACAGAACCGGTAGTAACAAATTTTACATTTCACCACTGAAACTGACCCAAAGACCCAAAAGTAACATTTGTCGTGGTAAGATTCTATATTCTGACACTAGTAAACTTTGTCCCATTTTATTTGCACATTTGTACAATTCGTAGAAATATTATGACTGTTGCAAAAATGTGTGCATTACTATTGAAGAAAACATATGACTAAATAACAGACGGTCTCCCTCTCTTCCCTTTTCTTTTTTTTACTAAAGCTTATCTACCGCAACAGCTGTTGTAATTATTTGCATCATAAATAGCAAGTATATAAAGTTGTACCTTCCTTGAGAAGATAACTTATAAGAAATTTATAATTGGAACTGTTCTCCAATTAAATAATTCTAATTCTTCAACCACCTGCCTTTGAAGAGATTAACTGATCAATTGACTACATGTGAATAATAAATGTGCAAGTTATTTAAATGTCAGTATAGTTCCTTGTTAAGTTATTAACCGCTCTGGCTCAATTTAGGATTTCTGCCTAAATGACAAACAAGATCATCTACAGTTCAGTCAACAGAAAGCTATCACTTATTGTTGGAAGGAAATGAAATGACAATTGTTAATTAGTTCTTTCTGATTCTTTGTTACGTTGATGAGGCAGCCAGCGGTGTAAAAAATTCAGAACCAGTCAACCTCACCTATGTAAAGTGACATTTCATTGATTAAAAAATTCAGACTTCCAGTTAATAATCATCTGCTAGAGAGCATCAATCAATTTGACAGTCTCCTTTTACTATAAGCCAGGTACTCCTGATTACAATTCCCACTGAGTAAACTGAGTGTGATTTACTGAAATTATATTAACTATCTAAAGAGTACCTGGTTTGAATCCTAACCCTGACATAAGCATTATCAGAACTTTGCAAAACAATTTAGATGACTGAATATATCATATAGGGATAGGAATAAGAGATTATTCTTTGCTGGTAGTGGAAATTTTGGTGGTAGTAACCCAGGGGTGAAATGCGCCCGATCCGGTAGCGATGGAGGCGATGGTTCGGAGAACCAGTAGCAAAAATCCCTGCCCCCCCCATTGCCCGCACAATCATCAGAGGCTTTTTTTTTAGTTTTTAAAAGCATTTTTTCTACAACCTCTTTGGCCGAAAAAAATGCTTTTAAAAGTTTTAAAAAAAAAGCCTCTGATGATTGCGTGGCTCAGCTGGGATCATCAGAGGCTTTTAAAAGCATTTTTTTCTACAATCTCTTCGGCTGAAGAGGTTATAGAAAAAATATTTTTAAAAGGAAAAAAAGCCTCTGCCGATCAGGCAAGTCAGCTGGGATCGTCAGAGGCTTTAAAAGTATTTTTTTTTACAACCTCTTCAGCTGAAGAGGTTGTAGAAAAAATAGTTTTAAAAGTAAAAAAAAAAAAAAGTTGGCCACGCCCACTCAGTCATATTACAAGCCACGCCCACAGAACCGGTAGTAACAAATTTTACATTTCACCACTGTAGTAACCTCTCTCTTCATATTTCATACTTATTACTGAATCCAAGTAATGTCATGTCCATTCAGTTCTTGCTGATGTAATGGGTTACCTTTAGATGTTCCTCCTGGGTGCTGTTCTTTTGTTTTATTGCATTTTGGTTCCTGTGTTTATCTATCAGCATTAGCTAGACCCTGAGGCCAAATGATATCGTTAAAATGGCCATATTTCCTTTTTTCAGAGAAGCAGAACATCTGGAATTCTAGAATACACACAAGGAGAAAAATAGACATTTGCAAAATTTTGCAAAAAAACCCCCCAACAACAACACAACACCAAACACACGTTATGAAGTGGGAAAGTATGAAACGCCATCATGATGTGCACACAGAAATTTCGTAAACAATGCTTAACAGTTCGGTACGTTTAAGACAGCAATTGCATTTAGAAAATAGTTTAACTTCAAACGTGCCAAGGGAACCCAGATGAAGTTAGTGAATAGAATGCTTTTTAATAATTGATCATTCTGTAAAATGATGTGGACTGTCAAATAAATAATCGAAAGCTGATTCAAGAAAGGTGCTTTTTTTAAAAGCAATTGGCCTTTAAGAAAGTCCAGCTGCCTTTAAAAAGAAGGCAACAATGGGACAACTTTGGGCCTGGATGACTGAGAATCTCCATAGACAATGATTCAAGAAACTATTGTAAACTTTTTAGAAAAGAAGAAGTTTACATAAGTACAAAGAGTTTAATTTTATATTTTACATCAGAGAGAATAAAACAAGGAATGTTTGCTGGATGTGAAAAGAATTTAGTCATTTTTAATACACTTTATATTGTACTGCAGTTGTATATTTCATGATAGTAGCCCATCATATTCCCTTCTTCTGGTTTGATGCCCATAGAAAATATTTGTATGTAATTAATCCTGACAACCCTTGCCAACAGTGTCTATATGTTTATGTAAGTGCCACTGGATGTACAGGACATGTACTGTATTATTCTATATATGGAGAACTAAATCTGTTTGCAGTATTATGCCAAGGGCAGTTTCTGAGATCACGTACTCTGGATGAATGGAAAAAAAGAGAAAGAGAAGAAAAAAGCATCACCATTCAGATATATCATTTGTTAAGGAACTATATTAGCTAAACATCATTACTTAGCGCATACTTAATGGGAGTAGTACACAATTGCTTTACTCAGTGGCAAATATGGGTTAAGAAAAATGGTAAGAAAATCACTCCTTATTTATTGGTGCAGCCGAGTAAGATATCTGTTCATAGAATCCCTCCTGTGAAATATCTGGCATTTATCATTCAAGGTTACTTCCAAAGCTCTTGTGCAAAATGAATTCTTTATTATTTTATTTACTCTTCCCAATAGCATTTCTGTAGAATTGGCTTTTGATTCTCACCTTTCAAATTGCACACATTAGTGGATAGTGATTCCCTTTGTATGTTCTGTAGCAGATAGATTAATCTTACAACAGAACGAATGGAAAGTAAGCATACAGTAATAGGAGGTGCAAGCTGCATGGAACAGAGTGAAAATAATTATACTACAGAGTGTCACAGAAATCTGTAGATGTATGCTATTGGAAAATATTTTTAAAATGCTTTGGTGGAATGATAAAGTGAAAGAAGCTGTGAATGAGATTTATAACCATCTAAAAAAAATTGCTGAAAAAATAGGGATGAAATATGTTGTAAAATACATGTAAGTTTAAAAAAATAAGACTCAAAGAGAGCAAGAGGCAAATAACATTAAAAGAGGCAGAGAAAATGCAAAACAATTTTTATGGAAAGAATTGTTTGAGAAGATGGTGAAGAGAACTATAATGTGGCTGTTTGATTTGTTTAATATATGAGTTTAAGTCTGCATCTTTACCTGATTGTTGTAAGAAAAGTGTTATTGTTCTCTTATACAAAAGAAAGGTTGCATATTGTATATTTGTTGATTTAGAGAAAGGTATGATAGAATGAATAATGAACAGCATGGTGGCCTAGTGGTGAAGATGCTAGCCTCCCACTTGGAAGGTTGAGAGTTTGATCCTAGATAGCGGCAGTTGTTTCTCTCTCAGAGAGAAAAGAGAATATATCTGCTGCGAACTCCACATAGGTGTCAGGAAGGGCATCTGGCCAGTATATGTCCAGCTCATCATGACCCCACCTGAATCAAGAGATTACAGGGTCATAACAAGAAAAAAAATGATAGCATGAATAGCCTTGAATTATGGATTGCAAATATGGAATTGAAGGTTGGTTACTGGATGTGAAAAAAACTTTGTGATGTCCCCTTCATTATACAAGGAAAGCTTGCAGTGATGGTAGAAGTATATTGGCTTGCTTAAGAGTATGCTTCTGCCATCTTTATTATATAGAAGTGAGAGTTAGATATACTAGGAGAAAGATAAACACCAGTTAAGTACAGTGAAAATGGATATTTAAGAAGTAGATATGGTAAAATAAGAGAAAGGGTAAAAAATGAACGGAAACCAAGAGTGGTATGGTCAGAGATAGATTGTAAAGACAACTGGGTCACAAAATATGTGAAGAAAGGTTAACTGGATCAAGAGAACAGAAAGACAAAGCTGTGGATGAATGAAGTTAACAAAATATATCAGACTTGCGAATTCTAAAGAATAAAATGCAATGTGTGGAGCATTAAATTTTGTAAATATCTCACAAGATTAAAAGATACAGAGAAGTATATTGAAAACTCTAGGGCCGGTATTTTTCAAACTTGGCAACTTTAAGATATATGAACTTCAACTCCCAGAAATCCCCAGCCAGATGACTCAGGAATTCTGGGAGTTGAAATCCACAGATCTTAAAATTGCCAAATTGAAAAACACTGTTCTAACTATTAACTATTGTTCCTTTTAAAAACTGCGCTGCTGCATGTAAGCTGTGATGTAAACCAGCTTTAGCTATATTTGCTTATTTCATCTTATGGCTTTAATTATTTTGCTTTATAATTTCTTACTTCCTTTCTGCACTTTGCATAGCATTCTTTATGCCAAATGAGAATAGGTGACAAGTACGTATGCAATATGCATATGTAAAGTTGACAAGTGAAGGTTAAAAAAAGAAGTTTACTATCGATCTGAGAAGGAGATACAAGAAATTATTCCCTAGAGAGCAATATACAATATTTAAGGGGAGGGGGCAGTCTTAACTCCCTGTCTTTGTCCTTCAGCAGGAGGCTTATCTATATCTTTCAATCCTACATAATGACAGTTAATGTGATTTATGCTTCCAATACTCCCTTGACAAAGAAAATAGCCTAAACAATACATTTTAAGAAATGAAGGTCATTCTTCTCCTTCCTTCTCTTCCATGTTTTGTGCAAAATTGCAGTGAGCCACAGCCATGGCCTCCTTGAATGCCACAAGCAGATTCTTAGTGCTTGTTCCATCATTAATCCCTACTCCAGGAGGTAATATGTCTCAAGCCATATTATTTCTTAATGATGCGTGACTTGATGTATCATCTTTAGCTTGCAGTTCATGGGAGAGTTTTCATACACATAATAAAAGTACTTCTTACCCTCCCCTCAACCTGACAATTTCATCCATGTTAAAACAAGCAAAGGATTTTATCAAATGAAAAGCAAATTGGGTTTTAATACTGTGGAGAGAAAACAATTTAGGATGGAGAAATTCAAATTGTGAGTTCATGAAAGATGATATTTAACTCTTGTGGTTTAGCTCCCACCCATGTTTTTTCTATATATTAATTTATGAGCAGATTACAACTCATCATAGGAAAAAAATTGTGACCAGGTGCTGCTAAGAGACAACTCAGAGACCTCTCCCTTCTAAAGGTTATTTAATTTGTTTAAATTTATGATGGCTGTCCTGGAATAGATGCTAGTCAAAATCAATTTAAATTTGATATTCCTTTCAGAAGTGAATCTGGCTTCCCCATTGACTTTGCTTATTAGGAGGTTGCCAAAGATGATCACATGACCTTGGAATACAGCAACTGTCATCAATATGAACCAGTTGCCAAGCAGCTGAATTTTGATCACATGATAATAATAATAATAATAATAATAATTTTATTTCTATACCGCCCTTCTCCCGAAGGACTCAGGGCGGTGTACAGCCAATTTAAAAACACAAGACACAACAATAATTAAAAATTAAAATAATTAAATAGATTTGGCCGATTTAAAACCCCAAAAATTTAAAATACCCCAATTTAAAATTATTAAGTTGATAGCCCGGCCTGGCGGAACAACAGGGTCTTCAATGCGCAACGAAACACCCGGAGGTCGGAGATCTTGCGTATTTCCGGGGGCAGTTCATTCCACAGGGCTGGGGCTCCCACAGAGAAGGCCCTCCCCCTGGGTGTCGCCAGCCGACATAACTTGGCTGATGGCACCCTGAGGAGACCCTCTCTGTGGGAGTGGACTGGTCGGTGGGAGGCTATTGGTGGCAGAAGACGGTCTCGAAGGTACCCGGGTCCTATGCCATGGAGCGCTTTAAAGGTGGTAACCAACACCTTGAATCGCACCCGGAAGACCACTGGGAGCCAGTGCAGCTCGCGCAGGAGGGGTGTCACGCGGGCACAACAAGTTGCGCCCATAACCACCCGCGCGGCCGCATTCTGGACCAGTTGGAGCCTCCGAGTGCTCTTCAAGGGGAGCCCCAGGAGGACACCCAGATTGCGAGCCCTCTCTGTGGGGGGCAAAGATTCACCCCCAATAGTCAGCGATGGCACCTGCTGACTATATCGGGACGCCGGCAGCCACAGCCACTCGGTCTTGGACGGGTTGAGTCTGAGCCTGTTCCTCCCCATCCAGACTCGCACGGCCTCCAGGCAGCGAGACATGATCATGGGGAAAATAGCCATAAGTCACTTTTTTTCAGTGCTGGTGTAATTTTGAATGGTCACTAAATGAACCATTGTAAGTTGAGGACTACCTATATAAATATGAGGATGACACCTGATTGATGCAATAAGGAAGGAGAAGTAAGCCATCTTGACCTCCCTTATCTCCATGATACAGGCCAAATATTTCAGTGGTGGAATTCAAATTTTTTTAGTACTGGTTTTGTGGGCATGGCTTGGTGGGCGTGGTGTGGCTTGGTCGGCATGGCAGAGGAAGGATACTGCAAAATCTCTATTCCAACCCCACTCCAGGGATTGGATACTGCAAAATCCTCATTCCCTCCCCACTCCTGGGGGAAGGATATTGCAAAATCTCCATTCCCACTCCACTCTGGGGCCAGCCAGAGGTGGTATTTGCCGGTTCTCCAAACTACTCAAAATTTCCGCTACTGGTTCTCCAGAACCTGTCAGAACCTGATGAATAGCATCCCTGATATGTATGAACCCATGCTTGGTCAGATTTGTTTGTCATATTTTTGTTCCATGCAGGGGTTTCATTTCTTGGAATCGATCTCATAAAGGCAAGACACCACGGGGATTGACTACCAGAAAGAGACTGCTTTGGAAAAATATTTTCCAGGAACCACCCTATTTCATGCTGCCAGTTATGTAGCAGGCCTTGGAGATACTTCATGCCAGAAAGATAAAAATTGCTCCAAATACCCGTTGGAATTGAAATGGATCTTGTTACGCTCCTCCAAGGATGGTAAATTCAGCAAACCAAGAACTGCTTGAATTTCTGGGTTGATCTTTATTACTAGTAGAGTAATGGTACAGAATCTGTTAAAGCAGTGGTTCTCAACCTTCCTAATGCCGCGATCCTTTAATACAGTTCCTCATGTTGTGGTGACCCCCAACCAGGGGTGGGTTCTAAATTTCTTTTACTACCGGTTCTGTGGGCGTGGCTTATTTTGTGGGCGTGGCTTGGAGGTCATGTGACCGAGTGGGCGTGGCTAGCTGGTCATGTGACCGGGTGGCCATGGCTATGTGTATAGGGACTAATCAGAGGGCTGAAAAAAAGTCATTTCTGACAGGTCCTCGCACTTTTGACTGGTCCTCACACTTATGACCATCCTCACATTTATGCCTGTGCAGCATTCTTAACAACCATGTCACTCATTTCACAACTGCTTCTCTTCAACATGGTATAAGATAGGGCAAAAAACATAAAATGTGAGGACAGTCGTAAATTCGAGGACTGGTCAAAAGTGCGAGGACCAGTCAAAAATAACTTTTTCAGCCCTCTGAGTAGTCCCTGTGCACAAAAGGACTACCCAGAGGGCTGAAAAATGTGATTTCTGACAGGTCCTCGCACTTTTGACCGGTCTTCGCAGTTATGACTGGTCATCATTTATGCCCATTATAGCATTCTTAACAACCATGTCACTCATTTCACAACTGCTTCTCTTCACCATGGTGACAAGATAGGGCAAAAACGTAAAATGTGAGGACAGTCGTAAGTTCGAGGACTGGTCAAAAGTGCGAGGACCAGTCAAAAATAACTTTTTCAGCCCTCTGAGTAGTCCATATGCACAAAAGGACTACCCAGAGGGCTGAAAAAAGTGATTTCTGACAGGTCCTCGCACTTTTGACCGGTCTTCGCACTTATGACTGGTCATCATTTATGCCCATTGTAGCATTCTTAACAACCATGTCACTCATTTCACAACTGCTTCTCTTCACCATGGTGACAAGATAGGGCAAAAACGTAAAATGTGAGGACAGTCGTAAGTTCGAGGACTGGTCAAAAGTGCGAGGACCAGTCAAAAATAACTTTTTCAGCCCTCTGAGTAGTCCATATGCATAAAAGGATACAGCAATAGAGAGGGATGAAGGAAGGGAAGGGAAATTAGAATAGGAGTGAAGGTAAGAGAGGGAGGAAGAGAGGAGGAGAAGGAGAAAGAGGAAGTAGGGAGAAGAAGAAGAGTGGGGGAAGAGAAAGTAAGTAAGAAAGAAAAGACAAAGGTGGTAGGTTTGAGGAGAAAGATTGCTGTACAATAAAAAAGATGAAAGGGAAGAAAGCCAACCCCAAACAAATATAAAGATATTAAGATAAAGAATGAATTGTTAAACTTTAAAGAATAAAAGAGAACAAATAGGAATAAATAGCAATAATTAGAAACACACATACAAACATACAACATATTTTCTTTGAACAGAGTATTTGGCCGGTCCACAAATTTAAACAGTTGTAGGAGGTTAGCAGCCACCCCTTTCCTAGAAGAATGAAATATTTTGAGAAATATTAAAAAGGCAGAATATTATATTTCCCTGGATGAGAAATGGAGAAGCATATTTTACAGACAAAGCAGCTCCCACCTTCCTGCCCCCCACCCTTTGTTAATGGGCCAGAGGCAGAAAGTCAATCCTTTGTCAAAGGACATTTGCAACACAATAGCAACAGAAACTAACACAATGGGCCCCATCAAGCCATGTGATCCTGTCCACTATTAAAACATCTTTCCAAACAGTCTCCATGTTTCCAGTGTCTTTTTCCCCACTTGGAGCAGAACCCAGAAGGATATTTCTTCCAACACAGTATTTAGTCATTTCAATTAAATTTACAATTTCTATATTTCCTTTTTACCATATTTATTCCTCAACTATTTTTTAAAAAAACCAATATTACCCTTCATCCTCATCTCTAATCTTAATCAAATTCAATTTTTCCCTTCTATTCTATATTATACCCCTTTGCATTGTCATCTATTTTTATATCCATCCTCACATTGGTTAATTATGTAATACAGTTGTTTAATACAAATTCAACATTTTAATATAAATCAATTAGTTATATAACTATCTTTTTTGTATATTTATCAATATGAACATGAATATTCCAATTATTTCCATGCAATCCAATTTCTTACAAATCAATTAATTATATTTACCAATAATAATAAACCAAATAATTTCCCCCATATATTCCTCCAAACCACAACTTAACCATTTTTGCTTTCAACACAATATACAATTAATAGTATCTCAATTATTACAATTCCCTAGTTAAATAGAGCTTTTTTTCTTTTGTGTTTTAAAATCTTGAACCTCCTCTTGCCCTAAATTTCCCATTGTTTGCAGTTTTGTACCTACCTTTTTTGGTGAGGAAAAAGAAAAAGAAACCTCTCTGCCTCATTTTGTCACGTTGCAGCTAAGACCCTGCTTTCGCTTTCTCTTTTCAGTATAGCTAGGGGGAAAAAAACTTGCTCCAGGAATTTACCTCTTTGCAGCTAGCTCTTTGAAGCCCCGCGGCAAGAATTTAAAGTTTTTTTCCCTCTAGCCATCAGCTGGGACTCCGGAGCAGCAATAGATTGGGAGTGGGCGGGGTAAGCGAATGGCGACCGGGCGATCCAGCAGAGGCAGAGGGTGAGTGAAGGCGGGGGGGGGGGGGGCGAGAGAGGGCTTTGGCGACCCCTGGGAAATGGCCGTTCGACCCCCAAAGGGGTCGCGACCCCCAGGTTGAGAACCGCTGTGTTAAAGGATGAAAATCATCTCCCTCTCCAGATCACCAATCATCTCAGAGACAAAGATAAGGTCCAAGGCATGACCAGTAATATAAACTGGAACCAGGGAACAGAGCCGGTGGTTTCCATGAATTCCCAAGCTTTACTGGAGTCAATCCCTAGGGAAGACAAGTTGAAATCCCTAGCCACCACTAAATATAGCTGTTGGTGTAGTGACAAATAACCCAATGGAAAACATTAGTGGTAGCTTACATTCCACAATTTCATTTCACTATTTCATTTTAAATGTAGCTGTTAAGTTTCAGTATATTCAGCGCATATGAATGTATTTAATTATGTATATAAATAAAATAAATAAATAAATAAATAAATTTGTTTTCCACCGTAAAGTTCTTTTTTTAATGCAGCAGAGTGATGTGAAAAAGAAAACACACCCTCTTTGAATTCTATTTTTAAGAACTGTTAAGGACTAGATGATTTTTACTATGTCCTGATACATAAAACGATAGAACTCAAAAAAGGTATACTTACCTTTTCACATGGTTATAAATAAGGTCCCACTGGAAGTTGGCAAATGGGCCATTTCTGGCCTATTGAGGGCCTCCAGGAAGCCTCCAGGGGGGTGGGAAGGCCGTTTTCGCCCTCCCCAAGCTCCTAGAAAGGCTCTGGAGGCTGGGGAGAGCAAAAAACGGGCCTTCCTGTCCACCGGAAGTTGGCAAATGGGCTGTTTCCAGCCTTCAGGGGGCCTCCGGGGGGGGAAGGGTGTTTTCATCCCCCCAAGCTCCTAGAAAGGCTCTGGACGCTGGGGAGAGCAAAAAAATGGGCTTATTGTGCCAGGAGCGGGGAGAGCGGGGGGAGCGGGGGTGGACACATAGAATTATGGGTGTGGGCACGAGAGAGAGAGAGTATGAGAAAAAAATATTGGAGGCAAAAAGAAAAGAATTATAAAGCAGGAAAAAAGAATACGTTAGGAAGACTATATGTACAGTATATTCACTACTTTTGATTTTGGCCTCATTTGCTCCTTGATTTTGCCTCATGCATTATGTAGCCTCTAATGCTTTATCCCGAAGGAAATGTTGCCTTTGATGAGAAAAAAATTCCAACCCTTGACCTGGATAATCCAATTTATTCAATTTATCCTTCATCTTTTAAAAATACATATTCAATCTATTGGTGTACCTTTGATATATTATAGCCCAAGGTTCCTACAATGTCCTTTGGAAGAAATCCATTGAACTCTAACACACTATAAGTTGGCTTTGCATTTCATTGGACCTGAAAAATTAGAACTGTTCTGGATAAATGGATGCCATAATGGGCATTTGATGTGAAATAATGTGACTGGCTTTGAAAGAACTATTCTTCAACAAACAGCCTCTGCATCAAAGCAAATATTTTTTGCTTTTTAAATAACTAAACTAAAATCTAGTGGGTTGCAGTTTGCATTTAAATTGCAATCCACTAGATTTTAGTTTAGACATTTAAAAAGCAAAAATAATTTGCTTTGATGCACATAAAATTCAACCAAACCCTCCTGGAGAAAGTTCACCTCATAGCGACTACATCTCCACAATAATAATAATAATAATAATAATAATAATAATAATAATAATAATAATAATAATAATAATAATAATAATAATAATAATAATAATAATTTTATTTCTATACCGCCCTTCTCCCGAAGGACTCAGGGCGGTGTACAGCCTATTTAAAAACACAGACAAAACAATGATATAAAATTTAAAATAATTAAATAAGTGGCTCAAATTTAAAACCCCAATAAATTTAAATACCCCAATTTAAAACTATTGTATTGATAGTCCGGCCTGGCGGAACAACAGGGTCTTCAATGCGCAGTGAAACACCCGGAGGTCAGATATCTTACGAATTTCCGGGGGCAGTTCATTCCACAGGGCTGGGGCTCCCACAGAGAAGGCCCTCCCCCTGGGTGTCGCCAGCCGACATAACTTGGCTGATGGCACCCTGAGGAGACCCTCTCTGTGGGAACGAACTGGTCGGTGGGAGGCTATTGGTGGCAGAAGACGGTCTCGGAGGTACCCGGGCCCTATGCCATGGAGTGCTTTAAAGGTGGTAACCAACACCTTGAATCGCACCCGGAAGACCACCGGGAGCCAGTGCAGCTCGCACAGGAGGGGTGTCACATGGGCATAACGGGTTGCGCCCATAACCACCTGCGCGGCCGCATTCTGGACCAGTTGGAGCCTCCGAGTGCTCTTCAAGGGGAGCCCCATGTAGAGAGCATTACAATAGTCCAACCGGGAAGTAACAAGGGCATGAGTGACCGTGCGCAAGGCGTCCCGATCCAGAAAGGGCTGCAACTGGCGAATCAGGCGAACCTGATAAAAGGCCCCCCTGGCCACGGCCGTCATATGCTCTTCTAAAGACAGCCGCGCGTCCAGGAGGACACCCAGATTGCGAGCCCTCTCCGTGGGGGGCAAAGATTCACCCCCAATAGTCAGCGATGGTACCTGCTGACTATATCGGGGCGCCGGAAGCCACAGCCACTCGGTCTTGGAGGGGTTGAGTCTGAGCCTGTTCCTCCCCATCCAGACCCGCACGGCCTCCAGGCAGCGACACATCACATCAAGGGCATCGTTGGGGTGGTCTGGGGTGGAAATGTACAGCTGAGTATCATCAGCGTACAGATGGCACTTCACCCCAAAACCACGGATGATCTCACCCAGCGGCTTCACATAAATGTTGAACAGGAGGGGCGAGAGGACCGACCCTTGCGGCACTCCCCATGCGAGACGCCTCAAGGTCGACCTCTGCCCCCCTGCCAACACGAACTGCGAGCGGTCGGAGAGGAAGGAGGAGAACCACCGCAAAACGGTGCCCCCTATTCCTAACCCCCTCAACCGCTGCAGCATGATACCATGGTCGATGGTATCAAAAGCCGCTGAGAGATCTAATAGGACTAGGACAGAGGAACAACCCCTGTCCCGAGCCCTCCAGAGATCATCCACCAACGCGACCAATGCCGTTTCTGTGCTGTACCCCTGCCTGAAGCCCGACTGGTACGGGTCTAGATAGATAGCTTCATCCAGGTGCCGGGGAAGTTGTCGTGCCACCACAATATAGAGTTCTAAGTGGGATTTTGGAACCAGTTACAATATTCATCCTCTTTAAAATTATCGTTTTTTTCTCTGGCTGCCACAACATAACCCAGGCAAGAGACTGCAGAAGAGTCCCCAAGTTCTGGTAACTTCCCTAAATTCTGTCTGCAGGATGTTCATATTATCATTAATTCTTCATTAACTTCCCTAAGTTCTGTCTGCAGGACGTTCACATTATCATTAATAATATTTGATCACTGACATTCTCAGACTATAGCAACCTTCTCCAATTTAGCACTTTCTAGTCCTCTCTTACCAACTGCAATTGGGACAAGCAACTTTGTTGCTATGTGATTATAAAATGGGCAAAAAAATGTGCCCATGTCCAACTACAATGACAGTTTGTTGGTTCCGGCTATGGATAAATGAATATTTATTTATTTTATTTTTATTTTATTTATTTATTTATTTTGCTAAGCATGTAATAGGTAACAGATATAAGTATAAACATAATTATGAATACATGAAATGGATACATAAAAAAGGGAACAGGACAGGACAGGGACGATAGGCACCCTGGTGCGCTTATGCATGCTCCTTAGAGACCTCTTAGGAATGGGGTGAGGTCAACAGTAGACAGTCTTAGGTTAAAGTTTTTGGGGCTTGGGGAAGAAACCACAGAGTCAAGCAGTGCATTCCAGGCATTAATGACTCTCTTACTGAAGTCATATTTTCTGCAATCAAGTTTAGCGTGATTTACCATACGTTTGTATCTATTGTGTGCTCGTGTATTGTTGTAAGTATAGCTGAAGTAGTCATTGACAGATAGGATATTGTAGCAGATAATTTTATGTGCTACGCTTAGGTCTGACCAAAGACGTCAAAGTTCTAAATTGTCTAATCCCAAAATTTGAAGTCTGGTGGCATAAGGTATTCTGTTGCGAGCAGAGGACTGGAGGACTCTTCTCTGCAGATGATCATCACTGCAGATGATCCTTACATCATGTGACCACAGATACTGACTTCCTGCTAGCTTCCCGATTGACTTTGCTTGTCAAAAACTGCCTATAAAGTTCACAAATGATGATCATGTCATATCACTTAGATCAGAGTTCAAGACTTCTGGATAACAGGATTTTTTTTTAGCATACTAAGATTTAGCATTGGGAACAAGACGAAACTAGGTAAAGGTAAAGGTTCCCTCGCACATGTGTGCTAGTTGTTCCTGACTCTAGGGGGCGGTGCTCATCTCCGTTTCAAAGCGGAAGAGCCAGCGCTGTCCGAAGACGTCTCCGTGGTCATGTGGCCGGCATGACTAAACGCCAAAGGCGCTCGTAATGCTGTTACCTTCCCACCAAAGGTCCCTATTTTTCTCCTTGCATTTATTATGTGCTTTTGAACTGCTAGGTTGGCAGAAGCTGGGACAAGTAACGGGAGCTCACCCCGTTATGCGGCACTAGGGATTCGAACTGTTGAACTGCCTACCTTTCGATCGACAAGCTCAGCGTCGTAGCCACTGAGCCACCACATCCAAAACATTGGGATTGGGAGCAAGATGAAACTAGATGGTAGTTTATAGAAAGGTTTCTGATCCTCTAATTCATTACCTTGTCTCAGCTGGCTTGAGTTGGTGGCTCTTACAGTCACCACATTCATTCGACTGCAGTTACAGTATAAGTGTATAACTCAGAATAAGGCACTTTAGCATAAAAACTGCCTGTTCCTTTAAAAGAAATAATTAAATTAAAACATTAAAATTATGTTTTCCATGTTATTACTCCCTTGATCATAAAAGCAGTCTTCACAAAGATGAGCAGTTTGGTTTAGTCCTGTATAAAATAGTATAAAATGTAGATCAGTCCATAGAAAATTCTTGGTGACTGTTATGTGATGCTTCAAGCAGCTTAAATATTGATAACATAATCATGCCCTGTGCAAAAGCTTTTGACGCTGGTGTGAACATGTAAGCCTCATGCCAGCATTCGTTTGCTGAGACATGTTATAATATGCAGTGACAATGTTTAATTGTCTGCTTGCTGACCCCAATATTTTCACTTTGCACTGAAACATTCAGTGCCGTCACAGGCAGTTTTTGCTGTAGTTATGAAAACATGAATTAAACATTGGGTTTGACTAATGTGCTTTGATAAAGATTTGATAAAGATTTGAAACATGATCAAGAAAGCCTACTGCTGCCTATGGAGAGAACAGTTAATTTAAACAGTTGAAGCATGGCAAAAAATGATTCAAGGATGCATAGATAGGAAGACTACTGAAATGTCACAGATGATTACAGCAAATTATTTTCCTGGTATGTCATTGAACTCCCACCCACTGGTGGTATACAGTTCAAAATGAATTTTCATATTACAGTGTGTGTAAGTACAAATTTTCCCTCTTTTTTTAAAAAATTAGAAGGCAACCACCACAACATATACTTTTTTGTTTTGTTTATTCCTATTTCGCTGAAATGCACAAGTGCACTGATAAAAAGAGGAGTTTTTCCTCGAGAAAAAAAGCAGAATCTTGAGAAGGAGAGAAACATTTAAAAGAGAACATTGAAGGACATGGATGAGTATTTTGCTACAGTCATTGACCAGAACTGAAAAGAAATAAACTTACAATATAATGTCATAACCGTCCGTATGTATTAGAACCCTAATCCTAAACCATACACATATAGATAAGTAAATAAATTTAACATAAAATCTATATTGTAGACATAGAACTCTTAAAACATATAAAGCTCTGCTAAATAATTAAACCTATAAAACATATTATCTATGAAAATGCCTGCTTTGTCATCATCTTACAAATCTTTATAAGGCACATTTAAATAGATCAGAAACAAGGAAAAGACAATAAAACAATTTCATGACATATAATTTTAGAATAGTAAAATAAGTTAAAATGTAAATGTTGTCTTTCTAAGTTTCTGGTGTGTTTTGTCCATAAGGCACTTGTGCCTTTTTGTATGGCCCCGGAGCAAAATTTTGTGATTTGTTCTGAAATATCAGGAATTGTATTCTTTACTAGTAAATGGAAGTGAGATTTAGTGGTCTGTCCTTTAAATCTTTCAATAATTGGGGTTAGCCTTCGGCATTTGGCTTACTCATGAAGATTACACATTAAAAGAATATGAGCCATCAGTTCTATTTTGCCTTCTCTACGTGGACAGACTCTGTCCAAAAAGGGAACCTTCTTGTATTTGCCCTCGAAAACTGCAGAAAGGGAAACATTAATGCATGTCCTTGAAAAGACGCATGTGTGTTTGTGAAAGGTAAGATTATGTAATTAGCTCACTGGGCCCCTGTTTGGAGCCATCCACCATAGAACATTAACGTTAACATTAAGCCCACTGTTTCTAATGTTCCATATCAATGATCTTCATGGCATCTTCATAATGCAGTTGATTTAAGTATTTAGATGAAAATCCATAGAAAGTACTGTGTTTCCCTGAACACAGGGTCTTATTTTCTTTTGACCCCCAAAATAACCGCTTGGTCTTATTTTCAGGGAGGTCTTATTATTTTTGAGGTGCAGGAGGTGACGAGGGTGATCATCAGCTGTTTGCCCCTGAGGCTGTGCTTCCAGCCATGCTTCTCAGGACTCTGCACCATGCCATCAACCTGGCCATGCCACTGAAACCGGATGTCCTGTCGCCACCATTGCCTCTCTGTTCTTTGCTAATGGCTTTTGCGGCATGACAAAAGATAGAGATAAAGTCAAATGCTGCTCAAAAATCAACAGATGCAGAATATAGTTAGGAATGTAATTGCATTATGTATGTTTTAGAGATTGTAACACTGGGCAGTGATCAATTGTTGATCTGTCTGTCTGGAAGCCTGCTTTTTTCAGGGTCAATAAAATTCTCCTCAATAGTCCATGTGGTTAATTTATTATATACATACTTTGTAAAAATGTTGCTAATTATTCTTAGAAGATTAATTGATTTGTTATTGGCTGGGTTATTCCTATCCCCCTTTTACACAGGGATATAACTATAGATATGCAGAATATCAAAATATTAGGCAACTTCTTTCATACTTACACAAAACAATGAGCCAAACACTTTAGGTATCCTAAATGATTTGCCCTAAATCAGTTGACCACACAAGAGAGACAAAACCCTGAACTTGAATTAGGATTGATTTGAAATATAATATATTTTCTATTAACTAGAAACATTGATCATAGTGAAACCAGAGTCAGTGTATAGGAAAATGATCAAACTGCCAAATGGCAGAGAAGAATCTTTCCTAAAATAAAATGTAATTAAAAAAGATGTGTAAAGATGAAGAAAAGAGGATCATTTTCTCCCAGAGAGCTTTTAGAAATTACTTTAAAACAATTTAATAGAAGTGCATGTGGACCTGAGCTCTTTTCTCTGTGCAATTAAATGCCTACAGTAAAAATCCATTCTTTTGAGGTTAGTAAACCGAGAACCCAGATTGTTGAGGGCAACATGCTGATTCTGTAAACCACTCAGAGAATGCTGTAAAGCACTATGGAGCATTATATACTGTAAGTCTAAGTGCTATTGTATTGCTATTGTTTTACACCTAAACACAGAATCTTGCCAAATTGAAGCATATACACTGGGAACTATGAAGGATGGGCTGTCTTCACCCTCTCTCTCACACACACACTATCTGAACTGAGTTGCCTTTTACTCCTCCATAACCCTCTCCCTCTTGGGAATCCAGACCACTACATTCCATCACATCACATCAACTCCCAATGTATTTAAAAAATGAGTATTGCCATCAAGTGCCCTATGGGATAGAATCCCCTCCCCCCATAAGTAGTTAATTTTGCTTTTAAAATCCATGTAGACCATTGCGTCATTATGGTTTTGTAAGTTGTCTGTTAGAAATAATCCAAATATTGCTAAAGTCTTGAGAATAGTAAAAGGTGATTCTCAAGCTACTAGGGGCAAGTCAACTTCCTCAGAAAATTGAAATCCTGAACTAATGAGAAGAATGATGAGAAACAACTATTTTGGTATTATTCAAATGATCAGCACTCCAAAATGCAAGTAGAAAGACCCACAGGGTTTCTGCAAAGTTCAGTCCTGTCTCACTTCTCCCACTCTGAATGTTTGCATTTGCAAAAGCTGACTGCTAGACACTGTGCATTGGATTATTAAAAAAAAAAAAACTTTTGATGAAGACTTTTGAGCCTTCTTATCACAAAATGTTGAGAAAACGTAACAGTCATTAGATAAGAAGTGTTCAAGAAATGCAACACCCATGCAAAAATTGGTATACCTAAGAGTATTATGCACAATATTAATCATCACATTTCAAAAATGATGTTGTAGAGTAAGAGAAGATGTATGGAATGGCAGCCCAAATGATAAATGGCTCAGCAATTCCCTCATTAGGAGAACAATTAAGGTCTGGGATTTTTAATTTTGAAATAGGGAAGAAAGAGGCTCATGACAAAGATGTATAGGCTTATATGTAGAATATGTAACTCAAAGATTTAGTTAATAGAACTGAATAGTGGCAGATTTGAATCAGAGAAAGTATTTATTCCCACGTGGGAATATGCTACCTCCAACCCCCGTGATAGTTAACACAGATGTTTTTAAAAGGGAAGCAAATTAATGGAGAATAAGGTTTTGAAAGTCTACTAGACATTTAGAGGTTTTTCAAAACCTACTAAAGTTACTTTCACCCTCCCCACAAATGATTGGCTTCAGTAGAAATGTTAGCCAGATATCCATAGAAATCTTTAAAAAGAAACAACATATTCACAGAGTATATGAATATATTTGATTCCTGAACATGATGGTTTGATATATATACCTAGGAGTCAAAATTGGAGTTTCCTATAAGCATCTTGTTGGCCTTACTGGACTAGATTTATAAAATAAATAATAAAAGCTCTTCTTAAACCCCTTTATGGAAAATCTGAAAACACAGACATTTAACACAAAGATTTAAAAACAAAAAACCACAACAATTTAAAATACTGAAACAGAAGAATTTCTAATGCATCAATTGCTCCTTGAAAGCAAGGAGATACTCTGGATCTGACTCTGGAACTTCACTCCCTGGATAAATTCAAGGATAGCTTTGGAAGCACTCTAAGGAAAAAATAACTCCCCTTTAGGAAAATATATTTGCTTTGGGAAATAAATGTGTTGTGTCCTTTTGGTAACCTGATTTTTTTTTCAGTCATGAAAAATCATTATAGCTATAGTTGTGCGGTCTATGGTTTGTTTTCAGCATTAAAATTGTATAGGCGATTCACAAGTTGTCATGGTAGAAGACCCTTTGAAAAAAAAAAAAATCTCCCGAGGAGCTTCCACATGACAGCTACTTGGCAAATGAAAATAAATTGCCCTCTGCTGTTGAATGGAATTATAATGAGGCAAAGCCGACATGGTGTAACACTGGAAAACCAAGAACTCTCTGTTAATAACCTAAGAAGATGCTGAAAGTTTGTTTCAAAGCCTTACATGAGACAGATTTGAGAAACAAAACACATAAAATTTTAGGCTGACATCATTTAAGACAAATATGAGTAGACTTCAGGCTGGGAAAATTCATTTTTGATTGCATTGGTAACTGGAAATCCACTTCCTAGACCTAAATTGTGGCTCAGAAGTGAGACTGAGGCTAGATATAAAGTAGTGTGTCTCACATGAAGCCAATTGTCTTTTGTACCTACTCAGTCTCTTGGTGGGGTAATCTATATCTTAGCGTATATCAAGAATCCTATCAGTTTCAGTCAGGCATGTGGAATTTCAATAGAGGGAAATATATATAGCACAGAGTTGAATTGTGGAGTTCTTGGTGTGCTCTGAATTTGGTGGTTTACACATTGCTGAAATACTGTAAGTCTCCCAACGGATGTCACTATTCACTCTCTAGTTGGGACAGCTGGGAGTTGTTTATCAACATCTGAAGGGCCAAATATTTCCCCTATAAAAAGAGGGAAGACTTTCTGTTGTTTCCACTGTTAATGATAAGAAATTGCAAATCTTAGCTAATCTAATGTCAATTATTTGCAGAATTCTACAGTTAGATCCCAATCTGCCTATATCTATCTGAAGACTAATAGAATATGTTGATGAAGATTCTCAGCCATCCAGGTAGAATTGTCTGGAAGTAGAATCATGGCAACTGGACTTCTTGTTGGTTCAAAATGTTTGGCAAGTAGCTTCTTCAGCCTGAGCAAGTTGGTTAGAGGGATATATATCTTCCAGGAAGGTTTCATTTATCACTCAATCAGGATTGGCTCACTAAATGAGTAGGCAAAGCGGCGTTGGGATGTAGTAGAGAATTTGAGCATTTGGTACATACAGGAAGATAAAATCAAAGATGTGCAATTAAGTAGTGCTTTGATAATCAAAACTGATTTCGCTGTGTCTACTGGCTAATAGTGAAATTTGTTACATTAGAATGGAAATTCCATGCCAGGTTGAATTAACACAACACAAATGTGTTTTAGAAAGGATCAGTGTTCTAATACTTTTGTGTTAGGTCTCCTGCATTTTATATTTTGTGCTCCAAAATCTAAGTATTTAAAACAGCCAAATTTTTTAAGGTCATTGATTTCAACAGGGGAGTTAAGCATATTCTTAGAAATAAACCATGTTGAAATGAGTAGGAAGTTAAAAGAAAAGGACAGATTTTTCTCTGTGCCTATTTTTTAAAATATTAACCTCTGAAAGAACACAGAAATACTGTTAACATTAGATTAATTTTACCTGTGCATAATGTAGAATGGAATATGAAGTGTAACTTCTGGCGCAAGCAGAAATCTGTTTAAATGGGATGTCTGATCTAATCAGATTGACCTAATCACAAGCAAGTCTGAAATTCATCATTCATTAAAAAATTTAGGATGGTGGCTTTAATTAAAATTTCAATATGGGATTTTAGTTGATTATAATATATATATAGGAGAACCTTGCCCAACTAGCTGCTTTCAAGATATATTGGTCTACAGACTAAAAGCTCTTAACCAGATTCACTTATAGCTCGCCACACATGGATGTGTAGGTAGAAAAGGTAGAAATGTTTTCCTTTAAGGATTGTATGACGGATATTGAATAAAATATATGCACATCTACTTTTAAATTTGTGCCTTTAAAAGCTACAGGAGATCCATAGGGGCAGCAAGTCTTATTGATTTTTCTTTGATATATGATATATTTCTTTGAGAATTATGGAGGGAAAAGGTCATTGGAGGGTAAGTGCATTAATCCTGCAAGTGGCTTAATGTACTTAGATTCCATGGATGTTTTCACCAATAATATTTGGGTATTGCTAAAATTTTTGAGGGTTCAGATATTACAAAAATAGGATCGGGGGTGGTATATGACCTGCAGACTGAGGGTTGCATATTCCTGCCCTAATAGTTGAAGAGGATCGAAGGAACAAAAGAAACGATCCTTTCCCATAATAAAACAATCTTACGGAGCGCTAGCTAGATTAACAAAAAGCTTTATTTTTCTCTATGTGATATCGTTAACTAAGAGACCTTACCAAATGAAAATTTCTCCAGGAGGAAAAAAGGGGACCAAGAGGAAAAATAGTTATAGCCATATTGTAGGACAGTATTTCTCAACCTTGGTGACTTTTAGGATGTTGGCTGGGGAATTCTGGGAGTTGAACTCCACACATCTTAAGAGTTGGAAAGATAGATAAACCATAGGTATCAAACTCACGGCGTCACGTTGCTGTCATGTGAAGTTTCGTGACATTTTTCCCATTCGGGGAGCTGAGATGGGCGTGGCCTGTGCATGATGCATCCGGCCCGCAGTTTGATACCCCTGAAATTAAACACTACTGAAGAGACACTCTTGCTCTTTTTACTGATCCTCCCTTACTGATTAAAGACCTCTTATATGCTTTATATTTAATAGGACAACTTTTAATGCACAAGAGCAGCCATAAAGCGTTTTTCTGCAAACCAGTTGCAAAGTCTTGTAAAAAAAGAAAAGAAAAAGAGTGTGACCTGAAATAGTTGGATGACTGCAGGGTAAAAGATACAATCATGAAGCTTTCTCATGGAAAGATGAGTTTGTGTTCAAATTATCAGAGGGGGACGTTTCCCATGTAATCTCATGTCCTACCTTCTGCTTTCACAATGATGGGCAATTGCAGGTTCGGGCATTGTTGTCATAGAGACTGTAATTTTGGCTCCCTAAAGAAACACAGAACTTGTGCCGCATTCAGAAGATTGTGGGTGAATTGCTTGAGTTCTTTCAGGAAGAAAGGAGGAAGCTTTAAAAATGTTTTTTTTTAAAAAAAACTTCTGCTGTGTATAGTGTTATTAGAGCTCGAAACTGCTAAAATTAAGGACAGGATCATATTTAAATTAAATTGAACACATTTTACTGAGATTTTCATTCTCTGAGAACCAAATAGAGACAAAGTATGCTACTTGATGCAGACCAAATCTGATTCCAATGAAATAATCTGAATTATAATTAAGTAGGCAGTGGCCTACAGAGAAGCACAAGCAGAGGTAGGAATTGTAATTCAATAAGAAGCGGATAGCATTCCAGGGAAGGATCTTAGAAGAAGCTGAGAAAGAGATCTATCTGGTCAAGATCCCTGGAGGATTGCAGGCCTCTCCACTCTAGTTATACAGAATAAATGGGAGAAAGTGGTCTGAGCTTATCACAGTGCCAGCGCTCTGCCAGGTGCTTATTGAAATGCAATAATAAACAGATTGTTTGGCTGCCAATAGCTGGCCCTGTGGGCATTCTTTGAAGGAATCTCAACACCCATTGATACTGGATGGGCCAGATGTTTCTCCTTCTTCATCAGGTGGGCTGGTGAAAACATCACTCTGAGTTATTGCTGATCTGGGCTTAATGTTGTGCCAAGGCCTCGCAACATTGAGCCCAGTGGGCATCTTAACTGCCGCAGGGGAATACTTTTGGTGTCACTGCTTCCTTCTCAGTTCCCTGCTATTTGCCTCAGAGGCGCAGCTGGTAAAATACTGGGTTAGATGTATTATTTAAGCAACATAATGTGCTTCTATATTTTCTGCATTTTAAGGGATTTGTTTATACATTTTTTATACAGTTCCCCCACAAAATCCTCTCAGTAATGTACAATACATGCATGAAACAATAGCATAAAATGTACACAACAGATATAAAAATAAATAAATAATAAATGAATGCAACAAAACATCCAAGGTGCAGGATCAATTGAAATAATCACCCCCATAGAAACAATTTCAAACCAGTGAGGTAAAACCAATGCCAATAATTCATACTCTCATATTCTCAGGATTTTCAGATGCTGTTTCTACAGGGTCTTGGGGGTGGAAAGGAGCATCTTCTACTGAACCATATGGATTTGTGAACAGAATTATGAATGTGGAAGCATTTGGGTATAAGTCCCCAAAATGTTTTAGATTATACAGGTCGTCCTTGATTTACAACTACAATTGAGGCAACATTTCTCTTGCTAAGTGAGAGATTTGTTAAGTGAGTTTGAACCTTTTTACGACCTTCCTTGCCAGAGTTGTTAAGTGAATCACTTCAGTCCTTAATAACATGATTGTTAAGTGAATCTGATTTCCCCAGGACTTTGCAATTGTTATAAATATGAGCCAAGCATCTGAATTTTGATCATGTGACCATGGGGATGATGCAATGGTTATTAGTATGAAAAAAGGTCACAAATCACTTTTTTCAGTGCCGTTGTAACTTTGGTCACTAAATCAGAGGTGGGTTTCAGGAGGCTCTGACCAGTTCTGGAGAACTGGTAGCGGAAATTTTGAGTAGTTTGGAGAACCGGTAAATACCACCTCTGACTGGCCCCACCCCCATCTATTCCCTGCCTTCCGAGTCCCAGCTGATCAGGAGGAAATGGGGATTTTGCAGTAACCTTCCCCTGGAGTGGGGTGGGAATGGAGATTTTACAGTATCCTTCCCCTGCCATGCCCACCAAGCCATGCCCACCAAGCCACACCCACAGAACCGGTAGTAAAAAATTTTGAAACCCACCATTGCACTAAATGAACTGTTGTAAGTCGAGGACTACCTGTACACAAATGCTTTGGAAAGTGAGAGCAATTAAACAGACCATACAGACAAAAAACAGACTTCAATGAGAAAAAGAAAAAATAGGCATAGGAGTTCTATCCTTCTCAAAATCTTGAAAGGCACATACTCTGCACCGCAATTCTAAGCCTACCTCCATATTCTACTGTTGTCTTAACCTCTAACAGTGTAGCATAGATTTGAGAATTTAGATACTTGGGTCATTTCATGATGACTGTCAATGTTCTAAGAAACCTCTCTCCAATATATGAGAATGTATCGACACAGCCGACCCTCTGTTTAATGCGCTGTACATTCATTTGCAGGCTAAGCAATAAGAGGAAGAAGACAGATAGTTAGAAGAAAGCTCTTCCAGATGGCAAGATGGCAAAGTAGAGAGCACAAAAGGAATGGTAATTATGGGCTGGGGGGGTGGGGGTGGAGAGATCGTTCAGAAAGATGGAAGAATGTTTGATTTTGCATAAGCACAGATGTACCATAAAGAGCAGGGCTATTACGGAACTTATGACTGAAAACAAAAAAGCTTTGTTTCCATCGAGAATCACCAGAAGATAGAAATAAAGCCTGGGCACATTTGCCAGGCATTTTACAGATCCCTTCATGCTGCAGAAAATTCACCTGAGGACACAGCTGGAGAACATACAGATGATTTGCAAATGCCGTTAATGAGATCTGTTGTGTTTCTAGATGGATGAATCCACAGAAGAACGAAATAGAAAGGGCAGTTGGGGAAAAGGGCACTAATGGAGGCTTTACTCACCATTCCAGAAGATTTAAGATAGATACGTTAAGGTAGAAGTTATGTAAAACAATGAATTCCTTTGTTGTGGTGCCTGGTTATTACTTACGACAATTGAAAGACCCAAGTTCAGCCTAAAATATTTGCTACATAACATATCACAGAGAAAGAAAAGCAGCAAAAAATAAAACCCAGAAGAAATCAGATAGTGAAAGGGGCCATGGGCCCTTTTGTCTAAACACCTGAGGTGAAATTCAGCCACTTCTATCCTGCTCAGGCAAACCAGTAATGGCGGCTGTGGGAGGCTCTGCCCACCCACGTGGATGTCATGATGTCGCTTTTTTGTGATGATTTTAAGCCTTCTGCGCGTGCGCAGAAGG
The DNA here is from genome assembly GCF_029215685.1 of Pituophis catenifer annectens. Classification (NCBI taxonomy): domain Eukaryota; kingdom Metazoa; phylum Chordata; class Lepidosauria; order Squamata; family Colubridae; genus Pituophis; species Pituophis catenifer. The sequence continues at coordinate 208,344,980 of NW_027256881.1, forward strand.
CTTTGCACATGCACGTGCACATTTGCGAACCGGTAGGGAAGGTAAGTGAATTTCACCCCTGCTAAACACATATCAATAAGGCAATAGTAGAATTTACCTAATGGATAAATTCTATCCATCTCAATAATTTGATAGGCTTCAGAAGATTGGTATCGTCTAATTGACAACATTCTACTGTTATACTGATAAACTCATAGCTATTCCAAATACAAGAAATGATAAGGCCTGGGAAATAGGGACTGGATCTAGTTGCATAAATATTTTTATCCTTTGAAAACAAACTTAAAATAATATTAATTTTGCTATGTTCATTTCTTATTGGCAGAGACATGTTTTTCATTGGATTCATCTCACTGTAGATCAAAGGAAGCTTGTTTTCCTGTCGTTAGTTCAAAAAGATTTGGGACATCTAAACTGATTATTCCAAAGGTCACTTATATCTATAGCTTATAGCACTTGGAGGCTCCAACTGGTCCAGAATGCGGCCGCGGGGGTGATTATGGGGGTGACATGGGCACCCATGTAACACCTCTCCTGCGCGAGCTGCACTGGCTCCCGGTAGTCTTCTGGGTGCGATTCAAGGTGTTGGTTACCATCTTTAAAGCGCTCCATGACTTAGGACCGGGGTATATACGAGATCGCCTTCTGCCACTGATAGCCTCCCATTGGCCAATACGCTCCCACAGAGAGGGACTCTTAAGGGTGCCGTCGGCCAAACAATGTCAACTGGCGGCACCCAGGGGGAGAGCCTTCTCTGTGGGGGCATCAGCCCTCTGGAATGAGATGCCCCTAGAGGTTCATATGATCCCCGACCTGCGTACCTTTCGCCGCACCCTGAAGATTCTTTTATTCCAACAAGCCGGGCTGGCCTAATAGGAATTTTTAAATTGGGTGTTTGTTAGTTTTTAATTTCGTGGGCCAAATTTTAGATATTTGTTTTTAAATTGTTCTTAAATTTTGTGGTTTATATGTGTTTTAATATGGCTGTATGAATCCTTTGGGAGAAGGGTGGTATAGAAGTTCAATAAAATCTAAATCTAAATCTAATATCATTTATGACTTTTGCCTGTATCTTGTAATTTTGGAGTTTTGTAGGTCCTGTAGATGAACCATGTCATTTAAAGGGGGCATTTCAGAGGAAGCAGAAGCATCAGAATTGGAAAGGTTGAGTAAGAAACACTAAGTAAACTACCGAGAAATCATCTGAAGAAAATCAACTTCAGAGTTTTAAAAACTACTTCAGTATAGGCCAGGGGTGTCAAACTCGATTTCATTGCAGGCCTCATCAGCATTGTGGTTGTCCTCAGGGAGCCGGGGTGGGGTGGGGATGCGTGGCCAGAGTGGTCATGGCCGACTGGGCATGGCTCAGGAGGCGTGGCCATCTCAACATCGCTCGTGTGGGCCGGGCAGTGTTGGGGAGGGAATCCAGGGGTCTCCGCCAGGTGGGGCGGTGGGCAGGAAGCTCGTGCCACAGGATGAGGTGAGGAGAAGCAATGCAGGGGGTGGGGTGAGGGTGCAGTGCACATGCCCAGGGGGCAGGCCCAAGGCAGCACTGCGGATCTAAGGCTGCCCGTGATCTGGCTTGGATGGCCATCAGCGGATTAGCTGTCACTGAGGCATCACAGATCAGTCCTTTGCTGTTTCCAGGATGGCCCCGCGAGCTGGATCTAACCATCTTGTGGGCCGGATCTGGCCCACGGGCCTTGAGTTTGACACCCCTGGTATAGGCCATTCTCAATTTATAGGGTTGCCAGGTCTGCTTCCAAAAAATAGCGGACAAGCGGGGGGGGGGGGGTGTTTAAGTAGTAAAAAAATAAAAAAAATTTTTACAATTAAATTATATATTTTCTTACAAACATTTTAACATGTATTAAAATAATCACTTCAAAACTTTGCTTAAAATTCAAAACATCAAATATATTATAATAATATGTAAAATATTAAATTACATTTTACTTTGCTGTCGTGTGTATTTTTTATTTGACTGCGCAGCTTTGATCAATTCTTTGTGTTTAAGGAATAATTCTTTAATTTCAGTACAAATTAAATTTCTTTAATTTGAGAAATATTAAAAAATATACAAAGTTCACTTCGAACTGATGGTACAAGCAGTCGGTTACGTTCGTCAGTCCACAAATTTCCCATGACGCTGAAAATTCATTCAACGTTTGCATTTGATACCGGAATTGATGCACAATACTGGAACAGTTTCAGTAAACTCGGAGCTGGCTCTTTCTTGAAAAAGTATGTCCACTTATCAAGGGATGAATTGCCCTGCAGATGAACATAAACTTCTTCTAAGGCAGAAATTTCATCAAAGAGAGTGTTGGGTGGAAGTTCTTCTCGCCATGGTGATAATAACCAGATGTTCGTCATTTCTTCTAAAGTTGGAGGATTATTGCGATCGATTAGATTGAAACAACTTAGTGTCTCATATACTGAATCGGTGAAATTATACCACTTTTCTAGGTACGCAATGGCTCTTTGATACACATTGATGGCTTCTTTCTTGAACTTTTGCACGGCATTCTCAGGCAAATGTTTTTTACGTAAGGCAAATAAAACTTTCATTCCAAAAAACTGCTCATCGTATTTTTTTTGCAAAGAATCACACAGCTTACACATGATAATGTGAAGATCACATGCAAGAATTTTCTTGCTTTCCAGCTTCAGTAGGGTGTCTAGCATTATTGACATGAAGAAGTGCGTGAAATATAAATACAATTCTGAAATTGTTGGTTCATCGTCCTTTGCAAGTTCATTTTCCTGATCCGAAATAAGGTTCCAGATAACCTTATGGCGCTCATCAGATCCAAGAGAAATAAAATACGATTTTAGAGATATCCAGTTTAAAAGAAGTCTTTCAATTGCTTTAAACAAACTTAACCAACGTGTTGGAACATGGCGCAAAACTTCATGGAATTCTGACTCGCAAAACTCAAAAAATGATTTCAACTCTTCTCGTTTCTTTGCAGAATTCGAAAATTCAGCAAAAACCTTCAGCACTACATTTTCGATATCAAAAGATAACTGCTTTAATGCATTTTTTGTGCTGTTGTGTAAAATGTAATTATTGCAATGAGCATTTGATCTTTGTCTCATTCTAACTTATAAAAAAAAAGACAAAACGCAATTCTCCTATCCTTATTCTCTTAGACTATACAGCTTTAGATTACGTACCATTTCATCATAAAGCTTTTGAATAAAAAAACTGTCCACTATTTTGTGAAAAAAAATAGTGAACATAATGTGAAAAAAGTGGACTGTCCGCTCAAGTAGTGGACACCTGGCAACCCTATACAGTGACAATTTACGATGATTTGTTCAGCAAAGGAAAGGACTTCTGAACCATGCTTGAAGTTTCAGCAATTCCATGGTCACAAAAACAACATTCGGGTACTTATGACTACAGGGACATGGCATCTCCTTCCATCTATGCCCTTTTGGTTTCCAGCTGTCCTTCTGTTTCACCACCCTAGGTGACCTTCCCCTGCTGCCAATGAGCTGTATGGAGCTGCCTTTGTGTGATGGAAAAAAGAAGCAGCAGCACACGGTAGCTTAAAGGTGTTGTGTCAAAACACCCCTTTGTGCTAACCAGGAGCTCTTTGCAAAGTTTGGCAAGGCTGAGGTTGGCTTTGTGTTGTGAAAAAAAAAGGGGGGTGGGGTGGGGAAATGATGTTTTCATCTTCCCCCCCCCAAGCACAAAGACAGCCCTATATAGCCCAGGAGCAAATCACAATGGGGCATTTTGGTGCACCTTGGTTCCTTTAAGTGGCTTTATGCTTTTTTTTTTTCCTCACTGCAGGTGGAGGAAATTGAAGGCAGTTCCTTATGTTACTGAGGCTTGGCAGGGACCAAGCCCAGAATGGCTTGGATAGGTTAGGGTTAGGGTTAGGGTTACTGGGACTGCAGTCACTAAGTGATGCAGTCGTGACATATGGCTTTATGACTACATTACTAGGAAATAAAGCAAGGGACAATATCTCCCATTTAAACTTCCAACTTTGATTTACTAATGAAATATTTTAAAGGCGTACTATTCTCCCATGAATTTTGCACTTATTGGCCATTTCGAAGAATATTTAACATCAAATGATAATACTCTCCTTATTGGTGAAAATGTTAATTGGAAATTGAAATGCTACATCACAACTTTTGCAATATTTCTTGCTTAAAATGAATGGGATTATTAAAATGATTTTACATTTCTCCAAACATGTGAAGGATTTATACAGATATCAAAAAATCATCAATACTTGTACAAGTAATTGTTTTATAACTAGAAAAGTATGCTGCACTTTGCAGCACTGGATTGTTGACTTACGTTTTTTATAAAAAGTAATTCTAAATTGTTCTTCTCTAGAGAGACACAGAAGTAATTCAAGCCATTTTGTCAAATGTGCTGAAACTATTTCGTGTAGACTTATACATTTCCAAGTGGCATTTTTTTTACAAAAAAAATCTCTATCACTTTTTCATTTACACATTTGTTATTGTATTTTTACATTATCATCTTGTCAGATTAGATTAAGCTGTTCAGTATTATGCAAAATATATTGTGCAATCAATATTACCTATCTCTATATCTATCATCTATCTATCTATCTGTTATCTATCATCATCATCTTCTGTTGTTTAATAACGCAAGGAAAAAAAACACTAAGTATTTTCTCTATTTCTGGCCATAATCAACCACTTTACAGAACCCCTTTGTGCAGCATAGAAATCAAAGGAAGAACAGTGTCCTGCCTCACTCTTCACATATTTCTAATATCAAATCTAAATATAACAATATTCACATCTCCATGTATATATCCAACTTATTTATTTACTTAATAGATTGATGTCCCCCTTTTTTACATTCAGGAACTCTAAGTAGTATACATAACACTAGCTTCTCTTATTTTCTCCTTCAACCACAATTCTGTGAAGTAGTTTGGACTGAAAGAATATGCAGTCTAGTGTGTTTTTGTGGGTGAAGATGGATTAGAAGCCAGGTCTCTGGTATCAATCCAGCACTTTGGCCCCTATGCTTCAATTTATGCAGCAATTTACATGAAGATTTATAATTTATAAATTAAAATTGGCATATAATTTATATTTGTTTATTTATGTGTATCCCACCTTTATAATTTTCACAAATAACTCAAGATGGTGAACATATAATGGTGCAAGCATAAAAAAAATAAGCTAGTTCACTCTTGCCATAATCTCTCAGATCAATAGAGATTCAACCCAAATCATATGTTCAAATGCTGCAGTCAGAGGTTTAAGCCATTAGTACTCTGGAAAAAACTTATCTGGAATACATATTTTACTGGTTTCTGTAACACAAAGTTGTAAAGTTTCTAATCCCATCCCAATAAATAAAAAATATTTACTGAATGTGGAAAGCTTACTCTTATATTCATCTGTAAGCAGGGTAAATTGTGAGCCCTTACTTCTCTTTCTGCTGGTATAGTCCTCAGTGCAGCTTGAGATTGTTTTCCCCAAGCCAATGAAGACACAAGACATTGCCCATATGCTCATTTGAATTTATAGTAATGCTACCCTATCAATTGGGTATTATGACATCGTACAGTGAAGTCAGAATGAGAGTTATGTCATCTACTTCATTCTGACTCTGAATAAGAGTAGGGTTTGAATGCATGCAAATGCAAGTAGATAAATAGATACCACTTTGATGGGAAAATAACAGTGTTCCGTGTCCCTCGGTGTTATAGTCATGCTGGCCACATGACCACAGAAGTGTCTTTTGACAACGTTGGCTCCCTTGGCTAAGAAATGGAGATGAGCACCGACCCCTAGAGTCAGACTGACTGACAGTAAAACCTTTACTTTTACCTTTGAACAAGAGCAAAACATGTAGCTCACACATGCTCCCTGCCTTATAAGCAGTGCAATACTGCTCAGATGTGAACGAGATAGGGAAGAGAGATTTTATAAATATATTTAGTTTCTCCCAGCTCCCCTCTGAAACCAGAAGTACAATTAGTATAGAAACATTTTGCTCATTCTCCGTTTCCTATGTAGTACAGTACTGTACTATGTAGTACAGTAGTAAGAATACGTTTTCAGCCAACATGTTATTTCTTGAAAGTCAGGCAAATTTAGTGCTCACAGCTGGGACATTTATTTTTTTAAAAAAGCTCTGTAGTTTTAGCAGCAAAGGATTCCCAGACTTACACGAACATTTATCTGCTACCTGCCAGAGAGAAACTTGTTTGGAAGGTAGTATTTATCAACTTGATTTTCACCAGGCATTTCATCTTTTCAGAAAGGTTCTTTTGCTGCCAAGCTAAATGAGGCAGTTCAGGACCCTGGGAGAAGACAGATTGTGACAAATAGCTGATTTTCCCCCCTTTTGTTATTCAAATCAACAAGATCTACCCATGGCTCTTTCATTATATTACTTTTATTGTCTGTCGGCATTTATAGTTGGGCTTCCACACAGCTGAAATGAAACCTGTTTTGAGCATTTGCTCTGGCTTGTTTCTTTTGCCCCAATCAGTGTGCATTCTTCTCATGACTAAGGGACGACAGGAAAATCTGAGATCAAAAATGAGTCCTGATAGGATGAGATGGGGCCACTTCAGAACATTGACAGTGGGCGGTGGTGTAATGCTAACTGTAGCTTTGTCGTCTGAGGAAAGTTTCCAATTGCATATTTCACCTCAAACCTGACTGTCTTTGGATTCTATGACCTTCATCAACCAGAGGAATCATTCGTGTTCCAAGTCATGCCATAAATATCATTAAACCCAGCCCTAAAAATGTCCTTTCCTCCTTTTTCTGATGGTGTAAGACCACATGACCCAAGACTGAGCTTGAGGGTTTAAAAACAGATTCAAATCCAACTGTTTCTGGAAAATGTTGGTTCCAAATAGAAGCCTACTTTCTTTTAAGTTGTCAGAGTAGAGGCATTCTATGTTACATTATGTCATGTGACATAATGGGCTTTATATGACCTCCACCACTACCCTTCTTGGAGGGGTCAATGATCTCTTCGTAGTCAATGCAACTATTTCCACAGAATTAAAAAGAGTGAATTGGATTTTAGTTGCTGGATTTAGGCATAAGATAAACAAGCTACAGATTACAACCGGCAGGGTCTCACACAAACAATTTCAGATGATGATTATGATTATTTGCTTTTAGAATCTTACGCAGCTTTTACAGTTATATACTATAGTTTTTAAAATCTTGTGTCACAATTTGTTATATGTAGTTTTATACTGGCTTTCTATGTAATGAAAAGGCATATATATGTGATCAGTTCTTTTGTGCTGACCCAAGGTCCTGTTTTGGTATGCAGCTTTGGGAGACCTTCTGGTGTAACTTCTTAACAAAGGACCTCCTAGCTTTATATAGCTTAGGACCTCACCAAGAAGAAATCTGGCATTGGTTGCAAAGCACTTAGACTTATATACCACTCCATGGTGCTTTACAGCATTCTCTGGGCAGTTTACAATGTTAGCATATTGCCCCCAACAATCTGGGTCCTCGTTTTACAGACCTTGAAAGGATGGAAGGCTGAGTCAACTTCAAGCCGGTCGGGATTGGTGTTCTGTTCCCCTTCCTCACACAGGCAAACGTAATACCAAGCACGCCTGCCAATATTTTATTAGGTAAATAGATTAGAATTCTTGGCAGACCAAGGTTTTGGCAGCAAACTGCCGAATGCCTGCCAAGACCGTTTTCACTCCCATAAAGTCCATTCCAGAAGTAACAAATTATCCACGAAACAAGAGTTTAGGCAATGTTCAGTCCAAAATATATCCAAGCCGAATCTCAGAGATCACAATGTGACTTTCAGGGTTTAACTTTGTCCGTCACAAAGCTTGAAGAGCAATCCCACCCACTTTTATTCCTGGTGGGGCGTGGCTCCGTGTCTCAGCTCAATCTCTGGCCCTCCCACGCCTCTTCCGTTGCTGCACACGCTTCTCCCTCTGATGCTGCCTGGGATCAAGCCAGGATTCATCATCCTCGCTCCCTATCAATTGGTGCTCCGATATGCCTTCCTCCTGGCACATCCCAGGCTGTTCCTCCTGGCCTTCGGATGGAACCTGAGGCATTGCCAGAAAGGAGGGTCCTGGAGAGGGAGGCCTTGTCAGTTCCTCCCCATCACCTTCTGAGTCCTCTTCCTCTGTTAGGACAGGCTCGGGAGTCGGGGTCACAACAATCGGACTCCTGGCTGTGGGTAGAGTTAGCCTGCAATACTACATTTTAACTACTGTGCCCCCACAGCTCCTGATCACCCCCGCTACAATCAGAATGGTCCGTTCCATTTGCTGAAATGGCTTAGATCCTAGAGTTTTCCCTTCTCCTTCAGCTTCTTTGTAGCACCCTCTATTTTTTTTCCTCTGGCAGCATGTGTGTGTGTGTATGGGGGGGGGGGGAGAACAGAAAAAAAAATCAACTCTTCCCTGCATGTAATGGGAGCATCCTATGTTTCTCTCATGGGGACTTGGCATCTATGGTAGAGTGTTAATAAAATGTTTAATTTATAGTCTTATCAATGTGCAGCGTTGCAGTAGATACATAAAACAAGATGAAAAATCACGCTTTCCTGATTGCTATAGATATGACTAAGTAATGGCATGAATACAAAACAAGCCTTTATATTTTCTCGGCTGGCAGGAATACAGGACAAGTATTAATGAGGTTAAGATTAGCCAATGAATAGTAGAACTGATAATGCATATCTCAGTCAATACTGTTCTGACCTAGGCTTCACAAAAGCATGAAGCAGACTCCTTGTCCCAACAAAACCCTTTTTTATTAAGCTAATATGAGTTCCTCTCATTCACATCCAGCAAAGTCCCAGCAAACAGTCTTTCAAGGGTGAATTTACAACCACAGACCTTATCAGGCCGCAATGCTGTACAAGAAAATACTTGGCAAGCAGTCTCTGAGTGTCATGAACAGATCTTCACACTAATGAAATGAACTAATTGTCTCCTGCAAACTCCACTCTCCTTTTGCTCCTCTTTATTCCCTATCGGAGGGGCCATTCACCGTTCACATGTGCTTTTACTCCTGAGTCGGCCCTTGTTCCTTAACTGTTCCCTTCTCCTGGCAGCTCTGCACATGCACACATCGGGAACAGGATCCAGCTGTTCTTCAGCCCCACTTATCTCCAACTCCGAAGGTAGCTGATAATGGTTGGATGGCCCTGGCCCCATCTCTGCCTCCAACGCAGAGCACTCATCAGAGCCTTCCCCAGACTCCAGGACTGGCCCATGTTCCTCCCCAACCTCCTCCCTATCCGAGTCTGCTGCCAGCTCTGCCGGCCACTGGCGGGCCATGACAAATACATGTCAATATACTGTATGTAGTGAGATCTATACAGCTCTTACCCTTGCAGCTGTTTCTCAGGTCTCTGAAAACCTGGCCCTGCTCCCAGGTCTGGAGTTAAAGTGGTAAAAACCCAGATGTTTAAATTGCCACTTTACACTTCTCTACCGTAATATCATTAGGTGAATATTTGAACGGTTTTAACATGGAAGAAAGGCATCTGTATAATGCAAATACATCTTCAGGCTAATGGAAGGCTTAGATGCATTTGAGAGCTGAAGCAAAAACTTATTTTAAGACAGAAGTGAGCAAAGACATTCTTGTTTCCTGCTCCTTACTTCTTGGCTCAACAGGCTAGAAACCAAGCCCAAATGCAAAGTAAGGCAGGCAAGGATTGGGGTTGCATAGGCAGGTACAGGTAGTTCATTTAGTGACCGTTCAAAGTTACCACGGCACTGAAAAGTGACTTACAACCATTTTTCATGCTTAACAACCATTGCAGCATCCCCATGGTCACGTGATCAAAATTCGGATGCCTGGCAACTGGTTCATATTTATGATGGTTGCAGTATCCCAGGGCACACGTGATCACCTTTTACGACATTGTGACAAGCAAAGTCAATGGGGATGCCAGATTCACTTAACAACTGTGATAAGCAAGGTCCATAAAATGGGGCACTTAACAAATATCTCAATTAGCAATAGAAATGTTGAACTCAATTGTGGTCATAAATCGAGAATCAGGGACCACAAGTCACCCCCCCCCCTTTTTCCATAGGAGGCTTTTAGGGTACATAGTGACAACATTGGAAAGCACTCTGTGCTTTTGATTTAGGGATCTTTAAAGTGCATTAGGAGTTCTTTGTCTGGAAGAAATCTTTGTGTTTACATTGAGTCACAAAGTGTTTACAAAGAGCTGTGGTGGCGCAGTGGTTAGAATGCAGTAATTAGAATGCAGTTCTGCAGGCTACTTCTGCTGGCTGCCGGCTGCCTGCAGTTCGGCAGTTCAAATCTCACCAGGCTCAAGGTTGACTCAGCCTTCCATCCTTCCGAGGTTGGTAAAGTGAGGACTCAGATTTTTGGGGCCTATATGCTGACTCTGTAAACTGCTTAGAGAGGGCTGTAAAGAACTGTGAAGTGATATATAAATCTACATGCTATTGCCCCAGACTCCATTCTGACAAAAATCAGCATTGAAAACTGGCCGTGTGGCCACCAAATTTCAGCAGCATAATTTGACATGACCCAGTGTCTGGATTTGAAGTCTGATTTCACAAAAGCAAATTCATTTCTTTCATAACATATATGAGGGGAAAAAACAATAAAAGCGGTATCCTTTTTGTTTTTTGAATGAGGTGGGATGAAATTAGAGCTTTGGGAAGGAATCAAATGTGTCAAACATCGTATAAATAACTCTGAGAAAATTCTAGTTATATTCCTCTAAAATATGCCGACTTCTGGAAGGAGATGAAAAGACTTTGAAGAATTAATACCCAAGGCTGCCTTAGTTCTCTGCCTGAATCCAAAGTGTACATTCTTTACTCTTGAATGTTTCAACAACATATGCTCCCTCCGTGTGTGTTTTGTGGAGGAATATGTTATAAATGGTATGGCATGAGCTGTATTTATCCAGACGTTTGTGCTCATAAAAGCTTGATACTTTAAACATTACGGATTTCTGATCTGCCAGTATATATTTAGTGATTTTTGTTAGCAGAGATTGTGAGTCAGTTTTGGCTTAAGATTTAAGCAAGGCAACCCTCTCTTTCCTTTATTTTATGTTACATTTTCAATAGCATATAAAGCACTCTTGTTCTGCAAGCTGGACGAACAGATGGGATAATTTAATTCCTTTAAACTGTTGGATTCATGACAGATACATACCATGGAGTGAAGGGATCCATCTGGCATGCTTATTGGCCGTTGCAAAGAGGCTCAGTAAGATGTGGTCAAAGCGAATGCATACCAGGCATGGCATCATTGCAAATATGCATTTACATTTTTATAAAACAATATCTCTTAAAGTTACCAACTCTTGCTTCTAACTGAAGCTCAATGAAAGCAATAGAAGGCCTATCAGTGACTCTATCTTGGCAACCTATGTTCCTCCAAACATAGCTGCTCAAAGAGTGTACGGGCGTGAATATTTCAAAGAGTAAATTAGTGGAAGGAATATTTGCTGGGAGAAAATTAGTGGGTGGGAAAGATAATTTAATCTGGCCATTAATTGTCACCTTGAAATATTAGCTAGGCCAGTGGTTTCACTCTTTATTATAAAATGGACAACCTCACATATGCTGGGATAATAATCTTGTGCAAAAGTGCACGCAATTTATCTATTTATTGAAAATATTTCTGCATCTCCCATTGAAAGATGTCTTGAAGTGGTTTTGAAAATCTTATTTGTGACCTTCCCAGCTGGCTTCTGACAAGCAAAGTGAAAGGGGGAAGTCAAAATTCATTCCATGACCGCATGATTTATTTAACTGCAGTGATTTGCTTAACAATTGTGGCAAAAGGTCGTAAAATCAAGTGTGACACTCTTAACCACCTTGCTTAGCAATGGAAATTCTGGTCCGAATTGTGTTCATAAATTGAGTACTACCTGCACTCAGGAAGAGAAGTTCAGCACTGTGAGAAAGCAATTCAGGCAGGTTTTGCTGATTTAATTTTACTTGTGGAAAGAAACATTACCAGCACTGCACAATCTCATACATTCAAGAAAACCAGAAAAACAGTTAACATGAACAAGTTCTCTAAGTGATTACTTATAAATCCAATAAATTTTATTGGGATTACTTCTCAAGTAGCTCTGCTGCTTTACTCTCTCTAAATCTTCCCACGACATCTTGCATTTCACCTATAAATGCAGCTATTTAATTTTTGGTTTTCTTAGTAGATTTATCTTCTCCTCTTCATAGGTGTAAATATCCAGATAAGTTCTACCCACATGTAAATACACAAATAGTCCCACCTTCCAGAGAAATAGTTGCTTACTCAGATACCTTAAGTCTTTGAACATGCATTTGGATAAAATCCTAATTTTACCGCTATGATAAAGATCCTGCGGTCTTCAAGATATTAAGAAATTACAGTTGTCAGCATGACCAGTGGTGAGGGATGCTAGAAATTGGGAAATGATGACCAGCTCCAAATGACCAAATTCCTTACCATTGGTCTTAAAATGAATATGACCTTGAATCTGGGTTTCCTAGTCCTTATCTGCAATACTAACCACTACACTACAATGGCTAGGTGATTTATGGGACACACATGTCATTTTCTCTTTAGTTTCAGTAGCAAGCTTCATTTATTTCTAGACAGCTTCAAGGACTCTTCTTAGAGCTACTCGATAAAATTGACTTAAAGTACATAAGAATTTGCAGGGAATAAATGCATTCTATCTGTGAAAATTGGGACAAAACTCGGGTTAAGATAAAGTTAAATCTCCCAGATTGAGTTAAGTCCCTGCATATTTAATGATTAAATACAGGTAATGTTCTTATCAATAAAAGGGAAATAGATGGCCTTTGCCTATTTCCAGAATATAGGTAGTCCTCGACTTACAACAATTCATTTAGTGACTGCTCAAAGTTACAATGGCACTGAAAAAAGAGACTTATGACTGGTTTTCACACTGTTGCAGCATCCCCATGGTCACATGATCAAAATTCAGATGCTTGGCAACTGACTCCTATTTATGACCATTGCAGTGTCCCGTGGTCATGTGATCACCTTTTGCAACCTTCTGATAATGGGGAAACCAGATCACTTAACAGCTGTGTTACTAAGTTAACAACTGCAGTGATTCATTTAACAACCATGGCAAACACAGTCATAAAATGGGTCAAAGTTCACTTAACAAATGTCTTACTTAGCAACAAAAAATTTGGGCTTCAGTTGTGGTCATAAGTCAAGAACTATCTGTATAACTTCTCAATCTAGTCTACAGCTCTGGTATTTCCTAATATTCTCTGACTGATTCCTATCTAATCTTATTTAATTCCCAAGTCCATAGAAGTTCAGCTTTATTGCTACCTACATAAGATTCGAGTGACTATAAGAGGAAACCTTATCTGCTATAGCACAAGTGTTACAGAAAGAGAAAAATCCCTAGATTTTTCTAGGGCCACGGTGGCTCAATGGTTAGAATGCCCTAGTGTCCCTCCTGGTTGGTACTGGCTTCCCGGGAGGTGACACGAGGCTGGCTCCAGAAGATTGTTAACGCTTCTTTGAGTGAGGGGGTCCTGCCGGCCGCTTTGAAAGAAGCGGTTGTGAGGCCCCTCCTCAAGAAGCCCTCTCTGAATCCGGCTGTTTTGGCTAACTATCGTCCAGTCTCCAACCTTCGCTTTGTTGCGAAGGTTGTTGAGAGTGTGGTGGCGCAACAGCTTCCCCGGTACCTGGATGAAGCTGTCTATCTAGACCCGCTCCAGTCTGGCTTCCGGCCTGGGCACAGCACGGAAACGGCATTGGTCGCATTGGTGGATGATCTCTGGAGGGCCCGGGATAGGGGTTGCTCCTCTATCCTGGTCCTGTTAGACCTCTCAGCGGCTTTTGATACCATCGACCATGGTATCATGTTGCACCGGTTGGCGGGGTTGGGGGTGGGAGGCACCGTTTTGCGGTGGTTCTCCTCCTACCTCTCTGACCGGTCCAATCTGTGTTGACAGGGGGGCAGCGGTCGACCCCGAGGCACCTTGCTTGTGGGGTGCCACAAGGGTCGGTCCTCTCGCCCCTTCCGTTCAACATTTATGTAAAGCCGCTGGGTGAGATCATCCGTGGCTTCGGGGTGGAGTTCCATCAGTACGCTGATGACACCCAGCTGTACATCTCCACCCCAGGCCACCCCAATGATGCCCTTGAAGTGATGTCCCAGTGCCTGGAGGCCGTGGGGGCCTGGATGGGGAGAAACAGGCTCCGACTCAACCCCTCCAAGACCGAGTGGCTGTGGCTTCCGGCGTCCCGATATAGCCAGCTGATGCCATCGCTGGCTATTGGGGGTGAATCACTCGCCCCCACGGAGAGGGCTCGTAACTTGGGCGTCCTCCTGGACGCACGGCTGTCTTTAGAAGACTATTTGGCGGCCGTGGCCAGGGGGGCTTTCTATCAGGTTCGCCTGATACGCCAGTTGCGCCCCTTTCTAGATCGGGACTCCTTACGCACAGTCACTCAGGCACTCGTCACTTCCCGCCTGGACTACTGCAACGCTCTCTACATGGGGCTCCCCCTGGGGTGCACCCGGAGGCTCCAGCTGGTCCAGAACGCGGCCGCGCAGGGGATTATGGGGGCGACAAGGCGCTCCCATGTGACACCTCTCCTGCGCGAGCTGCACTGGCTCCCGGTGGTCTTCCGGGTGCACTTCAAGGTGTTGGTGACCACCTTTAAAGCGCTCCATGGCTTAGGGCCGGGGTATTTACGAGACCGCCTTCTGCCACCAATAGCCTCCCACCGGCCAGTACGCTCACACAGAGTAGGCCTCCTCAGGGTGCCGTCCGCCAGACAATGTCGGCTGGCGACCCCCAGGGGGAGAGCCTTCTCTGTGGTGGCGCCCACCCTCTGGAACAACCTCCCCCCAGAGTTACGTACAATAACAGACCTCCGGATTTTTCGTCGGGCCCTGAAAACCCATTTATTCCAACTAGCTGGGCTGGCTTGAGTCAAATTTTAAATTGATTTTAAATTGGAACAGTTTTAATTATGGCCAAGATATTTAATTATTTTAATCAGTTTTTTAGATTTTGTACGTTTTGTATGTATGTCTTGTTTTTACTTTGGCTGTTCACCGCCCTGAGTCCTATATTGGAGAAGGGCGGTATAGAAATTTAAACAAATAAATAAATAAATAAATAAATAGAATGCAGTATTGCAGGCTACTTCTGCTGATCACTGGCTGCCAGCAGTTTGGCAGATCGAATGTCATTAGGCTCAAGATTGACTCAGCCTTCCATCTTCTTCCGAGGTGGGTAAAATGAGCACCCAGATTGTTGGGGGCAATATGCTGACTCTGTAAACCGCTTAGAGAGGGCTGGAAAGCACTATGAAGTGGTATATAAGTTTAAGTGGTATTGCTATTGCTAGATAACCCCACAAAACTTTCTAAGTCAACATTTCAATTTCTCCAAAGATTTGGGCTTCCACAGATTAAAAATTGAATAAGATAACAAGCTTTTCCCCTTTCCCCAAGACTGTAATTATGATTCTCATATCCTTCCCATTTCTCCAATTTCTCCATGTTAAGCAAGAATTTTTATGAAAGAAGAAAAGAAATAGAGAAAGGAGGTTTGATCTTTTTTTTAGGAGGCATATGAAGCATTCTCCCTTGTTCTCAATCTATTTTTGGTCTTGAATCTGAGTTAAGGTGGAAGTTAAATATTTATATTTAAATATTTATATGATCTCCCTTCCTTGGGCACAGCTTTCATTTATATTTTAATGTATATGAACTCCCTTCCTTGGGGAAACCATTTATGTTTTAATGTAAAGGAAGGAAGCATTTATTGTTTATTGTTGAGATTCCATGCATCAAAAAATAGAATCTTAGCAATTTATAAAATAATGTATATTCAACTTTTCAATGTGACTTGCATTACCTTTCTTGTGGAATACACTTTGATTGTTGAACAATATTTTTCTCTGTTTAACGTGTATAGAAAAGTCTTCTATTTTTGTAAAAGTTACAGTAATGGTTTATGTGCCCAATAATGTAAGAAAACTTTTTAAAACGTGTCCGGGCATTTTACTTACAGAGAGAATTGCATTTTAAAATATGGATTCTGTGGCAAATAAAATCATGTGGGAAGTGAGAATAAAGCCAGTGCTTTGAAAGGGAGTGTCAGAGTTCCAAGTAACACCCCCAGTGAAATCAAATCCCGAGGCTTGAAGTTTCTCAAAGCTAACTTTTATTAGGGATGTCATATTGGCACATCTGGGAAAACCGGAATCTGAACCCACATCTCCCACATGTCCACACAGCTCCAATCAGTTCTTTTCCGAACAGAAGACATCCTCCAATTTCTTCTTTGCACAGCTGCCGGACACCATGGCCTTGAACTTCTCTTAGAGAAGATTGTTATGGCTATCTCTACTTCACTCATGCAATCCCCCCTCCCAACTTCCCACGATATGATTGTGGCAGGCCTGGATCCTCAAGGCACACAGGTAATATGGCTTCCAGGCATGACAGGGAGTCTGTAATCTGAAAGCTGGTTAAGAATACACTGGATTTTCTTTTCCAGATTGGACTCCAGATGTATCAAGGACATCTGACATTGGGTCATTCATAGCTCTTACTCATTCCATTGCTGAGTCTTTGAAATCTTGGACACTGCTATACAGGAAGACCATAATGGGATGGACAGGGGAAGGAGCATATTGGGATGCAGTGGAAGGTTAGCAAGGAAACATCATATACTCATATATATGTCAAGAAGGAGTAACTTCTATTCTGCTGTCACAAGTCTGGTAATTCATTAGGATTTTTCAATATCATGTGTGGGTATATGCATAATTTTGTATGTATTTATTTTGTCATGTTTATGTAGCATCTATTGGAGGTGGTGACCCTTTGACAGCTGTATGCAACGAAATTTCATTTTAATATATGCCCATTAGTGTACATTCAAAGTGACAATAAAGTTATTCTAAGTCGAAATCTAAAGTCAAAATCTCTGACTTCCAAGAAAGTGAACTGACTACCTTGCAGTTCCATTGCAAAAATCATATGCCACTGATTGGATTTGAATCCGCATTACTTAGTGTATCAGGTTATGATCTCCATGTCACTGAAATCAAAGATCCTGATGGAGCAAAGGTCATCTGTTTAAGAAAAACAAGAACAAATGTCTTGTATTTTCCTTATGCTTTGTAAGGGGGAGAAGAATTACACAATGTAGATGTGGTAGTGAAGTGGGATGAGTTTTAAAGAGGAACCTATGAGCAAAATTTTGGTCAGAAAGAGCTTTCTGAGATACTGTTTTGCTATTCTGAAAGGGGAAGCCTATCGCTTTTGGTGAGATGGGTGGCTATATAAATTTGATTGATTGATTGGTAGACAGACAGACAGATAGATACAGATAAATAACCTTTGCCTATTTAAAGAGTGGGTTAGGCAAATAAAGGAAGCATTTATCACAGTTACCTTTGTGATATGGTCTGGTATTCAGAACGGATTGAATGTGTCACCACATGACAATGTGACCATTTAACTGGCTGAAATTCCTTAGTCAAGGAGAAAGATCTAAGGATTTGAATCCCACCAATACAAGGGGCCTTAGACATACTAGACCTAACCAGTCAAGTAAGAAGTTTACGTGTTGACTGAGGTGTCGCAAAGCAAATGCCTACTTTTCCCCTTGCCTGAGAGCATTGTTGGTGCTGTGCTGCTCTTAATGGTTCATGCCCATAAGATTCAATATTCCATAGGGTTATTGTAGACCCTAACTAGGGTCTTCTCTCATATTTTTGAGACCCTGGAACTAGAGTTATTTTTAATGCTGGTTGCTGCTACTTGGAATCACTACCACTATTACAAATTCTTTCAAGATTGAATCCTTGCAATGGAACTTAGCATGCAAAATTAAATAAAATGGCTTGATTTACAGCATTGCTTCTGCCCATAACCCCTGTCAGGGGTTACATATTGTCACCTTTATTTTATTAAAAGCATCATGAATCACGTTGGTACTCAGTGGGTATTTTAACACAGCACACAATTTAAAAGAAATACAATAGTGCGGTAGATTCACAGTGAAAGAAGGATGTGACAAAATAAATCATGAATACAATATTCTTCAAAGTAGGGGGAAATCAATCAAAATGATTTTTTTCTCATATTAAATATAGATCATTATATTTTCCTTACGTTAAATAATCATTCATTCCATGTTTTGATCAGTTCAAAGGCTATGATTAATTCATGAGACACAAAACAAGAAGACAAAGGGAATTGTGTATGTCTTAGCAAACATATCCTGCACTTGAAAAGAATATAAGACTCCACCTAGAGGAATTAAAAAACAAATAAACATTTTATGTTTCATCACATAGTCAACCAGATGCTTAGACTGGATTTGGCATTTTTATCCACCTATTGAATCTTTCCCAAGGACCTGGGATAGGCAGAGGTTATTGTTTGACAGTGTGGGTGTTAAATGTATCATTGAAGAATGTCAAGTGTTCAAAGTAAAGCTGCCCTTTGCAATTGAATGATGGTATCTTTGTCAATGCTGGTAGTATTCAAGTTATGCTCCATATATTTGAGGATTGCACTCAATATGCCTATTATTATTGGTACTACCTTTGTTTTCTTTTTCCATAGTCGTTCTACTTCTAATTTGCAGGTCTTTGTATTTTGTGATTTTCTCAAATTCTTTCTTTTCTGTTTTGTTGATTCCAGGTATTATTATTATTATTATACACAACAATGTGAAATCACAACTGCTAGCTCTTTAGCTGGTGTTGGTCTTCATATGCTTTAAGTTCTTCCCCAAATTTAGGATATTGTAATGTATCAGTGAAATAGTGTGTATTTGCAGATCCAAGTAGTGTGGCCTTTTGTAAATGATAGGTGGACATTTTGTCAATGTGCAGATTTTCTAAGTGCCATTCAAGATTTTTTGGCATGGTACCCAATGTGCCAATAACTGTTGGGACCATCATATCTGGCTTATGCCATAATCTTTCAACTTTGATTTTCAGATCTTGATAATTTGTGATCTCCAGTTGCTTGTTTTCTATTCTACTGTCCCCTAGTAATGTCACATCAATTATCCATACTTCCTTCTTTTCAACCACAGTTAAACCAGATGTGTTATGAGCCAAAATTTTATCAGTTTATATTTGAAAATCTCACCATATTTTAACCCACTCATTTTCTACTATTTTTTCACCAATTATTCACACCAATTATTCATTACTAGCATATGAAAAATTTTACAGATGTTGCAGTGAATCATTTTGGCAACTGTGTTATGTCATTGTTTATAATGAGTTTTTGCAGTCTTCTTGCAGAGGTTGCCTGAATGATCTACTGGTTCCTTGGCTTCTTTGCACAATCTGCACTTTGAATTATTAGATAATTTTTCAATTCTGGCCTTGATTCAATTAGTTTAAATAGCATGTTATTATTTACTAAAAAAATGATTGAGTACAAAGTGACACTTAACCCAGGTATCTCTGTAAATAATTAGGTGGCCTATACTATTTCCACAGCTGTTCAAACCCAGATGTTTTGAATGGGGGGGGGGTGTTGAGGCTTAAAGTCACTTCCTTCCTTATCAGGGAGAAGAGCCAAATCTGTCAGGATCTGTAAACTCATCCTGAAAGGAGTAGACATGTTTGGAGAGACCTAAATCTGGACTTAGACATCCAGAGACCCTTAGGAGAAGGCACTGCAATCCAGCAGATCTTTGATAAAATCAAGAATGGCTGTTTGTTATGACTTAAAAGAAAGCTGAGAAGGAGTCAAGGACATTTTCAATTGCCTTAACTAATCACAGGCTTGACTATATTACTATAGAATCTTTCTAAAAGCAATTTAGCAAAGTTTTGGGGACAAAATTAAGAGAAACATGGTTTCTGAAAGATAATTATTTCTGACCTACAGATTAATCTAGAAGGTACATATCAGGTCAATTCATACCAGAGTTTAGAAAAAAACTACAGAGTAATTAATTAACCAATCCTCAACTTTGTCAGAAAGTGAACAGAGATAGGAACATACACACACAGCTAACAAGTGAACAGCTCTGTACAAACTTAGTGGAAAGCACATTTACAGTAATTCTTGTGACCAGGTGTTTGTGTGTTGAACATACAATGACAAATTCTAATGATAACATATCCTGACAGAATTTTAACGCAACAATTCCAACCTCTACTCCTTTATTAGCTACTAGGTTTTTTTCCCCTCCACCCACGTATACGTTATCTACTGCCTGCCTGAACATAACTATACCAAGTATACTACTGTGTTTTCCCTTTGTTACTCACTCTTGCTCAGTTTTCTAGCACCAAAACCACCCGATGTTTCTCCGCCACTCTGTTTTCCTCACTTCTATCTCTTTACAGATTCCTTCTCTGTCTTCAGCTGCCACAGGGCACCTTCAGCCAGGTGCTAGCTAGGCAGCATGCCCTATCACACCAATAATATATAAAGATCACAGAAATAAAACATATATCTTCAGATGATCTTTAAAATTACCAGCAAGCTATCGAAATTTCATATTTACATTGTGTCACACCACTTTCTCAGGGAGTTGAAAATGGAGTTGCTTCCTCTAGAGGGCTCTGTATACATATACATGTACCTGTACACCAGTAGTGGGTTGCCCCCGGTTCGTACCGGTTCTATAGAACCGGTAGTAAAACCGGTGGGAGGCTCTGCCCACCAACCCTGACATCATCAAAACACTTCTGCGTATGCACAGAAGCTTCTGCGCTTGGGCGTGAGCGAAGCAAACATGTGTGCGTGCGGCCCCGCTGCAAACCGGTAGTAAAGGTAAGTAGTACCCACCCCTGCTGTACACATACATATATAAATGAAATAGTGTGTGTGTGTGTGTGTGTGTGTGTGTGCGTGTGTGTATCAGCCAGAGGTGGGTTTCAGCAGGTTCTGACCAGTTCTGGAGAACTGGTAGCGGGAATTTTGAATAGTTTGGAGAACCGGTAGTAAAAATTCTGACTGGCCCTGCCCCCATTTATTCTCTGCCTCCCAAGTCCCAGCTGATAGGGAGGAAATGGGGATTTTGCAGTATCCTTCCTCTGGAGTGGGCTGGGAATGGGGATTTTGCAGTATCCTTCCCCTGGAGTGGGGTGGTAATGGAGATTTTACAGTATTCTTCCCCTGCCACGCCCACCAAACCACACCCACCAAGCCACACCCACAGAACCAGTAGTAAAATTTTTTGAAACCCACCACTCGTATCAGCACAGATTATATTGTGATCTTGCTGATAAAAATTACAAATTATCTAAATTATCTAAACATGTTCTTTAAGAAAAGAATTATTTTAGACTTTTAGAGTAATACAACACCTTCATGCTATAAACAGTCATCAATACCTTTTCCGCCTCATTTTTTTATTTAAAGAATAATGTTTGGTGGTAAAACCTTTTAATCATTTAGAACAGGCCTATCAAACTGGTTGCAAATTATTTTTTTTCCGTTTGCGACTCCTTCCCCTCCCCCCCAAATCCATTGAAATTTGCCAAATAAGAAAAAAAGTCAATTTCATTTTCCACAATGACTGTCTCATGACTTTGTAGCAAACTTTAATTTTATGGGACACAGGACACCTCACAGAGATCAACAGTGGCTTTGAGTATCTGGAGTTTTGAATCAGCTATTGCAAAACATGTTTTGTCTTCTTGGCAACATCCTAATTATTTCCTTGTATGGAGGCTTGCAAGTGTGATTTGCAAACAGAAACGACTGTGCAAACTACAAACTAAGCCTTGTAAACAGTTCTTTATTGTAGTGTGACACAAAGGGTTTTGTGCATCTTCTTCAAAATGTATGTCAGAAAGAAATCCTGGTTTGTCGAAGAAAAAAAAATACAGAATACCTAGAGGGAGAGGTGAAGTTTATTTCCTAGACTCGAGCCACAATACAAGCAGAGTACCAGATCAGCAATCTGAGGTAGCCACAAGTCACTTTCCTGGGATAGTTTCTTTTCTAGGAAAGTCCCTCTATTGTTCCTTGAAAGCATGCAGACATAACCCATCCTCCAGGAAATCTTGGAGAGTGCAATTAGCCAGCTGGCCAAAAGGGAGCGCTCAGTGGTTAGACATCCTGCTGAGGCTTTGGAGTTTGCATTACAAATCTGGGTGATGACTTTAGGATGAGGAACTTTTTGTTCCTTAATGAAGAAATCTGTGGAAAAGGGAGGTCTCTGACATCCTGAAGAGATTTCCTTTATTTGAGAAGGCTGATGCCTTTTGCTAACTTCAACCTTAGTGTTAAATGTGCCCTGATAATTTCAACCTAGCTGTGAAACCTGTTGAAATGTAATCTCTAATCTTTTGCTGATATTTAGCTGAAAGGCCTGAGAAAGAAAGAGATGGGGGAGGGGGGGGAGGTTGAATGGTGGAGTCTGATTTCCTTCCTTTATATGTGTTAAGTTGGAAATAAGAGTTGTGGAACTTCAATTTACAGTAATGTTTTTTTCCTCTCTTCTGTGACTCAGTCTCACTTGGCAAAGCAACTATATTCCTAATTTTAAATAGTATTGCTTAACTCTCTTATCTCTTATAATGCTCTTGACAAAAAATGGAAAATAATGCATATCCAGTGAAATTAAATTATATCCGTAGTTGTTTGGGTTTGTTTTCCTAAGTGGTCTGCAAAAGCTGTCTCCAGTTTTATATCTCTTCTGAATCTGAGCCATTTTTTCTAAGATTCTATAGATCTTTTAAATTTCACTGGCCTATAATGGAAGTAATATAAATGTCTTTATTATGAAGATTTGGAGGCAACTTATACCGTACTCTCAGAGACAGCATGGGAGTCTAAAAGAATTTACTGTGGCTTTGATTTACTGCTCACCATCTAAATTACTTGCTGCTTGCTGTTAGTTCAATAATGTGTTACCAAGGCATCTAAAAGTTTTTATGTAGTTATATTGGTACTGTTAAACTAGATCAGCACAGTTTATTGTAGTTTAGAATCTGATGGATTTGCCTCCGAGTTTTGATCTAAGGGAGGATTACTCACACCTAGGAACTGAAACTTCTTTCCACCCCAAAATGTAGTGTGGAGAAGACGACTTTCAATGTAGGGGTTGAGAATAGGGAGAGGGGGAAAGCATATCCCATCCCATGGTTCTGTTGGAGGAAGGTAGAATAGCGGGCTCCAAACTTTCTGTCATTGCGGATTAGCGGGGTGGGGAAGGGGGAGAGGAGATGGTTCCACGTGAATAGTTGGGGAGCTTGTGTACTCGTGCAGCTCCATTTGCACAACGGAAGGCACGCGCACCTGCCACTCCCACAAATGAAACTGCACACAAATGGTGCGCTCACACGCCTCTTCTGTAGCCTGGTTCTGAATGGACCACCGCCTGATAGTGGATCAGGGACCAGGGGTTGGGTACTCCTGTGGTTGTTCCACCCTCCATGGACTGCATGAATATGCGATCTAAACATACTAAGAGATATGCCTACATTTTTGGAGCCCTGCACATAACAATAATAAAATATCAGGACCAAATGAGGGAATTCCACCCAGGAGGTGGCTACTAGATTGATGGAAGAGACTACCTCCCTCCCCTTGCTCGATTGCTCTCCAACCATCCATATTTTTGCTTATCATATCGATGTATTATCCTCATTATGTTCCTTTGTCATTGTTTATTTTATTGTTCTGTTGTTTTACTCCTGTTTGCACTCCTTTCCTTTCCTTCATTTTTATTATGAAGTATGCAAAGGGAAGTATGCAGTAGGGTATCCCAAGGCTCTGTTTTAGGCCCAGTACTCATTCATCAATGATTTGGACGAGGGGATAGATGGGGAACTCATCAAATTTGCAGATGACATTAAGCTGGCAGGAATAGCCAATACTCCAGAAGATAGGCTTAAGATACAGAAGGATCTTGACAGACCTGAACATTGGGCGCTATCTAACAAAATGAAAAAAATAAGATTCTACATTTAGGCACGAAAAACAAAATGCATAGGTATAGTATATGTGGTACCTTGCTCAATAGTAGTTAAGTATGAGAGGGATCTTGGAGTGGACAATCATTTAAATATGAGCCAGCAGTGTGCTGCAGCTGCCAAAAAAGTCAACACAGTTCTAGGCTGCATAAACAGAGGGATAGAATCAAGATCACACGAAGTGTTAACACCAGTTTATAATGCCTTGGTAAGGCCACACTTGGAATACTGCATCTAGTTTTGGTCACCACGATATAAAAAAGATGTTGAGACTCTAGAAAGCATGCAGAGAAGAGCAACAAAGATGATTAGGGGACTGGAGGCTAAAAGATATAAAGAATGGTTATTGGAATTGGATATGTCTAGTTTGATAAAAAGAAAGACTAGAGGTGACATGATAGCAATGTTCCAATATCTCAGGGGTTGCTACAAAGAAGAGGGAGTCAAGCTATTCTCCAAAGCACCTGAGGGCAGGACAAGAAGCAATGGATGGAAACTAATCAAGGAGAGAAGCAACCTACAACTAAGGAGAAATTTTCTGACAGTTAGAACAATTAATCAATGGAACAATTTGCCTCCAGAAGTTGTGAATGTTCCAACACTGGAAATTTTTAAGAAGAGATTGGATAACCATTTGTCTGAAATGGTATAGGGTTTCCTGCCTAAGCAGGGGGATGGATTAGAAGACCTCCAAGGTCCCTTCCAACTCTATTATTCTATTTTATTACTAAAGTAGCCTGATGGCAAATTAGACAGCAATAAATTTAACAAATTTAACAATTAAATAAATAACCAAATATGTATTATTTCTTAGATTAAGTTCTTTGTTTCCCCTTCAGCAGCATGCAGACCATCCCCACTTATATGGGACACTGACATGCCAAATGTCACCTGTCAAACTTTTTTGGATAATGGTAGACTTGAACCTCAATTTTCCCTGCCTTAATCCAATACCTGAACTCCTACATCATATTGGCTCTTCTTAAAAAAGCTCTATAGGCAAATCAAGCTGGGCTTTTCCCATGTCCTTATTTATTTACAGCAAGTCAAAATATCCTTCAGTCTTACATAGATATATTCAGTAAATGAGCATTTTAATGTTCAAAACATAATGTATGATTTTTCCCAAGAATTCTATGCTATTTTCAAACCAAATTTCAGCATTATGCAGCTAAATGAGAGGCAGAGGAAAAAACATTGGAAGTGGATGTTTTCTGGGCTTATGAGTACAGGTAGTCCTCAGTTTACAACCACAACTGAGCCCAAAATTTCCATTGCTAAACAAGACAGTTGTTAAGTGAGTTTTGCCCCATTTTACAACCTTTCTTGCCACAATTGTTAAGTGAATCACTGCAGTTG
The DNA here is from genome assembly GCF_029215685.1 of Pituophis catenifer annectens. Taxonomy (NCBI): domain Eukaryota; kingdom Metazoa; phylum Chordata; class Lepidosauria; order Squamata; family Colubridae; genus Pituophis; species Pituophis catenifer. The sequence continues at coordinate 208,370,285 of NW_027256881.1, forward strand.
TTTAGTAACACAACTGTTAAATCAATCTTCCCCGTTGACTTTGCCTGTCAAGAGTGTTGCAAAAGATGATCACATGACCCCGGGGCATTGCAACCATCATAAATACGAGTCAATTGCGAAGCATCTGAATTTTGAAGTATGAAAAATGGTCACAGGTCGCTTTTTTTTCAGTGCCATTGTGACTTCGAATGGTCATTATACAAATGGTTGTAAATCAAGGACTACCTGTATTCCTACAAGGAGGAGCCTGAACTGACAGTGATTAGGGAAGCCGTATTTACAGCTCTAACTGAAAAGAAGATAAAGAATATAGGAAAATAGGGATAGGCTGAGCCAGGCTTCCTAACAAGAGAAGTGTCAGACAGGCTGTGACCTGTGTCTGGGAAAAAAAGGCCAAGGCAACCTTTTAAACAAAGAGCAGGCAGAGAGATAGACAAAGGGCGATTGATCTGGTGTAAATCCTTAGCCCTTTCTTAACACATTACTGCTTCTTGTGGTCAATAGGTCAGGAGGTGCTGAAAATTCCTGCCACTTTCAACAAAAAAGAGCATATCCTTCAGTTGCGTATATTCAGCCGTTGTCTGGTGGGGACAAAATGGTGTTCCATCCCTTCTCTGTTGACAAAAACGAATGGGACTTTTGCCTGAACTTCATTCTAAACACTAGCAGTGGGGTAATGTCCACCACCTCATCTGAGTCAGTAGACTAGGAGCTTATCCACACTACCTGATTGCTTCTCTCTAGAATGAGACAGCAGTTGTGTTTTGAGAGTTCAAACAGTTGACAGTTTATACTTATCTCTTCTCAGTCCTCCAAGGTAGTCCAGGCTAGGAAAACAGAACCTAGAATCCTGACACTACCTTTATTGTAAGACGTCAGGCCCGAAACCAAAGATGACACATAGTGACTCTACTAAACTGAATTCTTTATTGTTTTACACCCATAGACTAAATCGTGCCAGGCTGAGCATTCTACTACCTGCATTCACATTATACTCTGGGAGCTATTAGGGAGGGGCTGTCTTCACCCTCATTCATAACATCTGGACTGAGTTGCCTCTCACTCCTCTGGAGTGAACCCCTCCCTCCTGGGAATCCACTTCCTCACTACATTTCATTACATGGGTTACAGCAACAGAATCTTGCAAGTCTGAAAGCACTTTCCCTCTCCTCTGCCTTTATGTTCCAGAGAACTAGTAGTGTCATGCCACCACATATCCATTGTGCTGTTGTTGCTCTCTAGCCCCACTTAGTGGCTGGAGAGACAGATAGGCCCAACTATATTGTCTGAAGCCAGACTCCATTTTCCTTCAGCATAAGGAGAAGATAGAAGAAGCCATTTTGATCTGTGCCACATGGTTACCCGGAGACGGACCTACATCAGTGGTGGAATTCAATTTTTTTTTACCACCGGTTCTGTGGGTGTGGCTTGATGGGCATAGCAGGGGAAGGATATTGCAAAATCTCCATTCCCATCCCACTCCAGGGAAAGGATACTGCAAAATCCCCATCCCCTCCCTACTCCTGGGAGAAGGATATTGCAAAATCTCCATTCCCATCCGACTCTGGGGCCAGCCAGAGGTGGTATTTGCCGGTTCTCCAAACTACTCAAAATTTCCGCTACCGGTTCTCCAGAACCTGTTAGAACCTGCTGAATTTCACCCCTGGCCTATGTCCCTCACACGGAGCATCGCTGGTGAGTTTCAAGCTGCTTGTTTGTTGGTTGTTATGTTCAGCAGTAGTTTAATGCTGTCTATCTTGTATTTGTATCTTATATCTGACTGTATGTATCCCTATTTTCTTCAGTTTCGTTTCAACAAAGTGTTCAGATTCACGCACACGGTCCGTTTCATTGGAGAATAGATGGGTTTAGCTGCCTGTTGAGCTGCACACAGACTAATGTGCAGTGGAGACAGAACAACTAAGAAGGGTCCATTCTGAGGTGCTTTCTCCACCCATCCTAGGGGCGGGTTTCAAAACTCGTCGCTACCGGTTTGCTCATGGGTGCTCACACGCTCGCAATGCTTCTGTGCATGCACAGAAGTGTCTGGGTTGGTGGGTGGAGCCTCTTGCCGCTGCTGCTACCAGTTCGCCCGATCTGGGGCGAACCGGTAGCAACCCACCACTGACCCACCGAATAGTGGGTTGCCCCCGGTTCGCACCGGTTCTATAGAACCGGTAGTAAAACCATCGGGAGGCTCTGCTCACCGACCCCAATGTCACTAAAATGCTTCTGTGCATGTGCAGAAGAGAGAGTGCGCGCGCAACCCCACTGCAACCCGGTAGTAAAGGTAAGTAGAACCCACCCCTGGACCCACCCCCTTCCTTCGGTATGCTATCTCTTGTCTTGACTGTTGCCCTGTTGCCTGACTGTTGCAGCTCTGCTGCTTTCACTCAAATTCATCTCATGGAAGAGTCATTTGGGTTGCTACATATTTATTTTCCAAGCAGGTGCCTCTTATACCTCTCTCCCATCCCAAATTTCATATATTAGACTTGTATAAAATTATATACAATATTTCCAGCAAGCTCCAAAAACAGGAAGGCTCCGGTCAGTGAAAAATGGGAGGCCACAAGAGTAGGAGAATTGTCCAGTGGGAGGCAGTGGGAGCCTGCAGTCTGGATCAAGTTATCTTTGCACGCTGTTCCAAAGTAACTCAGTCAAAACAGGATTTTCATAAACCTCAAGTCAGCATGGACACAGAAGAGGAGCAGTTAAAGCAATAAGTGTGGATATGCCCCAGTTAGGAAGTATGGAAAAGAAGTGAATGTATTGAACTGGGACTGGAGGGATCTAGGGTCCAATTCTCACCCAACCGAGGAAGTTCACTAGATACCTTTCTATCCGTGAATTTTCTCAGCCCAGCTCCATTCTCCAATAGAGGATCTAACTAGGAAAAATAACCAGGTGGCTACTACTGCTTTTTCCCAGCATGTGGGACAATGACTCAGCTGCTTAATGGTAGGGCTGTTCTGCTTTGGAAGTTTGCACATACAGTATATACATACACAAATTCACACATCAGCAGAGGCTATAATTTGATATGCAAAAAGGGAGACTATAACTTTCATTCTTGACCCACCCTGTACCCTGAAAGGAAAGGAAAGAATAGAGCATACATACAATAGTGCCCAAATTCTTCTGACTCAGAGTGTATTAAGAATTTCAGTGGGACCGAAGTGGCTGAAATCTTCCCCAAAGAGGCTGCATTCCAGCAGCTCTCTGCAATTATTGCTAATGGAGCTATTATGAGTAGAAATGCTGCAAACAATACTTTGCCCATTTTTACATATAATTTGGGTGTGGCAAAATGTTCAGTTATAGGTACTGAGTGGCTTTTTTTTTTCTTCCTAAGAGCATACTGCTGTAGCATAATAGCTACAACACTGCATATTAAGACTTTTTTTCTCTCTTCAATCGTGACTGATTCTCAGAGATTCCCTGAACAAGTCCCTGCACTTTTTTGGGGTGAGGTTTTTGAAAAATGGTTTGCCATTGCCTCCTGCTTAGAGCTAAGCGAAAGTGACTGGCCCAAGGTAACCCAGCTGACTCTGTGCCTAGAGCTCACCATCTCCTGGGTTCTAGCTTGGTGCCTTCACTACTACACCAAAGTGGCTCTGAAGACTACCGTAACTTCCCTGACATGTTGCTATGGCTGCTGATGTCTCAGGCAGATACGCTAACTTAAATAATTCTCTCAGCATGACCGACATTGTTTAAAAAAGAAAGCTAAAGCAAGGTGAATTGAGATGACTAGTTTATACATAGTGCTATATATGAAATAACAATCTGGAAAAATGACTTTTGGCTGCTGGAGCACGTCTAGAAGGTTCTAATATTTTTGGATGTAATTTAATGTTTACATTAAAAAGTAGTAATTTTTAACCAGTTTGTAGCACAGTACTTCCTTCTTTAGGAAAAAGCACTATTATGTCTTTATTCGTGAAAATGAGGTATACTAGCAGGCAAATGGCAACAAGGAGCCAATAATTTGAAGGGCTGTTACTTGGCTAGCTATAATCTACTGCAGGGGTAGACAGCTATGGCCCCTTTACAACCTGTGGACTTCAACTGACAGAATTCTTTCTGGGAGTTGAAGTCCACAGGTTGTAAAGGAGCTATAGTTGCCCCTTCTGGCCTACTATCAGCCTCCAGGTAAAGATCTTTCTTTAGCCTCTCTATGATCGTAATTCTTATCTTACTCAATAACAAAGCTGCTTAAGAATGGTTTTCCAGCCATTTTAAGGATCATTGCCTGTAGTTTGGGAAGTTGCACTGCAACACATATAGATGGCATCTGGTTACACAAAATTAGTTTACAAAGTACCACTACAGCACGTTTAAATTTGCCATGTAATTAGTTTCAATTAAAACAAAGCAATATGACTTCTGGTTGGCTCCGTGAGCCTCGAAGATGCTCTTTTACGAGTGCCCGATCCTTGGTTCCGTAAAAGCCCCAGTACAGCCGAAAAACAGCTGTCTGGAGGCTTGGAACCCTCTCCCCAGGCGGAGGTAGAGCCCCCCAAGTGCCCTAGGAGAAATCCTGGGGCGCGAAGGGTGTGGGCTCCCTATTGAAGCCTGTCAAGCTGCTCCGGACCAGGGATGACTCCGCAAAAGCGGAGCTAGAGGCTGCGACCAAAATCTGCTGGAAAAAAAAAATGAGGGGACTTTTAACATCTTTACCTTGATTGCAGACAGAGCAAACCAGGAGAAAAAAGGAAAAAAATTGCAAGTAACACTTTAACTACGTTTTAACATGCAGAAAATGGCGCCTGAGGGTGGGAAGAGGAAGCTACAAGGGAAAGTGCTTGTTACGCTTGTTAACGTTTGCAACATTGATACAGCTACTGGATTACACCTTAAGAGAAAGTTTTAAAGTGGAAGCGCCTAGGAAAAGAATTTGGTACTGAGGAAAAGAACTTGGTATTGACTTTAACTAAAATTTTGCTCTTATATTGTGTGGAAAATAGTTGGAATTGTCGACCTAATAGCTGGATAAATACAAACTGGCTGAAATATGGCTGACATCAGGGCTGGTGAATCAGCAAATTCTCAAGCTGTGACTGTTAAAGGTTTTCAAGAACTTCTAGAATCTTTTAATTCTGCTCTTTTGGATACAATTGAAAGAGCTTTTTCAAAAAACAGCTTAGAAAATTATAAGGAGTTGTTGGATGGGCAGCAGGAAATTTTTCAGAGGAGTTTGCCCTTGGAAGATCAAGAGGCTGTTAGGACTGAAAGGCAGGCTGGCACAGCTGAAACAAAGGACTGGGTGGATGCTTCCATTCAATTGATAGAAAAGCAACAAATAGACTTTTTATTGCAAGCTGACAAACTTTATGGCAACAAATTTTGGCTATATGGACAAAGGAATGGACTGAAGGATTATACAAGCAAGAAGAGCCGAAATGGAGATCTCAAATTAGAAAAAGTGATTTCAAGAAGAGAGCGAGTATTTCAGAAACATCAACCTCAAATCAACATTTTAAAATTTTCAAAAATAAAATTGGGGGGAATGTTGAAAGAATTAATAAAAAAAGGACTGGAAAAATATAGAAAGAAGAGAAGAATAGAAGATTAAGTATTTGCTTTTTTTTTTTTCTCTTTGGGGAAGGAAGATTCTAGTAATAAATTGAAAAGTTTAATTACATTGGTATTAAGGCTACTTTAGGAATTGAAAATTTGAAAGATATCTTCCTGTAGATTTTGAAATCTGCATTTGGCAAATATGTGTTTTAATGGTATTAAGAGATTTTTAAAATGTTTAACATAAGATCATATTATTTTAACAGATATATGAGATAAAATGTGTAAGCTTTCAAGATGCCCAACTTTTTGAAGCAAAGAGGATTAATGTTAAATTCAGAATTCTATTATAAAATGATAATTAGTTTTGGATAGTAAAAGGGCTGCTTTCTAAAAAGTTAGTATTAAAATGGTTAATTGAAAACTTGAAAGATATCTTCTTGTAGATTTTGAAATTTATATTTGGTAAATAAGTGTTTTAATGGTATTAAGAGATTTCTAAAATGTTTAACATAAAATTATATTATTTTAACAGATATATGAGATAAAATGTGTAAGATTTCAAGACGCCCAATTTTTTGAAGGAAAGAGGATTAATGTTAAATTCAGAATTTTATTAGGGAGTAATGTTCAAAAAGAATGATGTTCGAGGGTATGGAAATGAAATTTAATTATGATTTTTACTGTTTGTAATATTGCTAAAGTATTGGATTATACATCAAGAAAAAGTTTTTTTATAATTAGGAAGAATGAATTTAACTTAATTGGTCTGGAGGATTTATAAAAGGGAGGTTGATGAATTGGAGCAAGGGGAGTTAAAGAATGTGTGGGAGTTTTGAACTTTATAATTAGTTAGTTTATTTTAGCATATGTTTGTTAGATGCTATACCCTGTTTTTGCTCTGGGAAGTTGGGTGGGGGTGGGGGTGGGGAGGGTGGGATAAGGGTTGGGGTGGGAAAAAAGTGGTGAATAGAGAAATGTTTTAACAGAAGAAAGTATCTACGATTAGAATACAGGAGTTGCTCAGATACTAAAGGAGGAGAATATTTCACAGCAAAGAAGTTAGAAAGGAGAGAGGAGGAGAGGGTAGGAAGAGGAGAGGGAGGGAGAGGAATGGAAGAAAGGAGAGGAGGAAGGGAAGGGGACAGGAGTAGAAGTGAAGGTGAGAAGGGGGAAAAGAAGAGAGAAATGGGGGAAAGGAAAAGGAAGTAGGATGAGGTAGGAGAGGAGGAAGGAGAAAGTAGGAGAGAAGAGGAGGGAGGGAAGGGAAAGAAAGGAGGAGAAGAAGAAGGTTTGTTGTGGAATGAGGGAAGAAAGAGAAGAAGAGCAACTCCGAATGTAATTAAAATGTCTTATTTTAATGCTTTCTTTAAGGGAAACATGTATAAATAGGATTTATTATGTATAAGAAAATGTACACTTTCTATTATGTGGGGAGGGGGAAAGGGTGGGGGGGAGAAAATTGTTTGTATTTCTTATAAAACTTTTCAATTAAAAAAAAAACAAAGCAATATGGCTCTTCTAAAATGTATCCCTATATTGTAAGGCATATAACACCACCCACACCAGTGGTGAAATTCAAATTTTTTTACTACCGGTTCTGTGGGTGTGGCATGGTGGGTGTGGTGTGGCTTGGTGGGTGTGGCAAGGGAAGGATACTGCAAAATCACCATTCCCACCCCACTCCAGTAGAAGGATACTGCAAAATCCCCATTCCCTCCCTACTCCTGGGGAAAGGATATTGCAAAATCTCCATTCCCACCCCACTCTGGAACCAACCAGAGATGGTATTTGCCGGTTCCCTGAATTACTCAAAATTTCTGCTACCGATTCTCTGAACTGCTCAAAATTTCTGCTACCGGTTCTCCAGAACCTGTCAGAACCTGCTGGATTTCACCCCTGATCCCACACACAACCCTCAGTTTAAGAAATTCATCTCACAAAATTGGACAATGTCCTTCTCATCTAGCTGTGAAAACTCAAGATGTTGGAGATGATATTGTTTCTTCCATGTTCTTTTCTTTCCCCTCTTGTATATGTACCATTTTTCTTGCAAATTTGTTACCTGTTTATTATTTTTTCTCGGGTAGATATATCTTCATTTCACTAATGGAGTTTTTCCAGGTTTTTTTTTTTTTTTAGATTTCTTAATGAATACATTTACGTTCTCTTTCCATTAATTTATTTTACCCCAAATAACAGCTGCTGAGATAGAGAAGGAAGTAATTTATCAAGTCCATAATCTCAATTTTTCAGAGTTCTTTGCTTTCCTGCTTCCCTGGAGACTTACTTTGGTTCCCCAAAGCTAGGTGTTCCTCTTAGCTTTTGCAGCTGGCGCAGTTTTTAGCTTGACTGCCAAATGCAATTTTCAAGAAGGAATTCATTTGACATCTCTGGAGGCCTTGCCTTGTCTGATTGTAATTCATGCTTTAACCCAGTTGTGCAGCAGGCCTTTCAGGAAGATGTGGAAAAAAATTGAGTATAAGGGCATGGTCATTCATGTACAGCCCCCTCCTCATTTCCTTCCTGAGACATAAACGGGCCCAGTTTCTGAAGATACGAAGATTTCCGGGGATTCCTGCATTCACTCGTGGAAAGAAATATCCATCTGGTTCAGTTCCAAGCTGGGAAAGAGACACTGGAAACATGGAGGCTGTTTGGAAAGATGGTTTAATGATGAAGCAGAACTACCAGCAGTCCTGGATTCTGGTGCAACTGACCACATGTAGTTGAGAGTGGTTTTTTTTTTATAACTTCTCTTGGGCTTTGCACTTGAGCTTCCTGTTCCTGTGCAAGAACATGTATTCTATTGGCTGCTGTCAGACTCCCATTGGGCCATGTAGGGGTTATGTAGGGGTCAAAGCTGGGAAAGTACAAATCCTAGGAGTTTGTTTGAGCTAAGTTTGGTTGACATTTCTGAGGGTGATGCAATGAGGGGGCTTGTGTTCTTAAAGGGTTTTGGGCAATTCCTATTGTGGCTTAATGGCTTTTTCCTGTGTTGGATCTTGGGTGAGGGTATTTGCTTATGAATAGAGCTATCTATCTCTTTATCTCTTAAGTGCTGACATCTGCTGAGGGCTATTAAGAAAGGTGGGGGCTGCTTTCTCCCTCTAAAAAAACATGTTACTCCATTTCTCATCCCGGAAAATATAGTATTCTGCCTTTTTAATATTTCTCAAAATATTTCATTCTTCTAGGAGAGGGGTGGATGCTAACTTTCTACGCACTATTTGCAGAATCAATTGCACACAGAGTAATTGAAACATTAAGCTGGTTATCAGGGGCGAATCATTGGCCCCCACGGAGAGGGCTCGCAACTTGGGCGTCCTCCTGGATGCACGGCTGTCTTTAGAAGACAGGGGGGCTTTTTATCAGGTTCGCCTGATACTCCAGTTGCGTATCCAGTTTCTGGATCGGGACTCCCTACGCACGGTCACTCAGGCATTCGTCACTTCCCGCCTGGACTACTGCAATGCTCTCTACATGGGGCTCCTCTTGGAGTGCACCCGGAGGCTCCAGCTGGTCCAGAATGCAGCTGTGCGGGGGATTATGGGAGCGACGGGGTGCTCCCATGTGACACCTCTCCTGCGCGAGCTGCACTGGCTCCCGGTGGTCTTCCGGGTGCGCTTCAAGGTGTTGGTGACCACCTTTAAAGCGCTCCATAGCTTAAGGCCGGGATATCTATGAGACCGCCTTCTGCCGCCAATAGCCTCCCACCGGCCAGTACGCTCGCACAGAGAAGGCCTCCTCAGGGTGCTGTTGGCCAGACAATGTTGGCTGGTGACCCCCAGGGGGAGAGCCTTCTCTGTGGCGGCACCTGCCCTCTGGAACAACCTACCCCCAGAGATACACACGATACCAGACCTCCGGACTTTTCGTCGGGCCCTGAAAACTCATTTATTTCATCAAGCCGGGCTGGCTTGATCTCATCCTTTCGGTTTTAATTTGAAATTGGTTTAACTGGGTTGTTTTAAATTGTGGGCCAAAATTATTTAATATCTTTTAAACTGTTTTTAAATTTTATATGCTATGTTTTATCTCGGCTGTTCACCGCCCTGAGTCCTGCTGGAGAAGGGCGGTATAAAAATCAAATAAAATAAATAAATAAATAAATAAATAAATAAATAAATAAATAAATAAATAAGTGCATGGAACTTGTAGAAGCAAAAAACTTGCATACACAGCTAGTCCTCAACTTACAACAATTTAGTGACCAAAGCTACAATGGCACTGAAAAAGGTGACTTATGATTGTTTTTCACATTACAACCATAGCAGAATCCCCCGTGGCCACATGACCAAAATTCTGACGCTTGGCAACTGGCAAGTGTTTATGACCGTTGCTGCATCCTGGGGTCATGTGATCACCTTTTGCAACCTTCTGACAAACAAAGTCAATGGAGAAGCCAGATTCACTTAACCACCGTGTCGCTAACATAACTACAGAGATTCATTTAACAGCTGTGGCAAGAATTATCATAAAATGGGGCAAATTAATACATGTCTTACTTAGCAACATAAATTTTGGGCTCAGTTGTGATTGTAAAGTTGCAGACTACCTGTATCAAAGAAAGGTTTTTTTCCCCTCCATACCTTGTTCCAGAAGTGAATTCCTAGGTGTGGGAATAAGGTGAGTAGTTTAAGATGGGACACTCATATAAACACTGGTTGAGAGTGTCCCATCTTAAACTACCAGCCTAAGTTTTCCTTCATTTTCTAAACTGCATTCTTTCTAACCTGTTCTCTTCACCAGCTGTATTCACTTGCTGAGGGAAATGTTGGGTTTTTTCAGACTCCTGGTGCAGCAGCACAGTTTTTAAAAGGAACAATAGTTAATAGTTAGAACAGTATTTTTTCAAACTTGGCAACTTTAAGATCTGTAGACTTCAACTCCCAGAATTCCTGAGTCATCTGGCTGGGGAATTCTGGGAGTTGAAGTCCATAGATCTTAAAGTTGCCAAGTTTGAAAAATACCAGCCTAGAGCATAAGAAACATCACTCCCTTCTCTAACGGGTCCTCTCTGGAAATTCCTTTGCCAGGCTCCTGTTGTCAACTTATGATTTATGTTCTTTTGCCTTTCTGTTTCTTATTTCTTCTCATGGTTCAACTGACTTTTTCAAGAATTAATGCTTTTGTGCTCTGCTTCAGCTGCTCCTTTTATTCTAGTTTCCCTCTGAATCAATTCTCTGCTGACGGACAACACAACTTTGAATTTCAGCTGTTGGTTCTTTACACAACTATTTCGGTGCCCCTTCAATAAAGATGCAATAGGTTTTATACCTATGACACAACTTCTCATTAGATGAAACATTTTTTAGGTTTTTTTTTTTTAATGTAATGCCTTTGCGTTTATCGATGTGGGCAAAACACTTCAGTTCATACATTCTGCCAGTGAAGAATTTTTTTAAAGCAATACAGCAGTTCATGGTTTGATTTATACCCCCAATGGTGCATACTTTCCTCTTACTTGCTTGCCAAACCCACTTGAATAAACAAAGGAGAAGTATGAAGCCCACTGGAACATGGATCAATCCCAAATTTACCTTCTTTATTTAACCACCTATGAGAATCATAAATCTTCGCTCATAAAATTCTTAGCCATCATCACAATAGTTCTTACCATTATGTAAGCATATGATTTCATCTGTCATCAAGTCAAATATGATCTTGAGGCCTTGACATATTGGCCCAAACTTGGTATGGTTTCTACATAGCATTCTAAGGGCACATAGAATAATATTTTCAAAGCTGTTTCTTTTTATATGCATTTTCCCTCCTTCCCTGATGTGCCATGCTCCAAGCTCTAGTTAATTATGTTTTAAAAGCCTCATCTCATTTGATAAAATGGGAAAGAAATCATTAATGTTATAGGCAAGAGGAAAGAAAGGACTATTTCCATAAGGAAAACAAATCATTAGCACACGACAAGGAGATTTTTCTAGATACATCTATTTGTTGTAGAAAAAAAGATCAAAATAAAAAAGGGCAACAATGAAATATAAATTAGTAGCTCAAACATCCATGCAGACTTATATTTCTCTTCCTCATCTTTACAATACATTGCACAATACATTGTCATTGCACAAATATCAGTATTTAGTTATTTTAAAAGTTTACATAGTTACTTTCTTCAAAAGATCTCATTCAGATCAGACACTTGCAGATGTCCTCAACTTACGACTGTTCGTTTAATGACTATTCAAAGTTACAACGGCACTGAAAAACCTATGACTGTTTTTCACACTTACAACTATTGCAACATTCCCATGGTCACGTGATTAAAATTCGGACGCTTGGCAACTGGCATGAATTTATATGATGGTTGCAGTGTCCTGGGGTCATGTGATCACCTTTTGCGACCTTCTGACAAGCAAAATCAATTGGGAAGCCAGATTCACTTAACAACCATGTTTTTATGCTCTCTCGTGGATGCCCCTGGTCTAACACCCTAACCCAGTGATGGCTAACCTTTTTAGGATCAACGTGCGGGCATGGCCCCCCCAAAATGCAATGTGCGCCTGGCCCCTGCGCACGTACTGCCCGCGCATACACCCCCCCGCATGTGCCCCACCCCCTCCATTTAGGAGCTAATGCTAATTTTTAAGTGTAATGGACAGTTCAATATATTCACTTCATTCATTTTTATCCTTCAGCAGATAGGTGATCTTAACCTAAAGTTGTTTCTAAACTCTGCCAATTTTATTTATATGTTGTTGTTTTTGGCATGTCATCTCCTGTCTCCTTCATTCCACTCCCAAATTGTATAAATGTCTCAAACACTGCAATGACACACACCTGTGTCTCCCTATTGAGGCTGAAATATTTGGATAAATATATGAACTACTACCTGTTTTTAAGATTCATGCCCATAAGTCAATCTTTAGACTTTTTGGGCCTTGGTTCAAAAATCGTAGACTATAAAAGGCTCATGATTTATAGATTATTTAATAGACTGAAATGATTAATTGTCTGATTTATTTGTGGGCATTTTTTTAATGGCAAGCGTTGTGCATTAAAATACTGTAGAAGCAACAGACAGACAAAACCATTATTTAAGACTTTTTGATTGGATTACAATGCACAAATAACAAAAAGAAGAAGAAGAAGAATGTAATTGCAAGGCTCCTACATGTAGTAAATGTTCTAGATTACTTCAAATGCTCAGTAATAAATGACTTCTGAATAGTAAGAAAAAGTGGTTAGGGGGAAGTGAAGTGGGATTTATCTGCAAATCGTATCAGCCTATTGGTGATTAGGAAAACTCAGAGAATGGAATATAATTTTATATGCAAAATATCAAAGACTTAAGTTAGGGGTTGGAAGTCTTCGAAGGCCAGTGGACACACCCAAAAATCTAAGGGCATATTATGACCACATTTATAAATTGTAGCAGGAACCAGGAAGACACAGGCATTTCTCAGAAGGCCAAATTTTACCCTGCCTCCCCTGCCATCTTTCAAGCACCAGGGAAATCAGGAGATCCAGGCAGTTCAAATGGTTATAAGATTTATTGCAAACTTAAGAATTTGAACTATTAATCATCATCTTCTTTTAACGACCCCATAATTCCTTTCGGGGTGGGACCTGGGCAACTGAAGGGAGCTGAGTGTTTATTGTCTGGATGCCCTTCCTGTTGCCAATGCGGAGCTTTGGTCAGCAGATATATTCTCATTGTGCGCAGAGAGAGAAATATCTGCCTCTACCTAGGATCAAACTCACAGCCTCCTGATTGTGAGGGGAGAGCTCCACCTCTAGGCCACCGCACCACAAAGAATTTGAATTACTAATTGCCCAAGCAAATTGGTGGGAGATAAGAGTCACGGGCATTCAAGGTGGGCTGGACTTAGATCACTTGTGAGCATGAATGGACTCATGATGCATTTGACCCCTCCCTTGGACTCAGCCTGGTCATCTCCTACACTGTCCATTTTATTAGCTCAGGATGCTCCTGGCCACAGTTTTGTCTTTTTCCGTGCAGGGAGGCAGATTGCCTATGGGGCTACATGTAGCTTCTTATTCAGTGTGGTAAATAAACATTTTAACCAAGGTAGGGAAAGCATGCAGAGAATGACTACTGCGGTCCTTTCCAACTCCTTAGTAAGATTCTGCTCTGGTTCACATGCCTGGGAGAGAGGTGAGCATATGCTCAGAATGGAAAAGATCATGTATGCCCAAATGCCCTTTGCATAGGTAGCATTGGAAAAAAAAAATCTGGATCCCCCCCCCCCTGGTCTGCTTGATCCCACCTAGTTTTCTAATTCAATCTTTCTTTTTCCATCTCCTTCCACTTCTAGATTTGGTCCTATTCTGCTCGATCTTCAGAGAGGTTTTTTTTTTTCAGTGTTCCATTGGGCTGGCAAGGATAAAAATAAAGTCAGTTAAGGCAGAGATGAAATTTTGGCATACTAGTTTTCATATATGGTTCCTGAGGTACAGTACTTAAACTGGAAAAATAGGGAATTTTCATCAAAAAAATTGTCTCAATGCACAATTGTAAATCACATATGTGCATTGCACACATGCACACACACACACACACACACACAGAGAGAGAGAGAGAGAGAGAGAGAGAGAGAGAGAGAGTTTTGCTCATTGCTAGCAACATAATAGAATTAGCCTTTGACAGTCATGAACCACGGGTGTCCAACATTTTGGTTTGCCTGGGCTACACTGAGAGAAAAAGAATTGTCTTGGGCTGCATATAAAATATATATTATAGTTAATGTGTATAATTCACATAATAATGTTAAAAGTTTATGACCTTGTGGGGGCATATTCTAGCTGTCCAAGGCTGCATGTGGCCCATGGGCTACGGGTTGAACATGCCTGCTCCAAACTATGTAGCATTTGTAATTGTATGAAAAGTAAAACTGCATTTTCAGTGACAAAGTTACTGAAATTTTATTGTTGTGTAAACGTTTCAGGTATTGCAGCTGATTCATCCTCAGCAACCAAAGTAATAGAAGATAATTATTATCCAAAAAGCCTTGAGTCCAAACTGTTGCTTAGTTCTTAACTAGAAGTGTTGCTTCTAGTTAAATGCAGCTTTCCTTTTTGGTTTTCTTGCCTCCGTGTTTCAAAAATGCAGTCAGGAGGGCAGCAATCTTTCACATGAGTAGAAAGAGCTTGTTATAAATCCTATTCCAGCAGATATTCTCGATTAAAATGTTGCTTGGTTGCAAGTAGTGGATGGAGGACAATGGTTACTGCATGACATGACCGGCTCAAGTTAGGTCTAAGTCCTCTGACACTGTTTGAAAACCAATTGGAAAATACCCATCAGATCTTTATCTTTATAGTAACCATAGCATCAAAATAATGGACATCTACAGGCAGTAAACTGTCTGGATGGGCAGGTAGAAGTTTTTGCCCATCTGCAACTGTGAAGTAGTTATGATTGTGCCAGGAGTGGGAAGAACTTGCAACGGTAACATCACAACCCAGTTGGATTACTACAATGCTTTCTATCAGGGGTGGGTTCTACTTATTTTTACTACCGGTTCGCATTGTGCCCATGTGTGTGTGTTTGCTTCGCTTGCATGCGCGCACACTCTTCTGCGCATGCATAAAATCTTCTGCACATGCGCAGATCAACTTTGATGATGTCCAGGTCAGTGGGCAGAGCCTCCCGCCGTTTTTACCACCGGTTCTTGCAAACCGGTCCGAACCGGGGGCAACCTACCACTGCTTTCTATGTAGGGGCTGTCTTTAAAAATCCCTTCAATCTAATGATTCCATCTACCGATATCTAGGACATGTGCTTTCTCTGCTGTGATACCTATCCTTTGGAACAGCATCACTCCAGGGATCCATATCGCTCCCACTTTGGTGATATTCAAAATGTCATTGAGAGTTTAGTTGATGCCTCAAGCTTTGGGGTACAGTGAGACCAAGTGTCTCAGGGATACCCACCTCGGGTGCTATTTTAACTGAATTCCTCTGTTAGATGTGATCTTTATTCTTACCTTTTTATTGTTTTCCTTGCTTTTAATGTTGTACGCTGCCCAGAATCGAGTGACCTCCAAACTGAATAAAGAAACAAAATTATTTGGAAGCTGCAATTAGTCCAAAATACAGAAGCCCATTGTTGTAGCGCGGGAATAATGAGAGGCACGAGCAGGCTAGTAACAACAGCTCTTTAATTCAGGGTGAGACTTCAGCAAAGGAACACAGGCAACAGCCCTCTTTATATACTTTTCAGGGGCGACCAAGAACCAATCAGAATTCACTGTACATTTGAATTTCCCGCACAAAATAGATACATACATAACACCCCTCCCCTCCCAGAAGGCACTTATTCTATCTATTTACATATTTACATACAAAATCACGCAGGTGATCAGGGCGTGTCTTAATCCTGGTTGACTTGCGCAGTTCAGTTGTTGGCGAGGCGTCGAGCCGGTCGGAGGGACCTCCCGTCTCTCCTGGCTCCGCCAATGGAACCTCCTGGATTTCTCCGGAGGTGTCGCTATCTCCGGCTGGGAGTGTCGGCTCGCTGGGGCGGCGCTGGAACTCAGAGTTGCCAGATAAGTATTCCGGCTTACTCGGGCTTGAGGTAGCTGTGTCAGGAAGACTTTGAAAGTTAGGACATAAGTTTTCGTTTTGTAAACGTTTACGCAATTGATCGATATGCCTCCTCCAGATTTTACCATGCCCTATATTGACTGTATAAGACTTTGGGCCGGTAATTCCTACGATGGTTCCTTCCACCCATAAGGACCCATTGGTGTAACTTCTAGCAAAAACTGGAGTTCCTACTTGGAATTGTCTTAGTCCTCCCCCTTCCCCTTTGAAGCTATCAGGGGAGTAATTGGGATGCAGTCGGTCGAGAATGTATCTTAGCTTTCGGCCCATTAAGAGCTCGGCTGGGCTGCGGCCCGAGGTGGGGCACGGGGTGGCATGCTGTACCGCTAAGAACTCATCTATTCTAGCCTGCCAGTCCCCTGCATCAAGCCGGGACAGAGCTTCTTTGGCTGTTTTTACAAATCTCTCTGCAAGGCCATTAGAAGCCAGATGAAAAGGAGCAGATAATGCATGTCTTATGCCTAATTCGGCTAGGTAGCCTTCAAATTGGGTAGCCGTGAATTGGGGCCCATTGTCGGATACTAGGGTGTCCAGCAACCCGTGTGTTGTGAATAATTTTCTGAGTACTTTGATTACGGCCTCAGAAGTGGTAGATGGCATTAGGGCAATTTCGAGCCACTTAGAATATGCATCTACAATAATAAGAAAGTTCTGGCTGTGGAACGGGCCAGCGAAATCAATGTGAATCCTCCCCCATGGCCCTTTTGGTTTTTCCCATTCACGTACGGGAGCTATGGGCGGATCTGGGTGGGACTCCTGGCAGGGCCTACATTTCCCTACCCACTCAGTGACATCTTGGTCGAGATGTGGCCACCAAACATAACTACGAGCTAGGCCTTTCATGGGAACAATACCAGGGTGTCCCTCATGCAACATTTCCAAAACTCTGTGCCTTAACTGCGAAGGAATGACCACTCTGTCTTCCCACAATAAGCAATCCCCCCAACATTGACAGTTCATTTTTTTTTTGTTAAAGTACAATTGAAAGTCACCACCGTCCACCTTGGTAGGCCAACCCCTCGTTACCCAGCCCATTACAGTGCGCAAAACAGAGTCTCTGGCAGAAACCCTTGCCACCTCATTTGAAGAAATGGGGCCCGGGGAAACAATGTCAAGCAGTAAAACCGGGGCTTCCGGGGTCGGGTTGTCCAACAATTCGGGCAAGGGGCATCGGCTGAGGGCGTCAGCATGTCCTAAAGTTTTGCCTGGCCGGTGGAGCAGTCTGTACGAGTACACGGCTAAGAAAATGGACCATCTGGTCATCCGGGGGGAAAGAGCAGCCGTGGTCGGTTTATCTCCAGCCAAAAGTCCCAAAAGAGGCTGGTGGTCCATAACAAGTTCAAAAGTGCAGCCAAACAAGTACTCGTGAAATTTTTTGACCCCAGCTACAGCCGCTAGTGCCTCCCTATCTAGCTGGCTATAGTTTCTTTCAGCACTAGACAAAGTGCGAGAGTAATAGGCGATGGGCGCCTCTAACCCGTTCGGCAGTCTTTGGCTTAAAACCATGCCTACGCCAAAGAGGGAAGCGTCACAGACCAATACAAGAGGTAGTTCGGAATTGTATTGGATGAGGAAACTGTCCTCCGACAAAAGTCTCTTTACTGCGTTGAATGCGGTCGCTTCTCGCTTGCCCCAAACCCACGGAACGTTTTTTCCCAGGAGCCTGTGCAGGGGCTCCGCAATGGTGGCTTTGTGTTTCAGAAACATCGTATAGAAATTGAGAAGGCCCAGGAAAGCCTGCAGTTCGGATTTTGATTTGGGGGTGGGCGCGCTTTGGATGGCCCTAACTTTGCTTTCTGTGGGGTGGATGCCCGTGCCATCGATTCTGTAGCCTAAGAATTCCACTGATGGAACCGCTATCTTGCATTTTGTTTGCTTGAGTTTAAGTCCCGCTTCTCTGAACCTCGTTAGGACTTTCTAACCCTCTGGCCTAACTGAGTCTCGTCTTGGCCACTAATCAAAACGTCCTCAAAATACGGGATAACACCTGGGAGGCCTTGTAGAAGGCGCTCCATTGTGCTTTGAAAGAGTCCTGGGGCGATGCTGACCCCAAACTGAAGCCTGGTGCATTTAAAGGCACCTCTGTGAGTTACTATTGTCTGTCATTCTGCCGTGGCATCATCTACTGGCAGTTGCTGGTACGCCTGCGCAAGGTCTAGTTTTGCGAATAGCTTGCCAGGCCCCAGGGAATGTAGTAGATGGTGGACTATCAGAACCGGATAGGCACTCTGCTGCAACGCCTTGTTTAACAAACATTTATAGTCAGCGCAAATTCTAATAGAGCCATCCGACTTGACTGGCGTGACTATAGGGGTTTCCCATTTAGCGTGATCTACGGGAACGAGCACCCTTTGCTTAATGAGCTTGTCGAGCTCCGCATCAATTTTGGGCTTTAAAGCAAATGGAACTCGTCTTGCTTTCAGTCTGATTGGCGCTACGTTGGGGTCTAAATTAAAGGATATAGGGGTCCCCACGTACTTGCCTAGAGTCTCTTCGAAAACGTCCCAAAACTTGTGGAGCAGGGTTTCTTTAAGTGATGATCCGCTGATGCTGTGAACGCCTGTGAAGCCCATGCCGAGGGCCCGGAACCATTTCATGCCCAGTAGACTTGGTAGGGGCTTGCTAACGACGGTCAGGGGCAGCTCTTTCTGGAACTCACCGTAGGTGACCCAGAACGTGCCCACGCCTTCAACGGGAACTCGGTTTCCCTGGTGGTCGAGTAGGCGGATTTTCTGACGGGACAGCTGGTTCTTCTGAAGCTTGGGCAGGAGTGCCTTGAGTGTTGACCAGGACATGATCGATAATGTAGACCCGGTGTCGATTTCCATTTCGCACGATTTGCCATCGATTTCTACTTTCGTGTAGACTTTTTCCTCGTCGGTTGTGCTGGCTTGGCCGATTCTCGTGCTGTAGGTCTCCCGCTTTTGAGGTTCGCGCCGTTTTCTCGCGCCGTCATCTTTGATTGGCTGTTTTGAACGAGCCGGTTCTGGTTGGTCACGGTAGTCATGTGGCTTTCGACTACACGGAAATTGAGCTCTGCAAACTCGTGCTAGGTGGCCTTTTCTATCGCAACGCCTGCAAATGGCTTTCGTTGATGCCTCGTGTGCTCGGGCTTCGTCTAGTGCGCCGGCTAGCATTAGGTCTGGCTTGGCTAGAAGATGCCTTTGTAACCGGGTATCTCGAACCCCGCAAATCAGTTGTTCAAGCAATGCGTCGTCTAAGTCTCTGTAGTCACAATGCGCTGCGGCTTTCCGAAGCGCGGCCACATAAGCACTGACCGGTTCTCCTTCTTTTTGAACTCGTTGCCGGAGTTCGTAGCGCTGAATGAATTTAGATGGAACTGGAGCGTAGTGGGCTTTCAGGTTGGCCTGAAGGACGGCCCAGGGAACCGTCTGGACTGGGGTTGGCTCGCAGAGGGACTCAGCCATCTCGAATACGTCTGGGTCGCAGTGGCTTAACAGAGCCCATTTTCTGTTTGCAGAGAGCCCTTGCATTTCGCTTGCTTCCAGGGAGCACTCGAACCTGGTCAGATACGATCCACTTTTCTCGGGTCGGGTTGAAGGGTTTTGGCGGAACGTAGGCAGACATGCAGTGTCTCCGTGTTCGCTAATCACCCTGGCTGAAACTCCAAGCTCTTTTGAATTGCCTCTTGTGGCCTCTATCCCACCTTCGTCGCCAATGTTGTAGCGCGGGAATAACGAGAGGCACAAGCAGGCTAGTAACAACAGCTCTTTAATTCAGGGTGAGACTTCAGCAAAGGAACACAGGCAACAGCCCTCTTTATATACTTTTCAGGGGCGACCAAGAACCAATCAGAATTCACTATACATTTGAATTTCCTGCACAAAATAGATACATACACAACACCCATGTCTTGACTGGCAGAAGGCATCATGATCATATTGTGCTTGTGCTGCATGGGCTGCCAGGTGCAATTTAAAAAATGTTTAAACTTTGATATGGCCTGAAGCCCAGGAACATATAGGAACATGTCCATCCAGATGTGATCCACCCAGTACAAGCCTCCCAGGAAAAATGGTTGATTTTTGCAAACCAAGTGAAGTGGGGGTGGGAATGGGAGTGGGGTTGAAACTGAAGTAACTTTTTTCAATGTTGGCCCCAGTGCTGTGCTTTATATAGAAATCAGACTCACTCCTCTGTTAATTATTATTTTATTTATTTTATTTTAATCCTTCATTATTTTTATAAATAACTCAAGATGGTAAACATATCTAATATTCCTTCATCCTCCCATTTTCCCTATAGCAACAACCCTGTGAGTCAGGTTGAGCTGAGAGAGAGAGTTAGTGACTGGCCCAAAGTCACCCAGCTGGTTCTCATCTTAAGGTGGGGCTAGAATTCACAGTCTCCTGGTTTCTAGCCTGTTGCCTTAACCACTAGACCAAGCTGGTTTTTTAATGGCCTTCTACTGGGTGAACTCTATCATGATGTCTGTCTATGCATCTTCTCTGTTTGTTTGATTTGATTACTGAAATAATAATAAAAAAATAATAACAATATTTAATGGTTTATGCTAAGGATGTTTTAATTGTATACTTCTTCCATATGCCATTAAGAGTTTTGTGGCAAGGTAAAAATTTAATAGATAAATAAATATTTTAAAAGTATTAGAATTATATGATGTCTACTCTATAAAAAATACTATAAAAATTCTATTTCCCCCCCCAACTCTAAAAGTTCTCAACCAAAGAAAGGTTTTAAGCTTCTCTAACTTAATAAGGGTGAAGTCACCTTCAGTTCCAGTGGTATGTTGTTCCAAAGTCTAGACCACACCATGGAAAAGGCAAAGTTTGCTGTTAATGGTAAAAATATTTGTGAAGGACCTGCAAAAGGTACTCCACTGGAAATTTAATGATGCAAGGCAGCATACACACGCATAAGATGATGCTGGAAATAAACTGGGCCCAAACAGAACTAAAGAAATCAAGTGATGACTTAGTACTACAGCTTTAAAAACTGATTTCATGACATAAACAATTTAATGATGTATTCAGTGCAGGCTAAAAGTCTGCTTGCTCTCAAAAGAAATAATTTGGAGAGTGCATGTGTCAGAGGCATGTTTATATCTTAAAGATCGGCATGTCCTTGCCTGAGCTGCTTGCTGATAGCTGCTGACTTGTTCTCTGTTAGCAATAATACAATTGTGAAAAGATTAAGATTTCACTTTCCCCCTTTTTAAAGGCATGCAATGTTCAAATTCTCCAATGAAGCTGAGAAAGGTAGCGAATAAAAAAGGGGAATTGATGCTTATTGAAAGCAATATGCTCAAATGGTTGGAAAAAATATTGAAAAGTTAAGCAAAAAAATTTATAAAAATAAGGCGCCATGTTTGAGAAGTTCCATAACTTTTTCTTGCTGATGTAGGAGATTTTGTGGGGCCAGGTTAAAGCCCCACCCAAAGTCATCTTCCCAAGAAAAGCCCATAAAGAGGAACCCATTGTTATTTAGCCCTGTCTTTGTCACTACTGTCAGTAAACCAATTTGTGCTTCAATGTTATGGTCTTGAGTTCACATGTATCCCTAATCTATGTATTTTGGATAGGCTGAAGTTCCCAGATCATAGAAAACTACAATGCAGTGCCAGATGTCTTTTTAGCTGCTTGTCATGTAGCCATATTTTTAGGCAGCTACCCAACCAAATGCAAATAGTACTTTATTAGATTATTTAGTTATCATATGAAAGGTATTTATAAGAGACAAAGGAGGGATTGCAGTCGGGCTGTCTTAAAAAGTGGAGTCTTAAATGTTGTGCCCATTCCTGAATCAGGAGGCTGTCCTCACTGTCACTCATGCTCTGGTTACCTCCAGGGAGGACTATTGTAATATGCTGTACATGGGGCTGAAGAGTATCTGGAATATCTTAATTCATTGTTGTATGCTGCCCAGAGTTATGTTGTATGAGATGAGAGGCCATATAAAAAAATTAAAAAATAAATCTTCAGTTGGTACATAATGTGGTGGTATGGGCAATGATGTGTGCCCCTTGGAACATGACACGTTACATCTCTGCTCTAGAGGTTTCATTGTTTGCCAGCTTCTGGATCCAAATCAAGATGCTGGTTTTGATGTTTGAAGCTCTTTATAGTATGGGGCTGGGTTATTGGAAAGAACCATCTCCACTTCCACCTTCACACAATTACACCTCCCATCCAATGTGGTCCAGCAGTAGAAGTAAGTTGTGGGTGCCATCTGTATAGGAACTTCATCTGACAAGACTTTGTTGCCATATCAGCCATCTTGTGGAAAATCATTACCTCAAGATGAGACTGGTCCTATCCTTGACATTCTTCTATTAACATGCAGAGGTGTGATTCAGCCTATTTGGACCGGTTTGGGTGAGCTGGTTGCTCTGACGATCAGCTAAGAGAAAACCGGTTCGCTCCGATGATCACGTGGGTCCGCCCGTCCACCCCTGCATTATACTGACCTTTATTTTCTTTTTTTGAAGCCCAGCTGAGTGGATTGCTGCGCCTCAGCTGTTTTACTCACTGGGGCTGCAGTTGAAGGTAAGTTTTAGACCAGTTTGGAAATGAACCACATGTGCAAGTGCTCAGTCAACCGGTTGTTACACCGGTTGAATCCCACCACTGTTAACATGGTTATGTCAACATGCTTGGGGATCTCAAGGTAATGGTGAATTAGTGAGATGGCTGCAGGGCCTATAATATAAAATCCTATCTGCTAATCTTTTAATAGTAAATACTGACAGATGTTTTTAACTGTAGATTTTTTTTTAATGTTGCTTTTTTATAGTTTGTTTTATAGTATATGCTACCCAGTGTTATGTCTTGTGTGATGGGTGACTATATAAATACAATGAATGAATGAATGAATGAATTAATTAATTAATTAATTAATTAATTAATTAATTAATCAATCAACAGATTGGACTGATGAAGTGGAGAAGTTTGGAATGAAGATAACGGTTGATGACTAAGGTGGACTTGACAGCTCTGCTTGTGAAGGTGTATGGTTTTAATAAAGAGCATTATGGACTGGTAAACCTGAGATAGGTTGGGTAGTGCTTACACTACTGAAGATTTACATTATTGAAGTTAAACAGCATCTGTTTCTAAAGGGAATTGTTGGGCATGATCTAGAGAAGAATCTGAAGACATGAGGAAAAATATGCCTTGTGGAACATAGTCTGCTATGCACAGATGATTCCTTAGCAATGAAAGAGGATACAAATACAAGTTTGACCACCCAGAGAAAAAACAGTTGCTAGCTTGGTGTTTCAATGTTCAGAATTCTAGAGTTCACACTAGAACAGGGGTGTCAAACTCGCAGCCCGCGGGCCAGATGTGTCACGTGTTGGCTACACCACCCCCGGTTTAGGGAAGGGAAAAAAAGTTGCAATACATCACATGACGACAATGGGACGCCATAAGTTTGACACCCCTGCACTACAAGATCAAATTGAGAGAGAGCTATAGAGTTTTTCTCAAACTGAGTGGAAGATTTATAAGACCCACAATTTCAGGGAGAATTCCTTCATCTATTGTTCTGACAAGATATTATAGAATCATAAAGTGAAATGGAACCACATAGAGCAGCTTCTTTAATACAAGCCACGTATCCCTCTAAATTAATTTTTAATTTTTAATGTTTAAATATCTTTTAGTATTTTATATATTCAAATTTTAAAATTGGTTTTAAATAGTTTGGGGTTTTAATTTGTCTGGGCCAAAACTATTTAATTTGATTTTAATTCTACTTTTAAATTTTGTATGTATGTGTTTTATTGTTTGGCTGTGCACCGCCCTGAGTCCTTCGGGAGTAGGGCGGTATAGAAATCAAATCAAATCAAATAAATAAATAAATAAATAACTCAGGGGTGGGCAACTGTGGCAAACTGTATGACCCACGAACTTCAACTCCCAAAATTCCAGAACCATTCAGGAATTCTGGGAGTTGAAGTCCACAGGTTATAAAGCTGTCATAGTTGCCCATCCCTGCTCTAACTGTACTAGCTTTCTAAATTCTTTTTCCTATGTGGAGAATTTTAGATGTATTTTTATTGAATTGTATTATTATTTTCAGTCCATTCCTCTAAAGAGCATGATTAATTCCCACCCCCCCTGAAATCTAGGGTATTAGCAATTATATCTAATTCTGTGTCATCTGAAAATCTGATAAATGTTCTCTTCCATCTTTTCAGCTAAATAATAAACAGTCATTACTGTATGAGCAAAACAGTGGTGGGTTGCCCCCGGTTTGTACCGGTTCTATAGAACCAGTAGTAAAACCGGTGGGAGGCTCCACCCACTGACCCCAATGTCATCAGAAAGCTTCTGTGCATGCGCAGAAGAGCGTGAATGCAAGACCGTGCATGCGCGCAAAGCAAGTGTGCATGCACGGCCCCATTGCGAACCGGTAGTAAAGGTAAGTAGAACCCACCCCTGGAGCAAAACCACAAAAAACCTACTAAAAGAACTAAAGGAAGGGTAAATTTGTTCCAGTTTTCAGAAACGTATGGTAGTTTGGATGATATTGCTTGCTATCCTAAACTTGTTTTCTCCAATTAGTCCTCTTGAGGTTGATGGATCAGATAGGTATATTTAAGACTTCAGCCCTTATGATTTTGTTGTAACTTGTATCTGGATAAGACATTTCCTCCTGGTAATTACAATGATCTGCCAAAATCTGTGTGTCTCGGAGGAGTTTGTATCTTCATCCCTTCTAATGATTTCCTCTTCCCTTTCAAATCTTGTTTGCTTTTCACTACAGTGATTCATAAAGGTCGTTCTTAGCTTTTGTTAAACACTTATTCTGAATCCAGCCCCCTTTTCAGCAATACTGCAATAAATGCTAATTTCCATATAATATTATGAAATCATAGCTGTCATTGGTAAAACATATGTTCTCCCATTCCATGCACTTCTTTACACAGCTGCAGAATTATTCAGTTTCCCAGGAGGCATGTTGACCTTTTCGGTGCTTTTTTTTTTTTTTAAATAGCTCTGTGCATTCAAAGAATAAATGTAGGACATATTCCTTTAAATTAGGTTGTGAATGGTCAGGTCATTGATCCATAAGCAGTATTCTCTGTAGGCTTGGTACATTAAGTTTTGGTGTATATAGTAATTACACAGCAATATGTCAGAAGCTCCTTGGCACTAAGTGTGAAATTGTTTCCTTCTCCATCCATGAATGCATCCTCCATCTGTGCTGAGATGTTTTCTACAATGTTAGAGATCCTCTCTTATAAGTAATGTCTGGAGAGGTGGGTTTCTAAACATAGTTTCAAACTTAAAAGCAGGCAATAACAATAAACAGGAACAATAATTACAGCTCAAATACAAATTAAAGTGAGAAATTCATAGGCATTAGTTATTTACTTACTTTAAGGATTTATATCAAATGGAATGTGCCATAATCTATCGAATTTAATTGCCAGTGTTGTTATTGCAGTTTTGTTCATGCAGCCATTCATCTTGTATGTTCTTTATATTCGGATTATGTTTGATAGCAATGTGAAAAAACATTACATCATTGACTGCTCTAACCACCAAAATGCTGTTCAGCATTTGGAATGAGCCTTTTAAAATCTGGATCAACTCTGGAACACTAAATGGCTCTTTGGAAAAGTTCATTTCAGCATCAGAGAGTTTCAGGATGAAATGTTTTCAGCATCCCTACCAAACTCATTCTAGTTTGCTTTTTGTTTCAAGTAAAAAAATGTCGATTGGTTTCATACATACATAAGGTGACCAGACGTCCCGCTTTTGAGCAATTTGTCCCGCGTCCCGCGGCGTTTCAAAAAAGTCCCGATTTTTCTTGAGCCCCAGCTGATGGCTAGAAGAAAAAAAAAACTGTTTAAACTCTTGCCCGGGGCTTCAAAGGGCCGCCCTACAGGCAATCAGTGTAAAGCAGGTTTTTTTTCCCCTAGCTAAGCTTCAGAAACGAAACCGAAACCAGGGTCTTTGGTGCAGCGTGACAAAATGAGGCAGAGAGAGATTTATTTTTATTTTTATTTTTCCTCCCCAAAAAAGGTAGGTGAAAAACTGCAAACAATGGGAAATTTAGGAGGAGAGTTCAAGATTTTAAAACACAAAGGAAAAAAAGCGGTATTTAACTAGGGAATTGTAATAATTGAGATACTATTAATTGTATATTGTGTTGAAAACAGAAATGGTTAAGTTGTGGTTCGGAGGAATATATGGGAGAAATTATTTGGTTTATTATTATTGGTAAATATAATTAATTGATTTGTAAGAAATTGGATTGCATGGAAATAATTGGAATATTCATGTTCATATTGATTAATATACAAAAAAGATAGTTTTATAACTAATTGATTTATATTAAAATGTTGAATTTGTATTAAACAACTGTATTACATAATTACATAATTAAACAATGTGAGGATGGATATAAAAATAGATGACAATGGGAAGGGGTATAATATAGAATAGAAGGGAAAAATTGAATTTGATTAAGATTAGAGATGAGGATGAAGGGTAATATTGGTTTTTTTAAAAAAATAGATGAGGAATAAATATGGCAAAAAGGAAATATAGAAATTGTAAGTTTAATTGAAATGACTAAACGCTGTTTAAATTTGTGAACCAGCCAAATATTCTGTTCAAAGAAAATACATTGTATGTTTGTATGTGTGTTTCTAATTATTGCTATTTATTCATATTTGTTCTCTTTTATTCTTTAAAGTTTAACAATTCATTCTTTATCTTAATATCTTTATATTTGCTTGGGGTTGGCTTTCTTCCCTTTCATCTTTTTTATTGTACAGCAATCTTTCTCCTCAAACCTACCACCTCTCTCTTTTCTTTCCTTCTTACTTTCTCTTCCCCCCACCCTCTTTTTCTCCTCCCTACTTCCTCTTTCTTTCTCCTTCTCCTCCTCTCTTCCTCCCTCTCTTACCCTCACTCCTACTCTAATTTCCATTCCTTCATCCCTCTCTATTGCTGTAATCCTTTAATGCATATGGACTACTCAGAGGGCTGAAAAAGTTATTTTTGACTGGTCCTCACACTTTTGACCAGTCCTCGAACTTATGACTGTCCTCACATTTTACATTTTTGCCCTATCTTGTCATCATGGTGAAGAGAAGCAGTTGTGAAATGAGTGACATGGTTGTTAAGAATGCTGCATGGGCATAAATGTGAGGATGGTCATAAGTGTGAGGACCAGTCAAAAGTGCGAGGACCTGTCAGAAATGACTTTTTTCAGCTCTCTGGTTAGTCCTTTTGTGCATATGGACTACTCAGAGGGCTGAAAAAGTTATTTTTGACTGGTCCTCACACTTTTGACCAGTCCTCGAACTTACGACTGTCCTCACATTTTACATTTTTGCCCTATCTTGTCACCTTGTTGAAGAGAAGCAGTTGTGAAATGAGTGACATGGTTGTTAAGAATGCTGCACGGGCATAAATGTGAGGATGGTCATAAGTGTGAGGACCAGTCAGAAGTGCGAGGACCTGTCAGAAATGACTTTTTTCAGCCCTCTGGTTAGTCCTTTTGTGCATATGGACTACTCAGAGGGCTGAAAAAGTTATTTTTGACTGGTCCTCACACTTTTGACCAGTCCTCGAACTTACGACTGTCCTCACATTTTACATTTTTGCCCTATCTTGTCACCATGGTGAAGAGAAGCAGTTGTGAAATGAGTGACATGGTTGTTAAGAATGCTGCACGGGCATAAATGTGAGGATGGTCATAAGTGTGAGGACCAGTCAAAAGTGCGAGGACCTGTCAGAAATGACTTTTTTCAGCTCTCTGGTTAGTCCTTTTGTGCATATGGACTACTCAGAGGGCTGAAAAAGTTATTTTTGACTGGTCCTCACACTTTTGACCAGTCCTCGAACTTACGACTGTCCTCACATTTTACATTTTTGCCCTATCTTGTCACCTTGTTGAAGAGAAGCAGTTGTGAAATGAGTGACATGGTTGTTAAGAATGCTGCACGGGCATAAATGTGAGGATGGTCATAAGTGTGAGGACCAGTCAGAAGTGCGAGGACCTGTCAGAAATGACTTTTTTCAGCCCTCTGGTTAGTCCTTTTGTGCATATGGACTACTCAGAGGGCTGAAAAAGTTATTTTTGACTGGTCCTCACACTTTTGACCAGTCCTCGAACTTACGACTGTCCTCACATTTTACATTTTTGCCCTATCTTGTCACCATGGTGAAGAGAAGCAGTTGTGAAATGAGTGACATGGTTGTTAAGAATGCTGCACGGGCATAAATGTGAGGATGGTCATAAGTGTGAGGACCTGTCAGAAATGACTTTTCAGCCCTCTGAGTAGTCCCTATACACATAGCCATGGCCACCCGGTCACATGACCAGCTAGCCACGCCCACCCAGTCACATGACCAGCTAGCCACGCCCACAAAATAAGCCACGCCCACAATGTCCCTCTTTACCAATGTTAAAATCTGGTCACCTTATACATACATGACGTAAATAAAGATTTAAACGGCGGGGCTTCCTTGAAAACTTGCATTGTAATTTAAAAA
The DNA here is from genome assembly GCF_029215685.1 of Pituophis catenifer annectens. NCBI lineage: Eukaryota > Metazoa > Chordata > Lepidosauria > Squamata > Colubridae > Pituophis > Pituophis catenifer. The sequence goes on from NW_027256881.1 coordinate 208,398,892, forward strand.
TAATATATATTTAAACCCAGATAATTGCACATTCTAATCTGCCATCTATTACAAATGGTGGAATAGCTGAATATAATAAGATGCATGTTTCAATGGACATTAATTGGCTTTGTAATGTACTTGAAGCAATGAACAGATAGTGTCCAAATGCAAGGATAGGAAAAGCACCCTGTGGATTTTGTGAGGTAATACAAGACAGCAAGGTGGGGCAGCAGAATAGGCTCATGCCCTCCAAATTTACAATCCTGGCCTGCCACTCAAGATTACTAACAGATTCTTTATTCAGCAACCACAGTACTAGAAATCCTGCTAAACATTTTTTCTTCCAAACCCCTTTATTTATCCTGTTACAACTGCATTACCTCATTTGCATTTCTCAAATGACATAATAACCAAGAAAAACAGGTTCTGTTTTTAGAAGAAACACTGGTATGTCAGCGTGCCAACAACCTGAGCTAAATGTGCTTCTCCTCGGGTTGCCATGGCAAACAAGGAACCTCCGTGATAGCTATCCATCATCACAAACATTATCAGGCATTTCCTGTTAATGTTCTTGCAGCTTTCCACTCGGTTGCCAAGCTAGATAAGAAGTCAGGAGCTTACATTTCTGGTTGTAGATCAGAGGGATGGCAGGGTGTCTGCTGTAGGCAATCATAAAATGTGACTGAGGAAACTGTCAGTGGAATTTCTAGGCCAGAAACCTTGCAGCCCCAGCTGGATGCCGGGGTGAGACATTAAAGTCACCTATTCCATTTGTACATTTCATTACGCACTTTCCCTCTTGGCAACCACCTTGGCTATGAAGTGCGGGGGAACGTTTTTCTTCTTCTTCTTTTTATTGTCCAAAATAAGAAGGGTTTGAGAAAGACATGCAGAGGAAAAATATCACTGATAAAACAAATCCGCATAAGGAAGCAATCTGGCAGGGGCGCTATTTGAGCCACAGCTTTAATCTATCATTATTTCCTTGCAGAGGTAAGGATTTTCTCAAAATGAGATCCTGTTCTGAAGGGTTTTTCTTTTTATTACTTCCTTAATAACTTATTGTGGATATTCACTAATATGTATATCTGGTGTTTACACAGAACTACAGAATGTAAAAAAAAAAAAAAAGATTAAAAATTGCAATCAAAATTCTCATAAGCAATGTTTTAGCACAGGCTATGTGGGGAAGTTGATATTTACCAGAGGTTGGATTTGCCCTATTACAGTATGGGGCGTAATGGTACATTCCTTGCATTGTGTTAAATTCCTTTCTGTTGCAGGCCACAGCTGAGTGGGAGATGCTTAAACAAGGCTGGTTCACCACTTGTGTCACTGCTTACTCATAAAAGTCAACACAGGCTAGACCCATGATGGTGAGCCTATGACACGTGTGCCAGATTTGGCATGCAGAGCCCTCTCTGTGGGCACGGGCACCATCGCCAGCTGTTCTTCTGGTTTCCAGCATGCATATGTGCACCAACCAGCTGCTCTTTGTGGGCACTGTAGTGCCGGAAGATGGCTTGAAAAACTGTCCAAAAACAGGCCATTTTTGGGGCCAAGAATGGCCTGGAAAACGGCCTGGAAACAGCCCAAAAAACAGCCTGAAAATGGCCCGAAAAATGGCCAAAAAACAGGCATGCACGTGCCGGCCAGCTGGTCTTTGGGTTTCTGGTGCTCCGGGGCACGCACATGCACCCCGGTTTGGACACTTGGTGCCAAAAAGGTTCTCCATTACTGGGCTAGACTGATCTCTACAAGGCAGAAAAGCCGGAAATATTCAGGCCACGTTCAGTTTATTGCTCTTCATTTCTTCTCTACCTGTAAAGCTTCATTCATACAGATTTAAAATTAGGTGCAATTGGATACATGATGGTAGAACGAATTCTTCTGATATGTAGAATTCATTCTCCCCACACCCTTGTGACCATCTGAAAAACAGCAAGAGAAAAACACTCCCAAATGTAGTCAATGAACAATCCCAACACTAATTTCTACTTCCTCCTTTTCTCTATCTGTGGCCAGGATGAATGATAGGATTCCAGTAAGTTTGCACCCCATGAAACACTTCCAAGGATGTGCAAAACCCAGCCAGGGAAAGCTGATATTTCCAGAAGTTGTGGGTACTCCATCGCTGGAGGTTTTCAAGAAGAGACTGGAGAGACATTTGTCCAGATTGATATAGGTTTTCCTGCTTCTCCAGGGGGTTGGATTAGAAGACCTCCAAGGTCCCTTCGGACTCTGTTATTCTGTTAAATATGATGCCTGATTACCGTAATTCAGTGGTGGATTCCAACAGGTGTTACTACCGGTTCTCTTTGCGCACGCGCTGTGCGCGATCGCTCTGGCTGAGATGCGGCAATCCACTCTGCCACGCCTATTAGCTGGGCTAAAAACCAAGAAATAAAGATAGGAATAAAGTGGGGCGGGTGGTAGGGCCCAGCTCCCAGTCACAGAGAACCGGTTCGGTGACATCACATCGTCACCACTACTGGCTTGGCCAAACCGGGCCGAACCGGGAGCAACCCACCACTGCCGTAATTTTGCTGATGGTTGAAAGAGTATTTAATCCAATTGAACCACACTAAAGATGTTTCCACACATTTTCATGTTCATGATGCTGTACGATTTCTGTAGGGCAGTGTTGGCGGAATTTTTCGGCATCGAGTGCAAAAACGGAAGCGCGCACACACAAAGGGGAGCGCCAGAAACTGGAAGAGCAGGAAGAGCTGAGCTTCTGGTTTCCAGAAGAACTGGTTCCAGAAGACTGGTCTTCCAGTTTCTGGTGTGCATGCACGCGCAAAGACCAGCTGGCTGGTGCACATGTGCGCACTGGAATCCGGAACAGCAACGGGCACGGCTGGTGTGTCCGGAGAGATGGCTCTGCATGCCACTTTTGGCATGCATGCCATAGGTTCGCCATCACGGCTGTAGGGTTTTGGAAGCTGAGCAATTCACTTTCAGCTCAGCTCTTGCTCCCCAGGAACACTGCAAAGGCAAACAGCTTCTCACTTGTGGCAACCATTCTCTACTTCTGCTTCGCAGCCCTCTTCTCTCACCATGGCTTCTCACCAGTTTTTAGGAATTGGGGAGGGACAATTCTGGGGCAATAGGTACATGGTATAGTCACGAGCAGTAGGTAATGCTCATGACTATATGAAAGAAGTGTCCTAATTCTTGAAATGTCTGGGAAAAGATGTTTTTCCCAGTCAGCATCAAACAATAGGCAAGAACCCCTTAACATATGTGGCCATATTTAGATGCAATTTGCTCCATCTAGATATTGTTTTGTATCCATGAATGAACTGATTGCTTTGATAGCATGATGCTGCTTGTAGCTACTCAGAAGTGAGTCCTATTAAGTTCAATTGTATTTCTACAAGCGTTTTTCATTTCTAAAGCAATAATACTTAAAATGTACTGGTATATAGTGCAATTTTTTAAATTTTATTCTTTTATTGCTTTTAAAACTATTACAGAAAAACCGAAACAAAACACTGATAAAAATGAACGCAATGTCAAAAAAAAAAAAGGGTGGGGGGAAAGACCAGATAGAAAATGCAGTTAGGTCTTCAACCCATTGAGTGAAAGGAGCCATACATTTATCTTTCTAATGTTGCAATATCAGTTTTTTGGCCATAATAAGGGCACAGAGAATCCACTTGTCAGATTCCAAGTACTAGGCATGGTAGTGTGTGTGTGTGTAAATATAATCGTTTGAACATTTTAGCTTTTATTGTGCAATTATATTTATATAATACATTCTCCAAAAACTTAGTAATTGTAAAACATTCTAAAAACATGTCTTTTAAAGAAGCATTATCCTTATTACATCTGCAACAAAATGCTATTTTTGACAGTCCTTTGTTTATATAAACATAATGGAGTCCAATAAATTCTAAATGTTATTTTTTTCTGTAAGTTGCAGTTTGAGATCCATTGACATTCTTGCTATTGAAATTAAAACACTCTTGTCTTATCTTGGCAATATAGGAACTACTAATTCTTTATTCCACTTATTTTTTAGCATCTCCATATCAAATTAATTTATTGATAACAAATAACTATAGAAACTAATAGTAGTTTTTTTTTTTTAATTTTCAAAGTATTTGAAAATACTAAAATTTTCATTTTAGTATCTCAGGTGTCTGAGACCAGCTGGGAATGCTTCTGGTCCAAACAATGTTGTTAACAAATGTTAATTGTTGTAACTAAGTATTGCCATTAGGTTACATCTGGTAGATGATACTGTCTCTTAACCCAGAGCATGTTAGAAATTCAACTTCATCATCTATCAATTGATCCAAAGCCAAAGTCCTTGCTTCCATCTAATTTTTCCATATCATCGTCTTTTTCCCAATTTTTAAAATTGGGTTTCCCCATAAAGTTAATTTAGTATTGGAAAACGGATCAAATCTTTTTCTGATAGACATTTACATTCCATAGTTTTCTAACTGATGTAATTGTTTCCAGAGATACTAGAGTTTCAGTATGTTTGTGATCTACGTTCCATCCAACCAAAGGTGTTATATATATTCCAAAGTTGCCCAAATCAGAAAATTAACACTAATTGCTGGCTTCCAGTATTTGATACCTGACAATAGGTAAGCATGATGATATAGCTTCAGATTTGGAAAATTGAATCATCCTCCACTAACTGGTGATTTCATTTTTTGGAAAGATAATCTCAAAATTGAAGTATCCCATTAGAAGGCTCCTAAACAAAGAATATATTTTTTTGAAAATAATCTCCAGATATAAAAACTAGAATTCCTTTCAGAATATAAATTAATCTGGGAATAATATTCATTTTGATAGCATTCAACTTTCACCAGAGAGCAAGGTTTAATGATTCCCATCTATCAATACCTGAAGAAACTCCTGTCTATATTTTATTTACTGTATATTACACGCTACTGAGTGATAACTAACCTAGATATTTAATGAATTCACTACAAATACAGAATTGATTCTTAAATGGATGGGTAACCAATTTCTCATCCATTGGCATCAATTCTGATTTGGACTAGTTAATAACTTATCCTGCTATTTTACTGAAGGCTTTTTCATCCCTCTGGGATATCTGTATGAGGTTTAGAAATAAACAGAAGAATGTCATCCTTAAATAAATAAATAAACAATAAACAATTTGTGTTCAACTGAGTTATGTACTATTATGTTGTTTAATAACACAAGCCAAAGGTTCCATGCAGATATTAATAAAATAAAAACATGTAGATAGTTTAATAATTCATTTCACCCTATTCAGTCACTGATTGAACCATTTTCATTCTTAAACATGAACTGGGATGATCTTATTTGCATCATAGTCAGAATTCAGAAGGGAAAGATGTTTCTCATCTGATAAGAAAATGGAGCAAACATTTGATTAAATCTATATTTGTAGGAAGTTAGCACCCACCCCTTTCCTGGAAGAGTGAAATATTTTAGGAAATATGAAAAGGCAGAATATTATATTTCCCTGGGATAAGCATGTTTGGAAGCAGCTCCCATCTTCCTGCCCTCACCCTTTGTCAATGGGCCATTAAGGCCTGGGCCAGTCTATTCTACATAACAAAGATCTACCTCCTTCAGGCAGAGCCATAGTAGGAATTGACAAAGATAGGATTAGCCCTCAACACAATAGCAACAGAAACTAACACAATGGGACCCATCTAGACAGAGGCTCACCACATGGCACCTGGGAAGATTGCATCAGCCAGCAAGACCCCCACCCCCTGGGAGTCTGACAACCAATCAGGATACTCTTTCGGGGCCCCAAGAAATGCAGAGCCAGAGAGAGCATAAAAACCCGTGGACTTGCTGTATTCCCCCCTTTTCTGTTCAGGAACTCAAGCTATGTGATCCTGTCCTCCATTAAACCATCTTTCCAAGCAGTCTCCATGTTTCCAGTGTTTGTTTTCCCCACTTGGAGCAGAACCTAGAAGGATGTTTCTTCCAACATATTAAATGGTTGAAAGTAACTATATTTGTGTCTAGGAAATACTGTTGCTGGAATTGCACTTTTAAAAACATTTGCATACAGCAAATGGCAGTATATAAAGAGAATTCCAAATACTAGTTGGATGGGACAATAATATATTTTAATTTAAAAAAAGAAATTAAGAATAGTAGGGAGAGGGCATTTTCCTTTTTAAAACTCATTTCTAGTTTAAAGTTGAAAGCAGCACTGGATAAAAGAGGCTTAGTTTGTCTTTTGCTCACCAAACAATTTGGCTATTGATTTTTAACTTTCTTTCTGTTTTACATTTCTTAGTTTTGATTACAGGTGATTCTGTAATTGTGCATATTAGAATCAGATCAGACTTTTTTTTAACAAAAAAAAATTCTTAAAATCATTTTTTAAAAAGAATTAAAAGTACAAATTAAAAATACAAACTAAGAAAGAAAAAAGAGAGAAAAAACTGTCTTATATTTTATGTCTATCAATAGTTGCAATATATGCTGAGCAAAGTGGTGACCTAGTGGTGAAGACACCCACCTCCCACTCAGAAGATTGAGAGTTCAATCCTAGATAGTGGCAGATGTTTCTCTCCTACGGCACAAAGAGAAAATATCTGCTGAAAATATCTCAACATAGGTGTCAGGAAGGGCATCCGGCCAGTAAATGTTCAGCTCCATCCAGCAGTTCCAACATTACCTTGAGGATTACAGGATCGTAAAAAAGGACAACAGTAATAATAGAGGCTATAGTGAAAATGAAAGGAAGTTGTTTCTAAAATGAGCATACTATAGATATTTGGAAAATCTACCCATGGATGAAGTTGCCTATCTAGGGCTGTCTGATATTTCCTCATACTAGAATAGCCATATCACCAATGAAACTTTTCCCCAGCTAGCATTGCTCCTCTGGAATCAAAATTTACCTGAATTACACCTGGAATATGAGTTATCAAAATTAACACAAGTGTAAAGAATGCTTATTTTTTAAGGGGCCCTTGGGAAGCTGGTTTTAGTATTATTTTTAGGCAAAAATATATTGTTATTTGGGTATCAGTTAGTCATAATTATTGTTTTAAATATTATTGGCTATTCAGGTTTCTGGAAGGTCTATTTTGTGATCTTCTAATGGATAAAGATGAGTCATTGCATTCATTTTGGGTGTTTATTTTTTATTATTGGTATTGTGCCTTGTTGTATGTATAGGAAAAATAAAACGACAACTATTGCTTTGTAGGAAGATAAATAGGATAGGAATAGTTCATGCAATTGCCTTGGGGAAAAAAAAATACCCAGGTATGTTAAATGTCACCAACTATTAACTAGGGTTTATTGCTTCCTTGTGACATTTAGATAGAGGAAGATCACCAGATGGCTGATGCAATTAAAAGAATTAATCCTGTTAATACCACTTATCTATCTACCTGCTTGTCTGGGCCCAATCTATTTGCATTAAGTGGGAAGATAATTCTGGTACAATGACCCTTGCATGAGTTAGTCCAGGAAAAGGAAATAGAAATCTCAAATGGCTGTACTAATAGGCTAAATTCTTTCTATTTTATCTTTCATCCTGAAATGATGGACTGCAAATTTCAACAGTGTGTAAATGAGAAAATCTTTATGCTGTTTGTTTTCTATGCAATGTAGAATATGCCTCCAAAATTTATTCTGCAGGGGAAATATGCGATCAAACAGGCAAAAAGACAATTTTATAAGTGATATATTCATTTTTTAAATATTTTGTTTAATTTAATCTTGTCTATTTTACTTCTATTTTAAAAGACAGTGATCCTTTTTTTTCCCTGGTAATAATTTAATATATTGTGATGCATCTTGATGACAGTATTTGAGGCATACATGGGCTGCATTATTTTTTACACTGATAACTCAAGAAGGCTGTCCAAAGTAAATTCATGTAAATTTGAACATACGCTATTTTTGAGGCAAACTCTATGTATGTTCCATGTTATAAATAGCAAGAATGTTATGGCCTATTCCCTATATGTACACTCTAAAATAGATACAGGAACGAAGAGGTTGAACAATTCAAAGGGTTTTTTAAAAAAAAACAAACCCAAAAAAAACAAAAGTGAATTTTGAAGAGAAATAAGTAAGAAACGCCAGATTTGTCCCTTACTTCTTTGTACAAGACTTCCTGAAATCAATTCCAGGTTTAGAAGCAGCAGAAGAGAATGGGTGAAGTTATTTCATGAAATAGAGCAGGGATGGAAAACTATGGGCCTTTTGTGACTTGTGGACCAACTCCCAGAATTCCTGAGCTAGCATGGCTCAGGAATTCTGGGAGTTGAAATCCACAAGTCATAAAAGGGCCATAGTTCCCCACCTCTGAAGCAGAGTAACCGAAGATACAGGGAATACACAAAAATATCAGCAAAGGTCTCTTGGAAGATAACGTCAAAGAGATGCAGAAAGCAAATTAATGTGACAGGTCAGAGACCGAGTTGGCTGAGTTTACTGAAATAGTGTAGCAGAAGTAAATAGCACCCTCAAGCAATTGTGAGATTAATTGCATGAATAATAGGAGAAGAGGTTGAAAGAGGAAGAAAACAAAAATAGAAATTAAATTGAGAAAGAGTAGACTGGTGGCAAAATAATTATCTTACGTGCCAGGAATTCAGACTATTCCATTTGAATACAGGCTGGGTTTGCAGCAGGGGTGGGTTCTACTTACCTTTACTACCGGTTTGTAGCGGGGCTGCACGCGTGTGTGTGCGAAGCTGGACTTGTTCAGGTGGTACAGCCGCCACTGAAATGTCACTTTACCAAAAATCCTAATTCTGCTGGGCAAATTTTCACCCTGAGACAAAACTTCTTTGAGTTGTGGAGTACTTGCATAAACCCACTATTTTCGTGCATTTCCCCCCTGAACCCAATAATTATTTCAGGCTTTAATTTAATTAATTTAATTTAATTAATTCAATTTATATGCCACCCCTCTCTGAAGACTCAGGGCGGCTCACAATACATTTTAAAAAATCATTATAAAAAAACATTTAAAAATTAAAAACATAAGACACCTTCTTAACTGGAAAATAGTCTTGATGCAAAGCTTCAGAAGGGTGTGCTTTGCTTAGATTATAATGCATGTAAAGGACCCTTTTGAAACTACTTCATGAAACAATATGACTCTTTCCCTTTTGAAAGCTAAATGAAATGATTGCATTGCTTCTCTTTGGCTTGCTTCTGAGACTTTCTCCCACCGGCTAGTCTAGAGAAAAGAAGGACTAGGGGTGACATGATAACAGTCTTCCAGTATTTGAGGGGCTGCCAGAAAGAAGAGGGGTTCAACTTCTTTTCCAAAGCACCAGAAGGCATGACCAGAAACAATGGATGGAAACTAATCAAAGAGAGAAGCAACTTGGAACTAAGGAGAAACTTCCTAACAGTGAGGACAATTAATCAGTGGAACAGCTTGCCTTCAGAAGTTGTGGGTGCTTCATCACTGGAGGTTTTTAAGAAGAGACTGGACAGCTACTTGTCTGAAATGGTATAGGGTCTCCTGCTTGAGCAGGAGGGTGGACTAGAAGACCTCCAAGGTCCCTGCCTGCTCTATTCCATTCTATAGCCAACTAAAGGGAGTCCTTGACTTACAATACTTCATTTAGAGACTGTTTGAAGTTACAACGGCACTGAAAAAAGTGACTTATGACCATTTTTCACATAACCATTGCAACATTCCCCTGGTCATGTGATCAAAATTCAGACACTTCATATTCAGACTGACTCATATTTACAACATTTGCTGTGTCCCGGGGTCATGGGGTCACCTTTTGCAACCTTCTGACAAGCAAAGTCACTGGGGAAGCCAGATTCACTTAACAACTATATTACTAACTTGACATCTGCAATGATTTACTTAACAACTGGCAAGTAAGGTCGTAATATGGAGCAAAACTCATTTAACAACTGTCTCACTTAGCAACAAAAAATTTGGGCTCAATTGTGATTGTTAAGTTGAGGGCTACCTATACTGGAAGAACTGGAAAATACTTCTGCCTAAATAAAATGTATGCACAGAATGTAATAGAATTGTCTATCAAGGCTTCAAGTGATGAGAAGCACTCTGAAAAGGCAGATTGTGTTACTTCAGTACTTCTGTGTAGCAAATTGTGCTATCTCTGTCCTGTACAGTCATCGACAAGGTGAATCCTAGCATCACACAAAACCCATTCAAGAAAAAAAAACTGATTCCAAATGAAAAAACCTACCTTCTTATTAATTATTAGCAACAATAACAACGCTAAATCAAAACCAATCTCCGAACGAATGCACTGCTTTTGCTATCATAACGGGCTAATTTAAAAGTGAAGAGTGTTTAGAAGCAGATAGACGGCCTGTGTAATATTAAGCCAGAGGGCTTGAAATGACTCACCAAGTTTATTACACGCAAGAGTGATCCGGTTGGAAATTTCCAGGGAAATAAACCCATCCGAAAGATTTTAAAAGTCGAATCACAAAGGGAGACTTCTAATGTTCAAACGCTAATGCTCAATAGAAACCTGAGCATGCTGTTTCTAAGTGAGTGTTTTGGGAGATCATGTCATTGGACTACATCGCACGAAGGAGAACAGAGACATTCCCACTGCTGGCATCCCCATTCTCCCTGTATTCCAATCTAGGCATGCAAAGAACCTTTGCTATTATTACTGTCTTTAGGGACTTGCAAAAAGGCAGTGTCTCCTTGCCTACACAGGGGTTGCAGATCTCTGTGTACACTTGCAACAGCCCTAGAGCTGGCCCTGCTATTATTTATTCCTTTATTCAATTTCTATAGGCACCCATCTCAGTCAATGACGCCGGGTGGCTTACAATTCCAAAAGGATAAAAACAATTTAAAAGTTTTTTTAAAAAATGTAAAACACCCAAAATAAATATACACAGCAGCCCAGGATAGTAAACCAGTTAACAGTAAAGCCAAGAAATGGGACCCTTGACACATTCAGCACTCCAGGCTCAGGAACATAGCCAGGATTTTAGGGCCTTAGGAGAGACTAAAAGGATTGGGGTCATTCTGATCTCCTAGGGGAGGATCTTCCACAGAGCAGGGGCTACAGCAGAAAAGGCCTGTCTGCTAGTCCCTGACAGCCCATACTCTTTGGTTGCTAGGATGTATAGCATGCCCAATCTGCAATGGGGGTAGATTATTGGGGGAGTGAGACAACATGCCACAGCCAACTTGCTGCGGCCAACTCACTGCGAGACCACTTGCTGTGGGACAATGTAACAATTCTATTTAATTATTTAAAAGAAATAATTAAAATATTAAAAAATATTTTTATTTTAATTATTTTTTTCATTCTGTCCCTCCTTTTGCATCCTTTCTTTAACGATTCTATTCCAACATTTCTTGGATACTAGTGAAACTCTTGTCCCACAGCAAGTTGTCCTGCAGCGAGTTGGCCATGGCAAGTTGGCTGTGTTGAATTTGCCATGGCGAGTTGGCCGTGGTGAGTTGGCTGGGGCAAATTGTCATAGACCCGATTATGGACAGTTCTCCAATTGTTTTCTTGGATTTCTGTTATTGCACATTCTTCAATTTGCAACTTCAGATATTGTGATGGAATGTGCATCTGCAGAGCAGAGGTGGAGGCTTTTGGCAACACAGAGCTTTCCCAGAAGGAGACCCAGATCAAGAGACTGCGTAGTCCCATGATGGATGGGAGAGAGGTTCAGAGGTTCAGAGCGGCTATACCCTCAAATTTCTCAGGATGTATCTAAGTAGGTTAGAGGATTAGAGCTTTAATATTTTAAAGATTCTGTCCATTGGGTTGTTGTTGTATTTGTGTTGGAAGCACCAACGTACATCCAGGTTGAAAAGATTAACCAGTGACATCACTATTGCCCTGGAGATGACCAGTTGCAAGCTCCTTTCATATCCCCATTAATGAGCCTACTGAAGTGTTTATCTACTTGCATTTGCAAGCTTTCAAACTACTAGGTGGGCAGGAGTTGGAGCGAATGGCCGGAGCTCACCCCGTCACACAGCAGCACTCTGGTCTTAAACATGGCCTTGCAAATTGTCAACCCAGCATTCTAACCACATGAACCACCGCGCTCCTAGAATCCATTAGGGGTAAGCAAATAAAGAATTGGACTCTACTGGACTTCATTGTGTCATCTCTGGGCTTGGGCCTGACAGATATAATGATGAATGCTCTCTTATTGCCAAGAAGGATGAAGAAAGAACATTAATATGTTCTTTGTCTCAGGTGACAAAATATGTGGGGTCATTCCTAAGCCAGAAAATATTGGGGAGATAGCCATGTAAATTGGAAGAAAAAAAACAAGATGTAATCCTTCCTCATCCTCTTCATGCTTGTTTCCACTAAGAATCAAACTTGGTTTGTTCAGTGAGAACAGAGTTATCACTGAAGCGTCATAAAAGAAATTATATCCGTAAACTCCTTGCCTCTGATTTTATTCTGAAGAAACCAGAAAAATAGCAGCAGGAGGAGTTCTGACAGCTGCTGAAGCTCCTGATAAAGGCAGGGCTCAAGGATGGAAAATGATTCCCACCCCCTTTTCAGTTTTGCAGGGCTAAAACTACGCATGCAGCCAACCAGCCTCATGTGAAATTCAAGCAACAGCACAGCAGCCTTGTGCATTAAAGATCGCTCTTGATGAAAGATCAGGCCACAGCCATTAATGATCCAGAATACGTATTTCTAGTTAATGAGGCATGCAGACCAAAGTTATTACAAAAGTGATGATTAGTTTATGCAGAGAAATTGGATAAAGACAAACATAACAAATCATCATTGTCTTCATGCGTAGGGTTGTAAATCAGATTTTTATTTTTAGTGACAAGTAACTGATGTGGAATTATCAACAAATAACTAGATTTTTCAAAAAAAAAACAGCACCTTTTTACATTTAGGGCTTGACAGATGTGAAATCACTTCCATCAAAAGGCTGTACAAATGTAAGTCTTAGCATTATTTTTGGGTGCCTGGCTTGGGTTGCTAATGTTGTATCTCCTCTTAGATCATTAGCAAATGTTTGTGGCAATGGGATAAACTTTCCCTGCTCTACAAGGTTGGGGGTTTTGATCTTTAAAATGTATTAAGGGCAGAAAGGCCATTTATGTGGTGCTTTTAAAATTCATCCAGAGTCAATTTGTTAATAGTGGAACCTTTTGAGTCTCTAAGTTACTTCAAAATGATAAAGAACTGGCTGTTTTTCTTTGCTTGACATTTTGTTCGGCAAACTTTAATTGACTGATTAATCCATAGTGAACCAGATGAGCCTGATCATTTAGCTTCTGGCAGCCTTTTTACTGGATTGGCTAAATGTCAACAGAAAATTCAAATAGCCGACTTGACAAAATTATTCTTGGGGAGAGGCCCGAGAAAGCATGCTCCCTCCAGCGAAAAGAACATATGTCTTTTTAGTGATTTCTGTTAGTTTGTTTGCTCAAAACATGTTCTAATAAAACAAAGAATGGAAGAATGATTGTCACCAGAGGTTAGAATGCAACTTTAGGGGACAGGAATATCAAGAAAGATAGAGAATAGATTCCCATGGCCCTGCCTGAAGTTGATAGGAAATCATGATAGCCTAAATTGTTCTGTCCTCAACCTTGTGCCCTTACTGCACACCTGGAATGGGTACATGCTGAGCTGCTGTTCACACAACATTAATGTGCAACAGTCCAAGGCAGTGGTGAAATCCAATTTTTTTTACTACTGGTTCTGTGGGTGTGGCTTGGTGGGCGTGGTGTGGCTTGGTGGGCGTGGCAGGGGAAGGACACTGTAAAATCTCCATTCCCACCCCACTCCAGGGGAAGGATACTACAAAATCCCCATTCCCAGTGGTGAAATCTAAAATTTGTTAATACTGGTTCTGTGGGTGTGGCCATTTTTTTTTTTTTACTTTTAAAAGCATTTTTTCTACAACCTCTTTGGCAAAGAGGTTGTAAAAAATGCTTTCAAAAGGCTCTGATGATCCCAGCTGAGTTGCCTGATCGGCAGAGACTTTTTTTCTTTTAAATGCCTCTGATGATCAGGCAACTCAGCTTGGATCGTCAGAGACATTTAAAAGAAAAAAAGGGTTTTTTTCTTTTAAAAGCCTTTGATGATCCCAGATGAGCTGCGCGATCATCAGAGGCTTTTTTGTTTTACTTTTAAAAGCATTTTTTCAGCCGAAGAGGTTGTAGAAAAAATGCTTTTAAAAGTAAAAAAAAAAAGCCTCTGATAATCATGCGGCTCAGCTGGGCGGGGGGGGGGGCAGAGATTTTTGCTACCGGTTCTCCGAACCACCCGCCTCCATCGCTACCGGATGAGGCGATCCGGTCCGAACTGGGAGCATTTCACCCCTGCCCATTCCTTCCCCACTCCTGGGGGAAGGATATTGCAAAATCTCCATTCCCACTCCACTCTGGGGCCAGTCAGAGGTGGTATTTGCCGGTTCTCCAAACTGCTCAAAATTTCCGCTATCGGTTCTCCAGAACCTGTCAGAACCTGCTGAATTTAACCCCTGGTCCAAGGCCAGATTGTTGGGTTTTTTTTGCTGAAAGCTGACCCCTGGCTTGTGTCCCTCTCTGCATTACAAAATGTTTTCGCTTGGTATCCTGAGCGCTATTGTTGTTCCTTGCTTTGCTTCTGCTTACCCATTTTATTTTCCTGTCATGCCCGTGAATTTAAAAAAAAAATCCTTATAACCATGGGATGATTGTATAACCATTCAATGACTAGGTTATAACAAAAAATACTGGTAGGTGGGTTTTTTTTGAAAAAAAATCTCCTTGCTGCCATCTAGTGGTTATCTGAATTTATGCACCTGAGATGTATCTACTGAAAAAGTGTTGAAGAGTCAAGAGGTTGAGAAAGGGCTATTGCTGTGAGGATCATTGCAGAGGTGGGTTTCAGCAGGTTCTGACCAGTTCTGGAGAACTAGCGGATATTTTGAGTAGTTCGGAGAACCAGTAGTAAAAATTCTGACTTGCCCCGCCCCATCTATTATCAGCCACCCCAGGCTCAAGGGTGACTCAGCCTTCCATCCTTTCTAAGGTAGGTAAATTGAGGACCCAGTTTGTGGGGGCAATAAGCTGACTTTGTATAAATATACAAAAGGATGAAGGCTATTGCTTAATGCATTTTAACCCGCCCTGAGTCTCCGGAGAAGGGCGGCATATAAATCAAATTAAAAAAAATTTTTTTTAAAAAAAGTCCCAGCTGATTGGGAGGAAATGGGGATTTTGCAGTAACCTTCCCCTGGATTGGGGAGGGAATGGAGATTTTGCAGTATCCTTCCCCCGGAGCAGGGTGGGAATGGAGATTTTACAGTATCCTTCCCATAGGTTGTAAAGTTGCCATAGTTGCCCACCCCTACTATAGAAATACAAAAAAATTTTTTTTTTCATTTGTATTTTCCTTTTCATGCAGTGAGCCAGAGATGGATTAGCCAATTTCAGTCCTTTGCACTGTCCAGGTCAACCAGTTTGCCAATCCATTTTTAAAAAAGCAACCAGAGTTGTGTTCTCCTTAACAGTGAAAGCGATAGTGCAGAATAAGACAAGCCCAGGGCCATGATGGAAGAGGGCAGCCTCATAGCAGACCAGCTATTAGAGAAGATTTCCACCTTCTACAGTGTCACTATCTTCCACTATCTGCCATGGATTGTTTGGATGAAAGGCCTTAGATTTCAGATAACAGGGAAAACACCGCTAGCAGAATGGTGCAGTTGAATCCCACTATGGTGACAGTGAGACAAAAGCAGTGGCTTTGGGACGCCTCCTCTGGAAATAGTAGTGTCTTTTGCTCCAGGGCAAGAAGCAGGTTCTGACAGGTTCTGGAGAACTGGTAGCGGAAATTTTGAGTAGTTTGGAGAACCTGCAAGTACTACCTCTGGCTGGCCCCAGAATGGGGAGGGAATGGGGATTTTGTAGTATCCTTTCCCTGGAGTGGGGTGAGAATGGAGAGTTTGCAGTATCCTTCGCCTGCCATGCCCACCAAGCCACGCCCACCAAGCCACGCCCACAGAACCCATAGTAAAAAAAATTGGATTTCACCACTGGGCAAGAAGGTTCTTTAGCTGTGGCCAAAGAGGTTATCGAGTAACTTTTGAGCAAGAGTGTTATTAAAATTTTCATTAGTCAAGAATGCTTGAAGTGCTTTTCAAAAAACACAATTCTTTTTCAGCTGCTAGTGTTCGGATCAAGGTGTATTTAAAGCTCAGTACAATTCATCCCAAAGACTGGTTGGGAATATAGTGGCAAAAGATATCAGGAGAACTCTTTTACAGCTCAGTAAATGATAGCAGCTGGTCCTTCCGCAGGGCACGGGGAAGAATTTAGCTCCAATGTCTCCTAAGGATGGGAGCCCTACAGGGAATCACCTGATACACTCGCTACACATGCTTACAAATTACTTGGGTGCTGAGGGATGGCAGACCATCTGCTGTTTGTAGCAAGTAAGTAAAAGCAGAAACGAAATAAAACAGAAATACTCACAGAACTGTAAAGAAGAAAGCCCAGAGCTCCGTGGTAGAGTGTTTAGTTTCAACCAGCAGATCCCAGATTTAATCTATAGTGTTTCAACAATTAAAAGTATTAAAGGCAGCTAGCAAAGAGAGAGACGGCAGGCAAGCATTCAGACAGACACTTTCTCAGGAATAACAATGGTCTTTCTTGAACTATCCTCCCTATTGTCTGCTTGTGTTTTCATTTGAGTGGTATCTCTATACACTCCTCACACTTTCCCTCATTGTTGTCTTCTGGTTCATACTACTCAAGGCCTACATCACAAGTACGCAAAGAGAGGAAGGTCTGAAGTGCAAGATAAAATAGGCTAGGAAATAAGCTCAGCGCCCGCAAGTTTCTTCTGTAATTGGTTGTTTCCTGACAATAGCGTAAGGTCAGATACTTGTCTCTGCATTCTCTCTCAAAGCCACGGTTGTTAATGGGAGATGGAGGGGGATTTGATACGTGCTTTTGAAAAAGGGTATGGGGTTGTATGAAGGGAAGTCACAAAGACTGAGTGACTGATGGGACTCTCCTTTTGAGCGTGGCACCTCCTGAATGCATTTTCATCTCAGCAACTTGCCATTGCTATAGGTCCCTCTTGCATAATCCTTCCACTTAACTTTTTTTTTTCTTTAACAAACATTAATGCAAAATGATGGGAAATGTTTTTATGGTAAAGTAAGCCCTTGGGAACATCGCTAATCTTCTAAAAATAAATGACTTGCATTAAATCCAGTAAATGTCAGGGGTTTTTTTTTTCTACAACCGCCGCGAAAGGTGCGTTATTGTTCATATTTCTGAATTTCTGGCCAGAACTATTATGATGATTTTAATGGTATGATTTTCTGGGTGTCCTTCTAAAGAGGATAGAGAGGGAATATGACATACAATGCATGCGGTTATTTTTTGTCGGACATAATAATAATGTCTTTTGCCTCACTGACATGCTCTACTAACTCATATTAAGATTGGCTGCAGTGGAAAATGTTGCCGTGATTCGTGCTGTGAGGGTATCCTTGCAAATTTAGATAGCCTTAGACTTCAAGGTTGTCAGTCTTCAATATATCAGGCAATAATTTCCTTTTTCTTCCTTTGGGCATGATGTGCTCACATTAAGGAGCTAGACTTGAATTTCTGTATATGCTCCTCAGTTCTGGGTCCAGGGTTACGTCCTTTTCTAAACCATGTAGAAAATGCTGTACTTCCTGTTTCTAATTTAGCATAGGCACAAAGAATACTTATTTATTGGTCGGTGCACTTTTGCAAATAGTTCATTGGAAGATTGACAATTTGTGAGGCATTAGAAGCATTTTTTGTTGCTAATCTATCAGCCCTTTAAGGTAGACCCTGTCAGGAAACAGATACTACAAAAAATGCTAGGAATCTATTTTATTGATGTTATGCAAAGTTTAATAACAGAATCTTGAATACAAGTAGTCCTCAATTTATGACTACAATTGAGCCCAAAATTTCTGTTGCTAAGTGAGATAGTGGTTCAGTGAATTTCACCCCAGTTTACAACCTTTGTTGCCACAGTTGTTAAGTGAATCACTGCAGTTGTTAAGTTAGTAACGTGTTGTTAAGAGAATCTGGCTTCCCCATTGACTTTGTTTGTCAGAAGGTTACAAAAGGTGATCACGAAATCCATACAACGCTACAACTGTCATAAATATGAACCAGTTGCCAAGCATCCAAATTTTGATCACGTAACAATGGGGATGGTGCAACGGTTGTAAGTGTGAAAAATAGTCATCATCACTTTTTTCAGTGAGGTTGTAACTTCCAACGGTCACTAAATGAACTGTTGCAAGTCAAGGACTACCTGTATTTGACAGTTTTTGCTTCCCTCTCTGAAAGACACCTCAGGGAGATCTTATTTTCTTTCTCACATTTTCCTAGTCTCCCAGGCTAAGTTCACATTTTTCTAACAGTTGCTGCATATAGTAGTTTCTTTAAGGCCTCTACACTATCTTCCCACTTAGGTTCAGTTTCCCTTGTTGCATGCAAAGAAGACACTGAAACTATGTTGTAGGGACAAACTACAGATTTCCACCCCCCACTTCCTTAGCAGCTCCCTGAGTTGTCACTGGACAACTCTTCCATTGCAGAGCCCCCCCCCTTCCATTGCAGTTGGGGCTGCAAGGTCCTTTCTGCTGCAAAAAAGGCCTGTTTTGGAGAGTCTGAGGTAGGAAACACAGCAGCCTCTTTAACCTCGGTTTCACCATCTGTGTTACTAGTGGGATATCACAGGGACAGGGCTTGTGAGGGAATTCCTGAGGAAATTAGTATACAAAGTTTGGGAACTGGACATAAGTTGTGCTTTATCACAAGTACTCAGATTCAGGGTCACCCTTCTTGTAAATCAGATGCTCCAGTTGTTTTCTTCAGCATTGGGAATCCAGAACATATTCTACTTCATATTTTTCTCCATACGTCAGAATTGAGGCGGCAGCTTCAGAACACAAAGGGCAAGGAAGTCCTTCTATACAAGAAGAACCTGCTTAGAAGAAAGGTCATATCTTCATTAAAGCAGGCAACCGCAGACAAAAGGCCACTGGGTTAATTTGATAGATAATTGAGAAGGGGCCGAAAAGTTTGAGTCCAGTTTTCTGGATGATCAGGTGGAAGGCAAAAACCTAATTTAAAACCATACCAAATCCCTCCTATAACCTTGGCCTTCTCTTGCCAGTGTGTCTCTGCAACCCACCTGCATGCGGCTTTTGCAAATCTAATTGTTCCTTTAAGATGATCTGAGAAGCCTGCCTCTCTTGCAGAAACTCCACCATGGAGGCAGAAACAGATGCAGGAAGGGTAAAAATGTGGCAACCATAAGTTGCCGGAGAAAGAGAGAAAAGCCTATAGAGGAATGCACTGTATTGTTACAGATAGATTTTGCCAGAGGCAACAATTCAGCCTAGTTTTCCTCACATTAAGTACTTGATTTGTTATTTGTTAATCTATTTGTTGTTGAGGTTGTTTAGTGCAGGTATCTCCAACCCCCGCCCACTACTGGGCTGTGAGCTATTCAGAACTGGGCCATGGAAGCAGCAGGTGAGTGCGCATGTGTACGCATCCACACTTACCCAAGCAGAAGGCGAGCATGTGTGTGCGCACTCCATTTACATGCACACGTATGCTTGCCAGTCACTCACATGGAACCATCCCCTCTCCCCTCCCCTGGCTGATCCGCAAAGCCAGAAAGGTTGGGAAACTCTGGTTTAGTGGATACTGTGGTGCAGGAAGGCAAAACCATAATTAATAACAAGCCACTCAGATTCAATAGTGGGCTTATAATATATCCTGGCCCGGAGTCTTCAGAAAGAACCAAGTTGGATGGAATTTATTGTCGCTGCACAACATACGTACAATGAGATTGGTGGAGCTCCCTCAGTGCACCCCCCCCAACACAATACAACTCACAGTGAAGACAGAAAATCCCTAGCCCAATAAATCATATTAACAAACGCCCAGTCCTATTGCACCAGTGTGAACATATTACACGTTGCGCCGGCCCTGCGAGTCCATCGTACTACGTAGTTATGATGTTATTTCACATTCAGGAGTCTGACAGGATAAAACCTGTTCTTCAGACTGTTTGTGTGGCTGGCTATGCTTCTGTATCTCCTTCCCAATGGTAGGAGGGTAAAGAAGTGCTGACCAGGGTGTGAGTCACCCCTGAGGATTTTCCTCACTCTTCTAAGGCACCGAGCCTAAATTTTCAAGATTTAGAACAAAGTCCTCTTTGTTCTAAGGAGAACAAAGTGAGGGCTGAATAGATCTCAGGAGGAATGTAGCTACAAAAGATAGTGACAGTGACAACATACTTCCTGGATTCCACGGAACGATAAATATGCCAATCCTGCTGGATCTTATTGGATGGGCTGATATAATTGACAATTAAAAGGTAACTATGAAAAAAGCAAAAGAACTTCAATAATGCAGCCTCCTGACCATGTAGTGTATGAATAGAGAAATCAGTCTTCCCTGCCTTTGGTTGCTACACTGATTTCACAAGAAATTAACTAAGTTATACTTTATTTAAAAAGAAAATATCAAAAAAGCAATCCCCTTTAATATTTCAAATATTAGAAATGCAAATATTCAGTGTGGAAAGAGATAAATCAGAGAGTCTCAAAGTCCAGCTACATACAAATGAATTAAAATAGAAAATCTCAGAAGAAAATAGAATGCTTTGGGCAGACCAGAATTGGTCTGTTCCATAATGAGACAAGACAAAACAGTTCCAAATCCATGTTACTGATTATAAATAATTCTTCAGAGAAAAGCCATTTTTTTTTTGGAACCAGTTCTGCAGTATGAATAAACTTAATTCCTTAACTTGTAGAGAGATAAATAGAAAATTAGATTCAGCGCCTCACAGAAAACAAATCAACTCTAGCACAAAATCTCTGACTAGACAGTTTTTTTGTTTCTACAGACATAACAATTTTTCGGAAACAAGGACCCTTCGCTTTCTTTATCTGGATTGTTTCAACTTTCTGGTACATTCTAAAATCTAATCAGATGCTTTTGGAGAGATGGTAAAACCCATTCTTTTCCAGACTTAGTCTAGCAATTTCTGAATCTGCATTTAGATGTTTTTTCCTATCTCTAACAGGGGGAAACTGGGAAATTGCACTCTCTCCATGAGCTAAACTTCAAGCAGGGGTGTCAAACTGGTGGCCCATGGGCCAAATGCGTCACACGCAGGCCATACCCACCCCAGCTCCACGAAGGGGAAAAAAGTTGTGACGGCAGCAAGTTTGACACCCATGAGCTAAAGCAAAGATCTCCAAAGTTGGCAACTTTAAGACTTGTGGACTTCAACTCCCAGAATTCCCCAGCCAGCATGGATACCCCTGAGTTAGAACATCTATCTCTCCTTTGAGAGGTTCTGCATTTCTTTGTAGAGGAACTAATTTTTAAGGAAATGGTTTCAGATATATGTTGACAGGCCTCTATCTCAGGATAACACAGTTTTACTTGGCTCCTGGGCTCTATTTGGTCTTTCAGTGAGGCCACAGTGCAGAAAATAAGACATAGCAAAGAGGAAAAAAACTAAATTCGTTTTAATTTGATTTCTCTTGGCATTGGGATTAAAAAGTCCTTATAATTAATGTGATTGTTTCCCCATATATTTTGGTAAATTTCTTCTGTTAAGTAAATTTTACAGCTTATAGCATTTGGTAAGATTTTAGAAGCTGCATCCATGACTTGGAGCATTGGGAGTCTAATTTGTTAAGAAACTCTGTTCACACTGCAAAAAAACAACCTAAATCTATGAAGTAATTCCAGTGAAGACTGCTAGTCTTCTGGGAGGAAGAAGGGGAAGGATTTTAAAAATGAAATTTGTGGCTTTGTCAATCTTCAATATATATATTCATACATCCTATTCCAACACAGAAATATTGAGGAAGATATAATTTCCATCCAGCACAAGCCAGTCAAAATACTGATAGAGAATTTCAATTCTAGAAGAAAAGACATGAAGAAAAAGAAATTTGTCTTTAAAAATAATCTTTTTCTTTGGGTTTAAATAATAAAAAAAGAGAATATAGATATGGCTGAGCAGTCATAAAGAAATTCAGTTTTAAATTCAGAACTTTACTGTATCTTAGCCAGTTCTACAGTGCCCCCATTTCTCCTGCCCAAAACTTCCAAAGCCATATGAGATAATCCATATTGTTCCCAAAGCCAATACTGTATGAATGAGAAGATAACACGACAGTGCCAAACTGATATCACAATTGTTGAACCCAGGGGTGAAATCCAGCAGGTTCTGGAGAACCGGTAGCGGAAATTTTGAGCAATTCGGAGAACCGGCAAATGCCACCTCTGACTTGCCCCAGAGTGGGGTGGGAATGGAGATTTTGCAATATCCTTCCCCCAGGAGTGGGGAAGGAATGGGGATTTTGCAGTATCCTTCTCCTGCCATACCCACCAAGCCACACCATGCCCACCAAGCCACGCCCACAGAACCGGTAGTAAAAAAAATTGGATTTCACCACTGGTTGAATCCTATATAACTGTAGTCAATATGAATACAGGCCACATACCAATGAAATTCTGTCACTTGGCCCTCCAAGACCAACCTCTGAATCCTAGGATGTCAAGTTAATCACGTTAGTGGATATTGACCTTGTTATTTCAACTATGAGAGAGCAACTAGGACCCAGAATAAATGTGATCACTGTGTTATTAAAGCTTTCTGGTGCCATCTCAGCTTTTCCCAGATTGATGGGAAAATGATCAGAGAAAAAAACAAACCCACCCCTAAAACAAACAAACAAACAACAACCACAACCACAACAACCAGCTCTTTATATCATAGTCTTTTGATTCTCTAAGCTCATTTCCCTACTTTTCCCCACATGGAACAAATATATCCCGTGAACTTCTCTTTTTTCTGCCATGTTCATGAGACATTGCTCAAGCCAGCTAAAGTCACTTGTAGCTATACTTACAGTTAAAGCAGCTTTCCCCCTTTATTCCATTATGGTACTTTGAGATAGCAGAAAGATAAATATTTCTGAGGTTATGAGATTTCAGAAATGGGAAGGGATAGATTGATAAACAATGCTGTGAAAACGATGTGGATCAGAGATGGAGCGATTCATTTATTTCTACTCTAGTCTGAATAATCTTGTTTTTTTTCCTCAACAGTCAATGTTGATATGAAATAAAAGAAAGAAAACTCACAACCGGATGGAGCTGCTAATAATCATTTTTTAAAAGTTCTAATTTCCATGGCTTATATAATCCTTTAGCTTTTACTTCTTGCAGGGCTTTGTGTAGGGATTCACACATGCACATAAAGCTGGGTGTTTTATAAATATTGCACTGCTGCCGCAAACATAAACAACAAGATTTATTCCCAGCGTGATTATTTTCCAAGGAACCAATGGTGTGTTGATCTCCAGGATCTGTCATAACATTTGGCTTTCGAGCTGTCCTAGCCGCTATAAATTCTGGTCTCAAGATGAGAGGAGTCTAAATATTTAATATTGCCCCAGAACTCACTCAGGTTGAATTCTATTCTTTTCTTTTCTTGTTTGTCTAGGTTCTTCTTTTTCCTGTCAATGACTGGCACCTTGATGAAGACAGCTGTCAGCTCCAGACTAATCATCTTTCTTCCAGCTGGGGCAACCAGGTCTGACACTTATGGGATGTCAGTCAGCGCCAGTTCTGTCATAACGCCATTCAAATCCTAGTTAACTAGAGCCAATGCGGTTGACTGTCTGACAGGGAAGAACTCATAATATGCCACCTTATTCCATCTTTGGGAAAATAAATTATTCAGAGAGGTAACACTGTTGACAGAAGTGGCAATGTTCCCATTAAAAACTGTCCTAATTTCACAAATATATTCTGATCAATAGATGTCTGACCTTGGAGGAACATGAAATCTCCAGCTCTTGGTTTTCTTTCTCTATTATCCATCAACATTATGTATTTCCCCTCCAGGCATACTGTAGGTAATGAGAAAAATCTGCAAAAAAATTGAAATCCATATTATTCAGACCAAAGCTTTTTGCTTGCGGAAGCACTGATTAAGCAGAGGTCACTCTTCAATGTATCCTTCAGTTGGATTACTCCATTGATTTCAAGGGGTTTCAGGTGGTCTCAACCAAGGAGCTAAATCCAGAGTAGCTGCTAGTTCCATTTAAGCCCCATTGAAATCAGTGGAACCGTATTAGTCATGCTCGGAATCCCATCAATTGTAGTAGAAAGCCAAAGATATTAGCTTAAAACATTTCCTCATGGAGTCTTTGTACCATTTTGGAATCAGTCCTCTATTTATATAGTACAGATAGTCCTTGACTTACAACAGTTCATTCAGTGACCGTTCGAAGTTACAATGGTACTGAAAAAAATGACTTATGACTGTTTTTGACACTTACAACCATTGCAGCATCCCCATGGTCCTGTGATCAAATTTCAGAGGCTTAGCAACAGACTCATATTTATGACCGTGTTGCATTGTCCCTGGATCATGTGATCCCCATTTGAAACCTTCTGACAAGCAAAGTCAATGTGGAAGCCAGATTCACTTAACAACTGTGTTACTAACTTAACAACTTCAGTGATTTGTTTAACAGCTGTGTCAAAAAAAAAACGGTTGTAAAACGGGGTAAAACTGACTTAACTCTTTTGCTTATAACATAGATTTTGGGCTCAATTGTAGTTGTAAGTCGAGAACTATCTGTATTCTCTGCATTGGGTAGCTGAGTTTATTTATTTTGAACTCAAATACACTATATTCCAAACTAGGGAGAAAAAAAAGTGGTCTTTCCACTGTAAGAATCCTACTGTATCCTTATGATTTATATTGATTGTTTCCTGATTGCTTATTTGTTCCCTATGACTATCATTAAGTGTTGTACCTTATGATTCTTGATGAACATATCTTTTCTTTTATGTACACTGAGAGCATATGCACCAAGACAAATTCCTTGTGTGCCCAATCACACTTGGCCAATAAAAAATTCTATTCTATTCTATTCTGTTCTGTTCTGTTCTGTTCTGTTCCGTTCCGTTCCGTTCCGTTCCGTCCCGTCCCGTCCCGTCCCGTCCCGTCCCGTCCCATCCCATCCCATCCCATCCCATTCCATTCCATTCCATTCCATTCCATTCCATTCCATTCTATTCTATTCTATTCTATTCTATTCTATTCTATTCTATTCTAAAAAAAAAAACTTTAAAGGGGAAAGACAGCATGCTAATTTGACAGGTCCCTCTCAGATCAACCATTCAGAAGTTTCAGAATATCTCTAGACAAATGCGGACTTCATTTTAAAATACAGCCAGGATGGGTCAGTTTGTTTTCTTTGCCGATGCAATTGTTCCCATGAGCAAAATAACCCAAATTTTTTAAAAAAAAAAACACACACACAAAAAAAAACTGAAAAAGAACTTATTTCTTCTGCAGGGAACCAGCCAGCATACAAAACATGAGATTACTGTGTTTGATCTTTTTTTTTTTTATTAGAGAGAATGGAAGTGTGGTTGTTTCTTTTCTGTTCCTTTTCTGGAGGGTGTGATGTGAGAATTGTTATACTGTTGGGTCCCTTTTCTCTCTTCCTTTCCACGGCCAGTCTTCAGCATCCTGGTGCCTCTCTATGGGCATTGTTTAGCATATATCTCATATTCTTTATTCCAAGCACTAGAATATCTTATAGCTCAGTGATAAGATATTAGAAAAACCAACTTGTTGCACAATTGCCAGCAGGCTATATAGTTCACCTATAGGGGTGTTTTACAGTGCAAAACCACTTGGCAGAGGTGAGGATGAATACAGATTGCCTCAGAGAGAGTTGTCAGAGACAGAAGTGCCATATCGGAAGTATGTTCATTCTGGATCCAGTCCCATATTCCACTGCAGTACCCAGCAGCATTCAAAATACATGTTACCATCAATCGTAACTTCAGCAGCATAATATTTTTGGAGTTGCTGACCAACTTTTAGGCCTTCTGAAATGTATTAATTCAGAAATGAGCAGGACAAGATTGGGGTGAATATAATCAAAACTGAAAATGAATACGAGTAGAATAATCTTTGTTAAGTTCTGTCCATTTTCTTTCATGTACCAAATTTACTATGAGTTCTTTTTTCACATTCTCTTCTCTGCCACATGGACATAAACCTATTAACCCTTTATAAAGGTCATATATCCTCATGACATAGCCTTTGCCACATCAACGACAGCCTTCCCAGATAGACCAGACAGGAAACAGGACAAAGTGAATGAATTCTACTTTTTTGCAAGATTACATTAACAGACTCTGAAAGTGCAAATCTCCTGCTGTCTCCTATACAGCCTAAGAAGTTAGGAAGGTTCCTTTCTGAGTGTCTTTCTCTGCCCATTAAACAGCTACAGGCTCTGTCCTCTTTTATCTGATTGTTCCCTAGGTGGTATTTCTCCCTCCCCCATCTCCTTAGGCAGCATCTCTCCCTCCCGCATTTCCTGAGGTCATTCCCACAAACCATTACATATGCATAAAAATGCCTTCTTAATTTCTCCTTTGTTGTTTCATTTTTAAAGTAGTATTTTTTTCCATCTTCACCTGATGCAAGCCTTAGTATGTGAATGATGTACCATGTTTCATGCACATTTTTGGTGAGGGGCTGCCTTCCACCAAGGTCTTATTGGCTGGTTAAAGCTGCTGCAGGCACACCTCCTTTCTTCCAAAAGGGGGCACTGTATTCCAGGGCCAGTTTGGCTTGGGCTATGGAGAGCACCTTGTTTCTGCATAGATCTCTGCCCAAATAACACTCGGACTACAGTTCAGAAAGCCCTGTTCAGACATTATGCAGGCTCCTTTGAAGACCAAAACCTGCTATAAATAGATGCTCAACAGTCTCTCGAAAGACCATTAGATTTGTCTGCAGAAAAATGGGCTAAATTCAAACTGAGAAAGGGATATACCCTGTAATGCATTTGATCCTGAACACATTCCAGGATTTCTGCTGCTTTTGCTGACAAGATGTTTTGTGGAGCGATGCTTCGAACTGCTTTTGTTATTTGGGGCACCGTTTTGCTTATTCTAACATTATTTTGCACACTCCACTTCTGAGGTATTACTAACCTCAGATACTTGCTGCCAGCACTGCTGTTCCTTTACAGCACTGATCAGCTTGGGTTACTTGGGATCTGGGATGAAATTGAGAAAAATATTGCAAGCTTCCATTTTAGTCATCTTTCCCATTCTAACCCATGTGATTGAAGGAAGACTACTAAAGCATATTGATAACTTGTCAAGGCCTATGTTTTGGAATGTAAGCCAGCAAGTGTAAGAGATGAACAGGCTGAGATGGAAGGCGGGGTTAAAAGTATCATCAATTTGTCATCACACAAGAGACCCAAGTCCACCCTCCATGGATTCTATTGACCCTTATTATAGCGCCAATTTAGCTTTGACATTAACTGATCAGATACTTGTTTGTAGGTAGCAATAATAAACTCTTCTGTGCTTTGACCTCAACTAATGCTATTTGTGCCTGACAGAAAGCCTGTGTCCAAAAATAATTCAGCTGACAGGTTTATTCTGCAGATGGGATGAAATTGAACTGTGTTTTCTTGATGTGTCTCCTCCTCAGCCCCACTGACCAGATAGCTGGGTTATTTCTGGGCCTGGGGGGTCTTCCAGAAGGACTAGTAGATCTTTGTCTTGAAGATCTGTGAATGGTAGCTAAAACCTCCTTTCTAATAATAATAATAACTTTATTGTCATTGTACGTGTATACACAGTATACCCATACAACAAAATTCACTGAAATTTCACTGAAATTCCTAGTCATCTGACCACATTTCCCCACACCTGCTATGCCACCATACTTTTTTTTAAAATTTGATTTATATGCCGCCCTTCTCCGGAGACTCAGGGCGGCTTACAATGTTTTGAAGAGAGCAGTTGGCGTGGTTTTTCCTGCCAGATAGGGACATATGGTAATAATGAAGTTGAAGTTAGAGGACTTCACTAATCACTGCTCTTAAACTGTTTTGTAATAAAGCTGTAAGACTCCCCACAAACCAAGAATCCTATAAGTAGACAGCATACAAAGGGATGTAATAAATAAATGACCAAATCTTATCGAACACATTAGAGGTCAGGGGCAGCACCAATTATGTCAACATACTTTTCTTTTGATTCTTTTGAGGATTGGAGGAATTTACATAAATGAACCTGTGAGAGACAGCCATCCGAACCTGATCCTGATCCTGGATCTGTTTTATATTGTTATATCTTCTTTCCTTATCCAGTTTTATAAACACTACATTTAATTTAAAGAGTTAAATTAAAATTTATAAACTGGAAGC
Organism: Pituophis catenifer annectens; assembly: GCF_029215685.1. Lineage (NCBI taxonomy): Eukaryota > Metazoa > Chordata > Lepidosauria > Squamata > Colubridae > Pituophis > Pituophis catenifer. Next base: position 208,427,137 of record NW_027256881.1, read on the forward strand.
ATCTGGGGTTAGGAGTAATGATCTCTGGATGATAAGATTTTTGCCAATTGCAACAACCATTGGCATCTCACATTTGTTTGCATAGAGATATGATGATGATAAACATATAAAACACAAACATCTGTCTCTCCTAGATCCTTGGGAAGGACTTGATAGGTGGATAAAAATGCCAAATCCAGGCTAAACATATGTCTTGATTGTTTGACCAACCATAATAATAGGACAAGGTCTCCTTTGCACTTAGCTAATGCACTCCTTAAGGATGTATCCATTCAGACAGCATAGGTTTAATTAATGTGGGAAAATGAATTGCGAAATGAAACAAATTTAATGGGAGGAGTTATGCTAAGTCCCAGTTCAAAATAAAACCCCACTGAATTCCATGTAGCTACTCTCAATTAAGAACATTTAGAACTGTAGCGTTAGCCACAATTTGCTTCTGTCAAATTTTCATTTGGGAGCAAAAGTAAATTGACATTAAGGCCATTTCCCTAGTTGGGAATTATTACTTGTTCATAGCATCTCCCAGCCACCTTTGCAGTGCTATCTTCATTATTATTGTTTTGGAATATCAATGTTTGGATGACTCTAAAACACAGGATAATTCTCTACTTGGAAAAGGACCATAATTTTCTTTTGGAATTCTTTACATAGCAACTGGGTAGGAATTTGGGAACCCATTAGGGAGGCTGGCATATTTTAAGGCTTTACTCTTACCTGCACAGCATGGTCCAAAAGAAAATTACCCTTTCAACAATGCTACTAGATTCCAAAATATTAGTCTGTTTGGAAAGTCTTCGTTACGTGTTACGTATAGCACTGAGTACAGAATTAAGGAAATAGTCATTTGTTGACATGTCCTAACAACTCTGTTGTTCTTAAATCTTGATACTTTTATTATCTTCTTAATCCACTATTGCAAGATAAACATCTTTAGCGTCATGCAAGAAATAAAACAAATAGAAAATGTTTTTTCCCCACTTATTGTATACATATGGGTCAGGCATAATGCCTTTCCACTGTGCTGCAGCATTTGATCAAATGACTCATAAAAAGCAATCCCAGAAGAGAAGAAACTCTATCAAGAAATACAAACTAACAGATCTTTTATTCACTCCAGGTGATTCAGTGTTCAGTACAAATTTATAAAGATATGGTTGAATGAGTTTAGGCAATATGTCAATGATCTTGAGCATATCAACATTATTTCTTAATCTCAAAACAAAGATGAACACCAGTCCTGGTCTGTTGGCTCTTCAAAAAACAAAAACAAAAAACAAAACAACAAAAAAAAAACTGATGACGGATCTGACACATTTTGAAATTCTCTGGCAATCAAGTTCCTGTTTAAAATGTAAAACATAAGTAAAATTAAAGCAAGTTAGCAGTATAATGGACAACTGAAATTAAAATTTAAAGTCCTTCTTGTACAGCACACTTTGCTATTGCTCTGAAGCAGGAGAATAAAAGAAAAAGGAGGGTAAAGTTATTTATCCTGCTTGGTCCCAAACAAACAATAATCAAATAGGCATTATCACTCCTTTCCAATCTCCACAAGTATATTGGGTCAGCTCAAGTTTGAACTTTAAGCTTAATGAAAACACTTTGAACCAAATACATTTTAGCATGCATTGCGTTATCCATCCCATGCTTATATCTTTCTCACACCTCAGCATAAGAAATTCCGTGGTTATAAGGATGGGTGTCAATAGGAGGTGGAAAGATATTGTAAAATTCAGATGGTGTACTGCTGTTTCCCAGAAGATAGAATGAGTATCTCTTCTCTCTCATCTCATCCATAAAATATAGCTGACCATGGAGAAGATATGATGGGAATGAAGTTTTTGTTTGCCTTCTACTTGATTCCATCCCTGCTTTTAGATTTAGAATTAAAGATTGCCTCTGAATTCCTGAGCTTTGTCTCTCTGTGCAGGCTTGGACAAGCAGTTCATAGCAATAGCACTTAGGCTTATGGTATATACCTCTTCATAGTGCTTTACTGCCCTCTCTAAGCCGTTTACAGAGTCAACAAATTGCCCTTAACAATTTGGGTCCTCATTTTACCAATCTTGGAAGAACAGAAGGCTGAGTCAACCTTGAGTCAGTCAGGATCAAACTTCTGGCAATGGGCAGAGTCAATCTGCAATACTGCATTCTAACCACTGCACCACCACGGTTCTTGATGCTTCTTAACATCCAATGGTCCATTCCATTTATAAGGTATGAGAGTCTTTGGGACAGATATGCATTAGGGAATCAACTTTCTAAAATTCTTTCAATCAGCAAACTATTAGATTTATCACCTTTAGACTTTCAGTTCTAATTTTGAGAAATATTTTCCACTATTTTTAATATTCAAAGGTACGCTTGGGGAATTCCATTCATGCCTTATTATGGAGAAACAAGTGATTTAAAACTTTGTTCTCCCGTATGTTTCCAGACTGGATCTTTCCTCCCATCATAAAACTGCAATCAGGTTTTTTTTTTTCTTTTGCAATGAAAAAAAAAGTGATATATATCTTTGGAAATAAAAATTGCAGGTCTTGGAAAAGGATAATCCAAGACTGGGACTATAATGCTGGGAGATGCTTAAAGCCACCTAATCACACTACAGGATGCCAATCTGGATTTGGTTCTCTGTACTTACTGTTGAATTTAGAACAGAAAAAGGTGTAATTGCTGACTGGGTCTTTAAAATAGTATGTAATTTAACCCTCTGTTATTTATACAATTTATTTCCACCTCTCTCTGCAGAGGGTTCCCAAGGCAGCTGCAACAAATGTTATCAATCTGATACTGTGCAAGTGTTTAGATACTATAAAACCCAAAATTCTCCAATTACTATATTAACAGGAATTCTGGGAGCTGGAGCTGCAACACAGTTGAGAGAATTAAATTAACTAAGATTGCGGTTAAACATTTCTAAGTTTAAGAGTTGTACAATTTGAGGCCATCAATTTCATAAAGGCCAAAGCGTATTAATATGGCTTTCCATTGCATTACTTTTTACAGAATTCAGTCCCTCATCTACCAAATTTGAATGAACTCATTGGTTTCTATTAATTTTAAAACAAGCTCTGGTTTAAACTGTCTGTATGTGTATGTGAATAGAAATGTTAATACCTAGAGAAAAATCACTTCCATGGATGTGAATAGATAAACATATTACTACTGAAAATAAAACAACTTGCAGAAATAGAAATAGTTAAAATGGCATCCCAAAAATGGAAGAATGACTTTAGCAATGCTACAGAACTTGATGGTGGGAATCCCTTTCATTCATCACAGAGTTTATTTATTTATTTTATTTTTTATTTTATTTATTTTGTCAAGCATGTATAAGATAACAGATATAAGTATAAACATGATTATGAATACATGAAATGGATATGAATAAATGGAGACATTAGGACAGGGATGGTAGGCACATTAGTGTGCTTATGCATGCCCCTTACAGACCTCTTAGGAATGGGGTGAGGTCAACAGTAGACAGTCTAAGGTTAAAGTTGTGGGGTTTTGGGGAAGAAACCACAGAGTCAGATAGTGCACTCTAGGGATTGACCACTCTGTTGCCAAAGTCGTATTTTCTGCAATTGAGTTTAGAGTGGTTTACCTTAAGTTTGTATCTATTGTGTGCTCATGTATTGTTACGGTTGAAGCTGAAGTAGTCATTGACAGGTAGGAAATTGTAGTGAATAATTTTATGTACTATGCTTAGGTCGGACCGAAGGCGGCGTAGTTCTAAGTTGTCTAAACCCAAAATTTCAAGCCTGGTGCATAAGGTATTCTGTTGCGAGCAGAGGAGTGGAGGTCTCTTCTCGTGAAATATCTCTGGACTCACTCAATTGTATTAATGTCTGATATGCAGTGCGGATTCCAGACAGATGAGCTGTATTCGAGAATTGGTCTAGCAAATGTTTTGTATGCTCTAGTTAGCAGTACAATATTACCAGAGAAGAAGCTATGCAAGATTAGGTTAACAACTCTTACTGCCTTTTTGGCAATGTTGTTACAGTTTCTCCTAAGAACTAGCAGTTGGTCTGCTCTCCCATCCCAAAATTGTCTTGGAGAGGGCATATTAAAGGCACAGTACTGTAATGGAATGTAGTCTGGATTCCCAGGAAGGAAGAGGTGCATTCCAGAGGAGTAAGAGACAACTCGGCTCAGATAGTTTGTGTGAGAGAAAGAGGGTGAAGACAGCCTCTCCCTAATAGTTCCCAAAGTTTATGTTTATGTGTGAGTAGCAATCTGCTTCAGTTCGGCAAAATTCTGTCTGTAGGTGTGGAACAATAGGAAATCTGTTAGGAAAAATCACAACGTGTCTTTCTTGGGTCTTGTCAACAAATACAAATTAAACTAGTTGTTCACTTCCCTTGGTAGAATAACTGTATACTTAGGTTGGTTGCTGATATTTCTTGTCAGCTTTTGCTTATTTGTCCCTCTCGCCAGTCCCAATCAGCTAGAATCTTTCTCCTCTTCAGACAGTGCCAGTTGCTTTTGCCAACTGAAGTGTCTGCTCCCCATAGCTTCAGGTGATTCTTCGTCTGTATTGCTCCAGAGAGGGGATCCTTGACTGACAAAACTGCCTCAAAGCAAAATCCTTTTGTCTCCTTTCTACCCAGTGAAAGCACATGATTCCTTGTAATATTGTGTTGCCAATGTTTTAAACTGCTATCCTGGGTTCAAGGCCTCAGAAGCAAACCAGCAACTTTTCTACTGTCTTCTGCCTGCCCCTAAATTGGATCTCTTCTATCCCTTCAATCTAATCTAATCTAATCTAATCTAGTCTAGTCTAGTCTAGTCTAGTCTAGTCTAGTCTAGTCTAGTCTAGTCTAGTCCAGTCCAGTCCAGTCCAGTCCAGTCCAGTCCAGTCCAATCTAATCCAATCCAATCCAATCCAATCTACCATGTTTCCCCAAAAATAAGAGATCCCCTGATAATAAGCCCAATTGGGCTTTTAAGCGCATGCACTAAAATAAGCCTCCCCCCTGAAAATAAGGCCTCCCCGAAAATATTTAAATGCAGATCTGGAAATCAGGTAAGATGGCAAGAGGAGCCCCATCTTGCTCCATGCACCCCAAAATAATAAGACCTCCCCAAAAAATAAGGCCAAGCACTTATTTTAGGGTTCAAAAAATATAAAACAGGGTCTTATTTTGGGGGAAACATGGTAATCTAATCTAATCTAATCTAATCTAATCTAATCTAACCTAACCTAACCTAACCTAACCTAACCTAACCTAACCTAACCTAACCTAATCTAATCTAATCTAATCTAATCCCATGCCAATCCAATCCAATCCAATCCAATCCAATCCAATTCAATCATCTCCTCTCTTTTTTAACCTGCTTCGCATCTTGGTTCTAGCAAGCCTTAATCCTTCCTCAATTTATCTATTGGGCCATTTTCTCACCAGTGAAGTATTCTCTTCTCTGTTGTATGAGCATTGCTAACCAAGCCATATTTCTCTACATCCCAGAGTGTGTCTCTTTCCAGTTAACTGCAAAAAGAAGGATGGTTGGAGAGAGAGATCGTTGGGGGGGGGGGAGGCTTATATTTGCTTCCTCCTGGCCATGCCAGCAGTATGCATTTTATTCTACTCTCATCTCTCCCAGTGATCACTTATTTCTCTCACGCGCCCTGTTCCCCACTTTTATGTCTTTCCCAATTCTTGAAAATTGTTTCTTTCCTTTCAAAAGAGGAGCCCTTGCACTTTTGTGGTCTCTATTCTACTAACTCAATCAAGATTCCAGCAGTTACCACTTCTCTACCCTTTGTTTACTTTAGCAGCTCTGGAAATCTCCATTTATTTTTCACATTTTTGAACCAGCCATTTCCCTCAAAGAGGGGCTCTGGGCATTATACAATAAAGTACTAAAACATAAAAACAGTATATAAAAATTAAGTGTTTAGAATTAAAATTTTAGAAGGAGGCAAGAATGATAAAATGTCATCAAAATTAGTTAATGGGTGAAGGGAATAGTCTAAAAATCTACATGGTTAGATTTTAAGGTTTTAAATCACTTATTTCTCTGGGCAAACTACTACAAGTTGTATCATGCATTCATTTTTTAATTCTTTTTAACTTTCATGCAAGCTTCCGCGTTGCAGTTAGATATATCACAAAAGAACTACAAAAAGCATTCCTTTTAATGGTAATTTGCATATATTGCTGCTTACAATAGAAAACAAGACGTTATTTATTTTTATTTTATTTTATTTTATTTTTCAATTTATATACCGCCCTTCTCCCTGAGGACTCAGGGCGGTGAACAGCCAGAATTAAAAACATGAAATACAAATATTAAAAACAATTAAAATATATATAAATTTGGCCCAAAAATTTAAATTTAATAGTTTAAATTTTAATGGGATTAAGATGATTATTTCTATCAGAAGCTGGTGAGTTATACACAGGGCTGTATAGCCCTTTGCATCTGATCTCAGAAATGTTGCTCATAGCTCCAAAATACATTTTGGACCTTAAATCCCAAGGTGTTACAAAACCCTAATATATACCTTGAAGGACTGTGCAGCCAACACCATTCTTAAGAAAAGAATGGAATTATATTTTAAATAGTGCAGATGTCCACATCACAGCATCTGAATGATAAAAGTATATATTTAATATTTATTTTTATTTTATTTTATTATTTTATTTTATCATATTTGTATACAGCCCTACTCCTGGAGGACTCAGGGCAGTGAACAGCCAAGATAAAAATACAAAAAACATACAAAAGTTAAAAGCTATTAAAAATAGATTAAATAATTTGGGCTCAAGAAACAAATTTAAAACATCCAATTTATATAAAACATTTAAAACCCAATTTAAAAGGGAGAGTTAGGCCAGACCAGCCTGTTGGAATAAAAACGTTTTTAGGACGCGGTGGAAGGTGCGTAAGTCTTGGATCCTCCGTATCTCCGGGGGGAGCTCGTTCCAGATGGTAGGTGCTCCCACAGAAAAGGCTCTCCCCCTGGGGGCCGCCAGTTGACATTGTTTGGCTGACGGCACCCTGAGGAGCCCCTCTCTGTGGGAGCGAACTGGTCGGTGAGAGACTACTGGTGGCAGAAGGTGGTCTCGTAAATACCCTGGTCCTGAGCCATGGAGCGCTCTAAAGGTGGTAACCAGAACCTTGAAGCGCACCCGGAAGACCACTGGGAGCCAGTGCAGCTCGCACAGGTGGGGAGTCACATGGGAGCGCCACGTCGCTCCCATCACCACCCGTGTGGCCGCATTCTGGACCAGTTGGAGCCTCCGGGTGCTCCTCAAGGGGAGCCCCATGTAGAGAGCATTGCAGTAGTCCAGGCGTGAGGTGACAAGGGCGTGAGTGACTGTGCATAACGGGTCCCGATCCAGAAAGGGACGCAACTGGCGAATCAGGCGAACCTGATAAAAAGTCCTCCCGGCCACAACCGTCATATGCTCTTCTAAAGACAGCCGTGAGTCCAGGAGGACGCCCAAGTTGCGAACCCCATCCGTGGGGGCCAACGACTCGCCCCCATAGTCAGTGATGACGCCAACTGACTATATCGGGACGTCGGAAACCACAGTCACTCGGTCTTGGATATAATGGACCTAAATGACAATTGAATGGATTCACAAACATGTATTTAATAAATAATGTACTATTGGATAGACAGGATGTATTGGTTGAGACAAGGAGCAGTTTGGAGCAAATGTTGTTATAGCTACTTATTAAATTTGTCTAAGCTACAATTCTCTGATCCTTGGATAAATATCCTAGGGACCAGAGAATTTACTGGGATCCCCCTCTAAGGCTGAACAGATTGCAGATGAGAGAGGGAAGGCTACAACTTTGCAGTCCCAGATGGATTAATGAATTCCCTATATTGGATTTTCCACTAGAAAGAGGAAAAGAGCAAATACTGTATATCCTTATACTGAAGTATATTTAGATTGACATCAAACAAATTGTTGACATTTTTTCTTAAGAGAACAAAAGTCTCCTACATATATGCATTTGGTTATAAGTGTACTTGAGCTTGTTTTAACTTCCTCCCAGTAAGTGCATATAGGATTGTATATTTACTCAAATATTTAAATTATCTGTCATTTCTGAAGTCACACAAGCTAAACACAACTGGAGACATATAGTTGTTCAGCCTTGTTATATTGCATTCCCACCAAGCCAAGTGGGGATAGAATTTGGTCCGATCTAATATTATGTTGATTCCAAAATAATTACGTTTGTTATTTGCAGGATCTGCCATAAATTGAATTGTGGCAGTTTTGTGGTTTCTTTCAGGGAAGCAATTTCAGAGCTCATTAAATAGATCATATGTTGCTTACACATTACATTAACCTCACTAGTGTGGATGACATACTTTCAGTGAATAAGCAATTTCATTGCTCTTAGTGCAAAAGGCAACCCTGGGTGAATAAATTAGGCAATATATGTCTTCATTAAATGTCAGCTACACTGTAAGAAGCTAAGGCATACAAAATAGGTATAGGGGTTCACAAATTTTAGAACCGAGAACTTTATTAAATCAGAAGTGCTTCAGAAGCTTTCTTAACCAATGTGATTTACTGTATCTCCAATTTATTTAATTTTTTTCCCCTATAGATGATCCCAACCGATCAAGCCATCAGCATTGCATTATTGAGCTAAACTATCATGCCACTGAAGTAAAATGTACCTGAAACAAAATTAAAAATTATTTTTTTTTAATTGAAAGACATTGTCACTTAAAAGAGTGAAACAATTTGGGCACATTGTTGAAAATAATCATAAAAAATGTATTTTATCAGTTAAGGGTGGGAAAATCTCTCAGTGTTTTATTTCATTCAAAATCTCATCTTTCCGCGAGATTTCTTTTTTCCCATTATTATATTAAATGAAATTTTATATTTTTAAAAAATATATGCAAAATATATATATACATTTTAGAACATATTTTTCCTAATGTATATATATTTGTAGTTCTGTTTTGTAGGTATTTACATTTTTATAGAGAATTTCCCTAATTTCCATTGAATATGTTCTTCCTAAATATTGTATGTCTCTATAATTTTTGCTCTGGAGTTTTGCATTGAAAAATTAGAAGTACGATTTTTTTAAAGCATGGCCATTTTGTTTCAGACGTTGATCCTGAAAATATTATTTTTATTTATTTTATTGTATTTATTAATTTTTTAGGCTGCCCATCTCCCCTACAAGGTGACTCTGGGCGGCTTACAAGTTATAAAACAAATAAAAAATAATTAAAACATTAATTACATAAATTCATATGAAAATATGAACTGAATGCATTTCTGCTTCCTGTCTATTTATTCATATTTAATCCAATATGAATAACTTAAGCAAAGCTACAGAGGACTAGCTAAGGGGCTATAGATTCCATCTTGCTACATAAGGAATTGGCACTGCCAGTGTTGAAGGGGGGGGGGAGCAGGAGAAGATATGACAAATGGCACTGTGAAATTATTATCTTATTGCTATTAAATTTCTCTGGCCCTTTAATTAGTGACCAGCTGTGTTCCTTGAAGCACGGACCTTCATTGCCTCTTCAGATGTGTCCAGCTGAAACTAGCTTTACTAGCCTTTATGAAATTGACTAGTATTTGAGCCTTGTGACACAAAAGATGTTGATAGCCTATCAAAGGGAAGCTTGAATGTTTAAGAAGTAGCATGTTTCCGAATGAATTAAATCTGTAATATGTATACTGACCACTGCTTAGTAACATGTTAAAGGGTCTTCTGAATATGTAGATACCTATGAAATATTATTGAAATACTATGACAGCTTTTTCCTATTCTGCCCAGATGCTTCAGGTGTTATTCCTAGCTTTTTTTTTTTTTTTTGTATTTTGTATATATGTGAATATGTGCACAACTGTGGAGAACCCTTACAATTTGAACAGGTTACAGTTGAAATCCATCATATCGCAAACAGTAAAGCTGCAGTAAAGAGAGAGGAAATTTATTAGCATCTGTCACTTCATCCATTCATAAAACTCACACCCAGGACATTTGCAATAATCCCAAATTATGGCTGAAGGACTCACGTTTCTTATGTCCCCTTCTTGCCCTTTGACTCTCTGCATCCCAGTTCTGGGCTGCCCATTTATCAAGATAATGAAAAACCTATGCCACCATTGATGGTTCTCTTAACTCACATGAAATGGAAAGAATGGCACTGTGATAATCAAATCAGAAACCCATTTTGTAGCTAGTGTCCATCAAGGCTTTGCCCTCCTAGTGATATGGAGACAGGGAATGCTGATCTTCAGGGTTCAGAGCCAGATGATCTCTGTTTCTTTTCGGCCACATCAATGCCACTGATTCTCTGTCAGACAGTGTGTTTCACAATATCATTGTAAAGTATGAAACATCGGGTCAGGTTTTAGGTAGGAAGAGATGTGAATTACAATGTCATTGGGATAAACAATTGGCTGTGATGAAAAGGCCCGAGAAACCTAGGGAAATGCATGTATTGTTAATCTGTAAACTTTATATTGTATAATATAAACATTTATCAGCAACACTTATGGGGTGGTGGGTTATTTAGGAAAGTTTTGCTTGTTTCTTGACTAGCTTATGTGGCCCATCTTAAGCATGTACATAAAACAGCAGAGGCATAAGGGAAATACAGTTCAGATAATATTTTCATTTTCATCAGAATTGCCAGTTTGCTAGTTTATTGCGATGCAGAGATTGGACTGAATTCAGTGATGTCTGAGTTCAGCTGTCCGCTGAACTGTAAATATGACAGATGACTTTGAAAATGATAAATCCTGAAATCTATACTCATAAATCGGTAGATCTAGATCCATAAATCTAAGTTCAGTTCTTATTAAGTCGTAAAAGGAATGAATGAATCTCTTACAATCGATTTAGCTCAGTTTTCACTAGTTGTCAACCTATCTTCACATGTATTAGACTGCTCTCTCCCAAATGTCACTTAGACTATATACAATAAATGAGGAAAGCATCGATTTGAAAATACAACCTTATGAAAGTATTGAAACATAGGTTCTGCATCAGTGGTGAAATCCAAATTTTTTTACTACTGATTCTTTGGGCGTGGCTTGGTGGACGCGGCTTGGTGGGTGTGGCAGGGAAGGATACTGCAAAATCTCCATTCCCACCCCAGTCTGGGGCCAGCCAGAGGTGGTATTTGCTGGTTCTCCGAACTACTCAAAATTTCTGCTACCAGTTCTCCGAACTGCTCAAAATTTCCACTACCGGTTCTGCATGCTTCAAAAAGAACTTGGATGAAAGGCTTGAGACCAGCATGAGCACAGTATCTCTTTATTCATATTTCAATTTCAAGTAGGACTGTGCGTTGGACCAAGCTTAAGCATGAGCACTACACTTCTCTGCTATTCATTAAAGCAGCTCCTCTCTTTTCATCTCTGAGAACCTGAAAAAAGGAGTAACTACTGTTGGAAGGAAAATCCATCTGGTTCAGTTCCAAGCTGGGAGAAACGTGATGGAAACATCATGGAGGCTGATTGGAAAGAAAGTTTAATGATGAACAGAACGAACAGCAGTTCTGGGTCAGCTAAACAACTAGCTAGATGAGTGCCAGGATTTTATACAGGTGCTGAAATGCTGCTTGGGGGCGGGAGGTTGTACAATGTCTGAAATGCCCATAGCAAATTGTGCAATGGAGTGAGCTCTGTGTCTTTTGCTAAATGGTAGTGTGTTAATCCTGTCCTGTTCTTAGAATTTGGGTGGAGGAGAATGTAAATTTTTAATCCCATCACTGGAGGTGAAGATCTTTTGTTTCTGAATAGCCTTGCCCAATCTTTCTTAATGGGCACAAAATATCCTCTGGGGGCTATTGAGTCTGCTTTCTGAATTTAAGAGCGTGTTTCTCCATTTCTCCTTTAGTGTCTCCATTTCTGCCTTTTTTTTTTTTTGAAAAACGTTTCTTTTTATTTTTTTAAAACATAAACATAAAATACATCTTTTCCAAAACAAAGCATTGATCCGGTCACAAATTAGTACAAATCACTAACAAATCTTAATTTTCAATTAACACAACTTAATATTTTACTTAGTTATTTCCCTAAATTCTATCAATTTACCTATGCCATTATCCCAAAAACCCGTTACTTAAATCTTAAATCCTAACCAAATATCCTTCCATTTTTCTCTTTCTTTTTGCTTAGATGGATATATTTTAACAATATAAATCATTACAGTTATTGTAAACATTTACAAAATACTTAACTATTGCTCCCAGTATAATCATCTTCATTACTTTACTATTAATCCTAATACAATCATTTCATTTTTACTGTTCCCAACATAATCATTTTTATTTTTTGGCTGTTAACTCCAACATAATCATTTTATTTTACTGTTGAACACAGCATTATCATGTTTGTTTCAGTTGTTAAACCCAATTTATTCATTTCATTTTTACTGTTAATCTCAACATACTCCTCCTTATTTTGGCTGTCCTACCCAGCATAATAATTTTTATTTTTTGGCTGTTAATCCCAGCATAGTCATTTTATTTTTATTGTTAAACCTAACATCATTATCTTTGCCTTTGATATTATACCCAGTGTGATCATTTCATTTTTATTGTTACTCCCAGTGAAATCCTCTTTATTTTGCTGTCCTCAACATAATCATTTTTGTTTTTTGGCTGTTAAACACAGAATAATCATTTTTGTTTTTTGGCTGTTAAACACAGCATAGTCATTTTTATTTTTTGGCTGTTAAACACAGCATTATCATAATTAGCTTTACTATTAATCCCAGCATAATCCTCTTTTTTGTTGTTTCCATCCATCTATACATTTCTTATTTCAGTTAATCATATTTATCATTATCCTTTTTTTATGTCAATTTAACATTGAGACATGGTTCTTGCTTAAAACATACCTTTGTATATATTTATAAATCTCTTTTAACATGCTTAATTTCTTTTATATTCTAATTTCCATCAGTATTTCAATTTTATATATCTATATCATATTCTTCTCATATTCTTATTCATCCATAATTATCTTATAAAAACCTCCTTTTTATTATTACTATCCACCTATACATTATTTCATTTTTGATCACATTGTTTTAATCTTCTTTTTTCTTCTTCCAGCCATGTATACCTCATTTCTTCACTTTCTCGCCTGCTAGCATATATTTCCTTCCATTTTCAAAGTCTTCAAATTTTGTCCTCTATATGTCATATTAAATCTTTTTCTTGTTTTTATTCCAGATAAAATGCATCAAGTTCCTTCTCTTGAGCCTTCTTTTATTCCTGCACCATTTTTTAAAAGTTATTATTATTCCAATTATAGGAGTTCCATTGTAGTTTCCTTTTCTTTTCATCAAAGTCAAACTGCCTGCAGTCAAGAAAAAAAAAAACCTCCTCCACAAAATCCCAGGGCTGTTATCTGTAAATTTTCCATAACAAAGACGAGTTACAATGTTCCTTTTTAAACCAGAAGATGTCCCTCTACAATCCACTTTTTCCATTAGTCATACAAGTATCCATTTTGTTTCAATTATATAACAGTCCAATTTAATTACTCATTCTTCTTGATTTTAAAAATATCAAGTCTTCTTTTTTAAGATCCAGTTCAGATTTTTAAATATCCAGACTTTTCACCATGTCTCGATATCTAATTCCATTAGTTCTGTTCAAAAGTTAGTTGTTTGTTGGGTCTTTGTCTCTTTAACATTACATTTTAAACTTTCCATAGCCCCTTTGTTATTCAGCTGCTGTTTTAAGGCTAGGGGTCTTATAGTTAGTAATATTGCTCTAAGTGTTGTTACAAGCCTGGGTTGGTTGTCACTCATCCGGCTTCAAAGAGCTCCGTTTCAATCCACTTTCCTCTTGCACATCTCTTAGTCCGGTTGTCCCAGCTTCGTGGCAGCCACCATGGTTGCCACCCCCTGCCGCCAACTCACAGAGGGTTCCCTCTGATCTCCAAGGAACTTGCCTTTTCCTCTTGGTCATCCGAGGCGCCCTTCTTTCTTCCTCATCCCTGCAGGACGCTTCCGGTCCGAAGACCCATCGGCGGCAGTTCAGCAGCTGGGGTTTTCGTGGCGCTCATCAGAGCCTGCTATTTCCCCGACTGTTTCACCACGATACCAAACTGGAAGTCCGTCCATTTCTGCCTTTTTAATATTTCCCAAAATATTTCATTCTTCTAGGAGGGGGCGGGGGGCTTCCCACATTACTTTAAGAAATAAACTCTTAATATGACTCTGAAATCGGGCTCTCAGAATACTTTTCATGAATGGCTATTTTAGAAACCAAAAAAAAGTGTGTGAATAATTAGGAAAAGTTATTATTATTATTTTTTTTAATTTGATTTATATGCCGCCCTTCTCCGGAGACTCAGGACGGCTTACAATGTTTACAATTTTTAAGGAACTATTTTTAAAAAGTACAATGAAAATAAAGCTTTGCAGTTTTTACAGTTAAAAAAAAGGTGAATTTCCATAAAATCTAGAATTTTACATGACAAATTGATCAATACCCAGTGCTTTTGAGAGTCGGGTAGTGCACAAACAAAATAAAATAAATTAAAATTCATGTTAAAATCTTCTTAATTTTTGAAACCTTCTACATTCTGAAAAGATTTATTGATGGGCTGCTTGTGATATTTTGTGGATGTATTCAGTGATACCCACTACCAAGAAAATGTTAACCCTTATCCTAAGCTACTCAAAGCTTATTATTAAACTAAACTTTTCATGAATGGCTATCTTTCAGTCTTGATGTGCTGTATTCCTGATGGTATGCATCATTTAGTCTGACTGTCATATTTAACCAAGTGGAGCATCTGGATTCAACCCTAAGCAAATGTTCAGGCATGATATATTCAGGGTTAGACAATTCCTATTTCAACCTTTTGATAGGAATGATTGAAACTGTCAATCATTCCTATCAACAACTGTTTAAGCATACTCTACTAGATAATAGAGGACAGCTTAGATTCAAGGAAACTTTGGGAGGGATGAACCTGAACTTTCAGGGGATAGGATTCTCTTTTAGAACAGTTTCATTTCTAGTCTTCTATTGATCATCAGCAATTTTGCTTTTCTGAATAAAACTGTCTGTTTACCTAGCCCATTGTTGAACCTGCTTAAGACCAGCTGCCTGCAATTACTGCAGGGTTCGAATCTCGCCAAGGCTCAAGGTTGACTCAGCCTTCCATCCTTTCTAAGGTAGGTGAAATGAGGACCCAGTTTGTGGGGGCAATAAGCTGACTTTGTATAAATATACAAAAGGATGAAGGCTATTGCTGAGCACATTGTAAGCCGCCCTGAGTCTTCAGAGAAGGGCGGCATATAAATCAAATTAAAAAAATAAAAAAATAAAAATAATAAAAAAAAAACCTAGGCAATATTCAGTGACTCAGATTGCCTTCTTGAAGTCAGGTAAGAGACAAATAGAGTTAAGTTTCATGGTGATAATGAGAGTTTTCAATTGTCCTGGTATCTGCTGGAAAACCAAATCTGCCAAGACTTTTGTCCAATAAATTCTATGGTAGTCTAGCTAATAACTACATTTCTCATAAAATGGAAGTACAAGGGAGCCTGTTATCCTGGAGGTATCAGTTGAAGGCTGAAGGAGGGATGGTGACAGAAAGATCCAATGGTTTGAAATCCAATAGTAGAAAAACGACTGGGAAGCATGCAAAATCCTGACAAATGAATTACTGAAGATGTAACTTCAAATCATTCCTATTAGAAGGAGAATTGGGGAATGTATAAACAGCCCAGGATGAATAAACAAAGAGCTAAAGAAAAAGGAAAAAAAGGGGGGGGGGATGTGTAAGAAATGGAATGAGAGATATAAAACCAAAAAAGAATACAAATACAAATCAGTTGCCAAGGTCTATAGAGATTGCATAAGGAACAATGATGCTCAGAATGAGCCGAGGACTGCAAAAAATACTCCAAAACATTCAAGGACTTCAGAACCAAAGTCCATGAGGCTTCAGGTCTGTTGGATGAAAAGGATAATGTGAAGCAAATTAGCAATGTGTGTTGGCAAGAAAGCAGAATGTCTTTTTATATCTGTCTTCCCTTCTCAGAAGGGAAACAAAGCCCTAACTGGCTTTTTGTGTTACTATTGGAAGATGGCCATTCAGACAAGGAAAGGGAAATTGTTAAGAATCACTTAATTAATTTAAACAAATCCAAGCCTCTAGGGCCAAATGAATTATAACCTAGGCACTAGAATAGGTGACTAATTCTAATCTTTTGAAAATTTCTGGTAATACCGCACTGTCCCAGTTCCACAAGGAGAACAAAATGTTGACCTTGTTATCAGAAAGTAGAAGGAGGCGGATTTGGGAAATTACAGATCTTCAGTGTGACATCTGTACTGGGCAAGATTATTAAACAGTACATTTATGAGCACTTAGAATAAAAGGCAGCATGGATTTGTCACACACAAATGATGCCAGAAAAACTTTATCTCCTTTTTTTGACAGGATTATTAGCTTAATAGACTAGGGGAATGCCATGATATAGTCTATCTTGCCCTCAGAAAATCATTCAACAAAGGTTTTCAGGATATACTCATTAATAACATGATAAAAGAGATAATATGATGGTTATATGAAGTCATAATTGGCTGGATGACTCCACTGAGAGAGGATGTGTAAAGATTTTGCATTAGCCTAAAGAGTAATATCAAATGGAGCACCAAAAGCCCTTGTGTTCTACAATTTTTTTTAATGAATGATCTGGATGAAAGGTTTGAGAAAAGGATCATTATCAAATTTGCCTTTGACATAAAATTCATAATATAAAATGTTAGGTGCATAGAATTTTAGAAGAAAAAGAGAAGAAGCCTTGAGAAGCAGTGAATGAAAGAAACAGGAGGAAATACAACAGAGATTAATGTAAAGTATATGTCCTTCTGGCATGGCAGAAGTACATGTGAAAAGATCTGAAAGTTCTAGTAGATCACTAATTAATATGAGTGGGCCATATAATGTAGTTTCTAAAAAGCAAAGCTGTTTGGGGATGAATTAACCGAAGTACAGATCACAAGAAGTAATAGTTGGCCAGACCACAACTAAACTAGCCTGTCCATTTCTGGGCACTTGCTTGAAACGAAAATCATAAAATTATCTGTTACAATGTCCTATCTGTCAATAACTACTTCAGCTTCAACCACAACAATACACGAGCACACAATAGATACAAACTTAAAGTGAACCGCTCCAAATTCGATTGCAGAAAATATGATTTCAGCAACAGAGTGGTCAATGCCTGGAATGCACTACCTGACTCTGTGGTTTCATCCCCAAACCCCCCAAATTTTAACCTAAGACTGTCTACTGTCGACCTTACCCTATTCCTAAGAGGTCTGTAAGGGGCGTGCATAAGCGCACCAGCGTGCCTACCGTTCCTGTCCTAATGTTTCCTCTATTTGTATCTATTTTATGTATCCAATCCATGCTTATACTTATATATATTATCTAATACGTTCTTGACAAATAAATAAATAAATAAAATAAAATAAATAGGGATATCTAGATAGTGAGGGGGTTAAAAACCAAGTTTTGTGAGGAGCAATTAAAAAACTGTATATGTTTAGCTTGCAGAAGAAAAGAAGTATTAAAGCAGTCTGAAGGTATCTAATGATGTATTCAATAAGGGAATAAGTGCTCTGAGGTCCTTCAATGCTGAGGTAATCTGCACCTGTGGGTCACCGGAGATTGAAAATTAGGTCTTCTTCTGGCTGTGCACTTTTCATCATTTCCCAGGGACCTGAGGTTTTGGAAACAGGATGGAAGGTGCACCAGAGAATGGGGATGGGAAGATGTGGTAGTCTGCAGTCCAGACTGAATTCTTTGCAAGTGTTTCAGTCCAAAGACAATTTCTTAAGCCTTTTTAGGATAAAGCCAGCAGTTTAAAAAGCCAGGACAGATAGTCTTTTGCTAACATAAAGAATACATAAAAAATATCGGGACCCATTACTTCTGTGAAATTTGAATTTCTATTACATTCAGACCAGGATTTTTTTTGCAAAATTGTAGCTGTTGCAATGTCCCATGGTCACATGATTGTGATTTCCAATACTCCCTGCCAGCTTCCTACAAGCTAAGTTGATGGGGAAGCCAGCTGGAAGTTGAAAGTTCCTTTTCCCACTGCTTTTTTTGCCCACCTGTGGTCATTCTGTATACTTGATTAGGTAAGTAAATGTTGACTTATTATAGAACTTTATTTGCCATTACAATAATTTTTCTATTTATGATATATATTCTTCTTAGATAATCACAGGACAACCCTGTGATTTACCCCTGTATTGGGGTAAAAAAAATGGCAGCCTAAAATTTAATGTTAATTCTGCTTAATCAGACTACATTCTAAGAGTTCAATCCTGACTAGCTCAAAGTTGACTCAGCCTTCCATCTTTCTCAGGTCAGTAAAATGAGGATTCACATTGTTAGTGGCAATATGCTGAATTTGTAAAGAGGGCTGTAAAGCACTATGACACAGTATATAGGTCTAAGTGCTATTGCTATTATTTTTCTGTCAAGGATGACCCAATAGGTTATAGGGTTGCCTAGTATAAATATAAAGTTAACGTATTTTTCCAGTTACAGTATTTTCATGTGTTACATATATTACATACATATATATATATATCTACATATATTTTTGTGCATAATTTTGGACTTTCAAACTTCATAATGCAATATAATTGCATGGCAACTGGATAGCCAAGTAAATTAAATGAAGAAATAAATGTTGGCAGATAACTTTACTCCAAGATGCAGAGCTCTGGGAAGTGAGGTTTGGATAATTTGGCATATTTCCATATTTACTAGACAAAAAGTGCTTTGAAAACAGGCATTATCTCTCCTTCTAGTCTACATCCTAGGGATGTTGTGAGAATAAAAGTCTAAACTTCTTGAGAAAGAGGGTGGACAGGGTAACAATAATAGATCATTTTTTGTTGTTTGCACAACTAATGTAGTGAATATTATTAATCCTAAATCAATTGTGTGAAAGAATATGATACACGTTATAGCTGGTATTCCTTTTGCACCATCAAAATTGTTTAAAAATTCTTTTAGTTTATCATTGCCATTACTGTGCCCAGCCATAAGACAAAATGAGAAATTGTTTGGGGATGGAGCTTTTAGTTTGAGAAGTCACAGGCCTCCTCATGCTTTACTCCAAGGATAGGAAATCAGATACCTTCCAAATGCTTTGGACTACACATCTTATAGTCCCTTGCTGTTAGCCATGCTGTCTGGGATTGGAAAAGTCCAAAATATCTACAGATCCCAATTCTCTTCCTACTTAAACAAATAAACATGTCAAAAGATGCAATGGGCTGAAGTTTGTGTGGGCTGCTGAGACTGGGGTTTGTGGTAAGCTTCACTAAGGAAAAAATATACAGCAATGTTGGCAGATCTTGAAGAGAACATCTGTGTTTTGTTAGTTATTGTGGGCTTTGTTGCTTTGTTCGCTAGTGTGATACAACCAGCTTTTTAATGATGTATTTCTGCTTTGCAAAACTACACCGCAGTGAAATAGTAAGCTAAGCTGGTAGAAAAATGTTATCTGCTCTCTTGTATATGCTGTGATTCACACACTCACTCTTTTTCCATGGGGCTAGTATGTCAATAAATTCTGTTGGCTGTAAAGACTGAAGGAAACAATCTTTGGATTAGTCAGCTTTTCCTATTTGTAATGCCATGCAAATGTTGCATTCATTCCCAGAGGATAGAACATGTAAGCAATAGGTGCCAGAATCAACAGAAACTTCATTCCCAAAGTGATAGAGCATTCAAGCGCCAAAAATAACAGCTCCTGGCATATCTGTTCAAAAAAAAAAAAGAAAAAGAAAAGAAATCCATATTTTGTGGTCATTTTTTGTTTCTGTATCACTAGCACTGTTTTTAATTGATATTTTTTTAGAAATCACTGAATTGACCTGCTGGTTTGATTTTGTTTTATTCTTCTAACTGGTTGCAAAGGCAAGAAAGTCAAGATTCAGAGGAATAATGGCACATTTCATTCAGACTGCATTTTCTGCAGCTCTGAAAGCTATCATGTGAAACTGCATTTCATCCTGTTTACTACTGAGTACACTTAATCAAAACAATCACGATCAAGAAAATCTGTGCCAAATTTGAACATGAGATGGGTGTAGGGGTGTGAGGAAAACTGCCAAATCTTTACTACATTTCCTGAAACTAAAACCTGTTCATTCTAGCAGCACTTCAATGTTATTATTCCAGTCCAGGAACACAGCTTCTTACATGTGGGCACAAATTTTTACCAAATAAACTGGAGAATAAATAGGTGATAACCAAGATCTTCCAGGCAGTGAGAAAAAGCATAATTAACTTATTTATGGAGGCAATGTTAATAGGCTCAGAAGAATCATGGGCAGAGCCGTTTCCTCTCTTACAATCCCAATACTGAATGAACTGCAAATTAGACTATGCTTTTGCAATGAGCTAGTTATTTTACACAGTATTTTCTTTTTCTGAAGGTTCTCTGAATACTTTCCTGCTGTTTGATGGGAAAGCTGCTGCCTAGAAAAGGAAGGATGGAAATGAAGGAAAATAACCTCCATTTACCTACTTAGTCTTTTCCCTTGACTCAGCTTGCAAGGCTGCCTGATACTAAAAAAGGTTCTTGAATAAAGTATCTATATGGCACACAGCAAATGATTTTAGTGTCATAGATGTCACTAGCTACAGTAGTCTCTGCAACATTCGGTATGATCCTAGGAGCCACTGCCTACTACGTTAAGATTTATTTCTCTCCTGGATTTAAAGACATAGTATACTCAATCATGGCTTAGGAACAAGCCACACTTGGTTGGTTTCACCCAGAATACTACACCATAAACCACAGTGTTCAAGCCAGAAGAGTTGATTTCATATGACACACTTCTCCAAACCAAATAAACCACATTATGGTCAAATGTCATAGCATTATTTTAGCATTACTGCATGCTAGGCATTCATCTCATACAAATAGGTCATCACAAGCACTGGAGCTGTAGAAAATCCTTCAAAAGAGAGGCTTCCCAATATATAATGGTACAAACAAACCTCTGTTCTTTGTATCAGTAAAGCCATCACATTTTGCTCTAAACTTGGCAAGGTGGATTCTGCACATGGATTATGCTTTGCTATGATCCAAGAAAAGTGCTTCATATTTGTACATAAAGCAGCTCTTTTCAAAGTATTTGCACAGTCCTAATAAGCCACAAAACACAACAGTCTATTGAGCCCTTTACCTGTAGTTATATACAGTATATGTGAAGGGATGTGTTGATTTAAACTGGAATAATATCATTAATGAGGTTGCACCTTTCTCAGACATAGCAGCTTTGTATTTTATTTATTTGTTTGTTTATACATTTTATGTGACCCTCTATTTTAGTGAAGAAATTCTGGACAGTTTATAGTAAATGCAATAAAAAAAGCAACAATAATTAAAAACTATTACACCACGATCTATGTACAATGCACCAAAAGTCCAAATAAATCCCTTCAATTTTATGGATCAGTAACAATCGGGCAAACAACAGGCAGCTACCTAACAGAGCTCACCTAATAACTCAGCTCCAATGCTTGACGAAAAAGGCCATGTCTGTAACACCTTTAAGTAACCCTATTCAGTCAGGGCATCTGGATCTTAGGACAGGTGAAGCCTCACACAACCAGTTAAGGAAGAAATTCACCTTCCATTCTTCCCCACTTTATATTTCAGAAGAATAACCTGAACACTTACAGTAAATGAGGCTCAAGAACCAGATGAAAATTTTTTAATCCCTATTTTCATACTGATTTTGTTGATACATATTACAGATATGTACACGCCCCCATTATGGCTGAACTTTAGCCATCAATATAACTCTAGTTATGATGAATGATGCCGGGAGATGTAGTTCAGTGATATCTGGAAAACCACACTAGTGGTTGAAATTCTTATTTGAAATACATTTCACGCTTTTATCTGCAGTGCATTTTGAGGTCATGTTACTTGACTAAATTTAACCTAACTTAACATAGTTGGAAGAAAATATATTTCTTATGAGCCAGCCATTAATATCATTTTTGACATTTTGGCATGTTTGTTTTTTGTTTCTTCCATTAATACATCATTTGAAACTATCCCTTCCTACCTGAAGCATTTTGAAGAAGGAGGGAAAGGGAAAGGGAAAGGGAAAGGGAAAGGGAAAGGGAAAGGGAATAACCAAACTTGAATTTTTTAAACAATCAAATTCTTTAACTACACTACAAATATTGCTGGAAAACATGGAAGCTATTTGTCAAAATCAGAATGCACTAAAGACATAATGTGTATGACCATGAAACCTATCTGGAAATATCCCTCATAAAGAGGTTTTCTGATAAACAGTATCTTTATTGGTGGTTTGGGACGAATTTATAAGAGGACTGCAGGGTTCTGAAAAATGCAAAATGGCGCAAGTAATTATGATTTAGAATGAAACACATAACTCTCTTCTTTGATGCCTCAAGCAGGAATCTGGTTTACTATCTTTAAAGTGTAAAATGTATTTTACTATTATCCAGTGGAGCCCTATGTTGTATCTGAGCTTTGCTATCTTATCAATACTCCTTGTCCATTAGGACTAAAGTATATATTTGGGAGATCTTATTACCAATTTTCTGATTTTCAGTCACAGAGAGGAAGGTACTAAATCACTTGCAAAGGAAGGCCATGGGGTATCAGACTGATATTTACAACAGCAGTTCTAAATAATTTATTGAAGAGTGAACCTCTTTGAACTTAGAGACTTATTTCTGAGTAAATAAACTTTTCAGACTAATTCACTTCCTCTTTAGATAGCTATTAACCCTATAAGAGAAAAATGTGGTTTTTTTCCTCCAGACTTCACAGGATAATCCGGAATCACAGTTTTGTGCAGGAAAACAGCATTATAAGAATGTTTTTATGCTATCTTCCTGTAAAAAGCATTGCAGTCATTTATGACAGCATTTTTAAGAAAGTTTCCAGAATTTTGGTTTTCTGTCTTCTTTTGGTCCTTGAAGTTCTGTTTGTCAATTTGTAATTCAATTTCCTTGCTTTCAACTCTTTAAGATAGTGCTCCAGGACTATAAAGCCCCAGATGAAGTATACCAAACCTCTGTGTGGGCCAGGAGGACAGAGGTAACAGGACATCTCAGGAAAAAAGTCACATTTTTGGATGAGAAAAAGCCATTTCTCTTACTTGAGACTTTTGTCCTTTTCCTAATTCTCAGGATTCAAAGATATATGTGGACACTCTGGAGGTGAATTAGCTTCTACTGTGGAAGATGATTTTGACAAAAAAAAAAAAAAAAAAAAGGAACAGTCTAACTGCACTTGTTTTTCTTAAAAAAGAAATTACCACTAACATGTACTGGAAAAAGTTGGACCTCAGTATTCATTTCTCCAACAAATCTTGTGCAAGTTCCTACCCTGTTTCCCCAAAAATAAGACATCCCCTGATAATAAGCCAAATCGGGCTTTTGAGCGCATCCGCTAAAATAAGCCACCCCCGAAAATAAGCCCTCCCCGAAAATATTTAAATGCAGAGCTGGAAATCAGGTAAGACAGCAAGAGTAGCCCCATCTTGCTCCACATGCCCCAAAATAATTAGACCTCCCCAAAAATAAGACCAAGCGCTTATATGACAGGGTCTTATTTTCAGAGAAACACGTAGTACTTTCCACCCAATTCTCCCTCAAAGCTTACTTTTCCTGAGTGATTTTTTCTCAGTTTATCAAAGCATTTCATTCTGTTTTGATCTCTCATCTCAAACTGCATCTCTTTTAATGCATTTTCCACTGATAAAATCTTTTCTTAACCCAGGTCTGACATGATGCCTAATGGAGGCATGTGGCCGAGGTAGTTAGATGCTGAGAGAGATTCTACAGACAGCTGCTTAAATGGAAGAAATTGTTTGAGGGCCAGGCAGAAAGCAGAAAAATGCTTCTGAGGCAACACTTGTAGCTTCAAAAAAAAAGTTAATTCGTTGTTTGAAAATTGATATTAAGTATTGAAGATCTTTCCACTAGGAAATGGGAGCAATATTCTAAAGTGTGTTTGTGCCACAGATTTTTGCACCTCGAACATTATATTTTATATTCAAATGCACTGATTTTCTACAAATTTCTCTTAATAAGCAGAAATTACATTTTTCAGAACTCCACAGGCATGTAATTAAAACTTTACAGAAGTGAGCTGCGAAAGGGAGATTCTTTTTTTTAAAAAAAGAAGGCTTTGCAGCTATCAGCATTTCTCTTTCGGTTTGGGTTTTTTTTTAGCACCTTTATGGTGACTTGGATCAGAGGAACCGATATGTGAAGCTCTTCACTTGACCTTTGCAAGTTGTGAGTCCTGAGGAAGGAAGAATATCAAGGAACTTTTTTCTTGGATCCCTCACTCAAGAAAATAACGAACAGAAAAGAGCTAACAGGAGTGTTTTAAATTACTACTTTCTGGTGAGGGGAAAAAAGAATCCAAGAATTCTAACAGATTTAGTTTACTCTTGGGCTGGAATTTTTTTTGGGGTGGGGGGATGAAATTTTTGAGCTTCCTTTATTGGTACCAGATGGTAGAAGCTGCTGTATACAAACACACACACACATTAATATATATATATATAATCTCCAACTGAACATCTCTTCAGCATTTTGACATCTCTCTAGATGTTCTTGATTCCTAGTATGAAAATATCCCATTGAATCAGTGGTGGGTTTCAAAATTTTTTACTACCGGTTCTGTGGATGTGGCTTGCTGGGTGTGGCTTGGTGGGCGTGGCAGGGGAAGGATGCTGTAAAATCTCCATTCCCACCCCAATCCAGGGGAAGGATACTGTAAAATCTCCATTCCCTCCCCAATCCAGGGGAAGGTTACTACAAAATCCCCATTCCCTCCCCAATCCAGGGGAAGGTTACTGCAAAATCCCCATTTCCTCCCGATCAGCTGGGACTTGGGAGGCAGAGAATAGATGGGGGCGGGGCCAGTCAGAATTTTTACTACTGGTTCTCCGAACTACTCAAAATTTCTGCTACCAGTTCTCCAGAACTGGTCAAAACCTGCTGAAACCCACCTCTGCATTGAAGCATTTTTCCATGTCTTCCTCTGGGGTTGAAGCAAAGTGGGGCAAGCCAGGGGGCTTTGGTCTATTGAACAGGGCAAAATGAAAGGTAGGACATTCACAAATACCTCTTGGCCAAGACTGTCTTTTTGGAAAAGGGTGCATTTATCAACAATGTAAAAATGATGGGTGTGACCAGGGGATTGAAGCTCTGCCCTTTCGACATCAGTGCAATATAGACCACTCATATTAACCAGGAGTGAAGCTTTGATCGTCTGGTCCTGTCACACATTTTGACATTGTTGCCCTTTGTTCCCTGCTCTTGACCCTCTCATTGCTAACAGAAATTCAGAAACTCTTTTTTGTGAGGATTTTGTTACATTTCTCTCCTATGGGGGGGGGGGGGGTAGGGGAGACATGTAGACCTAAATATTTTCTGTCAAGTTGAAAGAATGCAGCAGAACGTTTCACCATAGGGGTCAATGTAAACAATTAATGAAATATTTATGGCTGAGGTGAATTAATTCGACTTGTCTCCAACCCCCGCGAGTCTTGACTGTGATCCCAGAATGTCTCCAGAATTGCCAACAAATTATTATTTTTGGTGTGACTAAAGGGGAAGATTATGAAATAGATGGGACTGTTAAATCAAGGGCAGGTTTTGTCCTGATCCTGTCACACTTAATTTTTTTCCAACCTACCAGAATGTTGAAAAGAAATTACAAAAGGAATTTGGGACTCTGTCTGTCAGCAGAGCAACTCCTGGAAGGCAAAGAAAACAGGAGCAAAGTGGGGTGGAGGGAATAAGCAGCCAAAAGGTGCTTTGAATTTAAAAATTGGGCCAGGTTTGGCTGACGACTATGAAGGAAATAAAAACTGGAAAAATGTCTCCAATGCATCCCTATGGGAAAGGCAATCAGACAGTGTCTCAGAACGTCGCTGACTCTTCCACTCTAAGCTCTCTCGCTCCTAGTCCCAAGACCCAGAGATGCCCCCTCCACCCAAATTACCCAGTGCACACATGTACACACAGACACATACATGTAGACACAACATAGCCTAAACATGCTGCTTTGGTACATAGAAGAAAATATAGACCCCCTCCCTATGGCCACTGCTGATGAAGAGGTTGAAAAGAATTACAGAAACCATGTTGTGCAGGCATTCTTTAATTTGCTCCTCCTTAGCTTTCTCACTTTTCAGTGGATTGCCCTCGCATGCCACGGAAAGGACAAAGGCAGCTCTTAGCTTCTCAGATGTGGATTTGTTGTGGCATCAAGAGTCATGGTGGTGCAGTGGTTAGAAAGCAGAGAAACTCTGAACACAGCGAGGAGTTCGATCCTGACCAGCTCAAGGTTGACTCATCCTTCTATCCTTCCAAGGTCAGTAAAATGAAGGCCCAGGTTTTGGGGGGCAATATGCTGACTCTAAATCACGTAGAGAGGGCTATAAAGCATTGTGAAGCAGTATATAAGTCTAAATGCTATTGCTATTGCTAGGTACAGCTTTCATCAAATTCTATCTTCCGTAGAAAAGTGTTAAGATTCTTGCTGGAAGGTTAGATCAAAATCCCATCTCACAGCTCTAAGCACTTGATTTTAAAAAATTGCTTAAAACTATATTGCTTTATCAGTTATGTGATGCAAGGTTAGGTGGTAGAAAATTCTTCCTGATTTGCTTTTCAATCAACTTCCTTGTTACTGACTCACTTGTGGTTAAGGAGAATTGCAGATATATAGGTTCCACTCAGCTGATACATTTTTATGAGGATTCAGCACGTAACTTGTAGAGGTTTTTACATCCGGACAAATCATGATGAGACTGACAGATTCCTCGGCAGAATTTTAAAGGTTAAAATCAACATCTTGAACTGAATGTGGAAAACAACTCCCGGGAACTTTTTATTATCAGGGTAATAGCATTTTACTATACTTTTGCCAGTTAAAGGCCAACTCTAACTAACATTTCTTGACAATCTTTGTATTTAGCCTTGTGCTGGATATAGACTGGTTATAGTCTGAAACGGTTATAGTCTAAAATAATGGACTAATAGAATTACTTATTTCGCAGATTTATATCCACGTCATCTGCTTGTTTAAATTGGCATTGCCCTATAATTTTGTTGAATGTATGACATAACTGCGGTCATTATTATCTTTCTGTATGACTGGAATATAAAAGGCAATGAGATCATAAAAGCCAGTTTGTAAGTTGCTTCAATTCTTTAAATGTGGTTATTCATCTCTGCCTCCTCATGTTCTGATTCTGATATATCACACAGTGGGTGCCATGATTTAGCAATAGAATTAAAGGATTGCAAGGCAGGCTTGAGAATGATATCTTCCCCCCCTTCCTGCCCAATAGACTCCCAGAGGCTTTATACATTTTAGACATCAAAGGAAGATGAATTCCTTCCATATTCACAGAGACCTGTGTTTAAAGGCCAGGAGAGAATGTTATCAAGTCTAATCTGACCTCTTCTGAAAACAAACCATGGAACTTTACTTTATGTTCCTAGCAACCATCCTACAGAAACAAAGCATATCTTTCAGAAATACTATTCAAAGCTCAGTAAAACCACTTTAAATACCAGATTATTTATCCCTTTCCCTTCTGGTTAGTTAGTTGCTTTAACTCTTAATAGATCTATGTATCTTGTTTCTCCAACTGATTTTTTTTTCCTCCCAAATTATATTTCTGCCTACTTGATTTGTGGTGGCTCTGCTTTCTTGAATCAGATGTAGAGAGATCAAACAAAGAGCTATTGGTCAGTAAAACTAGAACATTTTTATTTCAATTCATTACTAAGCGATACTGGGGAAATCCACTGAACTGAGATGTAATAAAAAAATTTCTGCATAAACGCATGACCTTCTTTACTGAGAAGTATAGAACCAATCAAAACATTGCTTCCCATCCTCTAGTCTAGAACAAAGGTGAAGAATTATGGCCCTTTAATGATTTGTGGACTTCAACTCCCAGAATTCCTGAGCCAGCCATGTTAGTTCAAGAATTCTGGGAGTTGAAGTCCACAGGTCATTAATGAGCCATAGTTCCCCACCCCTGCTCTAGAACCAAGCAGAGAGTAAGTATCAAAATGTGGCCAAGCTTGATTCCAAGTTGTTCTTCTGGATCTGATATTAAATAAGGAGGGGGAAATATTTTTATCTGTATAAAACTAATTCAGATAATCAATTTAGGAAATAAAGATGAAAGCAAAATGTTAACTGTCCTTCCTCCTTTTATGTGGCATGAATCCAGACTGAGTATTTTCTCCGTGATACGCAGCTGATTTTTGAAGAACATTTATTATGAATTCTTATGGTTGAAGTCTAAGATATCATTTTATTGGGTTTTTAGTCTATAACAGAAAAAGACAATAGATCAGCTAATAGAGAAAAATGTTAGTTCATGCCTGTGCAGGTCCAATATATCACATTTCAGGTCAAGCTGAATTTTTTTCCTATCATGTTGGACTTCAGCCATTGTGCTAAATAAATAAATAAATACACGTAGTGCTATAATTACATGAGAGTTTGCAGGTGTAGTGGGGGGGGGGATAGATGCTTTTAATATACTAGACAAATCATTCAACTTTGAGATGGCAATCATTTTTCAGTGGAAGAAAGATGGGGAAAATTAATGTAACCTAATCCTAACCCTGCACCAGCACTCCAAGATATTTATAGGAGTGAACCTGCTCAGTAGCATTCCCATTAATTTGCCCATTGTGAGTTTTATGATTATTTCATGCTTATATTGGTAATGCATGACTAGGTTTTTTTTCTCTGAGCAGAAAATGGCCAAAAACCCTCAGAGCCATCCTCATTCCCACCTGGGAAATGGATGTGATCCAGTGGTGAAATTCAGCCAGTTCTATCTGGCTCGGGTGAACTGGTAGCACCGGGAGGCTCCACCCACCCGCTTGGATGTCATCACATCCCATTTTTGACTCTCTGTGCATGCGCAGAAGGCTCTGCGCATGCGTGGAGGAGGCACACATGCTCACATTTATGAACCAGAAGCAAAGTTAAGTGAATTTCACCCCTGACATGATCCCAATGTTTCTTGTCAATGAAAGAGCTGGAACCACTTGGCTTGCTAATACAAGGAGGTGCTGAGTGAGGACCGAGTAGCCATGGGGTATAACAGAATAGAAGAATAGTTGGAAGGGACCTTGGAGGTCTTCTAGTCCAACCATCTGCTCAGGCAGGAAGTCCTAGAACATTTCAGACAAATGGTTGTCCAATTTCTTCTTAAAAACACATCTGTTAATAAGTAGAGGGGCTGGAATACATCCCAGCATCACCCCTTCTCTGTTTAGTGATGGATGCAGAGAGATGTCTCCAGGGAGAACATCTAATTCTCAAAGTGGTGTTGGAAGAGAGGGTCTGACAGTAAAGAAGAAGCCTTTCATTTATTGAAGATCCCCTGAGTTTTTCCCGCGTACTCCCATGAAATTTAAAACAAAGGTAGATTTAAAATTAGTGAACGTTTCAATAGAGGAGCCTCTGAGTTGGGAGAGTATTTCTCAGCTAAATGTTAGAAAACCAGACAAGGTTGGGAGTTTGTTTATATTTTGCCTTTATTATTTTTACAAATAACTCAAGCAGGTAAATATATCCAAGACATCTTTCTTCGACTATTTTCCCCACAACAACAACTCTATGAGTTGGGGTGGGGGAGGGGAGGGGATCTGGCTGATGATCACACGGCTGGGTTTCATGGCTAAAGCAGGACTAGAACTCACAGTCAACCGCTTTGATGGGTTCTCTCTGAAATCCGGCTGCTCCTCAGTGAGGATCTCTCAGCCCAGTCCAATAGTTTAAAAAGAAATATTCAACATACTGTGGATTGATTGTATTAAGCATGCTGACAGATCTATTACTGGCAAGGTCTATTCCATCTCCTTGGCTTTTGTACAACAAGATAGCAATGGCCTGGCTCCATTGAGTAAGAAAATGTGCTGAGATGTTATTGTGGGTGAATAGCATATCCAGCGTTAAAATCCACCAGTCCTTGTTCACTTAATTTTGGAGGGATAAAATATCCTTCCAAGGCTTTTCCAACTGTGAGATGAAATCCTTGACTTCAGATATGGACATGAAAGGCCACTCCAGAATGACATTTCAAGAGTAAGTCACAGCTAGATTATTTGATAATTCCATTGTGAAAATATTCTGGAAACAATATTCTGCAGATATTTTGCAGACTCAACCTAACTTCCATCTTTAAGGGAATTTTTAACTGTGTCCCAGAGCCAAGAAGGATTCTGAAGTTTAGCAGCTGCAACTTAACTCGCTTGTTCCTTTCATGTAGCTTTCCTTTTATTTGATTTTAGGAGGACTTTGTAGCTTCCCTCCCCCCCTCTCTAAGAGTGCTTGGAATGTACAGTATCTGGGGAATTTGTAACACAGGAAGCATTTACTGCCTGAGCTGGGTCTTTTTGCTTTGAGGCAAGCAGCATCCAAACAGGGCTATGATTTAATATGAGGGAGCCTACCATGGTCTGAAGGTAATCGTGATAGAGTAGCATGAAAAGTAAGCATAATAAATCTAACTGGGGGAACCTTCTAGGCAGGTTCGGGAGAGAAGAGAAGGAGGGGATTTGAATCCAAGAGATTTAATAGATCTTTTGTCATTCTGGAATACCATTTGTTCCAAACATTTTGAGCTGAGATTGTAGCGGACTTTTCTAAGAACTTGGTATTTGCTTTAGGAGCAAGGATTCTCTTGTATTATGTCTCTGTGAGTTTTGGTAGCCCTCGACTTATAGTACAACTGCAATTGGGTCTAGAATTTCTGTTGTAAGTTGGGACAATTGTAAAGCAATTCACATGGCAGAACTCAAATTTATGACCATTTATACCACGGGTGTTAAGCAAATCACTTTTATGGTTAAGTGAATTGTGCAGTTGTTAACTGAATTGTGGTTTTTAAGTGAATCGTGTGACTGCTAAATGAATCCAGCTTCCCAAATTGATTTTTTTAAACCATTGTTTATTGGAAACTAGAAAAAAGGTTGCAATTTAATTCATATGAGTACAGGATGCTGCTGTTGTGGTCCGCCGGCGGCCTGCGGAGCTGGCAGCAGAGTCAGACAGTGAGGAGGTTGGGTAGGAACATGAGCCAGTCCTGGAGTCTGGGGAAGGCTCGGACACTCTGCATCGGAGGCAGAGAAAAAGCCATCTGGGAGGTACATGCTGCCTCCGGAGCCTCCAGAGTCAGACCTCAGCGAGGCAGAGGAACAGGGGAGCCTGTTCCCAGTGCGCGCATGCGCAGAGCTGTCATAAGGCAAGAACAGTTAAAACAAAAGGGACAACTCCAGAGTAGGGCTTAGAGATGATTGGCTCCTCCCATAAGACTTAAAAGAGGAGCAAAGGCATGTGGGCCTTTGCAGGAAGCAACGTTATTAATTCTGTTCAGTTTAAAGTCTGAAGCTCTGTTTGATTCTGGACTCTGTGTGGCTTTCCCAATTAGGTCTTTGGCAGCGTTTCAAGGGAGATAAAGGTGGGTGATTATCAGCCTTATCCCGAAGGACTCTTTACAACTATTTGGGACTCATCTGTGAATGAACAGAATTCACAGCTGTTGCAATAAAAGAGGTTTTTGGGACTACTTTTACTAACTCAGGAAGCCTAGGTCAGAACAGCTGCAAACAGTTGTAAACAGGAGCTGGTGGCCGAGTACCAAAATTGTGATCACATGACCACATGGTACAATGGTTGTAAGTATAAGTCTTAAAGTATTTTTTCCAAGGCCATCATAACTTCGAACCATCTTTAAATGAACTGTCATAAGTTGAGGACTTCTTGTATATAAGTATGGCTTCAGATAAACTATGGTGGATGACTCTGACTGGATCCATTTTTGTAATGTGTTTTGTTCTGACTTAATATGCTGTGAAATTCTGCTTGAAGGTCATGCCTTCTTGCTTATCAAAATCTATCAATCTACTCTTTTATGTCTTAACATCATGACTTAGAGGCTAGAGTTGGATTAGTATCTTACCTCAGATGATGATGATAATGATAAAGTTGAAAAATAGTCTCCCTTAATATTGTTTCTTTTGTTACATCATTTAGCTGAAGCAATTGAGAAGACCATTCTTGATTGTTCTAAATATGGTGGGCTGAGATACATTTAGAAGGAGGCTCGGCTCTGTCCCAAATCTTATCTAACCTATAATTTCAGCACTAACCAGCAGTTTCCTTTCTGTATGTTCTTCCTTCTGGGTATCTAGTGTTTCAGGGAGCAATGAACCTTTGCTTTTATTGCCTCTCAGTGGCAATTCCCTTAAAAAGAAAAGAGACAGATTTTCTCCATAGCTGAAGGATTTGGATTTGCTTTTCAAGTCCTTTGTCAGAAGCAGCACAAATATTTTGATTAGAGAATCTCATTTACATTAGAAATCATTTTCTCCTTGTGTGCCTGGAACAGAGAGAAAATTGACCTTCTCATCGTCACACAACAAAAATCTGTATTCTGCTATCTGTCTCTGTTTCCTTTAACACAACCACCTGATTCAGATTGTTTTTCAGCCATGGAACAGAAGATTGAAGGGAATCAGGATATAAAAGCTGTGGAATATGAATCTGTAGTTGGGCAGAATTCTTGATGCCTAACTAAAATTATATTTTCCAGCTCAGCCTCCCTTTATCTCTCCTCTCCTCTCCCCTCCTCTCCTCTCCTCAAAGAAATTTGGAGCTACAGTACATCTAATTCCAAGTCACATTATCAATTATGCATTGGTGCTTATTATTGGGGCTTCTGCACACAATTAGGTCTCAAAACTACTCCAAGGGGTCACCCGGTTCTCCAAAATATATTTGGGAGAATGAGATTATAAAAAAAATATCTTAAAACACACACCCACACTACTGAAATACTATTTGAATTGATTTGCTGAACAAAGAACTTTGTTGTTTGCGTTGACATCTGAATTCAGATTTTGTCTATTGTATTTGCAGTTTACTGCATCAAGGTTAACAAATCAATTGTGTGTGAGATGGGAAGGGGTATACTGTACATCTCCCGTACATATGTGTGTGTGTGTTCTATAATACACATATCACATAAGCACTTGCTTCTTTATCCAAGTGCTGTGTATTTATTTACATCCAACGTTTCCTTCTGTGAAATCAAAACAGCATACATGGCTATCCTACCATTTTATCCTTACCACAACCCTTTGCAATTAGTTGTGATGCAAGATAGATCATTAGCCCCTAGTCAGGGGCTAAAATTCATGGGTGAGAGGAGATTTGACCCCACATTTTCCAGATTGTAATCTTATGGGGCTTTCAAGTACTCATTAACGCCTCACTCATCTCTTGATTGGAGTACTGTAATGCACTCTGCATGGGGTTGTCCTTGAAGACTATTTGGAAGCTACAGCAAGTCTAGAATACAGTGGCAATGATGGGTGTATTGCGGTATGTGCACATGTTCTTGTTGGTTTGGACAGAACTTAACACAACTTGATTTTTTGCCTTCTGTCAGGAAAAAAAAAAAAGAAACATTTTGAATGTTTTGACCATAGCAAAGAAAGGATCTCAATCTCGTGTTTTATACCAAGGCCACAAGATATGGTGCTGGCTTACATTGATTACTAGCTATCACCCAAATTGCAAAAAAAATTGTCTAAGAACATGATTATTTATTTATTTAGTCAACTAATTAATTAATTAAAAAAAACTTTTAAAATATTTAAATATAATTTCTCATAAGAATGATGGAGTTAAAATTCTGCTGCAACTAACTGAAAAATACCGTGTTTCCCCCAAAATAAGACAGGGTCTTATTTTCTTTTAATCCCCCAAATATGGCCTTGGTCTTATTATCAAGGGGTCTTATCCCTAAACCTCAGCCCTGGAGCGCCGACCAGCTGCTTCGCCAGTGCCGCTCAGGCCACTGCCTCCAGCAATTGTGGCAGCTTTTTCGTTGCTTCCTGTGCAAACAGCATGAGGTGAGGAGGTGAGTTGGGGGGGGGAAGGGGAGAACGTGCCTCACACTCACCTGCCATCCATGGGGAACGGCCTCACGGAGGCCGCTCCCTCAAACCCTAGCTCGCTTGTCCCTTCTCTTACTGGTGGCCACTGCTCAGAGCTCTGGCGCCAGTCCCCTTCCCCCCAGTCCCAGGTAGACAGGGTTAGGGCTGGCAAGAGTTTTTTTGCGGCCGCTCTTTTTGGGGCCACCACTAAGAGAAGGGGCGTGCGAGCTAGGGTTTGTGGGAGCGGCCTCCGCGAGGCAATTCTGCATGGATGGCAGGTGCATGTAGGGTGCGTGGGGTATGTTCCCCCTCCCTTTCCCCCCCTCTGGCCTCGCTTCCTCATGTGGTGTTGTTTGCATGGCAGCTGCGCATGCGTCTAAGTATTTGGGGAGGGGGCTTATTTTCAGAGGGGCTTATTTTAGCACATACACTCGAAAGTCCAATTGGGCTTATTATCTGGTTTTAGTTTTGGGGAAACACAGTACAGCTATGCTACACTTAACAATTTTTGGATGTATTGCGGTTCCAGTGAGAGTGGAGTTATATTGGACAAATGTATAGGATCAGAATTTGCGAGTCTTTTGTCTAGGTTTTGGCAGAGAGTGTTAGTGATTTTTTAAAAGTTAATTTTATTTTAATATTTATTTTAATTTTTAGTTTTCTAGCTTTTCTTTGAAATAGTAAAAAACAATATTGTCAATTTTTAGCAGCTGATTGCACAGGGAGCACAAAGCATTTGAGTGAAAGGGGATTAAAATAGAGGGGATATGAAAACTAGAGGGACCATATTAATAAAAATAGCCCAGGTTAAGTACATAATGATGTTTGGAAGGAATGTAAATCTTTAAGGACCATATACCATCTTTAAGGTCATGTAAATCTTTAAGGACCATATACTTTTAGATGTGGTAATGAAACTGACTCATATTTGTTTCAGGGTTGGTGAACTGGATTGATGTCATAGTATGCCAACATTTGGTTTAATCCTTAAAATTTAAAGAGGTGTGAAAACATACCTGCCTGCCTAAATAAATAAATACATAAATCATGCACTGTTTGTTCACC
This sequence comes from Pituophis catenifer annectens, assembly GCF_029215685.1. Lineage (NCBI taxonomy): Eukaryota > Metazoa > Chordata > Lepidosauria > Squamata > Colubridae > Pituophis > Pituophis catenifer. The sequence continues at coordinate 208,462,239 of NW_027256881.1, forward strand.
TCACACTTTTTTTAACATTTTTATTTGCAAATATATATTAGAAACTATGCATCTTATTCCTAGCAACAAATTTATTTCCAAAAATTCCTCTTTTAATCTGTGGATGATTGGAGTCTAGTACTTTATTTAGAAATTGGCCTACTTGTCCCCCACCATGACAGAAGAACCTAGACCAAATCTAGGAAGATTAATAAAGCTGAAATGAACAAGCCCTATCAGTTTATTTATTTATTAAATGTATTGTCTGGCCATCTTACTACATGATACACTCTAGGCCAGGGATTTCAAACTTACGGCCTGCAGGCCGGATGCGTCACACGCTGGCCACACCCACCCCTGGTTTAGCAAAGGGGGAAAAGTTGCAATATGTCACATGATGACATGTTGTCGCGAGTTTGACATCCCTGCTCTAGGCAGTTTACAATAATAAAATTTCCCCGTTGGTCACTGATGCTATGTAGCTTTCTAGAAATAGACTTTATCTGAGCTGGCCTTCCAAGTAGGTAAAGGAGTCACTGCAAATTTTACTCTGCTAGTTGTTGCTGACTATAGGGGACAGTGCTGATCTCCATTTCAAGGCCATTGAGCCAGCGTTGTCTGAACACATTCTTGTGGTCGCATGGCCAGCATGACATTATGGGGTGCTGTTACTTTCCCACCAAAGTGGTACCTATTTATCTACTTGCATCTGCATGCTTCCAACTGCTAGTTGGCAAGAGCTGGTACTTGGGTCTCAAACCTGGGCTGCCAATTTTCCAGCCAACAAACCCAGCATCTTAACCATTGAACCATCACACTGCCCCAAGTAGATTCAGTCCAAAATATTTATCAGATCTGGTCACTTTTACTCTTAGTACAGTTTATCCTTATCACAAGAATGTCCTGAAGAAATTATCTATATAGTGTCTGACTTTGTACGTTAAACAGATCTAATGGAGATATATGGCTGTTCTCCAAATAGACCAGCCCTCCATCTCTGTCTTCTGAGTCACAAGCTGAGCTGTTCAGAAGAAACATCCCAGAGTGTGACCATGCACCCTGAAGAACCATGCCAGAAGATAAAGAAGCAAATGGTTTACACCCAATTGTTTTTATTTTGTGCCTTAGTTCAAAGACTTCTAGGTCACTAGGCAGCTATCCTTCCCAAGGCAGTTAATAAAATAAATCATGCAACAATAAATATCAACATTGCTGGAAGCTACTCCCCACTTTCCTTTTGTAAGATTTCCAGAAGCTAATGATTGAACAAGATGTATTTTGAATTCAACAATCATTGACAACGAAGATATTATACCTCATATGGAAAACACACCCTAGCATGGAGCAAAACAAGACTTCAAAATCAGTGCTGAGTGGCTATTTCTTCATGGACATTATCAGGCAGTCTTTCCTGCAGATGTATCCCAACCTTATCATTTCTTCTTTAATGTGGTACAGAATGAGGTAGAAGAGAGTTTGGGAATATGTCCTTGGGGAACATCTGCCTTGAAAGTTCCCTTGTTTGGTTTTTAGGTTCTTGATGTAAGGAACTGATATTTAGTCTCCTTCAACTTTCTTTCTCATCCTCTTCTCATCTGTTAAATACTTCCATCTGCTGGTCCTGGACTTACTAATTTGTCTGGCTTTTCATCAACAGCATGTTTTTCAAAATGCTAAATAAATAAAATAATAAAATAAATAAGATAATAAGATAAAACTAGTCCCAAACAGCAGCAATCTGTAAGCTAGAGCAATGAAGCAGAAATGAAGGATTTGTTGTCTGTTTTCAAAAGCAGCTGCAAAATTGCAATGAAATTGATGCTGTCTAATTCTGCTTCTGATGTTAAATGTTGTTGACAAAGATTGTAGTCCTATTATCCTTTTACCAGGAAACAAACCATATTGAACTGAACCCATCCGAATTTGCACGTATAATATCGCACTATGTGAATAAAGACTGATTTTTCTACAGAAAAAGTACTTCAGTTCCTGGCTTTGTATTGGCCAACGGGCTTTTTCATTGATTTGGGGTCTGTTACCTTTTTTCAGCCTAACTTACCCCACAGCGATTGTGGTTGGGAAGATAAAATTGGAGAAGATTTTCACTTAAGCTCACCAGGGTCCCCAGTGAAATAAATGAGTTTAAAAAATTTTTAATAAAGAAAAGATTTCTAATCAAGGCCCACAGTAGATAAATATAATGTAATGCTTTGAGATACTTTAATCGGTGGTAGGGTGGCCATATGTCTCAGTGTAACTGGAATGCTCTCAATTTTGTACTTTTGTACTTTATTCGTAGCATTTTGGTTGTTAAAAAAAAGGACCTGGGAATTAACTCTGTAACAGTTCTATTAGTTTCATAAAGCAGAGGGATCTGAAGCAAGCCATTGTTAAAATGATGAAGCATACGTTGTGATGTCATGATGCAAGTTGTGCACTCTATTTACTTCTATGTGACATCACAATGCAAAAGGGGTGGGATTTACATTGCAACATTGCATGCAATTGTTCTCATTTGTTCCTCTCCATGGACACCCATAATGCAAAGAGGAAGCAGCGGTTTAACTATTTCTCTCAAGACATCATAGACAGCCAATGGCCAAAGGCAAGTGATTAGGCCTATGACATCATCTAGTATACTATATTCACACTAAGATTGTGTAACCAGTTAAGCAGGAGATCATGGGCATCAGAATTTGATGGGGAAACTCAGGCCCATGATTCTGGAGGACTGGCTGAGACTGTCTTCTCTTTTATTTATTTATTTATTTATTTATTTATTTATTTATTTATTTATTTATTTATTTATTTATTTATTTATTTATTTATTTATTTATTTATTTATTATTAGGCTTATATGCCGCCCTATCTCCAACGGACTCAGGACAGCTCCCAACAATAAAAACCACAATAATCCATTATACAAAGTTAAAATGCCTAATTAAATCAGATAAAGCTAAAAAACCTGTATAAAACCCCATCAGTCCAGGCCGGGGGACTCGAATAACCAAGTTTTTAATTCGCGGCGAATGGTGCGAAGGTCAGGGGCCAACTGGAGCCCCAAGGGGAGTTGATTCCAGAGGGTGGGCACACCCACAGAGAAGGCTCTACCCCTGGGGGCCACCAGCCGACATTGTTTCGCCGACAGCACCTTGAGCAGGCCCTCCCTATGGGCGCGAACCGGACGATGGGATATTGTTGCTGGCTGCAGGGGGTCCGCCAAATATCCTGGGCCTAAGCCATGTAGGGCTTTATAGTTCATCATCAGCACCTTGAATCTTATATATTGTAGGTTCTCTTTCAGTATATTTGATTTGCTGCAGATGCCATCTTGATTTTCTCCTAATGCACATTAGACACTGCAGTAGATGGAAATTTTGCTTGGTCTCCAGTGTGGTCATTTATCCTAACTCCTGCCTGATCTGTGATAAAATTTCATGAGAATCAGACTGCAGAACAGAGCAAAGAAATCTCAGACATGGGCTTTGTAAGGCCCCTCAAGCTTGATACGGTTCCTGTTAAGACCGCTGCTCTCTATAGGATTTAAACATCATTAGTATTAGGTGACTTATGACCCAAATGCCATTATTATTGAAAAAAATCTCTATATTTAGATAACTGGTGAAAATGTAACCCAAAGGAATGTTTTTCTTGGGCACGATATACTCGTAGGAATAGATTTGGGTTAATGATGCATTTAACTATATTTATATTACCTCTATGGTAACCTGGAAAATAATTTATAAACTGTAATGCTCTTGTGCATATAGTGAAGCTTTACTTTGGAGGAACAGCTTGCTTTAAAGGAGGGGAAAAGCAGAGTGTTTGACGCACACACACACACTCATGGCTGCATTCCAGGAATTGGATTTAGGTCTCACTTAGCTGTGCTTTTCATATATCAAAAAATGGATTGACTCACTTAAAACTACGTAAATTGCAGCAATGACTCTTGTACAACATATAATGTTGTTCCCCTCATATGTATTTCCTACTGATTAATGTGGTTTATCTCCCCTGCTGTTTGCTGTTGGGCTTCAAGATTTGATATGAATATACAGTAATTATTATCATTCTGATTTACTGCTTTTTAAAATTATACTGAGGCCATCGGATTGGCCAGTGTTCCCTTTCCAAGACTGGAGATAGGGTGTGTATGTGTGGGGGTGGGGATGGAGCAAGAAAGATAGTAAAATGGGGCAGAATTCACTCAACAACTCTGAGAGCCAGTTTAGTCTTGTGGTTAAGGCACCAGGCTAGAAATGGTGAGTTCCCATCTTAGCCATAAGAGCCAACTAGGTAACTTTGGGCGACTCACTCTCTCTCAGCTCAACTCACCTCACGGTGTTGTGGTTGTGAGGAAAATAGGAGGAAGGTGTGTTAGTTATGTTCCTTCCTGAGTTATTTGTAAAAATACAAAAGAGGAGGGAACTAAATACATAAACCAGAAGAATCTCATCAACGTCTCCACTCAACCCATTTTGGTTGATGTCTCAGATAGATAGATAGATAGATAGATAGATAGATAGATAGATAGATAGATAGATAGATAGATCCAGATCTATATATATAGAGAGAGAGATTGTGTGTTTGTTTGTATAGATATAAATATAGATATAGATATTATAGACATATATTATATCATGGGATGAGATGTTGATCTCTATCTATCTATCTATCTATCTATCTATCTATCTATCTATCTATCATCTATCTCAACACTCATTACTATAACTCATTGATTTCTGTGTCCTGCCAGTCGCTTTCAGATTTCTAATGTATTAATGAGGAAAATTATTGGTTCCCCACAGCAAAGGTTCTTTTACATTATTAACTGCTTCAAACAAAACATTAGTGTATTAATGGCTGCCTTTCAGAGAAGGAATGAAGAGACTTTTTACTAAAAAAACATCATGCTATAGAAACACCCATTATCACAGCAGGACAATGCTAGAAATAGTCCCAACTTGCTCTTAAGATGAAGAGCAAAGACACGTCAAGGTAGGTAGAAAGCACTTTGATGGGTACTGTGGGGGGGCTGTGCCATTCATTAGCAAATTATGTCCTTTTTAACTTGTTGCTCTTGAGTTGTTAGAGCTCCAGAAAATTAATAATAGGCTGGTTTCTTAGCCGTCTGCTAAATATTTTATAGTGCACAAAAATAATTCTTAGCGAGGAAATATTTAGCATGTTCCCTCTGGCTGTTTGCAATTTATAGTCTCCCTTAATTAAATTGTCTGAGGAATATTTAATTTATAGACAGGTTTGGATCACCAAATGAAACCTTGATAGCAGGGTTTAGTTTATGCATCTTCTGACAAGGAAGGACAGGCTGCCAAATCCCTTTTGTTGTTTATATGAGATATGGGTGCTGCCACCACTTGTAATTTACAACAGTTAGTAACCCTCAGTCTGAACATAAGGGTCGCTCCTCTAATGAAGAACAGAAGCCTTTATCACAGCTTTCCTTTTCCTTACTTAAAAACCATGTGTGTTCGCACACAATAGTGACCGTTATGCAAAAAGATTAAATGATCTTCAATTCATTGTTATTTATTAAAGAATTCAGCAAGAGGAATCAGAGATGGTCTCTGATTTATTTATTTACTGTTTAAAAATATAGGGTATGCTAAATAAAATGTATCAAACTCAGCTACTAAACTTATCGTGAAGTTTAATATTTGAGTAAATTTATAGAGCAATTCCATGGCAGGGACTGGTTTTTATTTGCTGGCTGCTTTCTTAAGACAAAGACAGATTCCACCTGCAATGTTTTTAAGGGGGCAAGAGAGGAGCTTTGAAGGAGGATAATTGAAACTGACCTGGGATCAGAGATCTTCCAGGTGATTTATTCGGATCTGTTGAGCATTAAAATGATTAAAGGAAAATCAGCCTAAGATGTGGAATTCAGGTATGACGTGGGAGTCATCCTCACATCCAGCTTTTGCTAGAGTCATCTTCATGCCCAGCTTTTGTTCTGCTGGACATGCCTTTATGATGGCACCACCATTTAATTTCCAGTCCACTGCTGGAGATACGAGAGATGCCTTTGGTTGTTCCAACCTGGAAATGGTACTTTTCTTCTCCTAACACACTAATTGACACGTCAGTTGTCTTGAGATTAAGCATGGGGATGGTGTGGTCAGGGACAGTGGTCTGCTCAGCTTCAATTAGCTCTGTAAACCTGCTGAAGAAACATCCCGTCCTCATCTAGTGGCTAGGTTACTGTGCCTCCATAGGCCTTCTGGTATCCAGTAAGATTCCCAGATCTGCCACAGACATCCCAGCTAGGAATCCTGATATTTGGAGTTTGTGTATGCACAGATGTGCATTGGTGATGTAGAGTTCGTAAAGTAGGAAAGCACAATGCACAAATATATAAGTATGGAATGAAAGGAAAAGAGAAAGAAAGAATAGACTCTTTGCCTTAAGAAAACCATATTTTCTTTGGCATCAGGAGAGAGAAAGGAAGACCCAGCAGCACAATGGTCCTGAGAAGTCTCTGTTCTGAATCCTCTATTTTGTATTTCAAAACAGCTTTTCTGGTTGCTCAGGAAGAGTTCTGGGGAGAGAGGAGAGATGTTTGGTATATTGTTCTAGTTTTTGAGATAAAATTATTACAGGAACAAAATACAATATTAAGGTAGCTATTTGCATAGGGAAATAGCTTTTCTTGTCAGCTGGAAGGATGAGTGTGCTTAGTTCCTTAGATTGAATATTCTTAGCTATGATGATTAAGATGAGACCCACTTTGATTTGGAGGTCAAGGTGTAGGAACACCATGAATTTTAGTCCTGTCTCATGCATGAAGACCAGCTTGTTGATTTTGGCCCAGTTCTTCTCTCTCTGTCTTAGGAAGAAGGAACTTCCTGACAGCTACCTGAACAAATCCATGAACTTTTCTTCGTAATATTTTTGGAAGTGGTAAAGGCAAACACTTCCAAAAATATTACGAATAAAACTTTATGGATTTGTTCAGGTAGTTATCAGGAGCCAGGACTGACTTGTAGACCACACATACAATAAAAATAAAATAAAAATACCTCTTCCAGCCTTAACACTATTCTACCCAATCTTACATGCAATAGGTCAAGTGTCAGCTCTCAAAAGTTGACCAGACTAAGGTACCAAAATCATGCATGCTAATGCTACAGGTAGTCCTCAACTTATGACTATTCACATAATGACACCTTGAATTAACAACAGCTTCTGGAAAAGTCAGTTTTGGCTGAAATTCAAACTTACTACTATCACCCTGACTCTGCAATAATGTAATTAAAATTCCAATCCCGTTTAGCAACTGATTTGCATTTACAACTGGCTGTAGTGTCCTGTGGTCATGTGACCATAATTTGTGGTTGTTTTGCCAGTTTCTGGCAAAAATTGCCATCGATAAAGGGGTCTGCATTTATGACCACATTATTCAACTTATGACCATGATGACTTGAGTTATGACTGTGGTAAAAATGGCCATATAATTGGGTCCGGGCATGGGATGACTCAACACCACAACAATTTATGATAGAAATTCTGGTCCCAACTGTGATCAAGAGTCAAGGACTACCTGTGATTTTATTATAAAGTTATACCAGTAACAATCTTGCAGTCTGAATGTGCTTCTCCCCTCCCTCCCTTTATCTTTGTGAGAACTAGGGAGGGGCTTGTCTCAACATTTTCTCCAGTTGCAATTCTGCCCTAGACTCAGTTTTTTTATTTGATGGTTGTCTTGGTAGCAGCTCTTTCTGCTGTTCCTCAAAGTCATTTCCTCTTTCTACTATACATAGTTTCCTTTTATTGCTACTGATTTTCTGAATGATTCAGCCATTTTAAGGGTTACTGCAGAAATATTGCCGTATTTTCAGAGTATAAGATGTACCTTAGTTTTTGGGGAGGAAAATAAGAAAAAAGCTGATTGGCAGGTGGATCGGCCTCCCGGAATACCCCCAATCAGCTGTTCCCAGAGGTGAATTTTAGCAACAGGTTCCTTGGTTGTGAGCTCTGTGCCTTGCTTTTTTTTTGCTTTTTTTCCTGCCTCTGAAACTTCTGAAACTCTTTCAGAAAAAACTTTTTTTCCTGCCTCTGAAAGCCTCCGAAATAGAGCTTTAGAAAAAAAGTCTCTGAAGCTTTGTTTCTGATGCTTTTTTCAGCCTCAGAAAAGGGTGGGTTCTAAAATTTTTTACTACTGGTTCTGTGGGTATGGCTTATTTTGTGGGCATGGCTTGATGGTCATGTGACAATTCTTTAGGATTTCAGGCTTTTATCTGCTTGCAGAGCTGTACCGGTCTACTCATTTGTTTTTTGAGGCACTGGTCTACCCATTTATTTTTGCAGGCACCGGTCTACTCATTTGTTTTTGGAGGCACCGGTCTACCACCACACTGCATTTTAACACTGATCAGCTATAGGGTGGCCCTTTGAAGCCCCGCGGCAAGAGTTTAAACAGTTTTTTTTCCTTCTAGCCGATCAGCTGGGACTCAGGAGGCAGCAATAGATTGGGGGTAGGGCCAAATAAAAGGTAAGAATAACGCGGGTGGGTGGGTGGGTGGGGGGAGGCAGAACCGGCTCGGTGACGTCATATCGTCACCGCTACTGGCTCGGCGGAACCAGGCTGAACCGGGAGAACCCCACCACTGCTCTGAAACCTCCATTTGAAAAGCTGGGCAGGGCTACATTAGGAGTATAAAATGCACCCAGATTTTCACCCTCTTTTTTTGGGGAAAAAAGTTGCATCTTATACTCCGAAAAATACAGTATCTAGGAAGGGACAGGTTCCTGAGCAGAAAAGTGGCAGGGTAAGCTGACTGGGAATTGGAATTCCCTCCTCAGCTATTTGTGCATATGGTGGCTACACCCCATCTTGTGCCTGGTCCAGATGCTTCTGTCCTGGCATCACTAAACATCTTCTGAGGGACTGTGACACTGTTCTTCGTAAGGACTTTCTGCCTTGTCCTGCTGAAGACTGAGCAGAACAGTAGCATACCTTAGAGAAATACAAATAAAAGTCAGTTAACTGGAGTAAACTAGTGGGATTACACCTCTGGCCTATACCCATCTTCTGGTTAGATCTCATCTAGAAATCTCCTGATGTTGGCTCTGCTGTCGCTTTAAAATTTCCCACAATTTCCCAGTGGTGTCTGCTTTGTTCAGTCATCTCAGCAATGTTCTTTCAAAGTTTAGAGTATGTTTTCTCCCAACTCTTGAGTGGTGTCACCGGCTGACTGTGCTCCATGCCATCTGCCAATCAAAGCCTCCTTCCCATGGCAACCACAACAAAAGCAGTCACTGTTGACTTAAAGTAATATACAACAATAAGGCCAGGCTTTGTTAAAGCTCCACACAGAATATACAAATAATACAAAAGGTAGAGCAGTAACATCTTGTCACAAGGAAACTGGAATTATCTATCAGTAACTATAAAGAAGATAATATAGTGACCTACTTTTCAGGGATACCTACATTATTGAATTAAAATAATTGTATTTTATGCCTGATTTTTTTTTTATCATATTCTACTTTGGGATCTACTGATATAATGTAAGGCATGAGTATTTCAATAAATGAATAAAACACCCTGTCAGTACTTGAAAGTGGATACGGGAAAAGTGGATCCGTGCTTCTCTGCTTAAAAATTTATTACAGTACTAGGAGAGTAACTTAACGCCACTTCTAGATGAGTTTTTCTATTTTCAACCCATCTGTGTCCACTGGAAAATTAGCTGGACTTTTGACAATTTTCAGCTATATTTGGATGTTGTGACACTCTGAGCTCAGGTTGCTTTAACATTTAGCAACGTATGGAACCCTACACATTGACCCAATAAATGTGAGTCTTTCCTGGCCTGTAGCTGGGTGTGGAGAATTGATCACTAACCACTAATGGACTGCCCTATTTTGTTTTCTCTAGCAGTAAGCCAGCAGTTTTTCAGTTGGGCTCCTTTACCAGAACATGCTAGCCTGGTGTTATGATGGGAATCATGATGGGATCATGCTGGCAGACAGAATGAATCAAGAATCCAATTAAAACACAGATTACCTTATGGCAGTTTCTGGAACAACTTTTATAGTATTGCTGGTGCAAGGATAACTGGGCCATCAATGGCAAGCCTTCAGTTAAGGTAACATAAACCACAGAACCTCTAGAAAATCTCTTGTGTATTGGTGGAAGTAAAGAATCAGATTTTGAAAAAGAAAGAACTATAACAACAAAATATTAAAAGAACGCCTGTTTTGGATCTAAAAGACCATTTTATTTGTGAAGAAGTTTACAAGGATATTGTCAGTGGTGGGATTCAGCCAGTTTGCACCACTATGGGAGAACCGGTTGTTAACTTTCTGAGTAGTTTGGTGAACTGATTGTTGGAAGAAATCATTAGGGCAGAGAACTGGTTGTTAAATTACTTGAATCCCACCACTGGATATTGTCCCACAATTCTAAAATATAGTATCATAACTTTATACAAGTCCTAAAAGAAATCAATACATAGTTTGTTGGCTGGAAATAATTGTCTAAATAAAAGATTTGAAGTTTAAGTTTAAGTAATGTAAGGATGACATCAGAAATTGGAAATGACATCCAGGTTTTTTAAAGAAAGATTCAGCTCCATTTATCTAATTATTTTGTAAAAAAAAAAAAAAGAAAAGGAAAATAAAAACAGAGCCAAGAATAAAGATTTTGAGATAGCCATAAAGTTGTCTCTAAGTATGCCTCACAGGAGAATGCCAAACATGCTACAGACAGGTTATGAACAGGTTACTTTTGAAAAAGCTATTTGTAAGTCCATTTTGTCCTTAGGTCCAACCAAGTATAAAAGGCACAGGACAGTTCTTATCCTATATA